>NC_090444.1:1306971323-1308396323 GCF_031143425.1 Pleurodeles waltl
CAGTCTCTTCCAGTTACTTTCAGTAGTTTTTTTTGTACTTTTCTTAGTTTCACAATTTTGCAAAGTTCAGTTAATTTCTCTTTCACATGGCAAAATATTGAGCTGGAATTTCTCAATCAAAACAAAAAGACAAAAATTCACTCTGCCATTCACTTGTTGTTGCTTACGCCTATCCAGGACCTGTGTATCTTTGATTTGCAATTCAAACCCCCCCAGGTAAACTCTGTTACCTCCTCCTGCTGGCACACACTCCGCAAACACTGGAAGATCTTCAGATGGATCCCAGCTGACTGTCACAGTGCAGTCCCCCACGCCTTAGTCACGAGCAAGCTTGACTACGGCAATGCCTTTTATGCCGGCACCTCAACTAGGAACATGAAAAAACTTCAACTCATCCAGAATGCCGCCACCAGACTCATTCTGGACCTCCCTCGACGAGAACATATCTCTTAACACCTGAGAAACCTCCACTGGCTACCGGTCGAGAAGTGAATCACCTTCAAGCTTCTCACCCACACGTACAAGGCCATACACAATGCAGGACCAGCCTACCTGAACCACAGCGTCTCCTTCCACACCCCCGCCAGATCCCTCCGCTCCTTCCAGATGGCCCTGGCAACCATCCTTTGCATCTACAAAACCACCGCCGGAGGACAATCTTTTACCTACACTGCAGCAAAGGGCGGGAACAACCTCCCCCCTGCACCTCAGACAAAGCCAGTCGCTCACAATGTTCAGGAAGAACCTCAAGACGTGGCTCTTCAGATGAGGCCTCTCCCCTACCCCCGACACCTTGAGACCCTCACGGGTGATTAGCCATGCTTTAAAAATACTGATTGATTGATTGATTTTTTTTTCAATCTTTGATCTCCATTTAACTCTCCATCACTCAAATCTTCTTTTCTTGTTATGTCTATATCTTCTTCAATTTTTGGTACCTTAAATTCTTCTCTCCTCTTGGCTTGTGATTTCAGCCACTTATCTCCTCTCAGTTGACCTTTTATTAAGGCTCTTTTCAGTGTTGGAGTTGTAACTTCTCTCTGTTCTGCAGGATTTTCTCTTACTGTACATGCGACTGGTTCAGGAGGAGTCAGATCGTTTCGGTTTTTATCCGCCTCAACTACTTTCCCCTCTGGGTCTGTCGTTTGCTCTGTTTGTCTTTCCAGACCGTTTGCTTCTGGGAGAGCCCTGCTCCGAAAAGACTGTCCTTCTATCTCAGTTGAGGTTGGTTCACTGTCACTCTCCAGTATTTCTTCCACTTCGTCTCTCACAAGCATGTTTACACTGTTTTTGGTCTGCTCAGATTCAGTATCTGATTCTCCTGTTTCTTTCTCTGATTCTGGAGTTTGTCCGGAAGTTGCTGGTACTCTCAACAACTCTTCTTCATAGTCCAAAGGACCGGGTACTTTCCGAGTATGGCTGGCATGAATCTAATTTGGAACTCCAGCGCACTTCATAGCTGTAGTAGTAACCAGTACTACTTGGTATGGAACTTTCCACCGAGGCTCCAAGCAAGTCTTCCTCACGTGTTTACTGATCACAACCCAATCTCCCACCCTCAGGTTGTGGCTTTGATCTTGAGACGGTTCAGTGTGGTGGCTTCCACCTGATGAGAGAAAGAGCGAACCACATCAGCCAAACTTTTGTAGTAATCCAATACCATATCATCTGTCATGTTCACAAGATCATTGGCAAAAACCCCTGGCAACCTCATTGCTCTGCCCATGAGGATTTCATGCTGCAACAGTCCAGTTTCTCAGGTGGGTGTGTTCCACATTCTCATCAGAACTAACAGCATTGTGTCTGGCCATTTCAGATTTGTGGACGTACACATTTTGCAATTTTTGACTTCAAGGTACCATTCATTTGCTCAACAAGTCCTGAGGCTTCAGGGGGGTAGCTACAATGCAACTTCTGGTCAATGTTTAAAGCTGAACATGCCAATTTAATTACGTCATGGTTGAAGTGACTTCCCCTATCTGATTCTAAAGAGACCGGAATGCCAAAACGAGGTATCAGTTCTCTAAGCAATAATTTTGCTACTGTGAGGCTGTCATTTCTTTGTGTAGTGCAAGCTTTGATCCAATGACTAAAGATAGAAACAATCACCAATACATATCTCAATCCTTCACACATAGGCATCCCAATAAAATCTATATGCATTCTGCTAAATGGATCTCCCACTCTTCCAATATGGCTCATATTGACCACAGTCCCTTTACCCACGTTCATCTGCTCACAGATGATGTAACAGTGACAAATTGGTTTGGCAACCTGTCTAAATTTTGGATTAAACCAAAACTTCTTAAACGTGCAAATCATGGCATCCCTTCCAACATGTGTTTGACCATGATAATATCTAGCCATTTGAGTCAACAAATTGTTTGGCAAAACCATTTGTCCCTCCCCCGATACCCATATGTCATCCTCACGCTGAACACATTTAAACTTTACCCAATTTTTCTTCTCCTCCCTTTCAACATTATCTTGACTCGCTTTCAGTTCTTCCCAAGTATCAATCACATGTAAGGCATGACAGGTAAATTTTTCTTCCTCAGGTAACAGTTCCCATTTATCTTTGAACGATATACAGTTCAATGCGCGAAACCTTGCGACTTGATCCGCATTTCCATTTCCCATTGATAAAAAATCTTCTGATTTCAGGTGTGCACTGCATTTCACCACAGCAATCTTTTCAGGCATTTGTAAAGCATGTAACAAATCATGAATTCTGTCACCATTTCTAACTGGTGAACCCAAAGAGGTCAGGAAACCTCTCTGTGACCATAGATGGCCAAAAACGTGGACTATTCTAAATCCGTACTGGCTGTCTGTATATATGGTAACTTTAAGCTGTGCCGAGACCTGGCATGCTCTAGTAAGGACTACTAACTCAGCCACTTGTGCAGAATACACTCCCCGAATCCATGAAGCTTTGAGTATACCAGAAATTGTGCACATAGCATTACCTGCTCTTAATGTTCCCACATTATCTCTTAAACAGGAACCATCAACAAAAATAATTTGGTAATTTTCTTCCAGTCGGGTATCTCTAATGTCAGGTCTCAGTTTGGTTGCCAAATCAGTAACTTCCAGACAGTCATGTTCAACTTCTTTCAATCTGTCAACCTCAATATTCTCTTTTGGAAGCAAAGTTGCTGGGTTAAGCATTGTACACCTTTTCAGCGATACATTAGGTGACCCCAGAATTACACTTTTGTAGCGAGTCAACCTAGCGTTAGTCACTTGTTGGCTCTTAGTTCTGGTAAATAAAACTTCAATGGAGTGAGGGACCATAACAGTTAAAGGATGTCCCATCACAATGCTCTCACTCTGAGTGAGGCTCAGTCCAACCGCGGCTACTGTATGTAAACAGTCAGGTAAAGCTGCTGCAACTGGGTCCAAAGTAGCTGAAAAATATGCTACTGGGTGGCTTACACCACCATGGACTTGTGTCAAAATGGACAAAGGACAAGCATCACGCTCATGACAAAAAAACATGAAGGGTTTTGTGAAGTCAGGCAGTCACAAAGCTGGGGTTTTGCACAAACTCTCTCTCAGTTCAGTAAAGGCTTTCATTTAGGCTTGATCTAACACTATGGGATCAGTAACTTCTTTGTGAGTCAGCTTATGTAATGGCTTTAAAATGACTGAAAAGTTGGGTATCCACCGAGGACAATAACTCACCATTTCCAAAATACATCCTGACATTTCTCTGTGTAGCTGCGGGATTCATCTGCAAGATGGCTGTGATCCTCTCTCTAGAAATGTTTCTAGTTCCCTTCTGAATTAGGTGTCCCAGATATTTAATTTCTTTCTGACAGTACTGTAATTTTGCTGGGGACACTTTGGGCCTCATTACGACCATGGCGGCCGGCGGTACACTGACGGTAACACCGCCAACAGGCTGGCCGTGTACCACCAGTGTATTATGACCGTGGCGCATTAGCCACGGCCATACCGCCGGCCCCTCCAACTGACCGCCAGGCCTCCGCCAGGCAGTTATAATCCCCAACCACCAGCCTGTTCATGGCGGTAAACACCGCCATGGAAAGCTTGCGGTAAGAGGGACTTGGGGTGCCCCTGGGGGCCCCTGCACTGCCCATGCACTTGGCATGGGCAGTGCAGGGGCCCCCAGGCACAGCACCATTGCGCATTTCACTGCCCGAATTGCTGCACCCGCTGCACATCAACATTGCCGCCGGCTCTATTATGAGCCGGCTGCAAAGTTGATGTGACTTTTCCGCTGGGTCAGCGTATGGAAACGCTGTTTCCGTCCACTGGCCCAGCGGAAAAGTCATAATAGGAAGCCACAAATACTGCCAGCACTGGTGGTATAGTTGCGCCCGCAGCTTCGGCGGTCTATTTGTAAGACCACCGAAGTTGTAATGAGGGCCTTTATGTCCATTCCTTCCCAAGTGATTCCATAAACCAACAGTATCATACTTGCATGCTTCTCATGTCTTTCAAGCAACCAACAAATCATCAATGTACTGGACTAATGTCGATTGGAAAGGCATTTCCAATGACTCCAGGTTCTTTTTCAGGATCTGGTTGAAAACGGAAGGTGACTCTGAAAACCCCTGAGGAACTCTGCACCAATAGTAGACTCAATCCAAAAATTTAAAACAGAAAAGAAATTGGCTATCCTCATGAAGACGTACTGAAAAGAATGCTTGCGACAGGTCCACTACGATGAACCTTTCAGCATCGCATGGGATCTGAAACAATATCACTGCCGGATTTGGCACCCCCGACAACATTTAGGCCCTCATTACAACCCTGGCGGTAAATCCCGCTTTCTGCCGTGCAGAAGACCGCCAACATACCTTTGCGGAGGCATAATTCCGCTATAGGTATTACGACTCACAGCTCGGAATCCACCACAATACAGAAACCCACACAAGTCCGCCACACCAAAGGTCAGTGATAAACTGGGGATACCAAAACCCACACCGTTACACTAACAAGAATACGCCCACACTATAACAACCCACGAATCAACGCAGCGGTCATTCAACCGCGGTAATCCATTCGAGGGACACACCGCCGCACTCAAAATACACACACATTTACAAAACACAACCACATTGGACAATTCGAAATACACACACCTGATACACATAAACACACCACACCCACACACCCAATCCAATATAAAGCACACACCCCCATCACCCACAAACCCTTACAACCAAAAACTTGAGAGAAGGCCAGAGAGAAAGATTAGCTAACTCAACACCAGCATCCACAGACACACAACACCATCACTTATACAACCTCCACGCAACTCAAACAACATACACCAACACATCCCCTCACACATCACAACAGACAGCACCTCACACATCACCCACACCACATCATGGCACCTCAAAGACACCCCAGGTTTTTGGAGGAGGAGCTCAGGGTCATGGTGGAGGAAATCATCCGGGTAGAGCCACAGCTATTTGGATCACAGGTGCAGCAGACATCCATTGCTAGGAAGATGGAGCTATTGCAGAGAATCGTCTACAGGGTCAACGCAGTGGGACGGCATCCAAGAACACAGGATGACATCAGAAAGAGGTGGAACAACTTACGGGGGAAGGTACGTTCCGTGGTATCCAGACACCAGATTGCTGTACAGAGGACTGGCGGTGGACCCCCACCTCCTCCCCCACAACTAACAACATGGGAGGAGCAAGTCTTGGCAATCATGCATCCTGAGGGCCTCGCAGGAGTAGCGGGAGGACTGCACTCTGGTAAGGCAAATCTTTACTACTATATCCCCCACCCTACCTGCATGCCATCAAAAACTCCCACCCTCACCCTCACCCTCGCACCCATCACCCCAACACCCCACAGATACCCCACTACTACAACCCACACATCCCAAAACCAAGCCCTGCATGTAACACCAATGCATGGACACCCATCACCAAAGCATGTCCAGTAGAGAGACTCACACATGCCCCAAAATCACCAATCACAGAAGGGCCACAGCAATAATGTAAGCACAGGAGTAGAGGTTAACTCACCCATTGCACAAGATGGCACACACAGATAATAAGATTATGAATTCACACCCCAACAGACCCATACCCAACATCACCGGACAGGAGGTGCCAGACATATCCAGTCCCCCCACAGAAGAGGCCCACAGTGATGACAGCAGCTCTGCACGCCTGGATCAGGATGACCAGCCCGGCCCATCAGGCACCTCGGGACAGTCGGTTCCCCTTACACAGTCACAAACCACCACAGAACCTCCCCCCTCAGGAAACACCACCACAGCACCCACCCAGCGGGCCCATCCCTCTGTCCCTAGGACACGTCAATCAGCAGTGTGTCCACCACTACAGGGACCCCAGGCAACCCCACAAACATAGGACGATTAGGGACCTGGGGTCAGTGGCAGTGGGCACACGGTTAAGGGGACAGAGGCACATGATAACAGGGAAGCTGGGAGGACTGCTGTGCGACAGGGGGAGGACAGGCCCAGGGAACCCACTCTCCACAAGGCACTCTCCAGCATCATGGGAGCTTACCACCATTCCCAGGAGACCATGGGCACGGTACTGGCCAAGTTTCAGGAGACCCAACGGCTGCAGGAGGAACACTACCTGGGGATCAGGGAGGACTTGAAGTCGATTAACACCACCCTGGTCACCATTGCAGGGGTGCTGGCAGACCTTTTCAACACCAGGAGGGACACAGTGGCACACCAACGGGCCCCTGACACTAGCCTGGATGATGAACAGCCCTCCACCTGCGCGGGCACTATTGGACAGGATTCACTGCCACAGGAACACCAGGCCACCAGCACCCCACCCCCTGCAGAAGGAGAACCAGCCTGCAAACAGTCCCTGAGATCAAGGAACAAGACAGAGAACATTGCCAAGACCCCGCCAGGAAATAAGACCCCCCTGAATGTCACCCTTCTGTCCCACATTGTCACCCTGTCCACCTTAAACTGCCATTGCTCCACTTCCTATGCCCCATTGGACAATGCACCTGTGATACAAATAGACTGGACTCTGCCATGGACATTCCTCCACCATCACCCCAACCCATTTCACAACCCCCTCCACTTATTTGCACAGAAATAAACACCCTTGAATCACAAAACAATCTGGAGTCAGTCTGTGCTTTCACAAATGTGTAATTGCAAAACCTCTGAAATATAGCAATGTCAATGTACTTGTTCACATACCAATGTAACACAGCTGTAGGCCAGCAGTAAACATAGCAGAGGGCACAAAGTGGGACCCAGATCTGTGAAATGGAAAGGCAAAGTATCAAGTCAGGGTCCATACACTGAGTGAAAATGGCAGACTTATGATAGCTCCAACAATAGTATGAGATGTGGGAAGCAGTTCCATCTTCTTACCTGTGTCTCACTGGAAGTATTGCATGATGATGTTGTTTCGGTTGTCTATATCTTCTTCTTCTGCCTCCTCTTCTTCACTGTTCACAGGCTCCACAGCTGCCACAAGACCACCATCAGGCCCATCCTCCTGCAGAAAAGGCACCTGGTGTCGCAAAGCCAGGTTGTGCAACATACAGCAGGCCACGATTATCTGGCACACCTTCTTCAGTGAGTAGTATAGGGAGCCAGCTGTAAGATGGAAGCACCGGAATCTGACCTTCAGGAGGCCGAAGGTGCGTTTTATAATCCTCTTAGTTTGCCCATGTGCCTCATTGTAGCGTTCCTCTGCCCTTGTCCTGGGATTCCTCACTGGGGTCAGTAGCCATGACAGGTTGGGGTAACCAGAGTCACCTACAAATGTCGAGGGACAACTGTTAGACACACACTAACCCTTAGGGACAACCCCATACCCAGACACCTATGTCAACTGTGTTGGGACCTTGGGCTCACCTATTAGCCACACACAGTGGCTCTGGAGTTGCCCCATCACATAAGGGATGCTCCTATTCCTCAAAATGTAAGCTCATGCACTGAGCCAGGATACTTGGCATTCACCTGGGATATGTACTGGTCTGCCAAACACACCATCTGCACATTCATTGAATGGTAGCTTTTCCGGTTTCTGTACACCTGTTCATTCCTGCGGGGGGGGCAAATGCCACATGTGTACCATCAATGGCATCAATGATGTTGGGGATATGTCCCAGGGCATAGAAGTCACCTTTCATTGTTGGCAAATCCTCCACTTGAGGGAAAATGATGTAGCTGCGCATGTGTTTCAGCAAGGCAGACAACAGTCTGGACAACACGTTAGAGAACATTGGCTGGGACATCTCTGATGCCATGGCCACTGTTGTTTGAAAAGACCCACTTGCCAGGAAATGGAGTACAGACAGAACCTTCACTAGGGGGGATTCCTGTGCGTTGGCGGATAGCTGACATCAGGCCTGGCTCCAACTGGGCACACAGTTCCAGGATTGTTGCACGATCAAGTCTGTAAGTAATAATGATGTGTCTCTCTTCCATTGTCGACAGGACCACCAGGGGTCTATACACCGGAGGCTGCCACCATCTCATCACCTGCCCCAGCAGACGTGCCCTGTGTAGGAGAACAGTGAGCAGAGGGTCATCCAACATTTAGGTATCACAATGTGTTATTTGCTAAAACGTTGGAAATTCGCAATGTGCCTTTATCTGTCCGTATTCCAGGCCTAAATAGGTGTGACGCAGTTTTTTTCCTTGCCATGTGGCCCCCTGAAATAGCAGCTGCCTGACCTGTGAGGTGGGACAAGGGGAAATGAGGTAACTGCGCTGGCGTAGTACACCGTTGCAGTAGGCGGTGGAAGAATGCAGCGCAATTCAGCATTGTTTGACATTGAGCCCTGTGGGTCCCAGGAGCCAATGACGATGTACGGCGGCGGTGACGGTACGCGTCGCTGCGGACGTGGCCGCCATTTTCGAACTGTTCCCTCACTTGATACCTGACCTTCAACAGGAGAGGACCTACACTGCAAGTGCTGCTGTGACCTGTGTCTGGAAACAACGATGGCTACAGTGTCTGGGGAAAGGGCCCCTGCCTTCACTTCGGAAGAGTTGGAGAAACTGGTGGATGGGGTCCTCCCCCAGTACACGCAACTGTACGGTCCTCCAGACAAACAGGTGAGTACACTGTGAGCATGGTGGATGGCACATGATTGTATGGAGTGTCGTGGATGGAAGAGGGTGGGGAGGGGGACAGGCCAGCATGTCAGGATAGTGTGTGTGTATGTATGTCTGGCCCAGGGTGGAAGGTGTTTAGCAATGCGTGAGATGAAATGTACGGGATAGTAACATCCATTCTAACTTCACTTTTCCTCTAGGTCAGCGCCCACCAGAAGAAGGGTATTTGGCGTGCCATCACCAAGGATGTCTGGACCCTGGGGGTCTACCATAGACAGAGCACCCACTGCTGTAAAAGATGGGAGAACCTGCGCCACTGGAGCAAGAAGACGGCGGAGGCCCAGCTGGGGATGGCCTCCCAACGTGGAAGGGGTGCCCATCGCACCATTACCCCCCTGATGTACTGGATCCTGGCGGTGGCCTATACGGAGTTGGATGGGTGCTTGAGGGCATTACAGCAGCCACAAGGGGGTGAGTACACTCTCATTCAGCTGACTCGGAGCGCTTTACGAGGTGTCTGGGTGGAGGAAGTGGGCTGTGGGTTCCCCTAGGCCAGGGCGAACTTGGTAGGCTAGGTCCCTTGTTAGGCAGGCTCTGTGGCACCCCAGCCCCACTACTGGTAATAGCCATCTACATCTAGTCAGGCTCCTGGGGGTTCCAGGTGTGCAGCGATTGGGCTTAGGCATCGTCCCTCATGGGCATGTGAATTTCCTAAGAACTGTTAGTGCATGGCTTAGTGCATAGGGCTGCCTCCTGTGTGTTGTGTCCGCCAATGGTAGTGGTGTTGCATGCACTGAACATGTTTCTTCTGTCTTTCCCCCTCTTTTTGTTTTGTCACCCTGTTCTTGCATGCATTAGCATAATCTGGCGGAGGAGTAGTGGCACTGGAGCAGGAGGGAGATGCATCCCACATGGCCCTGGAGGGTGAAGCAACGGAGTCTGAAGCCACCAGTCGGACGGAGGGCTAGGGGAGCTCCACGACAGGGACAGGAGCATACACCAGTGACAGCGACTCCTCCTCTGATGGGAGCTCCCTTGCAGTGGCGGGCACCTCTGTGCCCACCGCATCAACAGGTACAGCCGCCACCCACCTACCAGCACTGCCCTCCCAGCAGCCCCTCAGCGTGTGTCCCGTGCATGCTCACCCAGGAGGGTGGACATCTCCTTCGCCCCAGGCACCTCAGCCCCTGTCCCAGTCAGCCCTGCTGCCCTCATTGAGGAGGCTATTGACCTCCTGAGATCCCTCACTGATGGGCAATCTACCATTTTGAATGCCATCCAGGGTGTTGAGTGGCATTTGCAACAAGCAAATGCATACCTGAAGGGCATTCATTCTGGGCAGGCGTTCCAACAGAGAGCATTTCAGTCTCTGGCCTCAGCAATGATGGCAGCCATTATCCCTGTGTCCAGCCTCCCCCCTCCAACTTCCTCCACCCAGACCCAATCCCCTGTACCTCAGCCTATCCCAAGCATACCATCAGACCAGCACGCACACTCATCAACACACAAGAGTGGACATGGCAATCATAAGCACCACACATCCCACAGGCGCTCACACAAGCACCATCCCCATGCAGACACAGCAACATCCATTGCCTCCACTGTGTCCCCCTCCTCCATGTTCTCCTCCTCCCTCCCTGTCTCGACTCCACTCACACCTGCATGCACTACATCCTCAGCCACTACCTCTAGCACACCCATCACCACACACCGCTCAGTGCAATCACCACCCCCACTACCATTCACACATCCCCAGTGTCCTCTCCCAGTGTGTCTGTGAGCCCTCCTCCCAAAGTACACAAACGCAGGCACACACCCACCCAACAGCCATCCACCTCACAACAGCCTCCTGCCCATGCACCTTCACCCAAATTCAGCAAACGTACACCTCCTACAAACACTACCTCTTCCTCCACTCCCAAACCCCCTCCATCTTCCCGTCCCAGTGTGTCTAAAAAACGTTTCCTGGCTAACATTGACCTCTTCCCTACACCCTACCCCCAGCCTTCCCCTAGGGCCAGCCTTTCCAGGTCCCAGCCCAGCACCTCAGCCACCAAATCCCCAGGCACAGTGGTGCCAGCAACTGCGGTCTCATCGAGGGTGCCACCCATCAGGGCTGCCAGTGTGCCACCTAGCGAGGCCAAGGACATTCCGCCACCTGCCAAGGTGAAGAAGGTGCCCACATCCCAGAGGGAGAAGCCGCACCTACCAGCCACCAAGGGCTCCTCCAAACCAAAAGGGGACAGTGGCAAGACACCTGCGGCAACATCAAAGGTGGGGAACAGACACAAGCCAAAGAGCAGGTCAGGACAGGGCACGGTGACTCCGACTGGGGGACTAGAGTCACCCTTTCTGTCAACCACTACACCAACCTGTACGTCGGTGGACACTGCCACCTGCACCGCCACCAGCACTGCCACCTGCACCGCCACCTGCACCGCCACCTGCACGTCTGCTGCCTCAGCAACAGTTCCCAGCATCATCCCTAGTGAGCAGCCGTCCGAGGCTGCAGGAGACGTCCTGCTGCGTCCCTCAACAGGTGCTGACACATGCACCACCGCCAGCACCTCCGCCACAGACACCGCCGCAAGCACCGCCACCAGCGCTGCGACATGCTCAGACAGTGCCAACACATCTGAAATGGCTACCATCCCCAGTGGGCAGCCGTCTGAGGCTGGAGGAGACTTGCTGGACCCTGCACAGCTTCCATGAGGCATGACTTTCATCACTGTTTGCACCTGCAGGTGGCAGGCGAAGCTGCAGCAGGGTGGGGTATGTCTCTGCCTCCATGGCGTATCATGCTACCTGTTCCTAGGCAATCTTGTGGCACACACACCCATGTGAGGTAATGGGACCAGCCACACTGCATGTGAAGCACTCTGGCACAAAGCCCCTTCCAGAACCAGTGGAGATTGACCTCCACTACCTCAGTCCTTAGCAGGATGAAGCACTCTAGGCACCAAGCCCCCTCCAGAACCAGTGGAGAGATACATCCACTACCTTAGTCCTTGGCAGGATGAAGCACTCTGGGCACAACGCCCCCTCCAGAACCAGTGGAGATTGGCATCCACTACCTCAGTCCTTGGCAGGATGAAGCACTCTGGGCACCAAGACCCTCCAGAACCAGTGGAGATTGCCATCCACTACCTCAGTCCATGGCAGGATGAAGCACTCTGGGCACAAAGCCTCCTCCAGAACCAGTGGAGATTGACATCCACTACCTCAGTCCTTGGCAGGATGAAGCACTCTGGGCACCAAGCCCTCTCCAGAACCAGTGGAGAGATACATCCACTACCTCAGTCCTTGGCAGGATGAAGCACTCTGGGCACAAAGCCCCCTCCAGGACCAGTGGAGACTGGTATCCACTTGAGAGACTGTGGCTTTGCACTCCCGAGGATAAAGCAGTGGGCAAACCACTCACTGGAAAGATTTGAGAGACTGTGGCTTTGTGGCTTTGCACTCCCCAGGAGAGAGCAGTGGGCAAACCACCCACTGGAAAGACTTGAAAGACTGTGGCTTTGCACTCTCCAGGATAGAGCAGTGGGCAAACCACCCACTGGAAAGACTTGAGAGACTGTGGCTTTGCACTCCCCAGGATTAAGCAGTGGGCAAACCACCCACTGGAAAGACTTGAGAGACTGTGGCTTTGCACTCCCCAGGATGGAACAGTGGGCAACCCACCCACTGGAAAGACTTGAGAGACTGTGGCTTTGCACTCCCCAGGATGCAGCAATGGGCATGGAGCCCCCTCGTGCAGCAGTGGCGTTGTGCGTTCATCCGGCTGAGGTGCCCCCCTCCCCCTCATCCTGAGGTGCCTGTTTAATTTCGACCTGATGCCCCTGCAGTGTTCTCTCCGTATCTATATTTTGGGAGCACTGGTCAACGGACAATGATTCGAACACTATCCGGACTTGTGTAGTTGGTGAACTTATTTGTATATACTGATTTTGGAAATTGCACTATCTGACTTTTCTTGATTACACTTGTTACAATCATTTCCTTTTGTCCTTGTGTTCTTCCAGGGTGTGAGGGGGTGTATATATAATGTTGCTGCATGTATTTGTGTGTATGGTGTTGTGGGTGAGGGTGGGGGTGGGGGTATTGCGTGTTGCGTATGTATGTCACTCTCTTTTCCCTCCCCTGTGTTGTAGGTGCAGTACTCACCGTGGTCATCGACGGCGTCTGTCCTGCTCCTGATACAGAAGGAGGAAGACCAGCATGGGCAGGACCTGTAATTCGGGCTCCATGGCATCCTGGTTCCTCGTTAGGTGTCGAGAGGTGAGTGGTTTCCCTTCTGTGTACTGTTTCCGCCGTGCTTTTGATAGCGTTGGTTCCGCCCCGGAAAAGGTGGCGGATAGGCGTGTTGTAATACAGTGGGCGGACCCCTGTGTTCCGCCGCGGTGTTTGTTGCAACCGCAGTGGCGGTCGGAGTGTTAAAGTGGCTGTCTATGTTGGCAGTTTCCGCCATGGTCGTGATTCCATTTTCTTTCCGCTGGCCTGTTGGCGGTCTTACCGCTGCTTTAACAGACCTTTTCAACACCAGGAGGGACACAGTGGCACACCAACGGGCCCCTGACACTAGCCTGGACGATGAACAGCCCTCCACCTGCGCGGGCACTAGTGGACAGGATTCACTGCCACAGGAACACCAGGCCACCAGCACCCCACCCCCTGCAGAAGGAGAACCAGCCTGCAAACAGTCCCTGAGATCAAGGAACAAGACAGAGAACATTGCCAAGACCCCGCCAGGAAATAAGACCCCCCTGAATGTCACCCTTCTGTCCCACATTGTCACCCTGTCCACCTTAAACTGCCATTGCTCCACTTCCTATGCCCCATTGGACAATGCACCTGTGATACAAATAGACTGGACTCTGCCATGGACATTCCTCCACCATCACCCCAACCCATTTCACAACCCCCTCCACTTATTTGCACAGAAATAAACACCCTTGAATCACAAAACAATCTGGAGTCAGTCTGTGCTTTCACAAATGTGTAATTGCAAAACCTCTGAAATATAGCAATGTCAATGTACTTGTTCACATACCAATGTAACACAGCTGTAGGCCAGCAGTAAACATAGCAGAGGGCACAAAGTGGGACCCAGATCTGTGAAATGGAAAGGCAAAGTATCAAGTCAGGGTCCATACACTGAGTGAAAATGGCAGACTTATGATAGCTCCAACAATAGTATGAGATGTGGGAAGCAGTTCCATCTTCTTACCTGTGTCTCACTGGAAGTATTGCATGATGATGTTGTTTCGGTTGTCTATATCTTCTTCTTCTGCCTCCTCTTCTTCACTGTTCACAGGCTCCACAGCTGCCACAAGACCACCATCAGGCCCATCCTCCTGCAGAAAAGGCACCTGGTGTCGCAAAGCCAGGTTGTGCAACATACAGCAGGCCACGATTATCTGGCACACCTTCTTCAGTGAGTAGTATAGGGAGCCAGCTGTAAGATGGAAGCACCGGAATCTGACCTTCAGGAGGCCGAAGGTGCGTTTTATAATCCTCTTAGTTTGCCCATGTGCCTCATTGTAGCGTTCCTCTGCCCTTGTCCTGGGATTCCTCACTGGGGTCAGTAGCCATGACAGGTTGGGGTAACCAGAGTCACCTGCAAATGTCGAGGGACAACTGTTAGACACACACTAACCCTTAGGGACAACCCCATACCCAGACACCTATGTCAACTGTGTTGGGACCTTGGGCTCACCTATTAGCTACACACAGTGGCTCTGGAGTTGCCCCATCACATAAGGGATGCTCCTATTCCTCAAAATGTAAGCTCATGCACTGAGCCAGGATACTTGGCATTCACCTGGGATATGTACTGGTCTGCCAAACACACCATCTGCACATTCATTGAATGGTAGCTTTTCCGGTTTCTGTACACCTGTTCATTCCTGCGGGGGGGGGCAAATGCCACATGTGTACCATCAATGGCATCAATGATGTTGGGGATATGTCCCAGGGCATAGAAGTCACCTTTCATTGTTGGCAAATCCTCCACTTGAGGGAAAATGATGTAGCTGCGCATGTGTTTCAGCAAGGCAGACAACAGTCTGGACAACACGTTAGAGAACATTGGCTGGGACATCTCTGATGCCATGGCCACTGTTGTTTGAAAAGACCCACTTGCCAGGAAATGGAGTACAGACAGAACCTTCACTAGGGGGGATTCCTGTGCGTTGGCGGATAGCTGACATCAGGCCTGGCTCCAACTGGGCACACAGTTCCAGGATTGTTGCACGATCAAGTCTGTAAGTAATAATGATGTGTCTCTCTTCCATTGTCGACAGGACCACCAGGGGTCTATACACCGGAGGCTGCCGCCATCTCATCACCTGCCCCAGCAGACGTGCCCTATGTAGGAGAACAGTGAGCAGAGGGTCATCCAACATTTAGGTATCACAATGTGTTATTTGCTAAAACGTTGGAAATTCGCAATGTGCCTTTATCTGTCCGTATTCCAGGCCTAAATAGGTGTGACGCAGTTTTTTTCCCTGCCATGTGGCCCCCTGAAATAGCAGCTGCCTGACCTGTGAGGTGGGACAAGGGGAAATGAGGTAACTGCGCTGGCGTAGTACACCGTTGCAGTAGGCGGTGGAAGAATGCAGCGCAATTCAGCATTGTTTGACATTGAGCCCTGTGGGTCCCAGGAGCCAATGACGATGTACGGCGGCGGTGACGGTACGCGTCGCTGCGGACGTGGCCGCCATTTTCGAACTGTTCCCTCACTTGATACCTGACCTTCAACAGGAGAGGACCTACACTGCAAGTGCTGCTGTGACCTGTGTCTGGAAACAACGATGGCTACAGTGTCTGGGGAAAGGGCCCCTGCCTTCACTTCGGAAGAGTTGGAGAAACTGGTGGATGGGGTCCTCCCCCAGTACACGCAACTGTACGGTCCTCCAGACAAACAGGTGAGTACACTGTGAGCATGGTGGATGGCACATGATTGTATGGAGTGTCGTGGATGGAAGAGGGTGGGGAGGGGGACAGGCCAGCATGTCAGGATAGTGTGTGTGTATGTATGTCTGGCCCAGGGTGGAAGGTGTTTAGCAATGCGTGAGATGAAATGTACGGGATAGTAACATCCATTCTAACTTCACTTTTCCTCTAGGTCAGCGCCCACCAGAAGAAGGGTATTTGGCGTGCCATCACCAAGGATGTCTGGACCCTGGGGGTCTACCATAGACAGAGCACCCACTGCTGTAAAAGATGGGAGAACCTGCGCCACTGGAGCAAGAAGACGGCGGAGGCCCAGCTGGGGATGGCCTCCCAACGTGGAAGGGGTGCCCATCGCACCATTACCCCCCTGATGTACTGGATCCTGGCGGTGGCCTATACGGAGTTGGATGGGTGCTTGAGGGCATTACAGCAGCCACAAGGGGGTGAGTACACTCTCATTCAGCTGACTCGGAGCGCTTTACGAGGTGTCTGGGTGGAGGAAGTGGGCTGTGGGTTCCCCTAGGCCAGGGCGAACTTGGTAGGCTAGGTCCCTTGTTAGGCAGGCTCTGTGGCACCCCAGCCCCACTACTGGTAATAGCCATCTACATCTAGTCAGGCTCCTGGGGGTTCCAGGTGTGCAGCGATTGGGCTTAGGCATCGTCCCTCATGGGCATGTGAATTTCCTAAGAACTGTTAGTGCATGGCTTAGTGCATAGGGCTGCCTCCTGTGTGTTGTGTCCGCCAATGGTAGTGGTGTTGCATGCACTGAACATGTTTCTTCTGTCTTTCCCCCTCTTTTTGTTTTGTCACCCTGTTCTTGCATGCATTAGCATAATCTGGCGGAGGAGTAGTGGCACTGGAGCAGGAGGGAGATGCATCCCACATGGCCCTGGAGGGTGAAGCAACGGAGTCTGAAGCCACCAGTCGGACGGAGGGCTAGGGGAGCTCCACGACAGGGACAGGAGCATACACCAGTGACAGCGACTCCTCCTCTGATGGGAGCTCCCTTGCAGTGGCGGGCACCTCTGTGCCCACCGCATCAACAGGTACAGCCGCCACCCACCTACCAGCACTGCCCTCCCAGCAGCCCCTCAGCGTGTGTCCCGTGCATGCTCACCCAGGAGGGTGGACATCTCCTTCGCCCCTGGCACCTCAGCCCCTGTCCCAGTCAGCCCTGCTGCCCTCATTGAGGAGGCTATTGACCTCCTGAGATCCCTCACTGATGGGCAATCTACCATTTTGAATGCCATCCAGGGTGTTGAGTGGCATTTGCAACAAGCAAATGCATACCTGAAGGGCATTCATTCTGGGCAGGCGTTCCAACAGAGAGCATTTCAGTCTCTGGCCTCAGCAATGATGGCAGCCATTATCCCTGTGTCCAGCCTCCCCCCTCCAACTTCCTCCACCCAGACCCAATCCCCTGTACCTCAGCCTATCCCAAGCATACCATCAGACCAGCACGCACACTCATCAACACACAAGAGTGGACATGGCAATCATAAGCACCACACATCCCACAGGCGCTCACACAAGCACCATCCCCATGCAGACACAGCAACATCCATTGCCTCCACTGTGTCCCCCTCCTCCATGTTCTCCTCCTCCCTCCCTGTCTCGACTCCACTCACACCTGCATGCACTACATCCTCAGCCACTACCTCTAGCACACCCATCACCACACACCGCTCAGTGCAATCACCACCCCCACTACCATTCACACATCCCCAGTGTCCTCTCCCAGTGTGTCTGTGAGCCCTCCTCCCAAAGTACACAAACGCAGGCACACACCCACCCAACAGCCATCCACCTCACAACAGCCTCCTGCCCATGCACCTTCACCCAAATTCAGCAAACGTACATCTCCTACAAACACTACCTCTTCCTCTACTCCCAAACCCCCTCCATCTTCCCGTCCCAGTGTGTCTAAAAAACGTTTCCTGGCTAACATTGACCTCTTCCCTACACCCTACCCCCAGCCTTCCCCTAGGGCCAGCCTTTCCAGGTCCCAGCCCAGCACCTCAGCCACCAAATCCCCAGGCACAGTGGTGCCAGCAACTGCGGTCTCATCGAGGGTGCCACCCATCAGGGCTGCCAGTGTGCCACCTAGCGAGGCCAAGGACATTCCGCCACCTGCCAAGGTGAAGAAGGTGCCCACATCCCAGAGGGAGAAGCCGCACCTACCAGCCACCAAGGGCTCCTCCAAACCAAAAGGGGACAGTGGCAAGACACCTGCGGCAACATCAAAGGTGAGGAACAGACACAAGCCAAAGAGCAGGTCAGGACAGGGCACGGTGACTCCGACTGGGGGACTAGAGTCACCCTTTCTGTCAACCACTACACCAACCTGTACGTCGGTGGACACTGCCACCTGCACCGCCACCAGCACTGCCACCTGCACCGCCACCTGCACCGCCACCTGCACGTCTGCTGCCTCAGCAACAGTCCCCAGCATCATCCCCAGTGGGCAGCCGTCCGAGGCTGCAGGAGACGTCCTGCTGCGTCCCTCAACAGGTGCTGACACATGCACCACAGCCAGCACCTCCGCCACAGACACCGCCGCAAGCACCGCCACCAGCGCTGCGACATGCTCAGACAGTGCCAACACATCTGAAATGGCTACCATCCCCAGTGGGCAGCCGTCTGAGGCTGGAGGAGACTTGCTGGACCCTGCACAGCTTCCATGAGGCATGACTTTCATCACTGTTTGCACCTGCAGGTGGCAGGCGAAGCTGCAGCAGGGTGGGGTATGTCTCTGCCTCCATGGCGTATCATGCTACCTGTTCCTAGGCAATCTTGTGGCACACACACCCATGTGAGGTAATGGGACCAGCCACACTGCATGTGAAGCACTCTGGCACAAAGCCCCTTCCAGAACCAGTGGAGATTGACCTCCACTACCTCAGTCCTTAGCAGGATGAAGCACTCTAGGCACCAAGCCCCCTCCAGAACCAGTGGAGAGATACATCCACTACCTTAGTCCTTGGCAGGATGAAGCACTCTGGGCACAACGCCCCCTCCAGAACCAGTGGAGATTGGCATCCACTACCTCAGTCCTTGGCAGGATGAAGCACTCTGGGCACCAAGACCCTCCAGAACCAGTGGAGATTGCCATCCACTACCTCAGTCCATGGCAGGATGAAGCACTCTGGGCACAAAGCCTCCTCCAGAACCAGTGGAGATTGACATCCACTACCTCAGTCCTTGGCAGGATGAAGCACTCTGGGCACCAAGCCCTCTCCAGAACCAGTGGAGAGATACATCCACTACCTCAGTCCTTGGCAGGATGAAGCACTCTGGGCACAAAGCCCCCTCCAGGACCAGTGGAGACTGGTATCCACTTGAGAGACTGTGGCTTTGCACTCCCGAGGATAAAGCAGTGGGCAAACCACTCACTGGAAAGATTTGAGAGACTGTGGCTTTGTGGCTTTGCACTCCCCAGGAGAGAGCAGTGGGCAAACCACCCACTGGAAAGACTTGAAAGACTGTGGCTTTGCACTCTCCAGGATAGAGCAGTGGGCAAACCACCCACTGGAAAGACTTGAGAGACTGTGGCTTTGCACTCCCCAGGATTAAGCAGTGGGCAAACCACCCACTGGAAAGACTTGAGAGACTGTGGCTTTGCACTCCCCAGGATGGAACAGTGGGCAACCCACCCACTGGAAAGACTTGAGAGACTGTGGCTTTGCACTCCCCAGGATGCAGCAATGGGCATGGAGCCCCCTCGTGCAGCAGTGGCGTTGTGCGTTCATCCGGCTGAGGTGCCCCCCTCCCCCTCATCCTGAGGTGCCTGTTTAATTTCGACCTGATGCCCCTGCAGTGTTCTCTCCGTATCTATATTTTGGGAGCACTGGTCAACGGACAATGATTCGAACACTATCCGGACTTGTGTAGTTGGTGAACTTATTTGTATATACTGATTTTGGAAATTGCACTATCTGACTTTTCTTGATTACACTTGTTACAATCATTTCCTTTTGTCCTTGTGTTCTTCCAGGGTGTGAGGGGGTGTATATATAATGTTGCTGCATGTATTTGTGTGTATGGTGTTGTGGGTGAGGGTGGGGGTGGGGGTATTGTGTGTTGCGTATGTATGTCACTCTCTTTTCCCTCCCCTGTGTTGTAGGTGCAGTACTCACCGTGGTCATCGACGGCGTCTGTCCTGCTCCTGATACAGAAGGAGGAAGACCAGCATGGGCAGGACCTGTAATTCGGGCTCCATGGCATCCTGGTTCCTCGTTAGGTGTCGAGAGGTGAGTGGTTTCCCTTCTGTGTACTGTTTCCGCCGTGCTTTTGATAGCGTTGGTTCCGCCCCGGAAAAGGTGGCGGATAGGCGTGTTGTAATACAGTGGGCGGACCCCTGTGTTCCGCCGCGGTGTTTGTTGCAACCGCAGTGGCGGTCGGAGTGTTAAAGTGGCTGTCTATGTTGGCAGTTTCCGCCATGGTCGTGATTCCATTTTCTTTCCGCTGGCCTGTTGGCGGTCTTACCGCTGCTTTAACACCGACCGCCAGGGTTGTAATGAGGGCCTTAATCACAATATCATTTACTTTCCTCAAATCCTCGACAATCTGAAATTTTCCACATGGCTTTCGCAATCCCATTATTGGTGAGTTACATGGGCTGCTCAACACTTCTTTTAAAACACCTTGGTTTACAAATTCTGCAATTATGGGAGCAATCCCCTCAATTGTGTCCTGTGTCATATGGTATTGAGTTATCTAGGGAAACATCACATTTTGCTTGACAGGTACCTTAACTGGCTCACCTCCTTTGATTAGACCAATGGCTTTTCCTGTAAAATCCCACACTTTCATTTTAACTGTCCCCTGTAAGTCAGAAGGAAGATCTCTCATTGTGAAAACTGGAATGAAACTGATCAAAGGGTACTCCTCATTTACTGTGTCTCAATCTGGCCTTGTGGACGAGTCATCTACGTCATCACTGTTAGTCTGAATGGCAATTCCATCATTCGAGAAAGTAATCAAACATCTTTTTTTGCATAGCAACTCTCACCCTAGAAGATACTTCTTCGGTTCTCACTGTAGATCGTGTAGCTCCTGTGTCGACCCATCACTTTTCCCTTCACATGAGGACCTTTCTGATCTACTTCTAATGAGGCTGCTAACACGCATTCCCCCTCATCTGAACTGTCACTCACCCAATCATCATTTGCTTCATCCTCACTGTGTAGTGGGTATTGATGTTTTGTGCTATTACTCTGGTTAAACCTTTGACCCTTGACCTGCTGAGGAAGCATCACCTGCTGCAGCTCCATTGGGGCTTGAAGTATTTGAATTTGTTGCCTAGGTACCATTTGCACTTGAGGTTGTATTTGCTGAGACTGGGGTATCTGCAATCGTGGCATTTGTACTTGTTGCATGGGCTGAAAACTTTGCATTGGGTCCACATTATTTTGGAAGTTTGGATTTTGACCTCTCATTCTTAGTCGTCTCATATTAGGGGAAGGATTGATTTTGTTTGTCCGCTGAGCAACACCTTCCTGACCTAACACTGGACACTCCCGTTTCCAATGTCTGAGGCCTCCTCAAGCGTGAAGTGATAACATTCTTCTCATACCATGCATCTGTATCTGAGATAATCATTTGTGAATGAAAATATGTGACTCCTGCTCCAAGGGACATAGACAAAATTCCCTCCTTGAATTCCTCTCATCAGTAAAATTTTCACCGGATCCTCATCATGCTGCACATTCACAGTATTATTCACAGAATCCCTTTTCTTCTTGTCTCTTTTCTTCACCTATCTACCTTCCCACTTATCTAATGCTCCCCATGTTTAAATGTTCTGAACTAATTTCCTAATGTGAATTTTCGTTCCCCGGAATTCTCATGTTTTCAAAGTCATTGAGTCAAACTCTAATCTGTAACTCCTCTTTAAATGCTTTGTTTTCTCAATTTCTACGTCATATTTTTCTGCCAGGTCTGCTAATTTCTGATGTACTATTCCTGCTTTGTTGGTAATCAGTTTGCACAAATAACATAGCTCGTCTTCTCGGTATGAGTCAATTCTGCCTAATGCCATCGTTCCTTCAATTAAGTCTTCTGCTTCTAGTCTAAGCCTGGTCAAATTCAGGGTACTTCCTGCACTGGAATAACCTTGGGTGCTACTCAGCTTATCTAACCATTTAGTTACCTGCTGAGCTGTCAAGCCTTGTAATGAAATATTGTTATTGCTTACACTGGGCACTTGCTGTAACGTTGAGCTCGGGGTCTCTGGTGTCACCATGCTTGGATTGGAACCCATTTCGAATCTCCCCTGATTATTTAGAGGAGTCCTAAAATAACTCAAATCAATTAACGGACCTGTTCCAACAAATCTCGGTCTCATGGGAGTCATCATTGTTGAGTTTTCAGTGAGTCTCTCCCTTTCCACACTCGGATTTAGTAGTTTCTGCTCACTGCTCTTTATTGTTTCCCTGGGCAAACAACAGCATGTCCAGGCCTATGGTAACCGGTATTGACAAAAGTATATTATTCCTGTATTCTGACTTGTCAATGCAGATGTCTCTGTCTGTGATCATGTTATGCAGTGTATCTCAGGATTGTATGTTTTTGCATTGGGGACATTGGTGTGGACTCTATCTGGATCAAAGTCGGCTTCTGGTATATTTGTCCTGTTGGCACTATTAAGTTTGTTGCAGCATCCACAATAGGTACATCTGGATAAATTAGGGGTATGTCAATCTGCGGCAGAGGCCTTTGAATCGCAGGAGTAGTTGGAACACTATGGCTAACCTGTATCTGGCTCTTCAATTGGTATCAGAGCTGTAGGGTCTACACTAGTACTTGAAACTCTTTCACGTACTGCATATGGTGGGGGACGATTTATCAGTAACTGCAAAATAAACTCATCATCATCTGACTCTTCTTCGTGTGTTAAAGACTACCTAGACTCTGTGGATTTTTGTTCTTTGTTGTCTGAAGGATGGGAATCCCTCTTCTTAGTACTCTTTTTAGCCTCATTCCCGTTCTCTTGGGTAATTGCCAGAAACAACTTTATTCCCTGTAAAGTCTCAGTTCTCCAAAATGTTTGCTCACTATCCCATCTTGCCTCAGCTGAAGTCTTCTCAGCTTTTCTCATTCTCCTCCCAAATGTCAGTTGCTGTTGCTGTCTAGCCACTAATTCCCAAATAGCTAATGCTTCAAACTGCCATGTTCTTCAAATACGATATGAGGGGTGTCCCTTCTGGTGGTGTAATTTCTCCTATTCTAGTTGGAATGTACATATCTCCCCCTAGGGCACTCTTTAAAGCTTTGAAAAATGTAATTTACTGTAATTCACGCTACTTTCAATCGAATCAGGAAGTGATTTTCAATCCCAAAATCCTTTTTGCCTACCTTCTCAACCAATTACGCTCCACGGTTGTCCACCAATCCGTTCCCAGCTTTTCACAGTAACCGACCTATCCCAGCGTGGCTCCAATGGACAACACCCTTCAGCTTGCCCTCTTAAACTCAGATCCACGCAAAATGAATGCAAATATTGCGAATCCTAAATAAAATCAATACACAAATATGTCTGTTTACTACAGGTGGGTAACACAATCGCTTCAGAAACCTTACTGATTTTTCACTGCAGCATTTCACTCTGACAGATACTCCTTCTGTCTCAGTTTCCCTGACTCACAAGTAAAATTTGACCAGCGAATTTTACTCTCAACTGATCATTGGATCCTCCTGGTGCTCCTAGGACTCACCAAATCTCCGTCGAAAAACTATCACTCCTTAAACATGCACTCTTGAGTTTGTCAACCAACCCCCGATTGACCTATTAAACAGACAAATTACACCATAAACCAAGTGTCTTCTCCACTTACTCAATGTACTGGAGTCTTAGACCACACAGGGTCCGTATATCAACAACCACTGGACAATTTTTGAGCAAAAAGCGCCACACACTTGAAGTTCGACAACTTCCTACTCTCACGCTTTGGAGTACGCAAACTCCCTAAACAACTTCATCTGTAGTACGCAGACTCCCTAATCAACTTAATCTGGAGTTCGCAAACTCCCTAAACAACTCTCAAACATCACAATTCACCTGCGGTTTGCTTGAGCTGTGCAAGCACAACACCTATTCCATTCACAATGTCACTAGAAATGCTGAGAACATCCTAAAACATGCATTGGCCAAGGTTTTGGGAAAGTCATGGTAGTTTCTTAGGGAGACATGATCTTTTGTTTGCACTACCAAATCTACAAAATTATAGCCTTTATCTCTGGGGGATTATAGTGGCCTCTTCAGGAGATGCACCATTTAACTCTTCTACCAAGAACTGTGAATTATAGTGGTCTCTTAAGGAGACTATCTATCCGACCCTTCTAGCACAATCCAAGGAGAAAAAGAACCTTATGATGGTCTCTTAAGGAGACAAATCATCCGACTCTAGTGGGACTAACCAGCCATCACTAGTGGCCTCACACTGAGACTAACCATTCAACTCTGCTACAAAGAACTGTGAGTGCCTCTGACCTTATTTGGTCTTTTATAATTACATTTATAATGGAACGCGTTAGAGGTTCGATGGACCTTTTGACTACGCTTGGAGTGATTCCACTATGAGCTTCACTTCTAAACGACAATCCTCTTAACATAATCAATAAACAAACATTTCTTCTGGAGTCAATAATCTTCACACACCATGACCCATTTGGCCACGAATAGCCACACCTTTAGGGAAAAGTTAGAAAGTTTATTTCCCTATATTAACAATGCTAATGCCACATAAATTAATCTCACAACCAAGTGGTAAACATACATGAATAACACCGGTTGACCAAATCTTCTAAAGAATCTCAGTTTAACGAAAGCATTAACAATTAGGCATTCAAGAGCCACAGTACAAATTAACAGCAAGAATAACTGTGCAATAGAAATGAGATACATCTAGATTCAACAAGTGAACAACATAAATTATTTGTTATTTGCAATTAGTTAACATTTCCAGGGTTCCCTAGCTATCCTTAAGGTTAGAATAGCATGTTGGGTTTCATGCAAAACAATTTAGTTAAAGTTAATTTGGCAAACATCTAACTATGGCTCTATCAAAATAGCGGTTGGTTCCTAAAAACAAAAAGCAAAACCTATAACAAGGACAATAGCATTTTGTCATACCTCTCCTCAGTATGGATTAGCAAGCTACGTTTCTCTTTGTCAGTTGGCCATCCGTCTGGTCAGCTTCAGCAATGAGCAATCAAAGGGAATGGCTCAGACACAGGGGACTCTAAGCCATCTGAACTATTTAAGCAAAATATGTAAGGGATCAGCATTCAGCATTAAACCCAAAGCCACAAGGTCAAAGTTAGAAATAAAGTCATCAGAAACTATTCAGCTCCTCAAACAGAACCTCTATGGGGAAAATCAGAATAGGAAAGCGCCGCCTCTCTTCTGTTCAGTCGGGCAAAGTTAGAGATTCCTAAGAACTTCCCATATTGCCATTGGTCAGAAAATCATATGTTCACAGTTAATCCAATAAAAATTAAAAACCAAATCTGAGATATAACTAATCTGTCTTTCACACGTCGATGATTGGCTTCTCTTCCCTTGTTCCCATTGTCAGACTCTTCCGGTAACTTTCTTGCAGCAATCCATACTCCAGTCAGTGCATCTGTTGTTGGTTCTTGGGAACATCGCGTCTCAAGCATCAAACTTTACATAGTTGCAATTTCTAATATGAGACATTCTAGCAAGCAGTTCTCATGAGAGAGTTAAAGGCATCTGCTAATCGTTTGGTCAGCACAGTCTGAACAACATCCACTGCCTCCACTATGTCCCCCTCCTCCTCCACGTCCACCTCCCTCCCAGTAGCATCTCCACTCACTCCTGCATGCACTACATCCTCATCCACTATCTCTATCACCAGCACGCCTAAATCACTATTTCTCTGGACATACATTTCCATAATTTTATTAAACATTGCAGCTTAAAATGAGGTTGGGCAGACCAGGTCCAAAACTCGCAAACTTAAGGCCTCTAATATATAAAGCAAATACATAGCATAAAATCATTAATGTAACACACTACTGACATTTCCTCTACACGTGCACTTTAGCTAATAATAATATGCATTCACTCAAAGCATTACAAAATGATGGTGGCCACTTAAGTGGGCACATTCCCCAAGTCACATATTATTTTCTACATTAACTTAATTCTATGCAAATTCTTAATCCATTACAAATGAAAATCAGTAGTAGTTAGTTTAGCATTCACAATGCCATGACAATCAATTCTTATATGCTAATCGATTTACAGCCTTGACTGATTTGGAAGAAAATGACTGACAATGCAATAGGTAGCTGGACCAGAATAATGAGTTGGTTCCGCCCACTCCCCCTGGCACTGACACTTGCTACTTTACTTCTACTTACCCCTCATCTAAACCTGCAATCTCAATTAGTTCTGCATCGCATTAGGGATTAATTAGCACCATGGATTTGCTCATTGGCAAAAAAGCTCATGAGATAGTATCTGTATCTGGCGGACCTTGGAAGGGCAATCAGCTGCTGAGTTGGAACATTGCAGGTTGATCTCCAAACTACAGATTGAGGACTGGTCCACACTAACAAGTTTGACATTGTTTTATTGCAAGAGACCTGGTTACTGCATGATGGGTTTTTTTCATGGTTACATGTGTTCCAATTTGACAGCATTACTAACTGTGTCCAGTCAGGCAAAAGGGTGTCTGGCTACCTGGTTTAAACTTTCTTGTGATTGTAACATACAGATGCTTACTGAGGAAGAGGGACATTTGCAGGTTTTTGTTCTGAGATGGGGATCCACATTTGGGTTGGTTTTAATTAACTTCTATAATAATGATTTCCCTACCAAGGCTGTATTTCATTTTTATGGATAAAGTGGTTAAAAGAAATATATGGCTGGATTTAGTATTTATTCTTTGATTGGCTGGTGACTTTAGTGCTAAATTGGGCACTTTATAATCACTGTCACCCTCTACCTTCCCCTCTTTACAATACGAGCATGGGTTTGATTCAACCCAGGGCTCCAGGGCTAGTTTACTAGCCACCTGTTTGGTGTCCTATGATCTAGAGAGTGTTATTACTAACCAGCAGCAGGAGGTGCCAACTTATGAGGGTAGAGGCTTTGGTCCCACAATTAATTATATTTTTATGATAGTGACCACAATCCTGTAACTGTTATGATAAGCATCCTTAAGAGAGTGTTGAAACCTGCAGGTGGCCCCAGCAGCCTGTCTTAACAAAATATTCTGGACCAAGGCTAGTACGGCAGTCAGTGAACAATGCCTTAATCTTGCACAAAACTATAGTGGGAATCAGGTACTTGATTAGTTCCTGCCTTTCTATTGACAGGGATCCAGCCACTATACATAGCAGCTTTTGAAAGCAAAACCAGGTCTGTTGAAAATAGATTCAACCTTACTATATTGCGGTTTCACAAGACATGCAGAGTAGCAAATGCTAGACTTAGAAGGAAGCGGAAGCATATACCCAGAAACAGAGAGGTAATGGGAATTTGCAGGAAGGAATCCATGATGGCTTTAAAAGAAGAGCAAGGCTGATCTGAAGACCGAATGCTGGGAAAAACTGATGCATGTTTGTAAAACCAAAGTTTCTTGGGTCTTTTAGAAGTAAGTATATGCCGGTCCTTCCTCATGTAGTAATACAATTAGGGTGTACATGCATATTGGCCTTGAAGAGTGGACGCAGCATTTTGGTAAAATGTATTGTCCTGATGATTGCGTTTAGGCCATTAAGAATGAAGATACTCCTGTTCTTGCCTTCAATATCTTATTCTCTACAGTGAACGTGTTCAAAGCCATACTCAATGGCCCCTCTAAAAAGACCCCTAGACCTGATGGGGTCCCTATAGATCCATATAAGAAAACCCCTGTGTTTTGGGTGCCCCTTCTTGATAATATTATAAATTCAGCATTCAAAGTTTGTATGCCATCTTTCTGGTGTTCATCTGCAGGAGCCAAAATGTCACCGCCCCATTTCCCTAGTTGATTCAGTGGTAAAGATCATTGGCAGAATCTGTTTAGGAAAGGGCCCGGAACAACTGAACAATATATAAATCTGTGTCTCATAGTGAACAAATAGGTTTGCAAAATGTAGCTCTCTCCAATTGGCATTTATGGACCTATCCAGTGCTTTCAACCATGTCAATAGGTCAATACTGTGGGACATTTTAACAGCTATGGGTTTTGAAGGCAGGCTGGTGGCCTTTTTGAGATCACTGCGCCTGGATCTAGTTCCTCTGTGAGATATGGGGAGGAGGGTAATGTTCTGATATTTTCCCACTAAAGGTGGGGGGAGACGGTCAGGGAGGCATGATGGCACCCATTTTGTTTATGCTCTCTATAAATAGGGTTTAATTAATTCTTGTGAATTTAAGGTTGGACATCCCAGTTGTTAACAAAAAACCCATTCCAGCATTTGTGTATGCAGGCAATGCTATATTGCTCGCTAGAATGGCTGATGGTCATACTTCATTGCTTGCCTCTTTTGTTTCCTACATGTAACATCTTGAATTGGAGATAAATTTCTCCAAAACTTTTATCATGGCCATGGCCCTAAAAAATTTGAACACCCGCTGTATGAGCACAAGTGATAGGAACATTGAGAAAATGACTCTCCTTCCTTACCCTGGTCTCATGTTTGATAGTTTTAACACACAGCGGAAAATACAAGCCTTAAGCTCTGCGCACTCACCCACTGCATCAGTTATCCTTCTGACTTGTATATTACACAAGAAATCTAGGGTTTGTGGGGTGTCAGAAAATCCAAAATAAATCTACAATACACCAAAATTTAGGTTTACATTTTGAAGTTTGTATTTTCATCAGATCAACATACAATTTGCAGCTATTATTGTATATTAATTTTATTATCAAACACAGCACAAGATGTATCGCAACATTGATTTCATATCATAATAGTTAAGTAGCCATAAATGTAAAAGCACACAAGAACTATCAAGAAGTAAACTCTCTCAACGTCTTTCTCTGAAAGGAGAAATTCAAAATACTTACCCTGGCCTAGGTCTTGCTTGCCTTCAACCATGGAAACTGAATGGTAGCGTTGGACTTGCATTACACCTATTTTCATTTTTTTGCCCTGCTGGCCCATTGGCGCCCTCTGCAGTTTGTGGTGGGAAAGGAGTATTTTCAGTTTGCTGTGATCTTGCCAGCGCCCCTCAGTGTTCATGAAAGTGATGGCGGTGGTAGCAGCACACCTTTGAGTCAGTCTTCCCTGAACTCGAAGACTAGCTGTCGAAGTTGAGCTCATCCCAAGCAGCCATCAACCACCTCCAGATTATGGCAAACCTCCTGTCATCTTTGGGTCACTATTCCTGCTCCCCATGGGCACAGTCCAGCCCAAACTGCTAGGCAAAGTCCTCCCTAGACCGGAAACAAGCAGCCTGGAACCGGTTTCAGGGTATCACTCCTTCATCAGCCAGGCTAGCTTGAATCTGGTAGCATAGCAAGCACGGGACCCTTGTCTGGGCTTACCCTTCCCACTTAAGGAGACAAATGACAAAAGAACAGAAGATGGACGGAATGCTGAACAAATCAAACTTCCACCCCAGTCAGCAGTCTGGGTTAAATTCATTGTTTTTGCATGCCATGCCATTCCAGTTTGGACCCAGCCATATGCAAATCAGTCTTGACCGTAATTGGAAATGTGGGCCACTTTTTTAGCTATCTGATTTGCTACTGGGGCCACTTTTTATTTTAGTGCTGAGGCCTATCTACTGCCTCAGGTCCGACCCTGGCACAACGCAGAATGGCGTGGGGTCAAAGACCCTGTGCCAGAAGGCCTTGTGCCTTGTGCTTGTGCCTGGAATTTTCCTGGTGGTCAACCATCTGCCAGGTTCATTGAATGCCAGGGCATATGAACTCAACCATGGATGCCTTGTGGATCATAAACAGCATTTACACCCAAAGGTGGCATAAGGTCTCTTCCGTGAATGAGGAGAACCCTGGCTACACTTTTTGCCACCAGTAAGAACATGCAATGTCAGCATTTCTGTGTGATGGTGTGTCCGAAGTATCTCTCACTCGGATACAAGTTCCACCTCGGGTAGAATTCTGTATTCATGTATGCCTTCCTGACAATAACACTTCTGCCCTGAGTTCTCAAGAAGATTAGGACAGATCGGACCCAAGATTTCCTAGTGGCTCCAGATTGGGCACGGTGAGTATAGTATCCAGAGCTCCTAGGCTTCAGCATGTGTCCATAAATCAGGCTGCCCTTTCGGGAGCACCTGTTGTCACAGCAACAAGGCACATGTAGGAAAGTCATAATTTTTGCCTGATCATCCCCATTTTCGGACTGATGCTGGTGGTTACTAACTTTTAATGTGCCCTGGACTCTGCTAAACAGGCTCAGGACCAGTGTTCTGTCATCTAAATGTATATGGTTATTGGTATATGACTAACTGACCAAGAACACTCTACCTGTAACTCCCTGATATATGGTAGGACATGTAGTGACCCCAGTGGACCTAATGCACTTATGTGTGCACTGCTGTGGTGTCTGGTGACATTTTAAAGTTAGGCCTGCCTCACAGACTGGTTTTAAAATAAAACTGGGCCCAAATTTGACTTTGGAATTAAAAATACTTCCAATGTCCAAATCTACCTTTTTATAACTCAGAAGTCACTCCTATGGTCTGCCCTAGGTGCCCAAAGGGCAGGGTGCCTTGTTATAAAAAGTAGGGATAATATAAAGTATGTTTTATATGGCCTGTTAAGGAAAAACAGCCAACATTGGTTTTCCCTTCTGTAGTGCTGCTAGCCCCATAGGCTAACATGGGAAGGCATTATTAAACTTAATAAAGTCTAACTTTTAATTGGAGCTAGCTAGATACACACACTAAGGAGAGAATGCCTACATTTTGTTTTTTGTCAAAACAGTTCATTCTGAGTCAAAAATATGCCACATGTCGCAGGAAATGTGGTCATAGCAGAAGAAGGTAACTTTGCCCCTATTGGTTGGGGTGTACCCCACCCTTGCCAGCCAAGAATGGAGAATAATTATGGGAGAGTTGCAGGAGCTCTTCAGAACACTGCGGGAGCATAGGAAGAGAAAGGACTGCCTGCTGAACCCTTGGACTGCACCACAGAAGGCTTGTACTCAAAAGGACATCACCTTCTTCACTCTCAGGGCTCCTCAAAGAAAGAACTGTGCCTGACTCAAAGGAAAAGGAGTGGACTGTGAAGTGCTTTGTGGGAGATGGAGTCTTAGCCCCCAAGAGGCATTCAAAAGTCTCTAAACCCTTTGCTGGTGCTACTAGACGCTCATCTCCCCAAAGGAACCAACAAGGAAAAAGTTCTAAAAGTTTGGAAACTTTCTACAAAGTTTTGCTGAGTAGCTCCCTGAGGGAGAGCTGCTCAGTGTTGAGACTCACGCTGCTGTCGTCTACTTGTGAATCAGCCTGACTGTACTGGTTTGACCAGCTGAAAGCTCCAGAGCTCTTTGGCATCAGTGTTGAGGACAAAGACTTCCAGAGGCTCACTGAGGCATTACACTACAGCAAGCCTCTGTCATCGAAACATACTCTGGCTCAGAGGAACCTGAGGAATCAACATCGAGAGAAAAGCTCCAAGAAGAAGACTATGGGACTGCAATAAAAAGACTAAGGGCCTGATTTCGATGTCGTTGGAGGGGAATACTCCGTCACAAACGTGACCAATATCCCGTCCACATTATTACAATCCTCATTGTATCCTATGGGGATTGTAATATCGCGGACAGGATATCCATCATGTTTGTGATGGAGTAGTCCATCTGCCGACATCTAAATCAGGCCCAAAGGGCCTAATTTAGTGTTTGGTGGATGTGTTACTTCATCACAAATGTGACAGATATCCCATCTGCCATATCATGATTTCCGTAGGATATAATGGAAGCGTAATACTGCAGATGGGATATCGTCATGGTTGTGATGGAGAAACCTCATCCCCCAAACTCTAAATCAGGCCCTAAGTCTGATGGTAAACTTTTGACCAGGACTTATAACTCAACCTATGTGACCCACGCTCCATCGTTGTTGGCTTAAAACTTTGACTTTGTCCCAGTCCTTCACTACCAGATAGCCGTGAGTGGCGCTTTAAGATATTTGGTGCAATGATGCACAATTTTTTATTTAATCTTCAAAAATTCATAGCTCTGGTTCCCTACATTGGATGTTTGTTCTTTTGGTGTCATATTAAAGATAAAAATATTTTCTATTTAGTTTTTTGTAGGATTTTTATTTTGTTGGATCTTTCACTTATTTACTGTTTGGTTATGTTAAATGCTTTAAACATACGTGGCTCCTAAGTTAAGCTTGATTGCCCATTTGAGAAGCTAAAAAGGGTTGAGGAAGTATTCATTTATTGAGACTGAACTGGACCTATCAGTGATTGTGGTGATATGACTAGTTGCGGGTGAATAGCCCTATCTACTAATAATCCACTTTCCTAAAGCGGGGTTCTACACCCAAGCTTTTGCAGTCTCCACCTCCATGCTTGGAGATTGAGGGGGTCATTCTGACTCCCGCCGGCCGCGGTAACCGCAGGGCCGGCAGGAGCCGCCAGAATACCGCTGCGCGGTCAGAAGACCGCAGCGGTTATTCTGAGTTTCCCGCTGGGCGGGCGGGCGACTGCCAGAAGGCCGCCCGCCCAGCGGGAAACCCCCTTCCACGAGGATGCCGGCTCCGAATGGAGCCGGCGGAGTGGAAAGGGTGCGACGGGTGCAGTGGCACCCGTCGCGATTTTCAGTGTCTGCAAAGCAGACACTGAAAACCTTTGTGGGGCCCTGTTAGGGGGCCCCTGCAGTGCCCATGCCATTGGCATGGGCACTGCAGGGGCCCCGAGGGGCCCCATGACACCCCTTACCGCCATCCTGTTCCTGGCGGCCAAAACCGCCAGGAACAGGATGGCAGTAAGGGGGTCGGAATCCCCATGGCGGCGCAGCAAGCTGCGCCGCCGTGGAGGATTCCCCAGGGCAGCGGGAAACCGGCGGTACACCACCGGTTTCCCGTTTCTGACCGCGGCTGTTCACTTGTCATTGGAACAAATTTGTGACTTGATGCGGCACACGCCAGATTGCCCCCCTTCAGGTCCAGATATTTGAAGTTCTGTTATTTGTTCTGTCTCATGGCTGACAATGCTTTGCTTTGGGCATGGTTAAGAGTTATCTTTCATCTCTTTTGGCCTTCTTGCAGTTGCCAGATCAGTCCTCATTGTTAAAGTCACCTGTTGTGATGTGATTTTTCAAAGGGTTGCAATACATGTTGCCCTTTTTTGGTTGGTCTTTCCCCGATGGGTCCTTAATCTAGTCATGATGTACCTGACATGTAACCCATGTGAGCTGCTTCACAGCAGTCCTTTACGGCGCCTTACCATCAAGTCTATGTCCCTCATTGCCATCATCTCAGAACAGCATGTGAGTAAGCTTCAGGCTCTTTGTGTCAATCCACCATACACTTCCTTCTTCCCAGACAAACTGGTTCTGTGGAGTCTACATCCTTCCTGCCAAAAGTTGTGATGCTGTTGAATGTGAATAAAGCTATCACCCTGCTAGCGTTCAATGCTCTGCCTCACCCTGCTAAAGAGAAGGAAAGACTTCATCCCTTGGACCCCAAAAGAGAGCTGAGCTTCTACATAGCTTGTACCAAAGACCACTGGGTGAGGGATCAGTTCTTTGTGGGGTTTTCTAAAGTAAAAAAGGCAAGGCAGTGCAGAAGAGAGTCGTCACCCTTGGGATCATTTTCAACATTTAGGTCTGCAATGCATTGGCCAAAAAACATCCTCCGGAAGGACAGCATTCTCATTCTACCCGCATCAAAGCTGATACCAATGTGTTGGCAAGTAGAGTCCCTGTCCTAGACATTTGCCAGGAGGCTACATTGGTGTCCCTCCATGCATTCATGAAGCATTATTGCCTGGACAGGCAGCTTCACTGGGAGGGGCATTTTGCCCACTCAGGACTGCAGGAGTTCGTGGTTTAATCCCATTCCCAGACTCACTACTCTGAATAATCATTGCTTTGGTATTTATTAAAAAGGTGAGGAATCTGTGTCTAGAAGTCTCTGTCAGAAGAACAAATTACTTACCTTTGGTAACGCTCATTCTCTTAAGAGTGTTATCGGTTGTAAGCCTCAAGGCACCACCTTCCGGCACACAGCTGTACTGCTGGAAAGTCTCCTGATCCAATCTGACACCTGGGGAATATTCAACAGAATGGGAATCTGTGGCTAGACAAAGCCTCTACCAGAAAAAGTGCTACCAAAAGTAAATAACTTGCTCCTCAACAACAAATCAGGAACAGGTTGCAGTGGACTTGAGACACTAATTGAAAAAATGTTGAATTTATCTCAGTGTCTTGAGGGGTTGTTTTAAAAGGCCTCAGGTGACATTGGTAAATTTCATTTAAATATAAATGAATGCCTGGATTTATCATTAGAGAAACAATGAAAATGATGGTCCAAATCTTCAAGGAAGAAACAATTGCCAATTGTTTTTAATGGAATACATGTTTAAAAAAGTTATTCAAAGTATATTAGCACATGCTTTAATCCCAAAGCAATGTAGGAATATTGGCCCTCATTACAACCCTGGCGGTCGGTGATAAAGCGGCGGTAATATCGCCAAAAGGCTGGTGGTAAAAAAAAATTAATTATGACCACGGCGGAAACTGCCAACACAGACAGCTACTTTAGCACACCGACCGCTACGGCAGTAGCAACAAACATCGTGGCGGTAACCGCCAACAGCCAGGCGGAAGACAATGTACCGCCCACAGCCTTACAACAGGCATATCCGCCGGCACCAACGCCATCAAAAGCACGGTGGAAACAGTACACTGAAGGGAAGCGACTCTCCTCTTGACACTCAAGGAAGAACCACGATGCCATGGAGCCCGAGCTGCACATTTTTTCAATGCTTGTGTACCTCCTCATACACCAGGAACACGAACGCTTGCGAAGACAACCACGCTGAGTACTGCACCTAGCACACAAGGGAGGGGGGAGAGAGTGACACACACATGCTACACGCAACACCCTCACTCCTACCCTCACCCCCAATACCATACACACAAACAGATGCAACAACATTACATATACACACCGTAACCATCAGGAATAATGCAAGGACAAAAGGAATGGATTAAAATGAGTGTAATAGTACAGTTTTAGATAAATACGTCCCTAAATCAATAAACAGTATCTACAATTTATGCAAAAGGAGGGACAATGCCCACTCCAAAAGGTCCGTGGCCCACAGGGCCATAACACATAGGCCAAGGCCACACTTGACTCCTTCCTCAGTACGGAGAGAACACTGCAGGGGCATCAGGTCGAAAAAACACAGGCACCTCAGGAGGACAGGGAATGGGGGGCACCTCAGCCAGAAGATGGTACAACGCCACTGGCCTGGAGGGGGCTCCATGCCCACTGCTTGGTCCTGGGGAGTGCAAAGCCACAGTCTCTTAAGTGGGTGGTTTGCCCACTGCTTGGTCCTGGGGAGTGCTTGGTCCTGGGGAGTGCAAAGCCACAGTCTCTCAAGTGGGTGGTTTGCCCACTGCTTGGTCCTGGGGAGTGCAAAGCCACAGTCTCTCAAGTGGGTGGTTTGCCAACTGCTTGGTCCTGGGGAGTGCAAAGCCACAGTCTCTCAAGTGGATGGCTTCTCCACTGGTTCTGGAGGGGGCTTTGTGCCCAGTGTGCTTCATCCTGCCAAGGAAGGGGCGAGTGGATGCCTTCTTCCACTGGTTATGGAGGGGGCTTTGTGCCCAGTGTGCTTCATACTGCCAAGGAGGGGGGTGAGTGGATGCCTTCTTCCACTGGTTCTGGAGGGGGCTTTGTGCCCAGTGTGCTTCATCCTGGATGGTGGAGGGTCACAGTCTCTCACCTGGGTGTCACACCGACAGTTGTTGCAGGGGCCAGGATGCACTGCAGCCCATGTAGTCACTACTACACACTGCTCGCCGGCGGTGATGGCTGCTCAGTGGATGGCAGTTGCACTGCAGGTGGTGGTGCTGTCAGTGGTGGTGGGAGGCTCCAGCCCTTCCCCTGCAGCCTCAGACGGCTGCCCACAGGGGCTGCTGCTGCTGGCAGTGGTGCTGCTGGTGACGGGGCAGGTGGCGTTTCTAGCCACGGTGCAGGTGGCGGTGGAGGCCGCGGTGCAGGTGGCGGTGCTGTCAGTGGTGGGGGGAGGCTCCAGCCCTTCACCTGCAGCCTCGGACGGGTGCCCACTGGGGCTGCTGGCAGTGGTGGAGCTGGCGGTGCTGGTGGCGGTAAAGGTGGCCGTGATGGCCGTGGTGCAGGTGGCGGTGATGGCCGCAGTGCAGGTGGCAGTACTGTCAGTGTTGGGGGGAGGCTCCAGCCCTTCCCCTGCAGCCTCGGATGCTGCCCACTGGGGCTACTGCTGCTGGCAGTGATGCCCCTGGCGGCGGGGCAGGTGGCGGTGCTGGCCGCGGTGCAGGTGCCGGCGCTGTCAGTGGTGGGGGGAGGCTGCAGCCCTTCTCCTGCAGCCTCAGACGGCTGCCCATTGGGGCTGCTGCTGCTGCTGGCGGGGAAGGTGGTGGTGCTGGCCGCCTTGCAGGTGGAAGTGCTGGCCGCAGTGTAGATGGCAGTGCTGTCAGTGGTGGGGGGAGGCTCCAGCCCTTCCCCTGCAGCCTCGGAGGGCTGAAGTGCCATGGCTAGTGTTGTGTGCCCCTTCCTACCATTGGCAGATGGTGGTGCCTCCTTGCTTCTGCCAGGTGGTGTTTTTTTCTTGCCCTTGCTAGCTGGTGGTGCTTCCTTCCCCTTGCTTGCTGGTGGTGCCTCCTACCCCTTGCTGGCTGGTGTCCCCTTCTTGCCCTTGCTAGGTGGCAGCCCCTTCTTGGCCTTGGCAGGTAGTGCTGGCACACTGGCTGTGCTGACGGGTGCCTCCTTGAAGCCTCTCACACCTGCAGTAGCTGTAGAAACCACAGTGGCCGTGGACTGGGTGGCTGAGGTGCTGGGCTGGATTCTGGCCACCCTGGCCCAAAGTGAAGGACGGGGGTAGGGAATAGGTCAATGGTGGTGAGGAAAAGCTTCTTAGGGACACTGGGGCGGGAAGAGGGTGAAGGTTTAGGAGTGGAGGAAGAGGGAGTGGTTGTAGGAGGTGTCAGTCTGCTGTGTTTGGGTGCAGGTGCATGGGCTGGATGCTGTTGTGAGGTCGATGGCTGTTGGGTGCCTGTGTGCTTACGTTTGTGTACTTTGGAAGTAGGGGGTCACAGACACAGTGGGAGAGGACACAGGGGACGTGTGCATGGATGGGGGGTGGCAACTGCCAGCGTGTAGTGATAGGCGTGCTGGTGATAGAGATAGTGGATGAGGATGTCGTGCATGCAGGTGTGAGTGGAGATGCTACTGGGAGGGAGGTGGACGTGGAGGAGGAGGGGGACACAGTGGAGGCAGTGGATGTTGGTGTGTCTGCATCTGGACGGTGCTTCTCTGAGTGCCTGTGGGATGAAGTTTGGTGCTTGTGTTTGCCTGAGCCACTTCTGTGTGTTGATTTGGGTGAATGCAGGTCTGAAGGTGTGCTTGGGATAGGCTGGGGTTGAGGGGATTGGGACTGGGTAGAGGAAGGTGGAGGGGGAGGCTGGAGACAGGGAAAATGGCTGCCATCAGTGAGTTGGCCAGAGCCTGGAATACTCTCTGTTGGGCCACCATGCCAGAGTGAATGCCCTCCAGGTATGCATTTGTTTGTTGCAAATGCCCTGCTAGATTCTGGATGGCATTCAACATGGTTGACTACCCATCAGAGAGGGATCTCAGAAGGTCAATAGCCTCCTCACTGAGGGCAGCGGGCTGACTGGGCCAGGGACTGAGGTGCCTGGGGTGAAGGAGATGCCCACCTTCCTGGGTGAGCGGGCACGGGAAACACGCTGAGGGGCTGCTGGGAGGGCGGTGCTGGTACAGGGGATGGCGGCTGTACCTGTAAATGGGGTGGGCACAGAGGTGTCCGCCACCACCAGGGAGCATCCATCGGAGGAGGAGTCGCTGTCCGTGGTGTCCCCTCCTGTCCCCGTCGTGTTGCTCCCCTCACCCTCCATCCCACTGGTGCACTCTCCGTCGGTGGATTCGGCCTCCAGGCCCATGTGGGATGCCGGTGCCTCTGCTCCTCCGCCAGATGATGCTAATGCACACAAGGACAGGGTGACAAAACAAAAAGGGCGGGGGAGACAGAGGATACACTTGGTCAATGCCAGCAACAACACTACCGGTGGTGTACACAACTCACAGGGAACAGCCCTGTGCACTAGGGCATGCACTACCAGTTACAATGCTAGTCACCAGCCCATGAGGTACAATGCCTAACGCCATTAGCTGCACACCTGAAACCCACAGGACCCTGCCCAGTAGTAGATGCCCACCAACATTATTGTGGTTGGAGTTCATCGGAGCTTGTCCATCATGGAACATACCCTGACATGTTCACCCTGGCCTAGGGGCACCCACAGCCCACATCCCCCACCCAGGTAACACCTTAACGTACGCAAAGTCAAGAATCTGAATCTGTACTCACCCCCTTGTGGCTGCTGTGATGCCTTGAAGCGCCCATCCAACTCCGGATAGGCCACCGCCAGGATGGGGAACATCAGGGGGGTCAGGGTAGGACGGGCACCCCTTCCTCGTTGGGAGGCCAGCCCCAGCTGGGCCTCCGCCGTCTACCTTGCCCAGCAGCGTAGGTCCTCCCACCGTTTGCGGTAGTGGGTGCTCTGCCTGTCAAAGACCCCCAGGGTCCGCACATCCTTGGCGATGGCACGCCAAATACCCTATTTCTGATGGGCGCTGACCTGCAGGAAAAATACAGCAGAAAAGGGATTAGTCATACCGTCCAGACCGTCATACTCATGGCCCACCATATCCCTCCCATCCCCTTACGCACAGACATGGACCACCATACATGTAGCACTCTGCCCAGGACCCCTCAGCCATCCCCCTACACGAGGCTTACACACACAGCACTCCATACATTCATGCCCCAGGCATCATGCTCCCAGTGTACTCACCAGTTGGTCTGGAGGACCATAAAGTAAACGGTACTGGGGTAGGACCCCATCCACCAATCTCTCTAACTCCTCCGAAGTGAAGGCAGGGGCCGTTTCCCCAGACACTCGAGCCATGGTCGCTTCCAGAGACAGGTCACAGCAGCATTTGCAGTGTGGGTCCTCTCCTGTTGAAGGTCAGTTAGCAAGTGAGTGAACAGATAGAAAATGGCGGTCACGTCCACAGCGCTGCATACCGTCACCACCAGTGTACATCGCCATTGGCTCCTGGAACCCGTAGGCCCCAATGATAACCAATGCAGTGTTGCATGGCGGTCGTAGACCGCAACGGTGCACAACGCCAGCAGAATTATCTCATTTCCACTTGTCCCTCCTCACAGGTCAGGCATCTGCCATTTCAGGGGGGCACAGGCCATGGCACATAACTGCGTCACAGCAGACATAGGCACATCAACTGACTTACAAGTTCACATACTGTTTCTGTAAAACAAAAATTGCATATTAATCTGAGTATATGTTTGAATATGACCTTCTGTTCACCGTTTTTCAACCTAGAGTTCAACCACTGAGGATGAATAGGAGATGGAGACATCCACCCGTGCACAAACCCCTGGTGGACCTGGTGACAATGGAGGACAGGCATATTATCCTAACCTACAGACTTGATAGGTCCACAATCCAAGAGCTGTGTGCCCAATTGGAGCCAGACCGTATTTCAGCTATCCGCCAACCTACAGGTATCCCCCCTCTGGTGCAGGTCCTGTCAGTGCTCAATTTCTTGGCAGGTGGTTCCTTCCAAGCGACAGTGGCCATTGCATCAGGGATGTCACAGACGTGCTGACCAGAGTATTGTCTGCCCTGATGAAACACATGCGCAGCAATGTCGTATTCCCCCAGGTGGAGGATTTGGCCACAGGGAAGGCTGACTTCTATGCACTGGGACATATCCCCAACATCATTGGTGCCATTGATGGTACACATATTGCCTTTGCCCCCCCCCCAGAGAAATGAACAGGTGTTCAGAAATTGAAAGAGCTTTCACTCTCTGAATGTGCAGATGGAGTGTTTGTTGGACCAGTACATCTCTCATGTCAATGCAAAGTATCCTGGCTATGTGCATGATGCTTTTATCTTGAGGAATAGCAGCATCCCACATGTGATGGCTCATCTCCAAAGGCACCGAGTGTGGCTAATAGGTGAGCCCATGGTCCCCACCCACTTGATGTAGGTATATGGGTGTGTGGTTGGCCCTAAAGGTGTGGCTAACAGGTATCCCTCGATATTTACAGGTGACTCTGGTTACCCCAACCTCTCATGGGTACTGACCCCAGTGAGGAATGCCAGGACAAGGGCAGAGGAACGTTACAATGAGGCACATGGGTGAACAAGGAGGATCCGTGAGTGCACCCTTGGCCTCCTGAAGACCAGATTCAAGTGCCTCCATCTGACAGATTGATCCCTGTACTACTCACCCAAGAAGGTGTGCCAGATCATTGTTACATGTTGCATGTTGCACAACCTGGCCTTGAGACGCCAGGTGCCTTTTCTACAGGAGGATGAGCCTGGGAATGGGCGTGTGGCAACGGTGGAGCCTGTGGACAGTGACGAGGAGGAAGAGGATGTGGCCAACAGAACTAAAATAATACAACAGTACTTTCAGTGACACACAGGTAAGACACTGTAGCTTCACCTTCTTGTGTAGGGAATATTGTAATGGGTTGGGTTGATGGTGGAGAAATGTCCAGGATACAGTCCAGTCTCTTGGTATCACAGGTGCATTGTCCAAGGGGGCATAGGAAGTGGAGCAATGGCAGTTCAAGGAGGACAGGGTGACAGAGTGGGACACAAGGGTGAAAATCAGGGGAGTCCTATTTCCTGGCGGGGGTCTTGGAAATGTGCGCTGGCTTCTGCCTGGATCGCAGGGACCATTTGCATGGTGGTTCTCCTTCTGCAGGCGGTGGGGTGCAGGTGGCCTGTTGTTCCAGTGGCAAGGCATCCTGTCCACTAGCGTCGGCAGATGTGGAGGGCTGTTCTTCGGTGTGGCTAGTGTCAAGGGCTCGTTGGTGTGCCACTGTCTCCCACATGGTGTTGGCCATGTCTGTCAGCACCATTGCAATGGTGACCAGGGTGGTGTGGATGTCCCTCAGGTCCTCCCTGATCCCCATGTACTGTCCCTCCTGCACTGCTGGGTCTCCTGCAGCTTGGCCAGTATCTGGCCCATGGTCTCCTGGGAAGGGTGGGATGCTCCCAGGATGTTGGGTAGTGCCTCGTGTAGAGTCGGTTCCCTGGGCCTGTCCTCCCCCTGTCACACAGCAGTCCTCCCAGCTTCCCTGTTGTCCTGTGCCTCTGTCCCCTAAACTGTGTGCCCACTGACCCCATGTCCCTGATCGTCCTGTGTTTGTGGGGTTGCCTGGGGTCCCTGTAGTGGTGGACACGCTGCTTATTGACGTGTCCTGGGGACAGAGGGATGGGCCCGCTGGGTGGGTGCTGTGGTGGTGTTTCATGAGGGAGGAGGCTCTATGGTGGTTTGGGGCTGTGGCTGGGTCACCAACTGTCCAGAGGTCCCTGATGGGCCAGGTTGGTCATCCTGGTCCAGGCGTGCAGAGCTGCTGTCATCACTGTGGGTCTCTTCTGGGGGTGGACTGGATGTTGCTGGCACCTCCTCTCCAGTGACATTGTGTGGGATTCCTGTGGATATGTAAATGCAGTGTTATTGTTACTGAGTGTGACATCTTGTGCATGGGTCTGTTTCCCTCTATGGTTGTTATTACCAAGGCAGCTTTGGCTTGTGTGAGTTGTAATTTGGTTAGCTAAGTGATTGCCACTACTGTGCATTCTGTGGTGATGGGTGTCCATGCAGGGCTGTGATGGGTGTCCATGCATTGGTGTTGCATGCAGAGCTTGGTAGTGGGAGGTGTGGGTTGTAATGGTGGGGTGCATGTGAGGTGGTGGAGTTATGGGAGTGAGGGTGAGGGTGGGGGTATGTGATGTCATGCAGGTAGGGGGTGATAGTAATAGAGATTTGACTTACCAGAGTTCGGTCCTCCTGCTATTCCTGATAGGCCCTCAGGATTCATGATTGCCAAGACTTGCTCCTCCCATGTTGTTAGTTGTGGGGGAGGAGGTGGGAGTCCACCGCCAGTCCTCTGTACTCCTATCTGGTGTCTTGCAACCACGGAACGTACCTTCCCCCATAGGTCGTTCCTGATGTCATCCCTTGTTCTTGGGTGCTGTCTCACGGCGTTGACCCTGTTCACGACTCTACGCCATAGCTCCATCTTCCAAGCAATGGATGTCTGCTGCACCTGTGATCCGAATAGCTGTGGCTCTACCTGGATGATTTCCTGCACCGTGACCCTTAGCTCCTCCTCAGAGAATCTGGGGTGTCGTTGTGGTGCCATGGGTGTAGTGTGAGTGGTGTGTGTGAGGGTGTGTGGGGTGATGTGTTAGGGTGTGTGCTGTGAGGTGCGTGGATGGTGTATGGGTGATGGTGTTTTGTGGCTCAGATTCAGTGGGTGCTCCTGGCTTGTCTCTCTCTCAGTTGTCAAAATCGTTGGGTCATAAAGGGTTGTGGGTAGTGTGGGTGTGTGTTTTATAGTGGTGTGGGTGTGTGGGAGTAGTGTGTGTATGTGTGTCAGGTGTGTGTAGTTTGAATTGTCCAATGTGGAGTAGTTTTGTATGTGTGTGTGTATTTTAAGCGCGGCGGTCTGTACCGCCAATGGTTTACCACGGTTGAAAGACCGACTCTGTGATTCGTGGGTCATGATGCTGTGGGTGTATTTCTGTAGGCGTAGCGGTGTAGGTTTTGGCACCGCCAGTTTATTACTGACCTTTGGGCTGGCGGACTTGTGTGTGTGTCTGTATAGTGGTGGATTTCTATGTGTGGGTCATAATACCCATAGCGGTATACCGCCGCAGTTGCGGTATGTTGACGGCAGTCAGCATGGCGGTAAGCGGCACTTACCGCCAATGTCATAATGAGGGCCATTATGTTCAACTCTTTTCAATAGGCTAAAGAACATGTTGATAATTAAATCCAAAGTAAAACAGGAGTACAATTTTTATATTGGTGCTGTCATGCTCTTTTTCAGCAGAAATAATTATGGTATTTATTTGATTGAAATGAATTTTAAATGTATTCAATAACAATATGTTAAGTGATCGGAATTCATTATAGTTGCTAAAGAGCCAGTGCCCTGGGCTAGCTGGGCTGCTGCAGAAAGAAAACTAAGAATACTTTATCATGGTGTGCACCCTGATTATCTAACCCATAATATGGATCGGACATAAGAGTATATCAAGGACAAAGTATTGAAAAATAAATCAACTGGTAAGTTTAGATTCTCTGTCCATACCTCCACATACAAATATATGTATACGTATGCAATACATATGTTTTCAAGGTACGTAGATGTGTAGTTAAGAATAGTAAATTTATACTTCGCAATGTGCACTTACCTTTCGATATTTTGCCCATCAGTATTCTGTCCTGGATATTTTTTATCTCAATATTGTTGGTGTCGACGTTCAGTAGTACAAACCTTTCTCATGAGTGGCTATGAGTAGGTGCTTGAAGGAATTGTATTTATGTCCATGCACAGCGCACATTGTGAGGTGATGTCATCACATACGTTTTATGTTTTAATGAATTTACTGAAGCAAGGGAGGCTGTTGAACTGAGGTACATGGACCCATAATTTAATCCTGCTTCATTTGAAATATAAAGAAAAGTCAAATTTTCTGTAAGCTGTGCACAAAAGATGCAGTTTGGAACATAACTTCATTGGTTCTGGGAGGGAGGGTAGTCTAACACGCTGAGTTATTTTCTTTCTTTCAGGTGACAAAGGAGTCCCCGCTTCCTTTAAAAAGTAGGGCATGCTGTGAGAATATAAGTCCCTTTTACTTGTGAAGGTGCACCTTTTACAAAACCCTAGTACAATTAATAGGGAGTTGTGAATCAAGTGCATCGTTATACTTTAGAGAGAGAACAGCAGTGCCTAATGTGAGCCGGTGGTTGGAGGTGGAGCCCACTTCACTCATATTTGGGGGCCAACACTTATTCTTCCTCTTCAGATGTTCACCCAGAGCAAGAAGGTGAAAAACACACCAGAGGGGTAGACAGAGGACGAGAAAGATGAAAAAAAACAGTGGCAAAGATAGAAAGCAGTGATGAAAAAGAACCTGCAAGAGTGAGATAGAGGCAGGGCGTGCCAGGTGGTGGATTGTTAGAAATTGGTTTTGCACCCAATCCAAGCAGGAATCACAATCCTAGTCAGGGTATGTCACAAATACACCCTGGGTTAACCTGTGCTCACCCTCTGGTAGCTTAGCACAGAGCAGTCAGTCTTAACTTAAGAGGCAATGCGTCAAGTATTTGTTCAACACTTCAAACAGTAAAAGAGAAAAAACACCAAGCAAAAAAATCCACGTCTGATTAGAAAAATAGAGCTTAATTTAATAAATAAATCAAGACCAAAACAGCAGAAATACAATAAGTAGAAGACGAGACATGATTGTTTAAAGAATAAAAGTAAAATAGAGATTAGTAGCAAAAAGTGCTTAAATGGGATATCTGGTCACTCTGGACCGGAACACAGTCAAAAGTTCAGGCCGACTATGATGGAGCACGGACCAGATACAGGGACCCACTTGGGCCCGCTAACCCAAAATACCTTGATCCAGGATGCATCATCTACAACTGAGGCGATGCAGTGGTTCTGAGTGCGACATGTTGGTTGGGAATGTGATGCATGGTTGCTGCTCCTGCAGTAGGAAATGGGTCGATTTTGAAGGTGATGCACTGGTTCGAGGGCGATGTGCCAGGTCCACTACATGCATTGTCACAATGTCAAGGATGCGCTAGTTCCAACCCACCTAAAGGTGAAGATGCGCCAGTTGTGAAGAGGATGTATGAGTTCTAGTTGTAGCAACATTTTATGCCCACTTCGAAAGGCCACTGACTGATTTGGCACCACCTGGAAGGGCAAAACTTGCAGCAAGCAAAGTCCAGGTGCTGTAGCAGGGTGAGTTGAAGTATTTTCTCTCCCTGAGACTTCTCTCCCTGAGACTTCAGAAAACAGGAGGCCAGTCAGCTGGCCCTTGGAGTCACACTGGGTTCTAAGTTGTAGAGGTGTAGGTCCAGCCCTCTTCACACCCAGGTAAGAGGGCAGCAGGAAGCAGGTCAGCCCAGCAAAGAAGGAGTCCAGCAGAGTAGCAAATCACTAGAGTGGCAGTCCTTGTAGCAGCACAGAAGTCCTTCTTCCTGGCAGATGTGTACTGAGTTGGTGGTGTCGGAAGTCCAGTATTTATACCCAGTTGTGCCTTTGAAGTGAGGGAGACTTTAAAGAAAGGCCTTTGAAGTACACAGATGTCCTCCCTTCCTGCCCTGCCTCCAGGCTCACTACAGAGGGGTGTGCAGCTCTTTGTGTGGGGACGGACACTGCCTGTTCAGGTGTAAGTGTCAGCTTCTCCCTGCCAACCTGCACAGGATGGCACATCGAAATATTGATGATCCATTAGTTAAATCTAAGCTCCCTTTGTGTGTGGCTTTCTAGACAGAATGCACAAAGTCCAACAGTACCCTACCCAAATGCATATTGGAGACAGAAAGTAGGCACAAAATGTTTACAGTAAGAAAATGCCAACTTTCTAAAAGTGGTATTTTCAGAACTGCAATTTAAACTCTGACTTCACCAAAAGTTATGATTTTAAATTGTGAATCCAGTGACACCAAATTTACCTCTTTCAGATTATGAATTACACTCATAAAATGTAATAAGGTAATCCCAATGCTATCCCCTGGGAGAGATAGGCCTGGCTGTAGTGAGAAACGACTTTGGGAGTTTTGCACTACTGGAACACGTAAAACTTGAAAGTTACTATCCTGACTTTTAAATGCTTTGCACCCTGCTCTCTGGATTGTCCAGGGCCTTCCTTAGGAGTGACATATATATAAAAAGGGAAGGTTTGGGCCTGACACAGGGGTTATTTTGCCAGGTCGACAGTGTAAAACTGCACATGCAAGCTCTGCAAAGGCAAGCCTGAGACATGGATAGGGGGCTCCTTAAGTGGGTGACACAATCAGTGCTGCAGGCCCTCAAGTAGCATTTAGTTTATAGTCCCATGTCACAGGTAGTGCACTTTATTAGGGACTTATACGTTAATTAAACATGCCAGTTGAGGTTAAGACGATGTTACCATGATTGAGGGGACGGAGCAAAAGCACTTTAGCACTGGTGCACAGAGTCCCAAAGCTAGCAAAAAGAAGGTCATAAAAGTGGAGGAGGTAAGCAAAAGGTTGGGGGGAAAGACCACCCTAAGGTTGCCAGGTGTAACATGGATGAAAGAGGCAAGCGGTGGAATCAAAACGGTACATCTTGGTATACAGAACCCCAATATTTGTAGCCTGGGCTGCTGGCTTCAGAACAAAACTTTGGGCCCTGGAACTTATTGTTTCACAAATTAAGCAATAGAAAACGATGGTGTGTATTTAATTTTCATTAGAAGAACTGAAAGGGTTTTGGGAAATGCTTGGATGTGACAAATGAAGACAGATAGCTATGTTTTCAAGATCTTTTAGAGAATTTGGGATTGAATGAATGCAGTCAGTCTCTCAGAGACACCAGCAAGATATGTGGCTGACTCAGCCCCATTCATACTATACTTCATTCCTCCAAACCAGTTACTGGCATGTGATGGATTCAAAGGCAAGCATAACATGTAACTAGCTCATTTTGCTCACAATGTGCATCTTTTCTGTGCCCCAGTGTGTGTTATGTACCATTTTCTGTAGCTGAACAATAAGGCCGGATGCTTGTCTTCTGCGTGTTAGAACTAAGACATTGCTGCAGAGATTGATGATTGCTTTTTATGATGCAGCATAAATTAAATAGACAAGTCATTCTCTCTCACTTCGTCTTATGGGGTAGGAATTAGGGTAGAGGAGGATTTAAAAGGGAAATGTTTTACTTCATGTTTTACATGAAAGGAGGCCTGTCTGGCTGAAATTCCTGAACATCAATTACACGGGCTGGTATAATAACTATCAGACCTGAACTAAAAGTGCATATTTGCCTCAAAGCCTCATTTGTACATTACCTGAAGAAATTAAATCTTCCCACTAAAGCATGATGTTTACATCTTCTTTGTTTAACTCACTACCCACACACAAAACTGCACATGTAGAGACATATACTCTGACAAACACGTACACACACAAACTCACAATCTCACACACAATCACGCACACATGGCTAGTTAAATTGCAAACATTAAAACAAAACACATACATGGTAAAAGAACCAAATGAAAATACAGTGGTTAATTCTGCATGGTTGTACACACTACACATTGTTCATGATTACTAAGGGATTATTAGCAACGGGTCACTCGTGCATGAGGCATACGTGTAATACAATCCAGTCAAGGAAAACAGATAGTTTCAAGCTACTGCACTACTTTTGCAAATACATACTATTTGCTATTGTTCAACAGCCCCAAAGATATTTTCGCCTGTTGCCTTGCAATGAGTATGAAAACCTGACTTTTCACAATGCCAGTGATAGAGACATCAACACCTAGCTGAAACAAAAAGATACACAGAGGCAAATTGCAATGTAATTAAATAACTCAATAAAGTGCAGTTAATTGAAGTGCCTGGGCCTTTGAAAAGAGGAATAAAGTAACTGGGAAGATTAGCTTATTTCCCTGGTTCATGGCTAGGGGTTCCTCCACCCTTAACGTGTCAACAATATCTCCCGTCCTTGGTGTCCTGATGATTCTCGGTCAGTGGATCTACACTCAGGGGAAACAAACCCCTGTATGGAAAGTCTGCTACCATACACTGAGACCACTCAAGTCATTTCTCGATCAGGCTAGCGTGCAGGTCAACTGAGTTCTGACAGAATGCCCATGCAGCAATAAGTGCCTGTGTACAATTTAGGGGCAATCGTGAGGGGTCGGCTGTGTATTCCGTGTGAACATCGTGTATTCCCATTATACAGGACCAGGAGCCAAAGCCGTCCTTAAAGGAAGAAGAAGGGCTGGTAGAGCTGGATTTGTTATTCCTTTGTGGGAAACAGCCATTCGTCATCTTTAACTCATGTTTTCATACAAAATGATGAGTGCAAAAAGCTGATGACAACCTAAGAACAGGTGCACAGGAAGCCCTTGTAAACCATCTTCCAAGTGAATGAATTCCACTGTTTGCACTTTTTATGAACAAACCCGTGTACATAATCTTTGTGACAGGGAAGGATCATCCATGCCGATCACAAGGAACTTTCGTTACCACAGCTGGCCTTGGTCTCTTACTGATTTATGTAAACTAGGAGTTTTGTCAGCCTTTAAAGCCAGCTGTTTTTTAAATAGTGAATATAGTAGGCACCTTGGTCGTACAAAATGAACCTCATTAAAATGAGACGAAATCTGTGCCCCCTCTTGCAGGGCATGGCAAAGCTAAATCAAGAAAGCAAGCAACCTTGTATTATGTTACTCAGTGCCCTTAGTCAAGGCCTTAGTTGAGAGGACGAAATATGTGGAATTCCACTAGTTACTCATAAGGCACATATCTGGATAGCATGTGTAAAAAGAGGCCACACATAGTTCTGCCTAAAGATTCCTGACAGGTGTATCACCTGTGTCTGACAGCAGTGCAGAGGCAAACCCTTCTCCGGTTCCCTACTGTGTAAGACTGTGCCACCAAGAACGGCAGTGCCACACTAATAGCCTCCAGGATCCACTTCAGTAACACTCACAGACCGGCACCCACTCTAACACTCGAAAGGGGTGAGTAGTGTAATCTTTCCCAGCCTGTCCTCTCGCCTGTACAAGAGGCACCAAGTCAAGCATAGATGACACACTGTGGCTCCTCTTCAGCTCAACGAAGTGTCACCCAAAGTTGATCCAGCCTCCACACCCATAATTCGTACAATATCAACCAAACAGTCCACATGCATCATTGTTGTGTTAGTTGTGGCAGAAGAAGTAGCCCCACACACTGATGCCACCTGGACACCCAATTGGTCTTGCACTAGACATCAGCAATTTGATTCAGGAATAGCTTCCGGAATGGACCTTGCCCTCAACATATGAGGGCCCCTCTTAACCTAAGAGAAGAGAACAGTCTAAACCTCATACAACCCGGTCTCTTTGGGGGCATCAGGAGTTTCCTTCTTCAGCAATAATGGAAACATATCATTACATGGCAGGCTCCTTATCCTGAAATTGGGCATATTCTACTCACCAGCTCCTTAGGCTCATAGATGAAGGTTAGCCGCCATTTTCTCCTCATAATAGGTTGGAGGGCTGAGGGATTGCTCTGGCCCCTTGATATACGGCATAAAAAAAAAAAATCCAGAGATTTTCATATTTGATTTGTGTTTTATTATCATTAGAGAAGTAATTTAGTTTGAATAGACAATGCTAATCTGGGCCGATTGTTTCTGGACGACATTTTTAAAAATGGCAGATGTGTTGCAGTGATGATGTGATATTTCAGGAACCATGAGACCTATATACTTCATTTTGGTGTTTAAACATAGGTTTGGGGGGTCAAGTAGCCTTATAGAGACAGAAAATAACTCCTCAGAGCAACCCTTCCACCATTTTCCAAAATGACAGCTCTATAAAGATGTGTTTCAGCCATCATACTGGTAATATATTCTCATATTGTTTTTGTTTCAGGTTTTCTGTTGATTCAAATCCATAAACATGAGCGAAGCAGGTGGTAGCAGAAGATCTTTACCTTCTGACAGAGCTAGCTACAACATCTGAGGACTCCTTCAACAAAGACAAATGTGTCACATGCCAAACAAATCTGAAAAAAAAGCTAACATCAACTGTGGCTGGACAGAAGAGAGTTCGAAATGCTGCAGAAATATAGCAAGACGAAGTTCACAAAAAATCGAAACTGATGGATGAAGAGGATCAAATATTTATCATTGTAACAATAAGTACTGCAAGTCATATACAATGAAAAAAAAAGCCTGGAAAAAAATTGTCAAAAAATTGTAGAAACCATTGAATCACAACAAGAATCTGAGTTGTCTGAGAAAGCGGCGACAACTAAAACCCAGTGCCCATCCATTTTGAAGATCAATGGCTACCCTAGTCCACCTCCAACAACTGATCAGAAAACACAAAATCTTTAATGTGTTATCTTTGGATTAGCCAGAACAAGGGCTAAAGGGATTAACGAAAGAACAAAGTACGGAGTATGTGAGTTTCTAAGTGCAAATATATTTTTTATGTAGCCAGTTTCTTCCAAGATTAAGTTTTAGCCGAGTAGCTGATCTAAACAGCGAGGTGAATGTATCTGCAGCGGATTTGTATGCCCACCCGAACTGCATGCGTGCATTCATTAGAAACTATGAATGTACAATGAGCTCCGAGGAGCAATGTAACCACCAGCCTTCAGTTAAGTTTGCACTCTATGAAAATGTAAATTAAGTTTTAAAGCCACTCTTGAGTGCTGGCCACGGGTTCACACTCAGCGAGATCAGAGAAATAATGGTCAACATTGATGAAACTGTATTGGTCCATAATAATTAAATTAGGATTTTTCTGATGAGACTGTACAATGACAAAATTAGTTTTTGTCAGTCCAACAAAAAGAATGAGCCACACACACAGGATGAAGTAAAATCAGCAGGAACCCTTTTAAGAAACTTCCTGAAAGATTTAGATTTTGGACTTTGGATTTAATGAAAAATGTTGTGATGCCCCAGAGCTCAGCAAATCATGGGAGTCAACAAGAATGCCTGATGTTGTCTTAACATTTCTTACATCATTGTTTAATATCAGCAAAGCAAAACGGTCACAACCTATAGTTTTTGAGTTCGGAACAGAAGCTGACAACATTGATGATGGCTTTGAAGACATAAGCGAAGAAGTGAAAGACAATCCCATGAACCAATAGGGTTATGATGTGCAAATGTACTGTCTTTTCTAAATTATGTTTTATGAATTACATCACGGCAAAAATTAAAACTCTGCTACACATGATGACTGCCCAAGCAATCTATGACAAATGAAAAAGTTGAGAGATAATTACTTCAATGAATAGGATTAGTGTATCAACAAGTTATAACAACATAGTACAGAGCAGGAACTTGTTAGAAGCTCATGCTGTGAAATCTTGTGAATCAGACAGCACACCAGTTCCAAGTCACTTTACCAGGAAAGGAGTTACAATTGCTGCTCTTGATAAATTTGATTTTGAAGACAGCTTTTCCTTGTCTGGAACATCCAGCACATATGATAATAACATGGTGCTTTTTTTCAAGGTGTTACCAATGAAGTAGCTGCTGGAAAACAAGCTGTGTCAGCTGTAGCCATAAACAAATTAAGCTGCAAACTTATGACCCAAATGCCTTGCCAACATGTGCAACATCACTACAAGCCGTCAATATGCCCCAGTTTACCAGAAGGTTTCAAAGTGGCTGAGTACATGGATCTTCTTCTACCTGATGCTGCTGTCCTCAAAGTTGATTTAACTGAATTTATCATATCGCTTATTTGGTGCAGACTGAAGGATGATGAAAAGCCATTTCCTCCGTGGGCTAGAATTCATGCTCTGATTTCCCAGAATACTGTCACACTGAAGAAGGCTGGGTTTTTACCAGCAATACCTTCTCCAATCACAAACTACACAACAGTATACACAGCTCTAAATAATTTCCAAAATGTGCATCCTCAGCTTGAAGACCAGCCTATCCTGCAAATTGTGTGCAATGAAGGTGTATCCTGTATTGTAGCTGACATTTTTGTGAGCAGTCCAGTATAATTTGATGATCTTTAACCAATGATGGGCGTTTTCCACATGGCAAAAATTGTGTTGTGGTGTGCAGGAAGTTCTCTCACTGGATGTGGCATAGACAATGCACTTATTGAGGCTGAAATCTTTGGAAGCAAAACTGTCCAGTAAGTATTGAGCGGAACTCATTATGTTTGTTCTTTACAAAGTATGCTCATCATATCTGAGGCTATAGAAAGATTGAGTGAATATGTTGCACAATAGCAGCTAGTTTTCCATGAAGTACTTTCTATTTGCAATGTTTTCAGAGAGATGACAAATTCAAAATTAATGGACCATCATGAAACTGTTCCTCACCACAAACTTGTGGGAAAGAGAGGGGAACATTTTAATAAACAGGTTGACAGCCTCCTTCATTTCATGTAGCAAGAAAAATCCCTTTGAAATGACTGAGCCTGTGGGCATATACTGCTTTGTTACCAAACAATATGTGGATAAGGATATAAAGACACATCTACTAGATGTCCTGGAATATGGATCAGAACTATATGCACATAAACTGAAGCAGGAGAGATTTGTATTGAAAGATAAAAAGCTGTTTGGCATAATTACTAAAGCTAACCTTCCACTCTTTAATTGCCATAGTAAGAGTTTCATTCAACCAGCCACTACAAAACAGGTTACAAAAAGCAACATTCACACGCACATAGAGGGATGGATGTAGCAAAAGAAAAGGGTGAAATTATCAAGGACATTCTGTTGCATGATCTTCTTCCAACACACACATTATTTGATGGAGATACTGCAACCAGACCAGTGAAGCACAAACTCTTACAAGAGCTCTAAAAAACTTTCACCTGAAGAATTTCAATTCAAAAAGGTGTCCTAATTGAAAACTGCTGTTGTTGTGGACTATGGCCCTCATTCTGACCTTGGCGGTCTTTTCGCAAGACCGCCGAGTTACCGCCGCGGTGAAGACCGCCGACCGCGGCAGTATGCCGCTATGCGCATTCTGACCGCTGGGAGCGTTCCGCCGGAAAACCGCCAGCAGCCACACTGGCGGTCGGCGGGAAAGTGGAGACTGGTCAACCTCCACCGCCACGCCAGCAGAACACCGCCCACAGAATTACGACCCACATTTCTGTGTGTCGGTCTTCTGTTGGCGGTCTTCTGTTGGCGGTCACCTCCCCATGGCTCCTGTCACCTCCCGGAGGACCAACGCACAAGGTAAGTTGATCGTCCGTGAGGGGAGGGGGTGGGGGGGTGTTGTGTGATGTGTGCGTGCATGGGGGTGTGCGTGTGAGTGTGTAGAGGGGGTGTGTGAGTGCGTGCATGCGGGCGGGGAGTGCTGCTGTGCCTATGGGCAATGTGTGTAGTTCGGCGGGTGCGCATGTCGGCATGTATGTGTGCGGGTATGTGTCCCCGTTGTGTATGTGTGTGTGTAGGGGGTGTGTATATGTGCATGTTGGGGGTGTGTGCATGTCGGGGTGCGTGTATGTGCATGTCGGGGTGGGGGTGGGGAGGGGGTTCGTACCACCTCTGGGGGGTGGCAGGGGGGTGGAGGGTGTGGGGGGAGGACTCGGGGGGCAGTGGGGGGTGGGGGAGACCCCTATCAGTGCCAGGGAAGGAATTCCCTGGCCCCGATAGTGCCTACCGCCATGGTTCGCATGGCGGTTCCCGGACGCCAGAAACCGCGGCGGTAAGCAGGGTCATGATACCGTTGGCGGTCTTGGGTCGACCGCCGGACCGGAGTGCGCAGACTCCAGCCCGTCGGTCATGACCGCCGTGGCTGTCGGAGTGGGGAAGTGGCGGTCGGTCGCGGCGGTGACCGCCCCGGTCAGAATGCCATTTTTAATACCGCCGGTCTGTTCGCGGTCCGACCGCCGCCTCTCCGCCGACCGCCAAGGTCAGAATGAGGGCCTATATGTAATAATTGCAAATGGTCAAGATGTCATCCATGCAAAACTTCGGAGAGGTCATTCAGACTATTCTTCAGATATCAAATTCAGGGTGCACCTTGCAAGAAATGTACATTATCTTTGACAGTTATCTTTAACTATCTGTCAAAGAATGTAAGAGAACCAGATGAATATCTACAAGTAGAAAGATTGACCTTGCCTGCATCAAAAATTCGACACCTATACCTGTGCATCTTGATAAATTCTGGTCATCAACATTGAACGAGATGAACTTGGAGAAGTTAACTCGCCAAAACATTGCTCATTCTTCAGAGAACACTGAATTTCCAATTATTGCAAGAATGATTGTGGAATGATTGTCATTGAGGAGTAGGTGCCTGCAGAGATATATTCCAAAGGTATGGGACGTATTGTTCAAGACCTTATCAGCAAATTGGAGGAAGCTGACCTTTGTTTTGTGTCACAAGTTAGGTGGGTTGTTCGTAATGGTTACATTATGGAACAGGTGAAAAAAGACACTGAGGATCTCATTTTGAGTTTGGTGGAGGGGATTACTCTGTCCCAAAAGTGACGGATATCCTGCTCGCCCTATTACAAGTTTAATTGTATCCTATGGAACTTGTAATCCCCTCGCCAAAGTCATAATCAGGCCCTTAATCCTGCTTCATATTCTGTACAAATAACTTGACCCAGAGATGCCCAGTGTTCTTATCAAGGCACATATTCTTATGGGTGATGACACTATGAGCAAAATTGGAACAAAAGTTGGAGCTTTAATTGCTGAACCTGTGAAGTTTCTAAAACCATTTGCTGAGACAGAAGAAGATTGTGACTTTAAATACATAGAAAAATACCCTGTGCATGTGTGGAAAATTGGTTCTGACTGTCACACATTTGAAGATCTTCAGTACAGTGAGTTCAAGAGATCAGTCCCGCTGAGCGACCTTCCACAGACGTCATATTATGTGTGGACATATTTAAAGAACATTCCACTTGATCAGATATGTAAATGTTTTGGATCATGCATATGGAGAGAAAGATTTGTGTGAATTTGGTTGGGAAGATATTGATGGGGTGCTAAAACCTACAAAATTTCCAAAGCCTCTACCCACAGAACTTACACATACATGTACCTGCAAAACCTGTGCTATAAAAAGATGTCCCTGTTGATATCCTATTCTGAAATCTTCATCATTCTACAAATGTACCATGAGCGATTGCTGAAACAAATAAATAAAGTGAACTATGAAAATGTGTCTTAAACAGGAGTGATAAACATTATTTCTTTTCATATTCAGATCATAAACATTGTTTGGTGTATACATAAAAGGATTTAAAACCATTATTATCTGTTTCCTTCTATATATGTCTCTTCTTCCTCCATTGTAGCTGCCATTTTGGAAAATGGCAGAAGGGTTGCTTTAAGGAGTTATTTTCTGTCTAGAAGACTACTTACCCCCCTAACCCCATGTTTTGATGCTGAAATGAAGTATGTAGCGCTCATGGTTCCTGAAATATTACATCACTGCAATACATCTGCCATTTTTTAAAATGTTGTCCAGAAAACTTTGGCCTGGATCAGCAGTGTCTGCCCAAGCTAAATTATTTATCTAATGATCCAAAAACACAAATCAAAAAATGAAAATCTCTGGACAACAATTTTTTTATGGAGGTATATCAGGGGACCGGGGTTAGGACAGGAGCATCCTTTTACAGGCACTGCATTTTGTTTGTCAGTAAGGTCCCAGATTAAATTAATGCAGCTGGAAAAAATGAAATGAGTAAAATGCTGGGGCTTGTGAAGTTCAACTCTTGTAGTTCTCTGTTACTATATGGGGAAAATATTCTTAATGTCCCCATGTAGTGTTTCCGGTACCTGCTGTTACTGAATTGCCAGCACCCCACTCCTCCCTTACATTTTCATTGTTTGAACAATGTCTACCTCTCTGCCACTGATCACAGATGTTTGCGCTGTTTGTTGAAGATGGAAATGTTGTGCTCCTTATGGGATTAGAATAACTTTTCATGAAATGTACTTTTTGGTCAGAGCCATTCAGAATGTATTTCGTTAAGTGTTGCCAATATTTTCGCCCAGTACGTTGCTCTAATTGCTGATTTAATTCATAATGTATGTGCCCTGAGGGTCTGAGTTATGCACTTTTTTCCTGACTTGTTTCAGTGACACAAGATAAAATCACAGTTTGCAAAACAATTATATCATATTTGACCTCTATAATATGGACTGGTGCTTTCTTCTGCCATAGTGTATTTTTGCTTAGCTAGGGTTCTTACATTAGTATTTCATAATGTGCTGTCCACTTAAATTAATGTTGATTTGTTAACAATGCTTTGTTTCCAGACTCCTAAGTTTCATTGGCTATTTCTTGTAGTTTTGGTCTATGGCTCTCTGTCGCTGTATACAACAGCTTGCTTTGGTCCTAGTGTATTGGACCAGGTGGAGATAACTAAAATATTTCCTATGTCTATGCATGGTATTGCTACTGTTTAAAGTGAGACATTCCGGATTTGTTATGCAAACAATGTTCAAAAACCTCAGAGAACTCTGAATGTTGTTTGTATATGAAAGTATTGCAACTGGTTTACCTCAGGGATGACTGTAAAGGAGAATATAAGACTGCAACAGTGGTTACTATGATGAAGTGACATTTTTGTTTCTTGTCTATACTAAAATACCCACCCTACTTTTTTGGACTTGTCTCTTGTTAGGTCTCACCTCTGATAATGCGTCCAGCCCTTATAAATTACCTGTACCTGGACACGTTGGAGGTCGGTGAATCTTTTAACCGAGTCGGGCTCTCCTCATCCTCAATAGTCGAGTCACTCAAATCAATAATCAATAACTGTTGTAATCGGTAATCAATACTCAATTAATAGATCAATATAACACATCAGAAATCAATAATAGTTGGTATTTCGGCGCACCATGACCTTTCAGTCATGAATAACCACACCAGTTTATTAAAAGTTAGTGAATTTATTTCCCTATATTAACAAAGCTAGCACGATATATATATATGTCTCAAAACCAATTGATATATGTATATGAACATTACTAGCTGTCCATAACGGCGGAAGAAACGCAATCTACGTAAAATCTGAATAATGATACACTCTGTTATAGCAATGCAAATCACCAATGTGACTAACTGTATTTGACTAATTGCATACATTCGGTCAGCATAACAAGATTTCAATTTAGCATGGTACATTGAATGAATACCTCGACTAACCTCTAATTAGCATCGGCATGTGGGACTTCATGCAAAACGAATTTAGTCAACACAAATTTGGAAAACTTCTAGCTAGGATCCTATCAAAATAGCAGTTGGTACCTAAAAGGAAAAAAAACACAATGCATAATACATTTATCCTTTCATATTTACCAAATACAATCAGCATTCAAGAAAAGTCTTCGTCCTTCAGGTACCGGTTGATCAGCATGGGGCAAGTTTCAAAGGGGCAAAGTTAAGGGCAAGTTTCCTTACAGCGGCAAGGAGAATGGGGCAAAGTTACTGCATGGGCAAGACGGGGGCAAATCAAAGTTAAAGTCTCTAGGGTGAGGATTTTTAAAGTCTCTTTCTCTCAGATAGAGAAAAGGGCATCAGGGTGTCGTCCAAAATGGAGTCTGGCATCAGGCTTCAAACTGGCATCGAGGAAAATGGCTGACTTCTCTTTGTCCGGTGGGTTTAAGTAAGAAACATTCCAAAATCTGCAGGGTCTTCCATTGGAGGGTTCATAGGTTGGCTTCAAATTGTCCAATCAAAAATTGTCTTTTACTAGCGCCCATTTATGCATACACTGTCCTTGGAGCCTTGGAACACAAATTGTATCATGGTTTGCCAATTATTTTACTATCTGTACCTTCATTGTCCGCACCTGCAGAGACTGACCTTGTATCAAAGGGGATGAAACCGGCCTAGCACGAAACCTTGGAGATAAGTGTACCAGCCAGTTTCTACTGGAAAAATACAACTTCAAGCAAGAATATATGTTTCATTAGTTCAAGGAAAAAAATCACGCAGTTAGAATTTGAAACCAAGCAACTAGGCCAAAGCCTGTACTAAATTTAAGCTAAGCAAAACAGTTTTCAAACAAGAAATCATGGCATCCATTTGCGATTATGACGGATTACTACATTTTTAATACTTCGTGATTAATAAAGCTCGTTTATAATGATGGCGAACTACCCCGAGGGCACAATTTCCCTCGTACATTATTTCTTTATTAAAATCACACTTCATTATATGTATTGATTACACGGTATACATGAATATATGTCGGACCTTCTTTTTCTGCGTCATCAATCCCTCCTCTGATGACTAATTATGTCATCACATCAAATCTACCCACAAATTTTATTCCATTAAAATTCTGTATAGTAATTTGGCACTTCAGTCAATTCCCTTTTTCTTTTAGTCCCTTTTGACTTTTCTCTATATATTTCCACCATTTTGTTCTCTATTTTCTCTTCTCTTTTTCTTTTGTTCCTTGCTTTTAACATTTTGAAAGCTTTCCATATTCCCCAAGAGCCTAATAAACAAATTAATATTATCAATATTCCCTTTACTATTTTTAGTAACAATCCGTTCCAAACGTTGCTGAGCCAATTTCCCACAGAAGCAAATCCTTTTCCAACTTTCTCCCAAACTCCGGGTTCTTTCAATTCCTTTAAATCTACACTTTCTTTAGTTAAATTTGTAAGCATCGTTCTAATTTTTCCACTGTTGTCTGGTATATATGTACAACAGTGACGTGTACCAAGCATTTTGCAAACGCCGCCATCCTTTGCTAAAAGAATGTCTAAGGCAAGCCGATTTTGAAGAGTCATAGCTCTTTCTGCAGCAAGTTCAGCATCCATCAGGATTATAGCTCCTGAAAACTTTGTCAGCATGTTATCCACAATAGTAGACAACTTTCGTATTTTGATTGAATTCAATATGACTCCTACTGAAGGAATCAATGCTCCAAATATATCCCCTACCACACCAGAAGCTGTCTCCCTTTTCTGAACACGATGTGATTCAGACAACCTTGGAAATTTCTTTAAGTCGACTAGTTGGTAAACCTTTGGGAACACTATTCCCAAATAACACCTCCCATCCCATCCTTTGGGAAGACGATACTAGGCATTGAGTCCACAAATATAATATACTCCAGGAATAACTGGGTCTTGTCCATTCAGCATGAACGTCCACTTAGATTGAAATGCATACGTATGTTTACATTCACTCGTTCCCACAAAAACTGTGTCATAATATGATGGAAATCTATGTATACAAAATCTTCCTACATGCAATGTATCTAAAGCTATTTTCCCTTGTGTCTTTATTGCAGCAAAAGCATAATTATCTACAGACGTCCTTTCGTGTAATTCCCTCTCTAATTTCTCCTTCATTTCATTCTTCCTATCATCAGTGCGGTCTAAAAATTCTATTTCTACTGGTGAAAGCAAGCATGTAAGGTTCTCTCTATGTGCGTGAGCTGTGTGAAAAGGTGACATCGGTTCGAAGAATTCCCTCATTAATTTGGCATAATAATCTCGAGCTATCTTACTTAAATGCCCTATTATGGGGACATATGCAAAAGTAACATCGTAATTAGTATAGAAATAATGAATGTCTTTTTGAGCATAAAATCTGGAAGCTACTATACTACATGTAATTCCATACGTAAGAGGCATGCTGTGATACGTTACCCCTTCCACTACTGAGGTAGGTATTTGTGTACACACATAACAATCTTTCGCATCCATGGTCTCAACATACTCACTCAGTAAGCGATAGAAAAAGTTAGATGAAAGTTCTTTCTTATCATGCAAGTGTCTCTCGTCTTGCTCAAGTCTCTTCAGAGCTGTTAGTTCAGTAACGATAATAGGTTTAGAAGTAGAAGCATCATTCGTCTCACTCTCACTTTTACCATGCATTCCAAGAACTATTGCTACAATTATTAGTACGCATGCGGTTATTAAGCCTATACACATGTATTTACAACACTTCATCTTACGCCCCTGTGTAGTGAAGCTAGTCATGATCTGTATAGAATCAGAAAGTTGAAGACACTTTATCAAAGCGTATTTGCAGGTATTTACAAAGCTGAACGAGTTCAATGTTCACACAGTTTTCTTTAGCAGCTTAGTCTCTTATCGGTTAGCAGCGTTGTCTCAAAATCGGTTTCAAAGTCAATCAAGTTAGCAATGTCTTAGCTGGTTGAAAAGTCAATCAGGTGATCAATGATTTCAGTCAACAGAGTCCATAAAGTTTTTATTTCCAAAATGAAGTTCTGCCTCTTCGTTCTCAAGACTGAGGGATACGAATTCGTCTGACCAATCGTTATTGGCTACGTACGCCCACTCCGGACCGGAATACCTCCTGCTCGGTATCCTTTTTCTTTTCAATTTTGCATCTCTCTTTGATTCTTTCTCACTGGTACTTTCCTCTTTGTCCAAGTCCTTTTCTTCACTTGGTGTGGGTACTACAACAGACACTTCCTTTCTTTTCTCTTTCACTCTTGGCCCTTCACTGTCGTTCAACGTTTCTCTAGTTCTTAGTTTTACTGGCGATATGCTTGGTCTTCTTTTTGCACTGTGTCCACTTGATGGACCTGCAATCTCTTCTGAAGGAGTTTGAGCAGCTTCGTTCTGTTCTGCCTTGTCCCCTCCTTCTGGGGAGTCAATCAAGTTTTCCTTTTCTTTTTCTGTATCGTCTGCTTCTGGGAAAGCCCTCCTCTGATCAGGCTCTCCTGCTTCTTCACCTGTTTCGAGCCCTTTGTCACCGTTACTTTCTTCAGGCTCTTTGTCACTTTTAGCTGCTTCAGGCTCTTTGTTACCTTCAGCTGCTTCGTCGCTGTCTGAGGCTCCTCCTTGGTCTTCCCCAAGTGAATCAGTTGCTTCATCCTCAGAGAATATTTCTCCCTCCTCTATTTCTGCCTGTTCGCTTCTAGTTCTGTTTCGTCCGGCCTCAGCGCTTGGTACTTTGTTATCAGGTACTGGTAACTTCAGCGCTTCAACTTCCTCATCTGTGGGACACAACACCCTCTTTGTGTGACTGGCGTGAATCCAGTTGGGAACTCCCGCACACTTCACAGAGGTGGTAGTCGTCAAAATCACTTGGAAAGGTCCTTTCCAACGGGGTTCCAAACACGACTTCCTCACGTGCTTCTTTATCACGACCCAGTCACCTGCTTTCAGGGCGTGTCCTGGACCTTGGATCGGTGGCAAGGTGGTTGCCTCCACCTGGTGAGAGAAAGATCGAACCACATCAGCTAGACCTTTGCAGTAGTCTAACACCATATCATCTGTAATATTCAATAGCGCATTTGCAGGAACTGCTGGAAGTCTCATAGCTCTGCCCATGAGAATCTTGTGTGGGGACAGTCCAGTCTTTCTGTCAGGGGTGTTTCTCATTAACATTAGTACCAAAGGCAATGCGTCAGGCCATTTCAAGTTTGTCGATGCACATATTTTCGCCATTCTCGATTTCAATGTGCCATTCATTTGTTCCACTAGACCTGATGCTTCAGGGCGGTAGCTACAATGCAGCTTTTGCTCAATGTTCAGTGCTGCACAAAGCAATTTTATTACTTCATTATTGAAGTGACTTCCCCTATCTGATTCTAAAGAGATCGGGAATCCGAAACGTGGTATTAACTCTCTCAAGAGTAGTTTTGCAACTGTGAGACTGTCATTTCTGCGTGTAGGGTATGCTTCAATCCAGTGACTAAAAATGCACACAACCACCAACACATACTTCAAGCCTCCATGCACAGGCATCTCAATGAAGTCCATTTGCATCCTGCTGAATGGACCCCCTGCTCTTCCAATGTGGCTCAAATTTACTACGGTTCCCTTCCCTGCGTTCATCTGTTGGCAAATGACGCAACGGTGGCAAACTGCTTCAGCAACTTGACGGAATTTGGGGTTAAACCAATCAGTTTTAAACAACCTAATCATGGCATCCCTCCCAAGATGAGCTTGTCCATGGTAAAATCTGGCTATCTGTGTCAAAAGGCTATTTGGAAGAACGAATTTCCCTTCACTTGAAACCCATAATTCATCTAGTCTCTTTACACATTGTGATTTGGTCCACGAGAGTTTCTCATCCTCACTGACATCATTCTGTAAGGATTTCAATTCGTCCATCGTATCTATCACCTTTAGACCCAATATTTCGCTTGGTTCAAGTTCTGGTTCACTTATCAAATTCCATTCATCCCTAAGCAATATACAGTTCAATGCGCAAAACCTTGCGACTTGATCCGCATATCCATTTCCCAGAGAAACATAATCTTGTCCCTTCGAGTGTGCACTGCATTTTACCACTGCTACTTCTCCTGGTAGCTGGATGGCATGTAAAAATTCTTTTATTCTTTCACCATTTTTCACTGGTGATCCTGAAGAGGTCATGAAGCCCCTCTGTGACCACAATTGTCCGAAATCATGCACTATTCCAAACCTGTACTGGCTGTCAGTGTAAATGGTAACTTTCATCAATGCAGAAAGGGCTACCAATTCTGCTACCTTTGCAGAGTAAACTCCTTGAAGCCAAGATGCTTCCAAAACACCTGTTACCGTGCATACAGCGTACCCTGCTTTTAATACACCCAATGCATCTCTCAAACATGAACCATCGACAAAAATAATTTGATCATTTTCTTCCAATCGGGTATCTTTGATATCAGGTCTTGGTTTGGTGCAAAATTCAGTCACCTGAAGACAGTCGTGCTCGATGTCTTCAGCGTTCTCAATTTCAGCATTTTCACTGGGAAACAAGGTTGCTGGATTCAACGTAGTGCACCTTTTCAGCTGCACATTAGGTGATTCCAGAATTATTGTTTCGTACCTTGTGAGTCTAGCACCAGTCATGTGCTGTGTTCGGGAACGTGTCAAAAGTATCTCAACTGAGTGAGGGACCATGACTGTTAAAGGGTGTCCCATCACTATTCCTTCACTCTGAGTGAGGCTGATACCAACTGCGGCTACGGCGCGCAAGCACCCTGGCAGTGCTGCTGCGACTGGATCCAAAGTAGCTGAAAAATATGCTACTAGTCTGTTTACGCCACCATGGGCTTGGGTCAAGACAGACAAGGAACATGCATCACGTTCATGACAAAACAATGTGAAAGGCTTTGTGTAGTCAGGCATACCTAAAGCTGGAGCCCTGCACATGCATTCTTTCAATTCAATGAAAGCATCCATCTCTTCTCCTTTCAGTTCAATTTCATCCAATGCATCCTTCTGGGTCAGTTTCAGTAAAGGTTTTGCTAGGGTTGAGAAGTTGGGAATCCATTGGCGACAGTAGCTTACCATTCCCAAAAACTTCCTCACCTCCCTCCTCGTCTTTGGGGGACTCATTTGAAGTACACTTGTTATTCTTTCCTTCATTATTCTCCGTGACCCTTTCTCTATTTGGTGACCCAAATATTTCACTTTCTTCTGACAGAACTGTAATTTTGAAGGAGACACCTTGTGTCCATTCCTTCCCAAATGGTTCAATAGGGCAATGGTGTCGGCTGTGCAGTCACTTTCTATCTTGGATGCAATCAGTAAGTCATCAATGTACTGTACTAGGGTTGACTCGAATGGCAATTCTAACGCTTCCAAGTCTTTCTTTAGAATCTGATTGAAAATTGACGGTGACTCCGAAAACCCTTGAGGAATTCGACACCAACTGTAAACTCTGTCTAAGAATTTGAAACAAAAGAGAAATTGGCTGTCTTCATGAAGAGGCACCGAAAAGAATGCTTGTGACAAGTCGATGACTGAGAACCACTCGGCATCGCAAGGGACTTGAAACATTATCACAGCTGGATTTGGTACTACAGGGCAGCATTTAATTATTATGTCATTTATTTTCCTCAAGTCCTGCACAATTCGGACCTTTCCACTTGGCTTTATTAGTCCCATGATGGGTGAATTACATGGACTGCTTAACACTTCTTTCAGTACTCCCTGTTTTACAAACTCATCAATGAGTTGGGCGACTTTCATGAGGGTATCTTGTGCCATATGGTACTGTGGGGTCTGGGGAAAGGTTACATTGGGTTTTACAGTCACTTTCACTGGTTCCACTCCTTTCACCAATCCCACCTCTTTTCCTGTCATATCCCACACTTCTTTTCCCACTGTTTCCTGTAACTCAGCAGGAATATCTGCTTCAGTGATCATCGGATAAAGGGTAATCAGGGGATACTCTTCATCGACAGTCTCCATCTCATCCCCTTCTACACTGTCCTCTTCTTCCCCATCACTGCTCGTCTGAATTCTAATTCCATCGTTCGAACACATAATCGAACATCCCAATTTGCACAATAGGTCTCTCCCTAACAGTGATATCGGGCTTGAGTCACATACCACAAAATTATGTGTCCCTTGATAGTTACCAATTCTGACTTGTACTGGATCTGTGATTGGGTTCGTCAGGTACGTGTTTGCTACTCCCACTACTTGAACTGTTCTCCCTGAAAGTGGCAAATTTGGCACTTCAATGCTCCTAACAGTGGAACGTGTAGCTCCTGTGTCAACCAAGAATGAAACGCGATGACCCATAACTCTTCCCTCCACATACGGACCCTTTTGATCAACTTCCAAAGATGCTGCAAGCACACAATTTCCCTCCTCATCTGAACTTCCACTCTCCCATACATCGTTTATTCCATTCTCGCTGTGTAGTGGGAATTGGTGTACTGTGTCATTTTGACTCATTCCCTGACCTGTGACCTGTTGAGGAAGCATTGCTTGCTGCTGATTCATTGGTGCTAAGGGTATTTGCATTTGCTGATTAGGTACCATAGGAAACTGCTGTTGCATTGGCTGCAATTGTGTCATTTGCACACGAGGCATTTGCACTTGTTGCGGTTGCATGGGTTGTAAACCCTGCATCTGGTTTATATTGTTTTGAAAATTTGGGTTCGGACCTCTCAGTTTCGGTCCTCTCATAGTCTGAAATGCATTGACATCATTGTTTTGCTGACCTACACCTTCCTGCACCATCATTGGGCACTCCTGTTTCCAATGCCCGACGATTCCGCACGTGTGACATGGCATCACCTTCTTCATTGCCTGTATACCATTTGAAATCATAACGGTATTCAAATCAGGACCATTATTCACAAAACCTCTTCGGCCTCTGGCTCTCATCTGCGGCTGAAACATAGCATTTCCCTGTTGCTGCTGCTGCGGCATCTGTTGTTGAAAACCTTGCAAACCTTGTAAACCTGTCTGAGCTGCTCTGAGCTGCATCACCATCACCTTTTCCTTCAATCTTTTCTGCTTTGTCTCAATCTCATCACTGCAGTATTTTGCATAATTCAACACTTCATCGATCGACTTTGACTGCCAACAAATCAAATGCGATTTAATCATCTGGCTAATTTCGGGTCTCAGCCCTTCCACAAACCTGAACACAAAATGGAGCATGTCTTTTGGCTCAATCGTTTCCGTGCCACTATAATTTTTAAACGCTTTCAACAACCTCTCATAATACGCGTGTATAGATTCTTTAACCTCTTGAGCGGTCCTGTCAATCCTTTGCCAATCCACATTTTTCGACGCAACCTTGGTTTTCAAGTGCTCGATCACCTTATGGTGTAAACTCATTACCATAGGTGATGGCGCACCTGTGTCCCTATCTCTCTCTGGTTCACTCGTCGGCCAACCTACAGCCCTTTTACAATCTTCCCACAAATCTGCCGGAACCACAATTTCATATAAGGTATTCAGGTCTTCCCAGAGACACTTCGCGAGTTTCACAAATCTATCCGTTTGTTGATACCACTCAATCGGCTTCTCGCTTAATTTGGGAAAGTCATCCGTAAAGGATTGAATATCGCACCTGTGCCATGGTACATGCACAAGTTTTCCCCCTGCTGTCTCTCTCATTGGTAACATGGTTATCAGATCGTCATTCTGTTGTTTTTTCTCACTTCGTTCTGAAGTATTTTCCTTCTTTTTATCCTTTTTCTTGACCCACCTGCTTTCCCACTTGTCTAAACATCTCCAAACCTGTGCACTCTGCAGTATCTCTTTAAGGTGTGTTTTCATCCCTGCGGATCTCATGTGTTCAAAATCTTTTGTCTCAAAGTCTAACCTGTAACTTCTGCTCAGGTGTTTGGTCTTACCTATATCGATCTCGTTTCTGTCTGCAATTTCTTGTAACTTCTTATGTTTGTTGCTCACTTCTCTTGTAATCCTAGGGCACATGTATCTTAGTTCTTCCTCTGTGTATGATTCTAATCTGTTCAAACCCATTGTTCCCTCTACCAGTTCATCTGCCTCCATACCCAACCTTATTTTATTCAGGTATTCTTCTCCCTTCCCGCTTGATGTACTCTGTGGGGAGTTCAGGCTGTTGAACCATTGTGTTAACTGTTGCGCGTTCAGTCCCATCAATGTAGCAGTTACATCAACTGCCATCGACGGTTTCTGTAATGTTTCAGTCTGTGAGGTTAACGGTACTAATAGTGGTGGATGTGACCTTACCACGGTTGACGGAGCACAAATTGGAATTGGACTAAATTCCGACAAGGACCCAGATCCATTTGGCAGTGCCGCTATCGGAGTTGTCTCTGGAGTGGTTTCTATGCATCTCCTCCCTGTCCCATTCTGTATCATTAACCCTTGGTCGCTGGTGCTTGAATTTGCCTGTATGTACAGTGGTACTGGTGGACCTACAGTGATAGGTAGAGATATTGTGTCTGGATTCTGTCTGTTCCCCGAATTCTGTGGCATGTTAATCCCCACATTGTTGTTCATCATTGCTGGCATACCTAACTGGCTTTCTACTACTCGCACTTCTTGTGTCTGCTTTTGGGGCATCGAGAACTGTGTTGATTCAGCTTGAATCAATGTCGGTCTCTGATAGTTTTGTCCTCCCTGCGCCATTGAATCGGAAATCATTCCCGCATTATGCTCATCGCAACAGTGCCTTTGAACCTGTGGCTGATAGTTATCAGCAGGTTTCAATGTTGGCACGTCTGGGTACATTCTCTGAATCCGTGGTATTCGTGGTGAGAAAGGCATGTCAGAGCTGCTCGGCCTCTGAGATATTCTCAAATTTGGTGTTACATTACCCTGTATTGGTTCTGGAGGGGCAGTACTAATGCTTGAGCCTTTTTCGCTTTCCACGTATGGTGGTGGGCGATCATTCAGCAATTGTATAATGAACTCCTCATCATCTGACTCGTCTCCCCTTTTCAAGTTCCTATTGCTCTCTCCCTCTCTGGACTGACTCCTGTTTGTCTTACAGGTGGCTTTCCTTCCTTCCGTCTCCGCTTCCTCGGTAATCGCTGGAAACAATTTAATCCCCTGCAATACGTCTGATCTCCAAACCTTTTGTGTGCTGTCCCATCTAGCATCCGCTAGTGTCTTTTCTACTTTTCTTATTCTTGTCTCAAATTTATTTTGTTGTTGGTTTCTAGCTATTAGCTCCCAAATTGCTAATGTCTCAAACTGTGCTGGCCTTGGAGGTACTTTCATGTCGTATAGCGCAAATCTCAGATTTTCTAAAACCCTTAGGTTAAACGACCCATGGATAGGGAACGCTACACTTCTATGTTTCTCTGTTAATTTGCACCATTGTTTTAACCAAAGACATGGCGCTACACCCTTTTCTTCAATGACGATGTAAGCTGGTGTACCCTCCGGCGGTGTTTCTTCTCCTACATTTGCTTTAATATAAACATCTCCCCTCATGGCACTCTTAAATGCTTTGAAAAATTTCATCTTTCCGTCTTTTGTTTTTCTAAAATATGTAATCAATAAGTGACTTTAATTCCCGGAATACTCTTCGCTTGCCTTTCCCCTTCCAATTGCGCTTCACGGACTGCGTCCAATCCGTGCGTGACCCTTCTCACCAACCGACCTATCCCAGCGCGGCTCCTAGTGACGTCAAACTCACACACTGCGGCTGACAAAATCCCGCGGCTTGTCCTCTTTTCATTCGGCTTCACTCATAAACTAATTTCTGCAATATAACGCGAGCACTTAGCCACAAGAATAAAACAGATCTGTCGGTTTACTACAGGAAAGGTAATACAATTGCTTCAGAAACCTTAGGGATTTTTCACTAGCCTCGGCAGTTATTCCATCTTTCTCGGTTTCCCACTTTCGCAAGCAAAATTTGACCCGCAAACTTTACTCTCAACTGATCAATGAACTATTCTAGTGCACTTTAGAATTCGTCAAATCTCAAAGTCGAAATTTTCTTTCACTCTGCAACATTCATACCGACTTGTTGACCACGCCCGATCAACCTATTAAACCGACCAGATCACAACATCAAACAAGTGTCACATACACTTTTCAACATACTCCGGAGTCTCTTGACCTCGCAGGGCCCGTCTCAACATCAACAACCACGTGGACAATTTTTTTGCTCAAAGCGCTACACACACGTGAAGTTCGACGACTTCCCTACTCTCACACCTTTCGAGGAACAGTCCTCTAATATCTTTTAACCCCTTAAATCCTCACAAACTTCTCAATTAATCTGCGGCGATAAGCTGTGCAAGCGCGAAATCCTAACTTCACTCATACCGTCACTAGAAATGCTGAGACCATTCTCATACCTCCATGTTCCTCATTCGCAAGCTCCGATCTTTTAACCGAGTCGGGCTCTCCTCATCCTCAATAGTCGAGTCACTCAAATCAATCATCAATAACTGTTGTAATCGGTAATCAATACTCAATTAATAGATCAATATAACACATCAGAAATCAATAATAGTTGGTATTTCGGCGCACCATGACCTTTCAATCATGAATAACCACACCAGTTTATTAAAAGTTAGTGAATTTATTTCCCTATATTAACAAAGCTAGCACGATATATATATGTCTCAAAACCAATTGATATATGTATATGAACATTACTAGCTGTCCATAACGGCGGAAGAAACGCAATCTACGTAAAATCTGAATAATGATACACTCTGTTATAGCAATGCAAATCACCAATGTGACTAACTGTATTTGACTAATTGCATACATTCGGTCAGCATAACAAGATTTCAATTTAGCATGGTACATTGAATGAATACCTCGACTAACCTCTAATTAGCATCAGCATGTGGGACTTCATGCAAAACGAATTTAGTCAACACAAATTTGGAAAACTCCTAGCTAGGATCCTATCAAAATAGCAGTTGGTACCTAAAAGGAAAAAAAACACAATGCATAATACATTTATCCTTTCATATTTACCAAATACAATCAGCATTCAAGAAAAGTCTTCGTCCTTCAGGTACCGGTTGATCAGCATGGGGCAAGTTTCAAAGGGGCAAAGTTAAGGGCAAGTTTCCTTGCAGCGGCAAGGAGAATGGGGCAAAGTTACTGTATGGGCAAGACGGGGGCAAATCAAAGTTAAAGTCTCTAGGGTGAGGATTTTTAAAGTCTCTTTCTCTCAGATAGAGAAAAGGGCATCAGGGTGTCGTCCAAAATGGAGTCTGGCATCAGGCTTCAAACTGGCATCGAGGAAAATGGCTGACTTCTCTTTGTCCAGTGGGTTTAAGTAAGAAACATTCCAAATTCTGCAGGGTCTTCCATTGGAGGGTTCATAGGTTGGCTTCAAATTGTCCAATCAAAAATTGTCTTTTACTAGCGCCCATTTATGCATACACTGTCCTTGGAGCCTTGGAACACAAAATTGTATCATGGTTTGCCAATTATTTTACTATCTGTACCTTCATTGTCCGCACCTGCAGAGACTGACCTTGTATCAAAGGGGATGAAACCAGCCTAGCACGAAACCTTGGAGATAAGTGTACCAGCCAGTTTCTACTGGAAAAATACAACTTCAAGCAAGAATATATGTTTCATTAGTTCAAGGAAAAAAATCACGCAGTTAGAATTTGAAACCAAGCAACTAGGCCAAAGCCTGTACTACATTTAAGCTAAGCAAAACAGTTTTCAAACAAGAAATCATGGCATACATTTGCGATTATGACGGATTACTACATTTTTAATACTTCGTGATTAATAAAGCTCGTTTATAATGATGGCGAACTACCCCGAGGGCACAATTTCCCTCGTACATTATTTCTTTATTAAAATCACACTTCATTATATGTATTGATTACACGGTATACATGAATATATGTCGGACCTTCTTTTTCTGCGTCATCACCTCTAGATGATGTACATGCGCTGTCTCAAACTGAGATAGGATATCTACATCAGGGACTTCAGCCTCCCTACAGCCTTTACATTTGCTGGTACCATCATCGCACCATTTTGCAGTATCCCATTCGTCAAGTCCATGCATACGTTATGACTTTTCGGTGTTTAGCTCTCCCTGAGAGCACCTGCTAACTACTGTTAACACATACAGTGGACATTTTGTAGCCATTATTTCAGGACTACTTGTTTATTTATTGTTTCTGTCACTCGGTTCGTTTTATATGGCTGCTTTCTGCTCATTTATTGCCCTCTGTTTGTGTCTCTGCTCATTTTCTGCTTGTTTCTTGCCCTCTGTGTGTGCCTTTCTGCTCATTTCTTGCCTTCTGTTGTGCCTCTCTGCTCGTTTTATGCTCAATTCTTGCCCTCTGTTTCTGCCTTTCTGCTTGTTTCCTGCCCTCTGTTTGTGCCTTTTTGCTCATTCCTTGCTCTCTGTTTGTGCCTTTCCGCTTGTTTCTTGCCCTCTGTTTGTGCCTCTCTGCCCATTTTCTGCTTGTTTCTTGCCTTCTGTTTGTGTCCTTCTGCTCGTTTCTTGCCCTTGGGTTGTGCCTTTCTGCTAATTTCTTGCCCTATGTTTGTGCCTTTCTGCCTGTTTTCTGCTTGTTTCTTGCCCTGTTTGTGCCTTTCTTGTTATTATTATGCTGTGTGCCATACCACCATCCCATGTTGCTTCCTTTCCATGACACCCACCCGCCCTGTCCTTTCTTCTTCCCCCACCTGCCCCTGTCCCTATTTTATCTCATCCCCACCTGCCCTCCTTTATGCCTAGATTTTACAACTCTTTATGTGGCCTCTCAGTGAGCAGGGTTACTCCTACAGTGCTACTATCTTTGGGGTCCAAATACTGGTGCAGTCTTGGTGCCACTCTGCCCCATCTGTGCTCTGCCTTCAGCACTGCAGCAGCAAGGGACATGGGCTGCCAGTTTCTTACACTCCCACCCGTGCTCCCATTCACCACCCCACCCTACTCCCGTTCACAATCCCCACCCCATTGCCAAAGACAATCGGTTGCCTATTGCCAAGATCTATTGGCTTTGCCTATGATTGTTTTTTAGGTTCTGATTGGGGGTTCAGCAGTCGCTGGTTGGAGCTGCAAGTGGCATATTTATGGCTCTGGAGACAGTGGGTGGGGAGAAGTAAGTGATACTTATACATTCCTGAATCTTTTCCATGGACCATCAGGTATGTGAGTTGAGGCATTCCTTGGTATATGCTCAGCTTTTTGGCACCTGTGTGCATTTTGAAGCTTTAGACCTTTTGTGTACTCATTTGGGGTCCGCTGGTGGGCTTATGGGGCTAGAATGGTAGACATCACACATTAGCTATATACACTGGAACTTGGCTGGTGCTTCTGGTCCATTTATATTATACCACGCACCACACCTTGTTGACGGGGTGCAGAATTTCTGTGCCTAGTATGTTATGGCAGAGTTGTACAGTGCAACCCATTCCATTATGAACATCAAAAACATACCTGGTGATTACTTTTCGTGGACAAGTATCTATGGATAGTATGAATTTTCTTTCTCTTTCGTGATTCCAAGACCCATGGGGTCCAATGTATGGGGACCCAAAAACTGCTTGCAATTTGCAACCACTGTTTTTGTGAGCAGCATTGTGGTTTGCAAACCTGGCTTTGCCAAAATAGGATGGGTTGCAAGATTCTGAATTGGAGTGGGTCGTAACCTGAGCTTCCTAATTAATATTCATTAGGTAGGCCACAAATTACATCTTACTCCAATTCGATACAGATAAAGGGGTGGTGGCCTGCAAGGGCCAGCAACAACTTGGTCTGTGATTACATTTAAATAAATACACTTGTTTAAAGCAGTCCAGTTTCCTTAAAGGAAACTGTATCACTTTAAAAAATGTTTTCTTTTTGTAACGTTTCTCTGAGATTTAACAATAGTCTACTAGTCACCTGCCAAAGCCCCCAGAAACTTTTTCTACAATTCTTGGAGGAGGAGGGGGTCCACAAGAAGACTCCTTCTCTTTCGTGAATGAGTTAGAACCCCAGCCTGGGGGTCTGTAACTTTTCAAGGGCTTGTGACTGGCACTGGAGGTGCAAACCATTGATACATAGGGTACAGATTTTGTATTTGGAAGAGGCACATTTTCATACAGCTTTACCCTTTCCTAAATTGGGATTCAGGCATAGGAAAACCCTTATCTGCTGTTGCAAAATCCAATTTGGAGTGTTTTCAAAATTTTGAAAGTAAAAAGCTGCTTTGGTAGTGGAGGAGAGGATGTGGCTTAACAGCCAAAGCTGCTAACTTTGGAACTGGGGGAGGAGTCTCAGTCCTGGTTCAACATCGTGAGTCTGAGCAAATCACTTAATTTCCACATGCCTAACAAAAGAAGCAGTAGCAGTGTCAATCGGTCTGACTTTAAAAGAATGCTGTATGGTAATGTGAAACATTACAACTAAGTAGTATGGGAATGAATATACTTGAGCAGAAAAAAAGAACTGTAAAATAATAATTGGTGTAAGTTAAAACTGCACTATAAAGCCACACCTAAATATCTATGTAGGTTAATGACTGCCCTCTTGCCATCTGTGCTACTGCCAGAAACCCCCCATAATTTATCTAATTATCTAAGACACCTTAATGTCATTACAATGACTTTGGGTGTCCCTTAAAGTCTAATTTAGGCAGCCTGATAAAGAAAATGATCACAGTTCTGTGTATGGCAAGTAGTTTTTTGTGGAAGCACGTCTACCCAACCTAAACACATACTCCTGGCTCACAATGTATGGGCGGATCCAAAGCGTCTCTCTAGTGATGCTCACATAATTGTATGACCAAAGCTGCAATGTGAAGCCAGTTCATAAAAAATTAATTTGTCTTTGTGTAATGTTACTGGTGGTCATATAAAGCGCTTTAATACCTTCGGATCGAGTTTGCGCTACAGAAAATTGCACAGACAAAAAAAAATGATGTCTGCTTATTTGTTTACGACTTAACGACCATGCAGTGGCTGTAAAGAATGCTGGCAGAGCCTCCATTGTTAAGACCAGAGGATGTCACACGTATCTTTGCTGATAAAGACCGGCTACCCTGAAATCTAGGAAGCCTACTGCCATCAGGTGTGTACAAATGCTGCTGCTGCTTGACCAGCAGTCAGGGGAAGCCTTAATGTTTCAAACAAGGCTCGGGAAGGCAGAGTCTCGGAAGAAGATGTATGTTCCAATCAATACAGACGCTATACTATCAGCTAGCGGTGATTGCTATACCTGTACATACTGCACACGAACTTCGCTTGTAAATGCTCCACTTTACTAGCAGTTAAACTGCATTCCCACTTTGCATTTCTGACCTCACGCCCTCATTTTAAAGTCGATTTGAAGAGTAGCTTCAGTACTTGAAAATCTTCATATTTGCGTGCTTTTAATGTCCAAGTCTTATCATCTTATTCTCCTATCTTTAACGAATGGGGGCGTTCATACAAATTACGGAACAAGAGGTTCTTATAAACTACCAAGTGGTTGCCTTTGAACTTATATCACCGTTAACTTTATGGTTTGACTGACAGGTCTGATTCATCAACTTAACGGACTCTGACTTCTTTCAAAAGGGTCTTCTTTCTGCAGGAGGCGGCGGTGTGAGCAGAGGCGCGTGAAGGCTGCTCCGCATCAGAACATCAGTGCAATACTGCCCCCTACTGCCCACCTTCAGCATGTTTAAACTGGCACGAAAGCCCCCCAGCTGGAACGGAAACGCCGTGGAAACGATGCGTTCACATTTCAAAGATGTCTTTCACATGGGGGACCGCAGTTGCCTTATCAAAGGAGGTGCATAAAAGGGTGGGGGCAACTCGAAACAAATACACATAATGCACTGCCTAGCAGCATCTTTATTCAGTGCTAACCTTACATTTTAGAAACCTCACGATTAGCTCCATAGCTCTCATAGAGGAGAAATACTGGCCTTCTCTGACTGTCGAGTACTGTTTGGGACACGCGTAACAAGATGATACTATCCAGGCCTGTGAAACACCCTGGGCGTCATTTAGGGATCCCAAAGGGTCGCAACTGCAATCTGCGGCTTTGCCTTTGGGGTCTCATGTCGCCATACTTGCCACCTCTGACTAGGATAAAACTGGAAACCATGTTTATAAATATCATTTCAGAGCGTGGTAACAAAGTAATCCAGAACAGGTAAATCGTTCAAACCATGTACTTTATTTTTGATAAGTACACCAGGTAAAGGAGTGGTGTTAGCTTGCTCCCAGCTGTCCAATTGCACATAGCCAGCTACTGATCCAAGAATCCCCACAGCGTTCTCATCAGTGTCTCATCCCACCAAACATTCTGACCACAATGTCCCACACATCATCACCCCAACAACAACCCTCATCACAGATAAGTTTAAAAAAATGAAAATGAAGTATTAGTTGAAGAACTAAAATTCAAACAAAATGCAATATATACATTATGCAACCCTGCTGATACAGCATAAAGAAAACTCATCCAACCAGACAACACTTAAGATGATCAGGTAACTTTTTTCTCTCTCACACTGTGCCAGACTCATAAATTCGGGTTTTCTTGGATTCTTTCAACCACTACTCCCTCTTCAATCACCCTACTCCCCACAATTCTCCTGCACCCATCAACCCACAACCCGGAATCCTGCCTTCGACATCTAGGCACACATCGTCACCCATCATATAACCATTCACGTCGCCACTTGCACAACCCTTTGCCTCATGATCAAATCCGATATTACTACTGTGACTTACCCAATATAAATTCCACACCTTTTCATCCTCAACCTTAACAGCTTTGCCTAAAACCTTCACACTCCTCAACGGTTCCGACCATCGAGATTCACTCTTCTCCACAAAACCTGATTTTTTTTACTTGCACATACTGACCCACACATATATTAGGTATCTTTCCACTAGCATTTTGTCTACTTTTGGTCTGTACTAGATTTGATTCTACTTTCCTCCTCAACTCATGATCTACATCTGTTCCAAATATCACCTTATTCTTGTTTCTCAACCATCAGTGAACCAATTTGGAGAAAACAGTGGCGTCACCAATAGACAACATAATCAGTTCCAGCAAACTGGATAATGAAAAGACATCCACCCAAATAGCTTCCGTCAAACATCTCAAGTCTACACATAGTCTTACACCTTCATTAAATTCGACTGAAATTACAACTGTAGACAACCTGTCTAGACTGTCGATGGGTTCTATTATATCTTTTTCACATAAATCACACAGAATTTTCTTTTAATTTCATCCTCTAATTCAAAGGCACAATCCTCAATTTTTGCCCTACAGACAATACATTTGCATGCAGAATGATTTTATACTTGAAACTCTCTATTTTACCCAGATGATTATCAAACACACCTGGAAATTCATCCTTCAACTTCACATACTTCATGCTTGCTACACTTAATACTTGTTCCTCATGATGCACTGAATACAAAGGAGTATTAGCTCTAGGATCCTGTATAATATTCGGATTCATGCCTTGAGGTCAACCCAAAATAATGACCCCTTTCTCAGCCATATGAACCTTGCCATAGCAGCTTCTGGTTCCAAAGTCCAGCTCTGTCCATATAAACCCAACCATTGGAATTTTACAGCTGGAATAGCTACCTGCGTTACAGTCAACTCCCTTCCAGACCACAACCTGTTAAACATGTCTTTGCTCATAATGGTATACCAAACACATGCATCAACCATAATTTCCACTTACACTCCATCGATACTTAACATTCAACTGGACAATTTTACAGACCTTTTCTCACCATTCGTAATATCATTCTGTACACCCAAGACCACTCTCTGCATACTCAAATCATCTTCCCCAGTGTTCTAGGCAATATAATTAACTTTCTTCCCTACACTCGAACATACCCTGGTGAAATACCTCTTCTTCTTGTGAGTACTGCACATTTGCCTTGCAGCAGGACATGTTTTAGAATTGGCTAGGTGGCTATGCAACCCACATCTGTAACATAACATTCCTTTGAAATTACCACCAGTTTGGATTGCTTCCTAACCTTTCCACTTTTCCCTTGTATCTTTATCACTTCCAGTAGCACAGACCTTGTAGTTTCATTCACCTTCCTTACCACCAGCATGCTTTTCTCTGATGCTTCTATACTTCTCACAACATCAACCACTGCCTTCAATGACATTTCACCTTATGACCATAAATTCTCAGGTATTTTCTTGGATTTAGACTTCATTAATAATTGGTCTTTTAAAAATTGATCATACAACATATGCTCAAAAACACACATCACAGCTAACCCCCTTAAGGACGCAACAGATTGATCAATCTTTTCTTCTTTCTTCTGTACCCTGGAATAACATTTGAACCGTTCCATAACCACATTCATTTTTCTGCCATATGTCTCATGCATTTTTTTGATGGCATACTGATACACATCCACGCCCCCAGGGTTCTTCAAAGAGGGCAAATTATTGAATTCCCATCAGATGTAGCACAACATCAATGTGCACAGCATGCGCACCATAGACTGAGGTAATCGGGGCTGACAGAACACAATAGTAGCATAGACACAAAGTGAGGAAATGGCCACCGTGTGCCCCAGGTGCTGATGAAGCATGCATGTTGGTATGACGATGCCAGGAAATGGCCGCTGTATGCCCTGGCGCTGATGAGGTGTGTAAGTTGCTAGGACGACAATGCCATGACGAAGTCGTTCTGCTGCAGATCCCACAAGAATGACCACTGAAACTCCAGGCACAGGTGGAAGCATTGCTAGGATAACCAACGTCACATGAAGTTACTGCTTTCAGCTACCAGAGGCTGCCGCAGGTGATGTAAGCAGTGCAATTGGCCGACCCGAAGGAGCTTCTCACACCAGAAAATCTTGTGTTGCAACTCTGGCTCGGCACACCACACGATCTGAACCAGCTGGAGGAAACTGGAATGTTGCTGACGCTATGCAGGGCTGTCGAATTACAGACCACTGCCAACACCACTCCTCACCCCATCCTCATCGTCAATGTTAAGAGTGTGGTAATGAAGTACTCCAGAACAGGTAAATCGTTCAATCCATGTACTTTATTTTTGGTAAGCACACTAAGTAAAGGAACGGCGTGGGCTTGCTCCCAGCACTTCAATTGCTCACAGCCAACTGCCCATCCAAGAATCCCCACAGTGTTCTGATTCCCCACACAACATTTTCTAGTCCTTCCTAAAATTCTGACCAAATGACCCAGAGTTTCCCTTGTGAAAAGTCCAGTTTGTTTTTTATGGTTTCCGTCCTTTGGCCTTCCTCTGACCCTCAGCAGTCTCCGATTTGCTAGAGATTATAGGGAATGTCAAGGAGTGAAAACTTTTCCACAATGCATGTGGGAGAGCTAGGCAAAGAGAGCAAAGATTAACTTCATAATCCCACTTCCAGGTAGCAGCAGTGCTTTCATTCGATTCGTAGTAAGTAAGCCTCGAAAGTTTGTAGTTTTAAGCCAAAGAAGACCCCCATGTGCAGTCATGGGGGCGAAGCCAACAACATCCCCAAAGTACAAATAAATCAATGCACTACACTGTAGTTAAAAAGGAAGAGTGCCACAAAAAGGCAGGAGGGAATGCTTTCAAAAGACAGGACTTTCTCCTGCCCGAGTTCTTACCATTTCTCTCTCAGCTTTTAATGTTTATTTAAGTGCAAATACTTTTGTTTTGTTTTTGGGAGAGGAATGACTTCACTACTCCATTTTTTGTATCTTCAAAAGGTAGCTTTTTTGTGGAGCAAGCTGGATAGAACTGCTAACGCGTCCGTCTATGTTAAATTATACACATCAGGACTCGTTTTAGGTCGATTAACCTTTTGACCCAGTGGTGAGTCTCCGTAAAACGAAATTACCAACCACCAACATATATTTCACAAAAACCATTAAAGAATCTTCAACGCATTCATTTGTTTTCTGACTCAAATAACCACACCTGGAAAGAAGAATTTGTGAATTTTATTCCCTATTGATTACAATCTAATAATAAACGTATTATTCTTAAAACCAAGAAGCATAAGAGCATAATCACAAAGTGGCAATCATGATGAACTTTCAACAATGCGATGATCAGAATCATAGAATAGATATGTTAGAAGAGAATAGACCATAGTGCATGATAAACAACAGAATATCAGTTCAGCATAGCTACATGTCAGTCACGTCAGTTCCGTCCGTCAAATGAATACCTCATCTAACCTCAGATTAGCATTAGCATGTTGGGCTTCATGCAAAACAATTTAGAACATCAATTTGGAAAACATCTAACTAAGATACCTAATTAAACATACAGCAGTTGGTACCTAGAAAGAAAGCCATATAGATTCTGTTAGCATTAATAATTACCCTCGTCGAGTTAAGTCAGCATACAAGATCAGTCTTCAGGACATCAGATGGTTCACCGTCAATCTATCTAAATGGAATCAAGGGACACTCTCCTCATATGGAGGAAAGTATAATAGGGCGGGTTATGGGCTATGATAATTTTGTCTAAGTCTCAAATCACCAAATAGAGTGACAGAGTTTCTGGATGCAATTGATGTCATCCCTTCCTAACTGCACTTCGTCTCTTGTGTCATGAGTTTTTATCCCTTTTTCCATAATACATTCCCCTAAAATTCTATTGGTTATTAACTACACCCCATCATTGGTAACCAATCAAATTATTCATTAAGTAATGCATTTGTTATTTCTTGATATTGAATTGTCTTTCAATTGGTCTTCATAATCAGCATTTTTCGTAGGTGGTACGTCGGGTGTTACTTCACCATCTTGGCACACGTCTCGGGTCAGGAGTTCTTTTCCCCTCGTCTCATCGTCCTTGAGAGTGTCCATTACTGTTTCGAAGCACATAACTTTTATACTAAAAACTGCTAGCATGCGGATGGGAAGATTTCTTCATGTTTCAAATTAATACAGAAAGAACAATAGCTGGGTCATAGTCATTTGCGAGTCCGCACACAGAAAAAGCAGGAAAAATAAGCTTTAAATGAGAGTTACACGGCTAGTTCGCAACTCATGCTAACTTAAGACATACACGTTTTAATGAATACAGTTTTGATTGTAATAATGCATATATCTTATTATTATTATTATTATTATTCAACATTAGTGTTCATAAATGAGTAAATCTTCACGTTTATTAATGCATTTTAATTATTATTTATTAATATTGCTTTGCCAAATGTAAGTGTTTCACGTCTATAATATATGATATTTATACTACGCTCTCTCAGTCCCTCCTCTGATGACGCACGTCATCACACAATTCTTGATTTTCAGTTTTTCACCTTGCGCATAATGCGCATTTCACCATCTTGTCCTTTATGTGAACTTTCCCATATTTCATTGAACATTTTCTCTCTTTCACTTTCTTCATTCTGTTTGACTCTTTTTGACAAGTTTCTTCTAATTTTGTCATTAATTTTGCATGCTCCCCATAATCCTAATAGACAAATTAAAACAATTAGTAGGCCCAACATAATTTTTGCAAGAACACCATTCCAAATATTGGTAAACCAGTTTCCTACCCGGGCAATTCCTTTTCCAAACTTTTCCCAAACTCCAGGTTCTTTCAGTTCCTTCAAATCTGTACTATCTCTAGTCAGGTTAGTAAGCATGTTTCTAATTTCCTTACTATTATCAGGTATATAGGAACAGCAGTGACGCTCATTAAGCATTTTGCACACACCTCCATTCTTTGCTAAAAGAATGTCTAAAGCAAGCCGATTTTGAAGAGTCATAGCTCTTTCTGCAGCGAGTTCAGTATCCATTAATAATATTGCTCCTGTAAAGTTTGTCAGCATGTTATCCACAATAGTAGACAACTTTAGAATTTTCATAGAATTTAAGATAACCCCAACTGATGGGATTATTGCTCCAAATATGTCACCAAGGACAGCAGCCACTGATTCTCGTTTTTGTCTAGAATGTTGTATTTCAGAAGATTTAGGTATCTGTTTTAAGTCATCAATCTGGTATATCTTTGGGAAAACTATTCCCAAATAACATGTCCCATACCATCCCTTTGGGAGACGATAATATGCATTTAACCCACAGATGTAATAGATTCCAGGAATCGCTGGGTCTTGTCCATTTAACATGAAGGTCCATTTACTCTGAAACAAAAACACATGCCTACATTCACTCGTACCCACAAACAAATTGTCTTGATCAGATTTTGGTCTGTATATACATAGCCTACCTATGTGTAATGCATCTATAGCTAACTTGCCTTGTGTTTTAATGGCAGTGAAAGCATAATCATTTGCATGAGTACGTTTTTCTAAACCTTTTTCTAATTTCTCTTTTAGTGCTTTGCGTCTATCACCTGTGTGATCTAAAAAGCTTTTCTCTACAGAAGACAGTAAGCATGTTAAATTGTTGCGGTGTGCATAAGCAGTTCCAAATGTTAGTGTTGGCTCAAAGAATCCTCTGACTAATTTTATATCATGCTCTTTAGCTAGCTTATTTAGGAATTCAATTACAGGCACAAAAGAAAACACAACATCCAGATTCGAATAGAAGTATTGTACATGCTCTTGATTATAGAATCTCGTTAGTAACAGGCTGCAGCTAATTCCATAAGTAAGAGGGAGACTATGATAAGTAACCCCCTCCTGCACAGATGAAGGAATTTTAGTACACACATAACAATCTCTCGTAGCCATAGTTTCCACATACTCATTTAATAAGCGATAGAAGACATTAGTAGAAAGTTCCCTCTTCGTATTAGTTCCCTCATGAAGATGTTTAGTATCTTGTTCGAATTTCTCCCACGGTGATAATTTATTAGTTGTAGTGGTAGTCTCAGGTTTTGAAGTTGCATTAATAGTTTCACTCTCTCTCTACGGCATTCCCACAATCACTCCCACAATCATTATTGCGCATACAACACCTATCATAAGTCCTAACCAACCACACACTTTACTTCCTTTGTTGCTATAAGCTATGTTTGTATAGAATCAGAATAGCAGATCAACAATCAACTTAAGATGGCAAACTCTTTCTGCGTATTTACAGCGTCTTCTCTCACTCCAGGACCCTTTTTGTCAATTCAGGTTAGCAGCTTGTCGTAATCAGGTTTCTTATAAGTCAATTCCAGGTTTAATTGTCTCTTTCCGGTAGGTTTATAAAGTCTCTTTTCTTTTGATATATTTTCTGCAGAGTTTTCCTGTTGTTTTCCTTCAGGTACCGTAGTATTGGCCAGGTACTTCTCGATCAAAACAGAATGCCAAGAATTCTTGTTGCCATTCAGAGGTTGTAGCATATGCCCATTCAGGACCTGTGTACCTTCGGTTTGCTATTCTCTTTTTTTTTAATCTTCGTTCACCTTGCTGTTCCCCTTCACTCAGATCATCCACATGTGAGGTATCGCTTTCTTCTATTATTGTCTCGTTCGTTAATTTTCTTATTCTAAAAGGCGACTTTTCTGGCCATGTATCACCTCTATGTGTCTTGTTTCGGTGATTTCCTTCAGGACGTTGGACAGCACCCTCCTCTTGTGATATGGTGTTTTCTCTCGATAGGCTTGGAATTCGATCAGAAGAGTCTGATTCGTTTTGATTTGGATTTGTCACTATTCCGTCTCTCTCTCCTTCTTGTTCAATACTGTATTCTGGTTCTGAATTGTATTCGTTTGCTTCTGGGAGAACCTCTCCTTGTCTTTGTTCTCCTGCTGCCTCCACTGAGATTGGCACTCTGTCACCTCTCTCGAACTCTCTGATAGTGTGAGGGACGCGGCTGTTCTCAGCGGGCTCCCCTGTAGTCTTAGATCTTTCTTGACTGATCTCTGATTCTGAGCCTTCTTCTCTCGAAGTTGCTGTACCGGAATTTTCAAGTTCCTCTTCAACAGGACACGTTACCTTCTTTGTGTGGCTGGCATGTATCCAGTTGGGAACCCCGGCACACTTCACAGCAGTAGTGGTTGTCAATATCACTTGATATGGCCCTTTCCAACGCGGCTCAAGACACGATTTTCTTACGTGTTTCTTGACAACCACCCAATCTCCAGCTTGCAGAGAGTGTCCTGGTTCGCCGATTGGTGGTAACGTGTTAGCTTCTACCTGGTGAGAGAAAGAGCGTATCACGTCAGCTAAATTTTTGCAGTAATCCAACACCATATCATCTGTAATATTCACTAGTGCATTTGCAGGTACCGCTGGTAGCCTCATTGCTCTACCCATGAGGATTTCATGGGGGGACAATCCTGTTTTCTTATCTGGTGTGTTTCTCATGGACATCAGTACTAGCGGTAATGCATCTGGCCACTTCATGTTTGTTGCTGCACACATTTTCGCTATTCTTGATTTTAAGGTACCATTCATCTGTTCAACTAGTCCTGATGCTTCAGGGCGATAGCTACAGTGTAACTTCTGCTCGATGTTGAGTGCTGCACACAGAAGCTTGATCACCTCATTGTCGAAGTGTCTTCCCCTATCTGATTCTATAGAAACCCGGAACCCGAATCGTGGTATTAATTCCCTCAGTAATAGTTTTGCAACTGTGAGACTGTCATTTCTACGTGTAGGGTATGCCTCAATCCAATGACTGAAAACACACACAATCACCAACAAGTACTTCAATCCTCCACAAACAGGCATTTCAATGAAATCCATTTGTATTCTATTAAATGGACCTCCAGCTCTTCCAATGTGGCTCAAATTTACCACTGTTCCTTTTCCAGCATTCATCTGTTGACAGATAATGCACCTGTGACAAGTAATTTCTGCGGCATGTCTGAATTTTGGATTAAACCAATCAACTTTAAAAGATCTGATCATGGCGTCTCTTCCTAAATGTGCTTGCCCATGATATATTCGGGCAATTTGTGACAGTAGACTATTAGGTAAGACCAATTTTCCATCATCTGAGACCCATATATCATCTGCTCTTTGTGTACATTGCATTTTCTGCCAGGAGCGTTTTTCTTCTTTGTTAGCACGGTTTTGTAGTGTCTTTAACTCATCTAAAGTATCAACCACTTGTAATGCTAGATTCAAAGTTGTGTCATTTTCAGGCTGAGGTAGCAATTCCCACTGTTCTTTGAATGATATACAATTTGATGCACAAAATCTTGCTACCTGATCTGCATAATCATTCCCCATTGACACAAAGTCTTGTGATCTGGTGTGAGCACTGCACTTTACCACGGCAACTTCAAGAGGTAACTGAATTGCATGTAACAAATCTCTTATCTGTTCTCCATTTTTCACAGGTGATCCGGAAGAGGTCATGAAACCCCTTTCTGACCAGATCTGACCAAAATCATGTACAATTCCAAATCCATACCTACTGTCAGTATAAATTGTAACTTTCAAATTTACAGCAGCATGGCAGGCCTTTGTAAGAGCTATTAATTCTGGCACTTGTGCTGAAAATACCTTTTCAAGCCAGGAGGCTTCGACTATGCCAGACATTGTACACACTGCATAGCCAGCTCTTAATGTTCCAGTTGAATCTCTTAAACAGGACCCATCCACGAACATAATGCAATCATTTTCTTTTAATTGGGTGTCCTGTATGTCTGGGCGAGGTTTGGTACAGAGGTCAGTCACCTCGAGACAATCATGCTCAAATTCTTCCCCCTCTTTGATTTCTGTATTTTCATTGGGAAGCAGAGTTGCCGGGTTCAGTACTGTGCATCTTTTCAGTGTAACATTTGGTGATCCCAAAATAATCGTCTCATATTTGGTAAGTCGTGCATTTGTCATGTGCTGTGTTTTCGTTCTTGTCAACAATATTTCAACAGAATGTGGAACCAAAACTGTCAAAGGGTATCCCATGACTATGCCCTCACATTGGGAAAGGCTTTGACCAACTGCTGCAACTGCTCGCAAACAACCCGGTAGGGCTGCTGCGACAGGGTCCAAAGTAGCTGAAAAATATTCTACAGGGCGGTTTGCATCTCCGTGGACCTGTGTTAAAACAGACAAAGAACATGGCTCATGGCAAAACAACAGAAAAGGTTTTTCATAATCAGGCATCCCTAATACTGGGGCCCTGCACATGCATTCTTTCAGCTCAAAGAATGACTCAAGTTCTTCTTTTGTCAAAGTGATTGTATATGGCTCATTTTTGACATCTTTTCCTGTCAGTTTTATTAAGGGTTTTGCAATGATTGAGAAATTGGGTATCCATTGGCGGCAATAACCCACCATTCCCAAAAACATCCTGACATCTCTTTTTGTTGTTGGGGGATTCATTTGTATGACATCTGTTATTCTCTCCTTTGATATTCTTCGGGATCCTTTCTCAATTAGATGCCCCAAATATTTTACTTCTTTCTGACAGTACTGCAGCTTCTTAGGTGACACCTTATGCCCGTTTCTTCCCAAATGGTTCAATAATGCAATGGTATCATATTTGCAACTGTCTCTGGTTTTGGATGCAATCAACAAGTCATCAATGTACTGCACAAGAGTTGAATTAAAGGGTAGTACAAGAGGTTCCAAATCCTTCTTTAAGATCTGATTAAAGATAGATGGCGATTCAGAAAACCCTTGAGGGATTCTGCACCAACTGTACACCTTATCTAGGAATTTGAAACTGAACAAAAATTGGCTTTCCTCATGCAGTGGTATTGAGAAAAATGCTTGTGATAGGTCTACTACGGTAAACCATTCAGCATCGCAAGGAACTTGGAACATTATTACCGCTGGGTTAGGAACCACAGGGCAGCATTTTATCACAATTTCATTTATTTTTCTCAAATCCTGCACAATCCGAATCTTCCCACAGGGCTTTTTCAAACCCATAATAGGTGAGTTACATGGACTGCTCAAAACTTCTTTCAAAACTCCTTGCCTGAGAAAATCTGCAATAATCTGTGTCACTTCGATGAGTACGTCTTGAGTCATGTGATATTGTGGTACTTGTGGGAATACTGCATTTGGTTTTATCTGCACCTTGACTGGTTTAACTCCTTTAATTAATCCAACCTCCTTTCCTGTCAAATCCCACACTCTCTCTGTTACGGACCCCTGTAGGTCAGCAGGTAAGTCGATTAGTGTGAACACTGGGAATAAGGTAATTAGAGGGTAATCTTCGCTCGTCTCCCCTCCTCCTATGAGCTGGTCCTCATCACCTTCATCATCACTGTTTGTCTGAACTTCTATTCCATCGTTGGAACAGGTAATTGAACATTTAGTTTTACATAGTAAGTCCCTGCCCAGCAGGGATACTGGACTTGAGTCGCATATGACAAACCTATGCAGGCCTTGGAAATTTCCAATTTCAACCTGTACTGGATCGGTAATTGGATTTGTCAAATACTGATTAGCCACACCAACCACTCGTATTGTGCGTCCTGATAAAGGTAACCTTGGTACTTCCACACTGCGGACTGTAGAGCGTGTAGCTCCAGTGTCAACCAAAAATGAAACCTTAGAGCCCATTACTTTTCCTTCTACATATGGGCCTCTCTGATCTACTTCTAATGAGGCTGCGAGCCTACACTCTTCACTGTCTGAACTGTCATCTGACCATTCGTCATTCATCTCATTTTCACCTCGCAATGGGAATTGCTGTACAGTGTTGTTTTGACTCGACACCTGACCTGTGACCTGCTGAGGAAGCATCACCTGTTGCTGACCCATCGGGGCTAGAGGTAGCTGCATTTGCTGTCTAGGCACCATAGGAATCTGCTGTTGCATTGGTTGTACTGACACGGTTTGGAACCGTGGCGTCTGCATTTGCTGCATGGGTTGTACCCCTGACATCTGGTTCAAATTATTTTGATAATTCTGATTTTGTTGTCTCATTCTTGGACCTCGTGGATTCTGTTGTGCCCCAACATTCATGCTCTGCTGAACTGTACCATCATGCACCATATTTGGACAATCCCGCTTCCAATGTCCCATGCCCCCGTACGCGTGACATGGTGACATCCTCTTCACTACTTGCCCATCATTTTGAATGGCAACATTATTCATGTCTAAATTACGATTCACAAAGCCTCGACCTCTACCTCTCGGCTGTACCTGAAACCCACCGTTCATTTGCGGTTGCTGATGCATCATTTGCTGAACACCATTTCCCTGAATTCCAGCCTGTGCAGCTCTTATCTGCATCACCATCACCTTTTCTTTCAGCTTTTTCTGTTTTAACTCAATTTCATCACTACAGTATTTCGCATACTGCAACACCTCGTCAATCGGTTTAGCTTGCCAACAAATCAAATGGTTCTTAATAATCTGACCAACCTCTGGTCTCAGCCCTTCAACAAATCTGAACACAAGATGATTCATGTCCTTCGGCTCGATCGTTTCAGTACCACTGTAATGTTTAAATGCTTTTAACAATCTCTCATAATAGGCATGTATTGACTCCTTAACCTCTTGCGAAGTCCGGTCGATTTTCTGCCAATCGGTCACCTTCGGTGACACCTTTTGTTTCAAAAACTCAATCACTTTATGATAATATTTCATCACCTCTTCAGAAGGTGCTCCTGTCGCCTTATCTCTTGCCGGTTCCTTTGTGGGCCAATCCACCCCTCTTTTGCACTCAAGCCACAAATCTGGTGGAACAATAATCTCAAATAAAGTATTCAAGTCCTCCCAAAGACATTTTGCGAGCTTCACAAATCTATCTGTCTGCTGATACCACTCGATCGGTTTTTCTCTCAACCTCGGTAATCGTTTGTAAAGGACAAAATATCTCCCCTGGACCATGGTACATGGACTAAAACACCACCAGCTGTTTCTCTCATGGGCAGGATTTTTACTGAATCCAGATTGGGTGTGGTCGCTGTTTCAATAGACCCTGGGCTATCCCTCTTCCCTTTGTCTTTTTTCTTTGCCCATCGGTTTTCCCATTTCTCTAATGCTCCCCAGATTTGCGCACTCTGCAGCAATTCTTTCAGGTGTGTCTTCATGCCTGCGGATCTCATGTGTTCAAAATCTTTTGTGTCGAAGTCTAATCTGTAGCTTCGTTTCAAATGTTTCGTGTTCCCAATATCGATGTTGTATTTGTCTGCCAGATTCGTTAATCTCTGGTGTATTTTTCCCACTTCTTTGGTAATCTTAGGGCATAAGTATCTCAGTTCTGCCTCAGTGTAAGATTCTAACCTGTTCACCCCCATTGTTCCTTCCACCAACTCAGCAGCTTCTGCACCTAGCCGTACCAGATTCAGGTATTCATCTTGTTTTTCTTTTTCAGGATTGACTTCGGTTACTGTAGTTGCTGTAGCCTTTTGTGATGTACAAGTTTTCTCTAACCACTCATTTAACTGTTGTACTGTAAAACCCTGCAGTGAAATGTTCCCTGTATGTATCATTGGAGTATATGAGGTATTTGTACTCATGGTTTGAGGAGTCAAGACTCCCAAACCTGCTTGCCGCATTGCCTCAAGAGGTGCCCCTATTGGACTGAGGTCCATTAAGGGTCTTGATCGCTCAGAAACCTGACCTCCCTGGGCCATTATTTGTGGAGTTGTAATAGACCCTCCTCTTATGGCTTCATGGGTCATGACTCCCTGTTCACATGTCCTTGTTCTCTCTTGGGCATATAACGGTACTGGGGGACCAACAGTGATAGGTAGTGATATTGCAGCAGGTGTCTGACCTGATCCCAGGCTTCTAGGAGCTTCAACACCATAGGTCTGCTCTAATAATCCAGGTGCAGGTTCTATAAGGACCCGCTACTGGGTTATACCCCGGTATCAGTTGTGGTGGTTGTGACACTAACTGTGGGGTTGACTCGATCTGAACCAATCTTGGTTTTGTATATATCGGGTCTGGCGGCACCACCAAGTTCATAGTAGTCTCGAGTACTGGAACATCGGGATAAATTCTTTTTATCTGTGGTGGAGGTTGTAACTGTATCGGTATGTCTGGTGCAGTAGGTACACTGTCACCATTCTGTATCAAAGCTGTATCGCTAGTCTGTACCGTATCAGTAACTCCCTTCTCCTGTGTCTGGTTCCCAGGATCCAAGCTAGTGCTCAGAACATTGTCACTCACCACATAAGGTGGTGGTCGGTCATGCAGTAACCTATCCATAAACTCCTCATCCTCTGAATCATAATCTTCTTCCCAGGTCCTTTTTTGTTCTTTAACTTTGTCTGAGTCTTTGTTAGTTTTGCAAGAAGCTTTCTTTCCCTGTGTCTCTTCTCCCTGTGTTATCGCTGGAAACAGCTTTAACCCATCTACGATTCCCCGTCTCCACATCTTATTCTCGTTATCCCATCTTGCTTCTGCATACGATTTCTCTGCTCTTGTCAATCTCCTGTGAAACCTTTCCTGCCTATGTTTAAGAGCCATCAGATCCCAGATCGCTAGAGCCTCGTATTGTGCCGGTCTCGGAGGTGGTTTCTGTGTACTTAACATCCACCTTAAGTTTTCTAATACCTTTTGATTGAACGTCCCATGTTCCGGAAACGCTAGACACCCTTCTTTTTCTGTCAACTTGCGCCATTGTTTTAACCACAAACAAGGTGCAACACCTTTTTCCTCCATAACTGTATAAGCTGGAGTACCCTCAGGCGGTGTAGATTCCCCATCTGTTGCAATGATGTACACATCTCCCCTCAAAGCGCTTTTGAATGCCTTAACAAAATACATTTTATTTTAGATTTAATCAGGAAACGGCTTAGTTCCCAGGACACTCTTCACCTGCCCTTTGCTCACCCTATTGCCTCTCACGAACGGCAGCCAATCCGTGAGCGACCCCTCTCAACATCTGATCTATCCCAGCGCGGCATCACTGACGTCACACTCATACACACTGCAGCTGACAAAGTCTTGCGGCTTGTCCACACCTCACTAACTTCTTATAACTCATACAAGCTAATGCGATTTATTGCAGACACCTTAAATGACAATACAAATCTGCCAATTTACTACAGGAAGGGTAACACATTCGCTTCAGAACTTTACAGAGATTTCACTTGAAGCCTCGGCCGCTACTCTCTCTCCTTCTCAGTTCCCTCATACGCAAGCAGAATTCGACCCGCAAATCCTACTCTCGACTTGTCAATGACTCCTTCTAGTGCACTTTAGAACTTGTCAAATCTCCATCGAAGGTTTCACACATACGTTGTGACTCAAACTTGACTTGTCAACCACACCCGATTGACCTATTAAATCGCACAGATTACAACATAAACCATATTTTTCATCCTACTCCGGAGTCTTAGACCTCAACAGGCCTGTACCTTTACCAACCACGTGGATAATTTTGAACAATAAGCGCTGTATTCACATGAACTACGCCGACTTCCCTACTCTCATACTGTGGAGTACGCCCACTCCTGCTAAACGACACTTATTTTGGCCTAAATACACACACTCTTCACAATCTCCTGCAAGAGGCATAAGCTTTGAGCAAGCGCAAAGACCCTAACCACACATACTATGGCGCCGAGAACATTCCCAACTCATCTTAGGCAGGCTCCGAGATCCCAGGAAAGCCCATGGTGAACCTAGCCACTCATCGTTTTTGCAAATTTCATTATCACAGAAAACAAAATTAACAATGAAAACTCCGTCCTAGGGCCCCCAAGGGCCAAACCGTCGCTCTGCTACCAGAACTGCTAACGCGTCCGTCTATGTTAAATTATACACATCAGGACTCGTTTTAGGTCGATGAACCTTTTGACCCAGTGGTGAGTCTCCGTAAGACGAAATTACCAACCATCAACATATATTTCACAAAAACCATTAAAGAATCTTCGACGCATTCATTTGTTTTCTGACTCAAATAACCACACCTCGAAAGAAGAATTTGTGAATTTTATTCCCTATTGATTACAATCTAATAATAAACGTATTATTCTTAAAACCAAGAAGCATAAAAGCATAATCACAAAGTGGCAATCATGATGAACTTTCAACAATGCGATGATCAGAATCATAGAATAGATATGTTAGAAGAGAATAGACCATAGTGCATGATAAACAACAGAATATCAGTTCAGCATAGCTACATGTCAGTCACGTCAGTTCCGTCCGTCAAATGAATACCTCATCTAACCTCAGATTAGCATTAGCATGTTGGGCTTCATGCAAAACAATTTAGAACATCAATTTGGAAAACATCTAACTAAGATACCTAATTAAACATACAGCAGTTGGTACCTAGAAAGAAAGGCATATAGATTCTGTTAGCATTAATAATTACCCTCCTCGAGTTAAGTCAGCATACAAGATCAGTCTTCGTCTTCAGGACATCAGATGGTTCACCGTCAATCTATCTAAATGGAATCAAGGGACACTCTCCTCATATGGAGGAAAGTATAATAGGGCGGGTTATGGGCTATGATAATTTTGTTTAAGTCTCAAATCACCAAATAGAGTGACAGAGTTTCTGGATGCAATTGATGTCATCCCTTCCTAACTGCACTTCGTCTCTTGTGTCATGAGTTTTTATCCCTTTTTCCATAATACATTCCCCTAAAATTCTATTGGTTATTAACTACACCCCATCATTGGTAACCAATCAAATTATTCATTAAGTAATGCATTTGTTATTTCTTGATATTGAATTGTCTTTCAATTGGTCTTCATAATCAGCATTTTTCGTAGGTGGTACGTCGGGGGTTACTTCACCATCTTGGACACATGTCTCGGGTCAGGAGTTCTTTTCCCCTCGTCTCATCGTCCTTGAGAGTGTCCATTACTGTTTTGAAGCACATATCTTTTATACTAAAAACTGCTAGCATGCGGATGGGAAGATTTCTTCATGTTTCAAATTAATACAGAAAGAACAATAGCTGGGTCATAGTCATTTGCGAGTCCGCACACAGAAAAAGCAGGAAAAATAACCTTTAAATGAGAGTTACACGGCTAGTTCGCAACTCATGCTAACTTAAGACATACAAGTTTTAATGAATACAGTTTTGATTGTAATAATGCATATATCCTATTATTATTATTATTATTATTATTCAACATTAGTGTTCATAAATGAGTAAATCTTCACGTTTATTAATGCATTTTAATAATTATTTATTAATATTGCTTTGCCAAATGTAAGTGTTTCACGTCTATAATATATGATATTTATACTACGCTCTCTCACCACTTAGCTCCTTCGACGGAACCGCACATTCTGATATGCCCAACACAACAATGTAACATTTATTCCTAACATCTTCCGTCACCCCTAACTATTTCCCACCCCTTTTATGCCTTGGGCACTGACAGCACCCCAGTGTCATATCTTCTCATATCTGTCTCTAATTCTCATATCTGTCTTTCCGCTTTTTTCTTGAATATCTGGCCCCACTGCCCCACGAACCTTCTCCTACTTCCTCTGTGCCTTTGTTTCTCTCTCTGTCTGTTTTTGCCCTTCCATATCCCCCGCTCCATCGCATCAAATCAACACAATATTTCAACTAAGTTGTACCCAGTCTGCATCTTTTCCATCAACACCAGGAAAGGTGGTGGGCTTTTCCTTTCATGTGCAGAATAGTGATTACTCGTATGTCCCACGTCCTCATTCCAGTCACCTCGCAACAGGAACAAAGAACAGGAGGATCCTTGAAGGCCAATCCCACTCTTCTAAAATGGGCGCCATAAAGGAGGCTGGTACTCCTATCCTAGCTCATGTTGTTTTGTTCCATGCTGGGCTGGGACTATGCTGTACTTGGGGCCTGACTCACCTTTCCTGCTGGGCTGAAAAGGTGGCAGGCCTCCACCTGGGGAGCAGCCGACAGCAAGAGAAAAGATGCGAGGATCTCTCCTACCATCTTGGGCCAGAATTCATCCTTGCTTGCAGGGCAGGGAATGTGGCCATCTTTTGTTCATTGCTAAGCTTCCTCCAGGAAGCCTGGGGAAGGGAGGGAGCGTCTTTGGTGAGCACATGCACGACGTGTGGTGGTTTGTGCATGCACAGATTGGGAAGCCCTAGTGTGTGCATGCAGCTCCTTTCAGTTAGGATGCGCAGGGGGCCGTGTCCTTTCACCATCATATTAAAGCTCAAGGTAAGAGGCTTACTATTATACTGGTTTGTTCCTGTTGGTTGCAGTCTGCTGCGGTTCTCTGGGCAGCATGGGCAAGCATTTAGCAGAAAAGAGGATGTTTCTCCCCCTCCATCTACTACTCCTCCCTCTCCTGGTCAGTCTCCTGTCCCAAAGCATAGAAGAAAGCATGTGGAGGAGGCAGATATTGTTTTAGAAACCTTGGCTGCCCCCAGGGATAAAACACCTTTTGCTCATGGCAAGAAGGGTACAGAGGTGTTGTTTGTATCTGAGGTCTCGGGTTTGTCTGATGAACCCCCTATCCCTACTGATTGTAAGAGGAAGTATATTGCAAAATAAATACATGGAAACTTGCTAGCCCCAATAGAGGGAACATATTTTTTTTCCTTTGATGAGCCTGGAATCTCTGAGGAATCCTCGTTCAGGCAATTCCAAAGGCCATCCAGTTCTGGGCTGCCTATATATCAGTGTGGTAAGGATAACATCAAACAGGAGTGGAAGGATCTGGATAAAATTATGTTCTTCCAGTTCATGTCAAAGTTATATTATTTTCAAACGATAATCCCCCTTATCCCACTGAAACACTTTTTTTTAATAACCCTGGTTCTTATGGTTTTTTACCAGCATATTCCTTTTGCCACTCAACATCACATATTCTTGAGGTGGGCAGTGGGGGATCTCCATTGGCAATTCATAGTTCTTCCATTTGGCCTGAAGTCAGCACTAGGGTCTTCACCAAGAAGATGATGCCAGTGGTGGCTCATTTTCACATTCTGGTTTTTCCATACATAGACAATTGGCTCCTGCATGCACCAAGTCTAGAACAGATTCAGCTCTTCTGGGAAAAGACAAATGGTGTTATGTCCAGTTTAAGCCTCATCCTGAATCTTCCCAAAATGCCAGCTGTCTCCGTAAAATGATCTAATCTTCATAAGGGCCCATTTCAGGACAAATCTAGGGACAGGTATTGTGCATGAGAAAAAGATTTTGCAATGCTGTTGGCAGTGCAGGATCTTCTCTCCAGGGATCAGGCTCCAGCAAAGCTTTGGTTGGAAGTTCAGGGATATCTGGTGGCTTTAGTACATGCAGTCCAGTGGGCAAGGCTTCATATACGGCCTCTTGTTTGGCGTTTTAACAGTCATTGGTCTCAACAGTTCATTATTTGGCCAAGTTAATTCCTCTGTCACAAGAGGTCAGTCTCACTCTTTTTGGTAATTGGATACAAGGAATCTGTCCAAGGGCATGCGGATGCTCCTGGATCCCCCAGTAGTCCTCACAACATCTGCCAGCCAATTGTGCTGTTGGACTCTGTTGGACAGGTCCTGCCAATTCAAGTGGTCTTTTCTAGAAAGTTGCAGATCATCAAATTGGAGGAGGTTGATGGCAATCTTCAGGGCATTGAAGTTTTTCCATCACCATCTGTCTCTGAAAAATATGCTGGTAAAGACAGAGAACATGGAAGCAGTCTCTTACATTAACCATCAGGGAAGCAAGAATTCAAAATCTCTCAATGCAAGAGCCGCACAATTGGGCTTTTGGGCAGAGATCAACCTGTTACATCTGTCAGAAATACACATCAATGGGACCGACAATCTGACAGCAGACAGCCTCAGCAGGAGGTTTTCAAATTTGCAGGAGCTGATGTTATCCAGGTCGATGTTTCAAGAGATATGCAAATGGTTCAGGAAACCCTTTCTGGATCTGTTTGCAGCCAAGGACAATGGTCATCTTCGAAGATTCTGCGCCAGGCTTCTAGAACACGGAGCTTGAGAGGTGGACACATTGATGATGAAGCGGCTGAGATGTCTCTTCTATGCATTGCTTCCCTTTCAGTTGACCAAGAAAGTTCTATCCACATTTAAGCAGGAGGGTGGGGACTTGATTTATGTAGTCCCTTATTGGCCACGGAGGTCATGGTTGCCACTTCTGAAGTCCCTGGCTCTTCTACCTCCTTTGGCACTGCTGAAGTCTCCATCTCCTCTCAGAACTTTGTCCCTGACCTTTCGACTCCAACTCACTCTATCAGTTTGGAAATTGTGAAGTCTGGACTTTTAGCAAAGGGTCTTTCTCCTTCCTTGGTGGAGGTAATGCAGCACTCCAGAAGGCCTTCCACTTTGAAATCTTACTCAAAGCACTGGAAGTCTTTTGACAATTGGTGGTCTGCTCATGATCTGTTGGCATCTACCTGTAGTTTGTCTGATGTTTTGCACTTTCTTCTGGATGGGTTACACTTAAATCTCTCTCACTTTGCACAATGACTGGCTTGCAATAAAGGCCATTAGAGACTTTTCTGAACCTTCATTGGTGTTACAATATTTGACATCTAGACTGTCAGGAGCATTTTGGTAGTTAGGCCAATGAAAACCTCCTTTCTCTGGCTTAGGGTCTTCCTACTGCTTGGATGGCTTTGCAGTTCCATCCCTGTGAGCCTCTGGATATGGTAGATTTAAAGTTTCTTTCCTATAATGATCATTTAGTAATAGCTGTCACCTCAGCAAGAATAATTGGAGAGCTGGGAGCCGCCTTAAAATGCTTCATTTGCCTTTTGGAAGATGGGGTCATTTTAAGACCTGAACCTACCTTTGTTCCAAATGTTAACAGCAATTTTCATAGATCCCAGGAAATAATTTTCACTGGAGGAAAGTTTGTTGAATATGCTTGTTGTTAAAAGAGCTCTTTTGATGTATGTTACCAGGCCTCAGCAGTTCAGGAAAACTGACTTCTTGTTTGTGACTTTTGGGCAGTCTGGAAAAGGTAAGAAGGTGACTTCTATGACTTTGAGTCGATGGATTAAGTCTACAATTATGCTGGCTTTGCAGGACATTTCAGGAGATCTTCTAGTTCAGGGAAGGTCCACCGGAGAAATTGCCACTTCCAGGGCAGAGTTCCGAGGAGTATCAATCCAGGAAATCTGTAGGAAAGCTACTTGATCCTTAGAGCATACATATGTCAAGCACTATCGCCTTAATAGTGTTTCTGATTTGCATTTAATATTGGATACAGGTGTTTTGAACTCTGCATTATAATCACTTTGCTCTCATTTGTTTTGTTTCTGGTATTTGCATGCATTAAACCTGTGGTGTTGCATTAAGACCATAATTCATTCTGTTCTTTCATTTCAGTTGGTCAAAGGACCTTTTGGCTTTGGTATACCTCACTTTGTAATGACAGGGAAGAGGACAAGGAATGGCGGGGTAATGCTCCTGTGACTTACTGGTAATCTTCATTACCTTTAGTCCATCTCACCCTCATCACAGTCATTACATCCTGCCCACCCTCCCTCCTGTCACTCCTTACTTGGTAAAATAGTTATGGTAATTTATATTGTGAAAACATCATTAATGTTTTTTACTGTCAATATTAAGTCTCAGTAGTCACTAATGATGCCAAAGCGCCATTATATGATCAGGCAAATCCAAAAGTGTCCTAATGTTGTTGGTTGCACTTCTGTTCTGTTACAACTAAATTCACTCCAATGTTGTGTTATGGTAAGTTTCTCTGTAGAGTGGTCAGATGCATTAGCTTCTTGGCGCTAGAAAGCAATAATATCACATAACCTGATTGATGGGAGAGAAGAATAAGGAGGGAGAATGGGACAAAAGGATGAAAAAAATGCCAGTGAAGGCCTGAGGAAAATGGAAATTATTTTTGAAACTTTACTGTATTAGACTCTGAGCACATAATTTATAGCAATGTATTTCAAGTCTTGGCATGTTACATTATTGTATTTGTAAAGCGCACTATCACCCGTAAGGGTATGCTGGCGCTGAATAGGTGTGTATGCCTAGCCCTACCTATGGTAGTTGGTTAACTGGACCACAAGATCTTCAGCTTCTTGCAGAATTTAAGAAGAGAGGAGGAGGAGACTGATGTTAAGCGGGAGATCATTCAATGCTTAAGGAATTAAGTAAGAGAATGTTCATCCTCCTGATCTGGTTCTTTGTATGCATGGGATGTTGGCAAGTAAGAGTCCTGCAGACCAGAGGTGTCAGGATAGTTGGTGAAAGGAGATGCAACTGTTCAGGTAGGTGGGACCTGAGTTGTGAAGAGCCTTGAATGTGTGTGAGGAGTTTGAATTAAGCGCATTTGTGCATTGGAATCCAGTGTAGTTCACTGAGGTGTGATGTAATGTCAGTTCTGTGTGGCAGGTTGAGGATGAGTCTTGCTGCAGAGTTCTGGATGGTCTATAGTCCTCTAGTGAATTGCTTGATGATCCCAGCATAGGAAGTGTTCCCATAGTCCAATTTGCTGGTGACTATGGCATTAGTGACAGTTTTTCTTTTATTGCTTGGGAGCCATTCAAAGATCTTTCTCAGCATCTTCCGGGTGTGAAAGCAGAATGCAGAGACTACGTTTACTTGTGCAGTCATATCCAGTTTGCTGTTGATGATTATTCTGAAGTTCCTGGTGTGAGATGTGCTTGTGGTTCCAAGTTTGGCTGGCCACCAATTGGAGTCTCATGGTGAGGTGTTGCTGCAGAAGATCACTACTTCTGTCTTGTTGAGCTTAAGACTGTTGGCTTTCATCCAGTTAGTGGTTTTTGTCATGCAGGCAGTGAACTTGTTTCTTGTGTTGGGAGTTTTGTCTAAGAGCAAGAGTATGATTTGCATGTAGCATACACAGGAGAGGATGTTGGTGGTGTGTGCGAGGATGACATTGGCCAGAGGGATCATGCACGCATTGAAGAGGATGACACGTTGTGACACTGCCGCACTACAATCCCTGAGTGAATTATCAGTGTACCCAAAAAAACTCTGCATTGTCTTACTCATGTGTCAATTTTGCCATCCATATCTGCTTACCAAAAATGTTCCTTCGCCTTCCTGTTAGTCCCTGCCATGCCAAAGTGTCTTTCATGTGTATGCTCTATAATTTTTGTCCCAGTCATGGAGGGAGAACAAATTTCATCACCTCTCATTACCATGGTATCCTTCACCATCAGTTCATCCTTGATCTTGCAATATGCAATACAGTCACCTTGTTGCTTTCTTTCAGATGGCCATCTTTCACATGGCCAACCTTCCTTCAGATATTTCATCAACAAAGAGATAGCCTCAGGCTACATCACTTCTTGCCAAAACATCACCTTGAATCGTGATATTCCCACCAATATCCTTGTACATCACCACAACTCACACTCCTCTAACTTCTGGCCAATTCTCTTGTTGACTACTGAAGGAAGTCTATACAGCTTTTTCACTGGCATATTAATTTCCCTGGCATACACTCTACCGTACAATGGTAAGTTTGATGGATAGACACCAACCATGCTAATCATGATTCCATCCGTATGTCCTCATCTGTTGCTAGCAAGTTCACCAAAAGCTTGTGACCTATTCTGAGTAGGAACTTAGTACTCCAATACTTATTTTGGAAGTCAAAATGGTCTATCCAGTGGCATCATTGAAAAAACAAAGGTCAACACACAGTTGAAATTCTCAGGAACCTTTCGGTGAACTTACCACTGGGATTCACCAGTCAAAAATGGTCTATCAGTCTTATTATGTCTTTTGTAAGCAAATCATTCAGTACTTCCTTGAACTTACCTCCGTAAGTTAGAGGAACATTCCTGAATTATTTTCCTACCTTTAGGTCTCATTTTTTGTATTTCACAACCTTATACTTATATGGATTGAAATTTCCCAAAGCTTGTTTAAATACTTCCCCAAACTCCTCCTCAAGAAGAACATACTTCCCACACTTCTTTATTATTCACCACATGCACTAAAGGATCTGCTCTTGACTATTTGTGTTGGACTTTTGCTTTTGCAGGGTCATCCCCAGACTTTTTTGCCTCCTGCCTCCTATATTTTTCTGACATGTTGCTGTTGGCTTTTCAACTCTGAGCACTTTACCACTGCTAACCAGTGCTAAAGTGCATATGCTCTCCTGTTTAAATTGTATGTAAGTGGTTTATCCATGATTGGCATATTTGATTTACTAGTAAGTCCCTAGTAAGGTGCACTAGAGGTGCCAGGGCCTGTAAATCAAATGCTACTAGTGGGCCTGCAGCACTGGTTGTGCCACCCACATAAGTAGCTCTGTAATCATGTCTCAGACCTGCCACTGCAGTGTCTGTATGTGTATTTTTACACTGTAAATTCGACTTGGCAAGTGTACCCACTTGCCAGGCCTAAACCTTCCCTTTCCTTACATGTAAGGCACCCCTAAGGTATGCCCTAGGTAGCCCCAAGGGCAGGGTGCAGTGTATGGATAAGGTAGGACATATAGTAATGTGGTTTATATGTCCTGACAGTGAAATACTGCCAATTTCGTTTTCACTGTTGCAAGGTCTGTCTCTCTCTCATAGGATAATATGGGGGCTACCTTTAAATATGATTAAAGTGTAGATTCCCCTAGAGAAGAGATGGACAGGTGGAGTTTGGGATCCCTGAACTCACAATTTAAAAATGCATCTTTTAGTAAAGTTGATTTTGAGATTGTGAGTTTGGAAATGCCACTTTTAGAAAGTGAGCATTTTCTTGCTTAAACCATTCTGTGACTCTGCCTTGTTTGTGGATTCCCTGTCTGGGTCAGTTGACAGTTGGGTTGTTTTTCACCTCACACCAGACAGTGACACAAAGGGAGCTGGGGTGTGATCTGCATTCCTGATTAGCCATCTCTGCTAGGAGGGAGGGGTGGAGTGGTCACTCTCATCTGAAAGGACTGTGCCTGCCTCTGACAATGCTGTCTCCAGCCCCCTGGTGTGTGTCTGAGGCCTTGCCTGGGCAAGGCAGGATTTCACAAGAAGGTGTGAGTCCCCTTTGAAGGAAGGTGACTTCAAAGACTAAAATGGGTATAAGAAGGGCATCCAAACTTACAAACTTTAGAAACACTTCTGGAATCAAGGGGAACCTCTGCCTGGAGAAGAGCTGATCGCTGAGGAACAAGTGCTGCCCTGCCTGTGACTGTGCTTTGTGGAGCTTTCCTGCAGTGCTGCTTCTGCCAGAGTAAGAGGGCAAAGACTGGACTTTGTGTGCCTTCCATCTTGAAGAAGAAATCTCCAAGGGCTTGATGTAGAGCTTGCCTCCTGTTATTGAAGTCTCAGGGATAGCAAAGACTTCTTCCTGCCAGCACCTGGAGTCTCTGGAGAGACCCCTACTCTGCTCTGTGGTGCCCTTCCAGTTCCTGGGACCCTGAAAGGAGAGGCTGGCAGCCTAAGGACAAAAATACACGCACCGCGCACCGTGCGGAGAAAAGATCGACGCGAATCCGATCGCGGCTGAGAAAACGACGCGACGCCGGCTCCGCAGCTGAGAAACGACGCCGCTGGAAACGCGACCGGAGAATCGACGCCCGGAGCAGGAGAAACGACGCGCAGCATCGCTGACGAAGGCTGAGAGATCGCAATCAGCGCCGCGGGACTTCGGACCGTCGCGTGGCTGGCTTTTTCGACGCGCCTCGCCGAGCCGAGCTGTTTTCAACGCATATACCCGTGCCGGGTTATTTTCGACGCACACCGCCCGTGCGGGGTTATTTTTGCCGCAAACCAGGTAAATTTTCACGCTAGCAGCGCTAGTGTGTTGTTACAACTACCTAAAGACTCTTTTTATTTTAAACCTTTTAAAAATCATAACTTGACTTGTGTATGTTGGATTTTTGTCGTTTTGGTCTTGTTTTGTCTAGATAAATATTTCCTATTTTTCTAAACTGGTGTTGTGTCATTTTGTAGTGTTTTCATTAAGTTACTGTGTGTGTTGGTACAAATACTTTACGCCCAGCACTCTGAGGTTAAGCCTACTGCTCTGCCAAGCTACCAAGGGGGTAAGCAGGGGTTAGCTGAGGGTGATTCTCTTTTATCCTAACTAGAGTGAGGGTCCTTGCTTGAACAGGGGGTAACCTGACTGTCAACCAAAGACCCCATTTCTAACATTGGTGACCAGCGGTCGGGATTTGGACTTGTATTTGTACTTGACATACAGTAATTAAGTGTACACTACTGTTTTGATCTCAGACCACTACGTGACCACATACTACTTGTCTTGTGATTCTGCTTTTTGTTCTCTGATGTCCTCCTGGAAGTATTGATAATATTTTTGGACTTTGTTTTTTGGTTGTGAAGCCTTTGCAGAAATGGAAGTCAATTTCTGGCACCTATCTATGTATAAAAAGTGGCAGCTTAAAGCATTCTGCATGGAAAGGGGACTGGCTGTGAACAAGGAATCCAGAAGGGAGGATCTTGAGTCAGCCCTGTTTCAGGATGAATTGAAACGTTGTCAGGCAACACCACCAAATGAGTCTGAGGAGGATAACTACTCTGAGGAGGAGGATTACTCCAAAGAGGAGGGCAGTGGCCCTGAGGAGGGAACAGAAAGAGATGATAGGCTCCTAGCTCGAATCCGGAGTCTGGAAGAGTTTAAGAGGGCCGAGGAGAAGAGAGCCTTAGCCCTGGCAGAAAGGAGGAGGGACTTAGAGATTAAAAAAATGATTTATGCTTACGAGCTTAAATTGAAAGAGCTGGAAGTCATGAGGGCTGAGTCCAGCTGGAATGGTGGCAGCAACAATTGTATATCCAGTGATGCTGCAGAAGTACACATGCCCAGAGAGGTGGTGCCCTACTTGAAGGAGGGAGTTAACACACGCCAGGAGGTTCAGGGGTATGAGGTAGCTCCAGTGATGCACAGGGTCCCTGAGGTGGATTGGGGAACTGGCATGGGGAGTCATATTCCTACTGGTGGGAGGGACACTCTACTGACTCTAGTTGAGAGTGACAGGGAGAGGGGTTCCCCCCAGGTAGAAGTCCTGGTTATGGAGTGTGAAGACATCCCAGAAGAGTGTGGGTTGAGTGTCAGGGACAGTCAGGTACTGTCTCACCAGTCTCAGGAGGGTGATGTGGGGTGCTTTTTCAAAGCAGAGTCACTGGATGGTTGGGTGAAGGGTACTTTGGTTAATTCATGTGAGGGGCTGAGTGATGTAATTGCTGGAGAGCATATGTCTAGTCCTTATTTTCCAGAGCTATGCCAACACCAGGTGGAGTGTGAGTTCTCTGACCCCAGGGAGCTTACAATGGAGGCAGACTTCTGGGTGAGTACCAGAGAGTCTGAAGAGGCATTCGGGGGTGCTCCTGAGAGGAGTGGTCTAGGTAGTTCCCAACCAGGTGAGGTAGGGAAGGATTGTAGTGTCCCAGGTAGGTCCCAGTGTAGTGGGATGGGTGAGGGACCCCATGTCCAGTCTCAGAGGAGAGGGAATGGGGATGGGTTGAGGCCCAAGGTGCCCGAGATCCGGTCCCAGGTCCTGGAGGGTTCCCTGCGGGAACCCCAGGAGGGGAGCCTAGCCGGTACCATAGGGCCATCTGTTGAGGGAGACCCCACAGTGTCAGGAGAACTTGGGGGGGCGGCTGTAGCCAGCGTCCCACCAGTTCTGGTGTCTGGCAGTACCACTCCTAGTGAGGGGTTGCAGAAGTCCAGACAGAGGGTTGAGAGGGGGTTGCGGACCCCAGTGGAGAACCTGGAGGGTCAGGGGTCAGCTCTGAGTGCAGAGCCCCCCAGGAATGACCTTGGTGAGACCATTTCTGGGCTGGGGGGAATCCAGACTCTGTCAGATGGGCAGAGGTCAGGAGACCTGCGCCAGCCAGACTCTTGTATGGCCCTTGGGGAAAGTGTTTCCCTTGTGGGGGGTAGGTGTGCCCCCCAGGAAGTCCTGGTGCGCCAGGCAATGATTCAACCGCAGGATGGTGACTCTGGGTTGGATGATCAGGTTCAGGGGGTAAACTCTGACCTGATGGGGAGTACGTGTGCTCCCAAGGAAGTCCTGGTGTGCCAGGCAATGGTTCAACCGCAGGGTGGTGACTCTGGGTTGAATGATCAGGTTCAGGGGGTAAACTCTGACCTGATGGGGGGTAAGTGTGCTCCCAAGGAAGTCCTGGTGTGCCAGGCAGTGGTTCAACCGCAGGGTGGTGACCCTGGGTTGGATGACCAGGTTCAGAGGGTAAACTCTGACCTGGTAGGGGGTAGGTATGCCCCCCAGGAAGTCCTGGGTTGCCAGGCAGTGATCCAGTCTGTGGGTACAGACCCTGGATTGGGAGGCCAGGTTAAGGGTGTCCCCCCTGACCTGGAGGAAGGGGCTACTGCTAACAGTGCCCCTACCATGTTGTCTTCTGGGGGGGCCGCTCCTAGTTGGGTGGTTCAGGACCCCAGAAGAGAGGGCAGGGGGAGGGAAGCCTCACCCCTAGCCCTGGTCCAACCTGAAGGTACAGACCCCAGGTTGGAGGATCAGTTGCAGGTTAACATCCCTGCACTGATGGAAGAATTGTGCAGGACTGCTTCTACAAGCACCCTGACAGTTTTGGACTCTGGGGGTGCCGCTTCTGCAGGGAGGGTACAGAGCCCCAGAGGGGAGGACCAGGGTCAGGTTGTCATCCCTGACCTGGTGGAAGAGAGAGTGGTCAAAGGGTGCCAGGCACCTGGGGCTACCACCCCCCACTCTCCACAGTCACAGTGGTTAGAGAGGCCTGAGGTCGGGCTCTCATCCCTGACAGTTGTCTGGGGCCACTGTGGCTTGCTGTCCTGGTGGACAGAGTTGCCCCTGGGGGGGGAAGGACGAAAGTCACACCCCAGGGGTGGAGTGGGCAACACCATTGTGTTGGCCCTGGTGGTACTATCTGCCCATTGCAATACATCTGTGAGCAAAGTAAAGTTAGGTGTTGCACAGATGGTGTCTGTAGATGTGGAGAAGGGTTCCCCATGGGTTAGCTTAGTGGGCCCTGAGAGTATGGACAGAGGGATCCAACTGGAGTCAGGAAGGCGTAGAACTGGAACATGCCCCTGCTGTTGTGGGCCTGGGTCCCTGTTCTATCGCCCCAATCAGGGAAGTACATCAAGGTATTGATTGTTCTCCCCTGGCTTTAGGCTGGTAGGGGGTCGTGTTGGACTTTTGCTTTTGCAGGGTCATCCCCAGACTTTTTTGCCTCCTGCCTCCTATATTTTTCTGACATGTTGCTGTTGGCTTTTCAACTCTGAGCACTTTACCACTGCTAACCAGTGCTAAAGTGCATATGCTCTCCTGTTTAAATTGTATGTAAGTGGTTTATCCATGATTGGCATATTTGATTTACTAGTAAGTCCCTAGTAAGGTGCACTAGAGGTGCCAGGGCCTGTAAATCAAATGCTACTAGTGGGCCTGCAGCACTGGTTGTGCCACCCACATAAGTAGCTCTGTAATCATGTCTCAGACCTGCCACTGCAGTGTCTGTATGTGTATTTTTACACTGTAAATTCGACTTGGCAAGTGTACCCACTTGCCAGGCCTAAACCTTCCCTTTCCTTACATGTAAGGCACCCCTAAGGTATGCCCTAGGTAGCCCCAAGGGCAGGGTGCAGTGTATGGATAAGGTAGGACATATAGTAATGTGGTTTATATGTCCTGACAGTGAAATACTGCCAATTTCGTTTTCACTGTTGCAAGGTCTGTCTCTCTCTCATAGGATAATATGGGGGCTACCTTTAAATATGATTAAAGTGTAGATTCCCCTAGAGAAGAGATGGACAGGTGGAGTTTGGGATCCCTGAACTCACAATTTAAAAATGCATCTTTTAGTAAAGTTGATTTTGAGATTGTGAGTTTGGAAATGCCACTTTTAGAAAGTGAGCATTTTCTTGCTTAAACCATTCTGTGACTCTGCCTTGTTTGTGGATTCCCTGTCTGGGTCAGTTGACAGTTGGGTTGTTTTTCACCTCACACCAGACAGTGACACAAAGGGAGCTGGGGTGTGATCTGCATTCCTGATTAGCCATCTCTGCTAGGAGGGAGGGGTGGAGTGGTCACTCTCATCTGAAAGGACTGTGCCTGCCTCTGACAATGCTGTCTCCAGCCCCCTGGTGTGTGTCTGAGGCCTTGCCTGGGCAAGGCAGGATTTCACAAGAAGGTGTGAGTCCCCTTTGAAGGAAGGTGACTTCAAAGACTAAAATGGGTATAAGAAGGGCATCCAAACTTACAAACTTTAGAAACACTTCTGGAATCAAGGGGAACCTCTGCCTGGAGAAGAGCTGATCGCTGAGGAACAAGTGCTGCCCTGCCTGTGACTGTGCTTTGTGGAGCTTTCCTGCAGTGCTGCTTCTGCCAGAGTAAGAGGGCAAAGACTGGACTTTGTGTGCCTTCCATCTTGAAGAAGAAATCTCCAAGGGCTTGATGTAGAGCTTGCCTCCTGTTATTGAAGTCTCAGGGATAGCAAAGACTTCTTCCTGCCAGCACCTGGAGTCTCTGGAGAGACCCCTACTCTGCTCTGTGGTGCCCTTCCAGTTCCTGGGACCCTGAAAGGAGAGGCTGGCAGCCTAAGGACAAAAATACACGCACCGCGCACCGTGCGGAGAAAAGATCGACGCGAATCCGATCGCGGCTGAGAAAACGACGCGACGCCGGCTCCGCAGCTGAGAAACGACGCCGCTGGAAACGCGACCGGAGAATCGACGCCCGGAGCAGGAGAAACGACGCGCAGCATCGCTGACGAAGGCTGAGAGATCGCAATCAGCGCCGCGGGACTTCGGACCGTCGCGTGGCTGGCTTTTTCGACGCGCCTCGCCGAGCCGAGCTGTTTTCAACGCATATACCCGTGCCGGGTTATTTTCGACGCACACCGCCCGTGCGGGGTTATTTTTGCCGCAAACCAGGTAAATTTTCACGCTAGCAGCGCTAGTGTGTTGTTACAACTACCTAAAGACTCTTTTTATTTTAAACCTTTTAAAAATCATAACTTGACTTGTGTATGTTGGATTTTTGTCGTTTTGGTCTTGTTTTGTCTAGATAAATATTTCCTATTTTTCTAAACTGGTGTTGTGTCATTTTGTAGTGTTTTCATTAAGTTACTGTGTGTGTTGGTACAAATACTTTACGCCCAGCACTCTGAGGTTAAGCCTACTGCTCTGCCAAGCTACCAAGGGGGTAAGCAGGGGTTAGCTGAGGGTGATTCTCTTTTATCCTAACTAGAGTGAGGGTCCTTGCTTGAACAGGGGGTAACCTGACTGTCAACCAAAGACCCCATTTCTAACAATTTGCATACCCAAATCCTCTTGATGAGGCTAGTCTAAAGTAGCCTCTCCATGTTCAGCAACAAACACTTTCCCTTTCACTCTACACCTCTTAACGTTTATGCCTACCCATATATAACACTTGATCTCAATTCTTTATCCTGATATTCTTTCAGGACATGAAGCTAGGCTACCATGTTCTTGCTATATATACAGTTTAAAGGGATTTTGCTGCAATACCAAAGATGGCCGCATACTTAGATGCAGAGTTCAACAACCAATTGCACACTATCTCGGACTGCTGCTCAAAGAGTCAAAATGGCCGGCACACTTTACTGCTGCTTTCTACTGCTGATGCTGCAAGGTTAGTAGATGTGGTGTACATCAATATTTAAGGAGTAAAGAGCATTCTCAATGTCATGTTTCAGCTCCACGCCTGCTTTTCTTCAGCTGAAGACTGTGATGGAGCACAGATGTGTTCACTGAAAGCATAGCACCCAAAGTCTCTTGATGAACTGGTAGAGCTGTCTTAGCATGCTTAGGAGTCTTGCTGGGTACCTTTGTATAAGGGCTCTGCAAGGCAAAGATTGCAAGTGGCTCGATCAGTGTCAGAGGGCCTAAAATAGAAGGCACCTGCTGGATCTTGCTTTCAGGAAAAAGACCATGTTATCTCTGCAGCATGGCCGCATTGTTCATTTTAAATGCCTCTGCTTTTTGCATAATAGCATCGATGGGTCTGGTCCCAGGTATAAATGACAAAAAACACCTGACCTGTACAGCGCCTCAAGGACATTGTTGTCAGCAAATAAAAGCATTCTCTCTCTACCAATCTTCAACTTTTGTGTTTAGATGGCCATCACTTGGGGTCCTGGGTTTCCTCCTTTGGCCTCCATCGTCATACCGTCAAAAAAACTTTAACCTCTACTTTTCCAAACATAAATTAAACCAATTCCTTTTTTTCCTTTTTTAGGGTACAGACAGTGTGTACAAACAGGTGCCTAGAAAATGTCTGCATTAATGAGGTATGTGCCAATAGATTAGAAGCAGACTTTGATGGCTATGCCTAACTCCTGACAATTATCTGTGCCTTACTAGTTTGTAATATTTATCATGCATGTGTTCTCATTTGATCTTGTGTTTCCTTTTGGCCATCTATTAAGTAAAAGGCAAAGTAGATATTAACCTCTTTGCTGCCAGGCCTTTCCCCCCTCAGGTGCCAAGCCTTTTTTTGCTATATGGGGTAGTTTGCGCTTAGGCCCTCATAACCTTTTGACCACATAAGCTACCTGTGCATCCTTTTTTTCCAACATTCTAGGGATTCTAGAGGTACCCAGAGTTTGTAGGTTTCCCTGGAGGAGACCAAGAAATTAGCCAAAATACAGACAAAAGTTCATAAAAAACAAAAATGGGACAAAAGGCCTGCAGAAAAAAGTGTGTGTTTTTTTCCCTGAAAATGTCATCAACAAAGGGTTTGCAGTGATAAAATCACCATCTTCCCAGCTTTTAGGAACAGGCAGACTTGAATCATAAAACTTGATTTTTCAACCCAATTTCGACATTTTACTGGGACATATCCTATTTTTACTATTGTTTGTGCTTTCAGCCTCCTTTCAGTTAGTGACAGAAATGGGTGTGAAAGCAATGCTGGATCCTGGACAGCTAAACATTTCTGAAAAGCAGAGACAATTCTGAATTCAGCAAGGGGTCATTTGTGTAGATCCTTCAAGTTTTTCCTAAGAAAGTTACAGCTAAAATAAAAAATATTGAAATTGAGGTGAAAAAAGAGCCATTTCTGTCCACGTTTTCTTCTATAACTTTTTCCAGCTATGGCATTTTTTTCTAAAGCAAAATAACGTTATGTCTGCTGGACTCTTCTGGTTGTGGGGATAGATGGGTCTTGTAGGTTTATCAAGAGCCCGAGGTACCCAGAGCCAATAAAAGAGCTGCATCTTGTAATGGGTTTTCATTGTAGACCGGGTATATAGCAATTCATTTGGTGAAATATAAAGAGTGAAAAATAGGTATGAAGGAAACCTTTGTATTTCTAAAATGGGCACAAGATAAGGTGTTAAGAAGCAGTGGTTATTTGCACATCTCTGAATTCCAGGGTCCCCATACTAGCATGTGAATTACTGGGCATTTCTCAAATAGACTTCTTTTTTACTCACTGTCTTACATTTGGAAGGAAAAAATGTAAAGAAATACAAGGGACAATAACACTTGTACTTTTCTTCTGTGTTCCCCCAAGTCTCCCGATAAAAATGGTACCTCATTTGTGTGGGTAGGCCTAGTTCCCACGACAGGAAACGCAACATAGACACATCACATTTTTACATTGAAATCTGACGTGTTTTTTGGAAAGTGCCTAGCTGTGGATTTTGGTCTCTAGCTCAGCCGTCAACTAGGAAAATCTAGCAAATCTGTGCATTTTTTAAAACTAGACATCTAGGAGAATCCAGGATGGGGAGACTTGTGGGGCTCTCACCAGGTTCTCTTACCAAGAATCCTTTGCAAACCTCAAAATTTGGCAAAAATTAACACTTTTCCCTCACATTTTGGTGCTGCAAAGTTCTGGAATCTGAGGGAAGCCACAAACTTCCTTCCACCCAGCATTCCCCCAATAAAAATGGTACCTCACTTGTGTGGGTAGGCCTAGTGCCCACGACAGGAAATGCCCCAAAACACAACGAGGACACATCACATTTTCCCAAAGAAAACTGACCTGTTTTTTGCAAAGTGCCTAGCTGTGGATTTTGGCCTGTAGCTCAGCCGGCACCTAGGGAAACCAACCAAACCTGTACATTGCTCAAAACTAGACACCAAGGGGAATTCAGAATGGGGTGACTTGTGGTGCTCTCACCAGGTTCTGTTACCCGGAATCCTTTGCAAACCTCAAAATTTGGCAAAAAACACTTTTCCTAAAATTTTGGTGCTAGAAAGTTCTGCAATCTGAGAGGAGCCACAAATATCCTTCAACCCAGCGTTCCTCAAAGTCTCCCGATAAAGATGGTACCTCACTTGTGTTGGTAGGCCTAGTGCCCGTGACAGGAAATGCACCAAAACGCAACATGGACACATCACATTTTTACATTGAAATCTGATGTGTTTTTTTGAAAAAAGTGCCTAGCTGTGGATTTTGGTCTCTAGCTCAGCCGGCACCTAGGAAAACCTACCAAACCTGTGCATTTTTAAAAACTAGACACCTACGGGAGCCCAAGACAGTGTAACTTGTTGCGTTGTCACCAGGTTCTGTTTGGCAAAAAACACTTTTTCCTCACATGTCAGTGCTGCAAAGTCCTGGAATCTGAGGGGAGCCACAAACTTCCTTCTATCCAGCATTCCCTCACATCTCCCGATAAAAATGGTGCCTCACTTGTGTGGGTAGTCCTAGTGCCTGCGACAGGAAATGCCCCCAAAACACTATGTGGACACATCAAAATTATCAATTACAAAACTACCTGTTTTTGCAGGGGGGGAAGGGGAACCTGCGTTTTTGATCCTGGGCTCAGCAGCCATCTAGGGAAACCTACCAAACCCAGACATTTATGAAAACTAGACACCTGAGTGAGTCCAGGAAGGTGTTACTTGTGTGGATCCCCCAGTGTTTTCTTACCCAGAATCCTCAGCAAACTTCAAATTTAGCCCCCAAAAAAACACATTTTCCCCACATTTCTGTGTGGAATCACCACAACGGCACACATTTCCTACCAACTAACATTCCCCTCAGTCTCCAGATAAAAATGATACCTCGCTTGTGTAGGTGGGCCAAGTGCCTGTGACAGGGAAGAGCCAAAAATATGTCAAAATTGAGGGGGAACCAAAGCGGGTCCAAAAGAGCAGTTTGAAAAAGAACGTTTTTAGGCTGACAAGTGGGGCAGAATTTGTATTGGTATAGATGCAACGAAGCTGGGTGGTAGTAATTTTCTGGATTCCTGCAGATTCCGGAAGGTTCCACCACAAAAATGTGGGGAAAATGTGTGATTTCAACCGAAGTTGGAGGTTTGCAGGGCATTTTGGGTAAGAAAATGGTGTGGGATGCTTGTGAAGCACACCACCCTGGACTCACCCAGATATTTAGTTTTCAGATGAGTCTAGGTCTTGTAGATCTTTCTAGATGACAGTGTCACAAACTCCAAAAAGTGCAGCCCTCACCATTTCAAGTGGGACGCTTTTGAGAGTTAGTCAAGCTTTCATGGCCCAAATGTAAAATCAAAACCCAAAATATTCAAATGTCCTTTTGCTCGCGTTGGTATAAGATCCTTAAGTGTGCGGGGGGAGAGCTAAAAGACTGTTACCCCCTTCAGTTGGGGTGAGAGCATAACCATGCCCCTACTGGTTGGTAGCCCACTAATTTTTTTTTAATTCTCTGGCATCTAGTAGGCTTTCTGCCCCCCCGGGGAGTGGATCGGGGGTAATTGCCCCGTCGGCCCGCCAGTGGGTTGAACAACTTTGCCCCCATTAATTTGGGGTGGGGGTACCCCTACCCTCTTTTAAAAAAAACAATTTTCCCTGGTGTCTAGTGGGCTTTCTGCTCCCCTTGGGGGCAGAAGGGCCTTACAAAAATAGGCCGTTCTTCTCCCAAGGGGGGCAGAAATGGCCAACAGTAATGTGCCCCCATGGGGAGCAACCCTTGGCCAAGGGCCTGCCCCCCAAACAAAACACCCACACACAACAACAATCCCTGGTGCCTAAGTGGTTTCTGCCCCCCTTGGGGGCAGATGGGCCTAATAGAAATAGGCCGATATTCTCCCAAGGGGGCAGAAATGGCCTAAAATAATTTGCTCCCATGGGGAACGGCCCTTCCCCAAGGGGCCGCTCCCCTTACGTAAAATAGTAAAGGAAACAAAATCCCTGGTGTCTAGTGGTTTCTGCCCTGCATGGAGGCAGATTGGCCTAACAAAAGTAGGCTGATCTGCCCCCAGGGGGGGCAGAAATGACCTAAAATAAATTTGACTCACAGGGCAGCGACCCTTGCCTAAGGGGCTGCCCCCCCAAACAAAACACCCACACACACAACAATCCATGGTGCCTAAGTGGTTTCTGCCCCGCTAGGGGTCACACCCCTCCTGTAAAAAATGTTTTAAAAATATCCCTGATGCCTAGAGGCTTCTGCCCCCCATGGGGGCAGATTGGCCTAATTAAAATAGGACAAAAGGGCAGATTGGCCTAATTAAAATAGGCTGAAAGGGGGCTGAAATGACCTTATAAAAAAATGCCCCCCCCCCCCAGGTGAACGACCCTTGCTTATTATTTAACATTTGAAAGTATGGCTTAGGTTAATATTTTGTTGTTTTGTTTTTATTACATTGTAATCATTTTCATAAGATTTTGTAAAATCTGTTTGCTGTTATGTATGCTTATTTGGGTTTATGGTGGGATTGGGTGAGCAGCTTGTTTTTAAGTTAGACAATATTGTCAAATTATTACTATGTTAATTATTCTATAAATGTAAATTGTTATTTTTTAATTTAGTTTTTTTTAATTATGTTTTACAATTTAATTTTGGGTTGTGGGGTTTATTTGAGTACTGTTCTTTAGATATACAAATAATGGTAATTGATTGGTATGTCATTTTGCTTTTGTAATTTTTGTAGCTGTTACTTATTTGTTTAAATGTTCTTTTTTGTATTTATGTATTACATTTTAGTTTCAGGCTATAGGGATTATTGGTGGATAGCTGTTTTTGCAAAATTGAAAATATTAGTAAGATTATAAAATATATAATTTTTTATTATTGGTTATTTGTTTTCAGTATGTGACGTAGAGAGATCTTTTTGTCTTTTTCAATTACATATCTTTTTATAGTTTAGTCTTTAACAATTGGGTTACATTTTTGCAATTTTTTTTTGGATAAACGTATAAGTATTTTAATGTTGAGATATATTTCAGAGTTACATGTATGTTTAAGAATTAAGGCCCTCATTACAAGTCTGGCGGTCGCACCGGCAACAGGCTGGCGGTGCGACCGCCATATTATGACCATGGAAGAGCCGCCACGGTCATACCGCCTACACCGCCAGGCTGCCGCCAGCCTGCAGCCTGGCGGTCCCGGCGGTCTCGGTGGTCCCGGCGGTCCCAATCCTCCAGGGCAGCGCTGCAAGCAGCGCTGCCCTAGGGATTACGAGTCCCCATCTGCCAGCCGTTCCATGGCGGTAAATACCGCCATGGAACAGCTGGTGGAATGGGTGACTCAGGGGGCTCCTGGGGGCCCCTGCACTACCCATGCACTTGGCATGGGCAGTGCAGGAGACCCCATGCACAGCCCCATCGCGCAATCCACTGCCCGAAACTCTGTGTCCGCCCGCCGGCCCAGCGGGGATGTCAAATTACGGCCAGCGGATTTCAGGCTGCATTGGCGGCCTGCTGGTGGAGCAATATTGGCGGGCAGCCTCCGCCGACTGCCAATGTTGTAATGAGGGCCTAAGCCCTCAAAGTTAATCAATTACTAGTTATATATTTTTCATGTGATTTATTTTAAGTGGAATAATAATCTTCGGAAAAAAAATATTTTACTTTGTTTTTATAATTACACTAAAATTTTTGTACTCAGTATTCTTGCACTTTGCATTGCATGAATGTAAAGTTGATATTTGGTTGTCGAGATTTTTTAGAATGATATTTTTGCACCACAATGTTCTTATTGTCGATATTTCAACATACAATTTTGTTGGCTAATATCCTACAGCCACAAAAGAACCACTGCAAAATGTAGTTGTCCCCTTTAGTTGGAACTCTGCAAGTCTGTGTGCCTCAAAGTACTTTCATCATTTCATGCTTCTGGAGCCTTACATGTGGGCCCATATAGATAGAGCTCACTGCTTTGGTTTGCACTGTGGTGCACGAGTATCTGTGTGCGTCAGGTGCAGGCTGGGTCAGCAGGCACTATCACAATAAACCCACTTCCATGTCGTGCACACTTAGGGCCTAATTATAACCGCAACGGACCACGGTGGCAGTCTGACCGCTGCCAAATCAGTGGTCCAACCACTTTGGCGGCGGTCAGATCGGCACATTATTACCGAGGTGGTTCGGCCGTGGTCGGACCGCCAGCACCACCAGTTTCCCTCCACTGATGGCGCTGGCGGTCCTAATCCACCAGGGAAGAGCTGCATGCAGTGCCGTCCTGGGGATTACGACCCCTCCTCCATCAGCTTTTGCATGGCAGTTGCACCGCCATGTAAAAGCCAGTGGAAACTAGGTGCAGGATGCCCCATGGGGGCCCCTGCACTGCCCATGCAATTGGCCCCCATGGACAGCCCAGTCACACTTTTCACTGTCTGCATTGCAGACAATGAAAAGCAGGATGGGTGCTGTTGCACCCTACTCACTGCAACATTGCCGCCGGCTCAATTATGAGCCAGCATCAGTGTTGTGGGCTGTTCCCCGCTGGGCCAGCAGGTAGAAACACAGTTTCCACCCGCTGACCCAGCAGGGAACTCGTAATGACCATATTAATGTGCTCCATTGTAGCTCCTTTACACCCACTTTTATAATATGATGCAGGTGCACTGGCAAAATATCTACTCAATTTTATGAGACCACACATCCGTACAAATGAGTGATTGTCCCCTTGAAAGCTCGCCAGAGCTATCTGTGTGCTAGCACTGACTGTATTATACAAAGGGCCAACGGGCATCTGCAGCATCTTCTGTAACGCCAAAGTACTTTGAGGGTGCAAAAAACAAGCTCACACATCTGTTGAATCCCTCGGCTACTTTTGATAATACAGCCCTTAGTGTTTTATCAATTTGAGTAAGTTTGATTGATTAACATGTAAAGCTGTAACTTCCTATGGCACTTCGGTGTTTTTAACTGCCCTCACCCCCAGTAACCTTTCCAGTCACATCCTTCATAAGAGAGATGAATGGCTTTGAATTGGGATTCCATCTACTCTTTGTCCTCTTAAATGGCTCCAACCGTATTAAATCAGAGATCTAAGCAGCACATACCTCTTAATTCCCCATACATAAGCTGTTTTGACTTTCAACTGTTGCATTTTTTTCAGTAAAGGATATGGAATAGGCAGCCTGCTTGGTGTGAATAGGGACAATGTTTTAGAAAGGGCGGCAGATGATTTTGTGGTGATGGTTCGTTTTCCAACGTGGAAAGCAGTTTCTCGAGAAATTAAAGATGTTGCATTGAATTTTCACAAGAAATAAAAAATGTCCCCACTTAAGGCAAAAAAAGCAGGTGCTTTACTTACTACTATGACCTGCAAATTATCTGGGTGGCACACAGCAATAAGTTAATTTGCTTATCTAGTGCCATAAGAGAGGTGCCTTCTGGCTCTTGAATCTCCACTGCTGCTGATTTGATCACCCCAAGGAGCGAAGCGGGGCTGTGGAGTCACGATTTGTTATGAACTGTAACTCCTCTGTTTAGATCAGTGGGCTGCTATAATTATTGGCTGAGTACTGCAGAAGGTCAACATGTGCATAAATAGCTGTGAAAGGCTGTGAATGCATGAATGTGTCTAACAGTTTGAATCATCCATTCTCTCTCATCCAATATGTATTAATAAGATACAAGAGTTTACATTTTATGATGTTCATTGAAAAAGTAAATGACACATTTTCGTAATAAATATATTTGATAACATCGGAAACATTTTTGTTATTCTCATGAATGAAGGTGGGATGTGCGAGGTGAGAGTGTGGTAGTTACTATGCTATGAAAATATGTGAGGATGTCACTTAAGCAAATACAAATTCAAAAAGTTGTTTTGCCTCGCTAAATTAATGGCAACTGCAAAATCAAATAATAGATTAATCTTAAGTGTAGGTGATGTTTTTTTATCTGTTTGAATAATACAGTTACCACTTTGGGAATCATGATTGTTAGGAGTTTGTGATAAGTTTTAGCCTTCAGGGTCACCCTTATCTTTATGTGCTTCCTCGGACTGCAGACCAATTAATGTGTCTTATGTAGTCGAAATGTACAAGTAGGTCTTCAATAGATTACTTATCTATGTATTTATGAGTATATATATATATATATATATATATATATATATATATATATATATATATATATACATATGTTATCACAAGCATAGCGGAAAGGCAGCAGGGTGCTGTACGGGGTCAAAGATGAGCATAAAGTAAACGAGGGACGAAGTAGCTGGTTTATGGCCTATTTATGCACTGGCATGCAGTGTTCTTTAAAGAGGCAGGCGCTCAACTCTTCTCAAAATTGGAGCCGCACTGGGGCAGTCCTGAGGTATACCGGGATATTGCTCCACACCCTGGGTGCATAGACGAAAAAGGCCAGCTGCCTTGTGTATTTGTGACTTTCAAGATTTCGATGTCACACAGAAAATGAAGAATAGCAATTGCAATGCTCCTTTCCCCTGCACCTGCCCGGGTAGTCCCAAGGGTAGTGAAAACCAAGAGGAAAGGTAAATGGAGAAAAGTGCTCCACTTACCATCACTGATCCCGTCCACGATTACAAATAGTAGGACAGGCGATCTATTGTGGTTCAGTGGTTATACATGCTAGCCCTCTCTGCAGTCTCTTGCAATACCTGGCCAATTGTAGGGCCTGTTCACAACTGGATTGTGGATCCCTACTCTGGTGTCTAATGAAATCCGAGATATGAGTGATTATGAAACACCTTTTGAGGGGAAAGTTCTGAGCGTTGTTATTTGCTCACAGTGTGTGTCCCAAAGCACTATGATTTCTGCATTTTTGTGCTTTACTTGACCGGAGCAGTGCTTCTTGATTTTCTGTGTCTTTCTTTCTCATGCCCTGTGCACCATTTGTGAAAATAGCATTTCTGATAGTTCTATATACTTGTGCCAGTGCACCATATCCATTTTCTACGCTGAAACTACATGGCCAGGGGCCTGATATGTAATGGACATTTCTGTTTCTGGATTGCTCACTAATGTGTTTCTCCCTCTTGTTCTTTTAGTACTTTAACGTCAAGATGCAACGCACCACATGTCCAGGAACTGGAACTGAAGAGTCGGGACAGGTGCTATAGTGTGGCACCAAACTATGATGTCGCCTCTGATGCTCTGATGACCTGATAAGTGCTCAGAGGTTACAGCAGGATCGAGCTGGAGCACCAGGTAAGTTATGTATCCAGGCGTACTGGTGCTGCTTAGCTTCTGGCTGGAAATGTCAGAAAGTTGCTCAGATGTGGTGGGGGATGATTTTGTATCCATGCACACCTTCACTCAGTGCTGCAGGTCCTGCAAGAATGTTACTAGGGGCATGGGGTTGAATTAGTCCCCTAGTCGTCACAAGTGTCATGCCCTGCTCAGGTACCCATCAAGCACAAAAGACCCTCTCTGTTTCATTCGGTTCATGTTGGGGAGGGGGCCTTGGAGCCAATTTGAGCGTCTAGGCCCTAAAAATGGCTAATACTAACAGTGGACGAATGCAGTTTCTAGAGAGTGCTGATGGCCATGCTCGAAGCCGAGCCCCATAGATTATTTACAATGTAACCCAATACAGGTGTTCACAGGCTGTTCAATGAACAGCATCATCCTGCTCACTCTGGCTACAGAAAGTGGACACAGCTTTTAGTATTGTTGTCAGCATGCCTCGTGCCTTTCAAATACAACATCCATTGCTTTCCATTAATGTAACTTTTATAGTTTAACATGTCACAACCACTGCTGTGCTAAAGTAAAAACTCCTATTACTGCGGTACTGGTCTGAGTTCTGGCCAGGATCTCAGGCTGACAGGAATAAACTCTGCAAATATTAATAAGAAACTCATGGTGAAGCAACAGTAAAAATGGAGGCCAGCCTGCCAATTGCAGGCTGTCCAGTTATGAACTTGTGGCACAGGATCATTTTTCCAGTATTCACAATGCACGTCCTGTGGTATACCATGCCCAACAGGGATAAATAAATAGGCTATTTTATTTTTAGTACTTATGAGATGTGGGGCCAGATGTAGGAAATCGCACTTTTGCGATTTCCTAATAACTAATTTTAGCGATTTGCTATTAGGAAATCGCAAAATGTGATGCACAACACTGTGTTTAACGCTGTTAGCTGTTCGCAGTGGGTCACAAATGGACCTGCCTCATCACTATTCATGAGGTAGGTCGCAATTTGCGACCCACTGTGAAAGGCTTCATTCACAGAGATGGTGGCCTGCTGGGGTCAGCAGACCACAATGACTGTGACTGCATTTTAAATAAAGCATTTTTTGTAATACGGCCCGTTTTTCTTAAAGAGAAACGGAATGCATTACAAAAAAAACTGAAAAATGTTCTTTACATTTTTTAAAAGTAGGCAGTGATTTGTGGGACCACTGCATGCTCTTAATAAATATTTGCACCCCCATTGACAAACAAGAAGGGGTCCCTTAGGGTCCCCTTCCCATTTGCGAATGGGTTACCACCAACTTGATGTTGGTGGTACATGCGAATGGTTTTCAACCGCATTCCCAGTCGCCAAACATTCCTACACCCCCATGCGACCCACTATTAGGAATGGACGTCCTTGACAGGCCCCTTCCTAGTACTGATTCGCAAACCTATTTTGCAATTGAGTAATAGATTACCGAGATGCAAAATAGCATTGTACATCCCAAAATGCTTTTTTCTGTTTGCAAACGACCTGATTCAGTGAATCGGGCCTTTTGCGCACAGAAAAAAGCTTTGTATATTCATCCCATGGATCCTTTGTGTGCCTGAGACGGTTAAATTTAGGTTATTATATTTTCATATTTGTAACAGAATATATCTGAAACTCCTCACCCATCTTATTAACCCTTGTTATGGCACAGAACAGTTGTAATGTTTAAGGGAACATATGCAATACACAGGATCAGGGAATGGACTGACTCAGTCTTGGTGCCCTGGCATGTGAGTAGTGTCACCATCTAGTTCTTTTCCATATTGGATCCATCCTAGCTTCTGTCACCTATGCTTCTTGGGCTATTCTAGGGAAGTGTTAGCAGAAGGCATTGCAGTGTCTTGAAGTGGACTAGCCTGAAGTAGCTGTAGGCCCGTGGGACCACTGCCTGCTCTTAAAAAACATTTTCGCATGCATTCACAAAGTGGAACGGGTCCCTTGGGGACCCCTTCCCCTTTGATAATGGGATAACACCAGTTTGAAACTGATGATAACTGCGATTATTTTGCCACCTCATTCACTGTCACAAAACAATCGTACGTACTATCCAGATTCGGTTTTAGGAAGGGATGCCCTGAAAACGTCTGCAAAGGACCTATCTCATGAAATCATAGGCAGTGAGGCATCTAATAGAGCCTGAACCCAAAAGGAGATGTTGACACCCTGCTCCGGGAGAACCTTTCTTATTCAGTAAGAGGACCCACAGGGTCCACTCTTATTGATCCAGCATTGAGCCAGGACACCAGAAAACGTATTTGACTGGAAGCTTATTCGACTGGTTGGAGCTTCTTATAGTTATGCAGTGCTTCAAGTTGGATACATCTGATTTCATTGTCATCTTAGTGTGTCTCACAGCTTGGTTTGATCCACTGCACCTGGACCAAATTCAGCCATTTCTTGCTGGAAACGTTCATGCCTTTGAAACACATATTTGAGAAAGAGAAAATAACTGCATTAAGGGTCAACCTACATCTGGGGACTGTGCACCAAACCCCAGCCTGAGCACGCACATTTTCTAGCTAGAGCTTTGACCCACCTGTGCGCCTGGTCCATGTAGACTTTGAGTGAAGAGTTTCCAACATAACTCAGTTTGACAAGGATGGAGATGCGGTGCAAACCGCTAGAACTGGGTTGACTTGAAAAATCGTCTATGCAAAGAGGTGAACTCCTCCACTGACCCTAACCCAATATCTTGGTTAATGGAAGGCCTTGGAAGCAGGGTTACATTAGATTCTCTGCCCACTTAAGTTTCCATATAAAGGATATGATAGGTTGGGGAGATGACTAAAATTGGACTATTTTGCTCCATTGTTTTTAGTCAGGAGTTTTCTTTTTCTTCAAGGCTCTTTGACCCCGTAACTCTTCTACCTCCATTTTGTGACATTTTTGCTTTTTAAATAGTTTTCCGTATAGTAACTCCGGTTTGACTTTCAGTTTAGGTATTTCATGGCTTTATTTTAATGTGATTATTAGTCAAGCACCTCACATACTTTTCTCGAAAGGCTGTCATCTTACACAGGCCAACCTACCCAATGTGGCCTAAGGCTTCCCTTATTGAAACCCGTTAACCTCTGTAGCATTGACAGTTTGGGCAGTTGGTGACAGGTTAGGTCAAAGATGGAGAAAACTGTAAGAGCCCTAAAGGAAGCAGCGCTCTTGATGAACATTTACTGCATACATGTTGCTGGTTACCCAATTGAAATGGCTCCCAAAAGTTCAAGCTGTAGGGCTACCCCACATACCCCTAGTAACAATGTACTTTTGCTGGGTAAAGGTTGTAATTTCACGACTAGATCTGCTCCAGAGGAACTGAGGAAAATACAGCTGGCAATGTGTCTTCATTAGATGTCAGAAGCTAAATGGTATGGCTCTTTACTTGAAAGGAGTACTAATTGGTGTTTGTTTAGAATGTTCCAAAGTTACTGCCAAATGTTTTTAGACTTTTGGCAACTAGTCATTATTAAATAACGTATCTACTGATTCTGCTAATGATATGACATGAAAATAGCAATCTCTTTGCTTTTCACCCAGCGCTAAGTGCTTGCAAATTACCAGAAAACTGAGGGGCATATTTAAGAAAAGTGGAGCTGCATACAGTGCAGCAGTACTTTTCTTGCGCCCCTTAGCGCCCCCTTAACATCAGCATGTGTGCATCGTATTTAAACTACGGCGCACCATCATGGTAGGGGACTCGCCTGGCACTTTGCAAGATGAACGTCAAATATTTTGACGCTAATACTGCAAAGCACCTGGAGGCCCATTGTAACCAATGGAAGACTCCTTTTAACGCCTGCTCGGAGCAGACGTTAAAAGTGCCAAAAAATCTCTTGGATTTCCTTGCACCATTTTTTTGGTCCCCCTAACAGGGGAATGCCCCCTTTGCATACATTATGCCTGGTGCAGGCATAATGTAGCCCAAATGGCTACAAAGTGGCGCAAAACATGCATTGTGCCACTTTGTAAATGTGGTGCAGCGTTTTTGGCCTTCTAATGCCACATTAGCGTAAAACAAATGATGCTAATGTGGTGTTGGAATGGCGCCAGGGCCTCCTAAATATGCCCCTGAGAGGAATGGCAAAGATATCTCAATCAGTATTCTGACTCAACATATCTCTTCCCTATAAAAGGGATAGTTGTGGGGATGCTGGCAGTACTAATAAGGGATTGAAGAAGGGGACAGTTCATTAAAAAAAAGGAAAGGTATGCGTCAGTGGGAGATGAGTGACACTGAAATGACTATACAACAATAAACTGAAACTGAGAACAAACTTGTGACGTTGCTACAAAACCAGTTCCATATTAACAGCAAAATGTCTGTTTTCATGTTAAACTAAGGTGAAAGATGAGGTGTGGGTAGTGGAAAAATTGCTCGAGAAAAGCACAAAATCCAGAAAAACAAAACAATCTACTGCAAATGACAGCAGGTTGGTAGAGGAATATCATTATGAAAAAGAGGGGGCAAATTGATCCGAGACTGTGGTAGGTGTAATTTCTTCATAAAAAGTCAGCAGGAACTGAAAACACCTGCCTCGCCGAAAAATAGACTAATGTTTAACATCCAGTATTAAGTACCTTAATGTATTTACTACCAATTTTCATATATAGAACTATGGGCCAGATGTGCGTAGCTTGACGTTTGTGATTGCCTAATAGCACATTTTTGCGATTCACTATTAGGAAATCGCAAACAGCTTTGTACAAGAGTGTGTTGAACCCAATGTGATTCCAAAATGGGTCATAAGAGACTTGCCCCATTAATATTCATGAGGCAGGTCACAATTTGCGACCTATTTGGGAATGGCCACAGTCACAGGGATGGCGGCCTGCTGGGATCTGCAGACCACCATGTCTGTGATTGCTTTTTCAATAAAGCAATCTTTTTTTTTGTAATGCAGCCCATTTTCCTTAAAGGGCTGCATTACAAAAAGAAAAAGAAAATGTTTTCTTTTAATTTTTTAGGAGTAGGCAGTGGTCGGTGGAACCACTGCCTGCTTGTAAAATATTTTTGTTTGCACCCCCATTTGCAAAGAGGAAGAGGTTCCTTGGAGACCCCTTCCAGTTTGCGAAGGGTTACCACCAACTTGTAGTTGGTGGTAATCTTCAAATTCTTTGCAACCACATTTTTGGTTGCAAAACATTCCTACATACAAGTGCCTGCCCCTTCATAATAGGGAGTCGCAAACCGTATTTTGCGAGTTGCTAATAGGTTACGGGCTCACAAAATAGGGTTGGTACATGGTACAAGACCATTTAGCAGTCACAAATTTAACCATTTGCGACCGCTAAATAACCTCGCACGTCTGTCAAGTTATACTTTTAACATTTTCATTTGTACTAATCTATATTTATTGGTTGCTAATTTTATCTGGGCGTATCTATATTTAGTTTGGGTATTATGAAAAAATGAAGTTGAAATAGTTAATTTCCATATTTAATTAATGGACAATGCTGTCATTCTTAAATGCCTGACAAGTTTCAAGGGTATGAATACCCATAGGTGATAAATAAATGTACTCAAATGAAAACTTGCACCTATTGGAATCCACCTTGTGACCTCTACAGCTGTGTAAGCCTTATTAGGAAACTGTGGAACATATTTATAGTCCCCTAGCACCACCTTGCGCCACATTAGCGTTATTTGTTTTACGTTAATGTAGCCAACAAGGCCGAAATCCCCATGCCGTATTTACAGAATGGTGCAATGCATGCATTGCGCCACTCTGTAACCCTCTGTAGCAGGTGTGAGTTTCCTCAAACAGCCAGGCTTTCAGGTTCCTGCAAAAGTCAAGAAGAGAGGAGAAGGCTCTGATGTGTGACGTCATTCCAGGCTTTAGGGGCTAGGTGTGAGAAGAAGCAGCCCCCTGCTCTGCTTTTGTGTATGCATGGGGTGTGTGCTAATGAGGAACGGACAGAGCAGAAGTGAATGCGGCTGTTAAGCAGGTAAGCAGGGCCACTGTTGTGGAGTGCTTTGTAGGTCTGGTAGAGGAGTTTAAAGTGTGCATCTTGTGTATTGGGAGCCAGTTGAGTTCTCTAAGGTGTGCTATATGTATCCGTAAAAAGTAAAAACAGAAAACTGGTTATATTATATTATATTATATTATATTATATTATATTACATGATGTTATATTATATTGTATTATATTATATTATATTATATTATATTATATTATATTATATTATATTATATTATGAAGGTGAGGGAGTGCATACTCAACAGCACAGTCCACAGAGGTCAGCTTGTTTCCCTAAAGAATCCTTGCTTAAGTGTTAGTAGCTAGACCAGAACACTAAAATAACCCTCAAAGTAAATGCATGTGTTGTTACATGCAACAGCTTGTCCGAACAACACTACATTTAAAAAAGATCTTAAATTTATGTGTAACTAAAAAGAGAAACATTTAATGGCACAAAGCAAAGCAATATATGAATTATTTGGGCAAGTTATGCATATAGAAAAATCTACAGAAAATAATGGCTCATGCTGACATCTCCTGCATAAATGTACTTATGGTGGACAAGGAGGATTTAACATATGACTTTAAAGGATTATCAGTATGATTTAATTCTACAGGTGTGCGCCAACACTCTGTTGCAACCCCTAGCTTATTGACATCAAACACCTGGCTCACACATGCTGAGGTATTATGTGGGAGAGGGTCAAAGCATCTGTGAGCTCTGGGGGTCAAACCTTAATACAATACTCAAGACAAGTGCAAAGTTCAATACATATGTTGTTGTTCAAAAATGTAAAAATGATAACTGCAATTTTTCCAAAATCAAATTGAGTTGCTGTTCCTGAGGGCTGGTTCTATTCACTCACTTCACAATAGTGCAACTATACATAAACACAATACAAGAAGTATTGAGGAGTTATAGTCTAGTAGTCCTGGACTGCAGCCATAGCTATAAATAATGTGTAAAAAATGTACAATCATTATGTGCATTTTGTCTCCGCAATTTGGTTTGTACATTCACAAGCCTAATAGGGACCTTACACATGAATTACAGTGAATATTTTTGTTTTGTTCCTTATATCCTTTTAACCTGTGCAGCATCTTCTGTCTTCTATGTTTTTAACAGTTTCGTTACATGTTTCAGTGGGAGGTGTACATATTTTGCAAACTTGAGAAAGCCTTGTTAGTTGAAAAGTGTTGTACAAGCACCAAACAAAAACATGGTGGGACATCAGTGGAGTGCTCAGTTTAAACTTACAATTTAGACTCAAAAATACATTGAAATTAACCAGTAACAGTCAACTGGAGTAACTATAACTCGTGCCTTGCACACTGTTGTCATCAATGATGTCATTTCAGAAGTCATCAGTGACATCATAAAATATGTCATGAGGGGTGTAATATGTGAGGTCAGAAGCAGTGCATGACCACACCCTGCTGCACACAGCCTGCTGTCACACTCACACTAACTGGCCACTCCACCACAGGCACCCACAGACCCTTTAAAAAAAATGTTTTCTTATCTTGGGGGACTCTGGCAGGAGCCAGCGGTCACCCTGTGCTCCTACAAGACTGCCTCTGCAGCACAGGAGGCCAAGCTGGCTCCCGCTGGATTGTAGCACTACAAATTTGTCTATAAAAATTTGGATCCCGGAGTAGTCTCTCTAGGACTACTCACATCACAAAGCCCAGGTACCCCTACCTTGTCCTCTTGTACTTTTTTTTTCCATCTTCAGGACACATCTATCAAGTTCCTGTGTCCTGTAATGTTGGCCGCAACATTCCTTTTCATATTCTAGCCAGCCAATCACAGAGAGAGTACCCATGTGACTAAAGAACCTTCTCACTCTTGCTGAATTGAGAGAGCCAGACGGGAAAAAAGCCTTTTCGGCTAATCAGATGATTCTTTTATTTGAAGTTGCATGCCTGCGGGACTCCCATGAACCTAACTGTCCAGATATGCATGCATTTTGAACCTTAATTTCTCAAGCACTACTGAACTGATTTACACCAAATCACAAAAAAACATGCTTTTCATGTAAAGATCTATCTTTCTGCCAAGTCTAGTGTATTTCCGTTTAGCCATTTTTGCTGTAAAAGTGTCTAAAACTCCCTTTAGAAATTGCATGGGGAAATTGTGTTGTCTTTTTCTTGGTCCCCACTTGATGGATCACTCTGAAACTTTGAAGGAAGGAGCTGAGGTGGAAAAAATGTATTTCCTATGTTAACCTAGCCATAACTATAACTACACAGCCAGTGGCGGTCGCCAGTAGGTAGCTATAGCTAGGACCTAGTTTCCATAGGAAAAGCATTTTTTGATTTGCCATTAACTTTGGCGCCGTCTGATGAATCTTCACGAAATTTTCAAAAACGAGTACAACACTCAATTTAACTGCTCTCTTGAAAGTTTCAGGGTGATTTTTGTGGTATTAAAAGAAAAACAAATTGTATATTTGTATATCCTCTTTGGATCCACCCACAGCAGATCTGTGGATCCATGCACCAAAGTAAGTCCCTGATTGGCTGGCCGCAACCTGGGAGGAAGGTTGCGGCTGCCATTTTATGTATCAGGAAACAGTTCCTGGGGCTGAAATGAGGGCTGCAATTTTTATGAAGGGGTCAGGGTAGAGGTTCCGTGACCCCCTGTTTGTGTTATATAGGTGGCATAGTAGGTATGAGGTACAAACAATTTCATGTAAACATTTTATTTAGTCATATGCAAGATCCACAGATGCTTCATGAATTTTCACGGTGAGCCGTGCTGAGCTCCGCGATGTATCCACAGATCCCACCACATGGTAAATATATATATATATATATATATATATATATATATATATATATATATATATATATATATATATATATATATATATAATCACACACCCATTCACAGACCCACAAAGCCACTTAAACACCGACTCACAGACCCACACAGACACTCACACACCCACTCATACACCCACTCAGACACTTACGTACCCACTCAAAAACCCACCCACTCAGAGACCCACCCGCCTGTATAGTTAGAGTTATTTCAAGTAACTATAACTCATGCCCCAAGTTAACTATAACTTGCGCCCCTGCCATGCACTGATTTCTCATCAATAATTTTATTTCAAATGTTGCAGTGATAATATCAACGATGCCATAAAAGATGTCATTAGTTATATAATATGTGGGGCGATAAAGTACAGTTACCTTTGGACACAAATTATAGTTACTTGAAATAACTATCACTATAACAGCTGAATTTCTATGGTTTTGTGCATGTAAATTCAGAGCCTAAAAATGCATCTAGCATACTAAGAATGTATAAAGTAATCTCCCAGACATGGCACAAGGTCACAAATATCTTCTTGTTAATTAAGCATGCATATTAGTCACAATATGGGATTCGATTAATTGTCTTTTTAACATAATACATGGTCAGAAATCCCATTGGGCCAATATGTATTGTTCTTAGATTGGTTGTTTTATTTTGGAAAACACATTAATGCTTAATGATGAATTGTATTATCAACAACAAGCATCTACCGTAGGTACCAGATTTACCTTAAATCAAGCAACAGTCATATCCCTATTAGACCTGGATATTTCATTAGATGATTTATATTTTCATATACAATTAGATCAGCAAATGGTGCTGCATAAATGACTTTACATACTACTTACATATCTAAATTGAGTGTCTCATTTGAGATGATGCTGCAGTGTGAAAGGAATGGTTCCATCAAAAACTGTTACATATTTCCAATACTCTGTTTCATCTGCCTTATAATATCAGTTTATTCTGTCTATGCAAGAATGTGATTGTTTAAATAAATGTTGTCACCAGTAGAGCTTCTGTAGTAGGGAAACTGTGGATGCCACACCAGCATGAGCAGAAGCTACACCCTCATGGTTAGTTGTTATTAGTTCTAGCCTGTGGTCTTTTTTGGGTATCACACGATCACCCACTCTAGGGATGGTAGCAAATAAATGTTTTTAAGTGGTAGAAATATTTTGATGGATATTTTTTAGGTTAAAGGGTACTGTTGCATGAGGCATTGACGCCACCCATAATGTCTTCATCCACCCTTGTATGAGAATGAGTAATCACAGTTACTGTTGACATTTTTACTGCAGATTTGTCTGTTTCATCAACCAGTGAATTTCCAACAACATGTTTTCCAAAACGCTGATGACTCATTGCATGCATTACATGAGCCTGTGGCAAGCTGTCTTTAAGTTGTGTCACTTTTCCCAAAAGCAATTTATGGTTTATAGTGTTCCCTTTTGATTTTCTGAATCCATTCAGGCACCAGTAATGTACGTTTTCATTAAAAGATTGGACTCATTAATACAAATCACACACTATAAGAGTGGGGAATTCTGGATCCGCACATTCTAGTGCCAGAATCAACGCTTTCATTTCAGCCAGGTTTGCAGTGCAATCCCCTAGGGAATGCGTAAGAGTTTTTTGAGGATGGAATTTTCCATCCACCATGACACCATGTACATTGGTACAAGCCACCAAGTATTGGTGTTTGGTGCCTATAGCAGGCTGTGCTGAACCCTCAGTATATATGATATGTCTATACTGATCAAGAGGCAGTATGTTAGTGGGCTTGGGGTATTCTTGTTCATATTGCAGAAATTCTTTAGTTTGCAGAGGAGGGTCAAAGACAGAGTCTACATCAGTTGCTGTCAGGGAAGTGGGCCATTGTATCCATCTAAGATGTAAGGCTTTTGCCTTAGGAACGCTCTAAGACTGCAACGGGAGTGACAAAAATTATTTGTTCCCCTTGCAACAAAGGCATTTCCTTTATGACATCCATTGAACTGCAGCCAGTATTTTTTTCAATGGACGCAAAACGCAATTCAGCATTGGATTATAAATGTGATTTATATGCAGTGGGCACAGAGCCACCTTCATTAAATGTGCCACATGTGTAAGCCATTTAATCGGCAACTATACAGACCACCAATTCTTTTTTGTTGACATGTGTGTGTACATTTTTAGATGCAAGCATGTCATTTTGTAGTGCTCTGAGAATCTGTGTATGCTCTAGTGTACAGCATGTCCTGGAAGAGTCTGGGAGAACTAAATTGTATAATTGTTTTATGCATTGTACATAATCTGGTATCTATGTTCTGCCAAAATGAAAGAATCCTATGAAGGATTCCAATTTTTGTTGGTGTTTGGCAGTTATAAAGGAGCACATTTCTCTAGGAAATGTAGTGCAAGGCTCTTCCCTCATTTGATAATTTGTATCCTGAAAATTAGACACTGAGTACGTCAGTTTTTGTCTTCATAAAATTAAATTTGTTCCATGTTCAGCAAATCCTGAAATAATGCGATCCACTCTGGCAAGATGTGTGTTTACCTCATCATCCATGAGATAGATATCATTAACAAAGGACAATGCTTCTGGATCAGTCTCATGTAGAATTGATGTTATGTGGGCAGAAAACAATCCAGGATTGTTCCTTTACCCCCTAGGGAGCAACAAAAGTGTCGCTGTGAGCGTAGTGAAGAGCATGCAGCTAAATCTCTGCTTTCTTGTGCTGTATTTTGGCAGAAAAACCCATTGGAAATATGCACAGTTGTATTGTATTTTTTACGGACATCATTGTTAATTAAATCTGTATTGTGTGAGCTTTGAATTGCAAATGTGGGTATGTGACTATTTAAATGTCTATAGTCTAGGACTATAAGGTAGGAATGATATGGTTCAGCTACTGAAATAAGGTTTATTCATAGGAGATACCGAGGGTTCTATTACTCCCTGGTACTCTAGTTGTGAGAGAATTTCCTTCACAGGAGCTTTTGCTTCATATTTTATTTGCTAACGCAGGTATAACGTGATAAGGTGAATCTTTATACCAGCCTACATTGTTGTGGTATAATGCCAGGGCTTGTGCATGAGCCCATTCTCCCTCATGCGATTATTTAACCTCTTCACAAACAAAAACGGAGAAAGATGGTAGTGTTACATCTTCCCTCTGTGAGACTGTTCTAACAAATTCTGGGGGCCAATCAACCTCCACTAAAAGAATGTCATAGCTTAGCATTACATTTCCTCAGAATATTACTTTAATTGTACGCATTATGTCCCCCTCAATTTGTATATTTCGTTTATATAGTCAGCCTGGGGGGATGACCCACCTGATCCAGGGTCTCTACTTCAATGAAGTCATTAGTTGCTTTCACCACCAGAAATGGTCGAAGATTCTGGCAAACTATTGTGACCTCTGCTACACTGTCTAGCAAAGTCACTGCCCACGTCCTGTTCTGAAGGAGCATTCTCAATATATGTAGCATATCTAGCCGGAATTCCCACAAATTTCTTTCTTTTTTAATTGGGTTTTTGTTGGGGAAGTTTCTCTTCCTGTTTTATGATGATGTCAGATGAACGCTGTGAGTCTTTTATTGGTTTCAAATATTCTTCTTGTTTACATTCTGAATGCGCCCCTTTCCCAGACCATTTGTACATTGAGTCCTGAAAGGACCAAGAAGGACATGGATCAGTATACTGATACCTATCAGGCTGCATTAATGTATAACAGCTATGTAAATTATAATGTTTTTTGCAGTTGCAGACAATCACCCTGTGATTTAGTTTTTTTCTTTATTTTTCTGTTTATCCCAGCATTTTTTTAGAAAACTCAGGTGCTTGTTTGGTATTGTCCTTTTCAAGACTACCTTTAAGCTGTGGCTAATTTGGTCTGGCTCCCTAATTATCTCAACCTATGGAGTTATTGGTGTCAGTAATACTTTTTGGTAGTTTGTGCTCTTGGTCTGCAAATGCAACCACATGAGGGGTTGGCAGATTGCTAGCGCTGCTGCCTCCCCTTTAATATTGCCTACAATAATTGAGGATACTATGGCAAAATTGCCAATAAATTTGATCCCCAGATCAAGTTCAGGGGTAGCCCTGTACTCATTTTGTATCTGCTTTACTATGTCAGGCAAAACAGCAAGTGATAGTGTCTGATGTGTTATGGTATATATTGCAGCAAAGACTGTGCCCCAAGTTTCACAGTCATCAAAGGGGTGAACCATCCCAAGTGGCAAAGACATAGGCCCTCATTACAACATTGGCGGTAAATCCCGCTTACCGTTGTGCAGAAGACCGCCAACACACCGCCGTGGCCGCGGAATTCCGCCACCGTCATTATGACCCACTGCTCGAGATACGCCAAAATTCAGACACCCACAGAAATCCGCCACTCCAAAGGTCAGTAATAAACTGGCGAAAACAAAACCTCCACCGTCACGCCAACAGAAATACGCCCACACTATTACGACACACAAATCCACGCGGCGGTCTTTCAACCACGGTATTCCATTGGCGGTACACACCGCCGCACTCTAAATACACACACATTTACAAAACACTACCACATTGGACAATTCGAAATACACACACCTGATACACAAACACACACCACTCCCACACACCCATTACAATGTAAAACACACACCCACATCACCCACAAACCCCTATGACAAAATTACTCAGAGAAGGCCAGAGAGAGGCACTACAAACAACTACCAAGCATCCACAGGCACACAATACCATCACCCACATAACTTCCACGCACCTCACACAACACACCACTAAATATCACCCCACTTATCACTACACACACCACCCCACACATCACCCACACCACCCCATGGCACAGCAAAGACACCACAGGTTCTCTGAGGAGGAGCTCAGGGTCATGGTGGAGGAACTCGTCCGGGTAGAGCCACAGCTATTCGGATCACAGGTGCAGCACACCTCCATAGCTAGGAAGATGGAGCTATGGCGAAGAAAAGTGGACAGGGTCAACGCAGTAGGGCAGCACCCAAGAAATAGGGATGACATCAGGAAGAGGTGGGAGGACCTACAGGGGAAGGTGCGTTCCATGGTCTCAAGACACCACCTTGCGGTTCAGCGGACTGGCGGCGGACCCCCACCTCCTCCCCCACAGCTAGCAACATGGGAGGAGCAGGTCTTGGCGATTCTGCATCCTGAGGGCCTGGCAGGAGTAGATGGAGGAATGGACTCTGGTAAGTCAAATCTTAACTATTACATCCCCCACCCTAATTGCATGCTATCACATACCCCCACCCTCACCCTCACCCCCTTCACTCCAACTCCTCACAAATGACCCAACATCACAAACCACACATCCTAACACCAAGCCCTGCATGCAACAACAAAGCATGGACACCCATCACCAAAGCATGGCCACTGCACATACCCATACATCCCCCTAAACCACCATCACACAAGGACCCACACAGGATTGCAAGCACTGGGGTACAAGGTCACCCACCCATTGCACACCATGCCACACACAGATGTAATAAACATCCTTTTATTTCCCTGCAGGACCCCTACCGAACGTCACCGGACAGGAGGGTCCACACATGTCCACACCACCAACAGAAGAGGCCCACAGTGATGACAGCAGCTCTGTCCAACTGGATCTAAATGACCAGCCCGGCCCATCGGGGACCTCTGGACAGTCGGTTCCCCTAACACAGTCACAGGCCACGACAGAGCTTCCCCCCTCTGGAAACATCAGCACAGCACCCACCAGGCGGGCCCATACCTCTGTACCCAGGACACGTCAATCAGCAGTGTGTCCACCACTACAGGGAACCCAGGCTAACCCACCACCCCAACAACAACAGGGACCTGGGGCAGTGGCAGTGGGCACACGGTCCAGGGGACGGAGGCCCAGGAACACAGAGGAACCGGGAGGCCTGCTGTGTGACAGAGGGAGGACAGGCCCAGGGAACCCGCTCTCCACGAGACCCTCTCCAACATCATGGGAGCCTACCACCATTCCCAGGAGACGATGGCAACGGTACTGGCCAAGTTTCAGGAGAACCAGCGCATGCAGGAGGAACAGTATTTGGGCTTCAGGGAGGAACTCAGATCCATCCATTCCACCCTGGGCACCATCGTAGGGGTGCTGAAGGAAGTCCTCAACACCAGGAGGGACACTGTGACACAACAAGGGGCCCCTGACACTAGCCTGGACGATGAACTGCCCACCACCTCCGCCGTCGGTAGTGGACAGGAGGCACAGGACCACCACACCAGCACCCACCCCCTGCAGATGGCTAACCACCCCTTAAACGGTCCCTGAGATCCAGGACAAAGACAGATAACGATGCTAAGACCCCCGCCAAGAAATGAGACCACCCTGAATGTCATCCTTCTGTCCCCACTTTATCACCCTGTCCATCCTCAAACTGCCCGAGCTCCACTTCCTATGCCCATTTGGGCATTGCACCTGTGAGACTGATAGACTGAACTCTGCCATGGACATTCCTCCACCATCACCCCTCACCATTTTACAACCCCCTCCGCTATTGAGCACTTAAATAAACACCCTTGAAGCACAAAACAATCTGGAGTCAGTCTGTGATTTCGAAATAGTATATTAGCAAATACAGTGTCAAAATGCTCTTTCAAATGTAATGTCAACATACCTATGTCACACAGCTCTAGTCCACGAGGAAACAAAGCAGATGTCACACAGTGGGACCCACATCTGTTAAATCGTAAGGGAAAGTGACAACTCAGTGACTATACACTGGGTGAAAACGACAGACAGTTGAGAGGTAGTAGTGTACATGTAGTAAGCAGGTTTGTATTCTTACCTGTGTCTCACTGAAAATATTGCAGGATCACCAAGTTCCTGTTGTTGATGTCCTCTTCTTCTGCTTCTTCGTCTTCACTGTCCACAGGCTCCACAGCTACAACAACACCGCCATCTGGACCATCCTCCTGCAGAAAAGGCACCTGTCATCGCAAAGCTAAGTTGTGAAGCATACAGCAGGCCATGATGATCTGGCACACCTTTATTTGGTGAGTAGAACAGGGATCCACCTGTCATATGGAGGCACCTGAACCTGGCCTTCAGGAGGCCGAAGGTCCACTCTATAATCTGCTGAGTTCGCCCATGGGCCTCATTGTAGTGTTCCTCCGCCCTTGTCCTGGGATTCCTCACTGGGGTCAGTAGCCTTGACAGGTTGGGGTAACCAGAGTCACCTGCAAATGGCGAGGGACAACTGTTAGACACGCACTAACCTGTAGGAATATCCCCAGACCCAGACAACCATTCCCACTGACTTGCTTCCAGGTGCTCACCTAATAGCCACACACGGTGCCTCTGGAGTTGCCCCATCACATAAGGCATGCTGCTATTCCGCAGGATGTAAGCGTCATGCACTGAGCCAGGAAATTTTGCATTAACATGGGAGATGTACTGGTCGGCCAAACACACCATCTGCACATTCATGGAATGATAACTCTTCCGGTTTTTGTACACCTGTTCACTCCTGCGGGGTGTACCAAAGCCACATGTGTCCCATCAATGGCACCTATGATGTTGGGGATATGTTCCAGGGCATAGAAGTCACCTTTCACTGTAGGCAAATCCTCCACCTGAGGGAAAACGATGTAGCTCTGCATGTGTTTTAGAAGGGCAGACAACACTCTGGACAACACGTTGGATAATAGGCTTGGACATCCCTGATGCTATGGCCACTGTTGTTTGAAATGTCCCACTTGCAAGGAAATGGAGTACTGACAGCACCTGCACTTGGGGGGGATTCCTGTGGAATGGCGGATAGCTGACATCAGGTCTGGCTCCAGCTGGGCACACAGTTCCAGGATTGTGGCACGATCAAGCCTGTAGGTGATGATCACATGTCTTTCCTCCATTGTCGACAGGTCCACCAGCGGTCTGTACACCGGAGGATGCCGCCATCTCCTCACATGTCCCAGCGGACGGCGCCTTTGAAGGACAACAGAGAACACAGAGTCAACCAACTCAGGGGTACGTACCCACAGCTTACACAGAACACGAATCATAATCCGACATTTGGCCTGTATGAGTATTGAGGCAAGGCCTAGGTATGTGTGACGCAGTTAAAAATTAAGCCATGTGGGCCCCTGAAATGGCGGCTGCCTGACCTGTAAAGTGGGACAATGGGATGTGAGGTAACTGCGCTGGCGTTGTACACCATCGCGGTAGGCGGTCGAAGACCGCGGTGCAATTCTGCATTGGTTAACATTGGACCCTATCGGTCCAAGGAGCCAATCACGATGTACGCCGGCGGTGACTGTACGCACCGCCGCGGACGTGACCGCCATTTTCTATCTGTTCAATCACTCGATACCTGATCTTCGACAGGAGAGGACCTACACTGCAAGTGCTGCTGTGACCTCAGTCTGGAAGAGACAATGGTTTGTGCGTCTGGGTAAAGGGCCCCTGCCTTCACATCGGAGGAGTTGGAGAAACTCATGGATGGGGTCCTCCCCCAGAACACGCTACTCTATGGTCCTCCAGACAAACAGGTAAGTACACTGGGAGCATGCTGTATGGGCTATGTCTGTGTGGAGTGGGGTGGATGAAAGATGGGGGGGAGATTGAGGCGTGCATGAAATGACGGTGAGTGCGTGTGCCACATGGCAAGGGTAGGGATGGGGGCCAATGACTGTGCCGGTGCACTTGGTAATAACTTTTCTTTTCCTCCTGTACAATTCATGTAGGTCAGCGCCCACCAGAAAAAGGATATTTGGTGTGCCATCGCCAAGGACGTCCGGACCCTGGGGGTCTACCACAGACGGAACACCCACTGCCATAAGAGATGGGAGGACATTCGCCGCTGGAGCAAGAAGACGGCGGAGGCCCAGCTGGGGATGGCCTCCCAACGTGGGAGGGGTGCGCGTCACACCATGACCCCCCTGATGTTCAGGATCCTGGCGGTGGCGTAACCGAAGTTGGATGGGCACTTGAGGGCATCACAGCAGCCACAAGGGGGTGAGTACACTTTCATTCTGCTGATTTTGCGCGCAGTGGAGGTGTCTGGGTGGGGGAGGTGGTCTGTGGGTTTCCCTAGGCCAGGGCGAATGTGCTAGTTAGGTCCCCTTGTTCTGGCAGACCCTGTGGCACCCCACCCCACCTGTGTACAGTGCCAAGTACACCTAGTCAGGCTCCTGTGTCATCCATGTGCGCAGGTGTCGGCCATAGCCTTGTAGGCCATGTCCCAGAGATTGAACAGTGGAGGCCAAGTGCGTGGCGTAGTGCAGGGGGCTTCTGTGTCTGTCGTGTCCGCCAACGGTAGCGGTAATGCATGCACTCAACATGTCTTTCTTCTGTCTTTGGTGGGAGAGGGGGAAGACTTCAGCCACCAAAGCCGCTCCTAGGGTACAGGTGGGAGTGTGGAGTCAGCTGCAACACCTTCCAAGGTGGGGAAGGGCCACAAGAAAATCAGCAAGTTTGGGAAGAGCAGCACGGCCGAGAAGACCACCATCATCCCCGCTGCCCAGGAGGCCACCACCATCATCCCTGCTGCCCCAAGGAGGCCACCGCCATCATCCCCACTGCCCAGGAGGCCACCGCCACCAGCCCAGCTGCCCAGGAGGCCACCGCCAGCACCAGCCCAGCTGCCCAGGAGGCCACCGCCAGCACCAGCCCAGCTGCCCAGGAGGCCACCGTCATCACCAGCCCAGCTGCCCAGAAGGCCACCGCCATCACCAGCCCAGCTGCACAGGACAGGACCGCCAGCACCAGCCCCGCTGGGCCAGACAGGACCGCCAGCATCAGCCCCGCTGGGCCAGACAGGACCGCCAGCAGCTGAGTCACTGCCAAGGACCCCACCGCCACAAGCACCGCTGAACAGGACACCGCCGCCACAAGCACCGCTGAACAGGACACCACCGCCACAAGCACCGCTGAACAGGACACCGCCGCCACAAGCACCGCTGCCAAGGACACCGCCGCCACAAGCACCGCTGCCAAGGACAACGCCGCAACAAGCACCGATGGCCCATGACCGCCAAGGGCACTGACGCTACTGAGTCCGTCACGAGCAGGATGAAGCACTCTGGGCACAAGGCCCCCTCCGCAACCAGTGGATAGATACATCCACTACCTCTGTCCTTGGCAGGATGAAGCACTCTGGGCACAAGGCCCCCTCCACAACCAGTGGAGAGATACATCCACTACCTCTGTCCTTTGCAGGAAGAAGCACTCTGGGCACAAGGCCCCCTCCAGAACCAGTGGAGAGATACAGCCACTACCTCTGTCCTTGGCAGGATGAAGTACTCTGGGCACAAGGCCCCCTCCAGAACCAGTGGAGAAAGACATCCACCTGCGAGACGGTGTCTTTGCACTCCCCAGGATAATGCAGTGGGCAACCCACCCACTTGTGAGACTTGAGAGACTGTGGTTTTGCACTCCCCAGGATAAAGCAGTGGGCAACCCACCCACTGGAGAGACAGTGGCTTTGCACTCCCCAGGATAAAACAGTGGGCAACCCACCCACTGGAGAGACTTGAGAGACTGTGGCTTTGCACTCCCCAGGATAAAGCAGTGGGCAACCCACCCACTGGAGAGACTTGAGAGACTGTGGCTTTGCACTCCCCAGGATAAAGCAGTGGGCAACCCACCCACTGGAGAGACTTGAGAGACTGTGGCTTTGCACTCCCCAGGATAAATCAGTGGGCAACCCACCCACTGTAGACACTTGAGAGACTGTGGCTTTGCACTCCCCAGGATTGAACAGTGAAATGTTGCCCCCTTGTGGATTTGGCGTCGTGCACTCAACCGGCTGAGGTGCCCCCCCTTTCCCTTCCTACTGAGGTGCCTGTTTTATTGCTATCTGATGCCCCTGCAGTGTTCTCTCTGTAATTTTCGGGGATTGAGTGTGGGCCTTGCCCATGCCGTGTGGGCCCAGTGTTCCAAGGACTTCGATGGAGCACTACCTGGACTACTATTCTTGGTGTATGTATTTGTTTATAGTGTATATATATTTTTGCATCCTGGATTTTAATATATTACAATGGTTACACTCATTTCCTTTTGTCTTTGCATTCTTCCGGGGGGTTTGTGGGGTGTAACTGTAATGTATCATGCTGTATCAGTGTGTGATGTAGTGGGTGAGGGTGGGTGTGTTGCGTGTGTGTGTCCCTGTTTTTCCCCACCCCCCTCCCCTGTGTCGTAGGTGCAGTACTCACCGCTGTCTTCGCCGCCGGCGTTCATGCTCTTGGTAGAGGAGCAAAAAGATGAGGGTTGGCAGGATCTGGAGCTCGGGTTCCATGGCGTCCGGATTCCTCGTGGGGTGTGTAGAGGTGAGCGTTTTCCCTTCGAAGTACTGTTTCCGCAGTGTTTTTGTTCGCGGTGAATCCGCCCTGGAAAAGGTGGCGGATTGGTAGGTTGTGATACTGTGGGCGGTACATTGTCCTCCGCCTGTCTGTTGGCGGTGACCGCCAAGCTGTTTGTTTGTACCGCCATTGCGGTTGGAGTGTTAAAGTGGCTGTCTTTGTTGACGGTTTCCGCCACGGTCGTAATTGCAATTTTGTTTCTGCCAGCCTGTTGGCGGTCTTACCACCGCTTTAACACCGACTGCCAGGGTTGTAATGACCACCATAGTACGAATTCTATATTTATCCTGGGGTCCTGTACGGGGAAACACTGTTTCAAGCTGATTTAGTTTTTGTGCAATCCAGAACTGGCATTTCCTCCCATCTGGTGGGTAATTTACCCATGGTAACATTGATAGTTACAGGACTAATCACAGGTGCAGTTAACTGTGGAAGCGCAGCTAGAACAGCCCTTGCTGGAGCAATTGTTATTCTATGCCTAACAGACTGCATTAAACACCTGTGTAGTCTAACTGGACCATTGTTTATTTGGTGTAAATCAGCCCAATTTAGTTGTTGTATGTTAGGATATGGTGTGTAGCTGGCTAGGAAGAATAAACAGTCAAACCATGGTAATCTTCGGTCTCTATCTTCCTACCTATCACTACCTCCTCTCTGACAGCATAACAGGCCTCTACCCGATCTAGAAGGATAACCTAAGACCCCCCCATACCTGAAAAGCTGACCAAAGGGAGCTGGTCTAGAGTGAAGCCGGCAATCCTTCCCTGCTAGAGATGAATTAACATCAGCAGAGCTGCATGTTGAACACAGGATTCCCTCTAGGACAGTAGCAGTGGTAGAGTACTCCTGTGAGCCCTCTGGGGCAGTTCTCTGTTTATATAATTAAAACCACACAGCATAGCTCTGATGCAATGATATGTCTAGATGTTAGAAGCTGTCTCCGAATGGGCAGCGCAAACACTAGAATATCTTGTTTTATGTTCCTAGCCTTGAACATAGTGGACAGATCACATATTGAAAAAGACTAACTAAAAACAAGCAGCATATTCAATGTATTTTTAGAACAATATAGAGCAAGCATAAAGTGTGCAAAATGTCATTGCTTGAAGTGATGGCAGCCTAAAATGTGTAAAATGTAAAACTAAGCTAAGACAAAGAACCAGAGTGGGCCCAAGAATGCCTCACAGCAAAACTGAGCATACGAAGAATTGCAGTGACAATTTATTTGCATTCACCATGCAAGAGGCATCTGAAAGGTGCCTGCCTATAAAACAAGCACACTGACCATGAGGGAATTTTGCAAATCATGCAAATTAAGAAGTACAGGGTACATGAAGTGGTTCTGTAACCTTTTGAACCACCTGGGGGTTTGCACATGTCAGCAAGCACTGATTTTGTCTTAGAAGTGACTACCTGCATCTGGCATGAAGATTTCATAAGTTTCTGGAAGCTGATTATAAACTTTTAAATGTGATTACCTAAAACAGCTCAATTGACAATCACGTTGATCACATTACTTGTTATGTAACATTACTCAATGTAACATTACCCAATGTGAACCATGGTTAGTCAGATTATATACATTGGGATTCAAGTGAGATGGAGGTTTTATTCTTTCATTTTCACTTATTTACTTGACTTGGTTTAAATTGGTTTTGTAATGCATTTTTGATAAAACAATTATTGCTTTTTGTACAATGATTTTCTTAGATTTCTTTCCCTTTTCTAATTATTTTAAATGACTAAGCAAAATATTATTTCATTCATTCATTTGATACATTCACCATCTTGAGATCTGGCTTGACAGCAGCTGCCACCAGACCTTATGTACCAATAGAAAAAGAGCTTTAAGAAGCTCTAGTGAAATTGGGGCTTTGGCACTGCCCGTTTCTTGATTTTGCTTTACCCTTGATTGTTTTGGTTAGAAGCCATGTCCTTCTGGTGAAAATCAATGGTAGTATTGTCCAGAGTATGCTCAGAACTTTAAGCATGCGCTGGTTGTGATGACAAGCCAGGCGATATCAAGGCTATACGCGCATGTGGCTCATTGGTAAATGTTATGTAAGTAACGGTAGGTCTGATCTGTTTATTATGAAAATATATGCCAAAGGCAGTAGGTCTAAAATGTTTATTGTGAAAAGAATATATTAAAGTCAATATGCCTTTATGGGTATCTTATTATTATAATGTGCTACAGCCTGTAGACTAGTGTTTTCCCACTGATTACAAAAGAAGGCAAGGGTTTTGGTTACCGGCTCTGAAAAGCCCTGTTTGTTTGGAATTTTATTGGTGTTTAGGCCTGGCTTGACAGCTCAGCTATCTATGAGGGCTTATGCAATCACCAGACAAAGAGCTGTAAAAAGCAATTTTAATAAAGGTCTTTGACTCTTCCCACAAGCTGGTCTTATTCTCTACAAGCATTTCATTAAAAAATAGTTGTGCTTGTCTGCCTAAGAAGTAGCTCCATCAATCATAACTTATGCGGACATTGTTACCTAAGACCCCCAGGTCTAATACAGTGAGTATGATGTAACCTCATGACCAATACAGTAGGAAATGGTTTCACATTAATAATTCAAATATTATAGGGAGTGGGTTTGCACAGATTTTCTAGCCATAAGGCATGTGTAGTGTTTTCACATTGACCGTTCTGAGAAATACGATAGGAAGGAGTTTTACATTGTCAACCCCATAACAAACACCATAGATAGGGGCTTTTTTATTATGAACCCCCTGTATGAACGAGTTTTACATTCTGAATGCTGACAAACACAGTAGGAAGTGGTTTTATGCTGTGAACTCTCTGACAATTGGAAGGGGTTTTACATTATGAACTCCATTTCAAACACCACAGGAAGATGTTTTACATTATGAACTCTATTTCAAATACCAAAGGAAGAGGTTTTACATTTTGAAACACTTGGGTAATACATTAGGAAAGGGTGTTACATTGTCAACTGTCTGACCAAGGCACATTCTGGCCACAGTATGTGATTGAGGGCTCTGCAAGAAGAGTTAAAGTGCATGTCAAAGTATACTTTTGGTCTGCCTAAAATATTTGATGGGTCTTCCTTGGAAAAAACATGTGGTCACACCTATTTGTTTTCAAATCATTTTTATTGAGGTTTTATGTTTTGCATCCCTTGCCGGTACAACGTGATTAGAAGCAGAGCAAACAGCGATCAACAGTTTTGTTGCAGCTGTGTTACAATATACATAAAACCGCTACCTGACTATGAAATCATAAATTGGCAAACATAGTCCAGAAAGCAGTATTCATAAACGAAAGGAAGTTGCAATGGCTCAATTCAAGCTATGTGTACTCAGCATGTCATTGTGTGTGCTTATTTTATGCCCCAGCCCATTGTAATGGGCTTGAGGGCCCTGATAAGGCAGTATAAATCTGGTAAAGGGGGATGAATGGAGCCTCCTTCAACTTTCACAAGAGAACAAGAAACTGAGTTAATTGCCCAAAGTAATAATTTTTTGTGGTACTTGATTTGCACCCTGGTTTATCTGAACAACTCGTTTAAGAAAGGTTCCAATGTTAATTTCACCTGAAATCATGTAAATATCTGTCATCACAATTACTGATTGCAATAGTTAGTTGTGTATGCATTAAGGAACTTCTCCATTTTTAAGAAAATGCTGGCTATGCGTTCATTTATTGAGTGTTAGTGTTGTGTGTAGCTGTTTTCTGAATTTGTAGCCTACAACAGCTCCTTAAGTCAGTCTTGGCCTGCTTTGTCTAGTTAACCATAGAAAGAAGTGTTAAAAGGGGCACTTGCAAGGCTTGAGAGCCAGGGGTACAGAGGCCTCCGGACATCAGAAATGAAAGCCCTCTATTAACTTATTTTGCTGGAACTATTGTGAGAGTCAAGAATGTAATTAGGCTCAATCAATACCAATACTCTTATTGTGGGGTGAAGATTACATAGAACTTAATTTGATAAATTATCAGTTTATCCCTACAGATAATGCAGTTTCTTCTTTCGGAGACCTTTATCTTGGGGATGAATATTCTATAGAATTTAACTTGAGAAGCTCTCTAGTTTTTGCTACTAACAACTTATTGTACTACTTTAGAGGACAGCAACTTTGACAGACGTTTTCTTTGTAACATTAGTTGCATGAACTGGATGACTGATTTACTAGCCCTGAAGAAATGACTGATGACGTGCAGCAGATATTGGCTTTTTGTTTGTCAAGATTTTTTTAAATGAAGTTATGAAACTCAAGATTTAAGGACATTTATAAATAAAGATGACTTTTTATTTAAAAAAAAGATAACGCAAAATATCATAAGAATCGCAATTTTGTTAATTCCACCTCTCGGACAACAGATGATGTACTGTCTCAAACTGGGCTAGTAACTAGCACATCTGAGAGTACAAGAGTCAGGCAATAATACTGCTCACGTGTTTAATGGTAATGTTTTTTAAAACTGGGGCTAGTAACTTCTGATTTCCCTAAGACCTCCTCAACCAGATATCACAAATACAATATGAAAGGGTTTTACATTGTGAATTCTTTAACAAAAGCAACAACAAGGGGTTTTACATTTGTGAACACTCTATAATATAAAGTAGGAAGGAGTTTTTTTTATTGTGAAAGCCATGCCAAAGATCATAGGAAAGGGCTTTACATTTTGGACCATGTGATAAATATAATAAGAAGGGGTTTTACGTTGTGAACTCTCTGGCAAATGCATTAGGCAGAGGTTTGGTTCAACGTCCCTTTGTTACTTCTGGCCATAGGAAGTGTTTGTTATTTTCAGAGGGATACTTTATGTTTATGTCAATGTATATGTGAGAAACTGGGTTTCTGGTTGAAGGGGTCAAATTCTATTTAAGCAACAGCCACATTCCTTGTCAGATTGAACTGCAAAAAGTCACTAAATTAACCTGTGCTTAACCCTCTAATAGCTTGGCACAAAGGCAGTCACACTTAGCTTAGAGGCAATGTCTAAGTACTTATGCAGCACTTAAACAGAAATTAAGTGAAACCACAACTCAAGAAAAATGCAACACCAATTTAGAAATATAGAGTACAGTGTAAAACATTATTTGACACCAAAACAACACAAATCCAATCAGAAAAACCTGAGTTCTAAATTAAGTAAAAAATAGTACCTAAAAGATCAAAGTGACATCTAGTCGCATGAGACCAGGGAAAGTTGAAAATGATGGCTGACCTCACTGGAGTGAAGGTTCAGATACAAAAAATGGATTGGACCTGGTCTCCGCTTACCTGTGGCATGAGAAGAAATTTCATTAAAAAATATTTGATAAGGCAAAGGTCAGCAGAGGGAGGCAGTCAGCAGTCTCTGAAGAGGAAGCAGCATCATCATCAGGGAACCACTGGACAAGGTTACAATGAGTATTTCTGCATTAGGACTTAGGGTCTGTTTAGATGTTGGTGGTAAGAGTCCTGCTGTTGAGTTTTTGACTAAAAACCCATCAGCTGCCATGACAGTCCACCTGCCAGATTTAGATGTTGGCAATCCCATAGACCTAACCCCATCCGAGTACTGCTGACTCTTCCAAGCATTCCCTTCTGCTACGACGACACCATAGGAAAGTGTGGCTGACGGTGTGTCTCCAGCCACACTTGCCGCCAAGCAGATTTGGATGTGCCTTACCTCCAAGCAGAAAGTGGAGGTCCAACCTCCACTTCTTACTTGGCGGATTGGGGAAAAGGAGATCAAAACTCACCTTTTCTCCTGATTCTACTACCATTTCCAGCTGGACATGACTGGACATGACTTCTGCCATGTGTGCTGTGTGTTGTGTTGCTGCATGCAGAATTCAGGTGCATGTTGTTGTGTGGTGGTCGCTGTCATGATGTGTGTAGTTGTGCTTGTGTGTCCATGTGTTTGTGTAGATGAGTGTGTAGTTGTATTGGTTGTTGTGGTTGTACTGTGTGAGGGTGCAGTGTCACTAATGTGTGTATTTTGTATGCGATGGATGTGGATGTGTGTTTGAGGCATGTAGGTGTTGTGTTGAGTTGAAATGGCAGTGGATAATAGTGTGTATGTGATGTGTTGTGTGCGATGAAGGGGACACATATGTGAATGGTATAGTGTGTGTGTGTGACTTACCTGTATTCTGCGGCCACTGCCATTGTCCGTTGTCTGTTGGGTCCAGCAATGTCCTCCCTTGTCAGCAAACTGCTGGCAGTACACCACCTGTCCAACTGTAACATTTAAATATGGCAGAGGAGGAAGACTCTGTGTTACTGGCTACTTCAATAAGGAAAAATCCAACCGAAGAAACAACCAAAGGCAAATGTTTTAGGTGCGGGAACCACAAACACCTTGCTAATAGCCCTTTTTGTCCAGCTCGTAGCTGCTTGAGCAGGAAATGCGGAGCTAGGGGACATTACGCTCGCATATGTAAAAATGATAGAAATAATAAGAAAATGGTAAATAGAGTACAAGAAATCACTGTTTTAGGCAACAAGTTTATCTTCCAAGTCAAGGAAAAACAAGGAACGGAAACCCCCAATAACTCATATCCCATGTGCGATATTAAACTAGATGGAATTAGTGTGAAGCCATACGCGGATTCTTGCTCACCATTCACTCTCATGAATTACCAAACCTTTGTAGACAAATTCCAAAACCAAGGGTACAAATTGCGTCCTGCCAATATAAAGCCTGGGGGGTACAACAATGGTCCCATACCTCTAAAGAGAATGTTAGAACTAGGCATATCATTCAAAGATCGGCACACCAAAGGTATGGTATATATCACAGATAAAGGGTCCAATTTGTTAGGATGGAGGCACCAAAAGGAACTAGGGGTTAAACTGGATCCTAACAACAAAGAACAAGTATTGTTAGTGGACATGCCAAAATTTAGTGAAAGCATATGTGAAGAATTTCCTAAACAGTTTGAGGATAGACTGGGCTTGTTGAAAAACAATCAATACAAAATTAAAGTAAAGGAAAATGCAGTACCAGTCGTACATAAAGTCAGATCCATTCCGTACCTAATGAGGGAGCCCCTGAAGGAAGAATTAGATAAGTTGGTTAAATGAGGAGTCATAGAACCCATAGAAAGTTCCTTGTGGCTAGCTCCCATAGTGGTCACTAGGAAACCTAATGGCAGAGGCATACGCCTATGTGTAGATTTGAGGGACTTGAATGCCAATATATGGGTAGACAGGTTCCCCTTACCTAAAATAAATGAAATGGTGAGCATGTTAGGGTCAGCTAAATATTTTAGCGTAATAGATTTATCATCTGCATACCACCAGGTGGAATTGCACTCAACGTCATGTTCGCTCACGTCCTTTATCACTCCATTTAGGGCCTTTAGATATCGCAGAATGCCCTTTGGTCTCGCTTCAGCGGCTGTGGTGTTCCAAAGGATCATGCAAAGCATATTGCAGGGAATCAAACAAATAATGTGTTTTCAAGATGATATATTAGTGTATGAGGCACAGAATGTGAGCACAATTCCATTTTGAGGGAGGTATTCAAAGCCCTTGACGATGCTGGCATGACCATTAGGAGGGATAAGTGCCAAATGGGAGTAGAGTCAGTGGAGTATCTTGGACATAAAATAAGTAGGGACGGAGTAGAACCTAAGTGTGATTTGGTAGTGGCTGTGAAAGAAGCAACGGCACCCACTAATAAGGAAGAACTGAGATCGTTTTGGGGTTTGACTGAATTTATGTCAAAATTTGTCCACAACTTTGCAGAGGTCACTGCCCCCATGAGAGCATTGTTGAAGAAAAACTAGCATTTTGAGTGGAATACTGATTGTTAAGCGGCCTTTGAGAAAGTGAATGGTGCCATAGTCCATTGTCCCAGTTTAGGAAATTTTGACCCCACCAGGAAAACATGGCTAACTACGGATGCTAGTGGGAAAGGTCTAGGTGTCACCTTATCCCAGTGTTTAGAGGGGTAGGAAAGGATTGTGGCATTTGCATCCATGTCACTAAGGGAGGAGGAACTCAATTACTCCACAATAGAGAGAGAGGCTTTAGCATGCTTTTGGGCCATTAACCACTTTAAGTTCTTCCTATGGGGCCTGCCCTTCCTTGTCAGAACAGACCACAAACCTCTCATTTCCTTATTCACCACTAAAGGCAGAGACCATGCCACCCCACGAATAGCTAAATGGATCTTGGGGCTGGAAGGTTTCAACTTTGAAATGCAATATGTTCCTGGTAAAAGAAACATATTAGTGGATTGCCTTTCAAGATTACCTAGGAAAGGAGGGCAGGACATGGTAAATGAGACCCTTGAACCAGTGCTTTATGTTGAATTGTCGGGCATCACCAAGGAAGAGTGGGTTGCGGCTACAAACAAGGATCAGACAGGCTTTAAAAGATAAGATAAGGAATGGTTGGCCGGAAAGATCCCAACAGATAGAGGAAGACTTAAGGGGGTATTGGAAGATGTGATCAGAGCTACATATAGCCAAGGACTTGGTGATGAGAGGGGAGAGGATTATTCCCCCACATGAGCTTTGGGACAAGCTTATAGGTCTGGCACACGAGGGACACCTAGGAAGGGCTTTAACTAAAAGCAACCTTAGAGCTTCTTACTGGTTTCCCACCATGGACAGGTTAGTAGAAAACACTGTGCGCAAGTGTATGAATTGCGCAATGAGTGACAAAACCAAGATTACGCACAAATCTCCTTTATCTCCCATCGAAGTTCCCATCAAACCATGGGACAAGCTGGGTCTGGACATCCTAGGACCACTTACGTGCTTTGGATCAAGAGGAAGATTCCTGTTAGTTTTAGTTGATTATCACTCACATTGGGTGATGACTAAAGTTGTGTGTAATGTAACAACACAAGATGTCATGGATTTCTTGAAAGAAGCATTTACTAGAGAAGGCATTCCAAGTACCATTGTGACCGACAACCGGGTACAATTCACCTCAGGGGCCATGGAAGAGTTCTTGAGGAAAAGTGAGGTCAAGCACTTTAGAACAGCATTGTATAACCCCAAAGCAAATGGCCTTGTAGAAAGGGTTAACAGGATGATTAAGGAGTGTTTGCAGTTGGCAACCATGTCACGAGAACCTGGAGAAATTGCGCTTAAGCAAATGTTGTGGTCAAATCACACCACGCCCCCAATTTGGTTACAGGGATATCCCCTTTCCTGTCACTTAAGAGAAGGCAACCAGGGACTAAGTTAAACCCTAACTGGCTGACAGGTGGGGAGCCGTATGGGGTACGACGGGAGGAGGTGGTAACGAAAGTACGGAAGAACCAGAGAAAGTACCGGGACTGGTACGATAACAAATATGGCACAAGGAATAAGCAATGGGACATTGGGCAATGGATCAGAGTAAAACTTCCAGGACCCACCCGGAGGGAACGCAGCAAATTCTCGAAACGCTTGAGAATAGCAAAAGTACATAAGAATGTGGTGACCCTGGAGGACGGTTGTACATGGAGTATGGACCGTATAACTCGCAACCAAGACATCGAGTCGGAAGTAGAACAGGAGAACAGGAAGGAACTAAGAAATACCTCGACTTAGAGAAGTCCAACTGATCCTCCAAGGAGAAAAATTTGTCCGACATGGCACAAAGACTATGTAATACATTAATAAACATACTTATGAGATGCAGACACATTTATGTATTGGCGGGGGGAGTGTTATAATATCGTTATAATATTGTTATAAACTCACATAGTAACGTTATTCAAAGTTGTATAGAGTATACACTCTACCAGCATTATAATTTTATCTATTATAAGGCAATAGCCTTGTATAACTGTATGTACTCCATTTCCATGTAAGAGTGGTATGCTCCAAGGCTCTCCTTCAGAATGTTGGAGAATGGAACAACCAGGAGTGCACCTTGGAATGTTGATGAAGAGAGCTAGGAGTGGAGCAGTTGAGGTGTCAGCAGATGAGGTGCTATGCAAGGAGTCTGTACAAAAAACCTATTATCTACTACATGCGAGTTGCGCGTTACTACACATGGAAGTCAAAGGTTAAGATCTAATAACATAAAAAATAGGGACAGACTGGATTTACTTGTTTCACTGCCACTGTACTGTATCTTTGAGATGATTTGCACCCTTCAATTCTGAGAGACCCCTTTAAAAGGAACTTCAATTTGCAATTCCACTTCAAATCTTACTAATATTTGTAATTTTGTGAATGGTATACAATTGCATTTCATTACACTATTTTTCCTTTTTACGGAAGCATTGTTTGAAGAAGACATTGATTTTTTGTTATTTTTGTGCATTGCAGCACAAAGTCAGCTTCAGACTGCTTTGTCTCATGACCCTAAGATTTAAGTGCTTAAAAGGGGACTTAGACCCATATTTATACTTTTTTTGCATATCTGCCTCTTTTTCACGCAAAAGCGGCCCAAACTTACAAAATATAATTGTATTTTGTATGTTTGCACCGCTTTTGCGTCAAAAAATGATGCAAATGCAGCACAAAAAAAGTATAAATATGGGCCTTGGTGTCCAGTTTGAAGGACCAAGGTACAGAGGCTCCAGGACATCAAAGGAGAAATACACCCATAGTGACACAATTGAAGCTCCACAACTACTTACTGCCCTGCAACATCCTGAATCAGATTTCTGAAATACAGTAGGAAGGGTTTTTTATTGTGAACTCCTTGACAAAACGTTATAAGACGCAGCTTTACATTGTGATGCATGTGACAAATAAAGTAGGAACGGATTTTACATTGTGATCTCTTACAACGTCAGTAGAAATTCATTTTACATTGCGAACTGGGAATGCCTTTTACTTTATGAACTCTGACAAATACCATAGGAAGGGGATTTACATTGTGAACTTTTCTGACAAATGCAGTAAGACTGCTCTGCCTTAACACCTCTAGATTCAGATGTTTCATTGCGAACTCTTTGACAAAATCACAAGGATGTGAGATTTCATTGTGAACTCTCTGAAAAATGCAAGAGGACAGAGCTTTTCATTGAGAACTCTGAAACTACTACAAAAAGAATAGCTTCGTGTTGTGAGCTCCTTAACGCTAATTAACGAGTAATACATTTTTAACACCAAGAAAGCTTCTGACACATATCACTATTTCAGGTGGTGCTACAGGTGACTTGCTTTCATTGTGTATGTTCATAATTGTATGCTTAGTATTAATATGCTTTTTTCTTTTTAAAAGTAGGAGCACTGAACAAGCATTTATTAAGAATTACTGTGGCCTGTGTGGTGTTTGTTAACATTTCTTCAACTTCTTTTGACAATTTGCTTTTTTTTGGCCTTAATATTTTAAATTATGCTGCTGATATTTGATTCATGATACAACAAAGTGGTAATATGTCTGACTTTCCCTTTGAATTGCAATAAAGTCTTGCTTCAGTCACATGTTTTGTAACAAATGATCTTTTGAAGTTGACTGTAGATAAACTAGAGGTGTTGATTATCTGGAATAATCCTCAGACCTTAAATTGGTAGTCGGTGGCTCCAGGCCTACACACTGCGATATGACCACATTGTTGATGTTGGTATCAGTACAAATCTTGCCTTCTACCTGCATTTCAACAAGATCATCAGTACAAGTTACTCCCCTTTGAAGAGCTTAAGATAAAAATTCTTCCTTGCCTCTGAGTGTTAGGGGGAAAGTCAAGGAGCCAAACAGCAATCCTTATTAGAGGAATTCAGTTTTGTTTAGCTTACCTAGATATCTTATCTCAGATCAGCTCTAAGCTTCAGTGCCCTGTCACATGCCTAGTTCCTACTCTCATGCAGTCTTTATGTGACCATGTTTTAGCTCAATAGAGTAGCCAGCGATTGTTCTTGGTTCTCGCTCCTACTCCCAGTACATCAGAGGTAAAAGCCTGTGTGAGTGCAGGCTAAGTAGGGTGTTGTGAGAGTTCAGGCTACATCACATAAAATCCATATGTATTGACATTGCCAAAATGTACAATATGGAATTGTAAGATATTAACTTTTAAGTAAGTATGGCATAATGAAGAGACAGGGAACCTAGCCCTAATGGCTTGCCAAAGGGTCCATAATAAAAAATGAGCAACTCCCGGCTAGCTGCATTTTATATTCTAGGGAACTCCCTAATTGCTTCAGGTCTTTAACTTTTAGCACAAATCATCGCCACAAAGCTTTATCCCATCCTAGCATATTGTTCCAAAGCCCTTAGGGTACAGGCAGTTAGAATCATTGAAAGTTTGAATCTTGGCATTTACCAGCAGGTGTTCTGACTGCCATGCCATACACCGCCAGTGCAACTAAGGCTAGAATTTGGGCTGTGTAGACAAGATATGGCCAGTTTGGGTGCTTAAATAAAAATGTGTTGCAAAATGAGAAGAGTGCCGGAAGGCATGCTAAACAACACTATGTGGAAAGCCGTATCTGGGGCAAAAAAGAGCCAAGCAAAAAAATATATGAGCTCAGCTATGCAAAAGGTTGCAACTTGAACCATTATGGTCATTATCCCTTAGTCAGGGGGTATTTAACAAGGCAGTGAATTCAGTGGTTAAAAAGTCCACCATACTGGTAGAAAAGGCGCTGTTCTCAAAAAGATCTCATGCATGGATGATGATTGGCACGCATAACCTCTTGAAATTGCAAAGTTATCTGGGGGCACCCTTATTAGTTTGGCTTTAATGCAAAACTGAAACTGATAGGCTATAGACTGGGCAAGTTTTTTTATTTTTTTTAAATCTGTTTATTCTACTTAGTTCAAAACAAAGTACAAGAGCAGCAGTACATTACATATGACTTGGTGAGAGAATACCCAGCTTCCCTCCATGTGCATTTCTTTTCGTATATACATTACTCTGTACAATACGACTGCATTTTAGTGTACTGGCATTCAGCATAACATTGTGTAACTATTAACACTAAACATAGTAATAATTGTTCTTAAATATATGTGTTGACGTCAGATAAAATAATGGTAGCATTCGGCTATACAGGCACTGAGGGCCACGTTACTTTGTGTGTGTTTTAGTGTGGAGGGATAACAGTATCAGGGAGGGGCTGGCGGGTTGATGGCATGTGGGCTTGGCATAGCAGTACGGTTGAGTGAAGCTACGTTTAACAATTGCTCGACTACTTTGGGCAAGTATAGTGATAACATGTCCCGAAAGTGCTAGAGGGCTAACTCACGGAGGGTACTTGTCGTCTCTGGATTCAATTCTAACTACGAAAAGGTCCCAGCTTTCAGTTCCGCCTTGTATCTGTCCCTTGTGTTGTAGTTGTCTTAATGTTTGAGCCTCTGCCAATGTGTAACTATGCAGGTCACGCAACCAAAGGGAATGGGGAGGGGCGTTTGGGGCCTTCCAGTGTGTAGCAATCAGGCGTTTATATGTCACAAATGCTAAATCTACAAACTTGTGAGTGTGTTTATCGCCTTTTGTGCGGTGGCGTATGCTGAGCAGGCAGGATTCTGGAGTAGGAGTCAACAATTGGTCTATCACGTCTGCAGTGGTATCAACGACGCGGTTCCAGCCGGTGTTAATCGCATGGCATTCCCAGACCATATGGTAAAAAGTAGCTGCAGGGGTAGCGCATCTTGGGCACATTGGGTTAGAGCTTGGGTATATTTTATGATATGGCTGGGGAGAGATATGCTTGATGTACATAATTAAATTGCGTATACCTTAGTCTGGAGTTGCAGGATACGCACGTGATCGAGATAAGGGCTGCTTTCCAAGATTTTTGTGTAATTGGTGTGGCAAGGACAGTGTCCCAGCGGTGTTTGACCTGGGTTAAGGCCTTGCAGGTACTTGCTAGGAGTATTTTATATAGTTTGGTAGCAACGCCTTTTACGTCGCCCATAGAGAGTATTGCAGTGAGTAGAAGGGATTCATTCGGTTCATTGTGACTACAGCCCCAGAGATTGTGTAGGAGAATAATTATGGCATTAAATGTCAGGAAGGCTCCCGGTCGCATTACTTCCGCAGCCACTAAATCTGCAAACTTGATTGCTTTGGAGCCGGAATAGAGTTCTCCTATGCTCAGGGTGTTAACCACCCGTACATCATGATAGGAGGATAGAGCGTGAATGCCCGGTATCTGTGGCATTGGAAGTAAGGGAGAATGGAGGAGGGTCTGCATTCTGCCCTGTACGTATCTCCTCCAGCAATGTCTAGCCGTGTCCAGTACGGGTGAGTTGTTTAGTGGGTGAGGGGGTCCTGCTAGTAAAAATTTCAATATCGTTGTTGGTATTGTGTAAGCAGTTATTGCTATAGTCTCTGTAGTGGTCGGCTCATTGAGCCACTTAGTGACCCATTGGAGTTGGGCTGCTGCGTAATATAGTTCGAGGTTCAGCATGCCCAAGCCTCCTTCTACGTGTGGGTATTGTGTGATAGTTAGTGCTACTCTGCGTCTATCTCTACCCCAGAGTAAGTCAGTCAGTAGGGAATGCACTTTGTGGAAGAACGAGCGTGGCAAGATCACCGGGAGTGCGGTGAAATAGTATAAGAATCTCGGTAGTATTAGCATCTTGACTATGGCTGTCCGGCCCATAGGCGATAAAGGCAGTGAACTCCAAAATGCCAAGGAGCCTCGAGTGGAGCGGAGCAGCCTGTCTAAGTTTCCTTCCCTTAGGTCTGACATAGAGTGATATGCTTGAACGCCCAAATATTTGAAGGTCTGATGTGCCCATGGTAGTTGGTGCATGGGGAGAGACGCCCGCTGTTCAGTGGGTATTCAAGTGAGAGGGAAGATACAAGATTTAGTCCAATTCACATGCAAGCCGGAGACAAGAGCAAACATGTTCAGGATACGCATTACCTCAGTTAGGGAGGCAGAGTAGTTGTGCAGGTATATCAGGGCATCGTCTGCATACAAGGATGTTATATGATGTGCATCAAATTCTTGTATGCCCCATTTATGCACACAGCTAAGGAGCTTAACTGTGAGTGGCTCCATAGCTATTGCAAACAATAACGGAGAGAGCGGGCAGCCTTGCCTGGTGCCTCTGCCTACAGGAAAAGCCTCTGACACTACCTGACCAGTCTTGACGCGGGCTGTTGGTTTGGAGTATAGTGTAGCAATCCAGTTAATAAAGCCACTCTGGAAGCCAAACGCCTTGAGGGTGCGGAAAAGATAATCCCAACCAAGCGTGTCAAACGCCTTCTCTATATCTAATGACACAGTCACACTACCTGAGTCTGTGGTGTTATGCATGATACGGATTAGGCGTCTTAAATTTAAGAAGGTATTTCTACCCGGAATGAATCCCGATTGATCAGGGTGTATTAAGTACGGTTCCCTAGGAGTTTGCAATCGGAGTTCAAGAGGGAGAGTGGCCTGTATGATTTGACATCCAGTGGATCACAGCCTGGTTTTGGTAGGACCACTATTAGTGCTTCCCTCATAGAGTCTGGTAGCTGTTTCCTATTACGCGCTTCGTTAAACACCTCTAGTAAGGGTTGCAGGAGGTGAGTGCTTTGTGAGTTGTAGTGTTCTGCTGGCAGACCATCTGAGCCAGGGGTCTTGCCACGCGCCATCTGGTAGAGGGCCAAACAGAGCTCCTCAATAGTAATGGGGCCGTCTAGTATGTAAGCATTGTTGGTAATATTCGAGTTTTGGGGAATCTGAGCCAGCAATTCAGCCAGTTGTTGTTCTTCAAGGGAGATAGAGGATTGATATAGCGAACGATAATACATGTAGAAGGCCTTGTTAATGTCAACTTGACTGTTAACCACTTCTCCTGTTTGTAGTCTGATAGCACCTATCGGCAATGATTACGGTGATTGACGAACCAGCCATGCTAACAGTTTGCCCGATCTGGACCCTTCAGCATGTTGTCTCGCTTTTAAGTGTCTGTAGTCGTGCCTACTAAGACTGTCGTCAGTCTCTCTGTATTTTGCTTTCAGTGAAATTAGTGTTTCTGGTGGGGCATTGTTTGTTGAGACCTCAATCTCCGCCCTGTGTATGCTGGCTTCTAATTTTAATAACCCTGTAGTAAGCATTTGTTTAATGCCTACAGATGCTGCCAGGCAGTGCCCCCTAATTACGACTTTGTGGGCATCCCACTCAGTGGCACGTGTTGATGTTGTGTTTTTATTTAGAGAGAAATAATCCGACAGACATTTGGCTAACTCAGCATTAAAAGGGGGGTCAGTCAGGGCGTCTGGTTGCAGGCGCCATGTTGGGATACGAGCGTGTGTATAGCCCCAGAGCAATGTAGCGTAGTGTGGGTTGTGGTCTGATATAGTACGGGCTAGATAGCCGGATTTAGTTACCTTTGGGATTATGCCGGGTGTAGCGAAAAACATATCTAACCTGGTGTGAAGTTTATGTACTGGTGAATAAAAAGAATATTCGCATATTGTGGGATGGGAGGTTCTCCAAATTTCGTTAAGCCCATTATTGGAAGCCCAATCTGCCAAATCGAGCGACACTCATTTAGCTGGGGCATTGATTAATGGAGGGGTAGAACGGTCTTTCAAAATATCTAGAACGCAGTTAAAATCCCCACCCCAAATGGCATCTGTTGCTGGGTCACAAAGCATACTGCTGTTTAGTGTCCTGAGGAAGTCGCATTGATTTACATTGGGAGTATATAATGTTATCAGGGCTAAGGGGCCACCGTCTAATGTACCTTCCAGGATCACGTACCGCCCGTTTGGGTCACTTTGTGCACGGGACATAGGACCCCGGGGGCTATCCAGATTGCCACACCTCTGTCATATGTTGAGGAGGTGGTCCCATATAGTTGGCCCTTCCATTTTGCTTTGGTATTTTCGAACGAGGACTCAGCTAAGTGTGTTTCTTGCAGCATGGCTATGTGTATCTGGTGCCTCCTGAGGTATGCATAGATCCGTTGCCTTTTGCTTAAGGACGCCATGCCCTTTACGTTCCATGTGAGAATTTTATAGTGTGTGGTGTAACGCTGATTTTGAGAAGCCATGGAGTTTAAGTGAGTCAGTGAGGGAGGGTACCGCCTGTGCATGCTCAAGCCCGTTTTTGTTAGTGGTTTGATACGTGCTCAATTTACCTAGCCTCTTAGCCTCTGGATTGTGTGCCTTGCCTTTTAGGTTTTCATTGTGGTGTGGCGCACTGCAAGTGATACATGTCAATACATATAACAGAAAAAGTCCCATTCAATTATAACTATAACATCTACTATTCTTAACAATAGTTGCAATTGTGGCAAGAACAGGGTAGAAACAGGACTTGCCATCCTGGAGTAACGGTCCATATGGAGCGGGGGTGATCCAAGACCACTGGTACCTGAACGCCTTGGCCCCGGCCCATTTTGCGCATGTTGGTGTCTTTGCCGACCGGGAGCGACAGCGAATCGAACAGACCAGTTGGGCGAGATAATTATGTGGCGACACGCCTCGGGAGTATCCAAATAGGAGTAGTGGGTGAAACGCCCTCCCATGCTTAGGGCCGAAAAGTTAGCAAATGTCGTCTGCCGATCGTGGAGTGAGGCTGGGGCCGCGGGCAGATTCTGCTGAGTCTGAGTTTATCTCTGGGTCAGGGTCTGCTTCTGATTGCACAGACAAGGATGTTGGTGATGCGTTGGCGAAACGTGATGTAGACTGTAGCAATAGCGATCGTTCAACGCGCGATTGTTCAGGGGTGGGTTTGCTATCTTGTTTTCTGCGGGGTCTGCGTTTATCCCTCGGAGGTGGGTTTTTGTCCATGGAGGGTGACGGGTCAGCTAGGCCTTTGGCGTCGAGCCATGGCCATGCGTCTTCAGGAGTAGGAAAGAAAAGAGTGCAGGTGTTGTCTTGTATACGAAGTTTAGCAGGGAACAACAGGGAGTATTTGACATTGTGCTCTCTTAGTCGCTCCTTGACCCGGTAAAATGAATTTCGTTTTTTTTGCACCTCTACTGTGAAGTCTGGATAGGCTGTTATTTGCGTATTCTCAAAGTGCATTGGGCCTGCCTTTCGGAATAGCTGCAGTATAAGGTCTCTATCGCGGTAGTTCAGTAATTTTGCTATTAGGGGACGAGGATAAGCGACTGGTGGCAGGGGTCTTCTCGGGACCCTATGGGCGCGTTCTATAGAAAAAAACTTTGGGACATTGTTTTTCAAAACCGATTCAGTTAGCCATTGTTCGATGTAGAGTTCTGCGCTGGGGCCTTCGGCGCGTTCAGGAAAACCCACAAACCGGATGTTGTTTTGGCGCGATCTGCCTTTGGCTTCTTCGGCTCTGCATTTAAGTACCTCCACCTCTGCTGTTACAGCTCCCAGTTGTGATTTAATTTCAAGTATGGATGGTGTGAGGTGTGACATGTATTTTTCCAGCCCAGCAACCCTTTCTGCTAGCGCCTGTTGGTCCGTGCGGAGCAGGTAACATCCTCAATAACTGAGCCTATTTTCGCCTCCAAAGTTGTTTTAGTGTCTAGTATGGCTTGTAACACCTTTTCAAGTTGTGCTGAATGCGTTTGCAGTGTTACTTCCATTTTCTGAAGGGCTTGATATGTGTCTGAGGCCCCAAATGGTGGAGGCGGTGTATCAGGGTCCATGGTTCCTGGGGGCGCCCGTGGGGTCTTTGGTTTTCCCATTGGTTGGTTTCCGTACAATGCTATTGTTGGTAGTTAGGATTTGCACCGCGTTAATTAGTTATGTCGCACTGACTTGACACTTTTATGCTGGTAGCGTATTTAAGATGATGCAAAGGGACTTTGCTTTGTTCCAGTTCCTGAGGGTGTTGGGCAGCCGGGGTTTTTTTTTTGTTACAGGAGCCCAATGTGTATAAGTCCAATACCCGTTTTTTTCCGCAGGTTTCACTCTTGGAAGTAGTATGACAGGCACTTTTTGGACCAGCTACCTCTACAGTTTACTTTTTACTGTACTTAGTTTATTTGTTAATTTCTTGTGTTAATATAGTGTTTCCTTTTCCCAGCCCCACCAGCTTAGAGTTGCGTTGCGTTTCCTGCCCTTGGTATGGTGTGTTTTGGGTGCTATTTTGCTCGGGGGTATAAAATGCCTTGAGCACGTTTGTCTTCCCGCGACTTCTGTTTTTTAGTGGCTACAGCGTTGTGGTCCAGCAGTTTACCTGTGTCTTTTACCTGGGCCCTGGGGGTCCACTCGGCACCTCCCGGCTCCTGCCCTGTCTGTCCAAGGGCCTCCGCGCCTTCCAGGGGGACACGGGAGGCTCGCAGGGCGTGTGCGCACCTCCCCGGTACGTCAGGTGCAGCGCCGGTCGGACGCGGCACCAACAGGACGGGGCCCCCGAGGTGGAGCAGGCGCGCGGGCAAGCCGCTACTCACCGCCGTCAGGAACCCCGGCCCTTTTCTCGGTCCCGGCGCAGGTTGTGCCCGGGCATCTCCCAGTGTGGCAACATGATGAGGAAGGACGCCTGGATCGCTCCGCGGTGCGGCTGTGTGCCAGCCGCTCTAATCGATCTCCTCGCTGCTGCGCCCGCTGCCACTCCCGTCACAGTGTCTCCGAAGCTGGGGGAGGTGGTCTTCGTCCCCGCGGCGGGTCCAGACGTCTTTATCCAGGATATTTATTTTGGGCCGGGGACGGGGCTGCAATTTATGCGTCCGACCTGGTCACCATTTTGGACATGCCCCCAGACTGGGCAAGTTCATCATTTCAGAGAACTCCCCTCACTGGAAATGACCATCTATTGAGACTGCAGATTGCCTGTGAGATTGTATGAGGAAGGACATCATCCATATTTTATGCATATGCCTGACATTGAAGGAGGAATGAAGATGGCTACTAAAGCTTCACTTTACAAGAAAAGGCATTCACATGAGTAAGCAGGCAGCAATAGCCTGCCTCCAAGGAGAAGACCTAGTGCTTAGTGGAAGATTCATGAAATTTATGATGTCTACTGAAAAGAAACTGTGAATGTCACAACCTCCAGTTATGTCAGATGAGCTGAGTAGAGGGAGCAGCCAGGAGTCCTACAGTCTAATGTAGGGAACATGTGAAACCTTAAAGACTGCTAGGAGTGGTACCTTAAAATTGACTGTTTTTAACATATCACTGCAGTGGATGAATTTAACCTAAATTTTATTCTCTACAATCGGGCAAATGGCGAGGTCTAATTGGTGAATCACAGAAGGAAAATTGTACAACATCAATTTTAGTATGTTTCTGAATTGTTTTTATAAACCAGGGAGCTTGCACTTTCTTGACACAATCAGCACTTTAAATCCACAAGAATTTCTTTTAAATTTTGATAAATGATGAGATTACACTGAACTTTGGGGGTAACTGCACAGACCTTAAATATAAGTGTTATAACTGACTGTTTATTATTCTTGTGTGTCAAAATCTCATATGCTGCTTTCGGCACACACTGCAATTTAAAACTTTTAGAAATTCCCTCCTATGTTTCAATAAGCAGAAGCATTGTTCCCAATTTTTTGATGTTGTTGTTATGATTTTAATTGTAAATGTTTTAAATACCTGATCAATTTTATTCAACTTTTGAGTGTGTCTTTGGATGTTACAGTGTGCACTATTAATAAAATATGTATATTTAATATATACATAAAGACAAAGCAAAAGCGCCTGGATACCCTTGCAGGTGATAAGCTGCACCCTATAAATATGACTTGATTGAATGATTGATTGATAAAGACATTAATTCATTAACTAGTGGATTCACATTCCGTGTAAAATCTAAAACGTAATTGCTGCAGTGAGTAATATTGTGACTTGAGATTCTGCATGCAACTCAGTGAAGGACCTTAAAGCTGAGGTAGTTGCTCTGGTAACTCTAGGCAGGAAAATATATTATCTGGAAACCAAAGTTGTTGTGCTGCATTGTATCAAAAACGAGAATAAAAAATGCAGACATATCTACTATGATGGTGCTGTTTTTCTCTCTCAGTGCTCTTACCCTTTAGGCTCTCATGCACCAACGTGCATGCCCTTGCACCACAGTGCAATGGGGGCTATGTTCTGTCAAGAATAGGTTTTGTGCTGGAAAGGGAGCCATCCTGTACAGAACCTATGCTTTAATACTTCTGCACTTTGTGTGTGTATGCTGTACAATGTAGCATGCATGCAAAGTTTGAAAGTTATGGGGAAATTAAAACATTTCTCCTCTGTTACGTCTGCCCCAAAGGAGGCGTATGATTTTGGTGCAAACTCCTATCTATAGTTGTTAGTAGATAGTGATTTGTGCCAAAGCTCCATGGTGGTTGTATGGGACCCACAGAATGACCCTTTGATGGAAAGTAGGATAAAGAAGTGCGTAGTGCTGCTTTCCATTACTTTGGCCAACCTTCCAATGCAAATCCTGATTTGCATTGGAAAGTAAATACAAATCGGTTTGTGTTACAAAAGTAACACAAAGCTGTACAGAGTGTTAGTAAATCTGAGCCCAAGTGTGGCTTCCTGGTCTGTGTAGCTATGTACTAACTACATAATGTGCTGAGATTGTACAGAGCTTTGATATTCGTATGAAGAGCAATTCATAATCTACTTGTTAGTAGATTTAGATCCTAGTGATCAGCAAACTAGCAAAATATATTTTCATTAAAAACAGATGACAGTGTGAATTTTTTTGCTTTAGCCTGGATTGTTTCAAATATCATTTTCTTCACTGTACATATACTGAGCTATTCAGGAAGGTAACTTGCACTTGTGAGCAATTTACACATGAAAAGTACTCTTACACTTTTGAGTAACTTTACAACTCATGGCTGCTCACAAATCCAAATATAAAGTTACTCAAAAGTGCAGACTTAGGCCCATATTTATACTTTTTTAGCGCCGCATTTGGTCATTATACAATTGTATTTTGTAAGTTTGCGCTGATTTTGGGTCAAAAAGCGGCACAAATGCGGCACTAAAAAAGTATAAATATGGGCCTTAGACATCACTATCTCCTGAGAAAAGAGGTGAAGCCAAATTTACAAGTGTAAGTTACTAGTGCCAAAATAGAAATGGTAGCAGGTACAGCATCACACATTACCAACCATTGCTACTACAACATCCTCCCATAGAAAATAATGGAGAAGGGACTTAAAATGAAACTCCATAGGAATTTATGTTAAATTAACATGCATTATTTACATTACATTATTTAAAATAGTTAAACATATAAATATAATGTATTCCTAAATAAAATCTAAAATAGTACACATTTATATTTAATTATGAGTTTAATAAACTTTTCAAGTTAAAAATTAAAACAATATTATTTTTGTTTACTTACATATACATTCAAACTAAATTACTTTGAATTATATCTAGGTATAACTTTGTATAGTTATTAATGTGTATTAAAAAAACGATTTACTTTAGCTGGAGATTTATTTTTTAACTTTAAACTTCGGAAAAAATAGTTTTATTTACTTTAATATATTCAAATGGATTAAAGTTGTGACTCACAATTAAGGTAACAATACTGCAGCATTTTGTTCTACATTTAAAATTATTAAATAAGATTATTTTACTAACAATATTTAACATAACATTTTTTAAATAATTTATTTTAAATGCAATACACTTTGTTAATTTTCCCTATACTTTCTCTAAGGGTGATCTCAAACCCACCCCTGTATTTGCAACTAATAATTGACCAGTGTTGAAATCTGTTTGATGCTGAGATATCAGATCGTCTATCATGCAACACGTCAATTATTACATTTATACCTTGTATTTAGAATTTAACAGGTTGATAGGTCGATAGGAGTCCCAAACTTTGGCGTCTTACCCGGTTTCTAAAACATTATAAGCTTCTCTTTTTTTCTTAAAGAAAGAGGTAATTCCAATTTAAATGTCATTTCATTCAAAAGGTGGTGAAAAGGAGGGTAAAAAAATCTACAAAGATTTTACAGATCTGGTTAGGAATCCCATCCTCTGCCGGGGCCATGGCTGCAGAAGAGGTTGGAGAGAAATTGGAACCTCTTCTTCACAGAAGGTCGAATTAAGGGCTATGGTTTATCTATTGTTAAATTGGTTAATGCAGTTTATCTTCGTTGTGTTTTTTATTTTCTTTTTTTTATCAAGTGAACGCAAACGTCTGCGGTAACATGTATTACTTGGAATATTGTTTACAGTTTTCTGTGAAGTCAAGCCTTCCCTACATCTAGAGGAATCCGAGCTTGTTCACTTAATTCACTCACTACAATTCGGGTCGAGAATTTATATCTCACCACTTTCAGAGTTCACCGACCGCCATTGAAAACTACACGACCACACACACACACACATTATTCTGCTCTATATTTACTAATTTCATATTGAGTAGTTTAACCAGTTCTGTGCCCAGGACGTAATGGTTACGTCCTGAGGCTCAGTGCTGCTGTGCCCAGGACGTAACCATTACGTCCTGGTCACAGAGCCCAGAGGGAGCGATAGCGCTCCCTCTGTGGGGTTCCCCCCACCCCTCAAGTCAGGGACGGAAGGGGAAGCCCTTCCCCTTCCACCCCGACCCCCCCCAACTCCCCCTGTGACGTCAGCATGCGAGTGCGCGCTGATTAGTCACAGGGTCTCCCCCATCGTGCTGGGATTGAAAGAGAAATGCAAAGCATTTCTCTTTCAATCCCATGGGGGAGGCCCGCAGAGGCTTCAAAGGGAAGGAAATGTATTTCCTTCCCTTTGAAGTCCCTCCCAGGGTTTCAAAAGCCGGATTGCTTGCACTAGACACCAGGGTTTTTTTTTTGTCTGAAACTGACAAAAGGGAGCAACCCCTTGGGCAAGGGTCGCTCCCAGGGGGGGCATTTTTGGGGAAGACATTTTCTGCCCCCCCTGGGGGCAGAAACCTCTAGGCACCAGGGATCTTTTTTTTTTTTTTTCTTTTTTTTATGTTTTCTTTTTTTTTTAGGTGGGGAGCGACCCCTTAGGCTAGGGTCGCTCCCATGGGGGCAAATTATATTTAGGCCATTTCTGCCCCCCTTGGGGACAGATTGGCCTATTTTTTGCGTGAATTTCACGCAAGGGGAGCGACCCCTTAGGCAAGGGTCGCTCTCTGGGGGGGGGGAATTATTTTAGGCCATTTCTGCCCCCCTGGGGGGTAGATCAGCCTATTTTGATTAGGCTGATCTGCCCCCAAGGGGGGCAGAAACCTCTAGGCACCAGGGATTTTTAGTTTTTTTTGTTTTACAGATGGGGAGCGACCCCTTGGACAAGGGTTGCTCCCCTGGAGGGGCGAATTGTATTTAGGCCATTTCTGCCCGCTTTGGGGGCAGATCGGCCGATTTTAGGTCAATCTGCCCCCAAGGGGGGCAGAAACCACTAGGCACCAGGGATCTTTTTTTTGCGCCGTCACGCAAGGGGAGCGACCTTGTAGTCAAGGGTCACTCCCCGGGGGGGGGGCAAATTTATTTTAGGCCATTTCTGCCCCCCTGGGGGCAGATCGGCCTATTGTTATTAGGCCGATCTGTCCCCGGGGGGGGCAGAAACCTCTAGGCGCCAGGGCAAATTTATTTATTTATTTATTTTTGTCTGTTTGTTTTTTTAGAGATGGGGAGCGACCCATTAAGCAAGGGTCGCTCCCCTGGGGAGCAAATTGTGTTTAGACCATATCTGCCCCCTTGGGGGCAGATTGGCCGATTTTAGGTCAATCTGCCCCCAAGGGGGCAGAAACCACTAGGCACCGGGGATTTTTTTTTTTGGTGCCAATGTCACGCACGGGGAGCGACCCCGTAGGAAAGTGTTGCTCCCGGGGCGGGTTGGGGGGGTGGAGGGGGGTGGGGGAATTTATTTTAGGCCATTTCTGCCCCCCCTTGGGGACAGATCGGCCTATTGGTATTAGGCCGATCTGCCCCCGGGGGGGCAGAAACCTCTAGGCGCCAGGGCAAATTTCTTTTGTGTGGTTTTTTTTTGGTTTGTTTTTTTAGAGATGGGGAGCGACCCATTAGGCAAGGGTCGCTCCCCTGGGGGCAAATTGTATTTAGACCATTTCTGCCCCCCTTGGGGGCAGATTTGCCAATTTTAGGTCAATCTGCCCCCAAGGGGGCAGAAACCACTAGGCACCGGGGATTTTTTTTTTGGCACCAATGTCATGCAGGGGGAGCAACCCCGTAGGCAAGGGTCCCTCCCGGGGGGGGGTTGGCGGGGTGCGGCACAAATTTATTTTAGGCCATTTCTGCCCCACCTTGGGGGCAGATCGGCCTATTGTTATTAGGCCGATCTGCCCCCGGGGGGGGGGCAGAAACCTATAGGCGCCAGGGCAAATAGTTTTTTTGTGTTTTTGTTTGTTGGTTTTTTTAGAGAAGGGAAGCGACCCATGTGATGTGTCCACGTTGTGTTTTGGCCCAATTCCTATTGCGGGCGCTAGGCCTAACCACACAAGTGAGGTATAATTTTTATCAGGAGACTTGGGGGAACGCTAGGTCGAAGGAAATTTGTGGCTCCTCTCAGATTCCGGAACTTTCTGTCACCGAAATGTGAGGAAAACGTGTATTTTTAGCCAAATTTTGAGGTTTGCAAAGGATTCTGGGTAACAGAACCTGGTCAGAGCCCCACAAGTCACCCCATCTTGAATTCCCCTGGGTTTCTAGTTTTCAAAAATGTGCTGGTTTGCTAGGTTTCCCCAGGTGCCGGCTGAGCTAGAGGCCAAAATCCACAGGTAGGCACTGTTTTCTATGAAAAAATGGGATGTGCCCACTTTGTGTTTTGGGACATTTCCTGTCGCGGGCGCTAGGACTACCCACACAAGTGAGGTATCATTTTTATCGGGAGACTTGGGGGAACGCTGGGTAGAAGGAAATTTGTGGCTCCTCTCAGATTCCAGAACTTTCTGTCACCGAAATGTGAGGAAAATGTGTTTTTTTAGCCAAATTTTGAGGTTTGCAAAGGATTCTGGGTAACAGAACCTGATCAGAGCCCCACAAGTCACCCCATCTTGGATTCCCCTAGGTCTCTAGTTTTCACAAATGCACAGGTTTGGTAGGTTTCCCTAGGTGCCGGCTGAGCTAGAGGCCAAAATCTACAGGTAGGCACTTTGCAAAAAACAGCTCTGTTTTCTGTGATGTGTCCACGTTGTGTTTTGGGGCATATCCTGTCGTGGGCGCTAGGCCTACCCACACAAGTGAGGTAACATTTTTATCGGGAGACTTGGTGAAACGCTGGGTGGAAGGAAATTTGTGGCTCCTCTCAGATTCCAGAACTTTCTGTGACCGAAATGTGAGGAAAAAATATTTTCTTAGCCACATTTTGAGGTTTGCAAAGGATTCTGGGTAACAGAACCTGGTCAGAGCCCCACAAGTCACCCCATCTTGGATTCCCCTAGGTCTCTAGTTTTAAAAAACGCACAGGTTTGGTAGGTTTCCCTAGGTGCCGGCTGAGCTAGAGTCCAAAATCTACAGGTAGGCACTTTGCAAAAAACAGCTCTGTTTTCTGTGATGTGTCCACATTGTGTTTTGGGGCATATCCTGTCGCGGGCGCTAGGCCTACCCACACAAGTGAGGTACCATTTTTATCGGGAGACTTGGTGGAACGCTGGGAGGAAGGAAATTTGTGGCTCCTCTCAGATTCCAGAACTTTCTGTCACCGAAATGTGAGGAAAATATATTTTTGTAGCCAAATTTTGAGGTTTGCAAAGGATTCTGGGTAACAGAACCTGGTCAGAGCCCCACAAGTCACCCCATCTTGGATTCCCCTAAGTCTCTAGTTTTAAAAAATGCACAGGTTTGGTAGGTTTCCCTAGGTGCCGGCTGAGCTAGAGGCCAAAATCTACAGGTAGGCACTTTGCAAAAAACAGCTCTGTTTTCTGTCAAAAAATGGGATGTGCCCACTTTGTGTTTTGGGACATTTCCTGTCGCGGGCGCTAGGACTACCCACACAAGTGAGGTATCATTTTTATCGGGAGACTTGGGGGAACGCTGGGTGGAAGGAAATTTGTGGCTCCTCTCAGATTCCAGAACTTTCTGTCACAGAAATGTGAGGAAAATGTGTTTTTTAGCCAAATTTTGAGGTTTGGAAAGGATTCTGGGTAACAGAACCTGATCAGAGCCCCACAAGTCACCCCATCTTGGATTCCCCTAGGTCTCTAGTTTTAAAAAATGCACAGGTTTGGTAAGTTTAACTAGGTGCCAGCTGAGCTAGAGGCCAAAATCTACAGGTAGGCACTTTGCAAAAAACAGCTCTGTTTTCTGTGATGTGTCCACGTTGTGTTTTGGGGCATATGCTGTCGCGGGCGCTAGGACTAACCACACAAGTGAGGTAACATTTTTATCGGGAGACTTGGTGAAACGCTGGGTGGAAGGAAATTTGTGGCTCCTCTCAGATTCCAGAACTTTTTGTCACCGAAATGTGAGGAAAATGTGTTTTTTTAGCCAAATTTTGAGGTTTGCAAAGGATTCAGGGTAACAGAACCTGGTCAGAGCCCCACAAGTCACCCCATCTTGTATTCCCCTAGGTCTCTAGTTTTCAAAAATGCACAGGTTTGGTAGGTTTCCCTAGGTGCCGGCTGAGCTAGAGGCCAAAATCTACTGGTTGGCACTTTGCAAAACACAGCTCTGTTTTCTGTGATGTGTCCACGTTGTGTTTTGGGGCATATCCTGTCGCGGGCGCTAGGCCTACCCACACAAGTGAGGTACCATTTTTATCGGGAGACTTGGCGGAACGCTGGGAGGAAGGAAATTTGTGGCTTCTCTCAGATTTGAGAACTTTCTGTCACCGAAATGTGAGGAAAATATATTTTTTTAGCCAAATTTTGAGGTTTGCAAAGGATTCTGGGTAACAGAACCTGGTCAGAGCCCCACAAGTCACCCCATCTTGGATTCCCCTAGGTCTCTAGTTTTCAAAAATGCACAAGTCTGGTAGGTTTCCCTAGGTGCCGGCTGAGCTAGAGGCCAAAATCTACAGGTAGGCACTTGGCAAAAAACAGCTCTGTTTTCTGTGATGTGTCCATGTTGTGTTTTGGGGCATATCCTGTCGCGGGCGCTAGGCCTACCCACACAAGTGAGGTAACATTTTTATCGGGAGACTTGGTGAAATGCTGGGTGGAAGGAAATTTGTGGCTCCTCTCAGATTCCAGAACTTTCTGTCACCGAAATGTGAGGAAAATATATTTTTGTAGCCAAATTTTGAGGTTTGCCAAGGATTCTGGGTAACAGAACCTGGTCAGAGCCCCACAAGTCACCCCATCTTGGATTCCCCTAGGTCTCTAGTTTTAAAAAATGCACAGGTTTGGTAGGTTTCCCTAGGTGCCGGCTGAGTTAGAGGCCAAAATCTACAGGTAGGCACTTTGCAAAAAACAGCTCTGTTTTCTGTCAAAAAATGGGATGTGCCCACTTTGTGTTTTGGGACATTTCCTGTCGCGGGCGCTAGGACTACCCACACAAGTGAGGTATCATTTTTATCGGGAGACTTGGGGGAACGCTGGTGGAAGGAAATTTGTGGCTCCTCTCAGATTCCAGAACTTTCTGTCACCGAAATGTGAGGAAAATGTGTTTTTTTAGCCAAATTTTGAGGTTTGCAACGCTGGGAGGAAGGAAATTTGTGGCTCCTCTCAGATTCCCGAATTTTCTGTCACCGAAATGTGAGGAAAATGTGTTTTTTAGCCAAATTTTGAGGTTTGGAAAGGATTCTGGGTGACAGAACCTGGTCAGAGCCCCACAAGTCACCCCATCTTGTATTCCCCTAGGTCTCTAGTTTTAAAAAATGCACAGGTCTGGTAGGTTTCCCTAGGTGCCGGTTGAGCTAGAGGCCAAAATCTACAGGTAGGCACTTTGCAAAAAACAGCTCTGTTTTCTGTGATGTGTCCACGTTGTGTTTTGGGGCATATCGCGTTGCGGGCGCTAGGCCTACCCACACAAGTGAGGTATCATTTTTATCAGGAGACTTGGGGGAACGCTGGGTGGAAGGAAATTTGTGGCTCCTCTCAGATTCCAGAACTTTCTGTCACCGAAATGTGAGGAAAATTTGTTTTTTAGCCAAATTTTGAGGTTTGGAAAGGATTCTGGGTAACAGAACCTGGTCAGAGCCCCACAAGTCACCACATCTTGGATTCCCCTAGGTCTCTAGTTTTCAAAAATGCACAGGTCTGGTAGGTTTCCCTAGGTGCCGGCTGAGCTAGAGGCCAAAATCTACAGGTAGGCACTTTGCAAAAAACAGCTCTGTTTTCTGTGATGTGTCCACGTTGTGTTTTGGGGCATATCCTGTCCCGGGCGCTAGGTCTACCCACACAAGTGAGGTATCATTTTTATCGGGAGAGTTAGGGGAACATAGAATAGCAAAACAAGTGTTATTGCCCCTTGTCTTTCTCTACATTTTTCCCTTCCAAATGTAAGACAGTGTGTAAAAAAGACGTCTATTTGAGAAATGCCTGTAATTCAGATGCTAGTATGGGCACCCCGGAATTCAGAGATGTGCAAATAACCACTGCTTCTCAACACCTTATCTTGTGCCCATTTTGGAAATACAAAGGTTTTCTTGATAGCTATTTTTTACTCTTTATATTTGAGCAAATTAATTGCTGTATACCCGGTATGAAAACCCACTGCAGGGTGCAGGTCATTTATTGGCTCTGGGTACCTAGAGTTCTTGATGAACCTACAAGCCCTATATATCCCCGCAACTAGAAGAGTCCAGCAGACTTAATGGTATATTGCTTTCGAAAATCTGACATTGCAGGAAAAAGTTACAGAGTAAAACGTAGAGAAAAAATGATGTTTTTTTCACCTCAATTTCAATATTTTTCTTTTTCAGTTGTTATTTTCTGTATGAAACCCTTGTAGGATCTACACAAATTACCCCTTGCTGAATTCAGAATTTTGTCTACTTTTCAGAAATGTTGCGGTTTCTGGGATCAAGCATTGGTTTCATGCCCATTTCTGTCACTGACTGGAAGGAGGCTGAAAGCACAAAAAATCGTAAAAATGGGGTATGTCCCAGTAAAATGCCAAAATTGTGTTGAAAAATTGGGTTTTCTGATTCAAGTCTGCCTGTTCCTGAAAGCTGGGGAGCTGGTGATTTTAGCACTGCAAACCCTTTGTTGATGCCCTTTTCAGGGGAAAAACCACAAGCCTTCTTCTGCAGCCCCTTATTCCAATTTTTTTTTAAAAAACGACATTTTCACTGTATTTTGGCTAATTTCTTGGCCTCCTTCTGGGGAACCCACAAAGTCTGGGTACCTCTAGAATCCCTAGGATGTTGGAAAAAAAGGACGCACAGGTAGCTTATGTGAACAAAAAGTTATGAGGGCCTAAGCGCAAACTGCCCCAAATAGCTAAAGAAAGGCTCGGCACAGGAGAGGGAAAAGGCCTGGCAGCGAAGGGGTTAAGAGTTTACCAAACTGACACAAAAACTGTTTCTTTTCCAGAGATTCAGTTTTGGAGGGGTTCACAAGGGGCTGTGCAGCCATGTACATTGTACAATAAAGGAGAGTCAAAAACAAAATGACTCAAACGGTGTGGCTTATTCTGTTCTCTCCCCATGAAGAACTGTTAAGTGTTAATAAATGTTGCAGCGGGTGAGCTGTTCTTTGATAGTTTAATTATACCGCGGAGCGGTGTGATGTGGCGCATGCACTGTCTGGATGCCAAGTCTTGATTGAATGTTCATTTTCTCCATAGCACAGCAGTCTTCCGCTTTAACTCTGTGAAACAGTGAGCAGCACATGTCATGTGTCGCAACTGGATGTCATCCAAAATGTAAGTCGTCGAGGGTGGGCCAAACGGACATACGTTCGTCAGTTAGGATGAGGTGGTCCACGGAAGAACAGGAGGCTTTTAAAAATAAGAAAGGAATAGTAAATGGATACGCAGCCCTTCATGATATTACTTTTTAAGATGGCGTACTACATGAAATAGGAATGAGGTGACTTTTATTATTATTATTTTTCTGTTCCATTTTGAATACATTTGCTGGGTTTGTTTTTGCTTTTGTGCCAAAGCCTCAATCTTTGGTTGGCCGTGTGTGTGTTGTGACTCTCTGACTGCCTAAATAGGCCTCTTTCTTTCTACTTATATTCGTCTTTCCTTCAATCCACCGTAATCAAGATTCACGTTCTTATTTATATATTCGGATGAAATCGACGTTTGAATCCAAAATTATATATAAAAACCATTTTAAATACCGTGTTACATTTATTTATATTGGTAATGGTAATGAACCAACAGGAAAGAGGGTGATAAAGTACAACAACATTGAAATTGTATAAGGGTAAGGTAGGCAAAGAGCAGGTGGAAGCCGGTGTGCAATGGATTCAGCACATGAAAATATGTCTTATTGTCCATAGTTTTCCTAAAAATGTATGCAGATACTGGTATGCCCGGTTTTCACCTTAGTTTCCATTAAAGGCAATTTTTGGAACCTTTTCATAGCATTTTGAGTGTATACTGTTACCTATTAAGCTGTCCTTTGAGTCTCAGGAAAATTACACTTGTTTGAGTTTTATTTTTAGGGGGTGAAATGAGACAAATTCTAAGAACGTTTGTCTATGGGCTATCTTCTTTTAAAATACACTTTTGAATACATACTCTTAGAAGCGATCTGGGCTTCTAAATCGACCACACATTGACCATAGCCAGGTTCCTGAAAAGGTGATGGACTGACTTGGGAATTTGGTGTAATTATTACTATTGTTTTAGCAACAGGACCCTTTTTCGACAGGTTTTCTGTGATAACCCGAATTCATCTACAAAGGTAAGTAATCTATGTGACATAATCTGTTATTTGTGACATGTACGTTGTAAAAATTAAACCACATCTTTAGATGAATCTCACAATTTGTAGTGCGGTATTTTCTCTTTTTTCTGTGGGGTAAAATGGTTGTTGCCTAATCCAGACATTTGGCCACTTTTTTCATTGATCTCCCTTCAAGTAAAAGGTTTTTTTAACTTTAACGTTAATGACCACCATAATACTATTAAATGTTTTGTTATGCTTATTGTGAGTCAGTTATCTCATCAATCGAACACGTAACAGTTTATTTGGTGCTCTGACTCTCTTGTACAATATAGCATAGAGGTCTATTTCTGTTGGCAATGGTCGCTCTAGGTGTGATTTTTAGAGGGGGGCTGTGCAGTTGTTAATCTAGAATTTAAACAGTTTGAAGCCAGCAGGAGTTGCTGGTTTGCTCCAGACGTCCTGGATTTTTTTATAACTTAGCACCCAGCCAATAGCGTGCTAGGATTGTTGAGTGGGTGTTAAACGTAGCATCCTAAAATGTGAGTTGTTGTCTTTTTGGTCAAATTACTGTTAGAGAGTCTAGTGGCATCCACTGGTATTGGAAAGGTCTATGTATGAGACTTATTTTTCCTGATAGTGTTGTTGGAATAGATGGACTAAATATTGCTGGATACTTTAAGAATAACTGTAAAATAAGACTCTAAGGGTTTTACTGTCTGATAGCCTTGTGCATTTGCAGCCCTAAACATTGTCAGGGGAAGTACTATATACAAGCAGCTCTAGACACATCAGCCATTCACAAATTTAGCCCAAAAAGCCCTAATCCCCGGCAACCCTTTAGGCTGCTGTACAGGCAGCGTGGCAGGACATAATATTAATGACATCAGTAGCCCTGTAGCTTGAGTAGACAAAGAGAGGAATGTGTTAAACCGAGAATTCAGAAAGGACAAAATGAACAGATCTAAACTGGCGATATATCGATGGTGCAGTGAGACACGAAATAATCTAACATGCATGGGGCGCATAGAAATAAGACAGAGCTAGTTTTGGAAGGCAGAAAGAGTCATGGTAAGTAGGAGACAATCGAACCAGGCTGTGAAACTATGCATGGAAGCTACTATAAATTCAGAGAAAGGAGAGGTAATCTACAGAGCCAGATAATAAGTATAGGCAATAAGATGCTAGATGATTCATAAAGGTAAGGCAAGAGAGTCTGTGAATTTAGGTGATAAGATATAAGACATGGGAGAGACTAACAGGGAAATCAGCAAAATACAATACTGGAAACAAAAACAGGGCAACACCAATATTTGATAAGGCGAGTGAGAGAACAGGGCTGATTGCAGAGGCCCCCTAACCTTTTGCCCCCATATTCCACTTTTTGCTGGTGTTTTCCTGACTCTGATGGTGCCCTGGGTACTGCTAACCAGTCCCAGGGCCTGTGCTCTGTGTAAACTCAGTATGCAAATTAGGCTAATTATAATTGGCCAAGTCAACCTACCTGTAAGTCCCTAGTATATGGTAGGGCATGTAAGTTTAGGGAACCCAGCATAGGTATTGCACCCATAGGTGCACTGCTGAGGTGCCCAGTGTCATTTTAAAGGCAGACCCGCCTTGCTGGCTGCTTTTAAATTAAAGTTACAATGCAAATTCGACTTTGGAATTAAAAGTATTTCCCAAGTCTTAAACTACCTTATTTGTACATATAAGTCACCCCTAAGGTGTTGCCTATGTGCCCCTAGGGCTGGGTGCCATGTAACTATAAGTAGGGACCTTATACAAATAGTTTTATAAGCCCTGGTGAGGTAAAACAGACAAATTTGTTTTTCCCTCATTTTAGTGAATGGCCTCCATAGGCTAGAATGGGGAGACTTTATTTTAATTTAATTCCCCTTAAGTAACAGATACCAGAAGTTTGGTATCAAGTTAATTGTTATAATAAATTCCACAACTTCTAGTTGTGGGATTTAATATAACTTGTTCAGGTAAAGAGTTTTAAACTTTACCTGAAAAGTTGCCAACTTCAGCCCTGCAGTGTTTTGCTGCTGTGCTCCGATTGGCCAGCCTGTGGCAGCCTGGCCAGGCTGCCTTGATGAGGTGTGAAGTGGCCTGGCTCCACACAAAGAGCTGTGCCTGTGGGAGGAGATCTCCCCTCAGCAGATGGTGAAGCAGGAAGGAGGAGGGCTGCCAAACGAGTCTTCAAAGGCAGAGAAGGACATTTGGAGCAACCCAGCAACACCCTCACATCCTGCAAACCCAGACAATTAGGTGCCCCCTTGATTAGATTAAGAGAGGGCAGGAGAGGGGTGTGTTTAGGATTTTTAGCCACACCAGTGGGTGGGCTCAGCCAGATGTAACGTCCAAAAATCACTTTCAGCCATGACGGAGTTTTGAGGAATGTTGCTCCCTGGGATTGATTTCTGCCACACTTCCCAGGAAGTGGTCATCACAGGGGGAAGGACCCTGCACCTGATTGCAGAACCAGGACCCCTGTGTTTTTCACCCAGGAGCAGGGATAAAACTGGCAGACCTGCACCTACACCTCAGATCCCTATCAGATTCCAACAAGGAAGAACTAGAGGAGAAGAAGGACTTCCCTGCTGGACCCCTGACCTGCACCTGGACACTGCACTCAGGAGGACTGCACCAGCTGCACACTTGGCCTTCAGTACTAAAGGCACTAAAAGGTCTTTACCTGTCTTCTACTGCTTCAAGAAGGGACTCCCTGTATGCTACAGGTACAAAGGAGCTGCCCAGAGTCCACTGCATCAAGTCCTGCAAGCAGAGCCCAGCTGACCAGCGTCCAGTGGCCATTTGAGGATTCTGGCCAGGTGCATTCTGGGAATTGTAGTCCCAACTCCCAAAGAGCAAATCAGAGCTTCTGGAACCTTGGATCAAGTTGTGGACACTTCAAGGACACAAAAAGGACCTCTGGAAGAAGATCCAGAAGTCTGGAGATTTTTGGAGCAACTCCATAAGTTGAAGAGGTGCATTGTGGGAGTTGTAGTCCCAGACCTCAAGCGGCACACCAGAGCCTCTGAACCCTTGCCTGGTGCTGTGGACCACTTTCCTGAGTCAAATACTTCTGAAAGTAAGTGTGACAGTGTTACCTAGTGGGTGGCCTGAACTCTGGATTTTGTTCCTTTCCAGTGGGACCTTTTTTAATCCTTTGAGCGCTAGTTGCTTCTATGCACTAGAAAGCAATAATTCTTTAAAAATTCATATCTCCTGTTCCCCTCATCCAATTTTATTAGTTTTGGTGTCATTTTAAAGATAAAAATATAATCTATTTTTATAAATTTATTTTGGATCTTTATACTGTTCCCTGTGTTTTATTTAATTACTGTTTTGTGATATTTGAATGCTTTATGCTTTGTCTCCTAAGTTAAGCCTTGACGCTCGTTGCCAAGCTACCAAGGGTTGAGCTAGGTTTAATTTACTGAGGCTTAACTGGGCCTAAGTGGAGGTTAGTGGCCTATTGATAAGTGTAAGTACTTACCTGCCCTTACCAATAACCCATTTTCCAACATTTTTGGTGTGCAGTGGTGGGATCCTGCACTTGTGTTCAGTATCACATTACAGTTTTAAGTAAAACAAATTAAAAATCCTTTAAATTGTCCTAGTACAAAAATTGTTTTTAATTTTTAATTTGGATTCATTTCAATTATTGAATTTTTTTGATTTTTCTAAATTCTTGTTTCCAATTTTTGGAAAAAGATTTTGTTGACACAAAACTAGGGAACTATGGAGCTTAATCTGGCTAGCCTACCCACACTGACAGTAGTCCATCTTAGGGGGTTGTGCCTGCAACCACTGACCTCAGGAGGCATGTCCTGATTAAATCCCGACAGCATGGGCTGAGGCCCAAGAAGTAGGCCCAGAGGAAGTTCCAGAGGAGGAAGAAGCAGGGGAGGATGCTAGCTCCAACCACTCAGGGGAGGGAGGGCATCTGAGCCTAAGTGAGGATGAGGAAGACTGGTCCTCACTACACACAGTCACTAGGGTCATACCCAAAGCTAGTTGGGGGAAGAGGGTCCCTTCAGGAGGAGAGAACCTGTCTCTCAGGGAAAGAGAGCTGGAGGCCCAGCTAGCATTTATAGCTTTGGAGGCACAGAAGCTGGCCCTAGAAGAGAAAAAGTGGGCAAAGAAAGAGAAAAGAGATGGTGGCAGCGACAGAGAAGCTGAGGTGTCCATGGGTGGGGGTTTTTGCCCCAGATTACCCAAGGGGGTGGTTCCTGCCTATGTAGAGGGGGATGACATAGATAAGTGGCTGGGGGCCTTTGAGAGGGCCCTTCATATGAGGAGAGTTAAGCCTCAGTACTGAGGTTCACTTCTTTGGGGGTTGGTCCCCAACTCTGGGAGGGATAGGCTCCTAACCTTGAGGGGGGAGGAGGCAGATTCATACCCTGGTATGAAGAGATGCTTAACTAAAAAGTTTGATCTGACCCCAGAGCAGTATAGGATGAAGTTCAGGGACACCCAGACGTTCAATACCCAGTCTTGGGTTGACTTTGTAGACACCTCACTTAAGGCACTAGAGGGCTGGACTCATGGTAGCAAAGTAAATACTTATGAGGGGTTATACAATCTGATCATGAGAGAGCACATCTTGACCAATTGTATCCAAGAAAGGTTACGCCAGCATCTAGTGGACTCTAAACTGACCAACCCTAGAGAGCTGGGGGAGGAAGCTGATGAGTGGTTGAGAACCAGGGTGGTTGTCAAGTCCCAGGGGGGAGACTCCAGGAAGGTGGGGTCAGGTCCCCAAAAACCTAAGGAGGGACGTGGTAAGCCCAGCACAGAGGCTCCCTCTGTACCCCAGAGCCCTAAGAAGGAGGAGAGTAAATCCCACTCCCACTCTGACAAGCAGAGACAGGGAGATCCAGAGGTAAATAAGTTCTCGGAAAGTAAGGCTTGCTTTGACTGTCAGAAGACAGGTCACTTCAGATGAGATACAGCCTATCCAAAGAAGGTTTTTAGCAATAGGCTGTCCAGTGTAGCCATGGAGGAGGACTCCTCAGATGATGAAGTCCTCCTAGCATTGGGCTGGGAGACAGGAGCAGATGGTAAGCTGGTGATCCCTGAGGGTGGGAGTAGGCACTTTCACCCCAGTCAGGTGAATGGGATCCCTACCACTGGCCTGAGAGACACCTGTGCCAGTCACACTATAGTGAGTGACCGGTTAGTGACCCCAGACATGTATGTCCCAGGAGAGATAGCCACAGGGGAGGTCACCTCCAAACCTGTAGCCATAGTGCCCCTAGAGAGGGAGGGTATCCTTGGCTGGTTCAGGGTGGTAGTCAGTGCTGACCTCCCCCTACATTGTATCCTGGGCAATGACCTCACAGAGGTGAGTATGGTCCGAGATGGGGCGGTCGCCCAGGGTGCCCCCCCAACCCAAAGTCCTGGGGAGTCAGTCCCTACAGTTAGGAAACAGGGGTCCCCAAGAAAAGGAAAGAAGAAAAGGAAGGGTGGGCCACTCTTAAAGAAAGTTCTAGGGAACCAAAGGCCTTCTGCCCCAGTAGGGGGGGAGCCCAGAGTTGGCACTGGTGAGGCCTCACCTGACCCCAAGGAAGTCCTGAGTAGTCAGCCAGCTGTCTAGAGGCAGGGTGTTGCCCCTTCAGTGACAGAAGGGACAGTGGAAGGAGGGTGTCTGCCACAGGAGGTGGTAGCCCCCCACTCTAGACAGCAAGAGGGGTTCCAGGACCCCACAGTTGCCCCCAAGGTAGCTCAGCCACCTGTCAGTGGAGGGTGTGGTTCTGGGTACTGACAGCTGTCAATAGCCTCTGCTGGGTGCTGGCCTTCCTGGCAGCACTGCACTTGCCCTGGGAGGCAGACCCCGGGGCCAAAAGCAAAGTAGGCCCCCTGACCCTGTTGGTCATGGTGGGGTTGCTCAAGTGTTGGGTGACCTCTTTGGGTAAGGTAGGTGTTGCCCTAGCAAAGTTAGGGGTAGGGGAGGTGGGCACCTCACTACCCAAGTTGGCAGAGAGAGAGGAGGAAGACCCCCTAGAGGGAAGTTTCAGTTTGAGATGGGTCCTTTCACTGTTGGGATGGATTCACTACCCAGAGGGAGTGACCATGGCTGGAAGATGTAAGGCAGAGTAGGCCCTGCAAAGGGACAGCCTGTTCTCTTCACTGTCTTCCTCGCCTGACAAGCCATGAAGACTCTCCCAGGGTTGGGCTGAGTCTCTTGGGCATATGGCCTTGGGGGGGGGTCTTGTGTGAGAGAACAGGGCTGATTGCAGAGGCTCCCTAACTTTTTTCCCCCATATTCCACTTTTTGCTGGTGTTTTCCTGACTCTGATGGTGCCCTGGGTACTGCTAACCAGTCCCAAGGCCTGTGCTCTGTGTAAACCCAGTATGCAAGTTAGGCTAATTATAATTGGCTAAGTCAGCCTACCTGTAAGTCCCTAGTATACGGTAGGGCTTGTAGGTTTAGGGACCCCGGCATAGATAGTGCACCCATAGATGCACTGCTGAGGTGCCCAGTGTCATTTTAAAGGCAGGCCCGCCTTGCTGGCTGCTTTTAAATTAAAGTTACAATGCAAATTCGACTTTGGAATTAAAAGTATTTCCCAAGTCTTAAACTACCTTATTTGTACATATAAGTCACCCCTAAGGTGTGCCCCTAGGGCTGGGTGCCATGTAACTATAAGCAGGGACCTTAAACAAATAGTTTTATAAGCCCTGGTGAGGTAAAACAGACACATTTGTTTTTCCCTCATTTTAGTGAATGGCCTCCATAGGCTAGAATGGGGAGACTTTATTTTAATTTTAAAAGTCCCCTTAAGTAACAGATACCAGAAGTTTGGTATCAAATGAATTGTTATAATAAATCCTACAACTTCCAGTTGTGGGATTTAATATAACTTGTTCAGGTAAAGAGTTTTAAACTTTACCTGAAAAGTTGCCAACTTTAGCCCTGCAGTGTTTTGCTGCTGTGCTCTGATTGGCCAGCCTCATGCAGCCTGGCCAGGCTGCCTTGATGAGGTGTGAAGTGGCCTGGCTCCAAACAAAGAGCTGTGCCTGTGGGAGGAGATCTCCCCTCAGCAGATGGTGAAGCAGGAAGGAGGAGGGCTGCCAAACGAGTCTTCAAAGGCAGAGAAGGACATTTGGAGCAACCCAGCAACACCCTCACATCCTGGAAACCCAGACAATTAGGTGCCCCCTTGATTAGATTAGGAGAGGGCAGGAGAGGGGTGTGCTTAGGATTTTTAGCCACACCAGTGGGTGGGCTCAGCCAGATGTAACGTCCAAAAATCACTTTCAGCCATGATGGAGTTTTGAGGAATGTTGCTCCCTGGGATTGATTTCTGCCACACTTCCCAGGAAGTGGTCATCACAGGGGGAAGGACCCTGCACTTGACTGGAGAACCAGGACCCCCCTGTTTTTCACCCAGGAGCAGGGATAAAACTGGCAGACCTGCACCTACACCTCAGATCCCTATCAGATTCCAACAAGGAAGAACTAGAGGAGAAGAAGGACTTCCCTGCTGGACCCCTGACCTGCACCTGGACACTGCACCCTGGAGGACTGCACCAGCTGCACACTTGGGCTTCAGCACTAAAAGGACTTTACCTGTCTTCTACTGCTTCAAGAAGGGACGCCCTGTTTGCTACAGGTACAAAGGAGCTGCCCAGAGTCCCCTGCATCAAGCCCTGCAAGCAGAGCCCAGCTGACCAGCATCCAGTGGCCATTTGAGGATTCTGACCAGGTGCATTCTGGGAATTGTAGTCCCAACCCCCAAGGAGCAACTCAGAGCTTCTGGAACTTTGGATCAAGTTGTGGACACTTCAAGGACACAAAAAGGACCTCTGGAAGAAGATCCAGAAGTTTGGAAACGTTTGGAGCAACTCCATATGTTGAAGAGGTGCATTGTGGGAGTTGTAGTCCCAGACCCCAAGAGGCACACCAGAGCCTCTGAACCCTTGGCTGGTGCTGTGGACCACTTTCCTGAATCAAATACTTCTGAAAGTAAGTGTGACAGTGTTACCTCGTGGGTGGCCTGGACTCTAGACTTTGTTCCTTTCCAGTGTGACCTTTTTTAACTCTTTGAGCGCTAGTTGCTTCTATGCACTAGAAAGCATTAATTCTAATTAAATATAATCTATTTTTATATATTGATTTGGGATTTTTAAACTGTTTCCTGTGTTTTATTTAATTACTGTTTTGTGATATTTGAATGCTTTACGCTTTGTCTCCTACGTTAAGCGTTGTCGCTCGCTGCCAAGCTACCAAGTGTTGCGCTAGGTTTAATTTACTGCGACCTAACTGGACCTAAGTGGAGGTTAGTGGCCTATTGCTAAGTATAGGTACTTACCAGCCCTTACCAATTACCCATTTTCCAACAAGGAGTTAATGTGTAAGAGCAATATAAGAAGTGTGGAGAGTGTGTGTGTGTCTATGTGTGCGTGAGTGTGTGCGTGTGTGTGTGTGTGTGTGCATATATGTATTTCAAGAATTCCAAAGTGGGGCTGGGGGTACAAGAAGAAAGACTGAAGAGGCTACATGGATTATTTTAAGAGTGAACTAGTAAAATAGGCACAGGCAGTGAAAGAATAAAGGATAGCAATAACAGTGATTGTGAGATACAGGTAGAGAAAAAGAGAGTGGAATCAACAGGGGAGGGAGAAACCAAATTCATAAGGTTGTAAAAATAAAGTAGAGATTGAAAATGTATTAGAGGATAAGTGACAGTTGGTATAGAACAACGTGCTCTATGTCAGTCTATCAATGTTCCCTTACCAAAACAAGCACTGGCAAAGCCAATCAGTCTCAGCAATTCAAGAGCTATTGGTGTTGTCAATATTAATGTCTTTTAGCTATGTGTTATGGAGTGGAGTGGAGTGGATGTATGTGGTGTGGATTGGAATTCTGTGGATTGGAATTGTTTGTTATGGAATTGTGTGGCCTGGAATTGTGTAGTATTTAGTGGAGTTATGTGTAGTGGGATTATGTGGCCTGGTGTGCAGTGGAATTATGTGGCTATTAATCTTGTGGTATTGAGTGTACTGGAATTATGTGGTGTGGTGTTGAATTTTGTGGCATGATGTGTGGAATTCTGTGTTGTGAATTGGATACATGTGGTGTGTAGTGAAAGTGTGTTGTGGAATGGAATGATGTGGTTTGGTGTGGAATTATGTAGTGTGGAATGGAATTGTATGGACCTGAATTGGGTAGAATGGAACTGTGTGGCATCTAGTGAAATTATGTTGAGTGGAATTATGTGGCGTGGTGTGGAGTGTATTTTTGTGGATTGTTGTTATGTGGTATAGAGTGGATTTATATGGAATGTCTTTGTGTGCATTGAGTATTGAGCCAGCACACCCTGCTACTTGGTGAGACTAGCAGGGACTCGGGTGAAATGAAGAGAGGCCTAATGTGACGGAAGGGAAGGGGTTGAAGTGCAAGGGTAGTATAACAGGGATGAGATATAGGTAAAATAAGATTATTTACCAGAATAAAAAGAGCAGAATACTAGTGCCCACCTTTTAGGGGTAAGAATGAAATTCTGTAGCTGCTTTGCTTTTTGCTGTAAAACTAAACATCCTTTTTCATCAGTTGGAACATTCTTTGTAACTTTATTACGCAATCCTATTCTTAATGCATTAATGACATGACAGATAATATAGGGTGTACGAAGGCTACATATGTAAATAGAATACCATTAAGAGCCCCTGCATTTCTACAACGTTTGCACTTTTCAGTTAGTTTGTGTGAAATCACTGTGAGAATAAACAGGTAGTAATGTCTTAAACAGATGGGCACAGGATATGTGCCTTACCATTCGATCATTACTGTATTACATAATGAACAATGCTTAACTTCATGCTATAAAACATAACAATGCATTACATATCAGTGTTGATCACACTGGGACTGCAGTTGACTCCTATTTATACAACAGTAGCTGTCTCCGGCGAGCTGCAAAAACTAATGTTCTGTTTCTACAATACGGAACATTATTGAAGGAATGCTAAGCATAGGAAATGCATGAAGAGACTAATTAAAAGTCTAATTAAAAGTCCCCAAAACAGGAGATGGAGGATAGAGTGAGTGAACTGAAAACACAAACTCTCATATGGAGTGTTCCAAAGACAATTGAAAAAGTAGTTCCCAAAATGGGAAGGGTGGATGTTTAAGAGTACTTGCTCCATGCTCTGAGGGGAGGGCCAAACACCTCATAGACAGAACACATTCATGCCATAGACAAATGGGTACAAAGGATTCCAAAGTGATGATGGAGCAAGCAAATACAAATCCTATGGGTGAGCTGATGCACACAGACTGAGCACTACATGTCTCTTCGAGACAGTGCATGCCTAGACCTAAACAGTGCCACAAAGAGGCAAGGAGGCTGAGCAGTGCCATACGAAGAGAGGTGGATATGCAACAAGATGCAAATCCATACACCTCTCTGCAGTCCTGCTCACCACGAAGACCTATAGCATTATGTTATGTTATGTTATGTTATGTTATGTTACTAGGTATTTATATAATGCAGCATTTGCCAATTATGTTGCTTCCTGGTCGTGATTCATTCAACAGTGGCTCTCCAGGGAAGTATTTTGTTTCTGACCCACACTGAGGAGTAGGTGAGTTACTTAGAGGATGTGTCTTATCCTCACAGACTAAAGGGGGGATCTTGAAACAATACCACCTTAACCTATGTGACTGTCAAGTATGTAATGGGCTGTGTTTGCATGGTGGTTTGCTGTGGGAGTGCATAAAAAGACATAATTTCTATGCACATGGATGTATTTTGTCTGCGGGTGTAGTCATTGGTGCTTGCATGTGCATGAATACTTGTATATTTGTTAGTGAATGTCTTTCAGTGCTTGACCATGGGCCTGATTTAGATCTTGGTGGTCATACTGCCAATCCCCGTTGGCAGTGGACCTGAGAAGACTGTCAAGGCGACTATATTTAGATGTGTAACGGCTGAGCTGCTGACTTCCATGATGAAGTGCTCTTCCTAGCCGTCAGTCCTGCGGGTTCCCACCACTCATATTTTAATGTTACAGTCCTGCAGGGGATGTACTGGTGGTGGTTTTCTGATGGAAAGAGGACATCGCTCGACCCAATGAACATTGGATAATGGCAGTGGCTGCGGATTAGAGAAAAGTCACACACACCCATGCACTCAACCCTTGTTATATGTGCCCCCTGCATCACACACAACACACTACATTCTTACCAATATCCACTGGCATTCCAACACAACAGGTACATGCCGCAAACACAAATAAACAAACATCCATGACACAACATACACACATTAGTGATGCTGCACCCCCACACAACACAACCAACACAACTACACACTCATCTGCACAAATACACACAAGCACAATTACACACATCACAACAGCAACCGCACAACAACATGCACCTGAATTCTGCATGCAGCAACACAACAGATAACACAACATATACAACAACATCCATGCCATATTCAAGTGGCACACAAATTGACACAACCACGTCACCTGGTACACCTTCCTCTAACTCACACTGCCAATCATATTGCATGCACACATATATATACTGACTTGCACACACAACTCGAAGCACAAAATGACAATGTGACCACCCAATGTACACAGTCAATGCAGGTTCCCTACCATCATGTCTAGCCATGGGGGGGGGTCGTGTTTTCTCATGGTCCTGTGGCAGCAGCATTGGAGGGTCATTTCCAGTCATGCCCAGTCAGAAATGGAAGTAGAATCAGGAGAAAAGGTGAGTTGTCATCCCTTTCCCCAACAATCCACCAAGTCATAAGTGGAAGTCAGACTGACACATTTTGCTTGGCACATTCAAATCAGCTTAGCGGTAAGTGTGGCTGGAGTCCCACCATCAGCCACACTTTCTTATGGTGCCATTGTGGTGGATGGGAATCCTTGGCGGAGCCTGCGGGACTCAGGCAGGTTAAAGTCTATGGGACTCCAAACATCTAAATCCGGACATGGACCGCCAAGGTGCGGGTGGGTTTTCCGTCAGAAACCCGATGGTGGGACAGTTACCGCCAACATCTAAATTAGGTCCTATATTTTGGCTTATGTGCATTTACACTTATAGGAGTCTTGCTGTTATGTGTCAATCTTTATGTTGTGTAATTATATAATTGTTCTCTCTAACAGTGTCTGATTATCTTGAGATGAAAATCTTGTTATTGCTGTATGCGGAATGTCCTGGGGTGACGCTTGTTCCGTTATATTGGGGGGTGAGCTTCAGATTTCCCAACAATCATGCAGGCATATAATGTTAAAATACATTATAAAACAAGTAGAGTGCATTAGAGGGGCTAAAGGGGCAGTGGAAAGGGAGACAAATGTGGATTGGTGTGGGAACTAAGTGAGAGAAAACACAATATCTTGTAAAATAACCTAAATTTTTGAAGACTTTTAAAGCAGAGAGAGGGAGTGTGTGTGTTCTTTTTTGTCTGTGTGTATGTAAAAATTCATGGCAAAATCTGACAGACAGCTCACCATACCTGACTGAGAGCAGCTGTACCCAACTATTGAATAGAAAGTAAATTTATTAGGTGGGTTGTAACACCTCAAACACTGCTGCTGAGGCTACACCCTGTGAATATCTCAGACACTTGCAATGGTGAGAAATAAGCTATTCGGGAGTCTGTGCAGCCTTGCTCATGTTTCTGTACCTGCACATAAGCAATGTGGCACAGACAGCCAAAATGCGTTGTGATCCAAACTAGTCTGAATAAAAACTATTGGCATTGTTGAATATCCTGAGGTCATGCTTTCTTCTTATGGAAGATGTGAACTTGTTTGAGGATATACAATCCCTGAAGAAATGATAATGGTTCTGGCTCAAACTAGACTAACCACTGATGTATTTCTCCATTTATGGTTACCAAGGCATGCAAAAGAGGCCTCAACCCATGCCAGCTGCTATGCTGCTTTCATGATAACTGTTTTTTTTATTTCTGTGCCATTAACAAATTAGTGTTTTGTGCATGGTGGGCAGCATGGGTTAAGGCACCAGGTAGCACTGGCCCTTCATAACTAAAAAATTTCATTTGCTTTAACATAACTTCCAGACACATCCGGTCCAGACTGCTACTTGCACACATCCCACACATACAGAAAACTAGATCTGACACTCTTGTCTACTACATCACTTTTAAAGTGTGGAACGACCTGCCTCTACACATAAGAGCCTCCTCCTCACGCCTCAAATTCCACAGGAAGATGAAGACCTGGCTTTTCGAGTAGTCCCAAGTTCGAGTGTGCCTAGTCTCTGACCTGCTCAGCTTCAGGATACCCTTCCTGGTGAGAGTGAGCTCTACAAACACAACTTGTGTTGTGTGCATTGAAAACCATAACTTTCGATTTTCAATGGTATGTCAGTTTAGCCAGAACCAGAACTCCTTTTTGGAATGTTTCTCAGTGAGGTTTGTTGATGTTTTCATTCACTTAATCATGCTTAACGAAGGACGGAAGCAGGGCGTGGCCTTCATCTAGGCTTTGCATCTATCACACTGCCAGCAGCCCAACCTCACTGCTCTCAGCCAAAGGCCATTTACAGCAGGGATTGGTTACATTCCCTGAATTGAAGCCAGGCCGTGTACCCAACCTCCTACCATCTGCTGATACCCAGTGACCACATTAGCTGTAGTGGGTAGGATGCCCGCCGAAGGTTGGGTACTACAGCCAGGCCCTGCACCCAACCCCTGACCACACATGGCCAAAGGGTATGGGCTGGAGTGGGTACAGCACCAGCAGAGGGTTTGGTGGAGGGCCTGGCTGTAGGTAAGGCACTGTACCCATTACTCTGCTGCACATGATTAAAGGCCGTGCGCTGCAGGGGATCGAGTACCTGCAGGCAGTTGGGGCCCTATGTCCGTCCAGATGCCCAACCTCCCAATGCACACAACAATTTGACATCTTACATTACAAAATAGAAATTTACTGAAAAACAACAAAGGTTAAAGTGACATTGTAGTTAGGTATGTTAATATTATGTTACTTTGCATCAAAAACCCCTTTGAAATTCAGACTTGCATCCAACTTCCACAGGCAGCCAACTTCCTTCTTCTCATGACCTTTGGTCATTCACAGCAGAGGTTTGAATGCAGGGCTGGTTTGTAGCCAGCACCAGCACCCAACCCTGCTCAGGCAGCCAATACAGCAACCCACCACAGACACTCAGGACCAGTCTCCTTTTTGGAAAACAAATCTGAACGGGCAAAACTCTCATGGGTGGCAGCACAGACCGTGTGCTCTCCTGGAACTACCGCAGGAGTCCAGAGGGATGAGCTGGCTTCCACAATACAGCCGTAAGATTGCAGAAACTCGAAAAAAATATATGTTTTTATGATTTGGCCCCAGGGGGTCAGGGTACCATACACCTTACTTTTTTTTTTTAATTTTCAGGACATGGGGACCCAGCCCCCATGTCCTGAAATGGCTGACTGCAACATTTCTCTTCATGTTGAGAAAATGCAATCAGAGCTTGAGCTCCTGCGGGATTCACAAGATTATTTTGCATCTACAAGATGACTGTTAAGAAAAAAAGTTCTTTCCACCAATCAGATCGCTCTATTTTTTAAATTTCACATGAGCACAGGACTCTCAAAAACCCAACTGTCCAGGGATACAAATAATTTGAACCTCAATATCTCAAAAAACACTAAACGAATTTACATCAAATCACAAAAAGCATGCTTTCTGGGTAAAGATCTAGCTTTCTGGTGTAATTCTGTACAGTTGTTTTGGCTGTGGCACTGTTCAAAAATCCCTCAGGAAATTGTATGCAAAATGAAATTTTGGGAATCCATCCTTTTTTCTCAGCCCTGGCCTGACAGATAACCTCAAAAACATTTCAGGAAGGAGTTGAGGTGGATGATTTTTATTTTGAAAGTTTCAAAATGGTTCGTCAAACGGTGCCAAAGTTATTAGCAAACCAAAAATGCTTTTCCTATGATAACTAGGTCCTAACTTTAATTACACCTTAATTTCTCAAAAACTACTGAAGAAGGCCATATTTATTTATTTATTTTGCTGTGCCGCTATACTGAACAGGCCAAATTAAATTTTTATTTTACTTGCCACTGTCCCACTAGAGGCCAGTAGGATCTGAAAACCATTATAAAAAAGGAGGTGTGAGTGTCTGTGGTGGCTTGGTCATATAGGGGTGGTTGGCTACCCACACTGGTCACATGCAGGGTGTTGGCTGCCCATTTCCATGCCCTGCAGCCAGCCCCATGCCACACATAGCCAAAGGCTATGCGTGGTATGTGGTTCATTGCCCGCTGTGGGTTATAGCCAGGGACTGTCCACAGACCAGGTTTTGGGGTCACCTCCACTCTGGGCATGGCTGAAGGTCATATGTGATGAGGGTTTAGCTGCCCTCATGGGATTGTGGCTATCCGCAAGATGTGCATGCTTAGTGGTTGTCATGGTTACATGTGGTAATAAAATGTTACTTTACATTGCAAAAACACCTAATAATTCACTGAAAATAACAATGGTTAAAGTGACGTTATAGTTAGGAATGGTTATAATATCTTTGCATTGAAAAAAATGCAGAAGTTCACTGAAAATTAGGTTAAAGTGACGTTATAGCTAGGTGAACATGTTATATCACATCACTCGACATGTTCTATGATATCATTGATAACATCACTGATGACATCTAAAAGGAAATCATTGACAACAACAATTTGCATGGCGGGGTGCGAGTCTTAAATTTCACCTTAATCCTGATGCAAGGGGATACCTCTCCCACAGTGGTACAAGTCGTGCTCCGGCAGCCCATATAATGCACACACCAAACTCTCTTGCGATAAGGAAGCTCTCGGACACCACAATATGCTGCCAGTAGATTTAGTTACAAATGGTGGCTGCCAATGAGTAGTTATAGTTAAGTTAGGTTTTCCATAGACAAGCTGTTTTTTTTTGTTTTGCTAATATTATTTGCACTGTTTGATGAAAATTTCCAAAAAAGCAAATTCACATCAGCTCCTTCTTGGAAACTTTCAGGGTCACCCGCCAAGCAAGGGCTGAGAAAAAAGGTGGGTCAAAAAAGCAATTTCCCAATGCATTTTTTATAGACTCATTTAGGCATTGATACTGCACAAACTGCAGAACAGAATTACACACAATTTGACAGTAAGCTGGATCTTGGTCACAGTGATTGTGATTTGGTATAAATCCATTCAGTACTTTTTGAGAAATTAAGGTTCAGACATGTTTGTATATCTGGATAGTTGGGTCTGCAAAGTCACACAAGAGTCTCACAGGTGCGCCATTTTAAAAATAGAGCATTCTGATTGGCCCAGGGCACTTTTTTCTCTTGGGCCTATTGCTCTCCTGGGAGTCAGACTCCTGCGAGAGCAAGAGCTCTGATTGACCACCAGCACCATGAGAGAAATGTTGCTGGCAGCCAATACAGGACTTCAGGACATAGTCCCCTGTCCTGAATTTAGCGGGAAGCCCCTCTAGACCCCATGGGAGGCACCCAGAGGGATCCCCTAGGGCCAAAGTTTTAAGCAAATTGGCAAATTTTGTAGCAATACTGTGGGAGCCTCACGGGATCTAAGCAAAGCAAAAATAAGTAGAAAATGCCATCACAGGGCTAGAATTTTATTAAGGAGAGGGGCATGCGGCCCCCCTCCCAGAGGCATTGTAGGCCCCATGGAGTCCATCTCCTGGGGGAAAAATGTCCAATAAAGGAGAGGGGGACTTTTCTTCCCCCCCTCCCAAAACCTTCAAAGTCCCTGGGGATTTCTTTAATTAAGGGAAGGGACACACCTCCCCTCTCTGAGCCATTAGAGGCTAGCTCCTGGGGGTGATTATTTAAATCAAGGAGGGGAGGGGATGTGCAGCCTCTCTCCCCAAGCCTTAAAAAGGTCCCTAAGTTACATGCCCCCTCCCACCCTGAGCCTTTAATGGCCCCAGAGACCACATCCCCTGAGGCTGGCTCACTTACTATGTCCCTGGGAACAAACATTGAAGGCCTGGTTTAGCTTTTGGTGGACAGGTTACTCCGTCACAACGTTGACTGATATCCCACACGCTGATATCTAAATCCCATAGGAAATAATGGGATTAAAATTTCGGCGAGCAGGTTATCCATCACCGTTGTGACGCAGTAACCCGTTCAACGAAATCTAAATCAGGCCCCAAGTCTGCACCGAGCTTTAGAAATGCTACTGAAGTCTGGGAGCAGACATGTGTTCTGTTTCCCTGCCCCTACTGATGCAGGCAGGGAAACAGAACACATATTGTTACTGCCCAGAGGGAGCAGCATAAATAATTGCTCCGTCCGTGCAGGAGCAATGCTGGCTCCTGCACCATGTATGGTGCCGATTTGGGCCACGGGACCTTGGGGATCCACACTGGGCATCCAACATTTGGTGGGTGGGTGCCCCTGGTGAGCACCAGGGCATCCACATATAATTAATTGAGGCCCTGGGGGATGGGATCCTCAGGGCCTGAAATGAATCAGGGAAGGGGGCTGTGTGGCCCTCTCCCCTTTTCAACAAAAAATGGCCCCAGAGGAGGAAGTCCCAAGGGCTTATGAAAGATTATAGAGGGCAGCCGCATGACTAACCTCTCCTTTTAAAATATGCCGTGAGGGATGGGGACATGAGTTATATCTAGCTCTGCTAACTATAAATGGAGAACATTTCTGTGCTTTTTTAGATCAAAATGTTGATGTTCTCACTGAGATATTCACCTAATAATGTCACTTAAACCTTTGTTTTTTCACTATGAATTTCTAAAGTTTTGTTAAACAAAAGCAGATCTTCTTATCACACCTAAATATAATGTTGCTTTAACCTTTGTTGTTTCAGTGAATGTATACACAAATTATCTAGTGGTGGTCAAAACTAGGTAGTTATAGTTATGTCTGCTTTTCCAAAGAAAGAACATTTTTTGTTTACTAATAACTTTGACCCCATTTAACAAATCTTCACAAAACTTTCCAAAAAAAGTTCATCCACCTCAACTCCTTCCTGGGACGTGTTAGGGTGGTTTGTGAAGCAGGGGCTGAGAAAAAAGGAGAGTCTCAAAATGCAAAATCCTCATGCATTTTCCATAGATTACTTTAAGAGGGCCTACAGCAAAAACTGCTGAATGGAATTACACAAAATTTGGCAAAAATCGAAATCTTGGTCTGTGGATTGTGTTTTCTGTGATTTGGTATACATTTTGTTTCCCTTGGGCCATCTCGCTCCCACAGGAGTCAGACTCCTGCAAGAGCAAGTGCTCTGACTGGCTGCCAGCAACATGAGAAAAAGTGTTGCAGGCAGCCATTGCAGGACCCGGGGACTTAGGGCCACATGTACAAATATTTGGATTTGCGATTTCCTAATTGCGATTCAATGCAAATTGCCCCTTTCCCCTTTATGTAAAAAAAATGGCCCAGATGGATGGCGTCCCCAGGGCCTAATAAGGCTCAAGGAGGGGGCCAAACAACCCCTCCTCTTTATTTGAATAAGTGGCTGTGTGTATGGGTCCTCAGAGCAGATAACACCTTCGGGTGGAGGGTTGCAAGGCCTCCGTCCCCTTAAAACAATACACAATCTTGGAGTATGGGGTCCCCAGGGCATAAAGAAGCTCAGGGAGGGGGGCTGTGCATCCCAACCCTTTATTTTAGGAAATGGTCCTAAAAAGGCTCAGGTGGGGGACATCCCAGCCCCTCTCCACTTTAATTGAAAAACAAACAGCCCTGGGAGATGGTGCCCCCAGGGCCAGAGCCTATGGCCAACACCTCACCACACACGGCTGAATCCCACGTGCAGTGGGGGGTTACATTTATGTATGGTAATTAAATATCACTTTATGTAGAAAATCTTCCCTAGATATTCACTGAAAAAACAAAGGTTGAAGTAACCGTATAGTTAGGTGTGATAAAAAGATCTGCATTGGTTTTTTTTTTTTAAACTAAGAAATATACTGAAAAAGCTAAAGGCTAAAGTAACTTTATAGTTAGGTTAATTTCTCAAAGACTACATTAATGTTTTGAACTAAAATAAACACAGAAATTCATGAGCTATGGTTAGTAGCACTAACTATAACTTGCACCCCCGCTATGCACTGCTTATGACCTCACATATGACATCACTCATAATATGTTTTATGACATCTTAAATTACATCACTGATGAACGCGTATTGGTCTATAAATTACTATGGCAATAGAGGCCTGCCAGTAAGTACAAAATAGCTCAGAAGAGTATTAGTCATCATTACTGTCATCACAGATACAACTCCCTTAAGTGTAAAAAGTATGCATTATGTGCAACACTGACCCAATACCATGCACTTTACAACTAGCAAAGTTCACATTAACAATCAACCACAGATTTATTGGAAGCCCTCATTGAGCAAGGTTTTCAATCTGTATACAACTGTTCAGAGAAAGCCAATGTCCTAAAACCACTGAATATTAATTTATAAACAAATTACCTACTAGGGACATCCTTTCCCTGTATCAAACACCTGAAACTCACTAAACCTACATTGAGAAATGAAACTGCTATCAGTAGAGAACTTGGTACTGTAAACAGTGCTTACTCTATGGAGAGAGTTTAATTTATTCCACACTCTTGCATACAGTGAAACTATCATACAAAACACACTAGAGAGTATTAAAAATGATCTGCTAAGAACAGTGTACACTCTATGCAACAGTTGTCAAAAAAGAAACTATATGATAAAAATAACCAAGATCTGAAGGTGCTAAACATTCTACTACCTGCACACTTTATACTGTTGTGAAAACATTACAAACAGGCCATCTTCTCAAACAAAACAAGCATGTGTACATAGGCTAGTGCCTGCTGCATACAATCTTCTAAATTATGTAGAAATTGTCATGATGACACAATTCTGTCAAAAAACTCAAGGCTGCTTACAAAGGTTAGTATTTACTATTCTTAAGAAATAAAATCTTGTGTAGAACATAATGGACACAAGTCAACTGTCACCTGCAGACAGAGTTAGTCTTCAAAATAATGATTTATGAAATGTTCAGTACCTCTACACACTTATTAGGATCAGATATGTTTTGTAAACACTTACACACATTAGCTGGACCTGAGCTGTACAACATTAGGTAGAAAAGTAATATGGTACTTACCAGTCACTATGTAAACTACATTCAAGCACATTCATTGGATGGTGCCATCAGTGATGTTGTCACTGATGCCGTCATAGAAAATGTCATTAGTGATGTTATTTTTGAGTTTGTAAGCAGTGAATGGTGGGGCAGGAAGTTATAGTTAGTGCTTCTAACTATAACTGGTGAACTTCTGTGTTTTTTAAAGTTCAAAACATTAATGTTGTCATTGACAAATTCACCTAACTATAACATTACTTGAAAGAAATGATACAAGACAATGCAAAAAATGAGGGTATTTACACATTTAACTGCACTGCATCTCCCATGTGACCAACTGTACTGCATTACATATAGATACAATAAGACTGCGTGATTTGCCCAAAATCATACAATTGTTGGTGAAGTGCCAAAGCCAAGATTAAAGCCCAGGTCCAGATGTTCCAAAATCACTTCTATGTCTTGTCTTACTTGAGAATGGAGCAATGACACAACTAGGACTGGAAATAGAACAAATAACATATTGTGGAATAATGTTCACAGCACAGAGCGTTTGCTTCAACAAACAGAAAAACAAATGCCCAAAATATAAGAGAAAACATTAATCAGCCTTTATATTATGCAATAAAGGTATGAATTTTGTCATGGGTGTCAAGGAAAACACACCCATGAAAATGCTGGGTGTAAACTGTCAGCTGTGATAAGGGGGCAGATCTTGCCATACACCAGCACAAGCAGCCCATTTTCTGTTCCCACAGGGTTTCCCCTACACTACATCAAAAGGATGAATTGCATGTTTAAACGCTCCTTTATAGTTCACACAGCCCTCACTTAGTTATCCTAATGGGACTGCTAGCATTGCCAGAGACAGCAACATTTCATCCAAATGAGGGAGGTATTATGACTTATGAATTGAGCATGTGTTTAAAAGTATTAGTCCAGGAAAATAACTGTTCTGGAAGTATTGATGCTAATTATAAAATTGCTAAGAACTCATCAGTTTCAAAACTGTAGAAATAAAGGTCCTGATTTAGATCTTGGGGGAGGGGAAAACTCCATCACAGTTGTGACTGATATCCCATACACCGTATAATGATCCCATTGTATGGGGTTCATTATACAGCGGACGGGATATCCATCACATTTGTGATGGAGTATTTCCTCTTCCGAGATCTAAACCAGGCCCATAGTGTCAGTTATTGCAGTTGGCTTCTACACTGAGGCAACACTATTATGCAGCACTGCCATCAATACTGAATAGCTACAGATAATTCCCACACAAAAGGGAGAAAGTGAGGAAATCCAACTGTTGATGTTTATGTAGCATGGTGTTCCATGGTACCAATGAGTGCACCAGCACGAACGTCTTTCATTATGTATTGTAACTAGAACTATGTTGTCATTCGACCTGTCAACATGTAAGGAAACAGCTGTGGTTTACATTTTTACCATAGGAACCTTAGTTTTCTTCAACATAACTTCCTTTTTTCAGGAGAAAATTAATCTATCATGCTCTATCTAACTGCAATCATATCAGAGGGGTAGGTTCTCCTAAATATGTTCCTCAAATTGAAAAGATAGGATCTGTGTTTTGAAAATAAATTTTTGCAGGGGACAGTGTTTAAATTACTCATTGGTAATCATCAGTGCATTCCACCATCCCACCCTCCTTACCTTTGAGTGAATATCATCACTCAAATTTAGGCACACGTTTTTCTCCATTCTATGGCATATAGCGGGTCATTACAACCCTGGCGGTCTTTGACCACCAGGGCTGTTTTGTCGGAAGCAGCGCCAACAGGCTGGCGGTGCTTCCTTGGGAATTACTGCCGGGACGGGCGATTTCCCGCCACTTTTGTCCCGGCGGTTTAAATCCTCCCAGGGAATTACGAGTCCCCCTCCCGCCAACCTTTTCATGTTGGTTTGAACCGCCATGAAAAGGCTGGCAGAAAGGGGAGTCACGGGGCCCCTGGGGGCCCCTGCACTGCCCATGCCACTGGCATGCACTGACCCCTGCCACGGCCCCATGCAGCTTTTCACTGTCTGCATAGCAGACAGAGAAAAGTGCAACGGGTGCAACTGTCGCACAACCGCAACACAGCCGGCTCCATTTGGAGCTGGCTCCCGTGTTGCGGCCGAGATCCACGCTGGGCCGGCGGGCGGAAAGCAGGTTTCTGCCCGCCGGTCCAGCGGGGATCTCCAAATAGGCCCCGTGGGAGTGTGGCCGCATTGGCGGCCGCCTGGCGGTTTCAACTTGGCGGGCAGCAAATGAGGGCCATAGTCCCGCCTCCTCTGCTTTAACCTCTCATCTGGATGTGTATTCATCCTGTAACACCAAGTGCATAGTGAAAGCTGAGACAAAGGAGAGAAACTTATGGCACCAGGTCATGGCAGTTAATTGAATGAAGATTACCAGTAAGTATTTAAAACATGGCTATCTACTCTGTCTTCCTCATTCTGGTCGCTAGTTTTTAGATTTACCAAGCTTTATACTCAAAACCCAAACTGAATGATTTCATGCATAAACTTTACATTTCTTTTGCATTAATTATTGATAAACTAGAATTAGTAGAATGTGGTACTCCAGCTAATGTATGTTGCACAAATGCATAAGGCACAGCCCAGGAGTTTCAAAACAAATATCATATACAACAAAGGGGCTGATTTAAAAAAAGTGGCACTGCACCCAGTGCAACGTCACTTTCCTTATGCCCTTTAGCACCTCCCTACCGCCATCATGTGTGTTTCATATTTAAAATACAGTGCACCATAGCACAGGGGGCAACAGAGTCAGAATTCCTGATGCTGTTGACATACTCTGCAGGAGTGGCGCCAAAATGTTGGGGCTACTCCTACAGAGTACATAGGCACCCATTGTATTCAATGGCATGCCCCCTTTTAACTCCTGCTTTCAATGTGCCATCTTTTTTAGCACCCCTAACGGGGGAACCCCCCCTTGCATACATTATGCCTGAGCAGGCATAATGTGGTGCAAGAGTTTACAAAGTGACGCAGTGCATGCATTGCACCACTTTGTAAATATGGCATGCGTAAAAAGCCACTTTACCGTCGCCTTGGTGTCAAAAAAATGAAACTATGGTGGCGCTAGGGCCTCTTAAATCAGGCCCAAAATGTTTAAACTCACTCCATAAGGTAGACACTCATCTAGTTGACCAAGCTACCTCTTTTCTAGGAAGATAATATTATACTGCTTTTTACTGCATATTGTGACGGGTGTGCCCTCATTGGGAAATTACTCAAAAACTGTTTTCATTGTGTAGGTAGCACTGGATATTCCATGAAGAGTGCACTGTGTAAATAAAATCCTTATTTTACATCTTTGCTTCAGAAAGTGCTAGCATATTGATTCAAAGTTATTTCACTTTAGTTTCAAAGATCTAATTCATTTTTGAATCTACATTCTTGATAGCTCTAGTAGAAGAGTAACCTCTGAAACAATTTACTTTGTGCTGACTGAGAGATTGCTGGTTCATTCCGTCCCAGTAGTGATGCTCAATACAGATTCCTGGCTGATAGATAACAACCCTACTCTCAGAGGACGATGGTCTGGTCTCTGAGTCCAGGATAGCAGGTGGGTTGTCAACAACTGAACATTTAACAGTGGTTAGCCATCTGAGACTGGGACAAAAACAATTCATTTGAATGTTCAAGTGCATTTAGAATTTTGATTGTCATTTGTTCATATCAGACTACTGATTCAAGGTTTTTTAAAATTATTATGGCTTTCATCATCTTCACAAAGCTACTTATTGGCAGAACATCAATCCAATTAAAAGGAAATTGTGACCTTGCAATTTTCTAGAAGGTGAAATGAAGAAAATAGAAACTTTATGCTTTTGTTGATAAACGTAGGGCAACAGCATATAACATGAGCTAAACTTTCACATCTCTAGATGCAAAAGTGACAGCTTGAGTTTTATCCTTTGTAGGTCCAAGTTTGCCAATTTTCAGTATGTCACAAAAAAGCCAAATCACAGGTTGTTTAATTTCAGGCCCTATGATAAAGCAAGAGCCTAGGTTTGTACCCCTGTAGCCAGAAGAGACCAGGCTACCATAGCTTCTTTTGTCAAAAAGTGGGAGGCTGTGTGTAATTGAGACAAATCTAACTTCTTTCCTTAAGGTCTGTTTGAATCTATTGTATGGTAACAATTGATCCCAGATCTACTGCAGGGTGAACAGGGTTGGATCTGAATCTACAACTAAGTAACAAGGGGTTGCGTTAGCGTGAACATGTTCTTACTTTGGGTTTGGAAGAAAGGGATAGCATCTCGAACGTTGGGCTTCAGGGAATTTTTACATTAAGACAATAGGATATGGGAAATTGTGCACTCACTAGGTAGTGCACGGAGTAAGATTGGTTTAAAACACACTTGGCATAGGAAGACAAAATCTGAAGGAAGAAGACACTGCTAGAAGAAAAGGAATCAGGGATCCCTTACTCCTGGTGGCATCCAGGGTCTGGAACTGCTTTCTAACGGTCAAATGGTTGATCTCATGTTTTGTCTGCTTCAAGGAGGCAAAGCAGAATGACTCCTGTCTCCAAGAAGGCCCATTTGACCACTGTGCAGTGGACCTTTCAGGAGCCCTGGCTATAGAGATTCCTAGTTCCTGAAAGCCTGTCTGATGACCTGAGGGTTGCTAAAGTGACTAGAAAGAACATCCCCAGTAGTTGGATAAAAGTGGGAGTTGGTCATTTTTTGTCATCTCAGGGAGGATCAGCACAAGGTGCTTCCTTAGGGCAGTTGTCCTCAAGGCAGGTATGAAAAGAAAGTGTATCCTACTCTGAGCCTTTTGCAGTTCTGTACACTTAGTCAGTGTGACCTTGCAGGAAAGCTATTCAGCCACACAGAGCCCTGTCAGCATATATTTCCTGACTTGACCACCTGGAGGATATGGAGAATCAAAAAAGTGGATAAGTCTGAAGGTAAAACATAGGGCTAGGGTGAGCCTTCAAAAATATCCCAGCGACGAAGGGACCTAGGGGAGTATGAAATCCACCTTTGTGCTGTTTTGAACTTTTGACACCAAAACCAACAATTTCAGAAAGAGCTCGACAATGACGTATCCAACTTCATGTGACCCTCCAGATTCAGCCTTTGGCTTGATCCACTGGAAGATTTTGCCCTCCAAAACGTAGACTGGAACCACCAGTAAAAACCTTCACAGGGGTGATCTGCTTGCACTGTCTGACCTCTACACCATAGCAAATTAACGGAAATCCAAGTCAACCATGAACTGATACTTTACTTTGGTAATTTACTTTTTTAAAGGTGCTTTATGCCTTACAACCTTAATAATTCATATGTACAGTTTCCCTTATTCAATTTTGATTGTTTTGATGTATTTTTACACACTACTTATTTTCTATATTTTATTCAATTGCTTTCAGAATTGTATTGTGTTGTTTTCTGACTTTGAAACTGTTGAATAAACACACATTTCTCAGGGAAATTGTCTGCTGCTTGCGCAATAGATACCAAGGTTTCAGCAGAGGTTCTCTATACCTAAATTTTAACCTAAACAGATTATGTTTATTGAGTGAGTAGGGAAATCCACCTCCCAAAGTAATAACCCCGTTTCTTACACTCCTGTCAACCAATCTTCTGATCCAATTCATCTACATGGAGATGACCATTCCTTTTGCTAAACAATTTGCCAGATTAGGCACAGGTCACTGCCTCTGGGTGGAACACCAGCAGCAGCCTGTCTTTCTACTTCCTCCTACAGGCCCAGGAGTGTCTTTGCTTCCCAAAGGTGACTGCAACACCAGTTGCTGTCCTTTCAATGGAACCTGAGAGGTGGCCACATTGGTAAGAAATGTGCTGCCCTGTCAGGGTCCTGCTATGACATCCACCGGGATCACTGTGGCTGGCCACCACAGGGCCCATTGCTTTCTTCTCCATTATTCAGTAGACCCACATTTCAGTCCCCAAGTGTTCCTTATAGGTTCTACAATAGAACATTCCCCTGCAGCCGCGGAATCTTATTCAAAGACATTGAATGGCTGGCATAGCTGGGGAGTCCCCAGTCAGTAACCAGAGAGTAGCAGCCTAGCAGACCCCTTAGCAGCTGTCCCTCATGCACCCACATGATGTCAGGCCCCTGCAACTACTGACTTTTTACCCAGTGTGAGGCACTTCTCAATTGCCCCCAACGACGTCCCCGAAAAGCTACACTTCACAGCCACATATCCAACAAATCCTAATGCAATGCACATGTTTCTGCCACTTGGATGGGTCTTAGATCTTGAAAAATGACTTCTAAGCACACAGGACATGTTAGGAAAAATGCAGTGCCATCTGTAGCGGTGTTACTTTGGAACTTTCATTGTGTGTTCATAGCCCACTAGCACCATCACAAGAGGAACAGGGGTAGGGATGTAAGTGCTGTGCTTGACCATTCTCAGATCTGAAACTGTGAGGCTGCCAGGCAAAATATTTCTGCCTAACCCACCAAGAGATCTGGGGTACCCATCTTAGGTACTTGCCCACAATTAGGTTTTACCCCCTGTCAACAGGCGTCACAAATGTGGAGAACTGATAAGCCTGCATCTTTTCAGATCCCATGCTCTCCCGTGGCACTTGCTCCAACAAAACACCATGGGCCTGATTACGACCTTGGCGGACTGGATACTCCGTCACAAACATGACGGATATTCCACCCGCCGTTTTACAAGTTCTATTATATCCTTTGGAACTTGTAAAATGGCAGGCAGGATATCTGTCACATTTGTGACAGAGTATCCCATCCGCCAAGGTCATAATCAGACCCTATATTCTGCATGACTGAGGAAAGGGATGAGTGAAAAGTGTAGATGATCTTCTGTCGCCCACTGCCCCTAGGAAATCAAAGGCATCTCAGAGGGGTTGACCCTGCCCACACACCTCAGAGCCCCTCATCGCTCAATCAAGCAATGTCTACTCATGAACCCTAGCCCCCAGTGCCAGTATCTGCTCTGCGGCGCTCACTGTCTCCTCTGGCTACTCTCAAGTCATTTAAGGTCCTTACCTTTAAAGGTAGATCTCATGTCTCCCAAGCACACTTTCAGTTTTCGTGGGCTCCTTCGGTGACCCTATCCTGTCACTTACAGCTGGTCTTCAGTCCCTCTGAGCCTCTGCTGTTTTCTTTCAATGATGGCAGCGCCCCAGGGCCTATCAACACCAGTGGGCTTCACCCCTATCTCATCACTGACTGGTGTTCAAAACCTCCACTGCCCCAGTCCAATGGGGCTCTTTCCAGGCTGAACTGGTCAGGCCCTACTAGCTGGTGACCAGTCTATCCCCTGTAGGTACACAATAGCACCCCGGTCCCACAGCAGGTCAGCTCCTCCCTCTTGCCAGGGCATCCTTCTGTTGGGCCCAATCCCCTGTGCTGGTTTGAGCAACAGTCCCCAGCCCATGGCTCACACCGCCCCACCAAGGTTGTGTTCATCAGCCTCTCAAGCAAGCATTCTTATGGCACTGACCACTCCCCCCTCCTCGTCCCCAGTAACTCTTGCAGTCTGCTCCACTCTCCTTAGACTGCAGGAGGGTCTGCGCATCAGTCTCCAATGCAGGCCGCTGATGCAGGCAGCTCTCTTTTTTTCAGTCTCAGATGGAGATTGATAGTGCCTGCAGGTGCCATTGTGATTAAGGAGCAGGACCGCTCAGAATTGCACTGTATTCCATGTTTGGTCAGGCCACAAAACGTTGCCTGGTATATATTCCCCAAGCTTGAGTGCGGCTGTTTTTTAATCACCAAGCTTGTGATGCTAGAGAAATTCAGCAGTACACACTTGGAGAACTAAAAAGAAGGCACAATCGTAGGAAGAACAGAAAGAGTAAGGTTGAAAAACCACATGGTACAAACACTCTACATGCATTTCTGCATGCTATTTTTGCATGTTAATAGCAAACTAAAGCAAAGCTAAAAAAAAGCTGGGCAGATCTAAGGCATATTGCGAGAATATTAAAAGTGAGCTTATATTGAACAAAGGTAGGACTCCACTATTACAAGCTTTTCTGGCCAATACAATGAATCTATGTCACTACTTCTTGTGCCGCTTCCTCATCTACCACTGTTTCCCCACTTTTACCTTGACTAAAATTACCTTGTCTGCCTAGTTCCTTCTAGAATACCCTCTCCTGAACACGGTCACCTCATTCTAGACTTTACCTTATCACTAGCTTCTGTCCTTAACCCTAAGCCTAAGCTTATCCTTTCTGTTACTTTTAGCATCACTCCTTGCCTATTCTCAATCCTATCCTATACATAGCCTTACCATTTGCCTTATCCTAACCCCTAAGCCCTAACCCTAAACCTAACAATAAACTGTAACTCTTAGATTAGGTAGAAGAACATAATGCAATGGCTAAAGACATAATGGCAACTGTGGCAGATTTGGACCCGATTTGTGAGGGCCACAGAGAAAGCAAGGACTACTGGGCCTCAAGAGTGATTGTTGATGTTGTTTACCACTGTTGTCCTGGGGCCAGCCCTAGTATGGCTCTGCAAATGGAGTCAAGTACAACCGTATTTGTGCCTGACTGTCAGGGTAGTGGGGGCAATCAGTCATAGTATTTCAGGGAGATAGTGCAGGGTGCTCAAGCACAGCACTCAAAAATCAACCAATAGACACAACAATAACTTCAATGTACAGCCCAGTGCTTGCCCTTTCAGGAAACAAATTACTTGTAATAATTTCACAGTCCAAGCTGGTTATACCAGGTAGTGTCACCGGCTGTGATTCTCCTTTGTGCCACTATGCCCGATGGAGCAGCTTACTAGTCCCTCAAAGGTGACCCTCTTTCTGGTGAGCACCACTTTTCGAAATCAGGTAGAGTGTAAATCAGGCACAGATGCAGCTTGTTAGCTGTCTCATAATCAAATGTGGACTCAGTTCAAGTTTGATCATTGAGTGTTAATCCATTTAGTCAATTGTGAAGGCAACTTAATGAGTCTCATTACTTGATCTCCCTTGGCAGTTCAGTCAGCCCATCTGCATGCCTGCTGTTGAGGCCACAGTGAACAAGAACTTCACGTCTTCTAGTTCAGCCGGGTCAGGGGTTGCATCCAAATACACGCCCACTTAGCTTCAGTTTTCAATGCTTCGAGTGCACCACAGATGCATTTCTAATATCAGTGGTCTCTTGCAATTGGAATGATGTGGCATAATTTGGGACAATGGCAGTCGTAGCCCCAAAAGGGCTGACAGTGGTGACAACAGTTGTAGCCCAGATCAGCACAGAGGTAGATGCAGCACTGACTTGACCGACAATATTTACAGAAGTTGTAGCCACTATCAAGGCCTAACGTAATCATGGCAGTTGTAGCTGCTCCTACCAGAAACTATGGTGAAAGATGAGGAAGATTCTCCATCACACAGGTCACTCCCAGCTTGCTCTTGGGCAGTCAGCCATTCAGGACATTAGGGACATGCTGGGTCTCTCTTCTCGTTGACAACATCTCTTGCAGGGACAGACAGGGTTCTTCCCTCTATCAACTGTCAGGCAGACGTCTCAGTGCTTTAAGCTTAAGCATGTCCACCGCTCCTCCAGCAGAAAGTGAAGTCTTCAGGTAATTTCTATTCACCACTGGGAGACTGCCTGTCAGGCAAACAGCAGTCTTGGTTGCACAGCAGTCCTAAGATACTCTGCGGAGCACTCCCTTCCTTAGTTATAAAGGACCTGGAATTAGAACAAAATTGGGGGGTGTGGGTTCTACTTTTATACACAGCGTTAGACAGGGGATGTGGGTCCATTGTCCGGCTTGGGGTGCTACTTATTTTAAGTGCCCTCCTCAGCTTGCTCTTTAAACGCAGCCTTTAAGAAGAGTGATGCTCCTCACAGTAGGTAGCAATGGGGCTGTCTCGAATAGGCATAATGAGGTGTGAGGTTTCTGAACTTGGCTATCATTTGGCTATCATCAACCCAACAGAAGAAGTAATCAGGTACAGACAAAAGGGCAGGCTTTAAATGCAACAGAAACTGTGGTCCCACCACTTCCCCTGACATCCCCAGCCAAATTACAGTTCTCTGGAAGACTAATCATCAGCCCCTGCTAATAAAAGGTCTCATGGAATTTCTAAAGGCAGCCCTATTTAAACCCTCCCTAATTTAGTGCCTGGATGTCCTCCCTCCAGCCATAGTAATGCAAGCAATACACTCCCACTGTCTGAGTCAACACTCCTAACCCTCCATATTTTACTAGACCTAGCGAGGGCATATGAAATGGATCTCGTCGGCCCAATTTCCTGCATGGACTTGACATACACATGAAATAATCATGCAAGGATCTTGCATACACTTAATAGCTGAACAAGTGGGGCTAATAGATCTGATTCTGATCCTTCTAAAAACATTGGATGCTGCCACCACCGCTTTATGCACCATACCCAGGACAGGGCAGCAATCTGAGGGCATGTAGGTTTGTCCGTTCAGGTCACAGGATAGGCCCTGGGCCTCACACTGTAAGGGGCAGGTCTAGGCCTCTGTACACTCTTACATTGGCATGTCAACAGTGCCTAAACAAGGGTCTGGGTACTAGATATGCATGGCTTGGGGCTCTCAGGGCAAGGAACATCCATATACCATGCGGGAAACACTCCTGTCCCAAGATGCAGTAAAAGTGATGTAACAATACAACAGGTCACAACATAGTTCATGGTGCAGGAATGTAGATCATGAAAAACACATCACCACCAATTATCCACCATTAAAAAGCAGTCTTAAAGTCTTGAGAGTCAATTTGCAAATGTGTAGGTCTGTGTGGAATGCATCTCCTAGTCACTAGATTGTTGTGTTGTGTTGCGTTACATTACATTAGCTTTATGTTAACGTTTGATTAGGTTATGATGTGTCATGTTACGTTAATGAAGTTTATTGTAAAGTGTAAGCTGTCACTGATGCAGTGGCATTTGGATACATAAGAAACCTCCACCAATCTTGATCAACACACCCTAACTATTTAAGGCAAAGAACTAAAATGATGGGACAGATTTTCTAAGTATATGAGGATTAATGATTTTAATTTAAAAGACATGAACATTTGCAGCCTCAACTGAGAATACTTAACCACAGCAAAGAGTTTTCCTAAATTCTGAAATAAATACAAACCGATTGGTCTGTATGAATTAAACCTCCTTGTGTGAAAGAGGGTCCGACGTTTTTGAGCGTGCATTGCACACATCAGTGTGTATAGCTACCACAATGAGTATGTCACAGAGAAGACAGCTTCAGATGTCACAGAGCAAATATTGGGGTATGCTGTTAGCATTGCAATCTATGTAGTAGAGTCCCTTGTAGATCCTAATCACATAACCTAGCCGAGGTGCTGTTATTTCCAGGAATCTGAAAAACTAAGGTATAGATAGATTATTTTGTTTGCAGAGGTGGGTAAAATCAGTTTCAATCATAGTTAAAACTTAGGAAATTAGTGTGATCCAGATATTCATTAATTCCATACTATATCCCTCACTTTCGCAGCAACAGTTGAAGAACAGCTATGCTTGTTTGCCAAAGTCTACTATACAGAAAGAAAAAGGGCCTATGCGTTGATAGCTGTAAACCAGTGTGAGAAGTCATTACACTACTCAATGACTACTTCTAAGGAATTAGGTTATTGGTTGAGGATAAAATCAGACTACACTTAATTGTCAAGTTTAATTTATGGTATGTCCCTAGTAAATGGTACTACATGTACCTATGGCCTGTAAATAAAATACTTCAAGTGGGTTAGCAGCACTCCCTGTGTTGCACACTAAAGTAGTACTATAAAACATGTCTCAGGCCTGCCACTGCAGCCTGTAGTGCAGTTTTAAACTGCCATTGGACCTGGCAGAAGACACTTTTTGCAGGCCTAAACCTTTCTTTTTAATACTAATACGTGACTGCTATGTAGCTGTAAAGGCTCATAGATAGAGCAGGGTGCGATGTATTTAAAAAGTAGGACATGTGTATTTAAGTTTTACACGTCCTGGCAATGAAAAATCTCTATAGTTATTTTTCACTGCTGTGAGGCCTATCTCTCCCATTGAATAACACAGGGTTTCCGTATTAAATTTAATAATAAGTGATAACTTTGGATTGGGAGCAGATAGAAATTGTAATCTGTTATTTGTAATCAAAATAATTGTAATTGAAAATCCTCATCAATGGTAAAATCAGATTGTAAATTACGGGTCTGAGAAGTCTACTTTTAGAAAGTTGGCATTTTCTTATCACAGCTATCTGTGCCTTCTGCCAGTATCCTGAGTCAAATGGCTGTGAGTGGACCTGCTGTAGAGGTTTGTGTATTCCTTTCAGACAGTGACACTAAAGGGACTTATGTGTGGACAGGAAGGAACATTCTGACAGGATGACTAGGAGTGGCTATATTTAGCTCTACTTACACTTCAAAGGGATTTGCCTTCAGCACATACAAAGGAACCTGATAAGAGGCCTCCTCTATTCTACCCTTTGTCATCTCCAGACAGTTTAGACCCCAGACAGGGCAAGTGTAAAAACACTCCAGAAGAAAAGGCAGGGTTAGGTGACGGAGTGCCTCTTCATAAATAGAGGCACCAGGCATGAATATTGGACTTCCAGAGCCACTCATAGAGCAGTTCTGAACCTGTAAAAGTTACAGAAGAAGGTATGTCTTGCTGCCAGAGAGCTGACCTGATGCTTGAAGGACTACCTTGCTGTTTGAAATAAAAGATTGAAACCTGCCTGCCTTCAGCACAGGCTACCCAGTGTGACTCCAAGGGTCAGCTAACTGACCTCCTGTGTGAGATACAGGGACAAAAGAACCTTTAGAGGCCTCCCTACAACTGCCCAGCTGTCTTGCCACAAATGGGCCTACCTGAATCTGCAACTGGACCTACCGGAGCCCTGCGACGGTCCTCTGTTGGAATGAGTTCCTAAACCCTAAGAAGTGTCCCTAGAGTCCTGGACCCTTGGCTGCCATCAGAGTGTACTCTTCCTGAAGAAAAGGTAGATATCCAGAAATTGTGGCTCTTCACAACTGGGAACAGGCCCATTTGCATCAACTTCCACCCATGATGACCGGTAATGTGAAGCGTCAGTGAAACCTTCTCACTGTGCTGACACTGACAGTCTGCTGTGCCTGGCAATGCAAGACCTGTACTTCATGCTACATCAATGACAGCCCACGATGATCACCAGCATGAAGTTACAGCAAAGACCGTCCACAACACTCAAACAGTTCCTCATGCTACAACGATGACCATCCGTGACTCCCCACCCTTTCTTTGTGCTACAGCCATGACCTTCCACAACACTCAGCCTCCTCTTCGCAGTCTCCTCCAACTCGAATTGAACTCTTTGTGACAGACTTTGAAGGCAACTTTTCAGTGGACTAACCTGGTCCCTATTTCTGACCTGTGTTCCATCACGGTCGACATGAGCTTATGGATTTCCCTAATCTAGCTCTGTGCTTGTATTTGCTATTTTCAGTAGAAACCTTAAAAATGCATACCTCCAATTCTACTGATTGGATTTTTGTCAATCTGGTATCACTTTATTAATTTAAATTTGAGTCTATTTTTCTAGATTGTTTTGCAAATGTTGTTTTGTTGTGTTTTCTCTTTATTACTGTTTGTGTGCTTCATTAATACTTTACACAGTACCTCTAAGTTAAACCTGACAACTTTTGTGCAGAGCTGCCAAAGGTTTAAGCACAGTTTAATTTTGTGACTTTTGTGGTTCACCCGGACAAGGTTTGTGACTCTTGCCCTAGTGTGGCATTCATTCCCCTCAACAACCTACCTAATTATTTACAGATACTAATGTGTGTGGAGACCTGTGGCACTTTGGCTGGAATTTCCACACTGAGAAAATATGAGAGGGGGAGGACTCTGGCTGCAGGACTGAGCAGTATTTGTATAGCACTACTCTAGTACAGTTTTGTCTCTTACAAAATGCAGTTTCAGATTCAGGCAGGCCCTAAGCGGTAGGTGGTGTAGTGGATGCAATATTTCTGAAGGCTGATAATTTGGGCCTCAATAGATTGTGGTTGTTTCATGAGTAGGGTCGTGTTTGAGCGAGCACAAGCACAGCACTGGTTGCCAGTGGTAAAGTCAAGAGATTGCTAAAGGCAACAGAAACATATTCAGCAAAACAGGAGGGGTGAAGGCAAAAAGGTTAGGGGAATGCCACACCAAGGATGTGATGTCTAACAGTATACTTTTTGGTAGAAAATTTAGGAGAACAAGGAGGAATGGCAGGAAAATGTGGGATGCTTACTACTAAATGGGAGGGATTTAGGGACATTTAAGTAGGGATTTGGAAGGAACATGTTGATGCAAAATGAACACTCACAAGAGTAAGACAATTGCAATTCACAAAATACAGTTCTGAAGACATGACAGGTCTAAAGGTGGCAAAACAGGTGTAAATGTACTCCAGTTCACCTTTGGAGTAAGTCAAGCACCACACATGGCCAGCCACTAGTACTACAAAACACTCACAGGGAATTAAAATAACACTAAGGTGGTCATTACAACCCTGGCGGACGGTGTTAAAGCGGCTGTAAAAAAATTGCAATTACCGCCAACAAAGACAGCCACTTTAACATTCCGACCGCCACGGCGGTACAAACAAACAGCGCAGCGGTCACCGCCAACAGACAGGCGGGAGACAATGTACCGCCCACAGTATCACAACCTACCAATCCGCCACCTTTTCCGGGGCGGATTCACCGTGGATAAAAACATGGCGGAAACAGGAATTTCGAAGGGAAAACGCTCACCTCTACACACCCCACGAGGAACGAGGACACCATGGACCTGGAACTCCAAATTCTCCCTGCAATAGTCTTCCTGCTCCTCTACCAGGAGAACGAACGCCGGCGGCGAAGACCACGGTGAGTACTGCACCTACGACACAGTAGAGGGGGGAGGCAAAAAACAGGGACACACACACGCAACACCCCCACCCTCACCCACTACAACACACACAAATGCATATAAACACATCACAGTAACACCCCCCAGAAGAATGCAAAGACAATAGAAAATGAGTGTAACCATTGTAATATATTAAAAACAAGTAGACAGAAATATATATATAGACCATGTACAAAATATATACCAAGCATAGTAGTCCAGGTAGTGCACTAAGATAGTCCGTGGAACACTGGGCCCATACGGTATGGGCGAGGCCCACACAAGATCCCCGACCATGATGAAGAGAACACTGCAGGGGCATCAGAGAGCAAGTAAACCGGCACCTCAGGCGGAGGGAAAGGGGGGGACCTCAGCCGCTTGAGTGCACGATGCCAAATCCACGAGGGGGCCACATGCCCACTGTTCCATCCTGGGGAGTGCAAAGCCACAGTCTCTCCAGTGGGTGGTCTGCCCACTGTTTAATCCTGGGGAGTGCAAAGCCACAGTCTCACAAGTCTCTACAGTGGGTGGGTTGCCCACTGTTCCATCCTGGGGAGTGCAAAGCCACAGTCTCTCAAGTCTCTACAGTGGGTGGGTTGCCCACTGTCATATCCTGGGGAGTGCAAAGCCACAGTCTCTCAAGTCTCTACAGTGGGTGGTCTGCCCACTGTTCAATCCTGGGGAGTGCAAAGCCACAGTCTCACAAGTGGATGACAGTCTCCACTGGTTCTGGAGGGGGCATGGTGCCCAGAGTGCTTCCTCCTGCTAAGGACAGAGGTAGTGGATGGATCTCTCCACTGGTTCTGGAGGGGAGGTAGTGGATGGATCTCTCCACTGGTTGTGGAGGGGGCATTGTGCCCAGAGTGCTTCATCCTGCTAAGGACAGAGGTAGTGGATGGATCTCTCCACTGGTTCTGGAGGGGGCATGGTGCCCAGAGTGCTTCATCCTGTTAAGGACAGAGGTAGTGGATGTCAGTCTCCACTGGTTCTGGAGGGGGCATGGTGCCCAGAATGCTTCATCCTGTTAAGGACAGAGGTAGTGGATGTCAGTCTCCACTGGTTCTGGAGGGGGCATGGTGCCCAGAATGCTTCATCCTGTTAAGGACAGAGGTAGTGGATGTATCTCTCCACTGGTTCTGAAGGGGGCATGTTGCTGAGAGTACATCATTCACCCCGTGACGGACTCAGTTGCGTCAGTGCCCCTGCCGCTCATGGGCTAGCGGTGCTTCAGGTGGCGGTGCCCTGTTCAGCGGTGCTTGAGATGGCGGTGCCCTGTTCAGCGGTGCTTCAGATGGTGGTGCCCTGTTCAGCGGTGCTTGAGATGGCGGTGCCCTGTTCAGCGGTGCCTGAGATGGTGGGCTCCATTGCAGGGTCTCAGCTGCTGGCGGTCCTTCATGGCCCAGCGGGGCTGGCGGTCCTTCATGGCCCAACGGGCCTTTTGCTGGCGGTCCTTCATGGCCCAGCTGGGCTTGTGCTGGCGGTGGCCTCCTGGGCAGCTGGGCTTGTGCTGGCGGTGGCCTCATGGGCAGCTGGGCTGGTGCTGGCAGTGGCCTCCTGGGCAGCTGGGCTGGCGGTGGCCTCCTAGGCAGCTGGGCTGGTGCTGGCAGTGGCCTGCTGGGCAGCTGGGCTGGTGCTGGCGGTGGCCTCCTGGGCAGCTGGGCTTGTGCTGGCGGTGGCCTCATGGGCAGCTGGGATGATGGCAGCCTTCTCCGCCGTGCAGCTCTTCCCAGACTTGCCGGGTTTCTTGTGACCCTTCCCCACCTTGGAAGGTGTCACAGCTGACTCCACACTCCCAACGGGACCCCTGGGAGTGGCTTTGGTGGCTGGAGTCTTCACCCTCCCCGACCAGGCACTGGCCAACTTCTGATGCTTCACAGGTGGGGGACAGTCTGTGCTGTGGCTCCGTGCCACACTGGCTGCGTGGTGGCCGGTGCACTCCAGATTCCGGTGACTACAGGCACCACTGGTCCCGGAGATGTTGTGGCTGAGGTGCTAGTTTGGGACCTATGAGACGTACGGGGTGGGGGAGGTGTGTGAAAGAGGTCAAGGATGGACAGGAAAAGTTTTTTGGACACACTGGGATGGGTAGCTGGAGGGGGTTTGGGAGTGGAGGAAGAGGTGGTAGTTGTAGGAGGTGTACGTTTGGTGACTTTGGGTGAAGGTGCATGCGCTGGAGGCTGTTGTGAGGTGGATGGCTGTTGGGTGGGTGTGTGCCTGCGTTTGTGTATCTTGGGAGGGGGCGTCACAGACACACTGGGAGAGGACACAGGGGACATGTGAATGGTAGTGGGGGTGGTGACTGCACATGAGTGGGGTGTGGTGGTGGGTGTGCTGGAGAGGGACGTAGTGGCTGTAGAGGTACTGCATGCAGGTGTGAGTGTAGACGAGACTGGGAGGGAGGAGGGAGACGAGGAGGAGGGGGTCACAGTGGAGGCAGTGGATGTTGGTGTGTCTGCATGTGTGTGATGCTTGCGTGAGTGCCTGTGGGATGTGTGGTGCTTATGTTTGCTTGAGCTTCCCTTGTGTGTTGAGGTGTGCGCATGTTGGTCTGTAGGTGTGCTTGGGATAGGCTGAGGTACAGGGGATTGGGTCGGGGTTGAGGAAGTTGGAGGGGGGAGGCTAGAGACGGGGACAATGGCTGCCATCAGTGCTGAGGCCAGAGTCTGAAAATCTCGGTGAAGGACCGCCTGACCAGAATGAATGCCCTCCAGTAATGCATTGGTTTGTTGCAACTGCCTCACTACACCCGGGATGGCATTCAAAATGGTAGACTACCCAACAGTGAGGGATCTGAGGAGGTCAATGGCCTCCTCACTGAGGGCAGCAGGGGTGACTGGGGCAGGGCCTGAGGTGCCTGGGGCGAAGGTGATGCCCACCCTCCTGGGTGAACGGGCACGGGGCAAAGGCTGAGGGGCTGCTGGGAGGGCGGTGCTGGTAGGGCGGTGGCGGCTGTACCTGTAGATGCGGGGCACAGATGTTGCCGCCACCACAAGGGAGCTCCCATCAGAGGACGAGTCCGTGTCGCTGGTGTCAGCTCCTGTCCCCGCTGTGGAGCTCCCCTTCCCTCCTTCCCACTGGTGAATTCAGACTCCGTAGTGTCGCCCTCCAGGGCCATGTGGGATGCAGCTCCCTTGTGCTCCGTTGCCACGGCTCCTCCGCCTGATGATGCTAATGCACACAAGAACAGGGAGACCACAAAAAGGGGGGGGAAGACAGAAGAAAGACATGTTGAGTGCATGCTTTACTGCTACCGTTGTCGGACATGACAGACACAGAAGCCCCCTGCACTATGCCGCGGTCTTGGGCTCCACTGTTCAATTTCTGGGAAATGGCCTACAAGGCTATGGACGACCTCTGCACACATAGATGACACAGGGGCATTACTACCTGTACTTGGCACTCTACAGAGGTGGGCTGGGGTGCCACATGGCCTGACATACGGAGGGGCCTTGCCAACGGAACTCGCCCTGGCCCAGGGAAACCCACAGCCCTCCTCCCCCAACCAGACACCTCCACTGCGCGCAAAGTCAGCAGAATGAGAGTGTACTCACCCCCTTGTGTCTGCCGTGATGCCCTCAAGCGCCCATCCAACTCCGGGTAGGCCACCGCCAGGATCCTGAACATCAGAGGGGTCATGGTGCGACGGGCACCCCTCCCACGTTGGGAGGCCATCCCCAGCTGAGCCTCCGCTGTCTTCTTGCTCCAGCGGCGAATGTCCTCCCATCTTTTCCGGCAGTGGGTGCTCCGTCTGTGGTAGACCCCCAGGGTCCGGACGTCCTTGGCGATGGCACGCCAAATATCTTTCTTCTGGTGGGCGCTGACCTAAATGAAATGTACAGGGGAAAAAGAGATGTTATTACCAACTGCACCGTCGAAGTGATTGGCCCCCATCCCTACCCTTGCCATGTAGCACATGCATTCACCGTCTTTCATGCACGCAGCACTCTCCCCCCAGCCTTATTACATCCAGCCCTTTCCACACAGGCATAGCCCATACAGCATGCTCCCAGTGTACTTACCTGTTTGTCTGGAGGACCGTAGAGTAGCGTGTACTGGGGGAGGACCCCATCCACAAGTTTCTCCAACTCCTCCGATTTGAAGGCAGGGGCCCTTTCCCCAGACACTCGAGCCTTTGTCTCTTCCAGACCGAGGTCACAGCAGCACTTGCAGTGTAGGTCCTCTCCTGTCGAAGATCAGGTATCGAGTGATTGAACAGATAGAAAATGGCGGTCACGTCCGCGGCGGTGCGTACCGTCACCGCTGGCGCACATCGCCATTGCCTCCTGGGACCCATAGGGCCCAATGTTAACCAATGCAGCATTGCGCCGCTGTCCTCGACCACCTACTGCGACGGTGTACAACGCCAGCGCAGTTACCTCACATCCCATTGTCCCACTTTACAGGTCAGCCGCCATTTCAGGGGCCCACATGGCTTCATTTCCAACTGCGTCACTCATACCTAGGCGTAGACTCAACACACATACAGGCCACCTTTTGTGTAGGATAGGTGTTCTGTGTAAACTGTGGGTACATACCTCTGAGTTGTTTGACTCTGTGATCGCTGTTGTACTTCATAGGCACCGTCCGCTGGGACATGTCGAGGAGATGGCGGCATCCTCCGGTGTACCGACTGTTGGTGGATCTGTCAACAATGGAGGAGCGACATTTGATTATCACCTACAGGCTTGACCGTGCCACAATCCAGGAACTGTGTACCCAGTTAGAGCCAGACCTGATGTCAGCAATCCGCCATCCCACAGGAATCCCCCCTCAAGTGCAGGTGCTGTCAGTGCTCCATTTCCTTGCAAGTGGTTCCTTTCAGACAACAGTGGCCATGGCATCAGGGATGTCCCAGCCTATGTTTTCCAACGTATTGTCCAGAGTGTTGTCTGCCCTTCTGAAACACATGCGGAGCTACATTGTTTTCCCTCAGGTGGAGGATTTGCCTACAGTGAAAGGTGATTTTTATGCCCTGGGACACATCCCCAACATCATAGGTGCCATTGATGGGACACATGTGGCTTTGGTACCCCCCCCACAGGAGTGAACAGGTGAACAAAAACCAGAAGAGTTATCATTCTATGAATGTACAGATGGTATGTTTGGCAGACCGGTACATCTCCCATGTGAATGCCAAGTTCCCTGGCTCAGTGCATGACGCCTACATCCTGCGGAATAACAGCATCCCTTATGTGATGGGTCAACTCCAGAGGCACTGTGTGTGGCTATTAGGTGAGCACCTGTAATCAAGTCAGTGGGAATGGTTGTCTGGGTCTGGGGATATCCCTCCAGGTTAGTGCGTGTCTAACAGTTGTCCCTCACCATTTGCAGGTGACTCTGGTTACCCCAACCTGTCATGGCTACTGACCCCAGTGAGGAATCACAGGACAAGGGCAGAGGAACGCTACAATGAGGCCCATGGGCGTACTAGGAGGGTGATCGAGCCGACCTTCGGCCTCCTGAAGGCCAGGTTCAGGTGCCTCCATATGACAGGTGGATCCCTATTCGACTCACCAAAGAAGGTGTGCCAGATCATCGTGGCCTGCTGTATGCTTCATAAGTTGGCTTTGTGACGACAGGTGCCTTTTCTGCAGGAGGATGGTCCAGATGGCAGTGTTGTTGCAGCTGTGGGGCCTGTGGACATTGAAGACGAGGAAGCAGGGAAAGAAGACATGGACAACAGGGACCTCAGTGATCCAGCAATATTTCCAGTGAGACACAGGTAAGAATACAGAGCTGCCTACTACATGTACTTTAACACTACTACCTCTCTACTGTGTGTCATTTTCACCCAGTGTATGGTCACTGAGTTGTAACTTTCCCTTACGATTTCACAGATGTGGGTCCCACTGTGTGACATCTGCTTAGATTCCTCATAGACTAGAGCTGTGTAACATAGGTATGTTGACATTAAACTTAAAAGAGAATTTTGTCACTGTAATTGCTAATACACTATTTCGATATCACAGACAGACTCCAGATTGTTTTGTGCTTTAAGGGTGTTTATTTAAGTGCTCAATATTGGAGGGGGTAGTGAAATGGTGAATGGTGAGGGGTGATGGCGGAGGAATGTCCATGGCAGAGTCCAGTCTATTAGACTCACAGGTGCATTGCCCATATGGGCATAGGAAGTGGAGCTGGGGCAGTTTCAGTATGGACAGGGTGACAAAGTGGGACAGTAGGATGACAATCAGGATGGTCTCATTTCTTGGCGGGGGTCTTGGCATCGTGCTGTCTTTGTCCTGGATCTCAGGGACCGTTTGCGGGGTGCTTCTCCCTCTGCAGGGGGTGGGGTGCTGGTGTGCCTCCTGTCCACTAGCGCCGGCGGAGGTGGTGGGCAGTTCATCGTCAATGCTAGTGTCAGGGGCCCCTTGTAGTGCCACAGTGTCCCTCCTGGTGTTCACATGTTCCTTCAGCACCCCTACGATGGTGCCCAGGGTGTAGCTGATGGTTCTGAGTTCCTCCCTGAATCCCATATACTGTTCCTCCTGCAGGCGCTGGGTCTCCTGAAACTTGGCCAGTACAGTTGCCATCGTCTCCTGGGAGTGATGGTAGGCTCCCATGATGGAGGAGAGGGCCTCGTGGAGAGTGGGTTCCCTTGGCCTGTCCGCCGCCTGTCGCACAGCAGCCCTCCCAGTTCCCCTGTGTTCCTGGGCCTCCGTCCCCTGGACCGTGTGCCCACTACCACTGCCCCCAGGTCCCTGTTGTTGTTGGGGTGGTGGGTTATCCTGGGTTCCCTGTAGTGGTGGACACACAGCTTATTGACGTGTCCTGGGAACTGAGGTATGGGCCCGCTGGGTGGGTGCTGTGCTGGTGTTTCCGGAGGGTGGAAGGTCTGTAGTGGCCTGTGACTGGGTGATGGGAACCAACTGTCCCGAGGTCCACGATGGGCCGGGCTGGTCATCTAGATCCAGTTCGACAGAGGTGCTGTCATCACTGTGGGCCTCTTCTGTTGGTGGTGTGGACATGTGTGGACCCTCCTGTCCGGTGACGTTGGGTAGGGGTCCTGCAGGGGTATAAAAGGATGGTTGTTACATCTGTGTGTGTCATGGTGTGCAATGGGTGGGTGACCGTGTATCCCAGTGCTTGCATTCCTGTGTGAGACATTGTGTGAGGATGGTTTAGGGGGTTATATGGGTATGTGCAGTGGGCATGCTTTAGTGATGGGTGTCCATGCTTTGTTGTTGCATGCAGGGCTTGGTGTTGGGATGGGTGGTTTGTGATATTGGGACATATGTGAGGAGTTGGGGTGCTGGGGGTGGGGGTATGTGATAGCATGCAGGTAGGGTGGGGGTTGTAATAGTTAAGATTTGACTTACCAGAGTCCATTCCTCCACCTACTCCTGCGAGGCCCTCAGGATGCAGAATCTCCAAGACCTGCATCTCCCATTTTGTTAGTTGTGGGGGAGGAGGTGGGGGTCCGCCGCCAGTCCGCTGAACCGTCAGGTGGTGTCTTGAGACCACGGAACGCACCTTCCCCCGTAGGTCGTTCCACCTCTTCCTGATGTCCTCCCAATTTCTTGGGTGCTGTTCCACTGCGTTGACCCTGTCCACTATTCTTCGCCATAGCTCCATCTTCCTTGCAATGGAGGTGTGCTGCACCTGTGATCCGAATAGCTGTGGCTCTACCCGGACTATTTCCTCCACCATGACTCTGAGCTCCTCCTCCGAGAACCTGGGGTGTCTTTGCCATGCCATGGGGTGGTGTAGGTGATGTGTGGGGTGGAGTGTGTGGTGATATGTGTGCTGATATGTAGTGGTGTGTTGTGTGAGGTGCGTGGAAGTTCTGTGGGTGATGGTGTTGTGTGCCTGTGGATGCTGTTGTTCTTGCTGGTGCTCTCTCTCTGGCCTTCTCTCGGTAATTGTGGTCTTAGGGGTTTGTGGGTGATGTGGGTGTGTGTTTTATATTGTATTGGGTGTTTGGGAGTGGTGTGTGTATGTGTATCAGGTGTGTGTATTTTGAATTGTCCAATGTGGTAGTGTTTTGTAAGAGTGTGTGTATTTTGAGCGCGGCGGTGTGTAACGTCAATGGAATACCGCGGTTGAAAGACCGCCGCGTGGATTCATGTGTCGTGATAGTGTGGGCGTATTTCTGTTGGCGTGACGGTGGAGGTTTTGTTTTCGCCAGTTTATCACTGACCTTTGGTGTGGCGGACTTGTGTGGGTGTCTGAATTTTGGTGGATTCCGAAATGTGGGTCATAATAGCTGTGGCGGAATTCGGCGGCCGCGGCAGTGTGTTGGCGATCTTCTGCACGGCGGTATGCGGCTTTTGCCACCAATGTTGTAATGACCGCCTAAATGTGAATTAATGTTAAATTAATTAAAGTAGTTCAACATTTCATTAATTTTCTGTGTGTGTGATTAAAAGAGTATATGATTATTATATTTTCTTTTTTACATTTAATAATAACCTATTTAAAAAAATAATGTAAACCTTTTCAACTCTTTGTAGTAAATTAAGCGTTGAAATACATTAAATATAACTTTTAACCTGATTTACTTGATATGAAATAAAAATGTTAGTGTGGGTGAGTGTTTTTTTAATTATTTCTTTTAAAATTAGTTTTATTAGTTCCAAATTAATAAAAATCTTTTAAAATTCATTTACATGAAGGTGGAGCTAAGATGGGGATGAGCTAGGATGTGAGTTGAGCTCCTCCATCATGGTTCTCTGCTCAATGACTCCCACCAGGGCATCAAACACATACAAGCTGAATGCCTGACAAACCCACGGAGCCTGGGGGTGCCCCAACAAGGTCAGAAAGCCATACTTAGGAGAGGGACAAGGGAGCACACAAATGGAGCCCTTGAGTAACATGATGGCCACAGCCATGTAGAGACAATTAGTTACACCAACACATAGCAAGAAATGCAGACCCAACCTATTGCTGATGTGAGGTGGCGTGCATAACATCTGGAGGCTGGAGTGAAGGGTACTGCATGCAACGGAGAATGACAGGATCACTGCCGGGTGGAGTCTGCACTGCTCTCCCCATAAGCCTCTTAAAGAAGCCCCATCCAAGGCCTATTCTGAAAGATGAACCTGGGCCTGGTTCTATGGAGTGGCAGCAGACAAGCAGCTGAGGGGAGCCCTGCATCTTACCCTGAGGGCCATGCTGGGATAGACCTTACTGGGCTTGTCAACGGAATAGTGGTGAACTGTGGTAAGCCACCTATGAGTTCAGGGCTGGGCAGGGACCCCTCCCCTCAGAAAGGGCATACACAAGATGTATGGGAGTGCAGCAGGACTGGTATTGGATCAGGGAAAGTGATGCCTAGGTGTTCTGGTCTTACCACCACTCCCCTAAGACATCCAGCTCTGTATGTTATTTACACAAACTGGCAATTCAAGCAGAGATCACTGGTGCAACTGGTGTATGGAGGAGGGTCACAGCTGGGGCCTGGTGCTTGTGGGTAGCGCAAAGCCTCATACGGAGAATGGCTGGGGTGGAAACCAGTGATCTCTGTGACAACATACTTAAAGCAAAATCCACACAAGAGGGATTGGCTTTGCAGGGCTGTAATGTGCTCTGTGTTACCTCTCAGAGCTCGTTAGGGGGAAGTAATAAAGGGCGTTTAGAGACCTCAAACCACAGTAGCTGCAGCCTGGGAACCACATTCTGTACTTGGACACCTTTAAAAACAGAGCTCCGAATGCACAGGATCGGGTACCCCAAAAATAAAGGAGACTCTACCATACAAAAGTTATTTTCCAGAGCAGGGACTACAAAATACAACACAACAACAAAGACTACTGGTGGCACTCCACTAAGAGGCTCTCTGCCCCCACAAGAGGAGTCACCCACAGAGGGCCCATTGATAAGGTCCTTTATGGGAGATCTTTTTAATGAGCTACAGAAGGACCTCTGAGCACTGCAACATGAGGTTAAGCAGAAGACCCAAGGTCTGACACAGGAGATGAAAAAAATAAGGTAGGACATCTCCTCCCTAGAAAATATTGTGGATGCTGTAGATGAGGAGATGGAGATCCTGTGACAGGAAGTCCTCATACTGATAGATGAATTACTGGAGCTACAAGACCGCTTTGAAGACATGGAAAATCACTCAAGGAGGCAAAACATTCTATCAAGAGGGCTCCATGAAATGTGAAATGTGAGGGCATAGAGGCCTCCATTAAAGGACTCTTCATGCATATTCTCCCAAGGCTCACAACTGAAGACATCAGCCTAGATGGGCCCGCACCAAGGAAGTGGGAATACAGCCTTCGACAATGTAATATGCCTACACTATTATGCCATAAGGAGGACATCATTGCGGCGGCCAGAAATAAAAAACAGTCTTTGAAGAGCACAAGATAGCAATTTACCAGGATCGCTCTATCATTATGTTGCAGAAATGTCGAGACTTCAGTGAGATCACAGAGTTCCACACCAGCAAAAACATCAGGCGCCTCTGGGAACACCTATTTGGAATCATCTTTATGTGGAAAGGAATCCTACATCAAATGAAATCTCTATCAGATACAAAACGGCTTCTGGGGCACAGAGCTGCAGCAACCGGTGTGGCCCCATCTGGGAACTTCACTCCCAGACCAAGCAGACCAAACAGTTGAAAAAAGGGAAAGAGGCACTTCAGGCCAGGTGCTGAAGCCACCCACCCAACTGTTGGCAGCAGTGCGTCAGGAATTCTTATAGAAAATAATGGACTCTGCAGACCAAACTGATACACGTGAGTCCCCACTGAATTGATACAGATACTCAAAGTAGATCAAAAAGAGGGTGCTGTTCCCAGTGCCATTGAATTAGTTTAAAGCAGATGGAGCTACAACTGGAAGATTGACATGGTAAAACAGCACTCCTATATTTCAAGAGAAGCAGGACGGATGACTTTGATCCTGTCAGAGGTCATCTGGAAGGGATGACTTTGATCCTGTCACAGGTCATCTGGAAGGGGTTGATAACAAAGTATTTTTAATTTGGTTATTGTTTATGTTATAGTTTGGAGTAGGGGAGAATAGTTCAGGGGAGGCTCCACCCCATTGTCAGTGGGAAACTACTGGAGGATCAATACTGGACTCAAGGTGTGTGACTAACAAGGGCCCTTGTCCACTGGAGAAAGATTGCTTACCATATGCTAACCTATGAATAAAAAAGCCTTAACACAGTGGTCAAAAAAGGGTCTCTTATGTCACTACATATAGACTTGAAGTGTGAGATGTGCCTGAAACCCAACTAGTTAAAAAACGTTTGGCATAGACTATGGTCAAAATGGTTTCCACAACAGTACTTCTCCTCAGAAACATGTGAGGATGGCTGTTTTAATAGCCAAATCTTTAAGAGGAGGAGGTAGAGAGATCATTGCATATATTAGTGGCAGGGTATTGGTGGTAAGAATTAGACTAGATGACCATACTTTTACAGCCTCAATATATGCCCCAAACTAGGGCCAGGAGAGATTTTCTTTCAAATCAATACTCGTACACATTCTTAAAACACCAGACAGGGACTTACATTTGGTTGTGTGCAATGAACAAGACCGGTCAACACAATGAGCAGTCCACATTGGAGTGCTCTCCACAGAGGGCAGGGCATGACTACAGGAATTAGGCATTAAAGATTTGTGACATATGAACAATTCTAATTCCAAAGATTTTACATACTTTTCAATGACACAAAAAATGTATGCTAGACTGGACTGCTCGCGAGGTTCATAGTGGGTCTTCAGTGAGATTGAGATTGGAGGGCAATTGCTGTCAGGTAATGCTCCAATTTGGGTTATCCTACAAATCCCATTACTTACAGGCCAGCCAATTGTTGTTGCCTACATGAAAGTCTGCAATAATGTCCACGAAATGCAAAAGATCGTAACCCTATTCCTCCAAGAGAATGCTATGGAAAACGTGGGCCCACATACACTATGGGATTTTCTAAAAGTGGTCACAAAAGGCATACTTATCTCTGTAGAAGCCAAAAATAACAACGATAGAATGGAAAAACGACAGGCTCTGGAAGACCATGCTTGCAAATTAGAAAGGAAAGACAAAAATAGATCATGGAAAGCCTGGAGTAAGTTAACAGAAATTAGGGAACAGCTATGGGCAAGAGACACGGGTTGAGCAGACTATACACTGCTCTGACTCAAGATGAAATATTACAAAGCGGAGGAAAAGGCATTCGAGGAGGATATTGGCCTGCAAACTCATATTCACAATTGTGGAAACTCACACCACAGAAATAAGGATTAAGGTATGGTCTATTGTAACTGGGGGCTCAGATATGGAACAGGCATTTAGAGAAGTCTATTATGTCTCTACACAGCTAAGAACATCTCAGAGCAGGATATTGAATGCTTTTTAAACCAGGTAGCCCTCCTAAAATTATTGGTGACACAATCAAAGCATTGAGACACCCCATCACTATAGGGGAAGTAATAACAGCCAAAGAAAAACTTAAACTGCAGAAATCCCCTGGGCCTGACAGCTTTACACCCCTTTTCTACAAAAACCTCTGCCAGGCTTCGCCCAGCTCCTTATGAGGTTCTTCCATGAAGTTAGCGATAGGAGAGTGGTAACACCGATAATCTAGCAAGCATACATTTAAGTTCAAACTAGGTAAACACAAAAATAAGCATCTTATAAATATCAAAGTCAAATTGCTCACAGGGATACTGGTGACTAGAGTAGGTATAGATATACTGTGTTGGTGCGGCCAGACCAGGCAGGGTTCATACCCTGGAGTGCTTTACATAAAATACAGCAGCTACTCAACAATTTAGTACTGCACCAGGAAAAGACCTCACATGGCAGTTAAACTTATGTATATGCCAGTAGATCAGGGAGGACTTAGGTATACTACACATGTATCACTATTATAATACAGCCCCACTAAGAGATATAGGCCCTCATTATGACATTGGCAGTAAGTCCTGCTTACCGTCATACCCACTGCCGCAAACATACCGCTGAGGGTTCACGCTACCCATATTATGGCACACACATAGCAATCCGTCACTATACAGACACACACACAAGTCCGCCAGCCCAAAGGTCAGTGATAAACTGGCGGTATCCAAGCCCACACCGTTACGCCAACAAACCTACGCCCATCACATTATGACCCACGAATCACCGCGGCGGACATTCAACCGTGGTAAACCATTGACAGTACATACCGCCGCGCTCAAAATACACACACTCAAACAAAACAACACTATATTGGACAATTCAAATTACACACACCCGACACACATACACTCACCACACACCCACACCACTATAAAACACACACCCACATTACCCACAACTCTTTAAGACTCACAAAAATTGACTACTGAGACAGAGACACACCAAGCGCACCCACAGAATTATAGCCACAGAACACCATCACCCATACACCATCCACGCATCTTACAGCACACACCACAACACATCACCCCACACACCCTCACACACACCACTCACACTACACCCATGGCACCACAAAGACCCCCCAGGTTCTCAGAGGAGAAGCTAAGGGTCATGGTGGAGGAAATCATCCTGGTGGAGCCACAGCTATTTGGATCACAGGTGCAGCAGACATCCATTGCAGGAAGATGGAGCTATAGCGGAGAATCGTGGACAGGGTCAATGCCCTGGGACAGCACCGCATAAAAAGGATGACATCAGGAAGAGGTGGAACGACCTATGGGGAAGGTGTGTTCTGTGGTTGCAAGACAACAGATAGCTGTACAGAGGACTGGTGGTGGACCCCACCTCCTCCCCCACAACTAACAACATGGAAGGAGTAAGTCTTGGCAATACTGCGTCCTGAGGGCCTGTCAGGAGTAGCAGGAGGACTGGACTCTGGTAAGTCAAATCTCTATTACTATCACCCCCCTATGGGCATGCCATCACATATTCCTACCCCTACCCTCACCCCATCACTCCACCACCTTACATACACCCCACCATCACAACCCACCCATCCCAATAAAAAAGCACTGCACGTAACACCAATGCACGGACCCCCATCACAGACGTGCATGGACACCCATCACTAAAGCATGCACTTTACAGACAATCACCTCGCCCACAAAATCACTACTCACACAAGGCAAAGCTGACAGGGCAATCACAACCATACAGGGCAACACACCCATGCACAAGATGTCACATGCAGAAACAATAACACTGCATTTACATCCCCACAGGTCTCCCACCCAACGTCACCGGAGAGGAGGTGCCAGCAACATCCAGTCACCCCCAGAAGAGGCCCACAGTGGTGACAGCAGCTCTGGTCGCCTGGATCTGGATGACCAACCTGGCCCATCAGGGATCTTCAGACAGTCGGTTACCCAGGCACAGTCCCATACCACCACAGAGCCTCCCCCCTCAGGAAACACCACCACAGCACCCACCCAGCGGGCCCATACCTCTGTCCCCAGGACACGCCAATCAGCAGTGTGTCTACCACTTCAGGGACCCCAGGGCACACCACAAACACAGGATGATCAGGGACCTGGGGTCAGTGGCAGCGGGCACATGGTTCAGGGGACAGAGGCACAGGACAATAGGGAAGCTGGGAGGACTGCTGTGTGACGGGGGAGGAGAGGCCCAGGGAACCGACTCTCTAGGAGGCACTCACCAACATCCTGGGAGCATACCACCAATCCCAGGAGATGATGAGCCTGAAACTGGACAAGTTGCAGGAGACCCAGCAGCTGCAGGAAGGACAGTGCCTGGGGATCAGGGAGGACCTGAAGGACATCCACACCACCCTGGTTACCATAGCAGGGGTGCTGGCAGACATGGCCAACACCATGAGGGAGGCAGTGGCACACCACCGGGCCCCTGACACTAGCCACACTGAACAGCCCTCCACCTCTGCTGCTGCTATTGGACAGGAGGCCCCGCCACAGGAACAACAGGCCACAAGCACCCCTCCCCCTGCAGAAGGAGAACCACCCCTCAAACGGTCCCTGAAATCCAGGCAGAAGCCAGAGACCATTGCCAAGACCCCCGCCAGGAAATAAGACTCTCCTGATTGTCACCCATGGGTCCCATTCTGTCACCATGTCTACTTTGAACTGCCATTGCTCCACCTCCTATGCCGCCTTGGACAATGCACCTGTGCTACAAATAGACTAGACTCTATCCTGGACGTTCCTCCACCATCACCCCAGCCTTTTGCACATACCCCTCTACTTATTAGCACTTAAATAAACACCCTTTGAAAAAATACAAGTATGGAGTATGTCAAATGATTTAACTATGTATTTGTTTAACAAGGTTGAAACACAGCAATACAACTGTACAGTAATGTATACATAGGAATGACCTGTAGTTGGCTGAAGTCAACACACCAGGTGCCAGAGTGGGGCACAGATATCTGAAAATAGAGATGCCAAAGTGTACAGTAAGTGGCCATAGAATTGGGAGAATCTGCCTGCCGTGTACAAAGTCAAATACAAAACTGTCAATGCAAAGTGAAGTTACAGTGTCTTACCTGTGTATCACTGGAAGTACTGTCGTATAATAGCTCTTCTGTTGTCCTCATCCTCATCCTCTGCCTCCTCATCTTCACAGTACACAGGGTCCACTACTGCCACATGCCCATCTCCAGCCTCATCCTCCTGCAGAAAAGGCACCTGGCGTCTCAAGGCAAGGTTAGGCAAAATACAGCATGCCACGATTATCTGGCACACCTTCTTGGGTGAGTAATGCAGGGATCCACCTGTTAGATGGAGGCAATAAAACCTGGCCTTCAGGAGGCAGAATGTCCTCTCTATTATTCTCCTTGTTCGCCCATGTGCCTCATTGTGATGTTCCTCTGCCCTTGTCCTGGGATTCCTCACAGGGGTCAGTAGCCATGAGAGGTTGGGGTAACCAGAGTCACCTGCAAATATCGAGGGACAAATGTTAGACAAACACTAACCCTTAGGGCCCACACCATACCCATACACCAATACACACTGGGTAGGAACCAGGGCTCACCTATTAGCCACACCCTGTTCCTCTGGAGTTAAGCCATCACATATAGGATGCTGCTGTTCCTCAGGATATAAGCATCATGCACAGAGCCAGGATACTTTGCATTGACATGAGAAATGTACTGGTCCGCCAGGCACACTATCTGCACATTCATTGAGTGAAAGCTCTTTCGATGTCTGAACACCTGTTCATTTCTCGGGAGGGGGACAAATGCAATATGTGTACCATCAATTGCCCCAATAATGTTGGGGATATGTCCCATTGCATAGAAGTCAGCTTTCACTGTGACCAAATCCTCCCACTGGGGGAAAACAATGTAGCTGTGCATGTGTTTAATTAGGGCAGACAACACTCTGGTCAGCACTATTGAGAACATTGGCTAAGACATTCCAGCTGCCAAGCCCACTGTCACTTGGAAGGAGCCACTTGTCAAGAAATGGAGCACAGATAGGACTTGCACAAGAGGGGGAATCCCGGTGGGCTGACGGGTAGCAGATATCAGGTCAGGCTCCAATTGGGCACACAGCTCTTGGATTGCGGCCCTGTCCAGTCTACCGGTGAGGATGACGTGCCTGTCCTCCATTGCTGCCAAGTCCACCAGGGGTCTGTACACGGGGGATATCTCCATCTCCTATTCATCCGCAGCGGCTGTAATCTAGGGGGCAAAAAGGGGAGCAGCTGGTCAGTATACCACATTTCCAAACACTACACTGCATTGCATGTTGTGACTGTAACAGTATGTTGTTTTATAGGCCCAAATGGTGCCTATGTATACTGTGACGCAGTTAGGTGCCATGGCCGGGCCCCCCTGAAATGGCATCCGCTGGTCCTGTGTGGATGGACATGTGGAAATGATGTAATGCTGCTGATGTTGTGCGCCGTTGCGGGAGGCGGTTGAGTACCACCATGCAACTCCTCATTGGTTGTCATTGGGCCCTATGGGTTACAGTGGCCAATGGTGATGTACGCTGGCGGTGACGGTACGCACCGTCTCAGACGTGACTGCCATTTTCTATCTGATCACTCACTTGCTACCCGACGTTCAACGGGAGAGGATCTACACTGCAAGTGCTGCTGTGACCTGTGTCTGGAACCGACCATGGCTCGTGTCACTTGGGAACGGGCCCCTGCCTTCACCGCTGTGGAGTTGGAGAGACTGGTGGATGGGGTCCTACCCCAGTACCGAATGCTGTATGGGTCTCCAGACTGAAAGGTGAGTACACTGCGAGCACGATGCAAGGGGCATGGATGCATGGAGTGCTGTGTGTGAGGGCCTCGTGTGGGGTTTTGGTGAAAGGGTTCTGGGCAGCATGCTGCATGTATGGTAGGCAATGTCTGTGCATAAGGGGATTTGAGAGCTGTGGTGGACCATGAGTATAACAGGCTGGACGGTATGACTGATACCTTTTTCTATGTTTCTTTTCCTGCAGGTCAGTGCCCATCAGAAAAAGGGCATATGGCGTGTCATCGCCAAGGACTTGCTTACCCTGGGGGTCTACAGCAGGCGGAGCACCCACTGCTGGAAACAGTGGGAGGACCTGAGACGCTGGACAAGGAAGACAGTGGAGGCCCAGATGGGGATGGCCTCCCAACGAGGAAGGGGTGCCTGTCGAACCCTGACCCCCCTGATGGCCCACATACTGGCGGTGGCTTATCCGTAGATAGATGGGCGCTTGAGAGCACCACAGCAGCCACAAGGGGGTGAGTACAGTTTCCCAATATACTATTTGCGCATGGTGGGGTGGTCTGTGGGTGGGGTATGTGGGCCTGTAGGTGCCCCTAGGTCAGGCCGGACATTGCAGGGTAGGTCCCATGTTGGGCAGGGTATGATGTGAACCACCTCCAACCAAGCTAGTAGGCATCCACTACTGGGAAGGGGTCTGTGAGTGTCAGGTATGCTGCTATTGGCGTTAGGTATTCCTGTCCATGAGCTGGTGACTAGCATTGTGACTGGTAGTGCATTGCCTAGTGCGTAGGGCTGTTCCCTGTGTGTGTGTGTGTGTGTGTGTGTGTCGTGTACGCCAACAGTGGTGTTGTTGCTGTCATTGACCAAGTGTATTCTTTATCTCTCCCCCCCTTTTGTTTTGTCACCCTGTCCTTATGTGCATTAGCATCATCTGGCGGAGGAGCATAGGCACCGGCGACAGAGGGAGCTGCATCCCACAGGGCCCATGAGGCCAAATCCACCGACAGTGATGGCACCAGTGGGACGGAGGGCGAGGCGAGCATGATGGCAGGGACAGGAGGGGACAGTTCTGACAGTGATACCTCCTCCGATGGAAGCTCCCTGCTGGTGGCGGACACCTCTGTGCCAACCCCAACTACAGGTACAGCCGCCATCCCCCGTACCAGCACCTCCCTCCCAGTAGCACCTCAGCGACTTTCCCGTGCCCACTCACCCAGGAGGGTGGGCATCTCCTTCAGCCCAGGCACCTCAGGCCCTGCCCCAGTCAGCCCTGCTGCCCTGAGTGAGGAGGCTATTGACCTCCTGCGATCGATCTCTGTTGCGCAGTCAACCATAGTGAATGACATTCAGGGGCTGGCAGGCCATTTGCAACAAACAAATGCATTCCTGGAGGGCATTCACTATGGCATCGCGGCCCAGCAGAGATCAATCCAGGCTCTGGCCTCCTCCCTGATGGCAGCCATTGTCCCTGTCTCTAGCCTCCCCCCTCCAACTTCCTCTACCCAGTCCCATTCCCCTCAACCCCAACCTATCCCAAGCACACATTCAGACCAGCATTCACGCAAGACAACACACATGAGTGGCTCAGGAAAACACAAGCACCACACATCACCCAAGAGGCACTCACACAAACACCATCCAGATGCAGACATACCAATATTCACTGCCTCCACAGTGTCCCCCTCCTCCTCCTCGTCCACCACCCTCCCAGTAGCATCTCCACTCACACCTGCATGGACTACATCCTCATCCACTACTCCCATCACCATCATGCAGATCACTACACACCCCTCACTGGCAGACACCACCCCCACATCCAAGCTCACGTCCCCTGTGTCCTCTCCCACAGTGTCTGTAACCCCTCCTCCCAAAGTACACAAACACAAGTACTCAGACACCCAACAGCCATCCACCTCACAACAGCATCCAGCCCATGCACCTGCACCCAAACACAGCAGACAGACACCTTCTACAACCACTCCCTCTTCCTCCACTCCCAAACCTTCACTCTCTTCCCGTCCCAGTGTCCCTAAGAAGCTTTTCCTCTCTGCCGTTGTCCTCTTCCCTACCACCCGCCCATCCTTCACGTCGGGCCAGGGTGGTCAGAACCCAGGCGAGCTCCTAAGCCTCCCAGTCCGCGGCCACAGTAGTGTCGGCAGCTACTGCAGGTGTGAGAGGCTCAAGGGAACCAGCCATCAGCACTGACAGTGTGCCTGCACTAGCTGCCATGCGAAGGGCAAGGATGTACCACCAGCTGCCAAGGGGAAGGGCAAGGATGCACCACCAGCTGCCAAGGGGAAGGGCAAGGATGCAGCACCAGCTGCCAAGGGGAAGGGCAAGGAGGCACCACCAGCTGCTAAGGGGAAGGGCAAGGAGACCCCACCAGCTGTGAAAGTGAAGGGCAAGGGGCCTGCACCTGCAGGTGGGAAGGACAGGAGGCCTTGTGCTAGGACTGATTCTGAGCCCCCACCACTAACCATGGTGGTTCTGCCATCTGAGGCTGCAGGAGGAAGGGCTGGAGCCTCCCCCCACCACTGCCTGTACCACCACCAACACCACTGCCAGCAGGAGCAGCCCCATTGGGCAGTCGTCCGAGGCTGCATGGGGAGGGCTGGAGCCTCCCGCCACCAATGCCTGCACTGCCATCAGCACCATTGCCAGCAGCAGCAGCTCCAGTGGGCAGCCGTCAGAGGCTGCAGAGGAAGGGCTGGAGCCTCCCCCCACCACTGGCATCCCCGTCACCAGCACTGCCACCAGCACTACTGCCAGCAGCAGCAGCCCCAGTGGGCAGCCGTCCGAGGCTGCAGGGGAAGGGCTTGAGCCTCCCCCTACCACTGGCATCCCCGACACCAGCCCCGCCACTGCCACTACAGAGCAGCCATCACCACCGGCGGGCAGTGTGTAGTCCTGCCTGCAAGGGCTGTGCTGCGTCCTGGACCCTGCAAATCCTGTAGGTGTGACACCCAGGTGAGAGACTGTGACCTTGCACTTCCCAAGTGCTGCATCACAGGGCACAATGCCCCCACCAGTATCAGTGGAGAAGCCATCCACTCACCCCCTCCTTGCCAGGATGAGGCACACTAGGCACAAGGCCCCCTCCAGAACCAGCGGAGAAGCCATCCACTCACCCCCTCCTTGCCAGGATGAAGCACACTGAGCACAAGGCCCCCCTCCAGAACCAGTGGGCAAACCACCCATTTGAGAGACTGTGGCTTTGCACTTCCCAGGATCGAGCAGTGGGCAAACCACCCACTTGAGAGCCTGTGGCTTTGCACTCCCCAGGACCAAGCAGTGGGCAAACCACCCACTTGAGAGACTGTGGCTTTGCACTCTCCAGGACATTGCACAGGGCATGTAGCCCCCTCCAGGACCAGTGGTGGTGTACCATCTTCCGGCTGAGGTGCCCCCGTTCCCCGTCCCTCTGAGGTGCCTGTGTATTTTTGACCTGATGCCCCTGCAGTGTTCTCTCTTTGTTGTTGCAGGAGTGAGGTGGGCCCTTCGCCTATGTGATGTGGCCCTGTGGCCCACGGACATTGAGGACTTGGCAGTGTCCCTCCATTTGTATATATATATATAGGACAAAAGGAATTGATTAAAGTGAGTGTAATAAGATAAAATACTAGAAAATCGTGCTTCAAAATTAACACAATATATATATATATATATATATATATAGGCCCTTCGCCTATGTGATGTGGCCCTGTGGCCCACGGACGTTGACGACTGGGCAGTGTCCCTCCATTTGTATACTTTGTCATAAAGTTACTTATAGTAACCTAACACTTGTAAATATATTTGTAGGGGGCACTGCCCCTCATGAAAGGATGTGGGGTCATGTATGTCTATACCTAGGTGTAAATCTACACTCCAAAACGATAAATGGCAAAAAATTAGAAAGTTACACCTAGGTGTAGGAGTATGCACACATGTGAGTAAACATACATGTGTACATTTATCTTTGTGAGTCAGGCCCTAAATCGTCAAGACAAGTATATATTTCTTCCTCTTTCTTTGATGATATAGGAGTTATCGATATACTGGATGCAATATTTTTGTCATGCAATATATCACATACCCCAGCACTGCTTTACAGATTATGAAAAGTAAGCTCATACAAAAAATTATCCTTTTGTAGTGACCATTCAGTTACTAACCTAATAGGTTTTAATAGTATATTGAATGTTAAAGTCCCTGGCTTGTATTAGTGATTCTTTGAGACATTGACTTTTGGTTCAAACATCTATTTAAAGGTACAGTTACATACTCCTGAACTGGAATGCCTAGGATTCATGCTTAGTTTCCACACTTCATCAAGTTGTGTGACCCTGGGAAAAACATTTTAGGTGCCTGTGTCACAGTTTCCTTGTCTTCTTTTAACCGTCTCCGGTGCCTGCTGGTCATGGCCCCAGATCATCTTATTACCACTTCCTAGCCTTGTTACGGTACCGTCCCACAACCAGTTAATGCTAGTTACTCCACAGCATATAGAGTATTATTGCCTGGTACACAAATGATGACATCACATATTTCCCGTTTTTTGCTGCCTTTAACAAAAGACAACAAAAATAAATACTTTTTCTCAGTACTTCTGACATTTATTGCAATGTGATAAAAAAAACAGCAGGCAAATCCAAGAGCTACATTACAATATTAAAAATATTTCTCAGAACATAGCTTGAAAAAATGGTATAGTCAGAAATATGAACGTGTATGTCTGTTATGTGCTGTTGTATATTACTTCCCCTTCTCTGGAAATGTGAATGTGGGTGTGGTTATGGACTCTAGTCTTATTGTGTGGTCATATAGAGTTTGGGAGAGTGTTTGCCTACGCTATGTCTCATGTGTAAGTCTTGTGGTGCTACACTTGCTCACCTTATCCCTCTTTATGAGTGTCCCAGTTTAGGGTAGCAGGTGTGTTAATTACACACCTGAGAGGTAATGGGTGTGGTGCTGTGGTTCTAGAACAAAGATGCCACATGGCAAGATTTTCACCCTTAAAAATAAATAAATCAGGTTTATGGGTTGTACTTGGAAGATCTCCTGAGGAATGAGGAAGTACCAGGGGGGTGGCTAATTTGAGAGTTAATTCCCCCATTAATGCTTGGATTATTTACCATTCAGATTCATTGCTCTGGAAAAGGCGGCAAGTGGGGATAGAATTCTGCTGGACTTCTATAAAACCTTTCTCCATTATATTAAAGCAGATTTGGTATAATTTTTCATTCAAGTTCAGAAGGGCTCTCCTTGTCCAGGTTCATGGACAGCAGCTAATATCATTATTTTTCCAAGACAGGGCAAACCATTGGAAGACCCTGGTTCTTATCGACTTATGACGCTTATTAATAGTGATGCTAAGATCTATTAAAAAATGTTAGCCGCAAGAATGAGCCTGGTAATTGCCAAGTTGGTCTCCCCATGGCAGCATGGGTTTATCCCAGGGAGAGGCAAAACCGATCACATCCATCGGGTTATTGCTCTTTTAGATTACCTGATGGTTTTAGGTTCCGCCTTGGTATTGGTTCTGCTACATGCAGAAAAAGCTTTCGACCAGGTGTTTTGGGATTACTTTTGGAAAGTAATGAGTCATTGTAGAATCGGGCAGCGATATGTAAAAGTGGTAGCATCTTTATTTTATAAGCCGACCACCAAATTGTATGTTCGGGGAGGACAATCTCGGGAGGGTACAAGACAAGAGTGCCCCTGCTCTCTGTTATTATTTGCATTATAAATTAATCCCCTTAGTCTGAACTTGGAATTAACACCAGCGATTGCCTCTACATCTTTTAAAGTGCGCGCATATGCAGATGATGTGGCCATAGTGACACCAAATCCGGCAGAGGCTTTGCCTCATATAAAACAAATAGCACAGGAGTTTGGGAGTTTGTTAGGTTACCTGCTCAACCGTAGTAGGACCCAAATTATCATTAATCGTAATGTTGAGTTTCATGATAGTAGAGTAGTAGAGACAGCAGTGTATTTGGAGTTCATTATAACTTTGGAATTGGAGCAACTGGTCAAATATCATTTATCTCCTGTTATTTTGAGAAGAAAGGTATCTCTGCATAGAATGGATAATTTACACTTAAATATGATAGGTCCATGCAATGTTGTTAAAATGATGGTATTGCAAAAAATATTGTATTTTTTTAGGGTCATCCCTCTTGAGTTTAGTTCAACTGGTTTTAAATTGCTGGACAAAATGACCGCACAATTTGTTTGGGCTTACTCCACAGCTAGAAGAGCTCTTAAAGTTTTGGTGCAACATAGAGAGAGAGGTGGTTGGGTGTTACCCGATTTTAAGTTGTATTATTGGGCAGCCATTCTTCAATATATGCAGTCACTCTTTAGTGATCAGTGTTTGCGGATAGAGGCCAGTGCAGACAGTAGTCCATCCATATATGAGGTCTTACTGGGGAAAGAGGCCAGGGGTGTTTTCTGGCGGCAGGTGGAACCCTGTTATTTCAAAAAGGTTTGGTTCAAGTCCGTTGACATTGCTTATCGGGTTTGGATGTCAGTACGTAAAAAGGTAGATTGGAGCGTAATAATTATTATACACTTTTGCATAGTAATTCAGCAGTCCCGGAGATATTTAGGGGATTACCAGTCTCATAATGGGTATCTTCTGGGGGGACACACGACTGGGGGATTTTGATTTACTGGATCATGATAGTTACAGTATAAATTTGGGATACCACAGCAGGACTTCTTTAAGTTTTTCAAATCAGGGACTTTTTAAGACAGAAAGGCGGAGGTGCTCAGGGATTTCAAAAGAGTGAACTTGTCGAACAACTGGAGAAGGGGGATTCATGTACTATTAGCCAGCTGTATATGAGGTTAACTGCCCTTTCCAAGGATGATGTGGAGAAATGTTCTGAAAAACAGTATATAACGGTGGGTGCATCTTCTGGTTCCTTCTTTGAATCTCTTGAGCTGGCGGACTCTATATTGGTATTGGAAAATGTGCAAGCACAGCACTTCAAGACTATATTTGACCATGCGGTAAATCGCGAGGTGTGGCAAGACAGCTGGTACTAGGTGTCCCAGAAGTCAATGTTTGGCTGCTGATATCATTCATATATTTAGTAAATGTCCTGAGTAGGAGTTGTTTTGGGGACGGATCGAAAAATTATTTGAAGTATCCTTAGGAATTTGTACGAAGATAACCCCTCAACTTAAAATGTTAGGTGTGCCTAATGAAGTAGTCCCTGGCTATGCTCAACAATTTGTATTCATTGCAACTGCAGTAGCATGTCTCTCTACTGCGTCTCTCTGGTTAGACAGTGGTCCCCATCCTTTCAGCAATAGCTTTTTTGGCTGATTTCGATCTATAATTTGGAAATTACCTTATACAAAAGGAGAGGTAAAAAATCCAGTCAGAAGGGAAAGAAGATTTGGGCTCCTCTAGTGGAATGGTGCAGAAGCCTAGTAGTATAAGGAGGATTTGCAGTTTGTAATGAGATGGAAGGGCAAGAGTAAGGGCAGGGGAGGGGAACAAGAGGGATGGGGAAAAGGGATGGAAGGCCATCAATCTCAGACCCCAGCATCAGAAGTTATCGAAGATAATCATTGTGGAGTTGTATTTGTTGCTTTTTTCTGCCTGTCTAATGTATCTAGTTTTGTATCCTGTCAGGGTTAATTTCAATGTATTGAATTGGGCCTTTTTTGTGCTGCTCTAACTCATAAAGTGTAAAATAAAAAAAGTTCATTACTCTGAGTCATTGTCTTCCTTGTCAATTACCTGTCAAGCCTGTATCCAAGCTGAATTAAGCTACTACCAGTGATGAAAACAAAACATGCAACAGCACTTGATGCTACACTCATTGTTATTTATTTGAAATAAAACAATTATATGACTGTATACTACATACCGAAACGCTGGGAATTTTTCCTCATATGAAGTCTATAGTCAGAAATTAAGGTATTGGGTAAAGCCCAAGTCACAGCTGTGCAAATGTCTCTCAATGACACCCCTTGAAGGCTTCCCAAGTAGAGGAAATCCTCCCAGTGGACCTGCCCTGTACTAATAAAGGAAGAGGAACCCTCTGCTCCAGCATATGTAGGTGATAGTTGTTTTTTTCCCTTCCTAATAAGGGATGAGGTACAGGGCTTATGGCCCTTACCTGCAAGACCAAAGATATCAAAAGGCAAATCTGTTTGCCTGAAAGATGAAGTTCTCTTTAGATAAAGAGAAGAAGCCCTATGCAGATGAGGGAAGTGCCACAGCCCCTTCTTTTCTCAAGATGGAGCAGGGAAAAACAGGAAGTACTAAATCCTTTGATATATGAAAGGAAGATGGCCCCTTTGGCAAAATGGTAGGGTCCGGACTGAGAACCACCGTTTAAAAAAAAAAACTTGTAGGAGGATCTTGGGAAAGTAGAGCACCAATCTCTCACAACCTTTGACTGCAGATGATAACCACTAGGTAAAAACATTGTATGTAAAAAAGGTTACACAGACCAAGTCATGTGGCTCATAGGGACTTTCTCTTAGAAATTAAGTAGCAGTGGAAGATTCCAGCCCGTAACCAGGGCAAGACGTAATTGCCTTTTTAAAGCAAAACTGTTCAGAACATGTTTCACTCAGCTGTTGAAGGAATACAAGTCCAGACCTCTGATAGCTCTAATGGCTGACCACTGACTTCGTCAAGAAGAGACAGCTAACCCCATTAAAAAAGTTTCTCACGAATTCCAGCACAGAGTTCCCCTACAACTAGAGGAATACAAATTCCTTGCAAGGCACCAAGAATAAAAGGTGCTCGAGCACCTTTCATGGGCCCTAACAGTGCTCTGACTTCTTGTATTCTGTATGGAGACTGCAATACCATTTGCCTTTGCCTTTCAGTCTCTAAGACTCCAGTGCCAGACGCTTACTGGCTCTCACTGACAGATTCAGGAACTTCAGCAGAGAGAGGAGATTTGAAAAGCAAATAGAGAGAGCACTAATAGCTTTAAAAGAGGAGGGTACTATGATTGGCGAGACCATTTCAGGGCCACCAGTATCAACTCTGCCTGATCTGAGATAATTTAAAAAAAGACACTGCTCAGCATGACAAATGGAGGGAAGGCATAATGGTGCCCCCTGTGTTGGGGTATGCTCATACCATCCACTGCCCTAGCACATGCGCATGCAAGAATAGAGCAAACATTCAGCAGTTAAGAATCAAAGTGATCTAGCCAGGTAACACAAAGGTTGGATGGAAGGGCTTAAAAAGAATCAAGAGACAGAAACATCTCCATCAAGGACAGAAATATTCAACTCAGACTTTTGGCAAGCCCACTCTCCATCCCTGGAAGATATACTGTTAAGAAAGACAGGAGATTCTGCTCTGCCCAAATCCCCAATGCCTTGGTCAACTTTGCTAAAGAAGGGTCTGTAGAGCTTCCCAGTTGTTGACATAAGCTCTGGCCACCTGTTTGTAAGTGTGGGACATAAGCTAACAGGGCAAAACTGCAACTAACTTCTTCCAGTTGGAGGAAGCCAGTGGCTCCTCATCTGGCAGTATATCCCCAGAATGGATAGATTCCTCACAGTGGCTCCCCAACCCTAGCTGCTGACATCTGAGTTCAAAACAAGAGGAGGAGGAGCAGGAGGACAAATGGAATACCCCTTGACTAAGTTGTCCAGGTTCCGCCACCATTGTAGTCGTTGGGAAATAATCTGGTCCACTGGGACCTGGGCTTCATAGTTTCTCGAGATAGAGACCCAGTGAGCCAGGAGGTAGTTGACTGATGGAACAGTTGATGGTGAGCCCAAGGAACAAGATGAGGAGCTGCAGCCATGTCCCCCTGTACACTCAACCAAGTTCTCACTGTTGCTGAATGGTGCTTCAGAAGGGAATGCAGGTGGGTCAGCACTTTCTTTTGCCTCAAAGGAATAAGAAATAGTATACCAAGATCTGTCTAAGACAGGACACCTATGAACTGGAGACTCTGGGTCAGCTGTAGGTGGGATTATTCCTTGTTCAACAGAAATCTGTCATCTTTTAGTGTTCTGTGCATCTGATTGACCACTTCTGATGCCTATGAAAAAGGAGTAGGAACATTACCCAGTATGGGAAAATCAAGATGCCCGGAGCATACAAATTACCAACAAGAGGAGACATGGCTTTAGTAAATGTTCTTGGGCTGACAAAAACCAGAAAGAAAGAATGCAAAATTGTTAATGGTCCTTTGTGATTAGAAACTATGGGAACCTTTGGGATTCTGCTTTAGGATGTATAGATAGGTGACTGATCGGTCTAAGGAGGCTGGAAGCATCCCTGGAACAATGAAAAGACTTATGGACTGAATGGTCGCCATTTTGAGTCTTTGGTAGGGTACAAACATATTCACTCTCTTTTGTTCCCACACTTGTTGAAATTCCCCTTAAGGTTTCTGGACTGCAAACATTAAAGAGTAGCAGCCTTGACCTCTCTCTCCCTCCGGAACGGACCTGATTGCCCATTTTTCTAGGAGATTCACCACTCCCTGAGAAGAAGCTCGGTGATGACAGAGACACCTCAGAAATGGAGCTCAACAGAAAAATCCTCAGGAATAGAAATGAAGTCTATTTGCTATCCATGGGAGAGACTTTGAAGGACCAAGGACTTCTTGACTGCTGATCTTCAGACATCCGAGAAATGAATAAGCCTTACTCCCATCTTCATGTGTAGGCATCACTACTGGGATGAAGAAATGGTGGGGTTGGATGGAGGTTGGACTTGTCAGAACAAGGGTGTCCTCGGCCACGACCCATGCCACAAAAGGGCTGGTTTCCACTTTTGGAAGTAACAAATGCACTCCCTATTAATGGAGGATGATTTGGAGCTAGAAGTTTTCTGTCCATGGCTGACTTCTTGGCTAGGTCTTTCAGCTGTGTGCCAAACACCTTTGAGCCATTGAAAGGATAGTGTGTCAACAGTGATTGGTGAGAGTTGCAGACTTTGCAATTCTTCATCTAGAGAGGCCTTCTAGTGGAAAATGTTGATCCACAAACTGCAGCCATAGCACACAATCCATCAAGTGAAATATCCAAAAGAAATTAACTTCCTGCTCCATCATGTGGTTGTCCAGTCCTTTCTCTTCTGAAACTATTACGCCAAGGCATGGAAATCCTTTAACACAGATTGGACCGTGTAAGTGCCAAAAGACCCAGTTGTGAGATCAGTTAGAAGCTACATAGGCTCTTTTGAGTGTTCAATCTACTTTCTTATCAGATGCATTCAAGTGAACTGTGTCCAATAAGAAAATACTACCGCCTCAGGACAACCCAGATACAAGGAAATCCACCATTAAAGTATGCAGGAACTCCTCTTCAAACAATTCAGGATACATTTTACCTCAAGGAACCTTGAAAATCAGGATTTGTCAATGTCACCCATTCACTAGACAAAAGGTTACTAATTTCCTTATCAACTTGGTCCTTGCACCTATACTCTGCATAATAAGCATCAATGTCAGTTACAGATGAGGGTTCAGATAGAGGCAAATTGGATCTAATATGCTTTGTCACCTCAGAGTGTTCTGATCCCTGCACGTATCTGCCCCTCTGGTCCACCTTTTCCTCAGAAACATAACAATCTGATGTTTGAGGTGGGGATGTTTTCTTTGCAGTAGTTGGGCCTTCTCTTGCCTTAAAAGAAGCCTCCATGGCTTTGTTAATCATATGCTGCAAAATGACCATCTGCTGAAGATCATGAACATCTTTAGCTGAGGAAGCCTAGAAAGGGAGACTCACTGCCAGATGAGTCAGCTGTATGCATCCTCTTTCCTGCAGTCTTTTCCTCTATAGCATGTGGAAATAGCCAACTGACGATTACTAAAGCAATACAGGCCGGAAAGCCTACTTCCCACTTTATATGGTTGCAAAGTAACCCGGCAAATCAGGGGCCTCACACTAACTGTCACCATCTTAGAGTCAGACAGATCACTTTCAGGGCAAATCAAACAACTTTAAAATTATAAAACAACTAAAGGCTGTTTTTGTACATAAACAAGGCTAGACACCATGTTTTCCCCCCCAAACAATATATGGAAGGCACAGCCCCATGCACTCCCTCAATTGTTCAGCAGGAGGGAGTGCATTGAAATGTAAACCTGCTCACAAGTACATAGACTGGCAGGCAGTAGCAGAGGAAGGCCACTGTAGCAAGCTTATCTGCTTACTCTGTAAGAGCAAAAATAAAATTTTGTACATACAAAATAATACATAAAGAAACCCACAACCTGTAGTTACAACTCAATAGGGGACACTTGGTACAGAAAAAACAAACACAAACTTCTGTGAGTTCACCCTGCCTTACTAAGTTGACACAGGAATTTGTTGTGTCAGCCATATGAGGAGGGATGAAGCTTTTTTATGGGTATTCGGGACAGCTCGTGAGAGGAGATCCACGCTCAACAGGTAACCGTCTGGGACGAGGAAGACTAGGGAGGAAGTAATTTCTCATTCTTCTCTGTAGTTCCCCCCCAGAGAGTTTGGCTGCCCTGAGGGAAACATGAGAGTTTAGAAGTAACTTCAAGGAACACACCATTTCTGATGGGCCAGTAAGTTACTGGCCTCATCAAGAACCTCAGGCCTCTCCTAATGCATGTACTTTTGAAGAGCGGGGTATGTTATCTCCTCATCCATCTTCCTATCACTTTCCTAACAAAGTGAGCAGTTGTCCTGCTTCACAAAAACATATTACCTAGCAAAGTCTAAAAGCTCCCCCAAGATGGGCTCGAGAACCCAAACTGCTGAAAATGAGGAACTGTTTTTTTCTTTCTGCATCACAAAGCTGTTACCTAGCAAATCTGAAGTTCAGTTGTATTTTGTCTTTGTTTTACTATGTTTTAACAAATTTTCCTGTCCTGAAGACACTTTCTTTTCTATCTTCGTCATTCCGCCCTGCAGAACAGGCATAATCCAAAACAACTTATATTTAAGTGGGAAAGGCAGCGCTTACCATTCCCTTAATGTTGTTTTTTCCATGGTATGCAAGATCCTGAAATGTTTTCTTTATTTCTGCCAGTGGAAGCCTTTTGGTGCTCTGGTTTTGGGACACTGCCTGATTCCAAATATATTGTGGCTTCCGACAGGTCTCAGAAGCCATGTTACTTTGTTTCTTAGAAAGAAGTTGGATTCAGGAAGCATGCTGGCCTGATCCAGGGTCATTCTGCTTTCTGTATCAACACTATGGATGAGATACCAGATACTTCTATTGAGGTTCCTTCATTTTCAGCCCTCCAGCAGTTGAATGAGGCAGCAGTGGAAGCAGGTTTTCGGGCAAGGAAAGGTGGCATTCCTCGAACACCTGAGGTTTCAAGGGGGCAACAGCAGAGCATAATACATCCTGAGGATCTTTTTATTTTGTCCTCATACACCTCACCGAAACTCCTATATCACCCCCATAGTTGAGCCTTGCACCACTTCCCAAATAGAGTTGATTCTGCCGAGGAGCCCCCAATTTCTCTCATATAGGCTTCCAGTGGTAGATGCTGTACCCGCGACGCCATACCTCGAGAGATGGGGAGGAGGGGAAATAATCATTGGACAACCCACCAGACCTTTTGATATAATCGGTAAGGCTACAACCACAGACAGCTTCTCTGCCCATCAAGCAGGGGGGGCCACATTCTCTCTTTCCTCTTAGATGAGCCTCCCACCGCCAAGTCAATTTTTGAAGAATAAAAAAGGGCTTGCAGCCAGTCTTTGAGCAAGGGAGGCATATTTGCTGTCCATTTACAACAAATTTCCCTCCTGGCCACCAAAATAGAATAGAAAATTAGGTCCTTGTCTGTTCTACTAATGTAATGACTTCCTCCAGCCACTCCTTGCGCCTGGCCAAAAATAACCAAAGGGAGAGATACCAAAATCTCCCATCCCAATACCTGAGATAGATATTTGCCCAGATCTTTCCAAAAGAGCTCCACCCCTGGGCACTCATAAAACATATGGAGGTCAGAAGCAAGCTGTAAATCGCATTTAGGACATTTAGTTACCTTGTTACTGCCTATTCTAGAAAGTCTAGCTGGGGAAAGATATGCTCTATGTATCGTAAACAGATGATTCCTACGAAGAGAAGCTGGTTTAACAATCCTAAACAAAGTTGACATAGAGGATACCCACCACTGCATGACTTCCCCCTGTGGCATACTCTTCCCTCATAGGGAGGTGGGCAGTATAAATTCCCCATCCAAACTTTCTAATATCTCCCAATACCACCTTGAAACCTGCTTAAAATTGGGGGACTCAGATAACACCAGTTCTTCCAAAAAGCCGGCAGGTCCACATACCACTTGTGATACTCGTAACCAGCCTTTTACTTGAGCATACTTCAATATGGAAAAGGTGCACCCCAACTTCACCTCAAGATCTTCCAGAGGGATTAACATTCCATCACTAAACAGATTCCCCCCAGGACATTATCCCTGCCTTCTTCAGTGGTAATGCCAGAACGTCCCTAAAACATTCAGGAGTACCAGGAGAGTCCCAAATTGGAGCATATGGGCTGTAGTAACTCACTCCTGCTGCCAGCCTCAAATAGTACCAACTTGTAGCGAGATCCCGGAGGATTTTAATTTTTTTTATTTTTTTTATTTTGGGTCTCCAAACTTGAAAAAAAATCCCTTAACGGCTCCCCTAACCGAGCTCAGCATAGCTTTAAACATTATACCGATCACTGTGACATCGGAAACAGAAAACAAAATTTTTACTGAATTCAATTGAAAGGCCCAGGCATAATAGTTCAAATCCGGGAGCGCTAGCCGCCCTTTTTCCCTCTTTCTCCTCAGTTTTTTCCATGATATCCTAGATCCCTTTGATGCCCAAACAAAGGAGGTAATTGCCTGTTGAAGCTTTAACAAATACTTCTTATGCATTAACAAAGGTAAAGAGCTGAACAAAAAGTTAAGTTTAGGCAGAATCATCATCTTCACTAAGTTTACCCTCCCTATCAGTGTGAGGGGCAGATACATCCATCTCTGAAGGGATCTGCACCCTTCCTCTATCACTACTTTTAAATTTGTTAGTGCAAGCTGTTGAATGTCCTGAGTATATAGAATCCCTAAATATCTGATTACTCTCTTCAATTGTATCTGTCCCACTGATGAATGATTCCAAGCCATGACCTCTGTCTTCTCTGCGTTTACCCGAAATCCTGAAACTCTACCAAAATCTTCAGCTAATGACAGAAGCCTAGGCAGGGCAGAAACCAGATCAGCCATGTAAATTAAAAGTCATCTGCATATAGAGCGACCTTTTTCACCCAACCATTACACTCAAAAGGAGCAATAGCCGAGTTTCCTCTTATTTTTCTGGCTAGAGGCTCTATATACAAATCAAACAATAACGGAGAAAGAGGAAAACCCTGCCTAGTACCCCTTGTGATCTTCAAGGGCTCGGTGAGATTACCGTTTACTAAAACTCTGGCACTGGGATCTCTATATATTAAATCTAGAACTCCACAAAAGTTTCTCCCTAAACCAGCCAATCTCAGATTAAATATTAAGTATCTTCAGTTCACCCTATCAAAGGCCTTCATTGCATCCAAAGTAACCACAGCCAGGGGAGTTCCAAATGATGTAGCCATATCAATTGCCCCTGCCAAATTGTAGGTTAATTCATAGAGAAACCTACCCTTGATAAAACCATTTTGGTCAGGGTGAATTAATCGACCCATCACTCTGCTGAGTCTATCGGCAAGAATCTTAGCAAATATCATATAATCACAGTTTAGCAGAGAGATGGGCCTGTATGATTCACACTTAACCGGACTCTTATCCGGTTTCTGAATTAAAGCAATCGTAGCCTCATTCCAAGAACTAGAATTGGGCACTGTTTTCAAAGATCCCCTCAAACAAGTCTACCAAAACTGGAATTATTGGCTCCGCCATCCGTTTATAAAACTCCATAGGATTGCCATCGGGCCCAGGTGCCTTACCATCTTTACTAGCCAACAGCACCTTCCTGATTTCCACCACCAAGATCGGGCTGTTCAAAGCAATTTATGATATGGTAGGGAGTATGTCATCTGCCAACCAAGTACCGATATCCTCCTCTCTTACCTCAGCTTCTTCTTTATATAGTTCACAAAAAAAAGAATGGAGAGCTACATCCATATCCTCCCTATTCGAAGATCTCTTGCCTGCTTGATTTAACTCTACTTCCTTAATATAATTCCTTACTAAATCTTGCTTACATTTCCAAGCTAGTAGCTTACCTGCACTCTCCCCATACTCAAAGTGCGCTAGTTTACTAGCCTCTACTCTTTTAGTGACTCTGACTTGTAACACCTCCTCCAACTGAAGCCTTAAATCCTTCCACTTAAACTCCAAAACCTCAGCATCCTCCTGCTTAGTTTTCCCCAACAGTTGCCTCCTCACTTTAAGCATTTCCTGTTCCAACTGTAAAATAGTGTCTCTATACTGCCTATTCTTATAACTAGCTATATTCATAGCCTTACCTCTCATGACTGCTTTAAAAGTGCCCCATACCACTGCCAGCGAGGCCGTGCCTAAATTGATTTAAAAAAAGACCTCCGCCACTGATCAAGGGCCTCCAAGTCTTGCAGCAATGTGCGGTCAAACATCCATCTGCTACCAATGGACTGTCCATCCACCTTTAAATCTAATACCACTGCTGCGTGATCTGAGAGGTGGGCAGGTAAATAAGTGATATTATCTACCAAATCTTCAAGCCTGCAGTCAATAAGAAAGTAATCTATACAAGAGGCGTGCTTATATTTCTGATTATAAAAAGAAAACTCCCTTAAATCTCTCTTCCGCTGCCGCCATACATCCCTTAACCCCCACTCTTTTATTAATCCTCTCAAAAACGTTGTGATTTTGGAGTCCCTAATGACCTACACTTCTCAGACCTATCAAGATTATCATCTAGCACTACATTAAAATCCCCAGCAATTAGGACCGGATCCAGAAAGTCGACTAACTGAGAAAAACATTTTTCAAGTGGGCCAATATCGTCACAATTTGGACCATAAAACCCTGCCACAGTAAATGTTCTGTTAAAAATGTGTAGCTTAACAATAATCCATCTACCTACTGGGTCAGATCGTACCTCTAACAATCCTGCCTTAATCCCACACTTAACTAAAACGGCAACCCCCTTGGTATTGAAGATATGCTCCGTGCAGGTGAATAAATGTACCCATGCTAACTTTTTAAAGAGGTCAACCCCCTCCTCTCTAGTTAGATGAGTCTCTTGTAATATAAGAATTTTAGCCGGGGAGTCTTTTAAATATTGTAAAATTTGGTCTCTCCTACCCTTTGTTCTTAATCCATTCACATTCCAAGAAAGTAACTGAACAAAAGAGGGGTCCCAGCATTTACTACTCTCACCCCCCATTATCCCCTGAGTGCCACTTTAATTGAGGTGAATGAGGAAACCTTTTTCTACATTTTTTCCCACATGCTCCCCACCCTGTGCCCCCCCACCTCCCACCTCCCGCCCCTCCCATGGAGGACCCCCTTAAACAAGTGGACTGAGGTGTGTCCACGATTAGAGGACAGTAATTTCCGGGTTAGGGCCAGGGACGTTATTTCCCCATCGTGCTGTCCCCCGACTTAAGTACAGCCAACAACTCATCCGCAGTTTTCCCATCTCTCACAATATACATTTTGTTGTTAAACATAACCTTTAGATTAGCGGGGAATTTAAGTTGTGCAGAGGCTCCCAATAATCTAAACTCCTCAAGCTGTTGTCCCAACTCCCACTGCCTATTGATGGTAATCCTGGATAAATCTGATTTAATTTCAAATGAAAAATCCAGCATTTTTAAAGATCTCAACTTAAGTGTTTTTAACAAAATGTTCTCCTTCAAATCATATGTTAAGAAGTTAATAAAAAATTTCTGAGGTTTGCTAACACTTCGATTTTTCCTGAAGGGGTCTCTATGAATCCTTTGAATGTCCCGCACAATTTCCTCTTCGCTCTCCTTTAATGAGAGTGCTGACTTCAAAAGTGATACCAAAAAAGACTTCAAATCAGCTCCTTCTGCCCCTTCAGGAACATGCAGTACCCTCAAGTTATTTCCCCTTGAATTATTTTCTAATTGTTCCAATTTATTCTGGAGGGCCTGCTCAGAAACTCTCAAGGCCTGAATGTCAACTTTGTTCACTTCAATGTCCTCTTTCAAAGTCACCACCGTAGCTTCCAGGGCCTGTGTTCTTAATGACAGAAGATCCAACTTTTTATCAAGGCCTCACAGACTTCTCTAATCTCTCCCTGTTTTTTTTCTGAGGTGGCAAACCCATTCCCGATATCCTTCAAGAGAGAAAGTATCATCGCTTCTACTGAAGGTTCTTTGCCAGAAGCCTGTCGAGGGGGACCAGACTGATCAACCGGAATCTGACTTGGGAGACTACCCTTCAAAGGGCTCTATGTTACTTCGATGAGAGGGTCCTTGATGCCAGTGACCTGAGGAGAGGGGAACCCCCCCACTCTGGACTGACTGCACACCAGAGCATTGTGGGGACTCAACTTCTTGAAAGGAGCCCCCTGATTCACGAGGCCTCGTATCCGATTGTTCCTGCATCTCCTTAGTGCCTTGGAAAACCTTTTCCGGGATAGATTCTAAATAAGAAGCATCCACTCCAGACTTAAGTTTAAAGAAGGATCTCACGGAGGGAGTAATTCTAGGGGCAACACTGATATTATTATTTTTTTTGCCACCTGCCCATCCAGACTGTTTTTTTAAATACAGGCCCCCATCCCCGGTGGTACTAACTTCCTCCCCCAGGCTCCCAAGCTCTCCTTTCTCAATTAAACATACTGAGTCAGGGGAAGGATCAGCAACCTCCAAACAGATTGAGTTCAAAACCTTCCTACCTTGAGGTTGAGCCCCAGTCCACGTATTCCACAGCAAGGGCCGTCCTAGTTGGGCCCCTGAAGACTCTCCAGGCCCTTCCAGCACTCCATTCCCCCTCCTCACCTTCCTTCAGCCTCCTAAAGGAACCTTGGGGTGACTGGGACTGAGCCAGCTTCTGTTTGTGTTGGCTCTGCCCCTGCCTGCTTCTCCCCGGAGGGGGGCCTGTGCAATGGCCCTCCACGAGTGCCTCAACTCCAGGGCGGCTTGTCTCCACAGTGCCCCTGGGGAGGCAGTCTGACGTCCCCGAGCTGACTCACCACTCCCGCGGCTCGGGAAATCCCCAACAACGCGCTCCGGCTGACACATTCAGTGCGAGGGAGCTGTCGCCCTGCCCCCTCCCTAACCCGGAAAGAAGCGACGCTCAGCGCGCAGCAGCGCTGCTGCGGCGCGCCATGTCCTCCTCCGGGTGACTTTTTGTTGTTCCTTCCTGAGGATCTTGATGAGGAGGACAGGAGGGGTCCTTTTGTCTAGGGAATGCAGCTCTCTGAAATATTATGCCATGTAAGGGACAATTTAGGATTTCATATTCATGTAGCAGTGGGTGATGAAGAGAATTTCTTGAACGTCCTAATGCAGAATCTCTCCAGTTGCATATTGCAGTATGGAGGGTAATGTCACATGAGTGTAAGGACATCAACAGTACTGTTTTTCCCAGATTACTGTCCGTGTGCTACCCTTTTGAGGGTTTTTTAAAGAGTTCCCGCCTTCAGAAAAGGTGGATATCCTTATCGCTGGGCTGACCTCTTAGGGAACAGTGATTTTTTATGAGTATACCCTTCCATTGGATCAAGTGGATAAGAAAGTTGAAAAAGTTAATCAAAAGAGCTTATGCTGCTGCCAATTTTTCCGTCAGGGCAAACACCTACACCATTTATGTAGTTTCTCTCCATGAGGACTTGCAGTATTTGGCAAAGCTCATAAGTGAAGGAGAAGATGCATCAGCTCTCTTGTCCATAATGGAGCTAGAGGTTTGTTTCCTGACTGATGTGTCTTTCGAGAATTTGTGTGCCTCGACGGCAGCTTCAGCTGGCTCTGTTGAAGCTTGGGGCCAGATGTACAAAGCATTTTGCATGGTGCAAACAACGAATTTAGCTGTTTGCGCCATGCAAAACCCGCATCGCAATGCTCATTCCCAGTTTGTGAGTCGGTAACCTGGTTACCGACTCGCAAAATGGGAATGCGACTCGCAAATAGGAAGGGGTGTTCCCCTTCCTATTTGCGATTCGCATCGCGATGCAGAATTGCTTTGTGACCGCGAACGCGGTCGCAAAGCAATATGAAGTTAGCACCAATAACAAATGGGTGCTAAGCCATTTGCAAAAGGGAAGGGGTCCCCAAGGGACCCCTTCCCCTTTGTGAATGGCTCTGAAAATATTTTTTCAGAGCAGGCAATGGTCCTATGGACCACTGCCTACTCTTAAAAAATTATATAAAAAAGTTTCATTTTCTCGAGTTTATTGCAACTCGTTTTCCTTTAAGGAAAGCGGGCTGCAATACAAAAAAATATTTGCTTTATTAAAAAGCAGTCACAGACATGATGGTCTGCTGTCTCCAGCAGGCACCATCCCTGTGAGTGCAGCGAATTGCAAGGGGGTTGCAAATTGTGACCCCCCTCATTAATATTAATGAGGTGAGTCTTTGCGACCCCCTTGCGATTCGCAGATGGTGTCTGGGACACCATCCTGCATATGGGTTTGCGACTCACAATTTGCGAGTCGCAAACCCAAGTTTTGGTACATCTAGCCCTTGGTGCTATATTTAGATGCACACCCAGTAGGTGGACCCTCTTCATTAATCTATATTTATGAAGTTGAAGATTTTTGGTCACCAGCTGTTACCAGTTGGAAGAAATGGTGTAGAAATCTGTTGAAAACAGAAAGTTGATCATGCAGGGGTTATGGCCAGGGCACCCATGCACTCTACAAGTCTCAGTATCAGCCTCTGTCCACATCAAATCCTGCTCCCCCTTAGCTGGGGCATGAATATCCATCACTTCCTGTGGGAGGCTGTCTCTGTATCTTCAGTCAAAAGTGGCCCGTGGTGATGGATGCCTGGTGTAATGTCTTGTGAGTTTTATGAAGGAACCCTTTTGGCTCCAACCATACTCCGTAGAAATGTGACCTAGGTGTTAGAAAGGAATGCAATGAAAGCTTGGTTTAGAATTTTGAGTTTGCAGTTACATCCAGGTGAATAAAGACATGTAAAATTCAGCTCTGTGTGTGGAGTATTCATTGGCAGATACCCACACTGGGGAGGACACTACAACTGGCGACAAGTTAGGGAATAAGTGGCCTAAAAAATAATTGCACTATCCCGGGGAGTTTGCTGTAGTCCAAGCAAACACTTGTGCGTGCCACGTGTGTCGCTATCGATGCTTCATACACATGTAGTGTCACAGTGTCCTTTCCTCAGGATCTGCACATTGCTGAACAAAAGGCCCACCTACCCGCGTCACCAACTCAGAAAGCTATTATAGCACAGAGTTATGATGAAGCCAGTCGGGGGAAAGGGAAATTAAGGTAGGGAACAGCAGGGAGAGAGATCTGGAAAGAAAAGGTTAGAACAAATATGCACTTACTCATTCATAGCAGTATAACTCATCAATAGACTCCTGACTAAATGAGTCTCCTTGATTTCAGATGGAGACCCCTTTTGAAGTGAGGGCAAAGCCCCTTCTTTGAATCATGGAACAAGAACAAACTACAACCTCAGAACCAATAGATGGCAAGAGCTTTGGACTATGATCATACTCTGAATATCAATCCTGTAACATCTATGCATTCATAACATAAACCTTTGAACATGACCTAGAAAATCTGCTTTTCACATATTATGCTTTCCAAAAAACAATGAAAACTATGATTTGCTTATCTAAAAAAAATACTTTCACATTCACAACTATAAAAACCGGAAAGTCTTCACTCATTGAACTTGAAGCGATTTGTTCCTTATGCCAGATAGCGCTTTCGTTTGTTTCATCTGAAGCGCTACGCTCCGCTCGTTATGCTAAGGGGCACCTTAATCATGTGGCCTGAATCACCTTGATTGTTGTGCCAAGGGCTTTTTATGCAGGTGGATTGAAGAGCTTTGAGTGCTGTGCCAAGGGCGCTTTCCTCATGTGGACTGAAGCGCCTTGATTGTCGCGCCAAGAGCGCTTTACTCATGTGAACTGAATCGCTTTGATTGCTGTGCCAAGGGCGCTTAACTCATGTGAACTGAAGTGCTTTAATTGTTGTGCCAAGGGCGCTTTACTCATGTGGATTGAAGCGCTTTGATTGTGGCGCCAAGGGCGCTTTACTCATGTGGACTGAAGCGCTTTGATTGTTGTGCCAAGGGCGCTTTACTCATGTGGACTGAAGCGATTTAATTACCGTGCCAAGGCCACTTTCCTCATGTGGACTGAAGCACTTTAATTACTATGCCAAGGACGCTTTACACATGTGGACTGAAGCGCTGTAATTACTGTGCCAAGGATGCTTTCCTCATGTGGGCTAAAGCGCTTTAATTACCGTGCCAAGGCCGCTTTCCTCATGTGGACTGAAGCACTTTGCTCGTTGTACTAAGGGGTGCTTTACTTCTGTGCTGTGAAGCGCTTTAATCGTCGCGCCAAGGAGGCTTTACTCTGAAAACTGAAAACGCTTTGCTCGTTGTGCTAAGAGTTGTTTTACCTTTTGGAAATACAACTCCCTCCAAGACTTGGCTCATCTAGACCTTACCGCTACGAGTACGACCTACTCGTATCTGAATTCACCATGGAAACAAAAGTACTCCGATTTGCCGTCCATCTGCCATGCAGGAAATCTGCTCTTCTTCAGAGGAACCCCCAAGAGGTCTGACTGCATCGAAGTCTTCAAAATAGTGAGCAACGTGCTTGGGTGTGGCTGGGTTTTATAGGCCTGCCACACCCCAAGATGGCTGCTGCCTCTAAAAACATGGGAATTGTAGTCCCTTCATGGAATAGCACTGATAAGTGCATCTTGTCCACCAATGTCCTGAACCTGCAGCTCTATGAGCTTTGCCACAGGGCAGACAACGCTGATGGCCACCTTTGGAACAAGAGGGGATGACAAGTGGTGCGCATAAAGCACTTCAGAGCCGCGCAGTGGAGTTTCGTGCGGGACCTGGACCGCGCATGGCCTTATTCCTGACATGTAGTCAAAATGCAGCTCCTGCCACTGTGAAGCAGTTGAAGACAAGGAAAACTTTGCAAAGAATCTACATACACGTTGTTGGCCAAGAACCTGCTAGTCAGGCCATACATATTAGTAAAGCGCTGTCTCACAACATAAATAGTACATTATGTGGTGCGCTACTGCAAAAGGCGGTTATGTACAGGTACAGAAAAGAAGCATTAAAAACTGCTGTTGTCAAATAAAACAAAATGTATAGAAGTGCTGGCTGAGAGAACAGGTGGGAAGGAAGCATGCTGCCATTACACATAGCCAAAGTCTTGAAAAGTGGAGCTTTATGACCTCAGCACCGGAGGAGGAGACCCAAGAAGAAGCACAGAGGTTGTGCTTACTGAGCTGTCCAGTACCTGAAGCAGCACACCACCAATGCTTCCGAATGGCAGCTCAGAATATTTCCAAAGGTCTCCAAAAGTGAAAGAACTCCATCCTAAATGTCAGCCATTTTCATAAATAGTTACCATGATGATTTCATTGGTGCACTTGAAGAGACTGATAACAGAAAGATTATCAAGTATCTCAAAAATCTTACTGGTCTTGATGTGAAAGAAGTCATAAAGAAAATGTTGAGAACTGACAAAGAAGTCACATACCATCAGATTAAAGAAGTGTTGAATCTTAAATTCAATTCAGTACCAAACATTGATTACGAAAATACATTTTCAGACAGGAATGCCAATATGTTAGTGAAACCATTGATGAATTTGTGGAGAGGCTTGATACACTTCTCAAACACTATAAGTGCAATTAATTTAATGATGAAGAAGCTATCCATCGTTGAGTTATTAATGGATGCTTCTCTGATTTATTCAGACAAGAAATGCTGAGGGAAACTCGTAGGTCCTGTTTTAGTATTTGATGGAGGGAATACCCCATCACATATTTGAAGGATATCCCATCCGCTGTATTACAATCCCTATAGGATAGAAAGGCATTATAAAATGTCAGACGGGATATCTGTCACGTTTATGATGGAGTATTCCCCTCCATGACTTCTAAATCAGGCCCTTAGTCTGGAGAGAGTGTTAGTGGCTGCCAGACCTGAAGAGCATACTTAAAGACAAGCTGCTGACATTGAGGTGGGAGGTGGCCAGAGTGAATCAGTCATGAGGGTGAAAGTTAAGCCAAAGCAAAAGACTAAAGGTCACATAGTGATGTCTACATATAAAAAAAAGTTGTGCTTTAGATGTGGATTTTCGTATCCACGCGAATATGTCTCACCATTGGACAAATATGTAAATGGAAAAGAGAACCATTTTTTAACAGTTTGTAAAGTGAGGGAAAAAGTAAGTAAATGGAGTGAAGACCAAATTGTGAACAGAACTTTCCATAAGTAATAATCGATGCACGCCCACAAGTCCAAACTGCAACATCAGTTGATGCAAATCTTCAATAAACGTATCGGTCATCGTCTAAATCATCGCCAAACAGTTCTTCCGCCTCAATATCAAGTGAAAGTGATGAAAATGGTTGTGCCATGTCTATGTTTACCTCACAGAAACATGCGCATATTGGACTGGCCAAAGTGAAGAAAAAGGTCAGTCAAAGGTAAGTCAACATGCCAAAGCACTGAAATCATACAAACAATGTTGAAACATTACATTGAAAATAAATGGTTTTTTGATACCTTTCATTATCAACAGTGGTGCATCGATAAACAATGCCTGAAGAGAAATACAATTAACTATCTGCAAAACCTCAGCTTACACCATCAAAAAACAAAATGTATACATGGACTGCATCAACATCCATAAAAAAGTCACGGTTCATTTGTAGCAAAAATGAAACACAAGAAAAAGAAGGTGCAAGCACCCATCTGTGTGCTTCAAGATACATTGTCAAGTGCCTGCCTACTCAGTTTCGGCACAGCTGCTGAAATGGGACTGATTTCTGTGAATTACAACATGAATGCTCATCACAAAATAGTGAGTCAATTCCCTTTGTTGTTTCATGGTTTAGGAAAGCTTACGATTATGAAAGTAAAGCTGCATATTAATGAAGATGTGCCTCCTGTTGCTCAGTGACATAGACTAATTGATTTTCATTTACAAGAAGCTATTGAAAAAGAGCTTGAATCGTTACTCAAGCATGACATTATTGAGCGTTCTACTGGTCCAACACCATGGGTTTCTCCCATAGTGGCAGTGCCCAAAAAGGACAGTGAATGAACTGTATGCATATGTATTGACATGCGTGAGGCAAAAAAAGCAATTAAACGAGAACAACATCCAGGTCCACACATTGCTGACACAATAACACAATTAAATGTTGCAAAGGTCTTCTCTTACCTTGATTTAAATAAAGGTTATCATCGGTTGGAACTCAAAGAAAATTGGAGGTACATTACAACCTTTTCAACACATGTTGGTGTGTTTCAATACAAAATACTTAGTTTTGGTGTGTCATCGGCTGTAGAACTTTTCCAAGACGTCATTCAACCATATTATCCAGCCTGTTGTGAATGCGTTCAATTTGTTTTTGGAGGTATACAGAAGGAACACGATAGAGCTCTTGCACAAATATGTTGTTTATTTACTAATGCAGATTTGACTTTCCATGCAAAACAGTGCGTGTTCCACAACACAAAGCTAAAATTCTTTGCCCATATCTTTTCTGATCGGGGTATGACTCCGGATCCTACAAAGTAAAAGCCCTGTCAAATGCTGATCAACCACAAGATGTTTCTATGGTGCATTCATTTCTTGGCATGGCCAGTTACTGTTCAAGATACTTATAAGACTTTGCCACTGTAAGTGCTCCATTACGAGAGCTGACAAGGAAATATGTTTCATTTAAATGTTCACAAGAATGTGAGAGAAGTTTCAAGAGAATCAAACAAGCCATTAAAAATGCTACTGATATGGCATACTTAAATCCGAACTTTCATACATAAGTTGTAGTTGACATTAGCCCAGTCAGGTTAGGTGCAACCTTGCACAGCACAGTGGACACCCAAATGCTCGAAGGCATATAGTGGCATATGCTATTATATGTTTGCCCCAAAAACTGGTAACTGATCGTCAAGCTTTACTGGCAATCTTTGGCAATCCAAAAGCAAAGATGCCTCCTCGCTTTTAGCAATGGGGATTATGATTCCAAGAGTACAATTATACCATTGTGCATCATCCAGGGAAGGATCAAAACCTTGCTGACTACTTTCCAGAGTACCTATACAAGGTCAAGGTACTCCACTTAAGACAGCTGAACCCTACACTAATTTCATTGTAAAATCAAATGTGCCAGCTGCTATCTCATTATCCCAGATTATCACTGGCGTAAGAAAGAAAGTGACATGCTGAAGTTAAAAGACATAACCCCACATTAGTCATGGAACTTCACACTCAACCTCTCACCAATGATGGTGAATATAAAAAATATAGAAATGCCAAAGATGAACTGTCCATAACTCAGGGGGGAGTTATACAGCGAGTGTTGAGAATCCTGATTCCAGGGATTCTGCAACAGAAAATAATTAAAGTGGTTCACAAAGGACACTGTGGTATCGTTGCCACAAAAAGAGCTTGTCAAGACTAAGAACCTTATTTAGATTTCAGCAGAGGGGTTACTTGTCGCAACGGTCATAGATGTCCCATACACCAAAACCTAAATCCCATAGGAAACAATGAGATTTTGATTTTGGTGGGCAGGATATCCATCACCTTTGTGGTGGAGTAAGCCCCTCCACTGAAATCTAAATCAGGCCCTGAGTTTGAGTCCCATATTTAGATGAGAGGATTGAAAAAGAACCTTAAGGGCTGTCATCTATGCAACTGCCTTTCCACAAATGTTACTCAACATACTCTGAACATGTCAGAACTTCCTAAGCATGCATGAGAGAGAGTTGCCATCAACTTTTTCTACCAAGGGACACATGGTGAGTACCCAGCACTCTGGGAGGTCTGTTACTAGAGACTCTTCTCACTTTATGCCTTTGATTCATTGATCTTCAAAACGAGATTGTGAAGGAAAGACTGAACCTGAGAACTCAGTGACTGCTGTTATGTCTACACCATTTTCAAACATCTCTGACACTAAAGAGGACATCTCCTGCTTCCAGTAACCAGATCAGGTTGACTGATCAAAGCGCCAAGAAGGTGGATTGAAGAGATGCAGTTGTACACACACATATACATATCTATATATGTAAACAAATAGATTTTGTCATATTGTAAAAAAAAATGTAATTTTGTATTTAAAAGAAGGGGAAATGTAGCCCCATATTTATTAGCTTTGGGTGTAGTGCAGTGCAGTGCAGCAAGTCACCTTGCTATGAAGCCCTGCATCAAAGGGAAGGAATGCACGGTATTTAACCTTTCCTGTTCTTTCCCACTGCACTGGGCCGTTTTGGCAGCCTAGCGCCAATGCAGGCACCCTTGCACCATGGTGCAAAGGTGTCTGCATTGTAGGCAGGATTTTTTGTGTAGGAAGGGGCACCTTCTTGCCCAAAAACAAACCTAGGAGGCTTTTTCCTCTTTCTATTTGTGCTGCCAAATGCAGCACACATATAGGAAAAAACAAGGAGAAATAGGGATATTTTGGTTTTGGCCCAACCCCAGGTTTAGAAGCTCTTGTAAACCTGGGAACACATAAAAATCCATATGTATTGTGTGGAAGCACCCACCACTATGCCCATTGAACACCTACCTTACGCAGACTAAATCAATGCAGCGATTTGCACTGCCTTGGTCCTTATCTATAAAAACATTCAAGCCACGCAAAGTGACTCTGTGTGGCCTTATACATGTGAGTATATGGTTTGGGGTCCCGTGTCACCACAAAAAGTGATGCAACGTGGGTACAAGAGGCTCATAAATGTGTTCTGTAGAGTCTTGCGGGTTTTATGACAGAACCCTTTTGGCTCCGAACAAAGAAGTGTGACATAGGTGTTAGAGCAGAATGCAAAGGCTTGGTTTAGAATGTTGCATTTGTAGTTATGCATCGACAAATAAAAGCGCGTAATATTCAGCTCAGTTCGTGGTGTAGTCATTCATGGGTACCCAGGCTGGGGAGGACGCTACACTTGGGTCACTCAGACAATATCAGATGGATATCTCTTGCATTTTCCACGCTTCCAGAGCCAAGTTTCAGCCATAACTATCATTCAAGGAGTCCAATGAAGTGCAGTGCTCTGCTTTCAGAGATTCAGCTACTTCTGGAGAGGACTGCAGCGTTAGGAAAGAGGCCTCAGTTTTTATTCCAGTCTGTTTATAGGTTACAAAGGCATCAGGGTTTTTTTGCCCTGTGTTGGCCCTCAAGGGTGAACTGTCATTCAGCACAAATCTTTCAAGATGGTAGCATTACCGACCATCCTTCAATTGATCAATCAGAGGAACTTCCTGGCGTCTTTGGATATATTAGATGTGTATCTCAATGCCCCCATCCACAAGGCACACCAGCAATAACTTTGTTTTGTGCTGGGAGCAGATTGCTATAAATTCAAAGTTCTTCCATCGGGCCTTTTATTGGCACTAAGAGTTTTTATAAAGCTCTTGGCCCCATTGGGAGCAATTCTATGTTCCAAAGGTATTCAAGTCTGTCTCTACCTGAATGACTGGCTAATTGTTTCTCCTTCTTTTCTAAGTTGGTGGTACAGGCCTCATATGCAATCTTTTGAGGGAGTTTGGCTTCTTGATAAACCACAGGAAATCCAATCTTCAACTCTCTCAGACTCTGAGGTTTACCGGGGAACTATTCAGCACAGACTTAGAAGAGGTGTTTCTCATGGAGGAGATGCAGTTCCCTATCTTGACGTGCCCAGTGTCCCAATTGTCAAAGTCCCAGGCTACAGCAAAATGCTGTGATTGAGAAGCCAGGGTGAGATGGCTTCAACTTTGGCAATTCTGGCATGGGTTTGCCTTCCTGTGTACCCCCTAGTTTCACCACTGCAGTCTGGTTTCTCAGGTGTATGAGGCACTGATTCTAGTGTCTGCAGAGATCAAAGTTGAACTTTAAAGTTGTATTTCCCCATTGAATCTGTTCAAGGGGCACAGGTTGATTTCCCCATCTGCGACAATACTGACATCAGATGGCAGTGGCATTGGATGGAGGGCAGTTCTAGAAGGTTTGAAATTCCAAGGCACATAGAAAATTTACAAGAGCTCCTAATCCTTGAACTGGAGAGAGCTAGCTGAGGAAGGCTCATCTGTGGTTTTCTCCTTTCCTGCATAATTATGCTGTGTGCTTATAGACAGACAATCAGGTTTTGAGTGCTTACATCAGTTACAAGGGGGGAAGGGAGACCTCTCATTATACCCTTTCCCGGAGGATAGGGGTTTGGGCAGAGAGTAATCTCCTCTCCTTCTCTCTGCATTATGTTTTCTGGGCGGCAGAATGGTCATGCAGAATCCCTGAGTAGGATTTTCCTCCTCAGTGTTTCTATCCCTCTTGCCCGGTGTTTTCTGTCAGATTCGCCTCAAAACTTGTTGCCCATGGTTAGACCTATTTGCAATAGATACCCTGACTATTGCTTGGCCCTCGGGCATTCTGTATAAGTTTCCTCATGTCCCTCTTGTTCCCAGAGTGCTCAGAAAGATATGGGAGGATCATGCAGAAGTATTTCGGGTATTTCCAAAGTGGTCCAGGAGACCCTGGTTTCTTCTTTTCCTTGAGATGGAACAGTCCACTCATTGACAGTTTCCCATTCACCCTTTGCCACTGAGAGTCCCTCTTCTGAAGTCAGAATCACTTAAGGCTGGGGTTATGGCATTTGAAACGTTGAGTTTTGTGGCCCAGGGCTGCGCTCTCAAAGTAGCCAAAATAAACCATCTGTCAAGGAGGCCTTCTACTCTTAGATCAGATAGTCAACACTGGAGAAATGTTGAGACGTGTACGGGTAAGGGATTTTCCCCTAGTTCTTGTGACCCTTTTAAATACTTTGACTTCCTGGTAGATGGGTTGATTTGGGGTTTGGCAGTTTCGACTCACAGAGTTCAGTGAGCATCCAGTCAAGCTTTCAGGGGTCAAGCTATGGTTATTGTACCGCGGTTACCCTCTCAAATTCCAGGATGTTTCTTTCCTCAATGATCTGTCTCAAATTCACCAGTTCTGCCCTGGATCTCCCTTTGGTGTTCCAGTCACTAATGAATCCTCCATATGAGCATTTACAATCTGCACATTTTAAGTTTCAGCCAAGGTTTTATTCCTGCTCAGGCTTAGGGGGGGATCAGTGAAAAAAGTGCAATACTTTCCTTTTCTTCATTCCTGAGGATTTGTAATGATAAAGTTGTTGTTCGGTCAAGTCCTAGTTTTGTATCCAATGTTTCATCCAAATTCCACTGTTAGGAAGCTATAGCAGTCCTGGTCTTCTATCCTGATCCTCTTCTCCGGAGGAGCAAAAGTTTCATACTCTAGACAGAGCAATGTATGTTTACCTGGAGAGAATGAGTTCTTTCCGTAGGGGGGATTTTTTTTTATTCTAACATATGGCCTTCCCGGGAGGAGTCTTTGACCCTCAACATCCACCCTCTCAAGGGGATTAAGTTGCCAATTATTCAAGCTTATGAATATTCTAAAGGCAGTCGCACCTCCATGCTCCAGGGCAGATCAATAAGAAGCGTGACATACTCGTGGGCAATTTTTAAGGGTGCATCTCTGAGAGATATTTGTAATGCTGCAATATGTGCCGCACCACAGACCTTTGTTTCTCATTACTGACTTCAGTTGGGAGGTGCTGCATAAAGTGAATTTGGTTCCCATGTTTTGTCTTCTGTTCCTGGTATTTGATTTCAGAAGCAGCCACTAATATTCATGGGTATAGCATCATGAATATTTTGTGTGACTCCTATTTATTTCATACCTACTTTTGAAACCAATCACCATGGGCTTAGGTATTGGCTCACTGTTACTCACTGTTAGCACTGGGACAGAAAGCCAAGGAGGTAATGGCCATATTACTGGTAATTGTCATTACTCCGTGTCCAGGTATCCCTGCCATTGCGCCAAGCCCTTCCCTCCGTGCCCTCTTTGGTTACAGTGATTATTTCTTTGTTATGATTATTTTAGCTTTGTATACTAGGAAATGGTCATTCCATGTTCCTCCTTTTAAACATTCTGGAATATAGCAGCCATCTTGGGGAACTTTTAGACTTTTCCATGAAACAGGTTTCTGTGGGGCAGGGGAACTACTCACTTCGTTAGGACTTTAATGATGATTGCTGGCAGGAGGCCATTCACTAGGCTCCCCTGGAATTTAATTAGCTCCTGCACTTCTTTTTCACCCACTGTGGTCATATTCAACTCAGTCCTAGGGTGGATTTCCGCGCAGCTCGTCTGTTAATGTTGCCACGTGTCAGGACCAGTCATCGAGAGTCCCGGGAGTTCTGCAAAAGGACCAAGAACTTTTTATGTGGAGCCAATTCAAAAGAAAACACATCACAAGCCATATCTTCTTCCCCTTCATTACAAGCCCTTTTGTTTGCCATGTTTATTTGGCACTGCTGCTGTTTGCTGACAAACGGAGAGAGGAGAGCCAGGACCGCGCTCTCTCCTGTCCTCACATAATAGAGGAGGACTCCAAGAACTGCTCGGCAGATGGTCTATGAATGATATACGCCACCTCTGCCCTTGGGCCTGCGTCAATGCCTTGTTTTGGATTGTTGCACTAAAGAGAGGGAAGTTGTTGTACGGCATTTCATTATTCCGTAATAATTTTAATCATTTTGCTGTTTTTCGAACAATAGACCCAGCCGTCTTTAATTTCTACACTCACTGAGTTGTGACATGAGCATTCTTTTATGCATGTTTGCAGGGATTAAAATCAAGCCCTGCATCAATTTTTCCCCTTTCACCGTTTTTTCAGATTAATCCTCGTTAGAATAAATTATCCCTGCCTGGAAAGGGAAGTCGAGAGCGCGTTCTTCTGGCAAGTGTTCGTAAAAAACTCCATTGTGCGTTTTGGTCTGTGACTGTAGCGGGTTTTGTTCCAGGAGCGGGTTTGCTCCACCGCACCACCTTCGTGGAGCCGCGAGGTGAGCTGCTTGAGGGGGCTCATTTGCATGCAGAACGGCAGCTGATTGGATCTGTTCAAGGGTACTGTCGGAGTCCGCCAGGGTGCATACCACGCGCATATCAATGAGGTGCAATGATAATTCTTCAACAAGGAGACAGGAAACGCCGCCTGTGCCCCGTCAGTCTATTTTTCAGTCGGAAGTTAGGATAAAACGACATGAATGGACTGGGTGGGATGTCCCTCGGAGGAGACGCCCACAGCGAATATTAGTCGTGCAGCGGTGCCCCTTAGGCCCAGGATTTGTTCAGATGGAGGGAGCAGGTGAAGGAGCAGCACAGAAGTTAAAGATCGTGAGGAGGATTGCGGCCGCGTTCAGATAAACTTTCCTAAAGCAGAGAGGATGTGGCGTTAGGCCCAGAGCTACTGATTTTCCAACTAGGAGCAAGATTCGAGTGTTAGCATCCACCCAACTCATCCTGTGATTCTGGCCAAATCATTTAACCCCTTCGCTGCCAGGCCTTTTCCCCTTCAGGTGCCAAGCCTTTTTTTGGCTATTTGGGGCAGTTTGATCTTAGGCCCTCATAACTTTTTGTCCACATAAGCTTCCCATGCCAAATGTGCGTCCTTTTTTTCCAACATCATAGGGATTCTAGAGGTACCCAGACTTTGTGGGTTCCCCTGAAGGAGACCAAGAAATTAGCCAAAATACGGCAACATTTTTGTTTACAAACAAAAATGGGAAAAAAGGGCTGCAGAAGAAGGCTTGTGGTTTTTTCCCTGCAAACGGCATCAACAAAGGGTTTGCGGTGCTAAAATCACCATCTTCCCAGCTTTCAGGAGCAGGCAGACTTGAATCAGAAAACCCAATTTTTCAACACAATGTTCACATTTTACTGTGACATACCCCATTTTCAATATTTTTTGTGCTTTCAGTCTCCTTCCAGTTAGTGACAGAAATGGGTATGAAACCAATGCTGGATCCCAGAAAGCTAAACATTTCTAAAAAAGTAGACAAAATTCTGAATTCAGCAAACGTTAATTTTCGTAGATCCTACAAGTGCTCACTCAGAGTGGACATTGTAAATTAGGTTTACAATTAGACAAGAAGATATTGTCTAGAAAAAAAAACATCTTAGTACACGTTGATGCCATGGTGGATGGGTTAACTGGGGAATGTGGTCTGCTTGCTCCTTGAAGAGCTGCAGGGGATTTAAACTGACCAACCTTGAAAATAACTCTGAGGGAGCAGCTCATATTTTCTTACACATACAGAATCGTTGCTGTAGTTGACAATGTACTACTGTCAGAGGACCTGATATATTGGAATATATTATGAGTTTCTATTCGGAGCTATCAATAAAACATATTACTTTTTGCCAGTATACCTGCAACATCAGATTGACATTTTTTTATCTTTGTTTTCTTCTGTGAATTTCTACGGTCTTTTTTAATGGAAACTAAGATATTATCACCATACCTAAATATAAAGTGACTTTAACCTTTGTTTTGTTCAATAAACAAACAAAAAAACTATATATATATATATATATATATATATATATCAGCACACGGTATCTAAAAGATAGATACGCTTGGACACAGTAAGGGTTGCTTTCAAGTGCTCTTACTGAAGGCTTCTCCCCAATGCGTTTCAACCTACCTGGGCCTTGATCACTGTTATGAAGGGAAGCTCTTAACACACCCCTTCCTAATACTGTATGGCGAACCCATTTTGCAATTCAGTAATAGGTTACCGAATCGCAAAATAGGTTTGGTACATAGTAAAAAGCATTTTTCCATTCGCAAAAATGGCCTGATTCTGTGAACTGGACTGTTTGTGATCTGAAAAAATCTATGTACATCTGACCCTTGATGCCTTTCAGACCTGGCACCTACCAGAGTAACCACTCATTTCTCCAATAGTCCTTCCGTAGATGTATTGTCCCTCACCCTGCTTCCATTGACATGGCGTAGCCATTAGTTTGCTACATGCTCATTAGTCTTCCTGGGTCGTGTTGGTGAGCATTTCCTCATGGGACTGCAGCTAGCTCCGATCAGATGAATTATATATTGAATACTAGATAAAGAGTGGTGTCAGGGATCTGTGAGCTATAGAGCAGTGTGTCGTCTGTGATTCTTCACTGAACCTTCTGTGTCAGGATGAGAAGTGGTGCTCTTTGGGTGCCCTATGAGCTGTGATTTTTGTGCCAGATCCAAAGTCTTTCTAAACTGTTTGGAATAATTTTAAGTGTTTTGGTGTTTAGAGTGCTTCCTACAAAGGATTATCTAAGAAGAGCCAGTAATTGAGTGGAGTTGTTCAGGAGAGGTGGTGCAAAAAGAGTGGGGCTTACAGTTGCAACTGAAAATCATTTTTAGGTTTCCTTTTCTTTAAATGCACTTACAAGCCTTATGCCATTGCTGTGAGTTCCATGTGGGCACCATCACTCGTTGAAATAGGAGACTACTAAGCATAGTACAGGAGATCTCTTTTTTTTTTATGGGTCAAGCAAGGGGCTTCAGAGCTGTCAAGTGTTTGGGCTTTGCCATTGAAATCTGTGAGATAGGGTCTAGGCCAGAACAATGAAAACCTCATCATCAAGTATTGGCAAAGCCAGTAGGTCTCCCATATTGAGGATTATTGGCTTTAGCAATGATTTTTAGCCATGCTGTACCAGAGAATCACAGGGGAAACGGAGGGTGGTTGGACCGTAGATGGGGAAGCACACAAACAACAGAGGGTGGGTGGGGATGAGGCAAACAGCTAATAGAGGAGGGCAGGGAAGTACACGGACAAAGGAGCAGTTGGAAAGCAACAATGCCACAGACACAGGTGGGTGGGGAAGAAACAAGAATGGCAACTAAGGGAAGGTTGGTGAGGGGAGAAACACATTGGTGAAAAAGAAGAACATGAAGGTCATGAGAGACAGCTGGAAAACACTCTGGTAGAGTGCCTAAATTAAATGAAAATGGTAGGGTCTGTAAATGGAGCAGTGGAAGGACACGTGATAGATCCATGCTCTAGGGAAGGGACAAACACCAGAAGAGGAACAAAACCCCAGAAATAAGAAGTAAGCAAATGTGAGTGACAATAAAGCAAACTAATGATAAAGAGTGGGCAGGCTCAAAGCCCATTGTAAGATAACTAAATATCTTGCAACAACTACACGTGTTCTGTCTTAGATGAGATAAAAGTAGGGATAGGCAAATAAATGATGTAAATATTATATAGTAAAGTTGTTTGTTCCTAATTTATAGGTTCCTTGGATAGGGTGGGTGGGGAGGGGGGTTGTAATGGTGAGCATAATGTGAAGTTGTAAATATTATTAAACATTGTTCCTGTTTTTCTTCTGTAATGAATTTCACCCCTTTAATACTGAGGATGACTCGTAGCCATCCTCAGCCACAGGGCTAGTGTGCCAAAGCTGGCTACAAGCCATACTGGCACACAAGGCTGGACATCCCTCTGCTGTTTACAGTAGAGGGATTTCCTTTTCTTATCATCAGGAGCTGGGGAAGCTCCCCCAGCAGCCCCAGGCATTTTTCTTTCCAATGTAGTGACGATCAACTTGCATGGCATACTGGTGTCATTACATTGAAAGTGATATGAGCCAATTAGCTCATTTCATTTTTACTACTTTGGTGCTCAGGGGCATACCTTGGAACCCCAAGCACCGAAGCACACAGGAGAGGTTTTGTTGAAAAGTGGAGAATCTCCCCTTTCTAATGGTACTATTCACTGCTTGGGGATTGCATAAAGAGGGTGATCCCCAAGTAAGGGGCTGCTCCACTAGACACCAGAGATTTCCTATAGTTGCAAGGAGTGGCCCCCTAGGCAAGGGTCACTCTTTTTTTATTGGGGATACATTTTGGCCATGTTCTGCCCCCTGGGGCAGTTCAGCCATATTTGTAGGCCGATGTCCCCCCTCTGGGGGAGGCAGAAAACCATGAGACACTAGGGATATCTAAAATATATATGTTGGGGAGCAGCCAATTAGGCAAGGGTCGCTCCCCATTATGTGGGTATTATTTTAGCCATTTTCTGCCCCCTCCCATGGACAGATCGGCCATATTTGTAGGCCAATCTGCCCCCTAGGGGTACAGAAAACCACCAGACACCAGGGATTTTCACATTACATAACAGGGAGTGGCCCCGTGGGCAAGGGTCACTCCCCATTATGGGGGCATTGTTATGGCTATTTTCTGCCCCAGGGGGCAGATCAGCCATATTTTCAGGCCAATCAGCCCCAAAGGGGCAGAAAACCCTCTAGACACCAGGGATCACTTTTTTATTTGTAGGGAAAAGGGCTGCCAAGCATGCGCATGCCTATTCCTCCACACCCCACAAAGTGGATACCAGGTATTTTATTTGTTGTTGTAGGGGTGGGGGCTGCCCAGTATGGCCATGGCCATGCCCCACCCCCATAAAAATGGGAAAGCAGTATTTCTGTCACCCTGGGGGGCAGAAAGCCCACTAAACATCTGGGATTACTATTGTTTATTTTATATTTAGGTGTGGGGGCTGCCCAGCAAGATGATGGCAATGCACCCACACCCTCAAAAAAGGTAAACAGTGTTCTTGCCCACTCCTGGGGGCAGATGGGTGCAATTACCCCCGTCTTCCTCCAGGAGGCACAATGCCCACTGGACACAAGGGATTCCTTTTTTTTAATTGTAGGGGTGGGTCTGCCCAGCATGAGCATGGCAATTCCTCCACCCCTATAAAAATGAGGAAACAGTCTTTCTGCCCCCCTTGGTGCAGATGGGGCCAATTACCCTGACCTTTCCGCCCTGGAGTTGCAGAACACCCACTAGACACCTGAGATCACTTTTAATTTTTAATTTTAGGAGTGGGGGCAGCTCAGCGTGAGCATGGCCATGCCCGCACCCCATCAGAAATGGGGGGGAAAGTTTTTCTGTCCCTCCAAGGGCAGATGGGGTAATTACCCCTGATCTGCCCCTGGGGAGCAGAAAATGCACTTGATGACAGCATTATATATATTATATATATTTTTTAAAAGAATGGGTTGGTCTTTCCCAGCCTGACATCAGACCCCTATCCCTAACACTTCCACGGTCTTTCTGTTCCTCTGCGGATGAAAGCATCTTGTCCCAATGGCGAGCAAAAGGGCATTTGATTATTTTGGGCGTTGTTTATAGAAATGGACCAGGAGAGTTCGGCTAACTCCCAGAATCATTCCACTTGCAATGGTGAACAGCTGTACTTTTTGGGCTTGTGTAGGCTGCCACCTGGAAAATCATACCAGACTCAGGCCATTCTGAAAACTAAACATCTGGGGGAGTCCAGGACGCACTGACTCGCATGCATTCCACACCATTTTTTTACCCACAATGCACTGCATACCACAAACATTGAAAGAAAACCCACATTTTCCACACGTTTCTGTGACGGAAACATCTGGAATCCTACCACCCAGCATTGCCTAACTTGTGCCAATAAAAATGCTCCACCACTTGTGTGGTTGGACCTTGTGCCAGTGTCAAGAGCAGATACAACCGAGGTCAATAGGCGTCCCAACGCAAGGGCTTCTATTGTCCTTGGTTTGATTTGTTCCTGTCATGGGAACTAGGTCCGGCCACATAAGTGGCACAGCATTTTTATTGACAATAATTGGTCTTTTCACCAACCCCAAGACAGTGCAGTTGACACCTAGGGGTAGATTAACTATGTTTTAGCACAACGCATTGCAGCCATCAAAATTCCTGTGCTGTATTGCATTAAAGGGCGAGGGAAAACCTCTCTGTGGATACTTAAATATGATTCTGTTTTCTCTTTCCCAGCTGTGGCACAATTTTTTCTGCCATGTGCCAATGTGCAAACCCTTGCACCATAGTGCAACGGTATGTGCATTCTGTCAAGCATAGATTTGTTACTAAAAGGGGACCCTTCCAGTACCAAAACTATGCTTTAATAATTTTCTGACTTTGTATGTGTGCTGTACAAAGCAACACAGATACAAAGTTGTAAACAAGTAGATCCTTTTAAAGCTTGCTCCACTGTTATGCCTATCTCACTAAGGTGTATTTTTTTGGTGCAAATTGTCATCTACAAATATTAGAAAATAGGGATTTGCATCAAAACCCACGGGTGGTTGCATGGGAACCCCATGTACTACCTGTGGCACTCCCCCTTGATGCATGGTATCACAAATGTTAGGTAACTCTCTAATGCATATCATGATTTGTGTTGGGAAGTAAATCCCACTGCAACACTTTGCCCTGGGTGTATGCCACTTTTGTGATGTATACCTGTTGTAAATTGTTGTAAACTGATAGTAAACCTGGGCTTATATCATACAAAAATGTCAGTAAATTGGGCTGGTTCCTCTGATGGTGTCCTCAATTGGAGTTCTGACATGCCCCAATGGTTTCTCATCAAGCACGACAACTTCGGTAAATGCCAAGATTATTCTTTCGTGTATGGTGCTCAAGAGCGTCAGACCTTAAAAAGTAAACTTACAAGGGGACGCGAATAGGTTGATAAACCTTTTGACTCGCATTTAGGATGTTCCCACCATAGATCCAGTACATGCAGATCAATAATCAATAATTAATCAATAACATCAATAATCAATAGGAGTCAGTAATTATCACACACCATGACCTTTCAGTCATGAATAACCACACCTTTTAGTAAAAGTTAGAATATTTATTTCCTTATGTTAACAATGCTAATGTCACGTAACATAATCTCAAAATCAAATAGTAGACATACAGAAACATCACTGGCTGTCCGAAGCAGCAAAAGAAACGTAATTTAATCAAAACTTGAATAATTACACATTCTAAGGTTATGGTACTGAGAAAATGTACATAAAGTTAATCATACACCATAGCTGCTAGGCATCTGTTTATCTTTATTATGTTGCCATGTGCTCGACAAACCTCCTGAACTTTGATGATTGACCTTGTGCTCGCAGCCTTGGGCTGCAATCTTCTTATCGCTGTAATTTACTTGTTCTAACCGTAGTTCCGAGAATGTTTGTGCTTAATCAATAACTGCCAGAACAGGTTCGTACAGGTCGTTGCCACCTCCTGCCAGCTGCATCTGTACTTTCTCCCACCACACGTGTATCCCTGAAATATTCTGAAGGCCGCAGAGGATCTTGAATACACTAGGGGTGGAGTTGTCCTCTGACTAAGCAGTTTTGTGTGTATATAAGGTTGGGTGCCCCAGAGTGAAGGGGCAGCCTCCGTAGGAAAGTCTCTATGCCTGTCCTGGGACTCTGTACTGGGTCAGGCTAGTAAACCATCTAATAAAACTTATCTTTTCTCCTACAGTTGGTGACTCCGTCTGGTTTGTGTAATGTATGACTATATACCCTGAGGACTTAGGGTGTCCCTCCACCGCTGAGAGAGAATCAGCGACATTTTCTCCCGGTTCCTCAGTACAAATAAATAACAAGAACAATTGACCCACCGATATCACAGACATTTAGGCCCATATTCATACTTTCTTAGCTCCACATTTGCATCATTTTTTTACGCAAAAACGGCGCAAACTTGCAAAATACAATTGTATTTTGAAAGTTTGCGCCATTTTTACGTCAAAAAACGTGCAAATGCGGCGCTAAAAAAGTATAAATATGGGCCTTAGATTCAGCAAGGAAAGACATTGGGGGTCATTCCGATGCCGCGAATGACGGAAGCACCGCCAACAGGCTGGCGGTGCTTCCCTGCCCATTCTGACCGCGGCAGTAAAGCCGCGGTCAGAAAACCGGGTCCGGCGGTTTCCCGCCAGATTTCCCCCGGCTGGGCGAATCCGCCAGGGCAGCGCTGCAAGCAGCGCTGCCCAGGGGATTCTGACCCCCTTCCTGCCAGCCTGTTTCTGGTGGTTTACACCGCCAGGAAGAGGCTGGCGGGAACGGGTGTCCTGGGGCCCCTGGGGCCCCTGCACTGCCCATGCCACTGGCATGGGCAGTGCAGGGGCCCCCTAACAGGGCCCCAGCCTGCTTTTCACTGTCTGCCTAGCAGACAGTGAAAAGTGCGACGGTTGCAACTGCACCCGTCGCACACCTGCAACACCGCCGGCTCCATTCGGAGCCGGCTTCAATGTTGCAGGCCCCCTTCCCGCTGGCCCGGCGGGCGCTAACATTGTTAGCGCCCGCTGGCCTAGCGGGAAGGTCGGAATGCCGCCAGCGGTCTTTTGACCGCGGAGTGGTCAAATGGCGGTTCCCGCCAGGCGGGCGGCGACCGCCGCCTGCCGGGGTCAGAATGACCCCCATTGACTGTTGCTCCTTATAGCAGACTTTCATTGGTGAGGATCCTTATCTAACACCAGATTAGCATTAGCATGTTGGGCTTCATGCAAAACAATTTAGTCAACTCAAATTTAGAAACCATCTAACTATGACACTATCAAAATAGTGCGGCTGGTACCTAGAAAGAAAAAGCAAACAGGCATAGCAAAACACATGCCTAACAGTATACCTTTCCTCAAGTGAATCGGCAAGCTAAGATAGTCTTCGTCATCAGGACATCAGTTCGGTCAGCAAGGCATCAGGATTCAGCATCAAAGTTCAGAACACACAAAGGCCCTCATTCTGACCCTAGCTGTCCTAAACCGCCAGGGTCACGGGCAACGGAAGCACCGCCAACAGGCTGGCGGTGCTTCAGTGCCCATTCTGACCTCGGCGGTAAAGTCGCGGTCAGGAAAGGGGATCCGGCGGTTTCCCGCCAGATTTCCCCTGGGCCAGAGAATCCTCCATGGCGGCGCTGCTTGCATTGCCGCCATGGGGATTCCAACCCCCTTCCCGCCAGCCTGTTCCTGGCGGTAAAACCCGCCAGGAACAGGATGGCGGGAACGGGTGTCGTGGGGCCCATGGGGGCCCCTGCCCCGCCCATGCCACTGGCCTGGGCAGTGCAGGGCCCCCCTAACAGGGCCCCACAAAGATTTTCACTGTCTGCTATGCAAATGAAAAGTGAAAATCGCTACTGCACCCGTCGCACCCCTGCAACTCCGCCGGCTCCATTCGGAACCGGCTTCCTCATTGCAGGGGCTTTCCTGCTGGGCCGGCGGGCGATCTTCTGGCGATCGCCCGCCGGCCCAGCGGGAAAGTCAAAATGACCCCCGCGGTCTATTGACCGCGGTGCGGTCTTTCGGCGGTTTCCGCCCGCCGGGCGGCACCCGCCACCCGCCGGGCTCAGAATGAGCCCCAAAGTCTTTAAGGATTAAAGTTAAGCACATCTCTCTTCAAGACCCAAATTGAACAAAAGCATTGGCAAAAGGCAAAAGTGCAATGGCAGCTTCTTCTCAGTGTAGTCCGGCTAAGTTAGATTTCCTAAAACTACTTCTCAAGTCCCTATTGGTCAAGGGATGGCATGTTCACACTTTGTCCAATAAAACTAAAACTTCCAATCTATATTTTCTACTAGAACCCAGTTCACATGTCGCTGATTGTCTTCTCTTGTAATGTCCTCATCATGTGGCTCGTCAGGTAACAATATTGTTGCAGCTTATACTCCAGTCTCTCCTGAGAAAGTCAGTCTTACACGCACTACACTTATAATGTTAAGCAAGAACAGCGTCTTCTAGCAAGAGGTTCTCAGGATAAAGACTTTTAGCTACAAGCACATTTGGTCAGCACAGTGGAAAATCGCAATTGAATTCTCTAAGCAAACATTTTATTAATCGGTTTAGAAATATAGCTTGTCATGAGGCTGTGCAACTAGGCCAAGACCTCCGCTAAGTTAAGGCCGACAATTAATAAAACTAATGCATAATGATAACCCTCAATATGATGTACTACTACATTAATCAAACATAAGCTCCATATTTCATATTAATAGGCCATTAATAAGTATACTTCGTGAACATTGGCGGCCACTCACGTGGACACATTTTCAAATGCGTGGAATATTTTTCTCTATATTATTACATTTTCCATGCAAATCCATTACTCAGAATACATGTATATTCATTAATAATTTTATTAAAACACCTGCACTAACAATCCCTCCTCTGATGACTTAGGCCCTCATTACAACCTTGGCTGTCGGTGTTAAAGTGGCACTAATAGCCGCAAGAGGCTTGCGGTAACTACGGCCAAATTATGACCATGGCGGTGAGAACTCAAATAGACAGCTACTTCACCACACCGACCGCCAGGGTGGAAACAACAGCCACCACGGCGGTAGTCACCTACAGCTAGGCGGAAGCCAATGTTCCGCCCACCGTATTAAGACCCCGGAAACTGCCACCTTTTCTGGCAGTACCAGCGACATCAAAAGCCTGGCGGAAACTAAGCCCAGAAGGGAAAGGACTAACTTTTAGAGACCCAGGGAAGAACCACGCCACCATGGAGCCTGAGCTGCATGTCTTCCCAATTATTTTCTACGTCCTGCTCCACCACGAACACCAACAACGGCGAAGACGGCGACGGTGAGTACAGCCACTTAGGACACAGTGGAGGGGGGAGAAAAAAGAGAGTCACGCACGCACAACATACACCCCACCCCCTTACACACAATGAGCTACAGTAATAAAACAAATTTACCCCGTACGCCTGATGAATAATGCAAGAACAACAGGAATGGACTAAAGTGAGTCTAAAAAGATCAACACAATAGAAATAAGAAAATGCAATGTAACTGTTATATACATGTGTACAGTTCAAGGGACACTGCCCAGTCCTCATTGTGCGTGGGCCACAGGACCCCAGGCCAAAGTCCAAGGCCCCACCTGTCACCTGCATCAACACGGAGAGAACACTGCAGGGGCATCAGTTGGAAAATAAGCAGGCACCTCAGGGGGACAAGCAATGGGGGGCACCTGAGCCGGCAGATGGAAGAAGACCACTGGTTCTGGAGGGGGCAACATGCCCTGTGCTTGATCCTGAGAAGTGCAAGGCCACAGTCTCTCAAGTGGGTGACTTGCCCACATAATCTGGAGGAGGCAACATGCCCTGTGCTTGGTCCTGGGGAGTGCAAGGCCACAGTCTCTCAAGTGGGTGACTTGACATCTGGTTCTGGAGGGGGCATCGTGCCCTGTGCTCTTGATCCTGGGGAGGCTGGGGTTGGTGGGTGTCTTACCCACTGGTTCTGGAGGGGGCATCATGCCCTGTGCTCTTTATCCTGGGGATTGCAAGGTCACAGTCTCTCAGGTGGGTGTCATACCCACTGGATTTGCAGGGGGCAGGCCGCACAGCAGCCCATGGACGCAGAACTACATACCGTCCACCAGCGGTGACAGCTGCTCAATGGTGGTAGTGGTGGTGCTGCAGTCGCTGGTGGGAGGCTCCAGCCCATCCACTGCAGCCTCGGATGGCTACCAAGTGGTGGTGGTGCTGCTACTGCTGCTGGTGGGGGGAGGCACCAGCCCATCCCGTGCAAACTGAGATGGCTGCCCACTGGTGGTGGTGGTGCTGCTGCTGCTGGTGGCGGAGGTTCCAGCCCATCCCCTGCAGCGGACGGGTGCCCACTGGTGGTGTGGTGCTGCTGGTGGGGGGAGGCTCCAGCCCATCCCCTGCAGCCTCGGACGGCTGCACAACCATGGTGGGGTCTCCCTCTGAGTCCCTGCACCAGGCTCCTTGTCCTTCCTGCCTGCTGGTGCTGGCTCCTTACACTTCCTGGCAGCAGCTGGGCCTGCCTCCTTGCCCTTCCTGGCAGCAGCTGGGGCTGGATCCTTGCCCTTCCTGGCACCAGCTGGGGCAGGCTGCTTGCCCTTCCTGGCAGCAGCTGGGGCAAGCTCCTTGCCCTTCGTGGCAGAAGCTGGGGCTAGCTCCTTGGTCCTCCAGGCCGCAGCGAGGGCAGGCACCCTTTCCTTGATGCTGGCAGGTGCAAGCTCCTTCAGCCTCTGGACATGTGCCCTGGATCCTTCCCCACCACGAGTGGGTATGAAGACTACTGGGCCCGTGGACTGGTTGGCTGAGGTGCTTGCCTGGGGTTTTGCCACCCTGGCCAGACGTCATGGACAGGGGAAGGGGTAGGGAAAAGGTCAATGGTGGAGAGGAAAAACTTCGTAGAGACATTGGGGCGGAAAGAGGGAGAAGGTTTGGGAGTGGAGGAAGAGGGAGTAGTTGTAGGAGGTGTCTGTCTGCTGAGTTTGGGTGCAGGTGCATGGGCTGAATGCTGTTGTGAGGTGGATGGCTGTGTGTATCTGAGTGCTTGTGTTTATGTACCTTGGGAGGGGGGGACAGGCACAGTGGGAGAGGACACGGGGACGTGTGCATGGCTATTGTGGACGTGTCTGCCAGTGAGGTGTGTGTTCTACTGGGTGTGTTGGTGATGCTGGTAGTGGATGAGGATGAGGATGTAGTGCATGCAGATGTGAGTGTAGACGGAACTGGGAAGGAGGTGAAGAAGGAGGGGGAGACAGTGGAAATTGTGGATGTTGGTGTGTCTGCATCTGGATGGTGTTTGTGTGAGTGCCTGTGGGATGATATGTGGTGCTTGTGTTTGCCTGAACTACTCTTGTGTGTCGTCTTATGTGCATGATCATCTGCCTGTGTGCTTGGGATAGATTGGGGTTAAGGAGATTGGGATTGGGAAGAGGAAGTTGGAGGGGGGATGATGGACACAGGGACAATGGCTGCCATTAAAGAGGAGGCCAGAGCCTGGATTGATCTCTGTTGGGCCACCAATCCAGTGTGAATGCCCTCCAGGAATGCATTAGTCTGTTGCATCTGGGCTGCCAGCCCCTGTTTGGCATTCACAATGGTTGACTGCCCTACAGAGATGGATCTCAGAAGGTCAACAGCCTCCTCACTCAGGGCAGCAGGGCTGACTGGGGCAGGGCCTGCGGTGCCTGGGGTGAAGGAGATGCCCCCCTCCTGGGTGAGCAGGCACGGGCAACTCAATGAGGGGCTGCTGGGAGGGTGGTGCTGGTACAGGGGGTGGGGGATGTACCTGTAGCTGGGGTGGTCACAGAGGTGTCCACCACCACCAGGGAGCTTCCATCAGAGGAGGTACCTGTGTCGGAACTGTCCCCTCTACTCTCTGTCGTGGTGCTCCCCTCGCCCTCTGTCCCACTGGTGCCCTCACCGTGGGTGGACTCTGCCTCCTGGGTCCTGTGGGGTGCAGTTCCCTCTGTCGCCAGTGCCTCTGCTCCTCCACCAGATGAAGCTAATGCACAGAATGACAGGTTGACAAAACAAAAAGAGGAGGGAAGAGACAAAGGATAAACTGGGTCAATGGCTGCACCAAAACCACCGTTGGTGTACACACCACTCCCACACACAGGGAACAGGCCTACGCACTATGCATTTCACTACCAGTTATATTGCTAGCCACCAAAGCATGGGGAGGGGAACACACAATCTCATGCAGAACACTTGGGACCCACGCAGCCCTGAGCAGTAGTGGATGCCTACGACCTAGGTAGCAGGATTATCACTTCAGACCCCTGGCCACCATGGGACCTACTCTGCAATGTCAGGCCTGGACTAGGGGCACCCACTGACACACATCCCCCACCTGGATACCACCCTACCATGAGTAAGTTGTAATGATGGGAACTGTACTTACCCTCTTGTGGCTTCTGTGATGCCCTCAAGCACCCATCCAGCTCAGGAAAGGCCACCCCCAGTATACGGGCCATCAAGCGGGTCAGGGTTCGATTGGCACCCCGTCCTCCTTGGGAGCCCATCCCCAGGTGGGCCTCCATCGTCTTTCGTGCCCAGCATCTCAGGTCCTCCCACCGTTTCCCGACAGTGGGTGCTCCACCTGCCGTAGACCTCCAGGGTTCGCACGCCCTTGGCAATGGTACACCATATACCCTTCTTTTGATGGGCACTGACCTGCAAAGGAAATACACACAGGAAAATAGTATCAGTCAGACAGTCCTGTCTGTTACACTTTTGGACCACCATACCACTTCACATCACCATTTACACACACGGCCCAGCACACAACCTGTACGCTGCTCAGGGGACTTTCACCAACCCCCCTACATGAGGCCTTCACACACATCACTCCATGCATTCATGCCACATGCATCGTGCCAACAGTGTACTCACCTGTTGGTCTGGAAGTCCATACAGCAGTCCGTACTGGGGTTGGACCCCATCCACCAGTCGTTCCAACTCTGCCGAGGTGTAGCCAGGGGCCCTTTACCCAGTCACACGAGACATTGAAGGTTCCAGACACAGGTCACAGCAGCACATGCAGTGTAGGTCCTCTCCTGTTGAAGGTCAGGTAGCAGGTGAGTGATCAGATAGAAATGGCGGTCACATCCACAGCGGTGCATACCGTCACCGCCGGCGTACATCACCATTGGCCACTGTAACCCATAGGGCCCAATGTTCACCAATGAGGATTTTCACAGCGGTTCCCGATCGCCTCCTGCAATGGCGCAAACCGTCAGTGGAATTACCTCACTTCCACCTGTCCCTCCATACAGGACAGGCGGATGCCATTTCAGGTGGGGGGCAGGCCCTGGACAATAACTGCATCACAGTTAAAAATTTGACATACAGGACAAATCCCACTTACCCATTACAAATTAACATCATGCGCTGTACTGTTGTGGCTCCAATGTTCAGTTTGTGACCAGCTCCTCACTCTTTTATCCCTTAGACTGCTACAGATGCAGATGAATAGGAGATAGAGACATACCCCTGTGTACAGACCCCTGGTGGACAAGGCAACAATGGAGGACTGGCACATTATCCTCACCTACAGACTTGACAGGGCCACAATCACAGAGCTCTGTGCTCAATTGGAGCCTGACCTGATATCTGCTATCCTTCATCCCACTGGGATCCCCCTCTTTTGCAAGTCCTATCTGTGCTCCATTTCCTGTCAACTGGTGCTTTCCAAGTGACAGTGGGCTTGGCAGCAGGAATGTCACAGCCAATGTTTTCGTTAGTGCTGACCAGAGTTTTGTCTGCCCTGATTAAATACATGTGCAGCTACATTGTTTTCCCCCAAGTGAAGGATTTGGCCACAGTGAAGGGTGACTTCTATGCAATGGGAAATATCCCCAACATAATTGGCCGATCGATGGAACTCATATTGCATTTGTCCCCCCCCCCCCAGCCAGAATGAACAGGTGTTCAGAAATCGATAGAGTTTCCACTTCATGAATGTCCAGAGGGTGTGTTTAGCAGACCAGTACATCTCCCATGTTGCACAGGGTGTGGCTAATAGATGAGCCCTGGTTCCCACCCAGTATATGTTGGTGTATGGGTATGGTGTGGGCCATATGAGATAGTGTGTGGCTAAATGTTGTCTCTCGATATTTGCAGGTGACTCAGGTTACCCCAACCTATCATGGCTACTGACCCCTGTGATGAATGCCAGGTCAAGGGCAGAAGAACGTTACAATGAGGCACATGGTCGAACTAGAAGGATAATGGAAAGAACCTTTGGCCTCCTGAAAGCCAGGTTCAGGTGCCTTCATCTAACAGGTAGATCTCTGTGCTATTCACCCAAGAAGGTCTGCCAAATAATTGTGGCGTTCTGCATGTTGCCTTTTCTGCAGGAGGAGGAGGCTGAAGATGCCCGTGTGGAAGCAGTGGGCCTGTGGACAGTGAGGATGAGGAGGCAGAGGATGAGGATGAGGACAACAGAACAGCAGTGATACGGCAATACTTCCAATGACACACAGGTAAGACTGTGTTACTTCACATTTCATTGTCGTTCTTTAGATTATTTCTGGCACTGACATGCTGTTATTTTCCACTTCTATGCCCACTTACTGTACCCTTTGGCAATTCATTTTGCAGATGTTGGTGCCCCACTATCGCTCCTGGTGTGATCACAGTTGAATTGCAATGTTTGAACCTGGTTAAAAGAATACATACTTTACAAATGTAACATACTCCATACTTGTAGGTTTTTCAAAGGGTGTTTATTGAAGTGCTAGGTAAAAGAGGGGCAAGTGCATTGGGATCGGGTGATGATGGAGGAAAGTCCAGGGTATTGTTCCAGTCTATTTGTAGCACAGGTGCATAGTCCAAGGGGACATAGGAAGGGGAGCAATGGCAGTTCAAGTTGGACAGGGTGACTGTGTGGGACACAAGGGTGACAATCAAGAGAGTCTCATTTCCTGGCGGGGGTCTTGGCAATGGTCTATGGCTTCGGCCTGGATTGCAGGGAATGTTTGCAGGGTGGTTCACCTTCTGCAGGGGGAGGGGTGATTGTGTCCTGTTGGTCCTGTGGCGTGGCCTCCTGTCCACTAACGGCAGTGGAGGTGGAAGGCAGTTCAGATGTCTGGCTAGTGGCAGGGGCCCGCTGTTGGGAGACTGCCTCCCTCATAATGTTGGCCATGTCTGCCAGCACGCCTCCAATGGAGACAAGGGTGGTGTTGATGGCCTTCAAGTAACCCCTGATCCCCTGGTACTGTCCCTCCTGCAGCCGCCTGTTCTCCTGAACATTGTCCAGATTCTGGCCCATCATGTCCTGGGAATGTTGGTAGGCTCCCAGGATCTCGGTAAGTGCCTCCTGAAGAGTTGGTTCCCTGAGCATGTTCTCCCCTGGTGCACAGCAGTCCTCCTAGTTTTCCTGTTGTCCTGTGCCTCTGTCCCCTGAACCGTATGCCTACTGCCACTGACCCTAGGTCCCTGATTGTCTTGGGTATGAGGTATGGCCTAGGGTCCCTGTAGAAGTGAACACACTGCTGATTGACGTGTATTGGGGACAGAGGTATGGGTGCGCTGGGTGGGTGCTGTGGTGGAGTGTCCCAGATGGGGGAGGCTCTGTGGTGGTGTGTGACTGGGCCTGGGTAACCGAGTGTCCAGAGGTCCCTGATGGGCCAGGTTGGTCATCCAGATTCAGGTGACCAGAGTTTCTGTCATCACTGTGAGCCTCTTCAGTTGGGGGGCTGGATAGTGCTGGCACATTTTCTCAGCTGACATTGGCTGGGATATCTGTGGGTATGTAAATTATGTGTTATTGTTTCTGTGTGTGACATATTGTGCATCAGTGGGTTGCCCTCTTTGGTTGTATTTGCCCTGGCAGCTTTAACTTGAGTAAGTTGGTATGTGGTGGGTTAGCTGATTCTCTCTAGTGTGCATGCTTTGGTGATAGGTGTCCATGCAGGGCTGTGAGTGATATCCATGAATTGGTGGTGCATGCAGGGCTTGCCATTGGGATGGGTGGGATGTGATGTGGGGTGTGTGGGAGGTGGTGGAGTGATGGGGTAGGGTGAGGGTGGGGGTATGTGATGGCATGCAGATAGGGGGGTGATAGTAGTACAGAATTGACTTACCAGAGTCCAGTCCTCCTCCTACTCCAGCCAGCCCCTCAGGATGCATGATTGCCAAGACTTGTTCCTCCCATGTTGTTAGTTGTAGGGGTGGAGGTGGAGGTCCACCGCCAGTCCTCTGTACTGCGAGCTGGTGTCTTGCTGCACCTTCCCCCCTAGGTCATTCCACCTCTTCCTGATGTTGTCCCTGGGGTGCTGTCCCACGATGTTGACCCTGTCCACGATCTTCCGCCATAGCTCCATCTTCCTAGCAATGGATATCTGCTGCACCTGTGCTCCAAATAGCTGTGGCTCTACCCTGATGATTTTTTCCACCATGGCCCTTAGCTCCTCCTTTGAGAATCTGGGGTGTCTTTGTGGTGCCATGGGTGTTGTGTGAGTTGTGTAGGTGAGGGTGTGTAGGGTGATCTGTTGTTGTTTGTGATGTGGGGCGCATGGGTGGTGTATAGGTGTTGGTAGTGTGTGGCTCTGGTTTTGTCTGTGGTCATGGTATCTGTCTCGTGCCAATGGTTTGTAGTTGTAAGGGGTTGTGGGTACTGTGGGTGTGTGTTTCTATAGTTGTGTGAGTGTGTGGGTGTGGTGTGTATATGTGTGTTAGGTGTGTGTAGTTTGAATTGTCCAATGTGGTGTTGTTTTGTTTAAGTGTGTGTATTTTGAGCGCGGTGGTATGTACCACCAATGGTTTACCACCATTGAATGTCCGCCATGGTGATTCGTGGGTCATAATGTGATGGGCGTAGTTCTGTTTGCATAACGGAGTGGGTTTTGATACTTCCAGTTTATCACTGACCTTTGGGCTGGCTGACTTGTGTCTGTGGCTGAATAGTGACAGATTGGTGTGTGTGTATCATAATATGGATATCCGCCTCTGCAGTGGTATGTTGGGGGCAGTCAGCATGGCGGTAAATGGGATTTACTGACAATGTCATAATGAGGGCCTAAATGTGTCATCACATTAAACTATCACTCACAAATTTTTGCATCAGCTAAAATTCTGTCATTTCAATCCCTTCAAATCTTTGTTTCCTTTTTGAATTTTCCATAAACAATTTGCCCTTTTCTTTTCTTCCCTCCTCTGATTATTCTTTGACTTCTTCAAATTAAACTTTTTACACAATTTACATATTCCCTATATTCCAATTAGGCAAACCATGATAATTAATGTCCCCTGTATAATTTTCAATAAGATCCCTTTCCCAATGTTGCTGAGCCAATTTCACACTGAAGCAAAACCTTTGTCAACTTTCTCCCAATCACCTGGTTCTTTCAGTTCGTTCAAATCAGTACTTTCATTAGTCAGATTAGTAAGTAAGCTCCTAATTTCTTTACTATTATCAGGATTGAACGAACAACAATGCCTAGAATTAAGCATTCTACAAACTCTGCCATCCTTCGATAAAAGAATGTCTAAAGCAAGGCGATTTTGAAGAGTCACTCGCTGTTTCGGCAGCTAATTTAGTTTCTATCAGGAGTATAGCTCCTGAAAAGTTTATCAGCATGTTATCCACAATAGTAGGCAACTTTCGAATCTTTATCAAATTCAGAACAACTTCCACTTAAGGAATTATTGCTCCAAATATATCTCCCACTAGACCAGAAGGAGACTCTCTCCTCTGTCTCATGTGATGTAATTCTGTCATTTTTGGTAACTCCTTTAAGTCATCCATTTGAAAAATCTTTGGAAAAACTATTCCCAAATAGCATGTCCCATACCATCCTTTTGGAAGACGGTAATAAGCATTAGGACCACATATGTCATAAATCCCAGGAATTGCTGGATCCTGTCCATTTAACATACATGTCCATTTACTCTGAAACAAAAACACATGTCTACATTCACTCGTTCCCACAAATAAATTGTCAGTGTGTGATTTAGGCCTATCTATACAAAGTTTCCCTAAAGAGCTGCGTATCTAGAGCTAATTTTCCTTGTGTTTTAATTGCACTATAAGCATAATCATTCTTGTAAGTCCTTTTCTTTAAGCCTTTTTCTAACTTCTCCTTCAACGCATTTATCCTGTCATATGTGTGATCTAAGAAGCTCTTTTCTAAAGGTGTAAGCAAGCATGTCAAGTTGTTGCGGTGTGCATAAGCCATGCCAAATGTTAATGTAGGTTCAAAGAAACCTCTAACTAATACTATGTCATTATCCTTAGCTACTCTACTCAAATACCTAATTATAGGGACAAACGAAAACACCATATCGTGGTTGGAGTAAAAGTACTGGATGTACTCCTGGTTATAGAATCTTGTTAGTAACAGACTACAGCTTATCCCATAAGAGGCAAACTATGATAAGTAACTCCTTCTTCGACTGATGAAGGAATCTGCGTACACGCATAACAACTCTTTGCATCAAGTCTCTCAACATACTCATTCAGCAAGCGATAGAAAATATTAGAAGAAAGTTCCCCTTGGGCATTAGTACTCTTGCAAATACTTCTCATCTAACCTAAACTTCTCTATTGCTGCTAGTGCAGTAGTTGTTTTGAAAGCAGAAGTATGGTTGGCTTTGCTCTTATCAGTAACAGTCATTCCCACAGTCAATACCACAAACAATATCCCACACAGAATCGCCAAACCAATACTCATGTATTTACAGCACCTCTTTTTCCTACCCTGCTGGCAAATGTTACTCATGATCTGTAAAGAATCAGAAAGCAGAAGAGAACATTTAGAAAGATTGTAGCAAAAATCAAAACAAAACACATTTTTCTTTCACAGTTATTTACAGCTTTAAGTCTTTTTTCCAGGATCCGTTGTCAGAAATCAGTAATCAGCTTGTCAAAATCAGGTCCCAAAAAGGTCAAATCAGGATATCAAGTCCTTTCCGATTACTTTCAACAGTCTTTTTCTTAAATATGTTCTCAGATTGTTTCAACAGTTCAGTTCATCAGCTTCCTTCAAGTGCCAAAATATTGACCTGGAATGTCTCTATCAAAATAAAAAGACAAAAATTATTTCTGCCATTCACTTGTAGTTGCTTACCCCCATTCAGGACCTGAGTATCTTTGACTTGCTATTCGCTTTCTTTTCAATTTTCGATCACCATTCAATTCTCCTTCACTTAGGTCTTCTCTCCTTGTCGTATCTATTTCTTCTTTGATTGTTGCTGGCAACAACTACTTCCTTTCTCTTTGTTTGTAACCCTGGCAACTTCTCTCCTTTCAGTGGACCCTTGGTCAATGTTCTTTTTAGTGTTGAACTGGTAACTTCTCCTTGCTCTATGGTGTTTTCTCTTGATGGACCTGCAACTGGTTCAGGAGGAGTCAGATCTCAGTGACTTTGATCCACCTCAGCTCCTTCCCCCTCGGGGTCTGGCAATTGCTCTGTTTGTCTCTCAAAATTGTCTGCTTCTGGGAAAGCCCTCTTTTGACTAGGCTCTCCTGCTGCCTCAAATGAGATAGGCTCACCGTCACCCTCCTTGAGCTCTCCTCCTTCGTCTCTCACAGGACCGTCCTCAATGGGCTCAGATCCGGTCTCAGTTCCCTTTTTGTTCTCTTTCCGGCCCTGAGACTGGTCCTGTCATTGTTGGTACTCTCAACAACTGTTTCTTCATCATTCGGGCATACCACTGTCTTCCTGTGACTGGCATGGATCCAGTTTGGAGCTCCAGCACACTTCACAGCTATGGAAGTTGTCAGAACTACCTGAAAAGGACCCTTCCAGCGAGGCTCCAAACACGTTTTCCTCACATGTTTCTGGACTACAACCCAGTCACTGGCCCTCAGATTGTGCCCTGGGTCATGGATCGGTGGCAGTGTGGCTTCCAACTGCTGAGAGAAAGAGCGAACCACATCAGCCAGACCTTTGCAGTAGTCCAAAACCATATCATCTGTAATGTTGACAAGTGAATTTGCAGGCACCGCTGGCAACCTCATGGCTCGGCCAATAAGGATTTCATGCAGCGACAATCCTATCTTCCTTTCAGCTGTGTTTCTCATTGTCATCAGAACTAAAGGCAGTGCGTCGGGCCATTTCAGATTCGTGGACGCATACACATTTTTGAAACTCTTGACTTCAAGGTACCATTCATCTGCTCCACTAGTCCTGATGCTTCAGGGCGGTAACTACAATGCAACTTCTGCTCAATGTTCAATGCTGCACACAGTAATTTAATTACTTCATTGTTGAAGTGGCTTCCCCTATCTGATTCTAAAGAGATCAGAAACCCAAAACGTGGTATCAGTACCCTAAGCAGTAGTTTCGCTACTGTGAGACTATCATTTCTTCATTTAGGGTAAGCTTCAATCCAGTGACTAAAGATGCACACAATCACCAACACATATCTCAAATCTCCATACATAGGCATCTCAATAAAATCCATCTGCATTCTACTGAATGGACCTCCTGCTCTTCCAATGTGGCTCAAATTAACCACTGTCCCTTTCCCCGCGTTCATTTGCTGGCAAAAGACGCAACAATAGCAAACTGCTTCAGCAACTTGTCTAAACCTTGGGTTGAATCAATCGTGTTTGAACAAATGAATCATGGTTTCTTTCCCAACATTTGCTTGACCATGATAGTACCTAGCCATTTGAGACAACAAACTATTAGGCAAAACCAATTGACCCTTTTCTGAAACCCAAAATTCATCTTGTCGTTGCACACATTTCATTTTGCTCCATAAATATTTTTCCTCCCTGTCAACATTATTCAGCAACATTTTCAATTCCTCTAATGTGTCAATTACTTTCAATACAAAACTTGGACATGTTTCATCTTCTTCAGGTAACAGTTCCTATTTATCTTTGAATTATATACAGTTCAATGCTCAAAACCTTGCGACTTGATCCGCATATCCGTTTCCCATTGACAGGAAGTCCTGAGACTTCAGATGTGCACTGCATTTCACCACAGCAATCTTTTCAGGCATTTGGATAGAATGCAACAGATCTTTAATTCTCTCACCATTTCTCACTGGTGAACCAGAAGAGGTCATGGAACCTTTTTGTGACCACAACTGAGCAAAATCATGGACTATTCCAAATCCATACTGTCTATCCATATAGATGGTAACTTTCAGCTGAGCAGAAAGATGGCACGCTCTAGTAAGGGCTACCAGTTCCGCTCCTTGGGCAGAAGACACTCCACAAAGCCAAGAAGCTTCCAGGATACCAGTAACTGTGCACATGGCATACCCTGCTCTCAGTGTCCCTATAGTGTCTCTTAGACAAGAACCATCAACCAAGATAAGTTCGTCATTCTCTTCCAATCGAGTGTCTCTAATGACAGGTCTTTGTTTTGTGCACAAGTCAGTTACTTCAAGACAATCATGCTCACTGTCTTCCAATTTTTCAATTTCAACATTTTCATTTGGAAGTAAGGTTGCCGGGTTCAGCACTGTACATCTTTGCAATGACACATCTGGTGACCCTAGAATACTCATTTCAGATCTGGTCAATCTTGAGCCAGTCAAATATTGGGTTTTCATCTTTGCAAGTAAGATCTCAATAGAGTGAGGGACCGTTATCGTCAAGGGATATCCCATCACAATGCCTTCACTCTGTGTAGGGTTTTGTCCAACCGCTGCAACTGCATACAAACAACCTGGTAAGGCTGCTGCGACTGGGTCTAAAGTAGCTGAAAAATATGCTACTGGGTGGTTTACACCTTCATGGACTTGCATCAAGACAGACAAAGGACATGCCTCACACTTATGACAAAACAATGTGAAATGTTTTGTGTAGTCAGGCATACCTAAAGCCGGAGCTTTGCAAAGACTCTCTCTTAATTCAGTGAACGTTTTCATTCCAGCCTGGTCTAACACTATAGGACCAGTGACTTCCTTGTGACTCAGCTTCTGCAATGGACTCAAAATGAATGATAAATTTGGGATCCATTGGCGACAGTAGCCTACCATCCCTAGAAACATTCTGACATCCTTCTGTGTGGTCAGGGGATTCATCTGCAATATGGTTGTAACCCTTTCTCTGGATAGCTTTCTCTATCCCTTCTCAATCTGGTGACCCAAGTGCTTCACTTCTTTCTGACAGTATTGCAATTTAAGTGGAGACACTTTGGCAAAAAAAAATTACTCAAACCAGGCAGCGCCAGCGTAGGGGAAAATGGGGGTTGTGTGTCAAAAAATGGTGCAAGTCAGGTTTGAGAGAAAAATCATGCCTCAAAACCCCCATTGAAATGACTCCTGTCTTAGCAAAGACAGGAGTCATGCCCCCTTGCCCAATGGCCATGCCCAGGGGACTTCTGTCCCGTGGGCATGGCCATTGGGGACGGTGGCATGTAGAGGGGCCCAAATTAGGCCCCCCTATGCCACTTCAAAAAAATAAAAAAGAATACTTACCTCAACTTACCTGTACTTACCTGGGATGGGTCCCCCCATCCATGGGTGTCCTCAAGGGGTGGGCGAGGGTGGCAGGGGGTGTCCCTGGGGGCAGGGAAGGGCACCTCTGGACTCCTGCCATGGTCAGAGACCATGGAAGTGAGCCCACAGGTCCCTTAATGCCTGCCCTGACCCAGGCGTTAAAAAACAGCGCACATCAGGCTGTGCGCCGTTTTTTAAGGCCTGCCCCCTCCTGTGCATCAAAATGACGCAGGAGTATAAATAAGGCACACAGGCCTTAAAGTCATTTTTTGTGCGGGAACGCCTACTTTGCATGTCATTAACGCAAGGCAGTTTCCCGCATCCAAAAATGACGCACATGGAGGAATTTTGACGTCCGTGGGCTCGGGCGTCAAAATTTAAATATGGTGCACGGTTTGCGCCAAATGTGCGTCAAGATTTTTGACGCACATTCAGCGCAAACAGAGTATAAATATGCCCCTTCATGTCCATTCTTTCCTAAATGGTTCAGTAAAGGCAATCGTGTCATACTTGCACTTGTCCCTTGTTTTGGACGCGATCAGCTAGTGATCAATGTACTGTACCAAGGTCGATTGGAAAGGCAGTTCCAACAACTCCAAATTCTTTTTAAAGATCTGATTAAATATGGAAGGTGACTGAAAACCCTTGAGGAATTCAACACCCACAGTAAATTCAGTCCAAAAATTTAAAACAAAAGAGAAATTGGCTGTCCTCATGAGAGGCACAGAAAAAAAAGCTTGCAACAAATCAACGACAGTGAACCACTCAGTGTCACATGGAATTTGAAGCATTATCACAGGTGGATTTGGCACAACGGGGCAACATTTGACGACATTGTCATTTATTTTTCTCAAATCCTGGACAATTCAAACTTTCCCACAGGGCTTTTTCAAACTCATTATCGGTGAATTACATGGGCTACTCAATACTTCCTTCAGAACCCCTTGTTTCACAAATTCTGCAATTATTTGGGCGGCCTTCATAAGGACATCTTGTGGCATGTGGTACCGGGGAATTTGAGGAAAAATAGCATTTGGCTTTACAGTAACATTAACTGGCTCAACTCCCTTTATCAGACCTATCTCTTTTCCTGTCAAAATCCACACTTTTTCCTTAACCGTTCCCTGTAAATCAGGATGAAGCTTCTTCACTATGAACAATTCAATGAGAGGGTATTCCTCGTTTATTGTCTCACACTCTGTCTCTGGAGCTTGGTCATTTTAATCATTGCTATTCACTTGAATCTCGATTCCATCATTTGAACAAGTAATCAAGTATCTTATTTTACACAGCAAGTCTCTTCCCAGTAGGGATACTGGACTTGAGTGACAAACTATGAATTTGTGCAATCCCTGGAAGGTGCCAGTTTTAAGCTGAATTGGTTCTGTAATCGGGCTGGTCAAATACTGATTTGCTACCCCCACAATCTGAACTGCTTTAGCTGAAAGGAGCAAATTTGGAACTTTAACTGATCTTACTGTAGCTCCTGTGTCACCCAAGAATGAAACACTGTTACCCATGACTTTCCCTTTCACATAGGGACCTCTCTGATCTACTTCTATGGAAGTTGCAAGCACACATGGTTTCTCTTCTGAACTCCCACTCACCCAATCATCGTTTATTCCATTCTCACTGTGTAACAGGAATTGGTGTACTGTGTTATTACTTTGGTTAAACCTATGACCTTTTGAGAAAGCATCACTTGCTGCTGTTCTATTGGGGCTGGAGTTATTTGAATTTGCTGTCTAGGTACAATGGGAACCTGCTGCTGCATTGGCTGCGACTGTGTCATTTGTACACATGGCATTTGCACCTCCTGCATTGGTTAAAATTCTGCATTTGATTCATAGTATTTGAAAAATGTGGATTTGGACCTCTCATTCTCGGTCCTCTCATGTTCCGGAATGAATTGATATCATTAGTTTGCTGAACAACACCTTCCTGCACCAGCTTCGGACACTCCCGTTTCCAATGTCCGACGGCTCCGCAGGCGTGACAAGGCAACAATTTTTTCATCCCTTGCACATCATTCAGAACCACTATAGTAGTCTGGGCCACGATTCATATTACCTCCGCGACCTCTACCTCTCATCTGGGGCTCAAATACCATGTTTCCCTGCTTCTGCTGTGGTAGCTGTTGTGGAAAGTTTCCCTGCATACTTGTCTGTGCAGCTTTAATCTACATTACCATTGCCTTCTCTTTTAGCTTTCTTTGCATAAACTCAATTTCATTGCTACAGTATTTCGCATACTACAACACCTCATCAATCAGCTTTGCTTGCCAGGAAATCAAATGACTCTTAATCATCTGGCTAATCACAGGTCTCAATCCTTCCACAAATCTGAACACAAAATTAATCATGTCCTTCGCCTCAATTGTCTCTGTACCGCTGTACTGCTTGAATGCCTGTAACAATCTCTCATAATATGCATGTATTCACTTTTGCTTCCTGGGCTGTCCTGTCAATTCTCTGCCAATCAATGTTGTTGGGCGAAATTCTTGTTTTAAAAAATTCAATCACCTTACAGTAATGTTTCATTACCTCAGGAGATGGTGCACCTGTAATTTTATCTCTCTGGTTCTCTTGTTGGCCAATCTAAACTCCTTTTACACTTTATCCACAGATCAGCTGGGACTACTATCTCTAAAAAAGTATTCAAGTCCTCCCATAGACACTTTGCAAGTTTTTCAAACTTGTCTGTCTGCTGGTACCATTCTACTGTCTTCTCTCTCAATTTTGGATAATCATTTGTAAATGATAGGATGCCACTTCAGCGCCAAGGGACACAAACATAATTGCCTCCTGGAATCTCTCTCATCGGTAACATGTTCACTGGATCTTGGTCTTGCTACACATTTGCAGTCAGTTCCACAGAATCTCTTTTCCTTTTGTCTCTTTTCTTTACCCATCAATCAATCAATCAATTATTTGTGAAGCGCGCTACTCACCCAGTAAGGTCTCAAGGCTCTGGGGGTGGGGGGGTGCTACTGCTCAAAGAGCCATTTTTTGAGGCGCTTTCTGAAGGCTAGGAGGTCCTGGGTCTTGCGTAGGTTGGTGGGGTGGGAGTTCCAGGTTTTGCGGTGAGGTGGGAGAAGGATCTGCTCGCAGAAGTGGTGCTTTGGATGCGGGGGACTGTTGCGAGGGTGAGGTCGGCAGAGGGGAGCGGAGCTGGCGGGTCGGGATGTGTAAGTTAAGTCGTTCATTGAGGTAGGCTGGTCGTGGATTGAGATTTTGAAGATGATCCTTTTGTTGATGCGCAGCCAGTGTAGTGTTCTGAGGTGGGCGGAGATGGGCTCGTGGCGAGGGAGGTTGAGGATGAGTCGTGCGGCGGCATTCTGGATGCGCTGTAGTTTTCTCTGGAGCTTGGCTGTGGGCAGAGGGCGTTGCTATAGTCCAGTCTGCTGCTGACGAGGGCGTGGGTGACCGTTCTTCTGGTTTCTATTGGAATCCACTTGAAGGGTGTTGAAGCAACAGGATGATATGGCGTTGACTTGCTGAGTCATGGAAAGAGATAAGTCTAGAATGAAGCCAAGATTGCGTGCGTGGGTGGTGGGTGTTGGGGGTGGTCCTAGGGTGGCCGGCCACCATGAGTCCTTCCATGCTGACTTGTTGGGTCCGAAGATGATGATCTCAGTTTTTCCTGAGTTCAGCTTAAGGTGGCTTGCTGTCATCCAATTAGTGATGGCAAGGAGTCTGGCGTGGAGTTTGTTCTTGGCAGTAGAGGGGTTCCTCGTGAGGGAGAGGATAAGCTGGGTGTCGTCGGCGTAGGAAATTATGTTGAGGCCGTGGGGTCAGATGATGCTGGAGAGCGGAGCCATGTAGATACTGAAGAGGGTGCGGCTGAGTGAGGATCCTTGGGGACTCCACATATGGTCTTGGTGGCTTTAGACCAGAATGGAGGGAGGTGGACTCTTTGGGTTCTTTCGGAGAGGAAGGAGGTGAGCCATTCCAAGGCTTTGTGGCGAACTCCGGCGTCGAAGAGGTGTGTGCGAAGGGTTTTGTGTTATACGATGTCGAAGGCTGTGGAAAGGTCAAGAAAGATGACGGCAATGGTTTCACTCTTGTCAAGTCTGGTCCTGATGTCGTCAGTGCAGGGGATAAGGGCGGTCTCTGTGCTGTGGTTTTTGCAGAATCCAGACTGGAAGACGTCGAGTATGCTGTTGTCCTCCAGGAAGCGGGACAGTTGTTTGTTGACTATCTTCTCTATGACGTTCGCGGGGAAAGGGAGTAGAGAGAGAGGTCGGTAGTTTGTGAGGTCTTTGGGGTCTGCTTTGGGTTTTTTGAGCAAGGCGTTGACTTTGGTGTGTTTCCAAATATCTAGGAAGGTGGCAGTTTCGAAGGAGCTGTTGATGACGGACCGGAGCTGGGGAGCGATAATTTGGCTGGCCTTGCTGAAGACGTGTTGGGGGCAGGGGTCTGTTGGAGAGCCTGAGTGGATGGTGCTCATGGTTTTGGTGGTATCTTCATTGTTGGCAGGGGGCCAGGTGCTCAGTATGTTGGTGTGGCAGGGTGCTGTGGAGTTGGCTGTGTCGGTGGTGGTGATGGTGATGGTGGGTGATGGCATTATGAAACTTTCGTGTATGTCTGCAATCTTGTGGTGGAAGTAGTTGGAGAGGGAGTTGCAGAGGTCTTGTAAGTGTGGAGGGTCGATGGCGCAGGATTTGGGTTTGGTGAGTTCTTTGATGATGGTGAAAAGTTCCTTGCTGTTGTGTGCATTGTTGTCTATGCGCTCTTTGTAGAAGGATTTTTTGGTGGTCTGGATAAGCTGGTGGTGTTTGTGCATGGCTGATTTGTGGGTGGAGAAGTTGCTCACTGATGGTTCTTGGCGCCAGGCTTTCTCAGTTTTCCGGCATTTTCAATTGGAGGTCTGAAGTTCTGCGGTGAACCAGGGAGCTGTCATGTTGATGTGGGTGTTGGTGGTTTTTTTGGGGGGAGAGAGGATGTTTGCACAGTCATCAATCCATTGTTTGAGGTTGAGGGCGGCGGCATTGGGGTCGTTGGTAATGGGTGGTGTAGATTGGGCAAGTTTGGAGATCAGTTGTTCCTTGGAGGTCTTGTTCCACTTGCGGAGAGGGATAGGATGTTGTTGGTGGTGGGTTGTGGGCTTCAGGAAGGAGAAGTGAACGCAGTGGTGGTCAGTCAAATGGAGTTTGGTGGTGTGAGTGAAGGTGATGTGGCTGCTGGAGGAGAATATGGCGTCAAGCGTGTACAGCTGAGTGGGTGGGCGAGGTGACCAGTTGCTTGAGGCCGAGGTTTGCGAGTTTGTCTAGCAGGGCAATGGAGTTGCAGTCACTGGCGCTCTCCAGGTAGTCTGGGGAGGCAAGGGTGTGGGGGCTGATGGTGTCAGCGATGGCATCACAGAATAGGGGGCAGGCCTGGCGGTCTGTGGATGAGGGTTCCTCTCAAGGTGGTGTTGGTGTTGATGTGTATTTGAAAGTGTAGTTGCTCTGCGGGGTCCAGGGTGTTGTTGGTAAAAATCTTGATGGAACTTCTGTGTATTATGACGATTCCCCCTCCTGGTTTGTTGATGCGGTCTCTTTGGGCGATTTTGTATCCCTCCGGCATGGCTATGGCGATGTCGGGTTCTGATGAGGGGTTTGTCCAAGTTTCAGTGAGGAAGGCGATGTCGGGAGAGGCTGTCATGAGTAGATTCCAGAGCTCGATGGTGTGCTTGTGAATGGAGCGGGTGTTGAGGATGCAGCTGAGGTGGTCGGGGTGTTTGGTGTTGTTGTGGTGTTTGTTGACTTGATTGCAGGAGAAGTGGCATGAGTGACATGTGAAAGGTCCGTGGGTGTGTCTGGGGTCCGCCTGGGCGCAGGCGGTGCACTGGCCGGGGTTGAGAGCGTGGAGCTCTGAGGTGGAGTAGAGGCGTTTAGGAATGTGGGAGGTGCGTGGACCAGGGGGGCGGGCGCTGGGCGCGGTCCAGGCGTGGACAGGTGCAGACGGGCTTTCATCTGGCGCGCCTTTGGTGTGCCAGCGCCATGGCCACACAGCGGCCACCCTTAAGAAGGGGAGGTGGGAGGGAGGAGCAGCTGGGAGGTGGGAGGGAGTGGCAAATGGAGTGCGAGGGGGGTGGGGCTGCAGGGGAGGGACGGGGAAACCGGCAAGAGCCGGATTGTGAGGAAAAACAGGTCACAAAGGAAAAGGCAGGGGCAGGGTCTGGGGCACGGAGGCAGGCTGGTGGAGCTGCTGCTCAGCATGTCGAGGGACTCCTGGCCTTAAGGCAAGTCAGGGGGTAACACTCAGCACCGTGCAGCGGCCGCCATTAAGAAGGGGAGGTGGGAGGGAGGAACAGTTGGGAGGTGGGAGAGAGTGGGGAATGGGGGCGCGAAGGGGGCGGGCCGCAGGGGAGGCAGCGGCAGGGACGGGGAAACCGGCAAGAGCCAGATTGTGAGGAAAAACAGGTCATGGAGGAAAAGGCAGAAACGGGCAAAAACAAAGCAGAGTAAACACAGCAAATGGGCACAAAAAATGAACGCAAAGCACAGGGAAAAACAAAATACAAAATACAAAGTTCAGACGCTACACCTACCACTAGACACCAGGGATGAGGCCTCAAAATCTCGTCAGAAGCAGTGGCTGGGTCTGGGACACGGAGGAAGGCTGGTGAAGCTGCTGCGCAGCGTGTCAGGTGACTCCTGGCCTTCCCATCTGTCCAATGCTCCCCAAGTCTGAGCACTTTGAAGTAATTCCCTAAGGTGCGCCTTCATTCCGACAGATCTCATGTGTTCAATCTCTTTAGTCTCAGAATCTAATCTATAACTCCTTTTCAGATGTTTTGTTTTCTCTATTTCTATGCCGTACTTCTCTGCCAGGTCTGCCTGCTTTTGATGCACATTGCTCACTTCTCTCATAATTTTCAGACACAAATATCTAAATTCTGCTTCTGTGTAGGATTCTAACCTGTTCACACCCTTAGTTAGTCTAGCATAATTTAAGTACTCCTCTCCCTTCGGAGCACTCTGCGGGATATTCAGTTTGTCTAACCATTCAGTCAACTGCTGAGCAGTCAACCCCTGCAACAAAATGTTGCTGGCTTGAACTGATGGTACCTGTTGCACAACTGCATTTGGGGTCTGCGGTGTCAGTAATTTCAAGCTCTGACTAATATTTGACCCTACCATAATATCTGGAAGTACTCTGAATGGACTAGGGTCCAGCAGTGATCTTGATCCATCAAAAGTCTGTCCCAAAGGAGAGACTTCTCAAGTGTCCTCCTTATGTCCTACCCCCATTGCATTCTGTCTCATGACACCCTGTTCACATACACTGGGTTTCTTTTGTGCAAGTAAGGGGACGGCTGGACCATCAGTAATAGGTAGAGATATAGCATCTGGGGTTGGTCTGGTACCTACGTTCTGCGGGAAATTAACTCCCATGTTCTGATTCATCATTGAAGACATATCTGACTTTGTCCCTGTTACTGGAGTGAATCTCGGCATGACTTGTGGCTGCACTTGGGGCAGTAAAAGTGGAGTTGGTTCTGTCTCAACCAACATCGGTCTCGGGAAAACCTGTTCCGTAGGCACCATTAAGTTTGTGCCAGTTTCCATAATAGGCACATCAGGGTAAATTCTCTAGAACTGTGGCGGTTGCACCTGATTTTGTACCACCAGAGTAGAAGGCGCGTTAAGGCTACTCTGCATCGGACTCTGTGTCAGGCTAGTATTACCCTGCACCAGACTCGCTAGCCCATTAACCTGAAACTAATTAACCTATGCCTACAATAAAACCTATCCTATGCTAAAATAATACTGTATAAAACATGCAAGGGAAGGGCAGAAAGTCCAAGGGAGGCCTATATCTGGTCTGGACCATCTGCATAAGAGTGGCTGCCTGGACTCCTAATCGCACCACACATAGTTTTAAGTCTGATAGATCTTTCAAAGCCTGTCTCTCAAATTTGGTGGGCTATCCAGAGGTTGTGGGCATGGGCTATGATGCTATAGCCGGCTGAGCGATAGAGGGTCCAGGAATGGCAACAGATCCTTCACCATGGGGCACCTGTCTGATGCCTGCATTGCCCTGCACTTTGAGGACCTGAGGTTTAGACTTCCAAGGCTCAGCTGCCTTCCCTTCAACATATTGATGACCCAGTGCACAGATAGGCCCGGGCAATATGCCTGATGTAGTGGTAGCTCTCCAAACATATCAAGATGGACTTTTGTTGTTCAAGTGTCATGTCATGTGTTGGAGAGAAAGGAAATAGGTATCAAACAAAGCTAAGCTTGGTATTAGGCTTATTTTATTATGAAACATCACATGTGGCATCTCTAGCCAAAGAAAATCAAATCATTTTTCATTTAAAATTTACCATCCATCATAAGAAACATATCCTTGTCCTAATGTAACAAAAGAAAAGCACTCAGGTGTTGATATTGTAGGTATTTGAAATTTCATTGTCTGCTTAAATTAACACAGAACTATGTTAATACTGAGACTGATTAGGAACTGTGCTGTTGTGTATACATGGAATGGTAAAAAAGGTCCACTGAAGGACTCACTGTGGTTTATTATGCAGCATGCAGCGGGGTATATTCTATGGCCAGTAACTTATGTGAAATGAGTAATGTCTAGCAAGTACAGTGTTTGTGCCTTGCAAATGCACAAGGCCATACACATTGCTACATAGACTGACTCTGAACCAGGAAGTTGAAACATGGATGGAGGGTGGCTAGCTACATCAAACAGACCTGTTGGACACTTCTCCCATATTGACTAATGGAAATACCAGAAAAATAATTACATGGCGTATTTAATGAAATTCAAGCAATACCATGTGGCCCTTTACATATCCTAATGTCTGTCCAAACATGTCAGCAAGGAATGTCACCTTGGTGCACATCACCGCAAATCATATCCATTTAATGAGTGTGTGAATGTGTGCTCTAGATCTCATATGTAATAGTATCTTGTGCTGTATCTTGCAGGTCTTTGCCTAAATTGAATCAAGGGTGATCACTTGTCTGGGAGCCAGTATGGGGAATGCTACCAGTAGGTGGTCTGTGTAATGATCTGTATGCTGACAAAATCGTACAGACATGCATGCAGTCCTTTACACATTGGCCTTTTTCTTAACAAAACACCACCAAGTTATAACCATGTGTCAGATATGGGGCAATGGGTATATGACGGCATGAGTCAGGCCTTTAACTGCATTACCATGTATGGACTACTGACATGTGCCCCATCTAGCCATACCTTTTCTGTCTGCACTGAGGTAGAAGTCCTCACATCTCGTCTGGACTTGTCATAAAAAATGCCTATACATTGTCATGTGAACAACTATACTATCAATGTGCATCTGATGGGCAGATTGAATTTGAACCATCCAAAGCTATGTTCACATAGAGGTCCTCTCCTACATAGTTAAATCCACCATGACACTTTGCTAATTACTCCTCTATCACCCCATCTCACATCTCACTGATATGCAGGACTCTGAGGGATGCCCAGGTACCCATGATCCTGGATGACAGTTGCCGTACATCAGTATGTGTGTGGGATAAGTGTAGAAGTCAAGTAAGACACAAGGTTATGTCTTTTGGCCACTGTTATTGCTCTAATAAATTATCAATTTTAACTTTGCTTCATCATAAATACATATGTAGCATAGATCCTAGGAAGGAATGTTGTTTCGTGAGGCATAGCCTGCTCACATATTCACACACATATATTGATTCCCATGTTTGGCTAGATGCAAAGATACTCATACATGTTTGGATTCCAAAACATTTTCCTGTTTGAATGGCTTTAATGTCTGCACATGCCTTTAATCCTTTACTCTGTACCAATTGTGGTAGCAATGAAAAATGTATTCTGCATGTATGGGCATAGTATGATGTGAACACATAATAGTAGGACTATCAAATGTGTATATATGTTCACTATGTATAGTTTCCCATATGCATGTAATGTTGACTATTGTTAATGTTGTCTGGGAAATGTCTCACACCCAACCATACCTGTGTCCTGCTCAGATTTAGACTTGGGCCAACCTACTGTGTCTATAAACTCTCAGCCTAACTCATGCACCTTTTCCGTCACATCCCTTTTGAATATATTTGGTCATTTTGGTCCATGGTATTGCTAATAGACATTTAATATTATGATGCCATAAAGATCAACAAACATTACCACAGAAGATTTAGAGCCATCCATTATGAGGCCCTGCATAAATTGTCAATACATGCACAATGACATTTGTCCCTAGTTGCACATGCAACTCTGTATTTTTCTGGTAAATGATAATATACCTTACACATGTCATTGCAACCAATATTAGAGATCACACACAATCCTTACAGAACACAGAAAATATTCAAGTGACGCTCACTGGTAGCATTGGGATCCCTGAAGGTGTCCACCTCAGCGTTAGTGTGGGGTGCAGTTCCAACTACAAAACAAAAACATGGTACAATGCTTTGTGAGTATTGAACATGTACACTGTGTACATATGAGGCACAACAGACTGACCTCACGAATGTCTGTTTTTTTCTGCATGTTGAACATGTAGCATATGGCAATGTTGACATGGATTAATGATGAACATGTGTATGCCATGTTGCAGTGTTTATGTATAACATCAGACAAATCACATCTCAGGTGCACACACAATGTAAAAAAATCATCCTTTCTTGCAACATGGTGCATGGGTACAAAACGTTGATGGGTATCCGAACTTAATAATTTGACAAACAATACTCTGCAAGGTAATAAGTTTGAGGGGGCCTTTTCAACTCAATACGTGTTGTGAACAATGCTACACACCTCAAACAGTAAACATGCAGGTTTTACTCTTCAATTAGTTCCTTACATGTTACTAGTGGTTGGTGAAAAACCCAAGGCCTATTCATGCCCTGCTACAGTTTCATTAAGAAAGAGTTACCAGGCTTCAAGATACATGTAAGTATATTTTTTAGGGGTGAACAAAACATCCTGTCCAAACCTGTGGTGTTATGAAATGTGATTGTGCTCCCCTGAAACATAGATGGTGAGTGAACCCCAGAGGTCATACTCATTTATGACCTTGAAGGCCAGGTGAAAAGACTCCTTGCACACTGCAGGATGGGTCAACCAGCACCTCTGGGTCCCCCCTGCAATGCATGGTATCTTTGGTCTATTGTGAGGACACTGAACATGCCCCTGTGTCATTTGTGTCATTTGTTTTTATTAAATAGGTTAGCCGGTATTATGGCATGCTATTTCAAAAACAAATCGTACCCTTCCAGTCAAAAAAATTTGACATATTTAGCAAAAGACATACAGATACAACCTTATGGAATACAGGTACTTACCAACAGGCTCACCAACTTCCATTCTGAGATGATTGCCCTCCCGGCTAACCACATCTACCCACCTATGCTTCAGTTGGACACTAAAAATCCAGGCCATTTGGAAGCCCACCTTCTCCCTCCACTGCTTCCTCTCTTGGGTAGGGTAACCCTGGCTCACCCCATTCCCCTAGCAATCATGTTGGACAGGTAGTGGCCCAGGAGCCACAGCAGACCACTATGCTCCTCCGACGGATTCTTGACTCTGTCCCTCCCCGACATATTCCGACCAACAATATCCACCCTTACCTATGACAAAACTTATACTAACTCTTCACCCTACTCCTAAAACTACACATTCTAAATGGACAAACACCCAACAAAGTAGCTGACAAAAACAATACAAAATACAAATACAATACACAAACAACACTTTTTTAACACAACAGGGACAGCACAGGCACCAACAAGACCGAGAGATGCAAGTAATCAATAGAGCAAACACCTCCACCAGCCAGCACAAACAAAAAGACTGTAAGGGAAAGTAAAAGTAACTTCACACTTCCTGGTTTGCAGCATGGTAGAGCCATTGCATAATTTCCTGGGTGGAGGTGTCACGTTTTCTACTAATGCATCATTTTGTCTGACGCATCGGTAGATAAATAGGCAATGCATGATTTAGGCACAATGCATATCAATGCATTGGTTTTGACTCATTGGTGTTGATGTATGGCTGCCAACCGATGCTGCAGGTGCAAGGCATCATGCAAATGGCCAATGCATGTGTTTGGTTTGACGCAACTAGCCTTTTGTATGATATACAGTGTATTTCATTGTGCAATGCAGGTAGACACTCCAAGGGCTCACTTTTCCTACTCAAATTATCTTTGCTGATATGCTAGAAGAATTGGGATGTGTTGCATGTATATGTGAACAGTGCATTTTTTTGTTCATCATGCACACACTAGGATGGGGAATGTATTTCAGTGATATACACAGACATATTGTGATTTGGTTATATCTTGACATTATTTATTTGTATCACAGTTCATAGTATGCTTGGCTGAACGTAGATAGCTGCGCAGTTGTATTTTTAATTTCACAGATATTGCAATCCTAAGCAAGTGTAATCCACATAGTTATTCATGATTATGCCCAAAATTGAAGATCATACTATCTGTCTGCATTCATAAAACAAGATGTGTTACGGATGCAATATACACTGAGGGAATGACATACACTGGCTGCTTCTGCCAGTCTATGGTGTATGTGGCATCCAGTTCACAAATTGACTATCTAAATATGAAAGGTATGTAGCTAGGCCAATAGGACATCTGTTAATACGTGTGAGACATAATTTACCAGATGTAAATACCCAACGATCATCATATAATAATGTGGTACGCACACACCTGCTGTCTAGGCTTGGTGTCTGGCACAATATGTGTGAAACTTGCACATTACACCTGCAGATAATTGTTGGCCACAAATGTAAGCCTATTTTGTGATCCTCATAATTCCAGCTTGAGGAGCCCTAACAAGTGTGATGACTTTCAAGTAGGAATATGTTTACCATTTACATGCATCTATTTTTTTGATACAGAGAGGGCTTAAGTAAACTCAGGATGTGTGTAGGCAGGATCATCAGATGTCATATGTGCAGTTATATACAGATTAGGCCACTCTAACCTGGAATGCATCAGTGCATGCCACCTTAACAGGAGTGATAGCGCATGTAGTTATACCTTGTAATCTATTTTGCAATGTGATTTTCTTTGTGTCATGTTTTAATTGGCACCCATATATGGAGCTGTGTGAGTAACAACATTGTTTGTTTCTGGGTTAAACACACCAACATGGTCATATCCATTCCTTCATGTAACAGTTGCTTCCTTGACTTTTGGGGCAAGTGTGCCTGCATCGGGCCTAGTTAGCCAATCCGGAACTCGCATAGGTAGGGGCTCAACTTTTATATGTATCATTTGAGATATCACACTGACTTTGCTATGTGCTTGCAATTTTGAAGTAGCATTTGGGGACTACCTGGATTTCACTTTTTGCCCATGCACATCATATAGGCCCCTGTTCACAGTCATAGGACTATGATTATACTGGCTACCACAAGTGTAAGGCAGTTAAAAATGTCAAGACATAGAGCTCACATGCTCAGTAAATGCACACTGTTTACATTCACACCCCCTTTGGAATGTGTTAGAATGTCTGATGGGCAGTTCATTGTAGCAGCATACATACTCACAACATGTGCACACCTTTCCACTTTGCAACATTTGTTTGGTGTATGTATTCCTGAAGCACATGCATTTGACACATGCTGTTGATATACACACCTATTTTGGTCCAACTGATGTTGTCCCAGGGTGAATGTAACACCAGCTTATGTACCTTTGTGATGTGCAAAAAGCTGTTAGGTAAGATATGAGTGTTTACGGTGACTGTGAAATGAAATTGTGTACACAAAGGTTGTGTTCATTCACTTATTTCCTTTTTTAACACTCTTTCCAAACAAAACTAAGTAAAATATGCCCATGAAGCTGTTTCATGCTTGACTGAAAAAGGTCTGGACAATGTTGTTTCTTTGCCGGGTCCTGACAGCTGTGGCTACATTTTTGCCTCCGTCCTCATCTTCATCCTCATTTTCATTTGGCGCTTCCTGGTCCTTGTGGTCCATGTATCATGGGATATTTGTTCACACACATACGTTATTCAATATACAGTACACAAGGATAACTTTGCAGATCATGGGGGGGTATAGCAATCTCTCCCCAGACACTCCAAGCATTAGAAGCAAGACTTCCGTACCCCAAAAGTCTACTCCACTATATCCCTGGGCTTGTCAAGTGCGCTGTTGATGTGTGCTCTGCCTCAGTCTGGGGATGTGCAAATGTGGTCATGCCCATGGCTGCAGACCATCTTTGTTCAATTGAAAAGACAAAGAAAGGAAGAACACTTAATGATCGTGGTAATTGACATTCAAGTATATGTCAGTTATGTGTACTGGATGACTCATGCACATTTCTACCTGTTATGGACACTATTGGTTACATTTATGTGACCACTTTTAATTCCACATGACTATTCCTGTTCTCTGTGTCATATCAAAACATGTGCATGGCCTGCTACTTTTGACAGTGCCACAATCAGACAATCACATTTGGGCTGTAGATAATGTGATAGTTGTTTTGGAAGTCCACTGCCACTGTAAGTAGCAGTTGGATGTTCACAAAATGGGGATATGTTTCATCCCAAGGTTGGTTGTACCAGTGCCAACCAGTTTCACACTCACACATACATGTGTCCCTGTGGAACCACTGATGTTGTTGCTGCACCACCTGCCAAAGACGGAGCCTTGGATTGTTCACCTCCTTCAGTGAGTGATATCTGGTTAGTATGTGTGGTGCATTCTACACAATTTTCCTGGATAGTTGTATGATTTATTGTCAGCCTTCAGCTCCTGCTTTTCCTCAGTCAATATGTCATGGTGCACTGGAGTTGACACATGGGTAAGCAATGTGGGGGCATCTTTAGGTAGGACACACTGATGTAACTTATATCTGTCTACCACAGACCTGTACACAATACATTGGACTTCACACATATGTGTTGTACTGCAACTTGATGTGAATTATGTGCCTATTTGCAATGGTTCTACCATCATTGCTGTGATAAAGTAATGTTGTGATTGGTATCTAGAGTACACTATGGTACCTTGTCCATTTTGCACTACAATCTAGGTTGATGATTGTTGAATGCTTTATTTGGATATGTTATTTTAGTGTTTGTGACTTGCATGTTGCTGATTTACCATGGTTTTATTTTGGTCAATTTACCAGCAGAACAGGTGTACCAACTCATTGTTTGTATCTGTTGTGGTGGACGCATACCTAAGGGTATGTCTGTATGTGTACTGTCAGTATGGCTGAGAGGTATGTTGTTTTCAGACTGTTGATTTGACTTTGTAAACCTGTATAGACATGTCTGGGGCTTGCAATGACATTGGATGGCACACATGGCCTTTCTAAATTATTATTCCTGACACTGTGAAAAACATACATGGCTAGTGGCATGTGGGACACACTGATTTCCAAAAACACATTTTTCACACTAGCAAGAAAATTATGAACCTTGACTGACAGAGAGACTTAGGGCCAGATGTAGCAAATAAAATATTTGCGAGTTGCAAAGTGCGAGTCCATGCGACTCGAAATTTGCAACTCGCAAATTGGTATGCAGTACGGTGTCTCAGAGACCGACTGCGACTCGCTATGGGGTCGCAATGACCCACCTCATGAATATTCATGAGGTGGGTCGCAAATTGCGGCCCCATAGCGAGTCAAGGACCTCGCAAACATGGAGGCCTGCTGTAGTCAGCAGACCTCCGTGTTCGTGACTGCTTTAAATAAAGCAGTTTTTTTTTTTTTAAGTGTAGCCCGTTTTCCTTAAAGGAAAACGAGCTGCACTTAAAAAAAAAAACCGAAACCTTTAGTTTCGGTATTTTTTCAGGGCAGGGAGTGGTCCCTTGGACCACTACCTGCCCTGAAAAAATAATATGGGGTCCAGTCACAAAGGGGAAGGGGTCCCATGGGGACCCCTTCCCGTTTGCGAGTGGGTTACCATCCACTTCAAGTGGATGGTAACTGCGACTCCATTTGCGACCGCGTACGCGGTCGCAAATGGAATTGCATCCCACTGCGAGTCGCAAATAGGAAGGGAACACCCCTTCCTATTTGTGAGTCGGAAATGCATTTTGCGAGTCGGTCCCGACTCGCAAAATGCATTTCTGCATAGGAAACTCACATTTGCGACTCGCAAACGGGCATTTTTGCCGTTTGCGAGTCGCAAATCGTTTCCTACATCTGGCCCTATGTATGCCAAGGAGGAGACACTTATCTCACACTTCTCTATTGTATTGATATAGAACTCATATTGGCTTTTCTTTCTTCCAACATGTCTTATTTTACATCTGTAATCCAGTGCAGACAATGTAGTTCCATTCATTCACAGAGATTGAAATGTGAGAGTAGTAGTCACTGATGTTCAGTAGGTATTGCCATTGATAGAGTAGTGAGTGCATTTCAATTTGAAATATCATTGTCTACATGTTGCAGTGTGTTGGGGCAGCTATGCGAACAGAAGACAAGGGTCCAGGTATATACAAATGTGATGATGTACAGTGCATCAAGTAAATTATCTGCACTGCACCGCCTCACTGAGAAAGGGCAGTATGGGACATATATGAGGCCATACAGCACAGTTTTACATTTTCAAGCAGCACTGGCTCACAATGGGATGCGTAACACCATTTGAGAGACTGCATTTCCTGTGAGATTTACTTTGTGCATGAGGGGCCACCTTCATGCATCACATGAACCCTTGCTGTTGGTGGTGGTGGTCTTCCCGCTGCTCCTAACTGAACTATTAGCACCTCCATGGAGTAGTTGTGCTTGCCAAAATGCATTGGGTATGTTCTGTTTATATATTTTACTATATATATATATATATATATATATATATATATATATATATATACTTATGCCTAGGTTGCTGATGTGCAGGAATTTTGAGACATTTCTGGCTCTCCACGCCACTTTCCGATGAGGTGTCACTTTTCCAAAAACTCATAAATATCACTGCATCAGTTTTACGTTGGATTTTCTGAAGGAACACCTACCTTGCATATATTTAACATTGCATGATGCAGCCGGTTCAGGCACGGGGAAATTCCAACGGAGTCCTCCTAAGACTGACAGCACAGCCGATGAGTCCAAAAAAGCGACGCAATTACAGCACAAACTCCTTGTAAATATGCCCCTATGTGTGCTAGGACCCTTGTTCTATGCAGTCTCCAGAGCTGAATTACATAACTTGCAGTGAGGAGGTAGGGTGTGATTATTGACAGTTATTACATGATCCAAGAGCAGTTTGTGATCGTATGCTTAGGAATAAAGATGTCTGTTATAGAGCTCTGTGTGTGGTGTGGTCCTTTACATGCTTCTGGGCTGGGGAAGATGCTACAACTGGCAAAGAAGAGGTGATATATGCCCCGAAGGACAGAGACTGTTCTACTTAAGAGTTTGCGATGACACAGCAAACTAGTCATGCATGCCAAGTGTGCCCATATTGATGAGAAACAATTTGAAGTTGCCTTGTGAGGAGTGAAAGCCTAGCTCCAGCCCATTTACATCCCTCAAAGAAGTGGAAGGCCCTGTGGAGGAGATCATTCAAACAGCCCATCAGAATCCATTGGTAAGGCTGAAAGAAGAAATACTGCACCGTGCCATAACACAGAGCAATGCCATAATACAAAACAAAATGCTAAAGGCAGTAACAACCAGGTACGGTGCAAAAGATGAACACAATAATGATCAAGTGCAAAAAACAGAACTACTACCCACAAACGAGAAAAAAGACAACACACAATTTCAGATTAGGTGTGATGACCCAAGAGAGAATACTCAGCCGGTGCTTACAAAAGGTACAGGTTCAAGTGAACAGCGGCAACCATCTGAACAGCATGTACAATAAAGGCGCCCCTTGGTTTACCTCTCGTCTTTAACCGTCTTAAAAGTAAATGCAGACGTTTGGAAAGGAGATGGAGAAAATACTATAATATTTCACTAAAACAGGATTATAGGAAAGCTATCAGGGTCTTCCATGCTGAAATTAAATAAGCCCAATCTACATATTATGCAGTAAGGATTGAGAAGTCATCTAACTCGCCCAGGGAGATTTTTCACCTACTTAAAGAAATTGTACAACCACACACTCACAGTGAGCTGATGCATGCTTCTCAAGAACATAGCAATAATCTGGCCTTGTTTTTCAGCAAAAGATCTTAGATATCTACTCTGCTTTTCCAGCAAAGGCCCATCAGTCTCCTGACGTTTAAGGTCAGCATACTTTATGTTCTACGGTCTTTTTGCAATTTTTTCCCGTAACCCTGGACTTGGTTTCTAAATTACTTTACACTCTTAAGTCAGGCTTCCCCCTCGACCCAGCTCCCCCTCATGTACTGGCCTTAGGTGCCTCTGTCATATTAGCAGTTCTTACTGATCTTCTGAACATATCACTCTCTAGTTGCATGGTACCATCTCAATGGAAACATGCTATAGTTAAACCTCTGTTGAAAAAAACCTAACCTCGATGCAGCTCTGCTCAGTAACTATAGGCCTATCTCTCTGCTGCCAGATCTTTTGAAAAGCATGTCAATGCCCAAGTTCCGAGCTTCCTTGAAGATAATGATATCCTTCACCCTGCTCAGATGGGTTTCAGACCACTTCACAGCATAGAATCACCTATGATTGCAGTTACAGAAGAGATGGCTCTCCTCTTATTTGTAGGGGAGATCATTCCAGGTTCTTGACCGATCGTTCTTCTCCGCTGTGTCAAGAGCAGTTGCAGAGTACCTCAGGGCTCGTCTCTTAGCCCTACATTGTTTAACATTTATATGTCCCCTTTGGCAGAAATAGTTAAGCAGTATGGTCTGTTATCGGTGTCTTATGCTGACGACACCCAACTGGTCTTTTCATTTTCGACTAACCCCAGCACCAATTGTGCGTCACTTGGTCCCTGTTTGCAGGCAGTGTCAGGATGGATTTCTGAATGTAAGCTTAAGCTTAATGAAGACAAGACGGATGTAATGATATTAGGATATAGCCCACCTCTATTCTAGATTCCCTGGAGGATCTGCCCTCTCCTAAGGAACATATTAAGAGCCTGGGAGTTTGGCTTGACCCTCAACTTACTCTAGACTATCATCTCAATAAGATTTCCTCCACTTGCTTAGGTCTATTTAGGCTCCTGAGGAAGGCCTTTAAACTTCTGCCTTTCATTGCAAAGAGACTGATTATTCAGGCCCTTATTATTTCTCGGTTTGAATATGGCAATGCTTTGTATCTTGGTTCCCCTAAAAAGCTGCAGGTGGTGCAGAATGCATCTGCCCGTCTCCTTCTAGACATACAGAGACATGAATCAGCCAAATCGGCTATCTCCTCTCTACATTGCCTTCCGGTGGAACAGCGCAAAAGTTTAAAACCTTGTGCTGTGTCCACAGGTCACTATATAATAGGGGTCCTCCTCTCTTAAGGACTCTGCCCTTTTTCCATAAGCCCGTTAGACAGCTCAGGTCTTCATCAGCAGCCTTAGCCTCCATCCCCAGAGTAAAAAGATCAAATTGGTGTAGAAGTTCTTTGGCCTACCTTGGAGCTAAGCTGTGGAATTCTCTCCCTCTTGATCTTCGCCTTACCAGTCTTGAACTTACTTTTCGGCGATCACTAAAAACCTGGCTATTCAGAGCATAACCCTCCGACTCTGGATTTACTTCTGTAACTAGTGCTGGGAAGACTTTGGATAGCTATGCGCTCTACAAGACCCTGTAACATAACATATAACATAACACTCAATGGTGGTAGAAAAAAGCATGAAGCACAACACAGCTGTGTTTCTGAAACCACAACCGCTATTCGACACCACCAAAAAGCACAATAGTGGTGCCAGATAGACCGAGTGGACTGAGATGTTCAATGACTCCATAGATGCACTAGAAGAAGCAGTTGGCAAGAAAATCTATAAGTATTTAAAGAACCTTGCCAGTGATGGAGCAAACGAAGTGCTGAAGAAAATACCACAGACTGATGCAATAGCGTTCTGTTAGATGGAAGAAGCATTGGGTTCCAAGTTCAATCTGATGCCGAATGTCGACTATGAAAGGTACATTTTCAATCAAGCAAGACAGCAAGCTGGTGAAACAATGGATGATTTGTTGAAAGACTTGATGTGCTTATCAAACCCTGCAAGTCTAATTAATTTAATGATGAAGAAGTCATTTGCCTCAGGGTCATCGATAGCTGTCTTACAGACTCTTTCAGAACACGCATGTTGAGAGAGACGCTCAGTTTAGAAAAATTGCTAATGGCTGCAAGAGCTGATTAAAGTGCAGATTGACAAGTTGCTGAAGCTGGAACAGTAAAAATAAATCAGCGTTGGTCACGAAAAGCAAGCACACACACACAAGGTAGATGCATGCAAGTCAATGTCTTCGAAATTTGTGTTTTCGATGTGGTTTTTCATTTCCCATGAAGGTAAATGTCCAGCCATGGGACAAATGTCCATAGGTTGCAGGAAAGAAAACCACTTCATAATGGTTTGCAAAGTGAAAGAGAAACCACACACATCACAGTGGGGAGAGAAAATGGATGCTACAAGGTTCCAGAGCATTCTAGCCATGTCCACAAGGCCAGAAATCAGCACCAGTTGCAGCAAGTAGAAACCTGACAAAGTCGATAGTCGTCAACCTCATCCTACACAGGCTCTTCAATGTGATTATTAAGTACCAGTGAAGAAGATGGGTGTGCTATGATGATGTTGACCAAGAAACGACATGTGCATGCCGTTTTGGCCGCTTCCAAGGAAGACCAAAAGACAAAGGCAAACTATCTAATGAAACAACTGAATTCATTTGGACACTGCCTCAAGACTACAATACCGGTCAATGGTTGCCTCATAACCATTATCATAGACAATGGTGCGTCAACCAGTTGAGAAGTTTAAAAGCCTGTCTCCTGCGTCATGCCTCGACCCGCCAAACTCAAAGGTATACACATGGGCTGCGTCCAAACGGTTGCAGAGTCAAGGGTCATTCATAGTGACAATGCGACATAAAGCAGTGTCAGTGCAAGTGCCAATTTACATTTTTCAAGGGACTTTGTCTAGTGCATGCCTACTCATTTTTGCCACTGCTGCTGACATGGGACTGATATCTCTTAAATACAACCTTCACACTCAATCTGAAATAATTGCAAGTAAACTTCCATCATTGTTTCATGGCCTACAAAGGCTCAAGATAATAAAAGTGCAACTTCACATTAATGAAGATGTTCACCCCATTGCTCAGCGGCACAGCCAAGCTGTTTTTTACTTACAAGAAGCTGTTGGGAAAGAGCTAGAAAAACTGTTGCAGTAGGATGTCATTGAGTGCTCCTCTGGTCCAATGCCATGGGTTACACCTATAGTGGTGGTGACAAAAAAGGATAGTGGAGGTGCAGTGTGCATTTGTGTTGATATGCTCCGGGCCAACAGAGCAATCGAGGGAAAATGACATCCAGGTCCACACATATCGGACATGATCATACAACTGGAGGGTGCTAAAGTCTTCTCCAGTCTTGACCTAAACAAGGGATATCATCAACTCAATTTGGAAGAGAACTGCAGGTACATCACTCATTTTCTGACTCATGTAGGTTTGTTCAAATACAAAAGGTTGAGTTTTGGAGTGTCGTCAGCTGCTGAACTATTTCTGGAATTTATACATCAAATAGTTCAGGCTATCACGCTTTTAATTACAATCCTGGTATTCAACGCAACACAAGAGAAGCATGACACTGCTCTTACACGAGTGTGCTAGTTACTTGCTGATGCAGGTCTCATTCTGAACTCAGGAAAGTGTGAGTTTCACAAAACCAAACTTAAACTCTTTGGACACATAATCCCTGATGGGGAATAACTCCTGACCCAGTTAAAGTACAAGCATTTTCAGCTACTTCGCCTCCTCCCCCAAAAAAAAGATGTCACCATACCGGGGTCTTTCTTGGGCTTGGGCACTTATTGCTCAAGGTACATTTGTGACTTTGCTATAATGAGTGCCCCATTGAGAGGGTGACAAAATGAAACATCCCTTTCCAGTGGTCTCCTGAATGTGATCAAGGCTTCAAAAGATAAAAGCCCTCATTACAATATTGGCGGTAAAAGGCACTTATCGCCGTGCAGAAGACAGCCAACACACCGCCGAGGCCGCGGAATTCCGCCACAGCTATTATGACCCACAGTTCTGAATCCGCCAAAATCTAGACACCCACACAAGTCAGCCACACCAAAGGTCAGTGATAAACTGGCGGAAAAAAAAATTCCACCGTCACGCCAACAGAAATACACCCACACTATTACGACACACAAATCCATGCGGCGGTCTTTCAACCGCGGTATTCCATTGGCAGTACACACCGCCGCGCTCAAAATACACAAAACACAGCCACATTGGACAAATTGAAATACACACACCTGATACACATACACACACCACTCCCACACACCCAATACAATATAAAACACACACCCACATCACCCACAAACCCTTACGACAACAAATCACGAACGAAAGCCAGAGTGAAACAGCAGCAGCAAGAACAGCATCCACAGGCACACAACACCATCACCCACAGAACTTCCACGCACCTCACACAACACCCCACTACATATCAGCACACTTATCACCCCACACTCCACATCACCTACACCACCCCATGGCACGGCAAAGACACGCCAGGTTCTCGGAGGAGGAGCTCAGGGTCATGGTGGAGGAAATCGTCCGGGTAGAGCCACAGCTATTCGGATCACAGGTGCAGCACACCTCCATTGCAAGGAAGATGGAGCTATGGCGAAGAATAGTGGACAGGGTCAACGCAGTGGGACAGCACCCAAGAAATCGGGATGACATCAGGAAGAGGTGGAACAACCTACGGGGGAAGGTGCTGTAGACGGGTCTCTTCGACCACGTCGCTCACTGCACGGAGCTGGCAGCCATCGCCCCTCCTCCCGAAGCGACGAGCGCGTTCCCATGGCGACATGGGGACTCTGGGAGATGCATCGGACCCGGACTTCCGGGTCCGACCTAGAAAAGAAACGACGGACTCTCCAGCGGATGCGGAATGCCGGGAAAGAGAAGACACGGAGGAGACGCCGATTACAGAGGGACGACCGCGGGACCCAAAAGAGGAGCAGGATACCGAAGCCGAGAAGAGCGCTAGAACGGACTCAAAGAACACCCAAAACAACGCTGAGGAGCCCAGCCACGACCCTGAAGGGTCGTGGCTTCACAAGGTACGGTCCTTTATAGGACTTCTGAAAATACAGCATAAAACAGGGAAACAAGGAAGGGGAACCGGGAACAGGGAGAAGGCCAGGGAGGGGAGCGAGGGAAAGGGCACGGGGTGCACTATATCACAAAGAAGAGAGAGAACCACTTAAGAAATTGCACGTGTGACCCAAACCTTGCACCATCGGTCACTCCCAGCCTTAAATTTCCCCATAACCCGGTATACTTTTCCCTTGCATGTAACTAATACCAGAACCCCAGAGAAACCCAGTTGACTTACCTGTCCTACTATTTCTTTTTTCCTTTTCCGGTATCCTCGGGGCAAGACGCGCCGTCAACCACCATACCTAAAAAGAAAAAGACAAGAAAAGAAGAGACAGCTGAAACAGGACGGAGAAGGCGCCAACAATCCGTACTTTAGTGAACTCATTCCCATTTAATATTTTTTTTATTATTTTTGTTTTTCCTCACATCCAACGGCCTAAAACTAACATAAATAAACCCTTCTTACCGTATCAACGTAGTTGCGTCCTCTGTACCTAAAGTAGCCTACCACAGGTGCGTTCCATGGTCTCAAGACACCACCTAGCGGTTCAGCGGACCGGCGGCGAAACCCCACCTCCTCCCCCACAACTAACATGGGAGGAGCAGGTCTTGGCGATTCTGCATCCTGAGGGCCTCGCAGCAGTAGGTGGAGGAATGGACTCTGGTAAGACAAATCTTAACTATTACATCCCCCACCCTACCTGCATGCCAGCACATACCCCCACCCTCACCCTCACCACCAACACTCCAACTCCTCACATATGTCCCAACATCACAAACCACCCATCCCAACACCAAGCCCTGCATGCAACAACAAAGCATGGACACCCATCACTAAAGCATGCCCACTGCACATACCCATACACCCCCCTAAACCATCATCACACAAGGTCCCATACAGGAATACTAGCACTGGGGTACACGGTCACCCACCCATTGCACACCATGCCACACACAGATGTAATAAACATCCTTTTATACCCCTGCAGGACCCCTACCCAACATCACCGGACAGGAGGGTCCACACATGTCCACACCACCAACAGAAGAGGCCCACAGTGATGACAGCAGCTCTGTCCAACTGGATCTAGATGACCAGCCCGGCCCATCGGGGACCTCAGGACAGTCGGTTCCCATCACACAGTCACAGGCCACTACAGACCTTCCCCCCTCTGGAAACACCAGCACAGCACCCACCCAGCGGGCCCATACCTCCGTCCCCAGGACAAGTCAATCAGCTGTGTGTCCACCACTACAGGGAACCCAGGCTAACCCACAACCGAAAAAACAACAGGGACCTGGGGACAGTGGCAGTGGGCACACTGTCCTGGGGACGGAGGCCCAGGAATACAGGGGACTAGGAGGGCTGCTGTGCGACAGGGGGCGGACAGGCCAAGGGAACCCACTCTCCACAAGGCCCTCTCCTCCATCATGGGAGCCTACCACCACTCCCAGGAGACGATGGCAACGGTACTGGCCAAGTTTCAGGAGACCCAGCGCCTGCAGGAGGAACAGTATATGGGCTTCAGGGAGGAACTCAGAACCATCAGCTCCACCCTGGGCACCATTGTAGGGGTGCTGAAGGAAGTACTCAACACCAGGAGGGACACTGTGGCACTACAAAGGGCCCCTGACACTAGCATGGACGATGAACTGCCCACCACCTCCACCAGCGCTATTGGACAAGATGCCCCGCCACAGGACCACCACATCAGCACCCCACGCCCTGCAGAGGGAGAACCACCCCGCAAACAGTCCCTGAGATCCAGGAACAAGACAGAGCACGATGCCAAGACCCACGCCAAGAAATGAGACTACCCTGATTGTCATCCTACAGTCCCACTTTGTCACCCTGTCCATACTGAAACTGCCCCAGCTCCACTTCCTATGCCCATATGGGCAATGCACCTGTGAGACTAATAGACTGGACTCTGCATGGAAATTCCTCCACCATCACCCCTCACCATTTTACTACCCCCTCCAATATTGAGCACTTAAATAAACACACTTAAAGCACAAAACAATCTGGAGTCTGTCTGTGATTTTGAAATAGTGTATTAGCAATCACAGTGACAAAATGCTCTTTCAATTGTAATGTCAACATATTTTATTTATTTTTTATTTATAAGAGTTTTCTATAGCGCTAGCAAGACCGAGAGGGTAACAGAGCGCTTTACAACAGAACAGGAAATAAACATAAGAAACACACGAGTCAAGAGTCACTTTGTACAATGAGGATACATATGGGTTCTCATGAATAGAAGGGTGGCAATTCGAGGAAGGGGGGGTGGTGAGGGAGAGACCCTTATTAATGAGAGGGTTGGTTTAGGAGGAATTCTTTCAGTAGTTTCTTAAAGGTCATGTGGGAGGTGTTAGATCTGATGTGGATGGGTAAGGAGTTCCATATTCTCGGAGCGTTGTTTGAGAAGGAGCATGATCGAGTTTTTTGCTTGTTGGGTTTCGGAAGGAGGAGGAGGAGAGAGTTTGTGCTTCTCAAAGATCTGGTTTGACCAGCTTTCACTAGCTTGTTAGCGAGGTATTCAGGTTTCCCAGTGTGAAGGGCTTTGTGTGTCAGGCAGGCAGTGCGGAACAGGCAGCGGGCCTCAATCGAGAGCCATTTCAGATTCTTCAGGGCTGGGGAGATGTGGTCAAATTTTGTAGTTCCTGTCACTAGTCTAGCTGCTGCATGAAGAGTGGACCTCATAGGGGCGAGTTGGGATTTGGCCGTGCCAGTAAGGATAGAGATCCCATAGTCTAGTCTTGAGAGTGCCAGTGCTTGAGTGGCCTGTTTGAGGTCATCTTGGGGAATGAAGGATTTGATTTTGTGAAGACGTTTAAGGCTGCGGAAGGCATTATTAGCGTTTGACTTAATATGGTCTTGCAAGGTCAGGTTGGAGTCCAGAGAGATTCCCAGGGATTTGACCGTGGTAGATGGGAAGAGAGTACATTTGAGGGCGTCAATAGATTTTAGCCATTCTTGCAGTTGAGGAAGCTGGTTAGATTTCGAGAGGAGGAGTATTTCCGTCTTGTCGTGATTGAGTTTGAGGTGGTTATGTGAGAGCCAGCATAGGGCTTCTTTAAGGGTATTGTTCAGACGGTGGATGTCATCTAAGGAAGATAGTTCAATGTAGAGTTGCGTGTCATCAGCATAGAGGTGATACCTCTACAACATACCTATGTCACACAGCTCTAGTCCATGAGGAATCTAAGCAGATGTCACACAGCGGAACCCACATCTGTGAAATCGTAAGGGAAAGTGACAACTCAGTGACCATACACTGGGTGAAAACGACAGACAGTAAAGAGGCAGTAGTGTATAAGTACATGTAGTAGGCAGGTCTGTACTCTTACGTGTGTCTCACTGGAAATATTGCTGGATCACTGAGTCCCTGTTGTTCATGTCTTCTTCCTCTGCTTCCTCGTCTTCACTGTCCACAGGCTCCACAGCTGCCACAACACCGCCATCTGGACCATCCTCCTGCCGAAAAGGCACCTGTCGTTCCAAAGCCAAGTTGTGAAGCATACAGCAGGCCACGATGATCTGGTACACCTTCTTTGGTGAGTAGAATAGGGATCCACCTGTCATATGGAGGCACCGGAACCTGACCTTCAGGAGGCCGAAGGTCCGCTCGATCACCCTCCTAGTTCACCCATGGGCCTCATTGTAGCGTTCCTCTGCCCTTGTCCTGGGATTCCTCACTGGGGTCAGTAGCCATAACAGGTTGGGGTAACCAGAGTCACCTGCAAAGGGCGAGGGACAACTGTTAGACACGCACTAACCTGTAGGGATATCCCCAGACCCAGACAACCATTCCCACTGTCTTGCTTCCAGGTGCTCACCTAACAGCCACACACGGTGCCTCTGCAGTTGACCCATCACATAAGGGATGCTGCTATTCCGCAGGATGTAGGCGTCATGCACTGAGCCAGGGAACATGATATTCACATGGGAGATGTACTGGTCTGCCAAACATACCATCTGTACATTTATTGAATGATAACTCTTCCGGTTTCTGTACACCTGTTAACTCCTGTGGGGGGGTACCAAAGACACATGGGTCCCATCAATGGTACCTATGATGTTGGGAATATGTCCCAGGGCATAGAAATGACCTTTCACTGTAGGCAAATCCTCCACCTGAGGGAAAACGATGTACCTCCAGATGTGTTTCATAAGGGCAGACAATACGCTGGGCAACACGTTGGAAAACATAGGCTGGGACATCCCTGATGCTATGGCCACTGTTCTTTGAAATGACACACTTGCAAGGAAATGGAGCACTGACAGCACCTGCACTTGAGGGGGGATTCCTGTGGGATGGCGGACTGATGACATCAGGTCTGGCTCCAACTGGGTACACAGTTCCTGGATTGGGGCACGGTCTAGCCTGTATGTGATAATCACATGTCTTTCCTCCATTGTCGACAGGTCCACCAACGGTCGGTACACCGGAGGATGCCGCCATCTCCTCACATGTCCCAGCGGACGGTGCCTATGAAGGACAACAGCGAGCACAGAGTCAAACAACTCGGTACGTACTTACAGTTTACACAGAACACCATTCATACACAAAAAGTGGCCTGTATGTGTGTTGAGTCTAGGCCTAGGTATGTGTGATGCAGTTGAAAATGAAGCCATGTGGGCCCCTGAAATGGCGGCTGCCTGACCTCTAAAGTGGGACAATGGGATGTGAGGTAACTGTGCTGGCGTTGTACACTGTCGCGGTAGGCGGTTGAAGACCGCGGCGCAGTGCTGCATTGGTTAACATTGGACCCTATGGGTCCCAGGAGCCAATGACGATGTACGCCGGCGGTGACGATACACACCGCCGCGGACGTGACCACCATTTTCTATGTTGAATCACTCGATACCTGATCTTCGACAGGAGAGGACCTACACTGCAAGTGCTGCTGTGACCTCGGTCTGGAAGAGACAATGGCACGAGTGTCTGGGAAAAGGGCCCCTGCCTTCACATCAGAGGAGTTGGAGAAACTTGTGGATTGGGTCCTCCCCCAGTACACGCTACTCTACGGTCCTCCAGACAAACAGGTAAGTACACAGGGAGCATGATGTATGGGCTATGCCGGTGTGGAGAGGGCTGGATGTAAGAAGGAAGGGGGGAGAGTGCGGCGTGCATGAAACAACGGTGAATGCATGTGCCACATGGCAAGGGTAGGGATGGGGGCCAATCACTTTGACGGTGCAGTTGGTAATAACTTACTCTTCCCCCTGTACATTTCATGTAGGTCAGGGCCCACCAGAAAAAACATATTTGGCGTGCCATCGCCAAGGACGTCCGGACCCTGGAGGTCTACCACAGACGGAGCACCCACTGCCGGAAAAGATGGGAGGACATTCGCCACTGGAGCAAGAAGATGGCGGAGGCTCAGCTGGGGATGGCCTCCCAACGTGGGAGGGATGCCCGTCGCATCATGATCCCCCTGATGTTCAGGATTCTGGTGGTGGCCTACCCGGAGTTGGATGGGCGCTTGAGGGCATCACAGAAGCAACAAGGGGGTGAGTACACTCTCATTCTGCTGACTTTGCGTGCAGTGGAGGGGTCTGGGTGGGGGAGGTGGGCTGTGGGTTTCCCTAGGGTAGGGTGAGTTCCATAGGCAAGGTCCCTCCGTAAGGCCATGTGGCACCCACCCCACCTCTGTAGAGTGCCAAATACACCTAGTCATGCCCCTGTGTCATCTATGTGTGCAGATGTCATCCATAGCCTTGTAGGCCATTTCCCAGGAATTGAACAGTGGAGCCCAACATCGCGGCGTAGTGCAGGGGGCTTCTGTGTCTGTCGTGTCCGCCAACGGTAGCAGTAATGCATGCACTCAACATGTCTTTCTTCTGTCGTCGTCGTCCTTTTTGTGGTCTCCCTGTTCTTGTGTGCATTAGCATCATCAGGCGGGGGAGCAGTGGCACCGGAGCACCAGGGGCTGCATCCCACATGGCCATGGAGGGCCACACTACGGACTCGGACTTCACCAGTGGGACGGAGTGCGAGGGGAAATCCACGGCGGGGACAGGAGCTGAGACCAGTGACACGGACTCGTCCTCTGATGGGAGCTCCCTTGTCCCAACATCTGTGCCACCCCCATCTACAGGTACAGCCGCCACCACCCCTTCCAGCACTGCCCTCCCAGCAGCCCCTCAGCCTTAGCCCCGTGCCCGCTCACCCGGTAGGGTGGGCATCACCTTCGCCCCAGGCACCTCAGGACCTGCCCCAGTCACCCCTGCTGCCCTCAGTGAGGAGGCCATTGACCTCCTCAGGTCCCTCACTGTTGGGCAGTCTACATCTTGAATGCCATCCAGGGTGTAGAAAGGCAGTTGCAACAAACAAATGCATTCCTGGAGGGCATTCATTCTGGTCAGGCGGCCCTTCAGCGAGCTTTTCAGACTCTGGCCTCAGCACTGATGGCAGCCATTGTCCCTGTGTCTAGCCTCCCCCCTCCAACTTCCTCCACCCCAACCCAATCCCCTGTACCTCAGCCTATCCCAAGCACACCTACAGACCAGCATGCACACACGTCAACACACAAGGGAAGCTCAGGCAAACATAAGCACCACACATCCCACAGGCACTCACGCAAGCATCACACACATGCAGACACGCCAACATCCACTGCCTCCACTATGTCCCCCTCCTCCTCGTCTCCCTCCTCCCTCCCGGTCTCGTCTACATTCACACCTGCATGCACTACCTCTACAGCCACTACGTCCCTCTCCAGCACACCCACCACTACACCCCACTCATGTGCAGTCACCACCCCCACTACCATTCACACATCCCCTGTGTCCTCTCCCAGTGTGTCTGTGACGCCACCTTCCAAGATACACAAACGCAGGCACACACCCACCCAACAGCTATCCACCTCACGACAGCCTCCAGCGCATGCACCTTCACCCAAAGTCACCAAACGAACACCTCCTACAACCACCACCTCTTCCTCCACTCCCAAACCCCCTCCAGCTACCCGTCCCAGTGTGTCCCAAAAACTTTTCCTGTCCAACCTTCACCTCTTTCCCACACCTTCCCCACCCCGTCCGTCTCATAGGTCCCGAACTAGCACCTCAGCCACAACATCTCCGGGACCAGTGGTGCCTGTAGTCACCGGAATCTGGAGTGCACCGGCCACCAGGGCAGCCAGTGTGGCACGGAGCCACAGCACAGACAGTCCCCCACCTGTGAAGCATCAGAAGTTGGCCAGTGCCCAGCGAGAGAGGGGGAAGACTCCAGCCACCAAAGCCGCTCTAGGGGTCCCGGCGGGAGTGTGGAATCAGCTGTGACACCTTCCAAGGTGGGGAAGGGCCACAAGAAAGCCGGCAAGTCTGGGAAGTGCAGCACGGCGGAGAAGACCGCCATCATCCCCGCTGCCCAGGAGGCCACCTCCAGCACCAGCCCAGCTGCCCAGGACGGGACTGCCAGCACCAGCCCACCTTCCCAGGACAGGCCCGCCTTCACCAGCCCAGCTGCCCAGGACAGGACCGCCAGCACCAGCCCACCTGCCCAGGACAGGACCGCCAGCACCCACCAGCCCAGCTGCCCAGGACAGGCCCGCCAGCACTAGCCCAGCTGCCCAGGACAGGACCGCCAGCACCAGCCCACCTGCCCAGGACAGGACCGCCAGCACCAGCCCACCTGCCCAGGACAGGACCACCAACACCAGCCCACCTGCCCAGGAGGCCACCGCCAGCACAAGCCCACTCGCCCAGCACAGGCCCAGCTGCCCAGGAGGCCACCTCCAGCACAGGCCCAGCTGCCCAGGAGGCCACCGCCAGCACAGGTCCCAGCTGCCCAGGAGGCCACCGCCAGCACAAGCCCCACTGGGCCATGAAGGACCGCCAGCAAAAGCCCCGCTGGGCCATGAAGGACCGCCAGCACAAGCCCCGCTGGGCCATGAAGGACCGCCAGCACAAGCCCCGCTGGGCCATGAAGGACCGCCAGCAAAAGCCCCGCTGGGCCATGAAGGACCGCCAGCAAAAGCCCCGCTGGGCCATGAAAGACCGCCAGCACAAGCCCCGCTGGGCCAACAAGGACCCCCATCACAAGCCCCGCTGGGCCATGAAGGACCGCCAGCACAAGCCCCGCTGGGCCATGAAGGACCGCCAGCAAAAGCCCCGCTGGGCCATGAAGGACCGCCAGCACAAGCCCCGCTGGGCCATGAAGGACCGCCAACACAAGCCCCGCTGGGCCATGAAGGACCGCCAGCACAAGCCCCGCTGGGCCATGAAGGACTGCCAGCACAAGCCCCGCTGGGCCATGAAGGACTGCCAGCAGCTGAGTCCCTGCAATGGAGACCGCCGCCTCAAGCACCGCTGCACAGGGCACCGCCATCTCAAGCACCGTTGCACAGGGCACCGCCGTCTCAAGCACCGCTGAATAGGGCACCGCCGTCTCAAGCACCGCTGAACAGGGCACCGCCGTCTCAAGCACCTGCTGAACAGGGCACAGCCGTCTCAAGCACCGCTGAACAGGGCACCGCCGTCTCAAGCACCACTGAACAGGGCACCGCCGTCTCAAGCACCGCTGCATAGGGCACCGCCGTCTCAAGCACCGCTGAACAGGGCACCGCCGTCTCAAGCACCGCTGAACAGGGCACCGCTGTCTCAAGCACCGCTGGCCCATGAGCGGCAACGGCACTGACGCAACTGAGTCCGTCACAGGGTGAATGATGCACTCTGGGCACAAAGCCCCCTCCAGAACCAGTGGAGAAAGTCATCCACTACCCCTGTCCTTAGCAGGATGAAGCACTCTGGGCACAAAGCCCCCTCCAGAACCAGTGGAGACTGTCATCCACTACCTCTGTCCTTAGCAGGATGAAGCACTCTGGGCACAAAGCCCCCTCCAGAACCAGTAGAGTATCACATCCACTACCTCTGTCCTTAGCAGGATGAAGCACTCTGGGCACAAAGCCCCCTCCAGAACCAGTGGAGACTGTCATCCACTTGAGAGACTGTGGCTTTGCACGCCCAGGATTGAACAGTGGGCAACCCACCCACTGTAGAGACTTAGTAGACTGTGGCTTTGCACTCCCCAGGATTGAACAGTGGGCAACCCACCCTGTAGAGACTTGAGAGACTGTGGCTTTGCACTCCCCAGGATTGAACAGTGGGCACCCCACCCACTGTAGAGACTTGAGAGACTGTGGCTTTGCACTCCCCAGGATTGAACAGTGGGCAAACCACCCACTGTAGAGACTTGAGAGACTGTGGCTTTGGACTCCCCAGGATTGAACAGTGGGCAACTCACCCACTGTAGAGACTTGAGAAACTGTGGCTTTGCACTCCCCAGGATTGAACAGTGGGCAACCCACTCACTGTAGAGACTTGAGAGACTGTGGCTTTGCACTCCCCAGGATGGAACAGTGGGCAACCCACCCACTGTAGAGACTTGAGAGACTGTGGCTTTGCACTCCCTAGGATGTAACAGTGGGCATGTGGCCCCCTCGTGGATTTGGCGTCGTGCACTCAACCGACTGAGGTGCCCCCTTTTCCTTCCCCCTGAGGTGCCTGTTTAGTTGCTCTCTGATGCCCCTGCAGTGTTCTCTCCGTCATGGTCAAGGATCTTGTGTGGGCCTCGCCCAGACCGTGTGGTCCCAGTGTTCCACGGGCTTTATTAGAGCACTACCTGGACTACTATGCTTGGTATATATTTTGTACATAGTGTATATATATATTTCTGCCTACTTGCTTTTAATATATTACAATGGTTACACTTATTTTCTATTGTCTTTGCATTCTTCCGGGAAGTTTGGGGATGTAACTGTGATGTATTGATATGCATTAGTGTGTGTGTTGTGGTGGGTGAGGGTGGGGGTGTTGCGTGTGTATGTCCCTGTTTTTTCCTTCCCCCTCCCCTGTGTCGTAGGTGCAGTACTCACCGTGGTCTTCGCCACCGGCGTTCGTGCTCCTGGTAGAGGAGCAGGAAGACTATTGCGGGTAGAATTTGGAGTTCCAGATCCATGGCGTCCTCGTTCCTCGTGGGGTGTGTAGAGGTGAGCGTTTTTCCTTCGGTATTCCTGTTTCCGCCGTGTTTTTATCCGCGTTGAGTCTGCCCCAGAAAAGGTGGCGGATTGGCCTGTTGTGATACTGTGGGCGGTACATTGTCCTCCGCCTGTCTGTTGGCGGCGACCGCCAAGCTGTTTGTTTGTACCGCCGTGGCGGTCGGAGTGTTAATGTGGCTGTCTTTGTTGGCAGTTTCCGCCACGGTCGTAATAGCAAAAAGAATTCCGCCGGCCTATTGCCGGTCTTACCCCCACTTTATGACCGTCCGCCAGGGTTGTAATGACCGCCAAAATGTGCTACTCAGAAAGCCACAAATATGGCCTATTTTGACCACAAGTTACATACTGAGATCACAGTAGATGCAAGCCTGGTGGGGCTGAGGTCAATCCTTGCTCAACATAATGGTCAGCCAAATGCTCAGAGACACATTGCAGCCTATGCCAGTTGAAACCTGTCTGACACAGAACATGCCCGTGCTCAGCCAGAAAAGAAGAAGTGTGGGCCTGTGAACATTTTCATGCGTTTCTATACAGAAAACGCTTCACTATCAATACTCACAACAGACAGCTGCTCACTTATATTGAAAACCCAAAAGCCAAGTTGCCCCCTTGCTTTGAGAGGTAGGGGTTGCAACTGCAAGTGTACAACTATGCAGTTATACACAAGCAGGTTAAAGATCAGAACCCTGCTGATTATTTTTCACAAATACCGCTACATTGTCATAGTGCTACATCCAAAATGGCTGAAGAGTACATTAACTTCATTGTGAGGTCCAGTATGCCAGGAGCCCTATCCATTTAACAGGTTATTACTGCAACCAATGCAGATAAAAACATGCTAATCTTCAAAGACATCATTTCAACGTAGCCATGGAAGAGGAACACTCCACCTTTTGCTGATGGTGTTGAATTTCAAAATTTCAAAAATGTACATGATGAACTGTCTGTAACCAAGGAAAGTTTTGTTTTGAGAGGCTTAAGAATTGTCATACCTGAGAGCCTCTGACAGCAAGTCATTGAACAAGCCCATGAAGGGCAAAGTGGAATTGTTGCCGCTAAAAGATCCCTAAGAGACAGAGGCCCTCATTCTGACCTTGGCGGGCGGCGGAGGCCGCCCGCCAAAGTCCCGCCGTCAGATTACCGTTCCGCGGTCGAAAGACCGCGGCGGTAATTCTGACTTTCCCGCTGGGCTGGCGGGCGGTCGCCTTCAGACCGCCCGCCAGCCCAGCGGGAAAGAGGCTTCCACGATGAAGCCGGCTCGGAATCGAGCCGGCGGAGTGGAAGCTGTGCGACGGGTGCAGTTGCACCCGTCGCGTATTTCACTGTCTGCGCAGCAGACAGTGAAATACATGTAGGGGCCCTCTTACGGGGGCCCCTGCAATGCCCATGCCAGTGGCATGGGCACTGCAGGGGCCCCCAGGGGCCCCGCGACCCCCCCTACCGCCATCCGGATCCCGGCGGTCCGACCGCCGGGATCTGGATGGCGGTAGGGGGGGTCGGAATCCCCGCGGCGGTGCAGCAAGCTGCGCCGCCGCGGAGGATTCAATGGGGCGGCGGTACACTGGCGGGAGCCCGCCAGTGGTGCCGGTCCGACCGCGGCTTTACCGCCGCGGTCGGAATCCCCATTGGAGCACCGCCGGCCTGTCGGCGGTGCTCCCGCGGTCCTCCGCCCTGGCGGTCAAAGACCGCCAGGGTCAGAATGACCACCAGAGTGTGGTTCCAGCACTTAAACTAGCAAGTGGGAAGGAACTAAAAGAGTGCCATCTTTGCAACTGCCTTTCCCCAAAAGTGAGGCTGCATATAGTGACAATGTGTGACCTTCCTGAACAGGTTTGGGAAAGAGATGCAGTTGACTTCTTTGGGCCCTTAGGGAACAGACATCATCTCATGATAGTCATTGATTGGCGTTCACGCTTTCCTTTAGTAGAGGAGCTATCATCGTCAAACCCATGACAAGGTCATCAAGTGGCTGGACAACATCTTTGCAGCCTGGTGTATCCCCACCATTATCAAATCTGACAATGGTTCACCCTTCTCTAGCAAAGAATTCAAGGAGTTTCTAATCAAACTAAGGCCCTCATTACAACCTGGGCAGTCTTCTTAGAAGACCGCAGAGGCAGCGGGCGCCAGAATACCGCCAGTGCTGGCGGTATTCCTGGCTCCCTATTTAGACCTTTCCGCGCTGGGCCAGCGGACGGTAACAGTGTTACCGTCCACTGGCCCAGCGGAAAAGTCACATCAATATTGCTGCCGGCTCGTAATAGAGCCAGCGGCAATGCTGATGTGCAGCAGGTGCAGTAGCACCCATTGTGCATTTCACTGCCCGAAATTCAAGCAGTGAAATGCGCGATGGGGCTTTGCATAGGGGCCCCTGCACTGAACCTGCTGAGGGCAGTGCATGGGCCCCCAGGGGCACCCCAAGTCCCCCTTACCGCCAGCCTTTCCATGGCAGTGTTTACCGCCGTGGCCAGGCTGGCGGTCGGGGACTCATAATCCCCAGCACAGCGGTGTTTGCACCGCTGCCCTGGGGATTATGACTGCCAGGCAAAAGCCTGGCAGTTTAGTGGAGGGGCCGGTGGTATGGCCATGGCTATAGCACCACGGTCATAATACCTGGCGGAACACACCAGCCTGTTGGAGGTGTTACCGCCAGATTACCGCCGCCCGACAGGGTCGTAATGAGGACCTAAATGTCAAGTATCAAAAGAGTACACTTCTGTGGCCACAAGCAAATGGTGTTGTCGAACAATTCATGGGTACCCTCAAAAGGGCAATTCAAAAAGCATTGATGGAGGGTATCTTGTTAAACCAGGCCCTGTGTCAAACTCTCTGTGCTTATCATTCAATTCCTCACTTCACAACTAGTGAGAGTCCTGCCACCTTGCTATTTTGGAGAGCCATTGGAACCAAACTGCCACAGTGAACAGTAGACCAACCTTTGAATGCTGATAAGGTTCCTGTCACAGACACTTCTCAAAAGTGTAAGATGAAAACATATGCCGACCAGTGTTGAAGAGCTCAGGAAACAGTCACCAACGAAGGTGACTGAGTGTTGGTCAAACAAAAAATAAAGCGGAAAACATAATCTTTGTTTGCTGTTGATCCTCAGAGGGTGGTGATGTACAAAGGACACATGGTAACATCACATGGTTCCAGACAGTCCATCACAAAGGACTCGTCACATTTTAAGCATTTACCTCAATGTTCATTAGCTCCTACAGTTATAATTGAGGCAATCCCGCCTGACAGTCCAGATCAAGCATCAAAACCGGTGCCATTGGTGCATAACCAGAGTGCACCTTAACTACTTCATACCACTCGATCTGGCCAACTAGAGTGAGCGCCTCTATGACTTACTGAAGAACTATATTGTGACTACTGTTGAGACTTTTTATTTAACAAGGAGGGAGATGTAGGCCCAGATTCTTAAAGCTTTAGAATCGGTTTAGCATTACTTTTTTAACGCGATAGTATTCCTACATTTCCGAAACAAAAGTTCCATAAGCTCAAATGGCTGAAATTCAGAGTATGCCAAAATCAGGTCTGTTCAAACCTATTGCAGTCAGAAATAATTATTTACGATAAAGACAATAAGAGTCAAAATACACTGTTTAGAGGCTTTGGTCCTGGAGACAACCATGCTACAAATACATTTGGAATCATAAATATGACATTTGTTTCTAATTTTAGGTCTTGCAAAGAATACTAATCATATATCAGGTCATGCCCCTTGTCTCAGTCTTTCCTTCCCTCCTGTTTCACTGTTCTATCCTCCAGGCAAAACACAGATTCAGCATAACCTTTCAAAAGCAGAAATATGAAGAATAAAAGAAAATCAATCTATGAAGAATGAATGCAAACTTTTCAGTACAGCCATGAATTAGCTCAGAGCAAATTAAAGGGCTGGTTTCACATAATGCGGCTGTGATTAAGAAACTAGGGGGAAGATTTAAGAGCTCCTTGCGCCATAATATCACCAAGTTAGTGTCAATTTTTTTATTATAATGTGGTGATATTATGGTAAAAATGCCACACCAGATTTACAAAGTGGTGCAATGCATGTAACCCCTTGCAGTACATATGCTTGCACCAGGTGTTAAAAGGGGGCCCACCATAGTTTTCAATGGGCCCCTATGTACTAAAGTTTTGGTGCTAACCCTGAACAGTACATCACTAGCGTCAGAAATTCTGACGCTATCGCCCCCTACCCTGCCTCATGGTGCGCTATATTTTAAATACAGCGCACACATGGAAACGGTACTAGGGTGATAAGGGGCACAAGAAAATCAAAACTTTCTTAAATTTCTTAAATCTGCACCTAGATTTTTTGAACTTGACTGCCTCCCATCACCCACCCGCAAAGGACGTGCCACACTGCCAGGAGCCCATGGGCATTATGGTAACATCACAATTTTGAGATTCATGGAAACTTGGGATTTCTGCAAATATACGACAGATGGTAGTCCCAAAGCAATATGTCAACTATTTTTTCTGTTGTGGCTACTTCACTGCCCACAGAAAACAAACCAGACAGGGTTTTAAATGTTCAGAACCAAACAGGGGTCATGCACTTCTGCACAAGCTTTCGAGGGGATCTAGGAGTCCATTTCTCCCAAACTGCAGCCTGCACTTTAAAATCCCTTGGGACAGGGCAGATCCCCGTGATGTGTTCTGCAATTCCATTTTCATTTTCCTATTATTGAGACCTGATGGAAAAGGGGGCCTTTCTTGGTAGTGGATTGTTTTTTCCTTGAAATCCTGAAGGGAAAGCACAATCTCAGCTTGCCTGTTTCTAAACATTTTACAATTTTCATTTGCAAAAGTCGCAAATGCCTCTTTGCTATGTAGAAATGCATTTTGCGAGTCGGCTCCGACTCGCAAAATGCATTTCCGACTCGCAAATAGGAAGGGGTGTTCCCTTCCTATTTGCGACTCGCAATGCTATGCATTTTCATTTGCGACCGCGATTGCGGTCGCAAATGAAAGCGCAGTTACCATCCACTTGAAGTGGATGGTAACCCAGGCGCTAACGGGAAGGGGTCCCCATGGGACCCCTTCCCCTTTGTGTCTGGAATAAAAAATAATTTTTCAGAGCAGGCAGTGGTCCAATGGACCACTACCTGCCCTGAAAAATACCTAAACTAAAGGTTTCGTTTTTTTTTCAAAGTGCAGCTCGTTTTCCTTTAAGGAAAACGGGCTACACTTTGAAAAAAAAAAGACTGCTTTATTTAAAAGCAGTCACGGACATGGTGGTCTGCTGTCTCCAGCAGGCCACCATCCCCGTGAGTGCCCTGACTCTCTATGGGGTCGCAAATTGCGACCCACCTCATTAATATTAATGAGGTGGGTCTTTGCGACCCCATAGCGACTCGCAGAAGGTGTCTGAGACACCTTTCTGCATTCCAAATTGCGAGTTGCAATTTGCGAGTCGCTGGGACTCGCAAATTGCAACTCGCAATTTGGAATCTTGCTACATCTGGCCCTTAATTCTATAGATCTGTGTTATTTCAAGATAGTGAAAATAAAAGCTTTCAAACATCTTTGTATGTGCTTTTTAAGTGTAAGTATTCCACAGTTTTGTGGGTTCATCCCGGTATGAGATCGCAATTTATTACTTCCTGTCTGTGAATATTTCAAACTCTTATGATTTGACAATTAGAACATTGAAACATTAGAAGGTCTAAGAATAATGAGAAAGAATACCCATTTCCAAAGCTGGAACTGTTCTACTTTCTACAGGAAAAGACATAGATGCACTATATCATGAGTTTCAATCTAAAATTGTGGGCACAGTGGATTCCTAAGACTGCTTCCGAATCAAAGACGGATCCTGTAGTTCCTGTAACATGATTTCCTTCTCTGGAATCTCCCATGTCCTTTAGTTCTCCAGAAAGAGACTGAACTGTACTGTATCTTGATTTCCAACCTAAGATGGTGGGTGCAGTGGACTCTTATGGATGCTTCCCAATCCAAATGGCTCTTTTATATCCTTTAATGTCACCTCCTATCTCAGTATACAAGGGTGTTGAATTCAGGGTAATGTACACTTTAATGTAGTAAATAGTGTTTTTCATTCAAGTTTGTCCCATTCTTTTTCCTCAGGAGCCTTTAACTTTGTCTTGGGTAGTTTCCTGATATTCATCTTCAGATTTCTTCTTTGTCTGCCTGTAGCAGCTTTTTCCCTTCAGAGTTTTTCCTCCCTTACAACCTTTCTTGAGAGTACCTGCTTATCACACATTGTGTGGTTTGCATATAAGGTACTGTGGAAACAAGAAGGAGTTGCTTTAACATCGGGCAGCACTTAAATCAGGACATAACCTCAGTCCAGTCCAAAGCCTGACACCGACAGGCTCTAAGGTATCCAAGGAACATGTTTCTGCCCAATAAACAACTAACTCAGGTTGGAAATGTGCCCTTTCTGTGGACTCACCCCTAATTCTTTCTTTGCTGATTCGTATTTTTCTAACTATAGAACTATGTGCACTTTACCTGCTAACCAGTGGTAAACGTGCCTTTGCTCCTCCTTTCAACATGGAAAATTGGTATGCTCCTGATAGGCGTATTTAACTTACTTTATAAGTCCCTACTGTATAGTGCCGAGGTGTACCCAAGGCCTGTAAGGTAACTTTTACATGTGGACTGCAGCTCTTATTGTCCCATCCACTACAGTGACAATGCAAACATGACTTCCACCATTAGCCTGGCTGTGCAGGTTATGTTTGCAAATTTGACCTTACAAAATAAACCATTTTGACAGGCCTAAACTTTCCTTTTAAATAATAATTTATGTATCTGACTGTACTCCAACATGGTCTGCATCAGATTGTTCCTCAGCCTTGTTCTACCATGACCATTGGCACTTAGTGCTTCTTGCCACTATTTCTACTTAAAACCTAAAAAAAAATGGGGCCCGATTCACTAAGGCTAAATTTAGACCAAAAGTTTTAAGTTTATGACTTTTTGGTATTCAAAAAGATAGGTTACGAGACGAATCTTTACGACCACACTCGGATCAGAATCTCCGCACTCGGGGCAGAATCTCCGTAATAGGGGCAGAGATCCACCACAAGTGTGGAGATTCCAGTCCAGGTGCAGAGAGTACACTCTGGGTGCAGAGATTCCACTACGAGTGTGGAGTGGAATCTCTGCACTCAGGGCAGAAATTCTGTCCCAAGTGAGGAGATTCTGTCTCGAGTGCAGACATGAAGATACTACTCATGACTCACCTTCGTGAAAACTGAAAACTCTTAAACGTAAACTTTTGGACCAAAATTCTAAGTTTACCTTTGTGAATCAGGCCCTTAGTTGTCTGGTTCTCCTTATTGGATTTTCATCATGTTGGCGTCATTTTGTTTATTAAACTTTACTCTATTTTTCTAATTTGTTGTGAGATTTTTTTTGCACTGTGATTTTATTACTATTTTAGTACTAAATAAATATTGTACACATTGCCTCTACCTGAAGCCTGTCTGTTTTGTTTGATAGGTACCAGAGAATTGATCCCATATTTATTTAGTGACTTTAACGGTTTACTATGACAAAGACTGCTATTATTAATTGAGGTGGGTACTTACCACCCTCAACCAGTAGCCCTAATTCTTACAACTCACTTTCTATTAAACTTGCAATTGGAATACTAAATGAAGGCGACTGAGACTCTTATAAATAATCAAAAAGTATTTTCTCACTGGTAAACCAGTGTGCTATTTCCATATGATACAATGTTTGACATAGCAATATCAGAATCATATTATTGTTTGAAATACATAATAATGTTGCAGTATTGATCTCACCAGAATATAGTGATGTGAGGAATCTTTTGATTAATAAAAGATCAAGTCCAGGCAAACTCTAATGATATTAACTTTGTATAAACTGTGTTAATTTTCATAGCCACAAGAAATAATAAGGTTTGACCACAAATTCTTTTTGCTATATTTGTGTCAGTTAAGGCACATTATCCAATTTTCTTGTAGAATACCTGAAAGTGAAGGAGCATTGTGATTATTTTTGCAAGAGGATTGTTGAAATTACCATGATGAATATACAACAAAACATTGAGATAAGTGTATTCAGATAGATGGCTGGTGTCAGTGAAAATTACTGTGATCTAATCTCACTGACTCTAGCGAAACTTAAATTCACAATGATTTGATGGAAGGTTCATACTGCACCAAAGGCCAAAGTTTAGGTGAAAGGAATTTCAGAACACACCTTATCTTGGATTTATTCCATTTAGATGATAAGTCACAACAAGTGATTTATGAGTGTGCCTTCTTCAAATGAGCCTTAGTTCAGAGCTATATGGACAGTAATAAAAATCTTGCATTGTATCCAATATTTTTTTAAAAGAATCTTTAAAGAGCATTGCTTTATATTCTAGAAGTTGAAATACCATACAGACACTCAGATATCTCTATATCTTGCGTGCACAAGGCAAAGATCAGCTAAATGGCCTGGGCCTGAGTCCTGTCTTCTGTTTTTCAATTCCAGCTGAGCGCAATAAAAGACTGGCACGCTCAGTAGAACCTGCGATCAAAGTACAGCAATTATGGAAGGGTCGTTAAGAAAGGGCTATCTTTTTTAGAAAAGGGTTGTATGTTTTTCATTGTTTCACTGGAGCAAAGGGAAAACATTTAAGAAAAGAAAATGATGTAATCTAGCATATTTGGCACTATCAGTCTGTTTTCCAAACATGGAAGACCGATCCAGTAGTTTAACCCCTTCGCTGCCAGGCCTTTTCCCCCTCCCGTGCCAGGCCTTTTTTTGGCTATTTTTGGCAGTTCGCGCTTAGGCCCTCATAACTTTTTGTCCACATAAGCTAGCCAAGCCAAATTTGCGTCCTTTTTTCCAACATCCTAGGGATTCTAGAGGTACCCAGACTTTGTGGGTTCCCCTGAAGGAGGCCAAGAAATTAGCCAAAACACAGTGAAAATTTCGTTTTTTTTTTAAAATGGGAAAATGTGGCCGCAGAAGAAGGCTTGTGTTTTTTTCCCTGAAAATGGCATCAACAAAGGGTTTGCGGTGCTACAATCACCAGCTTCCCAGCTTTCAGGAAGAGGCAGACTTGAATCAGAAAACCCAATTTTTCAACACAAATTTGGCATTTTACTGGGGCATACCCCATTTTTATGATTTTTTGTGCTTTCAGCCTCCTTCCAGTCAGTGCCAGAAATGGGTGTGAAACCAATGCTGGATCCCAGAAACCTAAACATTTCTGTAGACAACATTCTGAATTCAGCAAGGGGTAATTTGTGAAGATCCTACAAGGGTTTCCTACAGAAACTAACAACTGAAAAAGAAAAATATTGAAATTGAGGTGAAAAAAACAGCAATTTTTCTCTACGTTTTACTGTGTAACTTTTTCCTGCAATGTCAGATTTTTTAAAGCAATATACCGTTACGTCTGCTGGACTCTTCTGGTTGCGGGGATATATAGGGCTTGTAGGTTCATCAAGAACCCTAGGTACCCAGAGCCAATAAATGAGCTGCACCCTGCAGTGCGTTTTCATTCTATACAGGGTATACAGCAATTCATTTGCTGAAATATAAAGTCTCAAAAATAGCTATCAAGAAAACCTTTGTATTTCCAAAATGGGCACAAGATAAGGTGTTGAGGAGCAGTGGTTATTTGCACATCTCTGAATTCCGGGGTGACCATACTTGAATGTGAATTACAGGGCATTTCTCAAATAGAAGTCTTTTTTACACACTCTCTTATATTTGGAAGGACAAAATGTAGAGAAAGACAAGGGGCAATAACACTTGTTTTGCTATTCTATGTTCCCCCAAGTCTCCCGATAAAAATGATACCTCACTTGTGTGGGTAGGCCTAGCGCCCGCGACAGGAAATGCCCCAAAACACAACGTGGACACATCACATATTTTGACAGAAAACAGAGGTGTTTTTAGCAAAGTGCCTACCTGTAGATTTTGGCCTCTAGCTCAGCCGGCACCTAGGGAAACCTATCAAACCTGTGCATTTTTGAAAACTAGAGACCTAGGGGAATCCAATATGGGGTGACTTGTGGGGCTCTGACCAGGTTCTGTTACCCAGAATCCTTTGCAAACCTCAACATTTGGCTAAAAAAACAAGTTTTCCTCACATTTCGGTGACAGAAAGTTCTGGAATCTGAGAGGAGCGACAAATGTCCTTCCACCCAACGTTCCCCCAAGTCTCCCTATAAAAATGATACCTCACTTGTGTGGGTAGGCCTAGCGCCCGTGACAGGAAATGCCTCAAAACACAATGTGGACACATCACTTTTTTTTAAAGAAAACAGATGTGTTTTTTGCAAAGTGCCTACTTGTGGATTTTGGCCTCTAGCTCAGCCGGCCCCAGGGGGGCAGAAATGGCCTAAAATAATTTTGCCCCCCCACCCCCTCCCCGGGAGCTCCCCTTGCCTACGGGGTCGCTCCCCTTGTGTGACATTGGCGCAAAAAAAAATCCCCGTGCCTAGTGGTTCCTGCCCCCTTGGGGGCAGATTGACCTAAAATCGGCCAATCTGCCCCCAAGGGGGGCAGAAATGGTCTAAATACAATTTGCCCCCCAGGGGAGCGACCCTTGCCTAATGGGTCGCTCCCCATCTCTAAAAAAAAAAAAAAAAATGCCCTGGTGCTTAAAGGTTTCTGCCCCCCCTGGGGGCAGATCGGCCTAATAATAGGCCGATCTGCCCCCAGGGAGGGCAGAAATGGCCTAAAATAAATTTGCCCCCCAACCCTCCCCCGGGAGCGACTCTTGCCTACGGGGTCGCTCCCCCGCGTGACATTGGCACAAAAATAAAATCCCCGGTGCCTAGTGGTTTCTGCCCCCTTGGGGGCAGATTGACCTAAAATCGGCCGATCTGCCCAATGGTCTAAATACAATTTGCCCCCCAGGGGAACGACCCTTGCCTAATGGGTCGCTCCCCATCTCTAAAAAAAACAAACAAACAAAAAAAAAACAATTTGCACTGGCGTCTAGAGGTTTCTGGGCCGATCTGCCCCCAGGGAGGGCAGAAATGGACTAAAATAAATTTGCCCCTCCCACCCCCCCAACCACCCCCCCCGGAGCGACCCTTGCCTACGGGGGTCGCTCCCCTTGCGTGACATTGCTGCAAAAAAAAATCCCCGGTGCCTAGTGGTTTCTGCCCCCTTGGGGGCAGATTGACCTAAAATCGGCCGATCTGCCCCCAAGGGGGGCAGAAACGGTCTAAATACAATTTGCCCCCCAGGGGAGCGACCCTTGCCTAATGGGTCGCTCCCCATCTCTAAAAAAAACAACAAAAAAAAAACAAAAAAAATTGCCCTGCCGCCTAGAGGTTTCTGCCCCCCCCGGGGGCAGAAATAGCCTAAAATAAATTTGTCCTCCACCCCCCAACCCCACCCCAGGAGCGACCCTTGCCTACGGGGTCGCTCCCCCTGCGTGACATTGGCGCAAAACAAAAAGTCCCAGGTGCCTAGTGGTTTCTGCCCCCCTTCGGGGCAGATTGGCGTAGCAAAAATTGGCCGATCTGCCCCCAAAGGGGGCAGAAATGGCCCAAATACAATTTTCCCCTCCAGGGGAGCGACCCTTGTCCAAGAGGTCGCTCCCCATCTGTAAAACAAAAAAATAAAAATCCCCGGTGCCTAGTGGTTTCTGCCCCCCTTGGGGGCAGATCGGCCTAATCAAAATAGGCTGATGGGGGCAGAAATGGCCTAAAATAAATTTGCCCCCAGGGAAATGACCCTTGCCTAAGGGGTCGCTCCCCTTGCGTGAAATTCACGTTAAAAAAAGAAAACTCCTTGGTGTCAAGTGGTTTCTGTCCCCCTTGGGGGCAGATTGGCCTAATAAAAATAGGCCAATCTGCCCCCAAGGGGGCAAAAATGGCCTAAATATAATTTGCCCCCTAGGGGAGCGACCCTTGCCTAAGGGGTCGCTCCCCGCCTCCAAAAATACAGAACAACACAAAAAGGAAAGGAAAAAAAATGATCATTGGTGCCTAGAGGTTTCTGCCCCCCCGGGGGCAGAAAAGGCCTTCCAAAAAAATGCCCCCCCTGGGAGCGACCCTTGCCCAAGGGGTCGCTCCCTTATGCCAGTTTCAAAAAGAAAAAAGAAAATCCCTGGTGTCTAGTGGGCGTTTTGACAGCCGGATTGCTTTCAATCCGGCTGCCAAAACGCAGAGAGAGACTTCAAAGGGAAGGAAATAACTTTCCTTCCCTTTGAAGCCTCTCTCGGCCTCCCCCACGTGATCGGAAGAGAAATGCAAAGCATTTTGGAATGAGCCCAAATGGCATTCTTAAGAACCTAAAAGTCCCAAAAGGAGTGAGGAATGTAGTCAGATCTTGAGAAGTTCTATGTAACTTAATGAGTATTCCTGTTGCTAGTATTCTTACTGCCAGGGATTTCATGGCGGGGCTGCCGCCACAGAATCCCTGGCGGTACCGATACTCAAAATACAGTGGGTGGTGTTAGGTGGACCACCGGGTTGAAGGTAGTCAACCTTCGGCTAGGCGGTCCCACCCCCCTGGCGGTACAGGTGGTGAACTGGCTGCATCGCAATGTCAAACCTTGGGCAAGATCACTTCCCTGCATTTCTGAAAAATTATGCATGTGTCATATATATCAGCTTTAATCTCAGCTGAGGTTCATCCCACTGCAGTTATGTCAATGTTAAACTGTAAGTGTGTTTCTATTAACAGAGAAATACAGAGCTTCAGACTGGTAACTGGAACGCCAGTCTTTCCCTTCGGAGCAATTGTTCACTGATTCGGAGGCTGGTTCAGAATGTGGTTTACTATAACAAGTATTTTGGCTCTCCTGATTATACCGTTACAGCCTTTATGTTGAATTCTGCATTGCGCCTAATTACTTATTAATTACATTTGCCGGTGTCATTTCAATTCTTAAACTGACAACACTTTAAACTGCAACCTCATCAAGTTGACGTCATGGACCTCGATTATAAGTTTCATGATAATTCAATAAGGCTGATAACAGGAGCGACCAGGCCCATCGGAATTATAAGTCGTTGCTTTTTTACCCTAAGATTTCGGATGTTGAAGACCAGAGAAAAAACATTCAGGAATTAGTACAGAACTAGAGATACCCACATTTTTTGCCAAAAGTCTTGTCATCACCGGTATTTTTCCACCCCTTGAAGTAATAAACACAGCTGCATTGTTACCACGCAGTATCATAAATTCCGTTTGTGGAGTTTGCACCCAGCTAACACCGTGCATTTCTTAGTCACGCCCGTTCTCAGCAGCAAGTAGTAGGCTGCTGCTGGGCCATGTGCGGGGCAAATGATCTCACTCGCGTCCTTGGTCATGCAATGAGCGAGCGATAAATACCAATAAAAAGATGCAGTGAACATTTCAAATAGTATAAAAGAAAACGTTAATGGATAATGGAAACCGGTGAAGAATTGATGGAACAGTAAAACATAAAACAACAAAAGGATACATTTAAACTAAATAAATTAAAACAATTTAGGGACGAATATGATGGTATTGGTACAGCTACTGTATAGGTAAGTATTATCCACGGTTGTTTGAGCAGAAATTAAAATATAAAGTATATAGTTAAAGCAGCCATAGCAGTTGCCTTGCATCTGTGGGTACTGTTTGGAGCAGGTGCTCTAGCACGTGCAAAGCAGTACTATCCTATTTGTAAGTATTAATGCTTGCCAATTTATTGTCATATCTAATTTTATGTACGTTTTTTGTTTATCCTTCATACCGTAGAATAGATGTTTTGGAATAATATCTACCACTGGGAACTCTTTCAATTTCTTTGATTTTTTTTCAACATGCACTTGTCATCAGCTGAAGGTTTACGGTTGGAAAACAGTTGTCAATCAATTGTGTAAAATATATTTTGCAATGAAGGGTGAACACAATATATTTAACATGGGGAATGGATGATGAGAATAAGGGTGAATATTAAAACCAGGTGCTTTTGTTGCAGCTGCATCTTAACCTGACCTGCTCTGCATGAGTGCACGGAGCTAATTAATCTGTGAAATGCCCGGCAGTACCTCTCTGTTGTTTCTTAATGAAAAAAAAAAGCAATGAACGCCTGCTGTCAATCATTGTTTCTACCACGTTTGCTGATAGAAAAAGAAAGTAGGATGTCGAGTATCTCCATTACATAACTATTCCAGATATTACTAAAATAGAACAATAATCATGATTTCTTAATTTAGGCCCCGAGAACCTTCCCTTTATCCAACAGTCATGAGGCCAGAAGACATAAGTTGTGTGAAGGATAGTAATGGGTTTTTAGGGTTCAGGGTTGGGTAAGGGTACGGAATATTGTAAGGGTTTTAAGGGTTCGAGGAAGGGTAATGACACTGTGGGGTAAGGACTTTTGTATGGTTCAGGGGCAGGTAAGGTAGGGGGAAGGAAGGGTTTCTCACACACGCAAAGACTTCTGCTCCTTGGACTCGTCCTTCCCATTGGGGGATTGGAGCGTGCAAACTGTGTGAGCGTCACAGCAAAAAAATCTAACCTTCCATAAAAGAGTATATGCTCACTCAGGACTCAATTGCTGAAACAGTGCAGTTTATTGTTGGCAACAACAATCCATCATGATGCGTTTCAGCCAAAATCTGGCCTTGATCACATGACGAGCAGTGATCTTTCCAGCTATATATACAGTGCATTAACATAAAAAACTGACATGTAGAGATCATACAGGGTGCCATTTTAAACTGTTCGATATATCCCGAAATAAAGATCAAAGTAAATACTAAGGCCCATATTTATACTTTTTTTGCATCGCATTTCCGTCACTTTTTGATGCAAAAGCGGCGCAAACTTTCAAAATACAATTATATTTTGTACGTTTGCGCTGCTTTTGCATCAAAAAATGACCCAAATGTGGTGCAAAAAAAGTATAAATATGGGCCCAAGACTTATACAGTATGTAACCCCATTAAAGAAAATGTGTAAACAATAAAATAAAATCAAAGACTGGACTATTAACTGTACAAATACATGTTAAATAGATAAGCCAATGCAAACAGAAATGCAGAGACAAGTATTGGGTAGTGTAAATAAATAAAAGTATCCCAACGTGTTAACCTGACTGTGGAAACATCAAAGTTATGGATGGTAGTACTATAGAGACCGCACCTCCTAAACAAGATATTGTAAGCAGGCAAAGTACAAACAACCACATTTAGTGCAGATTGGTGCTGAAGTGGTAAGAGGTATGCTACTACCCCGTGTATCACTGAAAGTGAGTCCAAACCCACTAAATTAAATCCTCACTAACAGTACAGCAGTACTCATTTCAGTCAGTTCAGATTAAATTGTAGAAATTGTTCCCATCAAGTTGAGCAGACGATAGTTTTAACGTCAAGGTTTATTGAATAGTAGGTCAATCCTTTGTACACTTCAAAAAAGCATTACATCATGTAGACAGCCAACAGGTGTTTTGGTACAAAAAGTGACATTTTCAAGGCTGAAAACATATTAGGAGGTATAAGTACAACACAAGGACAGGAATAATCTTCATATATTGATATACACATAAGGACAAGCCTTATTGTCAAACCTCTTTAGACAAAAAAGGAGGAGTGAAATTGTATCCAGAAAGAGTGCTTGCTCCACATGGTGAACGTGTAGAAAAACAAAAAGGTTCTGGAAAAGAAGCAATCCCAATAAAAATATGACACCGAATAGTGCTTGAAAAATCACACCTCTCAAGAGAACTCAGTGTAAAGTCAGCTCAAAATAATAAAAGCTCCCAAGGAACCTGGAATTAAAGAAATTTCCCCAGAACCAAGTTGTGTGGTCAAAGCGAGTAATTAAGAAATAATCCTTCAGTTGTGTCGATCAAAAGATTTTGGCCCTCATTACATTACAACATTGGCGGTAAAAGCCGCTTACCGCCGTGCAGAAGACCGCCAACACACCGCCGCGGCTGCGGAATTCCGCCACAGCAATTACAACCCACTGCTCGGAATCCGCCAAAATTGAGACACACACAGAAGTCCGCCACACCAAAGGTTAGTGATAAACTGGCGAAAACAAAACCTCCACCGTCACGCCAACAGAAATACGCCCACACTATCATGACCCACGAATCCACCCAGCGGTCTTTCAAACCGCGGTATTCCATTGGCGGTACACCCCGCTGCGCTCAAAATACACACATTTACAAAACACTGCCACATTGGACAAATTGAAATACACACACCTGATACACATACACACACCACTCCCACACACCCAATACAATATAAAACACACACCCACATCACCCACAAACCCCTACGACCAAAATACCGAAAGAAGGCCAGAGAGAGACACTACAAACTACTACCAAGCATCCACAGGCACACAATACCATCACCCACATAACTTCCACGCACTTAAAACAACACACCACTAAATATCACCCCACTTATCACAACACACACCACCCCACACATCACCCACACACCCCATGGCACGGCAAAGACACCCCAGGTTCTCTGAGGAGGAGCTCAGGGTCATGGTGGAGGAAATCGTCCGGGTAGAGCCACAGCTTTTCAGAGCAAAGGTGCCGCACACCTCCATAGCTAGGAAGATGGAGCTATGGCGAAGAATAGTGGACAGGGTCAACGCAGTGGGACAGCACCCAAGAAATAAGGATGACATCAGGAAGAGGTGGAACGACCTACGGGGGAAGCTGTGTTCAGCGGTCTCCAGGCACAACATTGCGGTACAGCGGACTGGCGGCGGACACCCACCTCCTCCCCCACAACTAGCAACATGGGAGGAGCAAGTCTTGACCATCATGCATCCTGAGGGCATCGCAGGAGTAGATGGAGGAATTGGCTCCGGTAAGTAAAATCTTAACTATTACACCCCCCACCCTACCTGCATGCTGTCACATACCCTCACCCTCACCCTCCCCCATCACTCCAACTCCTCACAAATGTCCCAATATCACAAACCACACATCCCAACACCAAGCCCTGCATGCAACACCAAAGCATGGACACCCATCACCAATGCATGGCCACTGCACATACCCATACACCCACCTAAACCACCATCAGACAAGGCCCCACACAGGAATGCAAGCACTGGGGTACACGGTCACCCACCCATTGCACACCATGGCATATGCAGATGCAATAAACATCCTTTTATACCCCTGCAGGACCCCTACCCAACGTCACTGGACAGGGGGTCCACACATGTCCACACCACCAACAGAAGAGGCCCACAGTGATGACAGCAGCTCTGTCCAACTGGATCTAGATGACCAGCCCGGCCCATCTGGGACCTCGGGACAGTCGGTTCCCCACACACTGGCACAGGTCACCACAGAGCTCCCCCCCTCTGGAAACACCAGCACAGAACCCATCCAGCGGGCCCATACCTCTGTCCCCAGGACACGTCAATCAGCAGTGTGTCCATCAATACAGGGAACCCAGGCTACCCCACCACCCCAACAACAACAGGGACCTGGGGGTAGTGGCAGTGGGCACACGGTCCAGGGGACAGAGGCCCAGGAACACAGGGGAACTGGAAGGGCTGCTGTGCGACAGGGGGAGGACAGGCCAAGGGAACCCACTCTCCACGAGGCCCTGTCCAACATCGTGGGAGCCTACCATCATTCCCAGGAGACGATGGCAACGGTACTGGCCAAGTTTCAGGAGACCCAGCGGCTGCAGGAGGAACAGTATTTGGGCTTCAGGGAGGAACTCAGATCCATCAATTCCACCCTGGGCACCATCGTAGGGGTGCTGAAGGAAGTCCTCAACACCAGGAGGGACACTGTGGCACAACAAGGGGCCCCTGACACTAGCCTGGACGATGAACTGCCCACCAACTCCCCCGGCGCTAGTGGACAGGAGGCACTGCCACAGGACCACCGCACCAGCACCCCACCCCCTGCAGAGGGAGAACCACCCCGCAAACGGTCCCTGAGATCCAGGACAAAGACAAAGAACGATGCCAAGACCCCCGCCAAGAAATGAGACCGCCCTGATTGTCATCCTTTTGTCCGACCTTGTCACCATGTCCATCCTTAAACTGCCCCAGCTCCATTCCTATGCCCCTTTGGACAATGCACCTGTGAGACTAATAGACTGGACTCTGGCATGGACATTCCTCCACCATCACCCCTCACCATTTTACAACCCCCTCCACTATTTATCACTTAATTAAACACCCTTAAAGCACTGTCTGTGATTTCGAATTAGTGCATTAGCAATTACAGTGTCAAAATGCTCTTTCAATTGTAATGTCAACATAGCTATGTCACACAGCTCTAGTCCATGAGGAAACAAAGCAGATGTCACATAGTGGGACCCACATCTGTGAAATCGTAAGGGAAAGTGACAACTCAGTGACCATACACTGGGTGAAAACGACAGACAGTAGAGAGGTAGTAGTGCAGGATCACTGAGTTCCTGTTGTCGATGTCCTCTTCTTCTGCATCCTCGTCTTCACTGTCCATAGGCTCCACTGCTGCCACAAACACCTCCATCTGGAACATCCTCCTGCAGAAAAGGCACCTGTTGTCGCAAAGCTAAGTTGTGAAGCATACAGCAAACGGTCCCTGAGATCCAGGACAAAGACAAAGAACGATGCCAAGACCCCCGCCAAGAAATGAGACCGCCCTGATTGTCATCCTTTTGTCCGACCTTGTCACCATGTCCATCCTTAAACTGCCCCAGCTCCACTTCCTATGCCCCTTTGGACAATGCACCTGTGAGACTAATAGACTGGACTCTGCCATGGACATTCCTCCACCATCACCCCTCACCATTTTACAACCCCCTCCACTATTTATCACTTAATTAAACACCCTTAAAGCACTGTCTGTGATTTCGAATTAGTGCATTAGCAATTACAGTGTCAAAATGCTCTTTCAATTGTAATGTCAACATAGCTATGTCACACAGCTCTAGTCCATGAGGAAACAAAGCAGATGTCACATAGTGGGACCCACATCTGTGAAATCGTAAGGGAAAGTGACAACTCAGTGACCATACACTGGGTGAAAACGACAGACAGTAGAGAGGTAGTAGTGCAGGATCACTGAGTTCCTGTTGTCGATGTCCTCTTCTTCTGCATCCTCGTCTTCACTGTCCATAGGCTCCACTGCTGCCACAAACACCTCCATCTGGAACATCCTCCTGCAGAAAAGGCACCTGTTGTCGCAAAGCTAAGTTGTGAAGCATACAGCAAACGGTCCCTGAGATCCAGGACAAAGACAAAGAACGATGCCAAGACCCCCGCCAAGAAATGAGACCGCCCTGATTGTCATCCTTTTGTCCGACCTTGTCACCATGTCCATCCTTAAACTGCCCCAGCTCCACTTCCTATGCCCCTTTGGACAATGCACCTGTGAGACTAATAGACTGGACTCTGCCATGGACATTCCTCCACCATCACCCCTCACCATTTTACAACCCCCTCCACTATTTATCACTTAATTAAACACCCTTAAAGCACTGTCTGTGATTTCGAATTAGTGCATTAGCAATTACAGTGTCAAAATGCTCTTTCAATTGTAATGTCAACATAGCTATGTCACACAGCTCTAGTCCATGAGGAAACAAAGCAGATGTCACATAGTGGGACCCACATCTGTGAAATCGTAAGGGAAAGTGACAACTCAGTGACCATACACTGGGTGAAAACGACAGACAGTAGAGAGGTAGTAGTGCAGGATCACTGAGTTCCTGTTGTCGATGTCCTCTTCTTCTGCTTCCTCGTCTTCACTGTCCATAGGCTCCACTGCTGCCACAAACACCTCCATCTGGAACATCCTCCTGCAGAAAAGGCACCTGTCGTCGCAAAGCTAAGTTGTGAAGCATACAGCAGGCCACGATGATCTGGCACACCTTCTTTGATGAGTAAAATAGGGATCCACCTGTCATATGGAGGCACCTGAACCTGGCCTTCAGGAGGCCGAAGGTCCGCTCTATAATCCTCCTAGTTCTCCCATGGGCCTCATTATAGCGTTACTCTGCCCTTGTCCTGGGATTCCTCACTGGGGTCAGTAGCCATGACAGGTTGGGGTAACCAGAGTCACCTGCAAATATGGAGGGACAACTGTTAGACACACACTAATCTGTAGGGATATCCCCAGACCCAGACAACTATTCCCACTGATTTGGTTCCATGTGCTCACCTAATAGCCACACACGGTGCCTCTGGAGTTACCCCATCACATAAGGGATGCTGCTATTACTCAGGATGTAAGCATCATGCACTGAGCCAGGGAATTTGGCATTAACATGGGAGATGTACTGGTTGGCCAAACGCACCATCTGCACATTCATCGAATGATAACTCTTCCGATTTCTGTACACCTGTTCACTCCTGCGGGGGGTACCAAAGCCACATGTGTCCCATCAATGGCACCTATGATGTTGGGGATATGTCCCAAGGCATAGAAATCACCTTTCACTGTAGGCAAATCCTCCACCTGAGGGAAAACGATGTAGCTCCGCATCTGTTTCAGCAGGGCAGACAACACTCTGGACAACACGTTGGAAACATAGGCTGGGACATCCCTGATGCTATGGCCACTGTTGTTTGAAATGACCCACTTGCAAGGAAATGGAGTACTGACAGCACATGCACTAGAGGGGGTATTCCTGTGGGATGGCGGATAGCTGACATCAGGTCTGGCTCCAACTGGGCACACAGTTCCAGGATTGTGGGAGGATCAAGCCTGAAGGTGATGATCACATGTCTTTCCTCCATTGTCGACAAGTCCACCAGCGGTCTGTACACCGGAGGATGTCGCCATCTCCTCACATGTCCCAGCGGACGGCGCCTATGAAGGACAACAGCGAACACAGAGTCAACCAACTCGGAGGTACGTACACACAGTTTACACAGAACATGATTCATAATCTGAAATTTGCATGTATGAGTGTTGAGGCAAGGCCTAGGTATGTGTGACGCAGTTAAAAATTAAGCCATGTGGGCCCCTGAAATGACGGCTGCCTGACCTGTAAAGTGGGACAATGGGATGTGAGGTAACTGCGCTGGCGTTGTACACCATCGCGGTAGGCGGTCGAAGACCGCAGCGCAATTCTGCATTGGTTAACATTGGACCCTATGGGTCCCAGGAGCCAATGACGATGTACGCCGGTGGTGACGGTATGCACCGCCGTGGACGTGACCGCCATTTTCTATCTGTTCAGTCACTCGATACCTGATCTTCGACAGGAGAGGACCTACACTGCAAGCGCTGCTGTGACCTCAGTCTGGAAGAGACAATGGCTCGTGCGTCTGTGGAAAGGGCCCCTGCCTTCACATCGGAGGAGTTGGAGAAACTCGTGGATGGGGTCCTCCCCCAGTACATCGACTCTACGGTCCTCCAGACAAACAGGTTAGTACACTGGGAGCATGCTGTATGGGCTATGCCTGTGTGGAGTGGGGTGGATGAAAGATGGGGGGGGGAGATTGAGGCGTCCATGAAACGACGGTGTGTGCATGTGCCACATGGCAAGGGTAGGGATGGGGGCCAATGACTGACGGTGCAGTGGGTAATAACTTTTCTTTTTCCCCTGTACAATTCCTGTAGGTCAGCGCACACCAGAAGAAGGATGTTTGGCGTGCCATCGCCGAGGATGTCCGGACCCTGGGGGTCTATCACAGATGGAGCACCCACTGCCGTAAGAGATGGGAGGATGTTCACCACTGGAGCAAGAAGACGTCAGAGGCCCAGCTGGGGATGGCCTCCCAACATGGGAAAGGTGCCCGTCGCACCATGACCCCCCAGATGTTCAGGATCCTGGCGGTGTCGTACCCGGAGTTGGATGGGCGCTTGAGGGCATCACAGCAGCCACAAGGGGGTGAGTACACTCCCATTCAGCTGATTCAGCGCGCAGTGGAGGTGTCTGGGTGGGGGAGGTGGGCTGTGGGTTTCCCTAGGCCAGGGCGAGTGGGCTAGTTAGGTCCCCTTCTTCTGGCAGACCCTGTGGCACCCCACCCCACCTGTGTACAGTGCCAACTACACCTAGTCAGGCTCCTGTGACATCCATGTGTGCAGATGTTGGCCCTAGCCTTGTAGGCCATGTACAAGGGATTGAACAGTGGACCCCAAGTGTGCGGCGTAGTGCAGGGGGCTTCTGTGTCTGTTGTGTCAACCAACGGTAGCGGTAATGCATGCTCTCAACATGTCTTTCTTCTGTCGTCCCCCCCCTTTTTGTGGTCTCCCTGTTCTTGTGTGCATTATCATCATCAGGCGAGGAGCAGTGGCACCGGAGCAGGAGGGAGCTGCATCCCATATGCCCCTGGAGGGCAAGACTACGAACTCGGAATTCACCAGTGGGACGGAGGGCGAGGGGAGCTCCACAGCGGGGACCGGAGCTGAGACCAGTGATACGGACTCGTCCTCTGGTGGGAGCTCCCTTGTGGTGGCGGCCACATCTGTGCCCCCCGCATCTACAGGTACAGCCGGCATCCCCCCTACCAGCACCGCCCTCTCAGCATCCCCTCAGCCTTTGCCCCGTGCCCGCTCACCCAGGAGGGTGGGCATCACCTTCGCCCCAGGCACCTCAGGCCCTGCCCCAGTCACCCCTGCTGCCCTCATTGAGGAGGCCATTGACCTCCTCAGGTCCCTCACTGTTGGGAAGTCTACCATTTTGAATGCCATCCAGGGTGTAGAGAGGCAGTTGCAACAAACAAATGCATTCCTGGAGGGCATTCATTCTGGTCAGGCAGCCCTTCAGCGAGCTTTTCAGACTATGGCCTCAGCACTGATGGCAGCTATTGTCCCTGTCTCTAGCCTCCCCCCTCCAACTACCTCCACCCAGACCCACACCCCTGTACCTCAGCCTACCCCAAGCACACCATCAGACCAGCATGCACACACGTCAACACACAAGGGAAGCTCTGGCAAACAAAATCACCACACATCCCACAGGCACTCACACAAGCATCACACACATGCAGACACACCAACATCCACTGCCTCCACTGTGTCCCCATCCTCCTCGTCTCCCTCCTCCCTCCCAGTCTCATCTCCACTCACACCTGCATGCACTACATCTACAGCCACTACTTCCATCACCAGCACACACACCACCACACCCCGCTCACGTGCAGTCACCACCCCCACTACCATTCACATGTCCTCTCCCAGTGTGTCTGTGACGCCCCCTCCCAAGATACACAAACGCAGGCACACACCCACCCAACAGCCATCCACCTCACGACAGCCTCCAGCGCATGCACCTTCACCCAAAGTCACCAAACTAACACCTCCTACAACCACAACCTCTTCCTCCACTCCCAAACCCCCTCCAGGTACCCGTCCCAGTGTTCCCCAAAAACTTTTCCTTTCCACCCTTGACCTCTTTCCCTCACCTCCCCCACCCCGTCAGTCTCCTAGGGCCCGACTCTCCAGGTCCCAACCTAGCACCTCAGCCACAACATCTCCGGGACCAGTGGTGCCAGTAGTCACTGGATTCTGGAGTGCACCAGGCAGCAGGGCAGCCAGTGTGGCAAGGAGCCACAGCACGGACAGTCCCCCACCTGTCAAGCATCAAAAGTTGGCCAGTGCCCAGCGGGAGAGGGGGAAGACTCCAGCCACCAAAGCCACTCCCAGGGATACAGGTGGGAGTGTGGATTCAGCTGCAACACCTTCCAAGGTGGGGAAGGGGCACAAGAAACTCAGCAAGTCTGGGAAGAGCAGCACGGCGGAGAAGACCGCCATCAGCCCCGCTGCCCAGGAGGCCACTGCCAGCACCATTCCTGCAGGGCCAGAAAGGACTGCCAGCACCAGCCCCGCAGGGCCAGAAAGGACCGCCAGCACCAGCCCGCAGGGCCAGACAGGACTGCCAGCACCAGCCCCGCAGGGCCAGAAAGGACCGCCAGCACCAGCCCCGCAGGGCCAGACAGGACCGCCAGCACCAGCCCCGCAGGGCCAGAAAGGACCGCCAACACCAGCCCTGCAGGGCCAGACAGGACCGCCAGCAGCTGAGTCGCTGGGCCAGACAGGACCGCCAGCAGCTGAGTCGCTGCCAAGGACCCTGCCGCAACAAGCACCGCTGAACAGGACACCGCTGCCACAAGCACCGCTGCCAAGGACACCGCCGCCACAAGCACCACTGAACAGGACACCGCCGCCACCATCACCGCTGAACAGGACACCGCCGCCACAAGCACCGCTGCCAAGGACACCGCCGCCACAAACACCACTGAAAAGGACACCGCCGCCACAAGCACCGCTGGCCAATGAGCGCCATGGGCTCTGATGCTACTGTGTCCACCACGAGCAGGATAAGGCACTCTGGGCACAAAGCCCCCTCTAGAACCTGTGGAGATTCACATCCACTCCCTCAGTCCTTGGCAGGATGAAGCACTCTGGGCACAAAGCCCCCTCCAGAACCAGTGGAGAAAGGCATCCACTACCTCTGTCCTTGGCAGGATGAAGTACTCTGGGCACAAAGCCCCCTCCAGAACCAGTGGAGATTTACATCCACTACCTCTGTCCTTGGCAGGATGAAGCACTCTGGGCACAAAGCCCCCTCCAGAACCAGTGGAGATTTACATCCACTACCTCAGTCCTTGGCAGGATGAAGCACTCTGGGCACAAAGCCCCCTCCAGAACCAGTGGAGAAAGGCATCCGCTACCTCTGTCCTTGGCAGGATGAAGCACTCTGGGCACAAAGCCCCCTCCAGAACCAGTGGAGAAAGGCATCCACTACCTCAGTCCTTGGCAGGATGAAGCACTCTGGGCACAAAGCCCCCTCCAGAACCAGTTGAGAAAGGCATCCACTACCTCAGTCCTTGGCAGGATGAAGCACTCTGGGCACCAAGCCCCCCCCAGAACCAGTGGAGACTGTTATCCACTTGAGAGACTGTGGCTTTGCACTCCCCAGGATTGAACAGTGGGCAAACCACCCACTGGAGAGACTTGAGAGACTGTGGCTTTGCACTCCCCAGGATTGAACAGTGGGCAAACCACCCACTGTAGAGACTTGTGAGACAGTGGCTTTGCACTCCCCAGGATTGAACAGTGGGCAACCCACCCACTGTAGAGACTTGAGAGACTGTGGCTTTGCACTCCCCAGGATTGAACAGTGGGCAACCCACCCACTGTAGAGACTTGAGAGACTGTGGCTTTGCACTCCCCAGGATTGAACAGTGGGCAAGCCACCCACTGTAGAGACTTGAGAGACTGTGGCTTTGCACTCCCCAGGATTGCACAGTGGGCATGTGGCCCCCTCGTAGATTTGGCGTTGTGCACTCAACCGGCTGAGATGCCCCCCCTTTCCTTTCCCCCTGAGTTGCCTGTTTTATTGCTATCTGATGCCCCTGCAGTGTTCTCTCTGTCATGTTCGGGTATTGGGTGTGGGCCTCGCCCATGCTGTGTGGGCCCAGTGTTCCACAGACATCAATGGAGCAATACCTGGACTACTATTCTTGGTGTATGTATTTGTTAATAGTGTATATATATTTTTGCGTACTGGATTTTAATATATTACAATGGTTACACTCATTTCCTTTTGTCTTTGCATTCTTCCAGGGGGTGTGGGGGGTCTAACTGTAATGTATCATGCTGTATTAGTGTGTGTGTTGTAGTGGGTGAGGGTTGGGGTGGGGGTGTTGCATGTTGCGTGTGTGTGTCCCTGTTTTTTCCCTCCCCTGTGTCATAGGTGCAGTACTCACCGTGGTCTTCGCCGCCGGCGTTCGTGCTCCTGGTAGAGGAGCAAGAAGATAAAGGCAGGCAAAATGTGCAGCTCTGGTTCCATGGGCGTCCTGGTTCCTCGTGGGGTGTGTAGAGGTGAGCGTTTTCCCTTCGAAGTCCTGTTTCCGTCGTGTTTTTGTTCGCGGTAAATCCGCCCTGGAAAAGGTGGCGGATTGGTAGGTTGTGAAACTGTGGGCGGTACATTGTCCTCCGCCTGTCTGTTGGTGGTGACCGCCATGCTGTTTGTTTGTACCGCCGTGGCGGTCGGAGTGTTAAAGTGGCTGTCTTTGTTGGCGGTTGCCGCAACGGTCGTAATTCAATTTTTTTTTTTCGCCGGCCTGTTGGCGGTCTTACCGCCGCTTTAACACCATCCGCCAGGGTTGTAATGACCCCCTTTGTATTTTATACTGTTAGGGAGAAACACACTTTAAAAACTTTTGTATTTGATTAATCCCATAGGTGGTATGTAAGTTTAGCTGAGGTACACTCACTTGTATAATTATGAGCAAAAGTGCTCTCTAGCAAGTGCTTATCTCAAATGTTGAGAAGTGAACTCATTCCGGTGCGTGTTATTGCGAGGGATAACAATCAATGAAAACTGAGATCACTGCAAAAAGTAAGGCAAGTTGATTACCTAAAAGGCTCCATAGTGCAGGGAAGGATACATAGTCGATACCGATTACAAATGGTGAACCTTCTCCTGTATAACAGTGGCGGGCACAATGAATTACACGCCAAGAATGAAACGGCTGCTAGTCATCAATCGAATAATTTAAATAAACAGTAGGGGTCCACAGTCTGTAGAACAGGGGACTGTGTAGAAAAGATAAGTAAATCTGAGGAACACATACAAGATAACAGTGCGAAAAGGAGTGAAACAATGACAACACAATGGGCCTGATTACGAGTTCGGTGGATGGTTTTGCCCGCCCTCTGAACTTACGACGGGGAGGTTGGTGCCATAGTGGCTACCTCCCTACTAGGCCCAGTATGAGTTTCCCGCTAGGTCGGTGGGTGGAAACCTGAGTTTCTGCCCACCAGCCTAGCAGAAAACACCCCACAGCATTGTCTCCAGCATGCAATCGAGCAGGTGGCAATGCTGTAGGATGTAGGGTGCACTAGCACCCTTGCAATGTTCACTGTCTACTTGGCAGACAGTGAACATTGCGACGGTGCTGGCCGGGGGAGCCCCCGCACTGCCCATGCCAAGTGTTACCACCATTGAATCACTGGTGGAGAAAGAAGTCGGAATCCCCAGGGTAGCGCTGCTTGCAGCACTGCCCTGACGTGTTTGGACTGTCACAACAGCCAGACCGCTGGGACAACTATTCCTGGTGGTGCTGATGGTCTAACCGCAGCACAACCACTGTGGTCATAATGTGGAAGTTGGACCGCTGCACTGGTGGCAGTCTGAGCGCCACTGCGAATATGGCAGTCAAGAGACCGCCAGACTCGTAATGACCATTGTAAAGAAATGGCTCCCTGTTGCAGTTACCCCCCACTTTTTGCCTGATACTGATGCTGACTTGACTGAGAAGTGTGCTGGGACCCTGCTAACCAGGCCCCAGCACCAGTGTTCTTTCACCTAAAATGTACCATTGTTTCCACAATTGGCACAACCCTGGCACCTAGGTAAGTCCCTTGTAACTGGTACCTCTGGTACCAAGGGCCCTGATGCCAGGGAAGGTCTCTAAGGGCTGCAGCATGTCTTATGCCACCCTAGGGACCCCTCACTCAGCACAGACACCCTGCTTGCCAGCTTGTGTGTGCTGATGGGGAGAAAATGACTAAGTCGACATGGCACTCCCCTCAGGGTGCCATGCCAACCTCCCACTGCCTGTGGCATAGGTAAGTCACCCCTCTAGTAGGCCTTACAGCCCTAAGGCAGGGTGCACTATACCACAGGTGAGGGCATATGTGCATGAGCACTATGCCCCTACAGTGTCTAAGCAAAACCTTAGACATTGTAAGTGCAGGGTAGCCATAAGAGTATATGGGCTGGGAGTCTGTCAAAAACGAACTCCACAGCTCCATAATGGCTACACTGAATACTGGGAAGTTTAGTATCAAACTTCTCAGAATAATAAACCCACACTGATGCCAGTGTTGGATTTATTAAAAAATGCACACAGAGGGCATCTTAGAGATACCCCCTGTATTTTACCCAATTGTTCAGTGCAGGACTGACTGGTCTGTGCCAGCCTGCTGCTGAGAGACGAGTGTCTGACCTCATGCGGTGAGAGCCTTTGTGCTCTCTGAGGACAGAAACAAAGCCTGCTCTGGGTGGAGATGCTTCACACCTCCCCCCTGCAGGAACTGTAACACCTAGCAGTGAGCTTCAAAGGCTCAAGCTTCGTGTTACAATGCCCCAGGGCACTCCAGCTAGTGGAGATGCCCGCCTCCTGGACCCAGCCCCCACTTTTGGCGGCAAGTCCAGGAGAGATAATGAGAAAAACAAGGAGGAGTCACTGGCCAGTCAGGACAGCCCCTAAGGTGTCCTGAGCTGAGGTGCCTCTGACTTTTAGAAATCCTCCATCTTGAAGAAGGAGGATTCCCCCAATAGGGATAGGAATGTGACCCCCTCCCATTGGGAGGAGGCACAAAGAGGGTGTACCCACCCTCAGGGCTAGTAGCCATTGGCTACTAACCCCCCAGACCTAAAAACGCCCTTAAATTTAGTATTTAAGGGCTTCCCTGAACCTAAGAATTTAGATTCCTGCAACAACAAGAAGAAAGACTGCCTAGCTGAAAACCCCTGCAGAGGAAGACCAGAAGACAACAACTGCCTTGGCTCCAGAAACTCACCGGCCTGTCTCCTACCTTCCAAAGAACTCTGCTCCAGCGACGCCTTCCAAAGGGACCAGCGACCTCTGAATCCTCTGAGGACTGCCCTGCTTCGACGACGACAAGAAACTCCCGAGGACAGCGGACCTGCTCCAAAAAGACTGCAACTTTATCCAAAGGAGCAGCTTTAAAGAACCCTGCAATCTCCCCGCAAGAAGCGTGAGACTTGCAACACTGCACCCGGCGACCCCGACTCGGCTGGTGGAGAACCAACACCTCAGGGAGGACCCCCGGACTACTCTACGACTGTGAGTATCAAAACCTGTCCCCCCTGAGCCCCCACAGCGCTGCCTGCAGAGGGAATCCCGAGGCTTCCCCTGACCGCGACTCTCTGAAACCTAAGTCCCGACGCCTGGAAAGGACCCTGCACCCGCAGCCCCCAGGACCTGAAGGACCGGACTTTCACTGCAGAAGTGACCCCCATGAGTCCCTCTCCCTTGCCCAAGTGGAGGTTTCCCCGAGGAAGCCCCCCCTTGCCTGCCTGCAGCGCGGAAGAGATCCCTTGATCTCTCATTGAGTTCCATTGCGAACCCGACGCTTGTTCTAACACTGCACCCGGCCGCCCCCGCGCCGCTGAGGGTGAAATTTCTGTGTGGGCTTGTGTCCCCCCCGGTGCCCTACAAAACCCCCCTGGTCTGCCCTCCGAAGACGCGGGTACTTACCTGCTGGCAGACTGGAACCGGGGCACCCCCTTCTCTCCATTGAAGCCTATGCGTTTTGGGCACCACTTTGAACTCTGCACCTGACCGGCCCTGAGCTGCTGGTGTGGTAACTTTGGGGTTGCTCCGAACCCCCAACGGTGGGCTACCTTGGACCAAGAACTGAACCCTGTAAGTGTCGTACTTACCTGGTAAAACTAACAAAAACTTACCTCCCCCAGGAACTGTGAAAATTGCAGTGTGTCCACTTTTAAAATAGCTATTTGTGAATAACTTGAAAAGTATACATGCAATTGAAATGATTCAAAGTTCCTAATGTACTTACCTGCAATACCTTTCAAACAAGATATTACATGTTAAATTTGAACCTGTGGTTCTTAAAATAAACTAAGAAAAGATATTTTTCTATAACAAAACCTATTGGCTGGATTTGTCTCTGAGTGTGTGTACCTCATTTATTGTCTATGTGTATGTACAACAAATGCTTAACACTACTCCTTGGATAAGCCTACCTTGGACTCTGTGCATGCTATTCCTTACTTTGAAATAGCACATACAGAGCCAACTTCCTACAACCATCTATAGCCACATACTCCTAAAAAGTGGATATTGGGCAGTTGAAATTGCCTCGTAAGTAGTGGATTAGCAGTTTCCACAATAGTTATATAAGCCTTGATGAGCTAGATCCTGCAAACAAGAAAGTTAAAATTCAAAATAAGTACAAAATAAGATTTGGATAAGTACAGTCAATAAACATGGGATGTCCATGATAGAGTTATAAAAAGGTACTTTAAGTATCACGAAACACCCACGTCCAAAGTAATCGCCGGATGCCACAGAGCCTTCCATTAAATGTGCATGTAATGAATAGAAATGGAAAGCGGGCTACAAATTATCAACAGGGGTCATATTAGATTAGTGGTTAAGGAATAGAATAGCATGCAAGACCCAGAGATTCATGTCTGTTAATCCGAGGACTACCCTTCTTACGGGATAATAATTAACCTAAGTATCTAAAGGTACTTTCGTCCAAGGTATAAAGTAAAAGAAAGTAGAAGTGGGGAGTACCTGACCATTGTATTTGGATATACGCCTAAGGAGTAACCACATAATCAGGTATTTTTAGCATTCCTGGGTGTGAAAACATGCCAATAGCTTCTAGAGAACATGACTCTGAATATATAAATCACATTAGCTGGACATAAAATATCAAAAATATAGTAGAAAATACATCAAAATCCTGTACACAGACAGCCTTCTATCTGAACACTGTCCAGAAGTGCATACAATGTGGCCACAGAAGTTGTAATTGCAGGGTAGTGTGCCAGAGGGAGACTGACAGGAAGCACAAAGGTAAACTTAGATAAGATATCGCAAGTGGGCATGTCAATTGGAGAAGTTCCAGTGTATGTGACTGCCAAATGGTTGTCCTGGTCAAAGACCACAAAACATAGTAGAAAGTCAGCAGCCACAGAAAAGAACAATAGCAGAAAACATCTCATTTGTGTATGTGCTCCAAATATCCACATGCCAAATTAAAGTAAAGGGTAGGGAGGGGCCCCCTCCCCACCAGCCAATAACATTCCCTTGCTTTCCACTTAAAACAAAAGGAGAAAAAGAACAAGAAGGTCAGTGATAAAAAGACTTAAAAACAGCTAAGCAAAAGCAGGGAAAAGCCTAAGGTAAAAACCTTGGCAGGAGATCAATCATCCCTCAGGTGTACTTGTAATTCTTCCTCTGTGTTCCACACACCAAGGATCTTGGTATCCAAACTGAAATATAATATGATTATAATATGAGTCCTTTCTCCTGAACACCTTAGTCCTATTGTCCCCTTGGATTGTACGTGGGACTTGCTCAACAGCAGACGAGGACAGTTTGGATCCATCACTATGGTGCATTTCATCTAAATGGCATGCCATTGGGTAATGTGGTTACCCATTATCAAATAGCTCTCATGTGCTTGACTATGTTTTTAATAGGGTGTATTGTGCTGCCCAAATACCATTTGTCTCACAGGCATTCCAAGGCATTGGTATTCTTTACTGTAAATATCACTATGGACCAGCCTGTCCCTCAAGGAACGCCCTCTCCTGTATGTTTAGTTAGGTTTGTTCTCAAGAAGGCCGACAAACATGGGATCACATTTGAGAAACCCCCAGTTGTTTTTTAGGCACCCTAGTGACTTCCTGGGATCTAGTATTGAAAGTAGTTATAATCTTAGTTGCATCCATCAAGTCTTCCGAGGTGTTCAGTGTATTTTCAAAAAGCATGGTTACCCTAGAGATGTCTTTGATATGTGTAGTAGCTCTGTTGAGAACCCATGCTGCATACCCACAAATCCCTAAATCTTTGTATCATGTTCTCCTCTTCCATATGGTATGCAGCATCTATGTTGCAGTTCTTTTTCACACTCAGCAACTCCCCAAATGGAATACTTTACTTATGAGTCTCCTGGTGGCTGCTCAGAGCATGAAGAATGCAATTACCTGCTGTGGGCTTTCTGAAAAGACTGGGCTGAAATTTGCCTCCCCTGATTTCAATCAGCACGTCAAGAAATTTCAACTTTTGTTTATGAATTCAAGGTGCATGGTGTTAGCTCTGATTTTATTTACAAAATCTCTAGTAGAATTTTCTGTTACCTTCCATATAATGAACAGGCCATTTTGCCCATTTGAGCCAGCCCCCACTACAGGGGATGGGTACAGACAGGGGAGCTGGCTGGTTCACTGGGGCAATGGGCCTCCCCGTACTCCCTAATACGTATCATTTATGTTGTAGGTGCCCTCAGGAGGATCAGGGCACCCAGTTAAAAAATAAAAATAAAAAACATGTGCAGCACAGGAGTGGGCTTCCTGCACTGCCCTCTAAAATAATAAAATGCAGATTGTGAGTGCTCTGGTTGCGCCCAGTGCATCCAAGTAAATGTAAAAAAAATAAGTGGTCTTGTTGCTTCATTATTGGAGCGGCGAGGCCACTGATTAAGTATTCACTGCTATCTCCCAGGAGAGCTCCAAAGTGCCCTGCATGAGCATTTTTTAGAACAATTGTGGCTGTATTGGTGCACCAAAATGGGGCCGGGGCACCACCTACAACTTTAAAAAGTGTGGTAGATGCCAGCCAGAAGCACAGCAGCCTGAATAAAGTTTTTGGATTTAAAAAACTGTAAGCATCCATTGAATGCATGGCCCCAGGAGAGCTTCCTAATTTTTTAAAACACTCAGCTGAAGCTATATGTTCTTCAGATGAATTGCCGGAAGCTCTTTGTGGTAGGTTGTATGGGTGCATTTTGTGGCTTGAAGAGTGTGAAAGAAAGACTCAAACACACTTTCATAGTTGTTTGGAATAAAAATGCTCTAATTAAATTGTTTTTGTCAAAATAATTATAATGCATGCCCATATGTGTGTTTGTAAGGATTATTTTAGAATATGGCTATTAATAAATTATTGTGGTGATATGTTGACAAAGCCAACAGGTCTGCTTTATATAGGCTGATGTGCTGAACTCTTGCACTGTGATGGCTTCTTAATTTACACTAAAAACACAGAAATTCACTGAAAAAACAAAGGTTAAAGTGACGTTATATTTAGCAGTCAAAGGCAAATGCTTAGTGGGGGTGCATGTAGGTGGAGGTCAAGGTATAGTTACTTTAGGGGATGTTATAGTTATTTGGGGTAACTATAACTGGTAAATTTCAGTGGTCTTGTTAGTTTAAAATGTTTAAAAAACAAGGTTAAAAAGCCATAAACCACTGAAATACACCAGTTATAATTTAGTGAACTATTATTTGCACCCCCATCATGCACTTACTTATTACATCAATCATAACATAGTAAATGGCATCTTTGACATCTTTGATGACATCACTGAATATATTTAAAGAGCAACAAAGTTGACATTGCTAATGATATCAACCAAAGATTCTGATACTGTGCTTCAGACTTTGTGAACAAGAAGCAATGCAGCAACCTAAATCAATGGTTGGACTCTTATAAGCTTGTCTATAAGCTTTAGAAAGATGAAAATGTAATTGTATTTTTCAGAAGTGAAGCATTTTGAGGGATGTCATTGTCTTTTTACATGTGTTCACCCAAAGGGATAGGTGCAGTGGAAGTAGATCATTAGCAAAGAGATGGCCACTAAATCTCATTGAATAATAGATCCTTTAGTCAACCTTGGTGCTTTTTAGTGAATCTTTTTTTTTTTTTTTTTTACATCAGTTAACGTCTTAGTACCTCACCTAACTATAATATCACTTACATTTATTTTTTAATCAATATGCGTATACCTTTATCCACCAAAATGTTACTATTTTAAAATTAGGGAGCTGTTAAGTTATTAAAATGCATAAGCTGAGTAAACAGATGTGGAAAGGGGATGTTGAACCTGTGCAAATTTCATTCTCTTTAATTATTTTTAGCCCCTTTCATAATTAATTATTCCCCAATTCACTAAGAACCCATACCTCCCCTCATGTTGTTCACCCGTTAGTTTCATGCACGCATTAACACCTCAATGTTCATTTTCTTCAGCCTGCTCCTTAGGAAAGTCTTTAAATTCTGCACCTACATTTCCAAGAAAATAGCATTTAGGGAAGCCTCACATTTGTCTTAAATACAAAATGTAAGTGCTCTACTTGATCATTAGAAATCTTTTGTGACCCAGAATACTAGAAAGTTAACTGCTAGACTGCTGCTGGTGTTGGAAGTATACGTTTCATTATTCATGTCAGGATGTTTTACAGAAATGGATGAGGAATGTATTTGATAACTCGTAGAAAATGTGTCCTCATTTTAGCATTTTAGAACACTACCCATCATTTCCATGGCAAATAAAAACCTAATTTTGTTCATTTATTGCACTATCCTCTGTAGGAAATATATTTTAGTATTACAGCTTTGAATTTATCAAGGTGGCATTCAGGTGTGCACACCTATGTCATAAATTCAGAAAGTTAGCACTCAAGTTGTTCACTAGAACTCACTGTTGAAGCTGCAGTTGATCATTAGGGGTTTAACTGACAGACTTCTGATGGTGTTGGATTTACAGGTTTCTTACTGGCTGTAGAATGTTTCACTGACATGGCTGAGAAAGACCTTTCAGAACTCATAGAATATATGTCCTCATGGTAGATTTCTAGAGTACTAAACATAATTTCTATGACAAAAAGAACCATCTCACTTCCTTACTTTACTGCAGTCTCCTCTGCAGGAAATGCTGTCAATTGTAGTGCTTTCATTCCATCAAGATGGCATTCAGATGTGCCAAACATTTGTCATAAAGATGTTATTGCCTAGTTTATTAGAACACTGTGGGAAGTTGCAGTACATTGAGGAATCAACTGACAGGCTGCTGCTGTTGTTGGAAGTACATATTTTACTTAGCATATCAGACATTATTTTCACATGGCTGAGGAAGATAGTGTGAACTTACACAAAATGTGCTCTCATTATAGCTTCTGGAGCACATTCCATAACTTCTATGAGAAAATCATGTGATTAAACAGTTTTGTCTTAAACATGGGTCATCAAATCCCAGCAGAGTTAATATATTTCAAAGGATAAAATCTTTTTCGTAAGACAGTTGGCTTAGAGAAGTTTAAAGTGCACATGTAGCGCTGGCGGTCACGAGCCGGTCTGCCAAGGGGACGTGTGCACTTTAAACATAGTGCTCAGTTCCCTACTGCCACTCAGCAGCAATTGCTCTGCCCCGTCCTTACACTGACAGGTTGTTGAAAAATAAAATGGTGATAAATAAGCATTATTACTGTTTTATTTTTCATCTGCTCTGGGGCATTTTTTCAGCGGGTGATGCTCCTCCGCTCTCATGGAGGAGCCACTTATGTAAGCAGGATTGTTTTTCTGCAGCCAGGGATACCTTCCTGCACAAAAACAATCCTGTGAGGCTTTTTCCTCTTTGTATGTCTGCTGCAGAATGCAACACATATATAAAGAGAAAAAACAAGAAGAAATAAAGATACTTCTCCTTGTTGCGCCTCCCCTCTGGAAGTGTAAGGTTTTGGCACATCCCCAGGTTTACATGGCCTTGTAAATCTGGGGATGAGTCAAACTCCATGGGTGTTGCATGGGAACATCCACCGCATCGCCCATGGAATGCCTCCATTGTGAGTAAGAAAAAACAACAATTTGTGCTGCCTTGCCTTACTCCATATCAATGAGTCCATTCAAAACCATGCAACGTGGCTTTGCTTGGCCTCATAGGTATGGTTGAAAGGTTTGTGCCACCATTGCATCACCAAAAGTGTTGCAACTGTGATGCAAGTTCTCATAAATATGACCCTGATATTCATTATGTGGTGATCAGATGCTTCGGACTTGCCAGGGCAGACCCAGTTCGACACATCTATCCTGCCAAATTTTAGTATATCAAGTCATTCTGTTGACCCCAGGTCTATGTAAAATTGTAGTCCTGCAGCTATGTTTATGGAATGTCCCTGTTTTTTTGTTTTCAAAATCTAGTCACCCTAATTTATGATACAGCATGTACACCACCTACAGCCCGCAAGCTGCAAGGCCTTCTGCATGCTGCATATGTGTGCCAATGAATCTGGGGATATAGCCCTATGAATGTTACATGGAGAGGCAGCTAAGATCATAAAGCATCTGCCCTTCAGTGCAGAAATCCAAAACAATGTTACTTTGGGCCTCATTAGGAGTTTGGCGGTTGGCTCGTCTGCCAATATTACAATGTTCCTACCGGGCAGACTGGTATTGGTCTTGGATCCCTTAAAGTAGTAAAACAGCACCATACACAGCAGACAGTGTACATTAGGTTGGTGCTGGGCAGGGGGGCCCCTGGCACTGGTTTTCCGCCAGCCTCTTCATGGCGGGATCCCCCCAGCTTTATGAAGAGGCTGGCAGAAAGCTGAGATGTAATCAGCTAGGCTGTGCTGAGTTCAGCATCGCCGTGGCTGAGTACAACTCAGACCACCGTCAGCCCATCGGAAACGATGTTCCTGTCAGTGAAGGCAGTCCCCTGGCGGGTCAGCCCTCCAGGGTTTTAATGTGGTGACCAGACCGACTGGAATGCAGTGGTCCGACTGTCACCATGAGAGTGGCGGTCCTCAGGCCGCCACACTCAGAATGAGGCCCTTTGTGTCAGTAAAGAGACTCTGGAAGATCCAGTGAGCATTTCCCTTAATAACTGCATAGTTCTCGCACACAAACATAACAATTGAAATAACTCCCACCTTTATCGGCTGCAAATCAGCCACTACATTGTGATGTGTTCTGAGTACCATGGTAGCTTACATTCAGATTAGCTGGACAATGCTTGCCTCTCTCTCCAAAGTTCTTTTCTCTCTTTTGTTTTTTTCTAAACTTTATTTTTGCATTTTTAAACTTTCGGTACATTCAGAACATTGCACCATAACCGCATGCGCACACAATACAGTATATGATAACATGTCTGATGTAGGCCGTTTTTCCCAGCTTGTCAAGGTGCAACAAGTGTTACACATTAATATTTGTCCAATTCACAGCCCCTCTGCATAAACTGCTCTTCATAATTTAGGCTGCCCCAAAGCTATGCCTGTGTGCTCAGGGAAATCTCCTGCCCCCATATCCTCCTGCTCAGCAATACCTTCAATCATCTTGCGCCATGCCTGCATATCTCCCTCAAGGTGCTCATCCCTCCTAGCCCGCCTTAAGCAAATTTCTTCTGCCAACGCCCATTCCTTAACGTCTGTACGCCAACGCAGCACATTTGGACCCCGTGCACCCATCCAGGTAATCACAACCCTTTGCTTGGCCAACAACAGCGCCAATTGTACAAATTTCCATTGCATTTGTTTTCATTTTTTTCTCTTGACATCTCCCAGAAGGCACTGGACAGGAGTTTGTTCCACTCTCACCTCTCCCACCTGACCCAAAACTCAGACCACTGCCTCCCAGAAAGTGTGTGCTATGTGACAGTTCCAGGCTAAGTGTAAGAAAGTCGCTGGTCGGGCATGGCAGCGGGGGCATCTGTCATCTTTGCTAGGATCAATTCTGTGGAGGAAGGCCGGAGTGAAATTTGTGCGATGTATATAGTTAAAGTGTATCAACTTAAATCTGGCATTACAGGTCCCCCGATGGAGCAACACACATATTGTATTCCTCTGCTCCTCACCAGCGGTTCAGACAGGTCCTCTTTCCATGCCACCCGTCCTCGCAATACAGTCTTGGGCATATCGGCTAACATGGCTTTATATATATGTGTGATATAACATGATTGCCCCCCCATATTCCAGGAGCGCCCGGGGCAGGACTGAGCGTGAGTGGGCCATATCTTCCGGGTGATATGCTGTATGCTGGCGTACGTTAAGAACTGTCCCTGATTTAACCCAAAAGTATTGCGCGTCGCCTCAAACATGAGAAAGGTTTCTCCCGGGTATAAATCCGCTAGAGTCAAGCACCCAGCCTCCTGCCAAGGTCGAGGATCCACCATGGCAGCCAAGTGTCAGAATGCACGAAGGTCTCAGAACTCCAATTACTGTGCAAAGGGCACGCGCCGCATGATTATTTTTACCGCACGCATCCAGAGCTTTGCCGTATGGTGTATTAGGTATGGAAGCGGTTGGTCCCCCCACGTGCAGCAGCTGCACCAGGGTGTTGCACCGTGTTTCATCCCTCAGTAAGTTTTTTTCCCAGTTATCACCCTCTGTTATCCAAAGCGCCGCGTATTGTAGCTGGGAGGCTACGTAGGTATACTCCAAATGAGGTAATGCCAGCCCCCCTCCTCGAGGGGGAGCTGAAGGGTCTCCCGTTTTACTCTGCAGTGGCCCCCCGCCCAAACTAAGGATATCAGCAATGAGTCAAGACGTTTAAAGACCAAGCGAGGGACGGTATCAAGCGAATTTTGTAAAGTGTACAGGTATCAAGGCAAAAGTACCATCTTTGTGATTGCAACTCGCCCCATTAGTTATAATGGAAGTGAGTCCCAGAAATGCACCGAGCTCTCCAGGCCCGAGATCGCCCTCTCAATATTGAGCTGATTCTGACGCTGAGACGTGGGAGCCGCCAGTATCCCGAGATATCGGAAGTGGTCAGTTTCCCATCACAGGGGCATGGTCAGCAGAACATCCGGCGGGATCCATTTTAAATTCCCCAGAGGTAATATCAGAGACTTGTTCTTATTGATTCTTAGCCCAGACAAAAGCCCAAAAATCTCCAGCTCCTGCATCAAAACAGGCAATGAGACCCCGGGGTCTCTCAGATAAAACAGTGTATCATCGGGGTAAAGTGACAGCAGATGGCATGTCCCACTGAGTCAAATCCCGCACCTCTCCATGACCCGGTGAAGTTTGCATGCTAAGGGCTCCAGGGCCATTGCAAAGAGAAATGGCGACATGGGGCACCCCTGCTAGGTCCCCCTCCATATCCTGAAACTGTCTGAGTACTGTCCCCCCATCCAAACCCGTGCTGTTGGTCGGAATATAGGATTTTGATCCATCGATGAAATTGAGGCCCCACGCCAAAGGCTTCGAGAACCCGGAGGAGATACACCCAGTTTACTGTGTCAAATGCTTTGGCTATACCTACTGATACCAGTGCTAAGTCCTCGCAACTGTCTTCAACCCCCTGCAAGATATGCATAAGCCTACGTGCGTTCATAGCAGTATTTCATCCCAGTACGAACCCACACTGGTCCGAATGGATCAAGTGTGACAACTCATTCGCGAGTCGCACTGCCAGGATTTTAGCTAGGACCTTTACGTCCAGATTAATCATTGTGATTGGGCGGTAAGCCGCCGGGTCAGAGGCCGCTGCTTCCGATTTAGGAATCATTGCTATGAGGCCTTCTCGCATTGAATCCGGCAGTATCCTAGCAATAAACGCCTCATTATATACAGCCAGTAGCCGCAGCGCAAGTAACGTCATAAATGTGTGATAAAATTTGCCTGTAAATCCGTCGCTTCCTGGGCTTCTGCCCAATGGGAGAGACTTAGGTGGTCATTCTGACCCTGGCGCGACAGGCCGGCGGTGCTCCAATGGGGATTCCGACCGCGGCGGTAAAGCCGCGGTCGGACCGGCACCACTGGCGGGGTCCCGCCAGTGTACCGCGGCCCCATTGAATCCTCCGCGGCGGCGCAGCTTGCTGCACCGCCGCGGGGATTCCGACCCCCCCACCGCCATCCAGATCCCGGCGGTCGGACCGCCGAGATCCGGATGGCGGTAGGGGGGGTTGCGGGGCCCCTGGGGGCCCCTGCAGTGCCCATGCCACTGGCATGGGCATTGCAGGGGCCCCCGTAAGAGGGCCCCTACATGTATTTCACTGTCTGCTGCGCAGACAGTGAAATACGCGACGGGTGCAACTGCACCCGTCGCACAGCTTCCACTCCGCCGGCTCGATTCCGAGCCGGCTTCATCGTGGAAGCCTCTTTCCCGCTGGGCTGGCTGGCGGTCTGAAGGCGACCGCCCGCCAGCCCAGCGGGAAAGTCAGAATTACCGCCGCGGTCTTTCGACCGCGGAACGGTAACCTGACGGCGGGACTTTGGCGGGCGGCCTCCGCCGCCCGCCAAGGTCAGAATGAGGGCCTTAATGTCCTCTGTTGCTTCGTCTAGGGTGAGGTCCGCATCCAGCGCCCCCACTCCCGCTTCACTCAATTGGGGGAGACACACCTCCGTCAGATATCCCCCCAAGTCGTCCAAGTCTGGGTCCCCTGGGCTCTCGTAGACTCCCTTGAGGTGATCCCTAAAAACTGCGACTATATCATGTTGTGTGGTCGCCTCTCCACCCCTGGGATTTCTAAGATGGAGTACTAAGGAGTGCAGCTGTTCCCGTTTGCGGATCCATGCAAGGAGTTTCCCGGAGCTATCACACTCCCAGTGCAGAAGCTGTCCATATAATTTTAAAGTGTAATGTTCCAGTCTGTCTCTCGTTTCAATCACCTGAGATAGCAAGTTAATTTCCTCACCCGGAGCATTGGGCCCCAGCCCCTCACCCTGCTGAAATGCAGCCAGGACATCCTCCCTTTCTGTCAGCTCTGCCTGGAGGGTTTTCCGCACTCGACATGTAAACCCCATACAACCTCCCCGAAGCACTGTCTTACATGCTTCCCATTCAGTTGCGCGGCTGTGCGTGGACTGCAAATCATGTTCCATGTAATCTGTTAGTAATTGTGTCAGTGTGTCTTTCCCCACCAGATCCTGAAGTACCTCCGAGGGGAATATCCAGCTATAAAGAGCACGAGAGGGACGGCCCCTCTGAAAGACACACACCACAGGGGCGTGATCCGACAAGTATCGTGTAAGGTGAGACATCTGCTGCACCCCAGGGGCAACATGATGAGTGAGCAATATGCGATTGAGCCGACTGAACGTGCCGTGAGTGTTCAAACAACACGTATATTCCCTGGAGTTTGGGTGGGTATCCCTCTAAATCAAATCAAATCAAATCAAATCATTAACATTTATAAAGCGCGCTACTCACCCGTGCGGGTCTCAAGGCGCTAGGGGGGGAAGGGGGGGTTATCGCTGCTCGAACAGCCAAGTCTTTAGGAGTCTCCAGAAAGCGGAGTGGTCCTGGGTGATCCTGAGGCTGGTGGGGAGGGAGTTCCAGGTCTTGGCCGCCAGGAAGGAGAAAGATCTCCCACCCGCCGTGGAGCGGCGGGTGCGAGGGACGGCAGCAAGTGCGGGGCCAGCGGAGCGGAGGGGGCGGGTGGGGACGTAGAAGCTGAGGCGTCTGTTGAGGTATTCCGGTCCCTTGTTGTGGAGGGCTTTGTGTGCGTGGGTGAGAAGACGGAAGGTGATCCTTTTGCTGACTGGGAGCCAATGCAGGTGTCTCAGGTGTGCGGAGATGTGGCTGTTGCGGGGTACGTCGAGGATGAGGCGGGCCGAGGCGTTTTGGATGCGTTGCAGGCGGTTTTGGAGTTTGGCTGTGGTCCCGGCGTAGAGGGTGTTGCCGTAGTCCAGGCGGCTCGTGACGAGGGCGTGGGTCACGGTTTTTCTGGTGTCGGCGGGGATCCAGCGGAAGATCTTACGGAGCATGCGGAGAGTGAGGAAGCAGGCGGAGGACACGGCGTTGACTTGCTTGGTCATGGTGAGAAGAGGGTCCAAGATGAAGCCGAGGTTGCGGGCGTGGTCTGCGGGGGTCGGTGAGGTGCCGAGGGCCGTGGGCCACCAGGAGTCGTCCCAGGCGGACGGGGTGTTGCCGAGGATGAGGACTTCCGTTTTTTCAGAGTTCAGCTTTAGGCGGCTGAGCCTCATCCAATCTGCGACGTCCTTCATACCCTCTTGTAGGTTGGTCTTGGCGCTGGCGGGGTCCTTGGTGAGGGAGAGTACAAGTTGGGTGTCGTCGGCGTAGGAGGTGATGATGATGTCGTGCTTGCGTACGATGTCGGCGAGGGGGCTCATGTAGACATTGAAGAGTGTCGGGCTGAGCGATGAGCCTTGAGGTACGCCGCAGATGATCTTGGTGGGTTCTGAGCGAAACGGAGGGAGGTAAACTCTTTGGGAGCGGTTAGCGAGGAAGGAGGCGATCCAGTCCAGGGCCTGGCCTTGGATCCCGGTGGAGCGTAGGCGGGTGATTAGGGTGCGGTGACAGACGGTGTCAAAGGCAGCCGAGAGGTCGAGGAGAATGAGGGCGACTGTTTCACCGTTGTCCATCAGGGTTCTGATGTCGTCTGTGACTGAGATGAGGGCGGTTTCCGTGCTGTGGTTGGTTCGGAATCCGGTTTGTGAAGGGTCGAGCAGGTTGTTGTCTTCCAGGAAGGTGGTCAGCTGTTTGTTGACGGTCTTTTCTATTACCTTGGCTGGGAAAGGTAGAAGAGAGATGGGGCGGAAGTTTTTCAGGTCGCTTGGGTCAGCCGTAGGTTTCTTTAGTAGGGCGTTGACTTCAGCGTGCTTCCAGCATTCGGGGAAGGTAGCAGAAGAAAAAGAAGAGTTGATGACGGTCTGGAGGTGCGGGGCGATGATGTCGTCGGCTTTGTTAAAGATGAAGTGCGGGCAGGGGTCCGAAGGGGCGCCGGAGTGGATAGAGTTCATGATGGATTTGGTTTCTTCCGTGTTGATGTGGGTCCAGTTGTTGAGGGTGATGTCCGGGGAAGCGGGTTCAGTGGTGTATGGTTGGGTCTGGTGTCCGAAGCTGTCGTGGAGGTCGCTGATCTTGCGATGGAAGAAAGTGGCGAGGGATTCGCACAAATCCTGTGAGGGCGTGACGGCGTTGGCGCTGGCGCTGGGGTTGGAGAACTCTTTGACGATGCTGAAGAGTTCTCTGCTGTTGTGGCTGTTTTTGTCTAGTCTGTCGGTGAAAAAGTTCCTTTTGGCAGTGCGGATCAGGTGGTGGTGTTCGCGTGTAGCGTTCTTGAGGGCGGTCATGTTGTCAGCGGTGTGGTCCTTGCGCCAGGCCTTCTCAAGGGCACGACAAGTTTTCTTTGATTCTTTGAGGGTGTCAGAGAACCAGAGAGGTTTTTTGGTGTTGGTCTGTCGATGCGTGCGTTTGAGGGGAGCAAGGTTGTCAGCGCAGTTGGAGATCCAGTTTGTGAGGTTGAGAGCTGCGTCGTTGGGGTCGGTGGTGAGGGTGGGTTGGTTGGCGGCGAGAGCGGAGAAGAGTTGCTCTTCAGGGATCTTGTTCCACTGTCGATGAGGGATGGGTTGAGTGCGGAGGTGGGAGGTCTCGCGTCGGAATGTGAAGTGGACGCAGCTGTGGTCGGTCCAGTGTAGGGCAGAGGTGTGGCTGAAGAAGACGTGTTTGCTGGCGGAGAAGATAGGGTCGAGCGTGTGTCCGGCGATGTGGGTGGCGGTGTTCACCAGTTGTTTGAGGCCGAGGTTGGCGAGGTTGTCGAGCAGGGTGGTGGTGTTGGGGTCGTTGTTTTGTTCCAGATGGAAGTTGAGGTCGCCTAGGAGGATGTAGTCCGGTGAGGCGAGGGCGTGCGGGGAGATGAAGTCGGCGATGGCGTCGCTGAAAGAGGCGCGAGGTCCGGGAGGACGGTAGACGAGGGATCCTCTGAGGGTGGTCCTTGGGTCGGTGCGAATCTGAAAATGCAGGTGTTCAGCGGCGAGGGGGGGGTCTTCGGTGGAGGTGGTGACGCTGATGGAGTCTTTGAAGATGATGGCGACACCTCCTCCTACTTGGTTGGTGCGGTCTTTTCTGGAGATCTTGTAGCCTTCGGGGATGGCGGTAGCGATGTCTGGAGCAGAGGAGGCGTTCATCCATGTCTCCGTGATGAAGGCGACGTCCGGGGCTGTGGAGTCCAGGAGGTCCCAAAGTTCAACGGCGTGCTTGTGGACGGAACGAGCGTTGATCAGGATGCACTTGAGGTGGTTGATGGCGCGTGGGCTTGTGGTCGTGGTAGTTGCATGGTGGAAGATGCGTTTGCAGGAGTTGCAGGCGAAGGGTCCATGGGTGCGTTTGGGGTGAGCTAGGAAGCAGGTTTTGGAGCGCCCTGGGTTGAGGGCGTGGAGGGTGGTGGGGTCGTAGCGGATCAGCGGGGCTTGGGGGAGCTGGGGACCAGGGGTCGTGGCGCTGGGCGCGGGCCAGGCGTGGACGGGCGCAGACGGGCTTGCCTCTGGCGCGCCGGAGCGTGCCCGCTGCGCGCGCCCGCTGCGCAGTCGCGCAGCGGCCGCCATAAGAGGTAGGAGGGGGGGGAGGGGTCAGCTGGGGGCGAATGGGAGCTGGGGGGCGGGGGCGTGCAGGAGGTCGCGGCGGGAAAGCGCGAGGGAGGGGGGGGACAGGTAGAGTGAGAGGAGCTGGGGGAGGGGGTTTAGGGTGGAGGAGGGTGAGTGTTAGGAGGTTTGGAGATTAGGGAGAGAGATAGGAGTAGGGTTGTGAAGATAGGGGAGGGGGGGTTGTAGAGGTGGGTGAGGGAGAGAGGTAGAGTGAGAGGATAGGGAGATAGGTAGTAGAGGGGGTGGCGGGAGGGGGGGAGAGATAGAGAAATAGATAGAGAAAATAGATAGAGAAGTCGATAGATAGGGAAATAGATAGATAGACAGATAGGTAGGTAGGAGGAGGTGGAGAGTGGGGGAGTTAGATAGTGAGATAGGGAGCTAGAGAGATAGGAAGATAGGAGGAGTGAGGGAGGTAGATAGCGAACGGGTTAGCTAGGGGTGAGAGAGGGGGAGGCGAGTGAGGGAGGGGGATGAGGAAGGAGCAGGAGGGCAGGCTCGGGGGAAGAGGACGGAGGAGGTAGAAGAGCCGAAGACAGGAGAACAGAAGACAGAAGAACAGAAGACAGAAGAACAGAAGACCGGAAGAGCAGAAGAACAGAAGACAGAAGAACAGAAGACCGGAAGAGCAGAAGACCGAAGACCAGAGAAGAACAGAGAAGAACAGAGAAGAACACAGAAGAACCGAGAAGAAGAGCACAGAAGCACCGAGAAGAACAGAGAAGAAGAACACAGAAGACCGGAAGAACACAGAAGAACAGAAGGGAAGAACAGAAGAACAGAAGAGAAGAACAGAAGAACACAGAAGAAGATTGCAGAGGGGGGGCGAGGAGGAAGAGACAGAGAGGAGGAAAAGAAGCAGGAGCAGGAGAGAAGGTGAGTGGCGCGGGGCAGGGCGAGGGGCTGGGAGGAGGGGGGGTACTTACAGTTAGGTGGGTCTCAGGAACACAGGAACTCGGGAACTTGGAGGAGCTGCAGCGGCAGGGGGAGCGACCTACCCTTGGGTCAAGGGTCGCTACCACTGTCGCGCAGCGGCCGCCATAAGAGGTAGGAGGGGGGGGGAGGGGTCAGCTGGGGGCGAATGGGAGCTGGGGGGCGGGGGCGTGCAGGAGGTCGCGGCGGGAAAGCGCGAGGGAGGGGGGGGGGACAGGTAGAGTGAGAGGAGCTGGGGGAGGGGGTTTAGGGTGGAGGAGGGTGAGTGTTAGGAGGTTTGGAGATTAGGGAGAGAGATAGGAGTAGGGTTGTGAAGATAGGGGAGGGGGGGTTGTAGAGGTGGGTGAGGGAGAGAGGTAGAGTGAGAGGATAGGGAGATAGGTAGTAGAGGGGGTGGCGGGAGGGGGGGAGAGATAGAGAAATAGATAGAGAAAATAGATAGAGAAGTCGATAGATAGGGAAATAGATAGATAGACAGATAGGTAGGTAGGAGGAGGTGGAGAGTGGGGGAGTTAGATAGTGAGATAGGGAGCTAGAGAGATAGGAAGATAGGAGGAGTGAGGGAGGTAGATAGCGAACGGGTTAGCTAGGGGTGAGAGAGGGGGAGGCGAGTGAGGGAGGGGGATGAGGAAGGAGCAGGAGGGCAGGCTCGGGGGAAGAGGACGGAGGAGGTAGAAGAGCCGAAGACAGGAGAACAGAAGACAGAAGAACAGAAGACAGAAGAACAGAAGACCGGAAGAGCAGAAGAACAGAAGACAGAAGAACAGAAGACCGGAAGAGCAGAAGACCGAAGAACAGAGAAGAACAGAGAAGAACAGAGAAGAACACAGAAGAACCGAGAAGAAGAGCACAGAAGCACCGAGAAGAACAGAGAAGAAGAACACAGAAGACCGGAAGAACACAGAAGAACAGAAGGGAAGAACAGAAGAACAGAAGAGAAGAACAGAAGAACACAGAAGAAGATTGCAGAGGGGGGGCGAGGAGGAAGAGACAGAGAGGAGGAAAAGAAGCAGGAGCAGGAGAGAAGGTGAGTGGCGCGGGGCAGGGCGAGGGGCTGGGAGGAGGGGGGTACTTACAGTTAGGTGGGTCTCAGGAACACAGGAACTCGGGAACTTGGAGGAGCTGCAGCGGCAGGGGGAGCGACCTACCCTTGGGTCAAGGGTCGCTACCACTGTCGCGCAGCGGCCGCCATAAGAGGTAGGAGGGGGGGGGAGGGGTCAGCTGGGGGCGAATGGGAGCTGGGGGGCGGGGGCGTGCAGGAGGTCGCGGCGGGAAAGCGCGAGGGAGGGGGGGGGACAGGTAGAGTGAGAGGAGCTGGGGGAGGGGGTTTAGGGTGGAGGAGGGTGAGTGTTAGGAGGTTTGGAGATTAGGGAGAGAGATAGGAGTAGGGTTGTGAAGATAGGGGAGGGGGGGTTGTAGAGGTGGGTGAGGGAGAGAGGTAGAGTGAGAGGATAGGGAGATAGGTAGTAGAGGGGGTGGCGGGAGGGGGGGAGAGATAGAGAAATAGATAGAGAAAATAGATAGAGAAGTCGATAGATAGGGAAATAGATAGATAGACAGATAGGTAGGTAGGAGGAGGTGGAGAGTGGGGGAGTTAGATAGTGAGATAGGGAGCTAGAGAGATAGGAAGATAGGAGGAGTGAGGGAGGTAGATAGCGAACGGGTTAGCTAGGGGTGAGAGAGGGGGAGGCGAGTGAGGGAGGGGGATGAGGAAGGAGCAGGAGGGCAGGCTCGGGGGAAGAGGACGGAGGAGGTAGAAGAGCCGAAGACAGGAGAACAGAAGACAGAAAAACAGAAGACAGAAGAACAGAAGACAGAAGAACAGAAGACCGGAAGAGCAGAAGACAGAAGAACAGAAGAACAGAAGACCGGAAGAGCAGAAGACCGAAGAACAGAAGACCGAAGAACAGAAGAACAGAAGAACAGAGAAGAAAAGAGAAGAACAGAGAAGAACACAGAAGAACCGAGAAGAAGAGCACAGAAGCACCGAGAAGAACAGAGAAGAAGAACACAGAAGACCGGAAGAACACAGAAGAACAGAAGGGAAGAACAGAAGAACAGAAGAGAAGAACAGAAGAACACAGAAGAAGATTGCAGAGGGGGGGCGAGGAGGAAGAGACAGAGAGGAGGAAAAGAAGCAGGAGCAGGAGAGAAGGTGAGTGGCGCGGGGCAGGGAGAGGGGCTGGGAGGAGGGGGATACTTACAGTTAGGTGGGTCTCAGGAACACAGGAACTCGGGAACTTGGAGGAGCTGCAGCGGCAGGGGGAGCGACCTACCCTTGGACATCAATGTCCGTGAACCCAAGATGTGACATTGTGGTCCTCAAGTCTGTGGTCATTCTTGGCTTAGTCCTACTGGGGTGCCTGTCCAGGTTTCCATCAATAATGCAATTGAAGTCCCCCACCCAAAGACATTGGCCCCATGTGTCTGGAAAGTTCACTAGCTATGGCGGGGTAGAATGTGGGGTCGTCGGAATTCGGGGCATATGAATTAAATATTTCCAATGGGTGACCATCTAAGGTCCCTCTAAGCAGGATGTATCTGCATTCTATATCTGCCTCCATCGAGCACAGTGCAAAAGGGACCCCAGGGGCCACCCATATATGCACTCCCCGAGCAAAAGACGAGAAAGTAGAGGAATGGTTCTGGCCCTTTCATTTTTTAGCCAATTTCTGCACTTCCGCATCTGGCAGATGTGTTTCTTGGAGGCAGGCTATACTAAGTCTGCGGCGTTTAAGCAGTGACATCACCTTATATCATTTGGTGGCTGTGCCAAGTCTCCTCACATTCTAGGTGAGAAGTGTATAAGTGTTTCGGACTGCCATCATGTATCATGTGTTACATGTATCCCTAATGTGGGTACCATCCTATCCTCCCAGCCATAGTGTGCAATAAACAGCAACCTGTATAACCGGAACCGGAACCATAACTGCCCCCAAGCCCTCCCCCCCATGGACAACCATAGCACTAACATACTTCTATCGGAGCCCACCCCCTGTAGTGTCTGGACGCTGACACACCCCTTACTGGTCCAACCGGGACCTTCCTACTACTAGAGCTACTACCACCAACCTGGTCCTTGCACCATCAAGACATCCTGCTATTTGCTTGCTGTAGTGCTTAGCTACCCTTTTACACCCATGCCTTTCCTTCAACCCTACCATGCAGTGGCTCACAACCCCTCCAGCCCTGAGAAGGCCAGTCCAGCGTGACCATCTAGGCCGCTCTTGGTCATCTCTGCATTACAGAGTCCACAGTGCTGCAATATGGCAAGTCCACTCGCCCAGGACTGTTTCTGTCAGCCCTCCTGCAGACACGTTCCCCAGGGAAGACTCATCCGACCTCATCTCCAGGTCGGGACCCCGGTCGCACAGAGAAGGCCCTTTGTAGGGCTCCCGTCTGACCGGTCCGGCCTCCCTGCGGGTTCACTTTTGACATGTACATGGTGTCACCCTCCTCTGGTTGGGTCTCGTGTGTGGATGATGCTCCTCGTCCGTGGGGTCCATCACCAGAATCAACAGGGGCTCCACCCGGCCGCTCGTGTCGTGTCGTGTCCTTTTCCCTTTCTTGACTTCCCGGCTGCTGCCTGCGGCACCGGGGACCAAAATTTCCAACAAATCCCACACCTTTTGTGGTACCTCAAAGAAGTGTGCCCTGCCATTGTGGGTGACTTTCAATTTGGCAGGATATAGCGGCATATATGTGAGCCCCATGGCCTTTAATTTCTGTTTCGCTGCCAAGAAGGATTTGCGCTGCTCCTGCACCTGTTTGGTGTAGTCGGGGAATATGGCAATAGTACATGTAGGAAAGTCCTCCTTTTTGCCCTGGTCACCCCCACACTTTTTGGACAGGTACTGGTGGTTACTGACTCTTGGCTGTGCCCTGGGTACTGCTTACCAGTCCCAGGGCCAGTGCTCTGTGTAAAATGGATATGCAAATTAGGCTAATTATAATTGGCTAAGTTAACCTACCTATAAGTCCCTAGTATATGGTAGGGCATGTAGGTTTAGGGACCACAGCATAGGTAGTGCACCCATAGGTGCAATGCTGAGGTGCCCAGTGTCATTTTAAAGGCATGCCTGCCTTGCTGGCTGCTTTTAAGTTAAAGTTATATGCAAATTCGACTTTGGAATTAAAAGTAGTTCCAAAGTCTCAAACTGCCTTATTTTTACATATACGTCACCCCTAAGATGTGCCCTATGTGCCCCTAGGGCTGGGTGCCATGTAACTATACGCAGGGACTTTATAAAAATAGTTTTATAAGCCCTGGTGAGGTAAAAACAGCCAAATTCGTTTTTCCCTCATTGCAGTAAATGGCCTTCATAGGCTAAAATGGGGAGACTTTATTTTAATTTTTAAAGTCTCCTTAAATGTTGCATACCAAGAGTTTGGTATCAAATTAATTGTTGTAATAAATCCCACAACTTCCAGTTGTGGGATTTAATATAACTTGTTCAGGTAAAGAGTTTTAAACTTTACCTGAAAAGTTGCCAATTTCAGCCCTGCATTGTTTTTGCTGCTGTGCTCTGATTGGCCAGCCTTGAGCAGCTTGACCAAGCTGCCTTGATGAGGTGTGAAGTGGCCTGGCTTCACACAAAGGAATGTGCCTGTGGGAGGGAATCTCCCCTCAGCAGATGGTGAGGCAGGAAGGGGGAGGGCTGCCAAACTGGTCTTCAAAGGCAGAGAAGGACATTTGGAGCAACCAGCAACATCCCCACATCCTGCAACCCCAGACAACTAGGTGCCCCCTTGATTAGATTAGGAGAGGGCAGGAGAGGGGTGTGCTTATGATTTTTAGCCACACCAGTGGGTGGGCTCAACCAGATGTAACCTCCAATAATCAGATTCAGCCATGATGGATTTTTAGAGAATGTTGCCTCCTGGGATTGATTTTTGCCACACTTCCCAGGAAGTGGTCATCACAGGGGGAAGGACCCTGCACCTGATTGGAGAACCAGGACCCCCTGCTTTTCACCCAGGAGCAAGGATAAAACCCACACCTCAGATCCCCATCAGATTCCAACAAGGAAGAACCAAAGGAGAAGAAGGACTGCCCTGCTGGACCCCTGGCCTGCACCTGGAACCTGCACTCAGAAGGACTGCACCAGCTGCACACTTGGGCTTCACCACAAGATGGAATTTGCCTGGCTTCAACTGGTTCAAGGAGGGACTCCCTGTTTGCTACAGGTGAAAAATTGCTATCCAGAGTCCCCTGCACCAACTCCTGAAGAAAGCGACCAGCTGACCACTGTCCAGTGGCCAAAAAGGGGTTTGCACCAGGTGCATTCTGGGAGTTGTAGTCCGCACCCCCCAAGGACCATCTCAGAACTTCTGGACCCTTGGGGTGAGCTGTGGACCCCAAAAGAACCTTAAAAGGACATCTGGGAGAAGCCCCAGAAGTTTGGAGAAGTTTGGAGAATTTTTGTAAAAAAGCTCCATAGAGGGACCGACCCGCCGCGGCAACTCTAGCCGGCTTGCCTCAACCGCGACCCGGCCTGATTTGCTGGTTCGTCCCGGTAAAGAAAAATCTCAGAAAAAGAGACTAAGGCCCTCATTCTGACCCTGGCGGATACAATCCGCCAGGGCCAAGGGGCGCGGGAGCACCGCCGACAGGCCGGCGGTGCCCCTAAGGGCATTCTGACCGCGGCGCTAACGCCGCGGTCAGACAGGGAAAACTGGCGGTCTCCCGCCAGTTTCCCGCTGCCCTGGGGAATCCTCCATGGCGGCGCAGCATGCTGCGCCGCCATGGGGATTCCGACCCCCTTCCCGCCGGCCTGGCTCTGGCGGTTCTTACCGCCAGAACCTGGCCGGCGGGAACGGGCGTCTTGGGGCCCCTGGGGGCCCCTGCAGTGCCCATGCCCATGGCATGGGCACTGCAGGGGCCCCCTAACAGGGCCCAACTAGGCTTTTCAGTGTCTGCGATGCAGACACTGAAAAGCGCGACGGGTGCTGCTGCACCCGTCGCACGCCTTCCACTCCGCCGGCTCGATTCCGAGCCGGCTTCCTTGTGGAAGGCGCTTTCCCGCTGGGCCGGCGGGCGATCTGATTCAGATCGCCCGCCGGCCCAGCGGGAAAGTCAGAATACCCCTCGCGGTCTATTGACCGCGGGGCGGTATTCAGGCGGTTTCCGACGGGCGGGCGGCAACCGCCGCCCGCCTAGGTCGGAATGACCACCTAAGGGCCTGATTCTAACTTTGGAGGACGGTGTTAAACCGTCCCAAAAGTGGCGGATATACCACCTACCGTATTACGAGTTCCATAGGATATAATGGACTCGTAATACGGTAGGTGGTATATCCGCCACTTTTGGGACGGTTTAACACCGTCCTCCAAAGTTAGAATCAGGCCCTAAGTCCGAAGGTAAAAAGTTGACCGAGACCTCCCAGCCATCGTATCCGAGAAGGGCTCCATGGACGTCGGATCAAGATCCAGGTTTACCACGGTCGAAGGATTTTCACCTCGAAAAAACGACTAAGTCCGAAGGTAAAAATCTCCACCGAGGATTCCAGCATCGCGTATCCGGAGAAGGGCTCCAGGAGGTCGGATTGGACTGGCAGGTTCGTCCCGCTGAAGAAAATCTTCGAAAAACAGACTAAGGGGGTCATTCTGACCCTGGCGGTAATTACCGCCATGGCGGAGGTCGGCGGTAGCACCGCCAACAGGCTGGCGGTGCACCGCTGGGCATTCTGACCGCGGCGGTTCAGCCGCGGCCAGAAACGGAAAGTCGGCGGTGTCCCGCCGACTTTCCGCTGCCCTTGAGAATCCTCCATGGCGGCGGAGCGCGCTCCGCCGCCATGGGGATTCTGACAACCCCTACCGCCATCCAGTTCCTGGCGGTTCTCCCGCCGGGAACAGGATGGCGGTAGGGGGTGCCGCGGGGCCCCTGGGGGCCCCTGCAGTGCCCATGCCAATGGCATGGGCACTGCAGGGGCCCCCGTAAGAGGGCCCCAAAAAGAATTTCAATGTCTGCCTAGCAGACACTGAAATTCGCGACGGGTGCAACTGCACCCATCGCACCTTCCCACACCGCCGGCTCAATTCTGAGCCGGCGTCCTCGTGGGAAGGGTGTTTCCCGCTGGGCTGGCGGGCGGACTTTCGGCGGTCGCCCGCCAGCCCAGTGGAAAAGCCAGAATGACCGCCGCGGTCTTTCGGTGGGAACCGCGTGGCGGGCGGCGACCGCCGTCCGCCGCAGTCAGAATGACCCCCTAAGTGTGAAGGTAAACTTTTAACCGAGGCCTCCCGCAGCCTGTAGCCGAGCAGGGCTCCATCGCGGTCGGCCTTAAACTTTGACTTTGCCCCGGTCGAGGTGCAACCAGATGACCCGATTGGCGCTTTTTTGTTTCTAGGCGCTAAAAAAATAATAATTCTTTAAAAATTCATATCTCCGGTTCCCCTTATCCGATTTTATTCGTTTTGGTGTCATTTTAAAGATAAAAATATATTCTATTTTTATAAATTGGTTTTGGATTTTTAAACTGTTTCCTGTCTTTTATTTAATTACTGTTTTGTGATATTTGAATGCTTTACACTCTGGCCCTCATTCTGACCTTGGCGGGCGGCGGAGGCCGCCCGCCAAAGTCCCGCCGTCAGGTTACCGTTCCGCGGTCGAAAGACCGCGGCGGTAATTCTGACTTTCCCGCTGGGCTGGCGGGCGGTCTCCTTCAGACCGCCAGCCAGCCCAGCGGGAAAGAGGCTTCCACGATGAAGCCGGCTCGGAATCGAGCCGGCGGAGTGGAAGCTGTGCGACGGGTGCAGTTGCACCCGTCGCGTATTTCACTGTCTGCGCAGCAGACAGTGAAATACATGTAGGGGCCCTCTTACGGGGGCCCCTGCAATGCCCATGCCAGTGGCATGGGCACTGCAGGGGCCCCCAGGGGCCCCGCGACCCCCCCTACCGCCATCCGGATCTCGGCGGTCCGACCGCCGGGATCTGGATGGCGGTAGGGGGGGTCGGAATCCCCGCGGCGGTGCAGCAAGCTGCGCCGCCGCGGAGGATTCAATGGGGCCGCGGTACACTGGCGGGACCCCGCCAGTGGTGCCGGTCCGACCGCGGCTTTACCGCCGCGGTCGGAATCCCCATTGGAGCACCGCCGGCTTGTCGGCGGTGCTCCCGCGGTCCTCCGCCCTGGCGGTCAAAGACCGCCAGGGTCAGAATGAGGGCCTCTGTCTCCTAAGTTAAGCCTTGACGCTCGCTGCCAAGCTACCAAGGGTTGAGCTGGGGTTAATTTACTGAGACCTAACTGGATCTTAGTGGAGGTTAGTGGCCTATTGCTAAGTGTAGGTACCTACCTGCCCTTACCAATAACCCATTTTCCTACAGTACAGTTCCCATATTGTGGGACTTGCTGATCCCGGTCCGCTCTTAATATGCAGTCTCTATCTCTATAGTTAAGTACCTTTGCAATAATGGCCCTCGTCTTCATTTTTGCCAGCACGCAGGGTTAGGCGCTGCGTAGATTGTCTTGGGGTGGTGTATTGAGTAATGGCACGTGTACCAATCGCCTTCGCGGTTTTGTCTTTCCCCATCTCCGCACTGTCTAGGTTCCCCAGCTGTGTCTCCTTCCTCCGCAAGTGCTCCTTCTCTTCCTCCGGCTGTGGATGGGCCGCACTCACTCCCGGGCAGGGCCAACTCTCCGAGACCCGCAGCTCTCAAAGGACACCCAGAGGGGGGGTGCAGCACGATGCACCTCGCCCCTTATGGGCTCTCACCCCTCCTGAGATTGGCCCCCAGGGGCTCCCCAAAGTCTCTCCTGCAGGCATGGGGCGAGAGCCACAGCCTCTGAACACCCGGTACCGGGGCCCTTGGCGTTCCTCCCTCCCTGCCCCTTGTTGTCAGCTCTCACCTCTGGCCAGGTTCCAGCGCGGGCTGGCGCTCCGCTGAGGCGAAGGCAAGGGGGGCGCGCCAGGCAACAGGATCCCTTCTCCAGCTGGGGGGCAGGACACACCAGCGCCGCGGACCACGGGGTCACGACCACCGAATCAGGCCCACCGGCCACAGCTCCACACCCGGCAGAGGGAGGCCTCCCAGATGTCCGCCGGCCTGCCGTCCCCAGGGAACACCACTGGCTCGCCGACTGTGTCAGGCCCGCTCCTGCGGCGTGCTGTGTCTAGGAATGGGGTCCCATCTCCTCCATTCCAGAGGGTCCCCAGGGCCACCCACTCACTGGCCGGCTGCTGCTCCCCTCCTTGACGTGCCCGGGGGAGCAGCGGTATCCCAGGCAGCCGCCGCAGCCGGCTCCCACTCTGCCCGATCGGCAGGATCAGCAACGCCCCGGGGAGCAGACCAACTGCAGCCCCGTCCTCAGTGCCCGACACGGCATTCCATACACCAGCCTTGTGGCTCCAAAGGGCCGCCTGCGACCCCATGTGTCCCCAGGGGCCGCAGAGAGCTGCCGTTCGCAACTATGGGTTCCCGACTCCTCATGGGCTCAGGATACTAAGCAGACTGTCAGGATTCATGCAGGATTAGCTCAGGATTCCACTGTGGTAGGGGAGAGCGCACGGGGATCACGTCCTTGCTGCCATCTTGCCAGGCCATGTCCCGTCAGTTCTTTTCTCTCTTTAATTTCTCATTGCCTTTCTTTGAAAACAGAGTTGCTACATCTCTAAACTGCATTCTGCATTTGATAGACCAACAAATTCCTTGATTTGTTTAATTCTGATTGTTTGGAAGGTATTGTCTTTCCTGAGCCGTCACTCTTCGGCCTTGTGCTGAGTATCCTAAAAATTCTGATTTAGATGCAAACTTTCAGTTTTTCCTATATTGGGACTGAAAATCTTGCAGTAATTACCATACAGCTAAAATGTTCCCATTCATATTGTGCCAAGAAAAATATGGCGGAGGGAAAAGGAATAAATGTCCGTACAAAGATAAAATATGCACTTATTTTGTGGAAAAACTATGATATGGAATGCTGTGCCTTATTCTGAGCAGGAAAACTTAAAATGCTGCAGTAATTCCACATATAGTAAATACCAAATCCTACATTATCGTATTTAATGCATGCTCAATTACCACGTATCTGTACAGACAAACTCCGCCTAAATTTTACACAATTTTTTGGGGCTCCAACCACCCGAGAATCAGAAAGGCTGGGGTCTTCAGCTGTCTTTCTCTATTCCCCCTGCTTTGGAAATTCTTTTCATGGGCCAGATCAGCTGGTCTCCTGTAGTGCCACAGGGATAGAGGAAAAAAATCTGCATGTTTTTGGAAGAACCAGCTGACCAGCTAGGGCTGGACTTTGCCTGGTCCCTTCTAGAGTAAGAGGGCTGAGCTTGTCTTCCACTTCAGTCTAATGTGATCTCCTGAAAGCTGTTGCTAGCAGTTTGGGAGCTTCAGTAGTGACCAGGAAAAAGATATCCAGCATCACTAAAAAGTTGTACTTTTAGGTTTCGCTTGCACAGCACTTGTGCTGTGCTTGTGGAACCTACTGTTAATATAAATCTTAAAAGGGGATTACAACCTGCCCTTGCTTTTCATTGGTTGGTGTGTTTGCCACTTTTCCTTTGTTTCTAGTGGTTGTAGCATGCATTTCCTGTTGATCTTCATATTCTTCTTATCAGTATCCCAGGGCCCAAGTACTCCTTTTCATCCGTGTGGTTTCTTTCTGAGCAAGCGTGTCAGCACCCCTGCTTGTCCCCTCCTCTCCCAGGCAGCAGCTTTACCTCCCATGCCGCTACTCTCACAGATTCTTATTGTCTCTGCACAGGTAATGTTATTTGAGTAGCGTAATCCCTTATGGACTGCTTTACACGAGTACCACAGGCAAACAGCAACCTGTTTGAGCACCAATATGTCACCACGGAACAGCTTGCTGGCTTCCACAAGTACAATGTAATGTACATTCTGAAATATGTGGCTGGGCGGGCGCTCTCACGATTCCTAGAAAGGCATGAGCTGTATAGTGTACTAAATACATGAGTGTCCCAAAAAGCTTTTGTAGTTCCCGTTCATGCTGTTCTATCACGCACAAAATTCCTGTGCTCCACCTCCGCACCCCCTCCCTCTCTTCCTTCCTTTAATTTGTTATTCATCACAGCTCTCTTGAGGTAACAGAGGTGCGATGCCTAAGCAGCCCGCCTTCACCTGAGAAGCACTTTACAAGGCCTGCTGGCATTTGAAACAGAATTCTGCCTCTCTGCTCATACAGTTTGCATCAGCCTTGTTTAAGGAGGTTGGCGCTGGGATCTGTCATGGGTTCACCTAACATAGTATTTCCTCTCCAGCGGTAGCCCATTTTCAGCTAAGGCTCTGCATTTCTACCTGTGAAACTGCAAAACAGAAAAGGAATGCTTCATCAGTGAGTAATCATTTGTAACGAATCTGTCTTTTGTCGTGCAGTCACGAAAAACGTTGTCTAATATACAATAAGTAAAGTTGTGTGCCCGCAGCTATGAGAACGCATTGTCACCACTCTTCATACTTAAAGTTGCTGTATGGCACCATGTCACAAAGTAGGGGATGTTCAACTTCCTGATTTCCATTGAACAGCAGTGCACTCTGGAAGTGTAGTTCCAGTTGACATCATGAATTAAAACTCATTAAAACAATGGTTTATTAGCGAACAGCCCTGTAGTGGAACTCTGCTTTTTAGTGACCTGGAGAAATCTGGAAATCTTATCCAGTCCAGATTGTTTTTTTTTTTTGCTTTCTCCAGCGCTGTAAATATCATGTGTTCCTCTTCTTCCGTGTACTTGTACCAGTTTGGAAAGATTGTTGGTTGATTTGCACTTGCCAGCTTTAAGTTGTGCGCCCTGAAACCTACAATAGATCGTTGTGTTAACTCTTTTTGGTGTTTTGTTTAAGTCTTTAATCATTCGTGGGTGGGTTCCTGTGATTGACAGTTCTTATTCTAACAATGTTACTTAGAGCGTAGCCTTGCTTCAGAAAGTCTCCTAAGCAATAATCAAGTAATGCATATGTGTTGGTCTGAGTAAAGCCTTGTTATATATTTTGAGCTCAAGATTTTCAGAAACCCTTGAGATAGAACAAATAAATCTTTTTTTTTTAAATAAAAGATTTGGCAAATCCAATAGGTTTCACCAATGTACATTCAACTGAATTTGTCAATGTTTTTGTATTTGCTAATGAGCACTCCATACGAGTGCATCTGTACGCCATCGGCACTCTTCCCACATGTTCCTGCTAGAAGCACTTGTTTACTCTAACTTCTTCACTCTCACTTTGCGCTATCCATGGTCTTCCCACCCTCCTCCCATGTCAGTTGTTTGGCCGCCCTCCTCCCGTATCGTCTTCTGTCCATATTCTCTTACAGAGAATCAAACACTGACAGTCCTATCAAATCTGTAAAATATACTTGGAAAATGGGAACTGCTACTAAATGATGAACTGCAGGTATGGCTTATGCCCCATCAGTGGTTGGAGTTCTTGTGCCTTTTGGGAACTAGACCATTCTACACACCACCAGCACGACTGTGATCTTCACCTACACAAACCACAGCGGCCACAGCGCATTTTCCTTCTTGCCCACTTCTTGTCTAATGTTTACAATGCCACATCTATTGCTAATGGAGCCCAGTTTCCAACCCATGGTTTTATGCTGAGGTTGGCATTGGCAGATAGGAGCATGGAGGTCACTTAAGAGTCAACAGCAGTTGCTGTTGTGACTTCTTGTTTTCCACTTGCTACACCTGCTTGGGGGGATCGCACTGCACAAACACCAGGAACAGAAAACAAACCCAGCTCTCTAGGCACCATGATTCCATTCTGCAGTTCGTACTCAGGCAGCCCCAAATGCTTTAACAGCCTTACACCCATGTTGGGGGTGCCTTAAGAGTGTAGTGTCGGCGACGGCCGGCACTACTGAATGAAATGAAACACTGAGCCGCCGTTATTCTTTATGTGTGAAAGCGAGGCCGGTTGTGCGTTCACCAGCACCGTGTGTAGACATCGTTCCTCCTCGTGTCTGCCGCGGCTGGCTTAATGCACGCCCCCGGCCAGCCACACCTTTTATTACCCGAGGCCACATGACCTCAGGTTAGTACAACAAGAGACCCTATGAAGGGGAGAACACCACGAGGTGCAAAGGGGGAGCAGACCCCTTCCGCACCACAGCAACATGGTAGTGTTGGGCGCCCAGTTTCGTCACTGGTGCGACACTACAAAGAGAAGGCAGGTTTGAGGGAAGAAACTTTCTACTATTGCTGCTATTTCAACACACGTAGCGATAAAATGAGTGCTGTGTGTAAGCTCTTGAGCTACAAGTCGGGTTTCCAGAATAACCATTTATGTATTTTGAATCGGGATGAACATCTTACTTTGTTCCCTGAACAGCAGCAGTTTTTTCAGAAAGTGAAATACATCCTCGGTAACTAAACATGGGTCTTGGGCTAGGGGTCGTCAGTAATTATTTTCATATAAATGAGAACGGTATGGAATTGTGTGATGTCATAGATTTCTTTCATTTTCATGAGACAGTAGAAAAGTAAACACTAGCTCTTAAACCTACCGAGCTATCAGGTTTCCTGATTTCATGAATGAGTAGCTCCTCTTTTGACTTTTTTTGGTTTGCATTCTGGAAGCTGGAGTCTTTAATCTATACTGACACTAAAACATTACAGGGACCAGAATGCAATGAAAAAAAGGATTGAATGAACTGTTCTTTCATGGAGATGGAATAGTTAGGAACTCTGCCATCGGAGCATATTTTTAGGATTTGGTTTACATATTTAAGCCACACCCTTAATTACACAAGCTCTTTTTAGACTGTCTCCCCCCCACACACACACTTTTTGCTTCCCACTTAATACCTTGCCCATGTCCTTCCCAAGTCCATTGCATCATGCTTCTGCTGACAGGGGCGCCTTTCCCAGCATCATTGTTAGGATGTTATGTTATGAGAATTTGTAAAGCACGTTTTTCATCTGAGGGATATACAGGCATGTGGGCAAACAGGGGTGATTGCAGAGGCCCCCTGACTTTCTGCCCCCATTTGTCACTTTTTGCTGGTGTTTTCCTTACTCTGATGGTGCCCTGGATACTGCTAACCGGTCCCAGGGCCTGTGCTCTGTGTAAAATGAGTATGCAAATTAGGCTAATTATAATTGGTTACCTATGAGTCCCTAGTATATGGTAGGTCATGTAGGTTTAGGGACCCCAGCGTAGGTGGTGCACCCATAGGTGCACTGCTGAAGTGCCGAGAGTCATTTTAAAGCAGGCCTGCCTTGCTGGCTGCTTTTAAATTAAAGTTACATGCAAATTCGACTTTGGAATTAAAAGTAGTTCTAAAGTCTTAAACTAGCTTATTTTTACATATGTCACCTCTAAGGTGTGCTCTATGTGCCCCGAGGGCTGGGTGCCATTTAACTATAAGCAGGGACCTTATACAAATAGTTTTATAAGCCCTGGTGAGGTAAAACAGCCAAATTCATTTTCCCTCATTGTAGTGAATAGCCTCCATAGGCTAGAATGAGGGGACTTTATTTTAATTTATAAAGTCCTCTTAAGTGACAGATTCCTCAAGTCTGGTATCGAATTAATTGCTATATCAAATCCCACAACCTACAATTGTTGATTTTAATACAAGTTGTTCAGGTAAAGAATTTTAAACTTTAACTGAAAATTTGCCAACTCCAGCCCTGCAGTGTTTTGCTACTTTGCTCTAATTGGCCAGCCTCTGGCAGCCTGGCCAGGCTGCCTTGATGAGGTGTGAAGTGGCCTGGCTCAACACAAAGAGATGTGCCTGGGGGAGGAGACGTTCCCTCAGCAGATGGGAAAGCAGGAAGGGGGAAGGCTGCCAAACTGGTCTTCAAAAGCTGGGAAGGGTATTTGGAGCAACCCTGCACCTCCCTCACATCCTGCAAACCCAGACAATTAAGTGCCCCCTTGATTAGATTAGGAGAGGGCAGGAGACGGGTGTGTTTAAGATTTGTAGCCACACCTGTGGGTGGGCTCAGCCAAATGTAACATCACTTTCAGCCATGATGGATTTTTGAGGAATGTTGCTCCCTGGGATTGATTTTTGCCACACTTCCCAAGAAGTGGTCATTACAGGGAGAAGGACCCTGCACCTGATTGGAGAACCAGCACCCCCCCTGTTTTTCACCCAGGAGCAAGGATAAAACTGGCCTACCTGCACCCACACGTCAGATCCCTACCAGATCCCTACAAGGAAGATCTACAGGAGAAGAAGGACTGCCCTGTTGGACCCCTGACCTGCACCTGGACTCTGCACTCTGGAGGACTGCACCATCTGCACACTTGGGCTTCACCACAAGAAGGGCTTTGCCTGGCTTCAACTGGTTCAAGGAGGGACTCCCTGTTTGCTACAGGTGAAAAATTGCTAGCCAGAGTCCCCTGCACCAACTCATGAAGAAACCGACCAGCTGACCACTGTCCAATGGCCAATGGCTGGAGTTTGCGCCAGGTGCATTCTGGGAATTGTAGTCTGCACCCTCAAGGAGCATCTCAGAGCTTCTGGAACCTTGGGGTGAGCTGTGGACACCAAAAGAACCTTAAAAGGACATCTGGAAAAAGATCCAGAAGTTTGGAGAACTTTTGGAAAAAAGCTCCATGTGGCATCGACCTGCTGCGGCAACTCTAGCTGGCTTGCTTCAACCACGACCTGGCCTGACTTGCAGGTTCGTCTTGGTGAAGAAAATCTCCAGAAAAACAAGTAAGTCCTAAGGTAAACTTTTGACTGAGGCCTCCCGCGGGCTGTAGCTGAGCAGGGCTCCATAGCAGTCAGCCGTAAACTTTGTCTTTGCCCCAGTCGAGGTGCGACCAGATGACCAGATTGGTGCTATTAATTTCTAAGTGCTAAAAAGCATTCATTCTTTACAAGTTCAGATCTCCGGTTCCCCTTTTCTGATTCTAATCGTTTTGGTGTCATTTTAAAGATAAATATATAATCTATTTTTATAAATTGGTGTTGGAGTTTCATTGTGTTTTACTTATTTACTGTTTTGTGATTTTTAAATGCTTTACACCTATGTCTCCTAAGTTACGCCTTGTCGCTCGTTGCCAAGCTACCAAGCGGGGTTTAATTTATTGACACCTAACTGGACATAAGTGAAGCTTAGTGGCCTATTGCTAAGTGTAGGTACTTACCTGCCCTTACCAATAACCCATTTTCCAACAAGGCACCATTGAGCTCCTCAGTCACCCTCAAATTCAGCATATTTTCAACTTTGTTGCTTCTATCTTATTTTGACAACTTCTGCTTGTTGTCAGATGGATGGTCACTGGTGACCACTTTAAAAGTACACTGAGATGCCCTGTCAGGCCTCAGAAACTAGACTTTTGTAATGTAGCAGCATGTGGTGACTGTTGTGCAACTATAAGTTGCACTGCATGTTGCAGTTGTTGCGCTGAATCATCAATGCCATGATCTCTTAATGGTATGTTCCATGATTTGTTACTCGTTAAAAATAATAATCACCAACAGAGATACGGCGTGGTTTAAAACAAGTTACTTGAAACTCTGTGTGGGGCTGCTGTAGCAACCTAATGGCTGCTATCTAGTTCACACGCTCTTTTTCTTGAAGTTCTTGCAGGGATGTGTCCCTAGCCTTGGCCACCTAGGTTTACCAAAGTAATTATTTGTAATACCTACCAGAGCATCTACTTGTGCTTGATTCATTCTGGTTAAGATGGTGATTTGCTGGTTCATAGCTAGCACAGAGGCCTGCTTGTGATATCTTTGTGTAATCAAATATCTTTTGACCCAGTACTAGTACAGGTTATGAGCAGGGTTTCAGAATTGCCCCAATACTTCACTTTAAACTAGAATTCTCCCATATTATCTACAAAAATGAAGCAGAAAGGGTGTGAAAGTGCTTTCCATTTTGATTCAAAGGGAAAATAAAAGTGTAACATCCCATTTTTAGGTTTTGCCTGCACTTTGTCTACCTATCGAGACAATGTTAGAGTGTGGGTCCCAGGCCGCTTCACACACATCTGGCTCAGCCTGCTACCCTTCCAGGTGAATCATCACTCCTGGGAGGGTGGCTTGCATCTCTGTGGCATCTGCAGAGTGGCATAAAGTGTCTGAATCCATCTGACAGTGATTTTTACCTCTACATGCTTTTCCAATTTTATCAGGCCCCTTTTCTGCTGCATTCTAAGGCCCATATTTATACTCTGCGCTGAATTAGCATACTTTTTCTACGCTAATTCAGTGCAAACTTAACTCCATATTTATATTTTGATGCTAGACCTGTCTAGTGCCAAGATATTGGAGTTAAAGTCATTTTTTGGATGCGTGAATCCACCTTTTGTCAATGAGATGCAAGGTAGGCGTTACCATCCAAAAAATGTCTCAAAGCCCCTAACACCTTATTTATCCTCCTGTGCAAAAATGGTGCGCGGGAGGGAGGTGGGCCTAAATAATGGCACAAAGCCTCGAAAATGACATTATTTAACACCTGGGTCAGGGCAGGTATCAGGGGACCTGTGGACCCATTTCCATGGTCAAACACCCCAAACCCCAGGAACACCCCCACTCACACCAGAGGGACAGCAGAGGATGGGGACCCCATCCCAGGTAAGTAGGGTAAGTGTAGTTAAGTATTTAAAAAAACAAATATAAGTGCCGTGGGGACCCTTAAATTGGCCCCCCACATGGCACTTGGTGCAATGGCCATGGCTAGGGGACCCTTGTCCCCTGTGCTGGTCATTGGGGTGGTGTGCATGACTCCTGTTTTTCATAAGACAGGAGTCATGTGGTATGGATGGTTTTGCATCAAGAAATGACGCTAGGCTGGTTAGACCCATTTTTTTTTCCTCTAACCAGCCTGATGTCATTTCTTGATGCAAAACCCCCTTTCCCCATACCGCCACCCCCACCTAGCTAACGTCATTTTACCAGTCATTTGCCCACCCTTTGCGCCGGTCTTGAGGAGTTCCAAAAATTTGGCCCCCGGCTGGTGCTTTGGAACGACGCAAGCCAGTGCTACACTTTTGAACGCTAACATGCTTTTGCGCAATTTTGTGCCAAAAAGCATAAATATGGGCCTAAGTGACATAATCACATATGCCTGATGTGCACAGAAATACCAGTGAGCTTTTAAAACTTTTGTCATGTTCTCATGAGGGTGTATTGTTTTAAAACACCATCACAAGGGCCCGGGCTTTAATTTTTGCCTGCACAGAGCTTCTGCTGTGCTTCTTTGGTTTTTCCTCTGCCCTTTACCTAATCTCCCCATAGCTGCACCCACTTCAAGCGTACTTGTCGGGTGAATGTTTTTTTATTGGTCCTCCTCCCTTTACCTAATCTCCCCGCTTTATAGTACCACCGTTAACAGCACAATATATTGCCTTTCTCAATAAACAAGTCATAACACTTTAACGCAGTTTCAGGAACTGATATAGCACAACTGCTCACCAAGCTACAACTTACAATACAGCTTATTATTAATTACATAGGCGAAACCTATTCCAGTTACCAATGCTTGTTTCAACTTACAGAGGACCGGAGCAAGCTGCCCAGGCTTCACAAGAAAGATGTGACCCCATCAGGTGAGATTTGATGGCTTGTTCTATTTGCTGCTACTTGCAGCAAGAAGTAACACTTCAGTGCAACCTTGTACATAAGGAATCATGACTCATGGAACCCTGCCCAGCTGTCACCTTAAGCTTCCTCCCCTGGAGGATTTAAAGAAATAAAAAAGTAACAAAGTCTCAATGCATACCATGTCAGCAGGAAAAGGCAGCAAAGTGATCCCAGTGGCAAAGGGACTTTGCTGGCTATAGACCTTAAGATGGATCTTGTTGGAGCTTTTCGGCACCAAAATTGAAGGCATCCTAAGCATCTCGTCAGCCACAGCATCCTGCATTGCCTCGCTGAAGGCTGTGAATTTCCTCCTAAAGTTCTGTTTCATTCTTTTTTCTCCTTTGTACTAAAATGGTTTGGGAATTTTACTGCTTGAAGTTTAATGCTGTTATTAAAGCAGTCAATCAATCAATCCATACTTTTCTTTTTTCGGCACATAAAAGTAACCATAAAAAATACACACATAGATAAAACATACAGAAATTAACAAATTCAAAAAAATTAAACAACCCTCTCACCCGGTCATAATGATCTTCATCCCCAATAACATCAGCCCTTTTGTCATAACCCGCAAGGATGAGATCTGAAACACCTCTTTCCCACCCCCGCATCATTCTCCAGGAAATTCAGCACTGCTTTTAAGAATGCGCAGACACCATAACAAACATCAAAGGTACTTAAACGTTGAAGGTAAAACAAAGCATTTTTGCATTTCCTAAATCCTAGAGGTTTTAAAATAATTTAATAAATAGTTTGAAATACGCTATAAAAAGTGCAGAAAAACATAAAGTGCATCACTGATTGCAATGAATGACCATCACAGGGACAAGCCACCACTGCCGTCCCCGATTTTACTCTTGTCCCAGAGAAATTCAGGAGCCAAACCATGTTGCCAGGCCTAAAAAAAAAAAAAAGATCAGTGCCAGCGTGGAAAGAGTATAGTAAGATACAGCGTGGCATCCTCAAGTACTAGAAACATAAGATACTCTTTAACAGTCCGCTTGCTTAATTCTTTTTCTGATCTTTGGGAGTCAGATACGTCTAAAAATTGTAACTTTACCTTCACCATCACCTTATCATCCTATCAAACAAATTTGGAGCATTCAGTTTGGAGCACACAGTTTTTGCCTTCATAAGCCAGCCAGGGGCTTATTTTAATAATTTCCCTGTTCACATCGGCCTCAGTATTGGCTGACACGTTAATGAAGCAGTGCAAGCTTAGTCAAATCTGTAATGTATTTGAGGCTCAGCTCCGAATGTGAAATAAGATGGGAGCTTGTTGGGGGGGGTTAGAAATGGCCCTTTTGCAGGGTTACCCCAATCTTTTTGCCTTCCAACTCCTCTTTTTCTGACCTTGTTTGTGTTGGCTTTAGGACTCTGAGCACTTTAGCACTGCTAACCAGGGCTAAAGTGCATCTGCTCTCTTCTCTAAGCATGTTAACATTTACACCTATTTGGCATATTTCGTTTACTGGTAAGTCCCTTGTAAAGTGGCATACCATATACCAGGGCCTGTAAATTAGGTCGCCTGCAGCATGGATTATGCCTCCCACACAAGTAGCCTTTCACACCTGTATCAGGCCTGCCATTACAGAGCCTGTATGTGCAGTTTAACTGCCACTTAGACTCACCATTTAAAGCCTCTTGCCAAGCCTTAAACTCCTCTTTTATTACATATAAGTCACCCCTAAGGTAGGCCCTAGGTAAACCCTAGGGCAGGGTGGTATGTAAGTAAAAGGCAAGGCATGCACATTTAAGTTTTATATGTCCTAGTAGTGAAAACCCCCAAAGTCATTTTTCACTTCTGTGAGGCTACCCCTCTCGTAGACCATGTTAGAAATGAGGTTTCTGGTTGGCTAGGGTGTGTACCTAAACCAGGCAGAATCCACCCACTCTAGTCAGGGCAAGGGAGTTACAAGTCCAAGATAACCCCAGCTCACCCCTTGGTAGCTTGGCACGAGCAGTCCGGACTAACCCGGAGGCAATGTGTAAAGCGTTTGCACAACACACACAACACACGTGATGCAATAAATACACCACAAAGGAACACAACACCCAGTTATGTAAAAATAAACTGTATTGCACAAAACATAATTAGATCAAACATAACATGTCAGTAATACCCTGCTACCCAAGCAGTTGTCAGAACATTACATAATACTCTTACTTTGCAGAGATCAGCAATAGTCATACATAACACACAGGTTACTTGTCATTCTGCAACATAAGCAGCTGTCAGGAAATCATTATATGAGAAGGCACTTGTCATAAACCCATCATAAAGGCCCATAATAGGGACATACATAGCAGCCTGCCCTTAGGGATAGCTAAAGCCTACCTTAGGGGTGACTTACATGTAGTAAAAGGGGAGTTCTGAGCCTGGGAAGTAGATTTAGATGCTGGGTCCCTGTGGCAGAAAACTGTGCACGCAGGTCCTTTGCTAGCAGGCCTGAGACAGGTTTGAAAGGCTACTCCAATGGGTGGTGCAAGTAACACTGCAGGTCCACTAGTAGGATTTAATTTACAGGCCCTGGGTATAGAGATATCACTGTGAAAGGGACTTTCTCGTAAGTTAAATGTGCCAATCAGGCATAAGCCAATCTTACCAAGTTTACAAGGGAGAGCACATGCACTTTAGCACTGAATAACAGTGATAAAGTGCCCAGAGTCATAATGTCAGCCAAAAAGGGGCAGACAAATTAGGAGGAGAAGGCAAAAAGTTTGGGGAATGACCCTGTAGAAAGGGCCAGGTTCAACTGGCCACTATTGGGAATTCCTTAGTATATGTTAAAGCTGTACTTCCTGATCAGAAAGGAGTAGTTACATCATGTTTCATATCGCTGGAAAGGTCATGACAAATCCTCTCTACTGGCAAAGTCAGATTTAACATTACTATTTTAAAAATGACACTTTTAGAAAGTGGGCATTTCTCTGTTTTTACTTCTCTGTGTACCTGACAGTCTATTTCCAATATTTGTCTGAGCTGGGGTGGGTGACATTAGTGCATTCACTCCAGACAGCCACAACACAGGACACTCAACTGCATCTGCCTTCTTCTACATACTGATGGGTATTTCTAAGCAGGAAGGATGGGAGGGACTCACAGTTACACTTCAAGGGATAGTGGCCTGACCCCACACAAAGGACTGATTACCCCCATGGATAGCCTGGTAGACAGGGCTGGGTTGAAAGGTTGAAATACTCTGCCTTGTTAAGCAACCCTGCTGCCTGCAGGTCTCTGCCCTGCTGAAGGGAAGGACTTGACTCTACCCATCTGAGCCCAGAGTGACTCTGAGGGCTTGTTGGCTTGCTCCCTAACAGGAAGGATAGGGGAGATTCACACTTACACTTCAAAGGATAGTGTCCTGACCCCACACAAAAGACTGATTACCCCCACAGATAGCCTGGCAGACAGGGATGGGTTGAAAGGGATCCTTGTGCACTTCAGAGAACTCTTTTGAAATCACCCTCCACATCGAAGGCACTTTTGGGTATAAGTACTGGGCTCTGGCCCTACCAAACCATTACACTCCTGGATCTGGGACAAACCATGCTAGAGCAAAGACTGCTGTGCTGTCAGGATTGCCACTTTGGTTTGACTGACTGTTCCAAGGGACTGTTTCTCTGCCTTGCTGAGCAACCCTACTGCCTGCTGGTCCCCGTCCTGCTTAAGGGAAGGACTTGACTCAACCCATCAGAGCCCAGAGTGACTCCAAGGGCTTGTTGGGTTACCTTTGTTAAGTCTCAAAACTCCAAAAGACTGTAGTCTGCTACTGCTTTGGACTCTGCAACTCTGAATCTGGCAGTGGAAATTGCCAAGAATTAGTGCTTCCACTGCCTACGAGATCAGGAGCATCTGATTAGTTGAAAGATTACCGTAGCATCCCTAATGGAAGTGCATGTATTTTTGCTTGTATTCGAAAAATGCTCTTAATTTCAGAACCGTTTATTGGATTTTTGTTGTTTTAGTCTTGTTTTACTCAGATAAACCTCCCCTATTTTTCTAAACCTTTTGAAGTCTTTTACTAGTATTTTCATTGTTCTACTCTGTGTGTGTGGGTTGCATAAACACTTTACACAATGCCTCTTGAGTTAAGCCTGTCTGCTCTGTGCCAAGCAACCAAGGGGAGAGCACAGCTGAATTTAAAATGTGTATTTGACTTACCCTAACTAGAATGGTGGTCCCTACTTGGACAGGGTGCATACCTCTGCCAACAAGAGACCCCATTTCTGTGAGGGGATAAATGCAAAATCTGCCTGCAGATATGATTTTTTTCCATCTGTAGGGTGTTGGTGTTACAATATCCCCAAACCTCCGCACCATAAAGGGTCACTAAGACCCACTGAGCATTATAAATATTCTGAACAGGAAATATTGTGCCCCTTCCAGCACTGTGATACAAGTTCAATAGAGCACCAGTGGCTCTGCTAAGCTTAAAGCACAAGTAAATGCCCTGTAAATGCCAGGACCTCACACTGCTAAAGGTGATCCCCAAATAATGGAAGTCATTCACGCTTTCTAGGAGGTTGTCCTAGCCATTAATTTTGTCATCGTTTTCTTGCCTGGTCCACAAGCAATAATATGTGAATTACCATAATTGGTGACCAGGCCCAGTTCACTCATTAAACACATAAAGGATTCCACCAACAATTGCAGCACCCCAGGAGTCCGTGCCATACGGACCCCATCATCTGCGTAGAGCAGCGCCAGTAGGGAAGCTTGCTTGATCATCCAAATATCTCTGGAATAATTCATCAGGATTAGGCACAGGTTATTAATATAGACAACAAAAAGAAGTGGGGCAAAGATACAACCTTGATGCACCCCCTGAGCAAAGGCAAATGTATCAGACAGTTCACCTGTTGTGCCGTATTCAACCCTTGATGCCAGATTCTCATGCAATGAGTGCAGGAAATTCACTAACGCTACCTCCACCTCTATATCTAGCAACATCAACCAAAGCTTTGTTCTGTTCACGCAATCAAAGGCAGTTGACAGAGCCATAAAGGCAAGGTACAGTGGTCATTGCTTTGCAATGCTGTAGTTGTTAATAATCAAGTTTGGATTTAAGCATCGTTCAACTGTACCTGGTCCCTGGTGAAACCCAAATTGATAGGGGCACAAGATTTTGTTAAGGTTCGTCCATGACTTTTAAAAGATAAAATATCACCCAGCCAATGATTTTAACTGAGCTGTCTATGAGAGACCGGGGCGGTAACATTTCAGTGAGTTGCAGTCCCCTTTTTACAAAATCCGTTCTATACTGGAAAGTGACCAAGACTCAGGTATCTCACTGCATAATGGGTTGTTAAATACATTTTTTATCAGAGGCACCCATGGGTACCCCATCCTGGCCCAGGGCTTTGCCATTAGGGCTTTGCCTAATAGAGAGGGTAATTTCCTGTAAAATGATTCTCACAATTGTTGAATCAGATAGTTTTACCCTTAACTGCTCTTTTAGAGTCTCATCTTCCACTAGGTGATAAATGCTTTTGTAATGTGCAACCCATTCTGCTCCAGGAACGTATAACTTAAAAGGGGGCTTGAGGGTAATTGGGGGTGTTTTCCTTTGTTTGTATCTGTTTACCATTTCCCAAAAACATCTTCCCAGAAAATCTTACCATTCTTAGTGAGTGATGCACTTTACAAACATTCCTAGCCACTGTTGTTCAAGACCTTCATCCTTGACCTCAAGGCGTATTTATATGCTTTGCGGACCTCCCGCAACGCAATAGGATCTTTAGGGTTGGCAGAGCGGGCCTTCCATAACCTATGGTTGGCTAACAAGCAGTGTTTATCGAACCAGCAGGCATTTCCTGCCCGCTTCTTACCAGCCGTAGCAATATTGTTCCGTCATTTCAACACCCTGTGCGTCAGACAAACCAAACATAAAGGTTCCAAGATACAGGTGCCACACAAACCTCAAACCATCACTGGAAGGCTGGTTTCCTGAGCAAGGATAGCAACCTGCAAATACCATGCGGAGAGGATATGGCCATCTTAAGAAAGCCGCATTTAAACCCTGGCAGCCAGACTGCTAGGAAACCACCAGCAACTCCAGGATCCATGATCCCGGCGGTCTGGCAGTGGGAGAGATCGTAATCCACCAGGGCAGTGCTGCATGCAGCCCTTCCCTGCAGATTATGACTGTGTTCTCCGCTAGCCTTTTCAAGGCGGTTTTACCACCATGAAAAGGCTGGTGGAGAACAGGTGCAGGGGGCCAAAGGGGGGTGCCTGCACTTCCCACTTGGCATAGGCAGTGCCGCCCCCCTGTCCAGCACCATTGCAATGTTCATTGCGATGGTTCTGGTGCATCCTGCGGGCTACAGCATTGCCGCTGGCTTGATTACTAACTGGAGACAATGCTATTGCCTGTTTCCCGCTAGGTTTCCGCCTGGCGACCTAGCAGGAAACTCTTAATAACACCGGCGGGGTGGTCATCATGAAGGTGGCGGCTTTCCCCGTCTGCCAAACTCAAAAGGCCCTTTGTGTTGAGAAAATGTAATCTATGACTGAAACACATCCGTGCCCCCTAAAAGAGGGTGGCAATGAGCTACCCATGCAGAACACCTCAACTAGGTTGATGAGGTCATGCTCAGTCAGTTACCTCCCCAGTTCCTCCCCTCCATGATCTGATCTTCCCTGCTGTGATAACAGGGGGACAATCCATGGATCTTTCAGTTGATCCCCAGTTTTGCATTCAAATCTCCGCAGAGGAGGTAATTGTTGTTTCAATTTACTAGGTCCAATTGACTTTAAATCTGCTAAAAAGACAAACAGATGCTTAAAAGACTACACAAAGGGATTAGGAAATTAATATTATAAAAATAAATCAAATAAAAATAGAAACTGCTAAGTACATCCTTAATAAGCACAACCATAAAAGTCTGTTTGCCACAAGGATACAACTTTCACATTCAAATTAGTATTGATCCAGACAGAAAAAACACCCTTGGGTCTACCACATAAGAAGGGAGTTGCTAGGCAGGAATAGCATGCTAAGCCAGGGCAGAAAGAATCAAGGGCTTCCCAAGGTTTTTGAAATATGACAAAGTCATAACTAGAAATTGAGTTAGGCCACACTGAATCCTTGACTTTATCCTTTAATCCAGCAACGTTCCAACTCAGCAATTTAAAGGGACTCCTCCACACACCTGTCGCCCTTGGGACCCTTTGAGAGTGCTCTTTCCTCTGATGTAATGTACAATATTACTGGGTGTATACAGCAGAGTGTTGGCATGAAAGCAGGTCCACACTTGAAAGAACATCAAAAGGATTTGAAAGGTGTATATGAGCCAGATCCCTCAAAATGAACTGGGGACTGGAAGGCCACATATTCGATAGTACTGCATTTAGAGTGCACAAAGGCCCCATTGCATATCCTCATTTTGATTTTTTAATGTGCTAGCAAACAGATGATGGCACGGTTGCTGGGGCAGTGCTGGGGGTCTGTAGAAGAAACCTTGCATTCCCATGGCAACGTTGCTCCCCACAGACTCATTACTAAAAGAATCAAACAGAAGGCTCTGAACTAGGGATGGAGAGTTAAAATTCATTCTGACGCAGTCCCCCCATAGACTGGTTCAATCCATCTAACCCTCTGTGCCATCAGAATATCCTTAGATCGTGTGAAAGGAAATCCTCTGCTGCATGCAAGCCAGTCTAAAATTGTATTGCCAGTCTCGATATTAAACTCGGCTGTTGCACAAGGGAGAGACTCCAGTAAGATTAGCTACATATGGACAAGCAGCGGGAGTAAGTTAACTGTAGGCTGAGACAGATACAACTCGCTATGGGACTGCCTCTCCGGGTGATCATTTTTTAATGGCTTGCCTTTGCTCACTTGTGGGATAGCCACTTCAGGGGGAGGAGAACGTGACCCAGATGGAGTGTTACCCCCAGACACAGGAAATAGGGTGGGGGCATTGAACTGGCCCAGGCTAGGCTTCTCAGTCGCTCTTACATTGTCTGAAGTTGGAACATAGCAAGGTAGAATGAGAATTGGAGGTTAATCTATATTTGATCCAGCAATGGGCAGTGGATATTTGATCCAGAGCTGACAAATTTTACTTTGCAATACTGCCTGCAGAGATACATTTTCAGTTAACCGTTCCATGTTAATAAGCCTTTCCAAAGCAGGAACGTTCGGCACAAAGCAATTCCTTAAATGTATCACAGCAGATTTCTAAAAATCGGTCCACACTGGGTTGGTCAGGTAATGAGGCCTCTGTTGCCTCTACTAGCAGTGTTGGAGAGCGAAGTTCCAAAGTGGCAGAAGAAACAGGCTCTACATGTAGATTTGGGGCCATCTGAGTTGCCTGCATTTGCTTGTTCAATAGAGATGTATTTCTGCTGCGTAAGCCTTGCTTTTGCTTTGTTGAAACGGAGAGAGATGGCATTGGGATAGGGTCAGTGGCAGAATTACAAGGAGGACTGGGAGTCAGATCTATACCAGAAGTGGGGTCCCCAAGCTCCCCGTGATTGAAAGCAGAACCTGCTGTGCCCATGCTCAGGGAAAGCCTCCTCTCAGTGAGGGCAATTTCGGTGTTAATAACCCCCATGACCCTGACCAACATGAGATCAATAGAGGTAATTTTCGTAGGGGGTGTAGGAACAGAACATCCCAGACAGTTTTCTTCTTCCCCATGGTAACATTTGTAGTACATCGCTACGACACCTGGGCGAAACCCACTGGAGAGCAAAGCGGTGTACTTTAAAAAAGTACAAGAGTCGTAGTAGTTTAGCATAACAAACACAAAAATAACTTAAATGTGGGGCCAAGAGGGGTGGCCCAGCCTCCTCCAGGCTCCGATGGGTGCGGACGGGCCTGCCCTTGAGCAGGGTACGTACCTCACAGAGGTGTTGAGGGTCGCGCTATATAGTGCTAAGGGTTTAAGTGTCCATGGGCCTCCTCTGGCGGTAGCCTCCTGGGACAGGTAGTCCCTTCCACATCAAGTGCGCATCCTGCACAGTGGTGTTAAGGGTTGCACTATATAGCACTAGGGGTGTAATTGTCCACGTCCTCTTCTCTGCCGGTAGCCTGCTGGGCCAGGTAGTCCCTTCCACATCAAGTGCGCCTCCCACACAGCAGTATTGAGGGTCACGCTATATAGGGCTAGGGGCCTAAGGGTCCATGACCCCTCCTCCGCCGGTAGCCTCCTGGGACAGGTAGTCCCTTTCACATCAAGTGCGCCTCCCACACAGCAGTATTGAGGGTCACGCTATATAGGGCTAGGGGCCTAAGGGTCCATGACCCCTCCTCCGCCGGTAGCCTCCTGGGACAGGTAGTCCCTTTCACATCAAGTGCGCCTCCCACACAGCAGTATTGAGGGTCACGCTATATAGGGCTAGGGGCCTAAGGGTCCATGACCCCTCCTCCGCCGGTAGCCTCCTGGGACAGGTAGTCCCTTTCACATCAAGTGCGCCTCCCACACAGCAGTATTGAGGGTCACGCTATATAGGGCTAGGGGCCTAAGGGTCCATGACCCCTCCTCCGCCGGTAGCCTCCTGGGACAGGTAGTCCCTTTCACATCAAGTGCGCCTCCCACACAGCAGTATTGAGGGTCACGCTATATAGGGCTAGGGGCCTAAGGGTCCATGACCCCTCCTCCGCCGGTAGTTTTTTCTGTGATTCTCTGCTTTGCTGTTTGTTTCTGCTTTGCAAAGTTCTTGTGAATGTTGTGTTTGTTGGAACTGAGACGCTCTGTTTACAAATGTAAGATGTAAGTCTATGGAAGGAACTGATCCTTGCTCGACGGTGGTGGGGTGAGCTGGGTGGTAAGGGTAGATGAAGAGAAAGCAAACATTAGTTTTTGGCACGCAGTGCTCCCTCTTACCAAAGAACACTTTTGCCTTTGCAGCCAGATCCTCGTGAAAGTTTACCAGGTAGATTTACCGGCTGGTAACATTGGGTCAAGTGTCCTACAGCTGGAAAAGCTTGGCCAGTCAAGAGCATAGGGAATGGAATTCCTTACGGAAATTTTACTCCACCTGACTTAAAAAATACACTCTCTTTGGGCTGATCATCATAATTAGCTTCCTTCCCGTCTATGGGTAATCTGAACATAAGGTCAACATGTACATTTATCTTCCTTTGAACATTTTTAACAGGGCATTAATATAACTGAAGTATAGCAGTAAGTCTCGCTAAGTGTTCACTAATTGTTCTTTCACCTCCTGGTGCCAGTAAATGAATCAAATTATTAATCAAATTATGATCACTACAAAGAGCAAACATTTTGTACTTTTTTGCTGCCCAAGTTCAAACAAATAGTTAATGTTCCTTAACTGAATAGTTCCTTTTGAAAGGTTTCCAAGTACGAGGTTTCCTTGGATTTAACACAGCCCAAGACCACAACTAATTGCATCAATTGCATCTATTGACAAGATACTCCCTTTTCCACGAATAGAGGTTTTAAGCAAGGAGCTTTCGAAATTTCCAGCTTCAGCACTTTAAAGTATTCCTCATGTTCCATGGTTCAGCAAAATGCTGTAGGTTTCTTATGAAGCGTTCTTTTAGACTAAATTTTATCCCCATAGCCTTCCAAGCATTGGCATAGAATTCACCAGAATCTGCATTTGGAGATCCTCGCAGTAAACCCTCTTTTAGAAAGAGCCAATAAAACTTTCCTTAGATTATCGTATTGTTCCTCAAGACTTTTGCCCCAAATTAAAATATGCACATTGGCCTTCCTTCCCTTCCTGCACCCTCTCTTTAGCCCCAGGTTTGATTAATTGGTTTTATATTGATTGAATATGCTTATAAAAAAACACCAAATACCGAAACAACAAACTCAACACATAGATTGAAAAAGTAGTAAATATAATTAAACGTTAAAGAACTCAAGCCCCCCCAAATTATAAAAAAATAAAACCAGCAACCAAACAGCCTTACACTAACGAAACTATTGTTTTAAGCATAACTTTAAAACAAACCGTGCAAATCCATCAGAGAAAAGGCACCATCTGAATCACAGCTCTACAGAAGAAAAAAAGTAGCACATTAAAAGGACAGCAATTAAGTAAAGTGAAAAACATAAAGGGTGAACATGTATATTAAAATGTTAACTGTTAACAAAAGCACCATCTGAATCTGGGAACCAAGCACAGGTTCCCAGGAACCCAAAAGAACAATCATAAAAAATATATATCCCCAAACATTTCTGAGCATATGAAAGGGCAAATGCTAGGATCCTCAGATTTTAAAAGATTAATAGCACACACCAGCAATTCCACAAAAGAAACTTCTGCTGTCCTCAGAAGATACCCAGATTTAGATATCTGTGAACAGCTAACCACTTAACATACTGATCCCTTCCTCCTGTACAACAATAAATATGACAGGATATTAATAATATATGCAACAGAAATGAATTTCCTCAGACTAAGCCAAACCCAAATCTGGAAGATAGATTGTACTTTTAAGTCACGCCCTCCACCATTCAGCCATTCAGCCATTCAGACACGTACATCATACTTGGTGAATGTCACAACAGCAACATACCCCTAATTTACATTCTGCTTCCCAACCAAGAAATTACTACCTACTGTGAACTACTGTGCCAAATTGAAATATGAACTGATGAAATGAACTTCTAAGACTCTTTATAAATAACAGAAGCCTCCACTACCTAGAAAGCAGAGCAAGAACAATGCTATATACCACTTAAAATTACACTTTAAACTATTATAAATATTTTTTAATTATCTTTATTAATTAACTTATTAACTTAAACAATATCCAATAAGAGTCATACAAATAATTAAATATGACATTAATAAAAACATTGAATAAAATAGAATAACACCCAAAAAAAATCCAAAGCAGCAACTTTATAAAAATATTACATTCAGTGTACAACATTTAATTTAAAATGACAGAGTCATAAATAGTATAAACATAGAAATGTATCACACCCAAAATAATAAATTAAACCAACTTATGATTCTTTAGCTGATGTCCATGATAATTCTCCAATCCACCAGAAAATTGCAGAAAAGGTAGGAGAAAAAATGCAAAAATTGAATAACCAAAAACTATATCCACAAATTTATTCCACAGTCCTAGGAAACCATAAAAATTCTGAAAGAATAATTTAAAAAATGATCCGGGAAAACTGAAAAATAAAACAAAATTAAAAAGTAACCTTGGTTAAAGTATTACAAAAATAATTTCCTCTCAAAAACAAAACGCATCCAAAAATAAGGAAAGACTTCTACTACGACCAAAAAACTTGAAGAAAATTACAACATGCATACCCTCACATTATAGACACCCCAAAAGCCAATTAAACAATATAAAATGGATTAACAAACTATACTCACATCACAAAAATAAATACTAACATTAATTACAGCACACATACTATACTAGGGCCTACCTTAGTTTACTACCTAACAACAAAACAAACCAAAGACAAACCTATACTACCACAACCAATCACAATAGTATTCTACACTAGCTAATGCTACCCAAAGCCAAGCTACCACCACAACCCTAAAAAATAAATGTGGTTTTACCTTACCTGTAGACCAGTGGCCGAGAAACACGACTGAGAGGATCCGATTATTTCCTAACTGTGAAGATAATAGAGTAAAAAATAGAGGTGGCTGTAAAAAACGGCTGCTAAATGAAAAACATACTACAGTGTAATGGAAATTAATGGAAGTAAAAACATACTAAAATATTAAATGTATGTTTTCCAAAATGCTTGTAAAAATGTGAAGAATTATAATAAACATGGGAAAAAAATTGTAAGATATGTGCTATAAAGCAAATATGATTAACAGTAATACATATTTTATAAAATGAGTTATCAAAAATGTTCATCAATTAGGTGCTTTTAAATTAAAATGTATGTTGCAAAATACAGAGTGTGTTAAAGAACATGTAACAGTGAACTACATATGGATGTGTCACACGAAAAATTATATTGCAACATGTATTAACATCAGCACTTGCCAAACAGAAAAGCATTCTGCTTTATTGATAAGCATCTTCTGGAGTGCCAATTTCTGTGAGACATCTAGAGCCTTCATTGGGACTTATCTTGTGATACGCATTTGCCAGGTAAAATGTTGAAAACATGACAATTCCCTCCAGGTAAGTTCATGGATGATAGGCAGATTGTGCACATCTTTTGATATGGCACTACTTAAACTACTCAAGTTGATACATAATCTTAAATTGGATATTTTTTTATTAATTTATGACAGGTGACACTCATAGTGAGGACTCGACCGGTTCAATGATTTTTTTTCATAGTGATCACCCAGGAGTTCTTTCAGCTTACTCTTATATCCAAATGGAAAATAACTGACCTAATATCTTATAGGAGCAGCATTAGCTTTCAAAATTATTTTATGCTTAAAGATTTTATATTTCCATAACTTCCCTGAAAATGCACCTAGAAATGTTTCCTTCAAACACCACATGGAGCTTCTGTTCACGTCTGGCACATCATTTTTTTTAATGTAAGCAGGACGATTGGACCTTGGATACAATTTGAATCTTAGCTTCTCTTGATGGTGCAATGTACACAAAATAACTCATAATTTGACTTTATGCCCTATGTAACCCCCTGGATTAATGTCTGGTGCAATTAAATGTATTTTTGGCCAAATAGTTTGGTACATGAAAGAAAAACGTTGTTGTTATTGCAAACCACATTACCAATATGGGGGACAAGGTTGGAGTTGAAATAACCCCATGGGAGGTTATTGAAGAAATGGAGGAGGCGGCAAAATGCCGACCACACAGGGCAGGTGGGAGGTGCTGTGGCAACACAGAAGACCATGCATGGCAAGTGGGAGAGTTAGTGGCAGCATAACAGCCATTGTGCGGAAGGGGCAGTGGCAGCTCAACAGACCACTTAGAGTAGATAGGAGGTGCAGTGGCAGGCCCATGGAACATGGTCGGCAGAAGGGAGGGAACAGAGGCATGCACACAAACATCGGAGGGCAGAGGGAATGAGGGATGGTTGGGGCAGCAAGCTAAGCACAGAGGCTAAGCAGGAGGGCAATGATGAGGCATAGAATTTGGCAATAGAGGGCAGGAGGAGTGGGCAGGGATATCAAGCTAAATGGAGGGCAGTGGCAGTACATCGGACAATGCAAGGAAGGAGAAAGAGGGCTGGTGCATGGACTCGGACAACAGAGGGTAGACAGGAGGTGGATGATGCAGCAAGCTAACTGTTAGGGCAGGCGGGAAGGGAAATGGCAGAACAACAGCCACACAGGCTGTAATGAGGGTAATCAGGGAGCAGGTGCATGGATTTGGACAATGGATGGCAAGGAGGAGGGGAGGCAGGATCATCAAGCTTGGATGGGGACAGCACAATGCCAGGCTAGGCCCTGCGTCCAAACCCTCCCCATGCATTGCAATGGGCATCTTACTTAGGGCCTCATTACGCCTTTAGGGTTCTGATGGTAAGACCACCACGGCGGCGGCCGCCAAGACCGCTATGTTGGCGGTGATCCGACCACGGTATTAAGAGTCACAAAGCTAAGTCTGGCAAAAAACAGCCAAAATTCCAAAGTTGCTAGGACACTGGCGGACAGAAAAGAGGCAGTCCCACCACCAGCACCGCCAGCCCGACAAAGATCATCCAATCATATTATGATCCACAAATCACGAGAGCATTTCTTCCATGGCAGAAAACCAATGGCGGTGCAAACCGTGGTGGTCTGAACTCACATCAGTCAGAACACTACACCACATTGAATACCCCACACATGGCACACATTCGCACAACTGACACACCTATACACTGCACTATATAACACACCCCTACACAACGAACAATCCTTTGCAACCAGAACGCCACACACAGCCAAGGGCAAGCAACATTTTAGATAGTTACAAAAAGCAAGAATAGACACCCATACACATTTCACTATGCATACATCCAACACCTGCCCAACATACATAATACAAAATTTACTACCACACACAATACACAATAACTGAAACCCACTCACATCACAGCACTCACACCTCATCACGAACATTATTTCATCCTTTTTTCACTACATCACCATCTTCACCACCACTACCATGTCCCCACAAAAACATCCACATTTCACTGATGACGAGTTGGGGTCATGGTGGATGCAATTGTCAGCGGGGAGCCATACCTATCGGGAGCACAGGTCCAGCAAGCATCAATAGCCAGGAAAATTGAGTTGTGGCAAAGAATATTTGACAGTGTTAATTCTGCAGGTAGTTATCCATGCACAAGGGAGGAGATCAGGAAAAGGTGCAATGGCCTCAGGGGGAAGGTACGTTCCATGGCATTGAAGCACCAGCTGGCAGTCAAGACTGGTGGTGGGCCCCACCTCCTTCCCTTACTTTCACATCATGGGAGGAGAAGGTCTTGGATATCCTGCATCCTGAGGGCCTGACGGAAATACCTGGGGGAGTAGAGTCAAGAAAGTCAAACTTGCAGTACATCCAGACAGAGGCCCAGGTCAAATGGAAACTCCTATACTGTGTACCTGATCTGATACCATTGTGCATTGTTCAGCTGTTAGTTGACTCAATGATGCCATACACCTTAGCAGGAGAGATATGTACATTGTCATATCTTTACTCAGACAAGATATGAGTGTATTAGCAGTCATCTAAACACCAACATTCTCCAGGAGCTTGGAGTATGCTGTTTGCCATTGCAAACCTCTGTGTCCCACATTGCTCTAACCCAGATTTAGAAGCAGCTGTCATTGTCATTTCAGGGGATCATGTAATGACAATGTGTGCATCTCAAATACCATGTCTGGTTGTCAAAAGTATACATCACTTGTTGCATCACTTACAACTGTGGGTTCAACTTCTCCTACAGATATCCTTGCCATTCACAACATGAAGAGGACACTATAGCCTGCCACTACCCCTCTGGATGAAGGCCCCAGTAAGGAAAACACCCTGGATGTTTGGACACTGAGGACTCAGCTGGCCTATCAGGGACACCTGCTCGGTCAACAACTGACAGACTCACCCTCCACACATCGACTCTTCCCAGCCCTGTTGCATCTACATCACAGGCAACCATTTGCCCCAAACCTGTGTCCCAAGGACAGTATCTTCCATTGTGAGCACCACAGGCCAGGTACAGACCACCAGTCTTGAGTACTGCCACCTGGGTCTCCTCTTGTCACTCCTGGCAATGATGGCCCTGCTACCAGTGGGAGTTGGCACACTGTGCCAGGGGCACATGTACGTGGGGGTAGGGTGCATGGGAGGGGTGGTATGGGCAAGAGGATGGGGGCTCCAAGGGTCACAACTGACCAGGAGACCATCTCCCAAGTCTTGGGAGCCTACCACAAAACCCAAGGGATGATGGGTCAGGTACGGACCATGATGGAGGAGATCAAAAAGCTGCAGAGGGACAACCACCAGGAAGCCATGCAGCAGTGGCAAGCCCAAAATGCCATCCTGGCTTCCATTGCTGAGGTGCTGAGGGACATGAACACTACCCTGAGTAGGTTTTGCACCCAATAGCAGGCCTCTTCAACTAGCAAGGAAACAGCATGCCCTTCTACATCTGTGGCTGCTAGTGGAATTGAGGCCCTGCCAGGGGAAAGGAATGCCTCAGACACGCCACCCTCTGTAGCAGAAGTCGCCCCACACACACACAAACGTGAACACCCACCCAGACATCCAGAAGAAGCAGATGCCAAGACCAGACCCACTGCCAGGAAGTGAACCTCTTGTGTGTCACTGATACACTCTGTTGACTGTTCTGTAACCTAACTCCATTTTCCTATGGTGCAAAGAGACTGCACTTGTGTTACCCTGGTGATTTTAAACACCATGACTGAACCCTTCACTGTGTACTTTGTGTTATTTCTGTTTCAAATCACTCATTTTATTGTGCACTCCCCAATAAATACCACTCAAACACAGATCCTGTGTACGTACGATGTATCAACCATATACAACTGTCATGTATGACAACTATTGTAGACATTTTTTCCTCTCCAATGTTAAACCTTTGTTATGGTTATCACATGTGTACTGGATAACCATGATACATATTGCATTGGGATTGTAACATAGGCATGGCACAAATCACCTGTATTGTACATCTCCACATATATTTTTAGAGAATGGCAATCAGCACATAGTGAAGTACTGCTGTTAACTTCAGTGTTTCAGCTTGGGTGTCATTCACTACCAACCCACAGAATATAGAAGTTAGGGACATGTCAGTCTTTCACCATACCAGGAGGCAGACATATTGGTCAGTGTATCATCAGCTAAAGTCTTATCTCATACCCATACCTTAACTTCCAAATGACCATACCCCATGAAACAGATAGAGGTCAGTACTAAACTCCCCAGTCATGGAACCTTCCACTTACCATGGACATGTATCTGTAGGCTTGCTACTCACCTATGTCAGTCTTCAGACACATTCACATTGGCCTGCAATGAAAAAACACACTGACAGCTATGTACAAGTTAGTTCACATACAATACAAACCATAATGATAGTAGAGGTTCTCGATACCACATTATGACATGTGTTAGACACAAATGAACACACACATGGCACCATTTGAGCCACCTCCAATACCAAACAGGTCTTTGTTGTAGAAAAGGACACTTCCATCCCGCTGTCCTGACAGTCTGAGCATAGAACTCACATACCACAAATCTCATGCTAAACAGTACCTGGTCTAATCCATATCCTCTTCTCGTGTCTGTCTGCAAATCCCATCTGCCTGTGACACTGTCTGCGATTGCCAAATGAGGATGAGCCAAACAGCCAATCTGCAAACCTGTGATTGACAAACATAAGGTATAGGCCAGAGTGGAACACATACATCACACTGCCAATTCATAAGTACAAATGTGACTTTGATTGTGCATTTTCAAAATAATAGACTGTAAACATAACAGTCCTGTACACAATTCCAAGGAACAATCTGCATACATATCTGAGTCGTGAGCTTTGGAGCCACTTAAGACCTCACTGATAGTGGTAAAAAGAACATAACATAGCATGCATAATCTCATCAATACCCTATGGAATCTCTATTGGAACATCACATCACATACCTTGAGTCAGTTGAAGTACTGTTTGAGTAGATCTGTCCCGATGTCTCCAGCTTCATCCTCATCATGCTCGTCCTCACTTGGTAAATCTGCATTTTCACCCACATGATCTGCTGGGTCCCTCTCATCTGGTATGAATGATATCTGACGTCTCAAGGCAAGGTTCTGGAGCATGGAGCAGACAACAAATATTTGACTAACCTTGTAGGGAGAGTAGAGGAGGACTTTTCCAGATGTGTCTATGCTGCAAAACCTTGTCTTCAGGAGCCCAAAAGTCCACTCCACAACACACCTTGTCCTTCTGTGGGCCTCATTAAAGCAGACTTCCCCTGGTGTGGTTGGCTACCTCACTGGTGTCAATAACCAAGGATGGTTTGGGTAGCCAGAGTACCCTGTAAGGTATAGGTACACCAATCCAAACTTTAATCTTGGACATCCACAAATATATGGCATATGTGGATGTAGCAAGAAAAAAGGTACAAACACACATGACATATATGACCTACCAACCAGCCAGGCCCTCTCTGTATGTAGTTGTGTCATCAGCAGTGGGATATTGCTGTTCCGCATGATGAAGGAATCATGGACTGATCCAGGATACTTTGCACCAGCTTGTGAAATGTAGAGGTCAGCTAAACAGACCACTTGAACGCTTGTGGAATGGATGTGTTTCCTGTTCCTATATACCTGTTCATTAGCACTTGGGGGAACCAAGGCTACATGGGTGCCATCTATAGCTCCAACCACATGTGGAATGTGTCCCAAAGCATGGAAATCTACCTTCACATGGGCCAAATCATCACTTTGGGAAAATATGATGTAGGTATCCAGGTGTTTTATCAATGCAGACAGTACAGCCTTCAAAACCAGACTGAACATGGGCTGAGACATCCCAGCAGTTAGGGCCACTGTATTCTGAAAAGGACCCAGTGGCCAGGAAGTGCTGCACTGACATGACGTGAACGATGGGAGGTATGCTATTGGGATTGCGAATGGCAAGTATCAGATCTGACTCCAACTGATGACATAGATCCATAATTGTATGCCTATCTAGTCAACATATCTGGATAACATTTCACTCCTACATTGTCTGCAGGTCTGTTAGTGGATGGTACGCTGAAGGTTGTCTTCCTCTCGTCAGGCCAGGATAACTATGTGGGACAACACCAGACTGCATGTGAATGACTCAATCTATACATCATAAGTATAATCACACTAACGTCACACGTATTTCAAAATCATGTCACATGAAACAGTGAATATGTGGTATTCAGCAAATAGCTAGGCAAAATATGAATGTTTACTGTATTCAGACCCCTTAACCCCTCGCATGTTAGGTAAATGGAGAAACATGTCACAGACAGTAATAGTTACATCAACCTAGTTGACATGTAACACACATTTGTTGCACCTATACTATGTTCAGATTGTCATTAGTATGGTGATGATACTGTTTCATGTACATAACCCAAAATACCTCATTTTCACATCCTCTACTAATGGCATGTGTATTGATACTTGTAAACATAAAGCCAGCACTTAACACATTATCATAGGTATGAGTTTTTAGTAAATAATGCACCTTTAATTACTTCAACCTACATATATGAGGTCTAAAATGGCAGCTGCCTGACCTACAGTACTGGCCATCAGGAAATGACTTGACTCCACCGACAGATGTCGTCATGGCAGTAGGCGATTACAACAGCGGTGGACATTGCCATTGGAACACATTGCTGCCTTTGGCGAACTTGGGCCAATGGCGACGTCCGCCGGCAGTACCAGTCCTGTACGTGGCAGACGTGACAGTCATCTTCTGCAGAATCCCTCACTTGACTCCTGACACTGCTGCCAGCAAGACCTCCATGACCTGAGCTGCTGTGTACTGCCTCTGGGAGCAATCATACCACATCCTGCAGGTGATAGGGCCCATGCCTTCTCTCAAGAAGAGCTGGACAAACTTGTGGAGGAGGTCCTACCCCTGCATAGACAGCTATATGGTGCACCAGAGGATCAGGTGAGTCCAATGCAATACCAATGGGTGAAAGCTAGAGTATATGATTTTGTAGATGAAATCTGAAGGAATGAAGAATTGAGCTATTATGTGAGGGTAGATGGACATGTGTACATGTACATAGAAGGATTATTAACCCTGATACATAGTAGGTAGTGTGTGATGTATGTACCCTGATCCACAAATATACATGACAGCATTAACAATAATGGTGGCATGACAAATAGTTGCTGATATATACCATTTTAAGGACATTATTGTGGTCCTGTCATATGTTTCTAGCCGACACCTGGTACTGGTTATGCATGTTGTGTGACTGACTCCACCTTACACATGGCCTGAATACAGATGGTAACTTGAAAAAGAGTTTGAAGTGTGAGGAAGGGCATGTTTTGCTACTTGCACTAACTTAAGTTTTCACCCTATTTGTTCTGGGAAGGAGCATGTGGACATGACTTTTTCTTCTTCTCTGTGTCATCCATGCAGGTCAACACCCATCAGAAAAAGAGGATCTGGCATGCTATCACCAAGAAAGTGCAGACCCTGGGGGTCCACAGCCAGTGGAGCACCCACTGTAGGAAGCAGTGGGGGGATCAGGGATGCTGGGCCCGGAAGTCCGTAGAGGCAAAGCTGGAGATTCCCTCCCAACGAGGAAGGGGTGCCCGTCAGACCTTGACCCCCCCTAATGGCCCGCATATTGGCGGTGGTCTACCCTAAGTTGGAAGGGTTTGAGGGCAGCACAGCAGCCACAGGGAGGTAAGTACTGACTACAATCATTTACATCCCTCTGCCAGGTCAGTGTATGATGTGATAGAATCTAAGCTGTGACAATGTGGTTAGTGCAAAAGGTAAAAATCTCATAGGAACACCTAGATGTACAGTCCTCAACATTGGTACATAGGTATGCACACAGTATTGTTTATAGGGGCATATTACTCACCTCTACCATCCCTTCTGTACAAAAGCATATGATGATGCACATGTGACTGTGTCATATGTGTACCACAACACTGTTCTGTATACCCTGCAGGTTGATCCTTGCCACCTACAGATCCATACTCCCAATATCCTGATGGTAAGTTGTCCTGGTCTTTGCCCTCTGTCCATTCCAATGCCCCTTGATCCATCTCTATGTACAACATGGAGCCTGACACGTTAACAACAGTCCTACTATTCCTAAGGTTTCAAATGAGTGCCAACGTTTTGTGAGGCTGTGATTTCAATCTGACATTTCATAAACCACACTTGCTACACTTACTCAGACCTGTTAGGAGGTGTCACCATTGGTAAGTGAGGACTGTGCATAGGCACCTGCAATGTTTAATCAGAAAGGACATCCTATATATTGGAAACCACGGTGGTATAACTAGACTCCTAGTGCAACCCATATAATTGATATAAGAGCTCAGACTATTAGTACCATGTACATCTCCTTTGGATGGTAAGTGGCTACACAGTAATCTCCTAATCCAATGTGTAGTGGGCAGGCTAAATATGCCAAGACATCTTTTTAATAGGTACAATCTACACTGATTTTTGCCAATATCATGTGTACATTGTTAGGTTCTGCCATATATCAACATGCAATGCAATTTAAACATACTTTTTTTTTGCTATTGTGGATATGTTTTGAAGGCTTTTTGCATGGAAACCTTTTGTTTTCACTTACTTAATTGTGTTGCAGGTGTGGTAGTTCACATTCACATGTTGGTGGGGTATGTGTAGTCAATCATTTGGCTTGCTTCAAGGTGTATGTCTCTATCATAGTAACCTCAGACGTGGTTTATGGCACTGACATTTTCCTATACAGATGTAAGATTACTAATCTCTGAAGGGTGGATAGTGATGTTGCCACTTAATTAATGGGCTATTGATGTTGCCACTCATCATGATTAGTTGAACTGAATGTGGTCTTCATGCACATGACAGGTGTCCATTATATTTAAGATGTTGGTACGCTACTTGTGGTTGTCCATTGGTAAATCCTGTGGGCTAAGTAGGCCCCTATAAGTGTACATGACTTTGTTTTCAGGTGGAGAATGACTAAGATGAGTAGGTCCACAAAGCCTATATAATCCATTCTACAATCCTATTGGTACATGTGTTTGGATTTGGACATGGAGTTAGACTCTATCATACTAGAAATTTGGATATGCCAAATAGAGTAGGTGCATGTGAACCAATTTCAATATTGAAGGTTGCAAACACTGTGGCACAAAATGTTTTTCGCTTGTATGCAACATGCTGTCTTGTGTTTCGCATTTGATGAGGGTCCTTTCCTGGAACATTACATCAGGTCATGTTATGAGTATGTGTAGATTTGGTGTCTGTGTTATGTGGAAATCAGTCTTACCACTATTTCCCATAGCTTGGTTGTTGTTTTACAATGTTGCTTTGGATAAGAACCCAAAATCATGTTGCCAAGTCAGCTTGCAATGGAATGGTTAGTGTGATGGCTGTACTGATAGGATGGCGGTGTTGTTGTGAGATAGGTGGCTTATGTGATGTGTGCCATAGTTGTTATGTAGGAGTGTGTGACATGATATTGGCACCACCTTGGTTCCTCCTGGGGGTGTAGTACACCTAGATGTAATGTTAGTGATGTGTATAATGTGATGTAAGTGTATGAAAAGAATGTGATCACCCTACCACTCTCTCTGTTTTTCAGCATTGGCAGGCAAAGGAGACGGGGCACAGCTGAGTGGGGAAGCTGCTGGCCACGGGACTTCAGGTCCTGATACCACCGACACTGAGGGACCCAGTGGCCAAGAGGGCGAGGAGAGTGCCACAGGGGAGACAGGATCCACATCATCATCTTCAGAATCCTCCTCCAGTGGACAATCCCTGGTAGTGGCGGACCCATCTGGGAGCACCCCAGCACCATCTCTGTCCGCCACCCCCCTTCCTACCACCACCCTCACTGTAGCTCCCCACCCAGTTGGCCATGTCCTCTCACCAAAGGGGGTGAGCATCTCCTTTGCCACAGGCACCTCTGCGCCAGCCCCTGATAGCCCTGCTGCCTTCAGTGAGGAGGCTATTGACCTCCTGAGGTCCATATCTGTGGGTCAGTCGACCATTGTGAATGCCATCCAGGGACTGGCAACTCAAATCCAACAAAGTAAAACGTTCCTGGAGGGCATTCACAGTGCACTGGCTGGCCTACAGAGATCTTTTCAGGCTGTGGCCTCCACAATGACGACAGACAGTCAGCCTTTGTCTACTGTCCCCCCTCAACCTTCTTCTTACCAATCCCAAACCTCATCTCCCCAACTCAGCCAAAGCACACAAACAGACAGGCATGCATCCACCTCAACATCCAAAGGTAGCTCAGACAAACATAAGCACCACAAGACACACCACCGGCATGCAAACAAGCAACATTCAGATGGACACACGGAAACAGCCACAACCTGCCTTGACACCCCCACCACCCACAGCATCACAGACTGACACACCTGCAGACACCACACCAACATTCACAGATCCAACCACCACACCTATCCTACCAACAAACAGCACCACAACAGATACTTAGACATCCAAACCAGTCACCACACCGCAGACACCACAAGCACTGACACGCCTACATGCAGCACACCCACTACACCTGCAGTCACCAACCCAACATACAGTTACCCACTCACCATGGCATCCCTCAGCACCACCACACCCCTCATCCCAAGACACATAAACACCCTACCTCACCCACCCAACAGACACCCACCACCCACAAGCATACCTACCACAAACATGCACCCAAGACATCCACACAATCACTTCACACAACCACTTTTTCTCCCTCCACACACAAACCCTTTAACTATGAACGTCCCTATGTGTGTAAGAAATCTTTCCTTGCTGAGTTTGCCCTTTTCCCTACTTTGCACCTCCCCCAGTGAGAACACTAAACATTCAGTTTCCCTCCCTAAGTCAGTTCCTTCCACCTCCCGGGCCTCCCCTACACCCCCTGCAAGTACCCATGCCCCTCCCCTGCCAAGAAGTCTACCCCTCCAAAGAAAACCCAACCCTCCCCTAAGCCTAAACCTAACCCCTCTCTCAAGCCAAATCCCAAAGGCCCCCTTCCCAATCTCAAACTCACTCCCCCTCTGCCACCCCCCAGATAATCCCTGAGGTGCGTGCCTGCCCCTTGATGCCCCTACCTGTGGAGGTTACATGGCAGTCAGGAGTCAAGTTCGGGGCACCCATATGTGGATTGTGTGCACAAGAACTTACACATATGGACTGGCCTATGGTCTTTGACTTTTAAATTGAATATTTCTAAATGTAATCTAACCAACCAATAGTTGGCTTTAAGGTTACATCTTTGTTTTGCATTTATTTTCCTAGGGTAGAGTTGTTCCTGGCTGACATTGGTTGTGTGTGTCAGTATTTGTGTGTGTGTGGTGCTTATGCTACCTGTATTGTTAGGGCAGTATGTGAGGTTGAGTGCAGTGCTTTTGTCCCCCAGTGATAGGGTGTGTATTGTGTGATGGGCATGTGTATGTTGGAAACATGTTGTTGTCATGGTATTGAGTGGTGTTTGTGTTGACATGTGTTTGTTGCTGTGTTGTGTGGCTTTGTGTGCTTTGACTTTTTCGTGTGAATGTTTTATGCATTGTATGATGGATACGATGTGCTGTGTGTGTGATGTATATGTCTATTGTTAAGTTGTATGGTAGTATGATTGTGTGTGTTTGTTCCCTATTGGTTGTATGTTGTGTTGTATGTGTGATGTGTCCTTGGGTAGTGTGTATTGTGAGTGCTTGCCAGTGTATTGAGGATGTGGCAGTTGTGGTGTTGTGGTGACGTATTGTGGTGTTGTGTGGTATTGTGTGTGACTGGGCCTGTTCTGTGTTTCCGTGAGTAAGTGTGTGTTTTTGATGTGTGTGTCTGTGTGTGTGTGGGTGTGTGTGTGTGTTTGTGTGTGTGTGTGTGTGTGTGTGTGGTGGCCGTAGTGTGTGTAGTGTGTATGTGCGGGTGTTTGTGTGGCTGTATGTGAGTGTGCGTGTCAGTGTGAAGTTATGTGTGTGTCACCCTTGCACCCTCTTCCTCATAGTATGTTGTGTGAGTGTATAAACATTGACAATACTCAACAGTAACAGGTACGTGTGTGTACTTACAGTTGCTGTTGTTGTCATAGGTGAAGATTCCAAAATCTTTGGGCAAGCAGGGGCAGTGGGATGACGTCTAGTTGTGGTCCCATGGCGGCTCCAGACGAGTATGGCTTCCTGACAGCGAGTGTTTCCTTTTATGAAGTTCATTTCTGCCTGGGTTTCCATGGTGGTGCGACCGTGGTAGAAACATTGGCAGCGTGCAACCTCGTAATCTGTCTGGCGAAAATATGGTCTCCGCAGCCCTGCAGGTGCCTTCTGTCGTCCGTGGCGGTCTGACCACAGTGGTGGTGCCGGCTGTGCTTTGGCTGTATTCTGTTGGGAATACCGCCGTAGTCATAATTTGGCCGTCTTCTCTGCCAGCCTGGTGGCAGTACAACCGCCACCGCTAACATTACGGTCCTGAGACCGCCAAACTCGGAATGAGGCCCATAATGTTTAAAAAAACTAGAAATTCATTTAAAAAAATCAAAGGTTACTGGGACGTTAAAGTTAGGAAATAGAGTATAAAAAAACCTTAGAAATTCACTAAAACTAGATGTTACAGGGACGCTATAGTTTGGTTCAGATTTTACATGCACAAAACCATAGAAATTCAGCTATTGTAGTTAGAGTTATTTCAAGTAACTATAACTCGTGCCCTAAGGTAACTATAACTTGCATCCTCGTCATGCACTGCTAATTACCCCAGATATTACATTACTCATGACATCTTCTATGACATAATTGATAATATTACAGTCACATTTGCAGTAAAATAATTTATGAGAAAACTGTGTATGGTGAGAGCGTGAGTTATAATGACCTTTGGGCACGAGTTATAGTTACTTGAAAAAAACTCTAACTATAATAGCTGAATTTCTATGGTTTGTGCATGCAAAATCTGAGCCTATCTATAACGCACCAGTAACCTTTCATTTATTAGTGAATATATATGTATATTATATGTGTGTGTGTGTATACAAAATCTAATAAAATAAAATCTAATATTTCGGAAATTGATGCTTAAAATTTAGGTGACAAGGTAATGGAGATTCCACAATATTCCTCAGTATCAGCTGTTCACAAATTAAACATGTTATGAATCAGGTGTGTACATCACTGTGCACATAACTGTACCTTTGTGCTGGATCCAAATCTGCCGCACAATCATCAAATGATATGCATGTTTCTGTATACACATATTCCATTTAAAAAAAAGGTGTGTACATCATTGTGCATATACTTGTAGTGTGATGTGGGAGTCTGTGCATTATTGATCGTAACCGTAACAGTATGAATAGAGGTGTGTAGAAACAAAATTGTGTTACGTTGAATGCACAAATGATTTCACCCCACTACCAACATAGAGTTGATGAGCAGGTGCTTTCTACAGAACCCCTGAGCATTCCACCAGAAGAAGCTCCCACCAAAGAAAATATTTGAGCAGAATAAAAGTTTCACCTTATCCAGTGCTTGTCGTTCCACAGCAGAAACGACACAAGCCTGAACTCAGACACAGTGAAGTTAAAATTCAAAATGGACAAATAATCCCAATCTGAGTGCGTTACACATGTGGGTATGATTGACACCATCTGAAACCTGTTGATCACCACTATTATAAAGATAATAAAGAGGTGGTCACAATGCAGCAGATCTGGTTTGTTAAATTCTTCAGTACAGCAGGAAGAATAGCTCTCCAGCACTACCACTTCCGCCTCTCACTTAACCACACGAAATTCTGTCATGTTCTGCTCTTTTATAGCCTTAGAGCTCACAGTAGGGGGCTCTACCAGCCATTAAAGGGCTGCTCAAACGTTAAAGGCCCAAGCCGAAGGCAAGGGCCTTTAACAAGGGAGCGGGCCTTTAATTTCCGGCAGAGCCTGCTACGGCGGGCTCAAAGGCTATTAGAACATTCTGCCACTAGAGGGCAGCATGTTCTAATAAATAAAACAAAGTACTCACAGAGCCGCGCTGTGAGGCCTTTGTTCACAGCTGTTGCTGTGAACAAAGAGAGCATTGGAATGTTGAGACTTCGGGCTTTTACCAGCCAGTAAAAGCCCAGAGCACTCCATTGTCTGCAATGGATATCCCAACATTCCAATGTTCTAATATAGCCTTAGAACCCGTCGTAGTGGGCTCTACCGGCTATTTAAGGCCGGCCTTTAATAGCCGGTAGAGCCTGCTAAGGAGGGTTCTAAGGCTATTAGAACATTCTGCCATTAAAGGGCAGAATGTTCTCCTAAATAAAACAAAGGCTTCACGGAACCGGAGGGGATTAAAATCCCCTCAGGCTCCGTGAGGCTTTGTTCACAGCTACTGCTGTGAACAAAGAAGATTGGAATATTGGCACTGCAGGCTTTTACCGGCCAGTACAAGCCCGGAGCACTCCATTCTTTTCAATGGAGCTGCCAACATTCCAATGTTCTAATGAAGATTAGAACCATAGCCACATTCCAAACATGTGCACAATCATGAGACCATACCACAATTACATCCTCACACTTCTTCCTTGTCCCAGTCCTGACAATATTGAGGAGATACCCAAGCTAAAAACAGGAGGCAGCCATGAATAAAAAGAAAACTATAAAAAAGAATTGCATTTGTTTTAATCAGATTAATTTCTGACAGAGGTCAATACTTGTGTTACAAAATCAGAATAAACACCTCTCCCTACATGCATCTTGGCTCATAAAGGTGTAAGGAGAGGGGAGGACCATCTATCAGTATTGCTTATGTCTTTTAAAGACTCTCCTCAAGAGGTATTAACTAGATGATTGACCATGCATAGGACCCCAAAGTTATGTACCAGCTGCATTATAGGCTGAAGTTGTTGCTTACCTAATCAGTAGCCCAGAATCACCCTAAAGGGATGTTGACCCAGATCTGAAGAACCAAAAGTAACAAACAGAGTATCAGATTTAGAAACAATGAGAAACAATGCTGTGCTCTAGAATAAGCCCCAGAATTCCCCTCACAGGTGATAGTGCACTTTACAAATACACATAACATCCTTCCCACATCTAGAGTGTTAACTCTCATTTTCTATTGAAAAGCTTAAGAATGAAAAACTGTGAGAAACAGTTCCTGTGAGCAATGAATTTTGATTGAACCTTGGGAAGAAAAGGAGGACGAGGTGTAACTGCTGCCTTATCAGAAAAAAAAATGGAAAAGGAACAGCAAATAGGAGACCTCCTAAATCTCCTACAAACATGCACTTCGAAAATGTCCTCAAAATGGTACAAAAGCAGATAAATATTGTAGATCCACCATTTGTAGTGGTTCAAAAAGAGGACCTTGAAGAGATTGTAATACTAAGGCAAGATCCGAAGGCAGAACCAATGAGTGGACTGTTGATCACCGCAGATAAAGCATCTGAAAAGTATGATTGCCAAACTAGAAACTGAAGTCACTTCTGACCCTCTAAAAACCTGGTCAACTTCCCACTTGCTATTGAGAGTGGCCAGATAAACCCAGGAGAAAACCATCTGTAAAGAAATCAATATTTTGATTGGCTCACAGAGGTGGCTTCAAGATTTTTATATAAATTCCATGATGCAAAATCTTGCCAGTGACGCACGTAAGCCTTAAGTATTGCCTGTCAGCAGGACTGCTGAATACAGAAGGATGCTGTTTAATTTGAACAACTTTTGGCCATCAATTCCTGCCTTTCTAAAAGCATATTCCCATATTTTGTCTCCGAAGAGTTGAATCTGGGTGAAGTAGAACTCTGAAAGAAAATGGGTGAATTGGAAATATCCATTAAAGGTGGATTGACATTTCCAGGAGAAAGGGGTACCACAGCTGCTGACAAGGCCAATATGGGGCAATTAACTACAGTACAGCTTTGTCATCTCTGATCTTTAGTTGTATACATGGTATAAGACGGAATAAAGGAACAGCATAAAGCAGTCCCTGAGGCAACTGTGGAGCTAAAGAATTGAACCCTATGCTCCCACTGATGGAATTAGAGAACAATACCTAAGAAGATACCCTATGATCTCACTGATGGAAATGGAGAGGCTAACCTGAGAAGGAGAGCATTCTCTTCTGTAACAAAGAAGCCTAGCCAAGGACATCCGTACTGCATTATCAGTTTCTGAAAGAGAACCGTACTTGGACACAGATGCATTCAGGAGAGAAACACTCAGCTCAAATGATCAACATGCACAGAAAATAACCATCAGGGAAAGGAGAATAAACATCAATCTCCTGGGCTACGGAAACTAAGCTGTCGATTCTGGTTCCACCATCTATTGGCATAAGCCCTTGCTACTCCTTTGTCTGTTCTTAAACTTACTGCATGGCCTTGAAAGATTGATGAAAAATGCAGAAGAGGCTATGGACCACTAGCATTTCTCTCCAATTGTACAAATTGTCTGTCTCCTCCTGATTACTTTGTCCTGAAAACTGAATGACACCTCAGTACCAATCTCTACCTCAAATTGTATGCATCTGTGGTGATCACCAATAATGGAGGAGGAGCTAAGTGAAGACCCTCGTCCAGGTGGTTTTTGGCTAACCCCTACTGAAACTCTTGGCTGATTAGAGCAGTTACTCTGACCAGGGATCTGTAATTCTCAAAAGCCGTATGCCACCCCTTTTAAATATGTCTGACTAAGGATAAAAAATGCAGGCAAGCCAAAACCACCTCAATCAGACAAGGTACTATGTCCCCTTGAACCTTTTGCCAGTCTCTTGCCATTGCCTCTTGTTAGCTTAAAAGAGCCATCAGTCTGTATGCAAGTTTTACTTTTTCTTGTGGAGGCCTATGGTCCTGTCCCAGGTTTGTCCAGAAAATCGCTCCTATAAATATTAGCTTCTGTGTGCTGGACCATGTAAGAGGTCTAATGGTTGATTTGAAAACTGTTGTGATTTTCAGAATGTATAGAATTTTTGTGTTTGGGGGTGGATTCTGTTATTTCCCCATGTCAACATTTTACTAGAGGCAGCTGCTATTAAGTTGGCCTCTGGGAGACACCACATGGTTCCTTCAGGATTAAAGCAGTCACTACATAGGAAACAGCGTTCTTGCGGATTTCTGAAAATCCTCAGACACCTTTGAAGAAGGTCAGCCAGTCATCTAAGTTAGGATCATTTTGAATTCCCTGAGAATGCAGCACACCAATCAATGGGGCCAATACTTTTGGGAAAACTAATGATGCTGGTGAAAGTCCAAATAGGAAGACCAGACACTGACAATGTCACCCCAACATGTAGAGCTTGAGATATGTTTGAGAATAACAATAGATAGGAATGTGCAGATATGGATCCAAAAGGTCCAGAGACGTTCTAAGCATCATCATTCAAATTATTGACTAGAGCGTGACCATCTTTAAAATATGATTCAGCACAAATGAACTGACTTTCTTTAAGCCCAGTACTGGACAATAGCCCCTTGATGGATTCTAAATTAAAAATAGGCTTGAATAACATCCCTGTTTTAGTTCTGTGGGAAGCACTGGAATAGTTGTCACTTTTTGTAAACGACTGCTCAATGCTTCCCAGAAATGCCTGATGGCAAAGGGGACGTTGTAAATATGGGGTGGGGTGGAAGATTTGCTTTGAAGGTGCCTGCTACTGAATTTGATAACCCATTTTATACTCTGCAAGACCTGCCATTTCTTGAAAGAAACTTTGAGGCAACACCCAACTGAACTCACTAGATAGGTATGGTTTTCAGCAGGAAGGCACTGAAGTGGGGACTTTGCTAGGACTTCTCTGAGAAGGAGGTTCCACAGTTACTACCTCTTCATGAAAAGAGCTGAGTAGAACTCTGTGATGTTGAACCAGGACCAAAATATATTTTTGACTGTTAGAAATTGGGTTATTAATATTGCAGGATGTGAAGCCTGCACAACTAATCGTTCCACAATTTCTCCTTTTTGAGAGCCAAGTACCCCATTGTGGCTCTTGACTCTGTCAGGGTAGTGAAGCAGAACAGTCCAAGACTTACTCAAGGGAGGTGGTTTGAGCTAGTAATCACCATTCACTAGCACACAGTCATAAAACTCAATAAGTGATTGTTCAGTCAGTGCCTTTTCTTTAGAAAAGGAAAAGTACATTTATTACACACATCACTAAATACAACACATTATTTTACAAATATATACAACAGACAGATTAAAAATACCTTGGTGACACTCTGAAATCACATAAGACCCCTAAAGGGCCATGATCCCTAAAATCACAGTGCCTCTCCACCTATACCAGATAGAACATCACAATATAAGAAGGTACAGTTTTAAATAAAGCATGCCTATGGGCATTGTCAAAGGGGTCACCACAACAACAAGTTCATCATATTATAAGACAAATAAACCACACGGTATAACCACCATCATTTCACTATAATCAGTGTTAACGTCATTAAAATATTGATAAAAAATCACTGTCAGTGTAAATGGCAAACAAGGCATTGAAAATAAACATATGATGTGTCTGGGTCTTTTTATGCACCTTCAGACCACATGAAAGGCAGTCACAGAAATAAAAGAACAAAAGCCCCATCCTTGGGAGTGTTTATAGTAAGGCTGAAAAGCCAGGAGGGTCATACATTTTATAAACCCAAAAATATAGGGTCAATTTGCCAAAAATTAAAACAAAGGGGGCTGCTGCACTCCTGCAGCCCCCAGGCACCTTCTCAATAGTGTTGGTGGTCCCCCTGTGCTTCTGGGGTCCCCACAAGAAGAGAAATATATGCAAATCAGAAAGCCTCACATGGCTTTATTGGGCGTTCCCTCGAGAAGCAGTGAATATTTTAATAGCAGCTCTCTCGCTGTGCTTGGGAGAGCGCATAGCTTTTATTATTTTTTTTCTATTTTTGTTGGGGATACCTGGTCCCATCAGGGTACACCAACTAGCCTCTACATGAGAGGCAGCACGGGGACCCTTTCCTTGCTGCCTCTGCTGGCTTCCTCCCCAGCCAGCGTCCATTTCTACCAGTGCACGAGCCAGCTGCCTGCTTCTCTACTGTCAGCTCCTTGTGGGCAGGGCATTCTTTGTGCGGTGGCTACCCCTCCTCCCCCAGGCACAGGGAGCAGGAGGTCAAGCCACCACCTCTACATATATATATATCCATAAATGCATAGGAAATTGAAGGAGCAAAATAAAAAAGTTACAAGCTTGCTAAATTTCCACACATCAGAGAGTATGTGGATGGAACATATGTTCCTATTTGTCCTCCATCTCAACCAGAATATCTGTCTGGAAACAGAAAAAACACACATTCCGTCAATTTTCAAGTTGTGTATGACATAAACAATTTAATAACTGACATTGTGTTACAAACAATACCCAGGAAGCACACATGACGCCTTCATGTTTAGGCACAGTGGAATGTACAGGCGGATGGAAAGAGGGAGTTTGGTGATGGCTATTTAGTAGGTAATTATATTAAATATAAGTACACATATGTTTGGTGTAATAAAATGAAAACTGAAAGAAAGCTCGCAGTTATTTACTCACAGTTGCGACCCCTGGCTTGCCCTTTGTGACCCCTGGCAGTGCTTTTGCAACCCCTGGCTTCAGAGGTAGCACATTCAGTGCCAGGAACACAGTGGTAGCTCGTCTTATGAACGTCAGTTGGGGCTCGACACCTGTTTGTTTTCTGTTCATTTTTATTTCAATAATAATGAATAATAATATATTTGTTGGACCTGGCTTTTTGACGGGGACATCCCCAAACTTTTTGCCTCCTTCCTCCTATTTTTATGACCTGTTGTTGTTGGCTTTTGACCTCTGGGCACTTTACCACTGCTAACCAGTGCTAAAGTGCATATGCTCTCTGTGTAAATTGTACTACTGATTGGTTTATCCATGATTGACTATTTAATTTACTTGTAAGTCCCTGGTTGAGTGCACTACATGTGCCTAGGGCAGGTAGATTAAATGCTACTAGTGGGCCTGCAGCACTGGTTGTGCCACCCACCTCAGTAGCCCCTTAACCTTGTCTCAGGCCTGCCATTGCAAGGCCTGTGTGTGCAGTTTCACTGCCACTTCGACTTGGCATTTAAAGGTACTTGCCAAGCCTAGAACTCCCCTTTTTCTATACATAAGTCACCCCTAATGTGTGCCCTAGGTAACCCCTAGAGCAGGGTGCTGTGTGGGTAAAAGGCAGGACATGTACTTGTGTGGTTATATGTCCTGGTAGTGTAAAACTCCTAAATTCGTTTTTACACTACTGTGAGGCCTGCTCCCTTCATAGGCTAACATTGGGGCTGCTCTCATACATTGTTGAAGTGGCAGCTGCTGATCTGAAAGTAGCAGGAAGGTCATATTTAGTATGGCCAGAATGGTAATATAAAGTCCTGCTGACTGGTGAAGTCGGATTTAATATTACTATTCTAGAAATGCCACTTTTAGAAAGTGAGCATTTCTTTGCACTAAAATCTTGTTGTGCCCTTCAATCCACGTCTGGCTAGGTTTAGTTGACAGCTCCTTGTGCATTCACTCAGACACACCCCAAACACAGGGTACTCAGCCTCACTTGCATACATCTGCATTTTGAATGGATCTTCCTGGGCTGGGAGGGTTGAGGGCCTGCCCTCACACAAAGGACTGCCACACCCCCTACTGGGACTCTGGCAGACAGGATTGAACTGAAAGGGGGCTTGGTGCATTTCTAAGACACTCTTTGAAGTCACCCCCACTTCAAAGGCACAACTTAGTATAAAACAGGGCCTCTGCCCTACCTCATCAGACACTTGCTGGAGAAGAAACCTGAACCAGAAACTACAACCTACCAAGAAGAACTGCCTGGCTTCTCAAAGGACTCACCTGTCTGCTTTTCTACAAAGGACTCCTGCCTTGCTGTCGGCCTGCTGCCTTGCTGAACTCTTGTCTGGCTGTAAAAGTGCTCTCCAAGGGCTTGGATAGAGCTTGCCTCCTGTTCCCTGAAGTCTCAGGACCAAAAAGACTTCCCTTTTTCACTTGGACGCTCCGTGCGCCGAAATTTTCGACGCACAGCTTGTTCCGCGGCAAGAAAAACGCCGCACACCTACGCTGATCAACGTGACGCCTTCGGGACAATCGAAACTTTGACGCACGGCCTGACAAGGACAATGCCGCCCGACTTCCAAGGAGAAATCGACGCGACGCCTGCCGTGAGATCAAAACTTTGATGCACGGCCTCGCAAGGACAACGCCGCCCGACCTCTAGAGGAGAAATCGACGCGACGCCTGCCGTGAGATCAAAACTTTGACGCACGGCCTCGCAAGGACAACGCCGCCCGACCTCTAGAGGAGAAATCGATGCGACGCCTGCCGTGAGATCGAAACTTTGACGCACGGCCTCGCAGAACGACGCGCAGCCGGAAAACAAGCAGGAAAATCCACACACAGACCCGGGACATCTGGTAATCCCCGCGACCCAGAGAAAGAGACTGTCAGCGCGCCGGAAAACGACGCACGACTTCCCCGCGTGGAAAATAACGACGCAAGTCCGTGTGTGCTGGGGAGAAATCGACGCACACACCCTTTTTCCACGCACCTCTTCCTTTGTGGCCCTCTGAGGAGATTTTTCCACTCCAAACCAGGTACTTGTGCTTGAAAGAGACTTTGTTTATATTCTAAAGACTTAAGACACTTTGGCCCGTATTTATACTTTTTTTGCGCCGCATTTGCGTCGTTTTTTGACGCAAAAACTGCGCAAACTTGCAAAATACCATTGTGTTTTGTAGGTTTGCGCCGTTTTGCGTCAAAAAGCGGCGCAAATGCGGTGCTAAAAAAAGTATAAATACGGGCCTTTATATCACTTTTCAGTGATATCTTTACAAATTCATATTGCAACTTTGATCGTTTTGACCTGCAAATACCCAGATAAATATTAGATATTTTTCTAAACACTGTGTGGTGTGTTTTTGTGGTGTTATATTATGGTATTGTATGATTCATTGCACAAATGCTTTACACATTGCCTTCTAAGTTAAGCCTGACTGCTCGTGCCAAGCTACCGGAGGGTGAGCACAGGCTGATTTTGGATTGTGTGTGACTTACCCTGACTAGAGTGAGGGTTCTTGCTTGGACAGAGGGCAACCTGACTGCCAACCAAAAAAACAATTTCTAACATTGGTGATCAGCGGTGAGGATAGGACTTGTGTTTGTGCAGTGACATACAGTAGCTAAGTATTTCACTACCTACCCACAGTTGAAGGTCAACTTGATTTTTCATCTTTTTTGGCTTTTGATTCTCTGATGTCCTCCTGGATATACTATTGATATTTTGGACTTTGGATTTTGGTTTTTGCTGGTAAGATCTTATCAGAATGGTATTGCTTACCTACTCATTCTTTGTTCGTACTGACCACCTCACTAAGGCTGACCTAAGGAAGCTTTGCAGAAAATGGGGCCTTCCTGTAGCAAGGAGATCTACTAAGGTGGAGATGCTACATAACTACATAGTCTGGGGGGAGAAAAGATGGGCAGAGAGAGAGGCAGCAAGAAACCAAATGACTAAGTACCTCTCAGATGAGGAGGAGGACTACGCACATGAGGAGGAAGACTGCTCACATGAGGAGGAAGACTACTCAGATGAGGAAAGAGACCCAGAGATAGATGAATGACTCCGAAGTCAAAGGCGACAGGAGCAACAATTAGAGGAGTATCTTGTAAGGGTTGAGGCAAAAAGACTCTTAGCCCTGGAAGAAGAAAAGATTGCAGCTCAAGAGCTGAGCTGTAAAGAGCTGAAACTGGAGGCCGGAAGGGCTGAGTCCAGTTCAGATGGTGGCAGCAAAAATCTTGCATCTAGTACTGCTGAAGAAGGGCACAAGCCCAGAGATGTGGTGCCCAACTTGAAGAAGGGAGTTGACACACCCCAGGCGGTTCAAGGGTATGAGGTAGTTCCCGTTATGCACAGGGTCCCTGAGAAGGATTGGGGAACTGGCACAGGGAGTCATATTCCTACTGGGGGGAGGGACACTTTACTGACTCTAGCAGAGAGTGACAGAGAAAAGGGTTCTCCCCTGGTGGACGTCCTGGATATAGAGTGTAGAGACATCCCAGAAGAGTATGGGTTGAGTGTCAGGGACAGACAGATACTGTCTCACCAGTCTCAGGAGGGTGAGGTAGAGTGCTTTTCCAAGGTTGAGTTACTGGGTGGTTGGGTGAAGGGTACTGTGGTTAATACATGTGAAGGGCAGAGTGATGTAATTGCTGGAGAGCATATGTCTGGTCCTTATTTTCCAGAGCTACGCCAACACCAGGTGGAGTGTGAGTTCTCTGACCCCAGGGAACTTACAATGGAGGCAGACTTCTGGGTGAGTACCAGAGAGTCTGAAGAGGCATTTGGGGGTGCTCCTGAAGGGAGTGGTCTAGGTGGTTCCCAACCGAGTGAGGTGGGAAAGGATTGTAGTGTCCCAGGTAGGTCCCAGGTCCTAGAGGGTTCCAGGAGGGAACACTAGGAGGGAAGCCTAGCCTGTACCGTAGGGCCACCTTTTGAGGGAAGCCCCGCAGTGTCAGAAGAACTTGGGGGGGTGACTGTAGCCAGCATCCCAACAGTTCTGGTGTCTGGCAGTACCCCTCCTAGTGAGGGGGTGCAGAAGTCCAGACATAGGGTTGAGAGGGGGTTGCAGACCCCAGTGGAGGACCTTGAGATTCAGTGGTCTGCTCTAAGAGCAGAGCCCCCCAGGAATGACCCAGGTGAAACCGTTTCTGGTTTGGGGGAAACCCAGACTCTGCCGGATGGGCAGAGTTCGGGAGACCTGCGCCAACCAGACTCTTGTGTGGCCCTTGGGGATGGTGTGTCCCTTGTGGGGGGTGAGAGTGCCCCCCAGGAAGTCCTGGCATGCCAGGCAAAGATTCAACCTCAGGGTGGTGACTCTGGGTTGGATACCCAGGTTCAGAGGTTAAACTCTGACCTGGTGGGAGGTAGGTGTGCCTCCCAAGAAGTCCTGCTGTGCCAGGCAATTGCCCAACCTCAGGGTGGTGACCCTGGGTTGGGGAACCAGGCTCAGAGGTTAAACTCTGACCTGGTGGGAGGTAGGTGTGCCTCCCTGGAAGTCCTGGCCTGCCAGGCAATGGTTCAACCTCAGGGTGGTGACTCTGGGTTGGCTAACCAGGGTCAGAGGATAAACTCTGACCTGTTGGGGGGTAGGTGTGCCCCCCAGAAAGTCCTGGTATGCCAGGCAATGGTTCAACCTCAGGGTGGTGACTCTGGGTTGGATACCCAGGTTCAGAGGTTAACTTCTGACCTGGTGGGAGGTAGGTGTGCCACCCAGGAAGTCCTGCTATGCCAGGCAGTTGTCCAACCTCAGGGTGTTGACTCTGGGTTGGATGACCGGGTTCAGAGGTTAAACTCTGACCTGGTGGGGGGTTGGTGTGCCCCCCAGAAAGTCCTGGCATGCCAGGCAATTGTTCAACCTCAGGGTGGTGACCCTGGGTTGGAGAACCAGGTTCAGAGGTTAACCACTGACCTGGTGGGGGGTAGGTGTGCCTCCCAAGAAGTTCTGCTGTGCCAGGCAATTGTCCAACCTCAGGGTGTTGACTCTGGGTTGGATGACCAGGTTCAGAGGTTAAACTCTGACCTGGTGGGGGGTAGGTGTGCCCCCCAGAAAGTCCTGGCGTGCCAGGCAATTGCCCAACCTCAGGGTGGTGACCCTGGGTTGGGGAACCAGGCTCAGAGGTTAAACTCTGACCAGGTGGGAGGTAGGTGTGCATCCCTGGAAGTCCTGGCTTGCCAGGCAATGGTTCAACCTCAGGGTGGTGACTCTAGGTTGGCTAACCAGGGTCAGAGGATAAACTCTGACCTGTTGGGGGGTAGGTGTGCCCCCCAGAAAGTCCTGGTATGCCAGGCAATGGTTCAACCTCAGGGTGGTGACTCTGGGTTGGATACCCAGGTTCAGAGGTTAACCTCTGACCTGGTGGGAGGTAGGTGTGCCTCCCAGGAAGTCCTGCTATGCCAGGCAATTGTCCAACCTCAGGGTGTTGACTCTGGGTTGGATGACCGGGTTCAGAGGTTAAACTCTGACCTGGTGGGGGGTAGGTGTGCCCCCCAGAAAGTCCTGGCATGCCAGGCAATTGTTCAACCTCAGGGTGGTGACCCTGGGTTGGAGAACCAGGTTCAGAGGTTAACCACTGACCTGGTGGGAGTTAGGTGTGCCTCCCAGAAAGTCCTGGTGTGCCAGGCAGTTGCCCAACCTCAGAGTGGTGACCCTAGGTTGGAGAACCAGGTTCAGAGGTTAAACTCTGACCTAGTGGAGGGTCAGTATGCCCTCCAGGAAGTCCTGGCGTGCCAGGCAATTGTTCAACTTCAGGGTTGTGACTCTGAGTTGGATGGCCAAGTTTAGAGGTTAAACTCTGACCTGGTGGAGGGTCAGTGTGCCCTCCAGGAAGTCCTGGCGTGCCAGGCAATTGTTCAACTTCAGGGTGGTGACTCTGAGTTGAATGGTCAGGTGCAGAGGTTAAACTCTGACCTGGTGGGGGGTAGGTGTGCCTCCCAGAAAGTCCTGGTTTGCCAGGCAGTGATCCAGTCTGAGGGTACAGACCCTGGGCTGGAAGACCAGGTTCAGGGTGTCCCCCCGGACCTGGAGGGAGGGGCTACTGATAACAGTGCCCCTACCATGTTGTCTTCTGAGGAGGCCACTCCTAGTTGGAGGGTGCTGGACCCCAGAAGGGAGTGCAGGGGGAGGGAAGCCTCACCCCGGGCCCTAGTCCAACCTGAAGGTACAGACCCCAGGTTGGAGGACCAGTTGCAGGTTAACAGCCCGGCACTGGTGGAGGAATGGTACAGGGCGACTTCTATAAGCACCCTGACCATGTTGGACTCTGGGGGTACCGCTCCAGGAGGGAGGGTACAGAGCCCCAGAGGGGAGGACCAGGTTCAGGCTGTCATCCCTGACCTGGTGGAAGGGAGAGTGGTTAAAGGGTGCCCAGCACCTGGGGCTACCGCCCCCCACTCTCCACAGCCACAGTGGTGGGAGAGCTTTGAGAGGCCTGGGGCCTGGCTCTCATCCCTGGCAGCTGTCAGTAACCACTGTGGCTTGCTGTCCGGGTGGACAGAGTTATCCCTGGGGAGGGGACAAGTGTCACACCCCGGGGGTAGAGTGGGCAACACCACTGTGTTGGTCATGGTGGTACTATCCTGCTCCTGGGATACATCTGTGAGCAAAGTAAGGTTAGGTGCTGCACAGATGGGATCCGCGGGTAAGGAGAAAGGTTCCCCATGGGTTGGCTTAGTGGGCCCTGAGAGTATGGACAGAGGGATCCAATTGGAGTCAGGAAGGCGAAGAACTGGAGCATGCCCCTGCTGTTGTGGGCCTGGGTCCTTGTTCTGTCGCCTCAAACAGGGAAGTACATCAAGATAGTGATTGTTCTCCCCTGGCTTTAGCCTGGTAGGGGGTCATGTTGGACCTGGCTTTTTGACGGGGACATCCCCAAACTTTTTGCCTCCTTCCTCCTATTTTTTCTGACCTGTTTTTGTTGGCTTTTGACCTCTGGGCACTTTACCACTGCTAACCAGTGCTAAAGTGCATATGCTCTCTGTGTAAATTGTACTACTGATTGGTTTATCCATGATTGACTATTTAATTTACTTGTAAGTCCCTGGTAGAGTGCACTACATGTGCCTAGGGCAGGTAGATTAAATGCTACTAGTGGGCCTGCAGCACTGGTTGTGCCACCCACCTCAGTAGCCCCTTAACCTTGTCTCAGGCCTGCCATTGCAAGGCCTGTGTGTGCAGTTTCACTGCCACTTCGACTTGGCATTTAAAGGTACTTGCCAAGCCTAGAACTCCCCTTTTTCTATACATAAGTCACCCCTAATGTGTGCCCTAGGTAACCCCTAGAGCAGGGTGCTGTGTGGGTAAAAGGCAGGACATGTACTTGTGTGGTTATATGTCCTGGTAGTGTAAAACTCCTAAATTCGTTTTTACACTACTGTGAGGCCTGCTCCCTTCATAGGCTAACATTGGGGCTGCTCTCATACATTGTTGAAGTGGCAGCTGCTGATCTGAAAGGAGCAGGAAGGTCATATTTAGTATGGCCAGAATGGTAATATAAAGTCCTGCTGACTGGTGAAGTCGGATTTATTATTACTATTCTAGAAATGCCACTTTCAGAAAGTGAGCATTTCTTTGCACTAAAATCTTGTTGTGCCCTTCAATCCACGTCTGGCTAGGTTTAGTTGACAGCTCCTTGTGCATTCACTCAGACACACCCCAAACACAGGGTACTCAGCCTCACTTGCATACATCTGCATTTTGAATGGGTCTTCCTGGGCTGGGAGGGTGGAGGGCCTGCCCTCACACAAAGGACTGCCACACCCCCTACTGGGAATCTGGCAGACAGGATTGAACTGAAAGGGGGCTTGGTGCATTTCTTAGACACTCTTTGAAGTCACCCCCACTTCAAAGGCACAACTTAGTATAAAACAGGGCCTCTGCCCTACCTCATCAGACACTTGCTGGAGAAGAAACCTGAACCAGAAACTACATCCTACCAAGAAGAACTGCCTGGCTGCTCAAAGGACTTACCTGTCTGCTTTTCTACAAAGGACTGCTGCCTTGCTGAACTCTTGTCTGGCTGTAAAAGTGCTCTCCAAGGGCTTGGATAGAGCTTGCCTCCTGTTCCCTGAAGTCTCAGGACCAAAAAGACTTCCCTTTTTCACTTGGACGCTCCGTGCGCCGAAATTTTCGACGCACAGCTTGTTCCGCGGCAAGAAAAACGCCGCACACCTACGCTGATCAACGCGACACCTTCGGGGCGATCCAAACTTTGACGCACGGCCTCGCAGGGACAACGACACCCGACTTCCAAGGAGAAATCGACGCGACGCCTTCCGTGAGATCAAAACTTTGACGCACGGCCTCGCAAGGACAACGCCGCCCGACCTCTAGAGGAGAAATCGACGCGACGCCTGCCGTGAGATCAAAACTTTGATGCACGGCCTCACAAGGACAATGCCGTCCGACATCTAGAGGAGAAATTGACGCGATGCCTGCCGTGAGATCGTAATTTCGACGCGCAGCCCCGCAGAACGACGCGCAGCCGGAAAACAAGCAGGAAAATCCACGCACAGACCCGGGACATCTGGTAATCCCCGCGACCCACAAAAAGAGACTGTCCGCGCGCCGGAAAACGACGCACGACTTCCCTGCGTGGAAAATAACGACGCAAGTCTGTGTGTGCTGGGGAGAAATCGACGCACACACCTATTTCCACGCACCTCTTCCTTTGTGGCCCTCTGAGGAGAGTTTTCCACTCCAAACCAGGTACTTGTGCTTGAAAGAGACTTTGTTTATATTCTAAAGACTTAAGACACTTTGGGGGTGATTCTAACTTCGGCGGGCGGCAGAGGCCGCCCGCCGAAGTTCCCCCACCAAAATACCGCTCCGCGGTCGAAAGACCGCTGAGGGTATTTTGGGATTTGCCCTGGGCTGGCGGGCGGTCGCCAAAAGGCCGCCCGCCAGCCCAGGGCAAATCAACCTTCCCACTAAGATGCCGGCTCAGAATTGAGCCGGCGGAGTGGGAAGGTGCGACGGGTGCAGTTGCACCCGTCGCGTATTTCAGTGTCTGCTAGGCAGACACTGAAATACTTTGTGGGGCCCTCTTACGGGGGCCCCTGCCGTGCCCATGCCATTGGCATGGGCACGGCAGGGGCCCCGCGTCACCCCCTACCGCCATCCTGTTCCTGGCGGGCGAACCGCCAGGAACAGGATGGCGGTAGGGGGTGTCAGAATCCCCCATGGCGGCGCAGCAAGCTGCGCCGCCATGGGGGATTCTAAGGGCAGCGGTAAACCGGCGAGAGACCGCCGGTTTACCCTTTCTGACCGCGGCCAAACCGCCGCGGTCAGAATGCCCTGCGGGGCACCGCCGGTCTGTCGGCGGTGCTCCCGCCGACCCTGGCCCCGGCGGTCTGAGACCGCCGGGGTTAGAATGAGGGCCTTTATATCACTTTTCAGTGATATCTTTACAAATTCATATTGCAACTTTGATCGTTTTGACCTGCAAATACCCAGATAAATATTATATATTTTTCTAAACACTGTGTGGTGTGTTTTTGTGGTGTTATATTATGGTATTGTATGATTCATTGCACAAATGCTTTACACATTGCCTTCTAAGTTAAGCCTGACTGCTCGTGCCAAGCTACCGGAGGGTGAGCACAGGCTGATTTTGGATTGTGTGTGACTTACCCTGACTAGAGTGAGGGTTCTTGCTTGGACAGAGGGCAACCTGACTGCCAACCAAAAACCCCATTTCTAACAATATTATATTGTATATTAATACAAAAAGGAGTACAATTGGCTGGGAATACTCCCTTCCATGGCAGCTGAGTTAAGTAAAAAATGATTTTAAATGTGTGTTATGTGCATACTTGCGGGTGAGAGTATATTTAAGTGAGAAAGTGTGTATAGTGTGAATGTGTGTATGTGTAAGTATGTGTGTGAGAGTGAAAGTGCAGGTCAAAGGCCACATGATGTCACTTCCACTACCCCTGGCATTTTGTTTAATTGACGTCCATGACTATACCTATCTTCCACAAAACAAAATGAAAGGTGATACAACACAGAACATTTTTGCACCAGGGATATGATTGAGTGGACATTTGGGCTGCTGAAAACTCGTTTCTGGTGCCTACATAAAAGTTGTTTTGTCTTACAATATGCTCCAGAAACTGCATGCACAATAGTGGCAGCATGCTATTCTACACAATATTGCAACCAGGAGAGGCTTACAGATCACCTTGTCAGACTCTGATTAAGATCCTGAGCCACCTGGTCCGCAGCCTACAGAGGAAAGTAGAGCAGTGGAGGAGAGGGGAGACAGTGATGGACCACATTGCCAACAGTTACTTTTCAGGGTAAGTCATATGTGAAATTACAAGTGAAATAAAATCTACAATGTTTGTTTAATGCTTCAAAGTAGAGAAAATGTTATTGTCTGGTTTTGTTAATTTGTTTTAAGCCAATTTTTAGCTGTGACGTGCAAATCTTACATAATGTCAACATCCAATCAAAACACAACATCAACAAAAACACAAATATACATTACTACTGTTACTTCATGTACTGTGCCCTTCACTGTTTCTTCGGCTGTGTCTCTAATGAGTTGTGCCCACAAGCTGAGCAGGATACGTGTGGCTGCTTCTGTGTGGCAGTGCATCTGTGGCAGAAATGCTGCTGACACTGGCAATTTCCCCACTATCTTGAGGTTCATCACCTTCCCCACTAGCTATGTGACCAGTTTTTAGGGCCTTGAATGTAGAGGTACTCTGTCCTAAGCCCCTTGAGATGTCACCTCTAGGGTGGCCCATTTTCATCTGGAGAGTGACTGTTTGCCTAGATAAGTTTGAAGTGCGATGAGCTAATCTCCCAATTGAACTGATTAAACCATCCGTTGTGGCTGCAGTGATTCTCTTTCCACACCTCTGATTGGTGTTAATCTCCGCCATGCGTTGGCATAATTATTGGCATAAATATTCAAGGGCATGGTGAGGCTGTCCAATTTAGTGCCCCTCTATGCTTGGTTTTCAACCAATTGATTGTCCACATTAGTGAGCCCGAATGAAATGCATTGCTGCATGTTCTGTAGTTTTTTGTTCACTGTTTTTATCTACTTATGTTGCAGATGCTGAATTTGCAGCATGGAACCCTCAAGGCCACCAAACAACTGAGCATTTTCTGACGTAACTTCAGACAATGATGTTTGGTTTCCATGACATGTCTCTGTGAGCACACACTGGGACACACTGCTTTTGGGACCTCACAACTGGCTGCAGGGTTGTAATGTGAGGCTGTTGAACATCATCCTCATCCACTGAGTGGCCATGAGGTGTGGCTGGCTGACTCTCTATTTTTATGGAATCTTCAACCACCATCTGTGACTCATCCTGTCCCTCCACATTAGGTGCAATCATTGTCTTCCTCAGGGTAATCTGTTTTAAAAATAGACATAATTAATTTTTGTATGAGGGGAAAATCACTTCTAATATTTTACTATGATTTGTGTAATAAATTTCTAATACTGACTAAAGTGAGTGAATTATCAGCCGCAAATACCATAAGGCACTCAGAAGTTATTTTTGCAACTCCTTAATAATAACTCTGTATTATGTTTTTTGATTAATGTATGTAGTGGGCGGTTTTAGGGTAACAGATATCAATATACTAAACATTTTAGACTTACCTTGAGATGTTTCAGGTGCTGATGTATCAATACTCATCCGCTTTGCAATCTAAGGTCATACTACCTCCTTCCAACCTCTTCCAAATTTTGTCAGTGGAGCACTGCGTTACCCTGACAGCACTGATTTTCTTGTGTATATCCTGCCAGATTTTTTCTTCTGAGTCTCCAGGACAGTCATAGATGACCTTCCAAACAAGGACATCATGGTTGTTGCTGCACTCCTTAGTCAGGATCTTGAAGTTTTTTTCCGAAAAACATGAGTTTTTTTTTTATTCCCCTTGCCTTCTTCTCCGGGTCTTGGCTGGCGATTGCTGGGTTTGAAAGATGTGGCTTGCTGGTCCAAGTCGCAGTTAGCAGGCAGCTGTTCTCTACCCGTATTCTGGCTGCTTTTCAAGGTTGAAATGAGGCCTGGCTTTGAGGTCATTACCCAGAACCAGGAAGTGCTTTTTGGTGTTTGCAGTCACTGTTGCAATTTAGGTAATTGCAAATTGCGATTACCAAAATAAAGAAGTGACCACTTTGGGATTTGCAAATTCTCAAGGTAAAACATACTTACATATTGATTTGTGATTTCCTAATTGCGATTCACTACAAGTCTCTATTTGGACATCACAGATCAGTACTTTTGTACATCTACCTCTTGGTTCTGTAGCTGGTGAAGGTCCCTCTCAAGCTAGAGGAGTGACTCTACAGCCAACACAATCATTGTTTGTATTATGTAATTCAACGGTGGGACCTCATGTCACTGAGAGTGCACATCATCAATTTTTTGTTCTTTGTGTTGTTCAGCAGACCCAGGAGCAGGTTCACAAGAGCAACACTTATCCATATGCGTGCACATCTCCTTTCTGCAATGCAAACACTTCAACAGAAGCACAAACACAATGCAGAACCCATCAGCTATGTCCATGGAATCTCGCAGGTCTCACTGAAGTCTCGCTAGGCCGTCATCAAACACTGCTGTTGGGGAAAGCCGTTCATTTTTTCCAGCCCATTTTAGCAGAAAGAAAATACCTTGTATTAAGCCTCTCCTTTAATAAGAAAAAGAAAGGGATATAAAGCTTACTGGCATGCAAGTTGATATTGTGACAGCAGGCCTGTCATGCCTTCAGCCCATTACGTAACGCTTTTTCGGCTGAAGCATGAAAAACAAGAATTACAAGCCGAATAACCTAAGATATAATTATTTTAGGGACCACTATAACAGCACCCTTCATACAAACTTCATAAGCAAACGTTAATGATACATCTTATCTTAAGCTCTACAGAAACAAAAACAGGAAGTAGGAAAGAGGTGGCTGCCTTATTATTCTGCTGAAGAAGGGAAGGGGCCTAGGTAAAGGAGATGGAAACTGACTGTATCCTTTTACTTTGTAAAATATTCTATTATTGGATAGGTGAGTGGGTTCTATGTGATGAGTCAAAACCTCAATATTGTTAGGACTGGAATGAGAAAGATGGTCGAGAAGGTAATGAATTGTTACAGGTGTCTAGGTATGTCGTTAAATTAAACGCATCTGTAATAGAAAGATAGAACTCACGTTTTCGTAGAGATATTAGAGTTCTTCAGATATTATGTACTGTTTCAAAATTATTTAGCGACACTCTTTCCATTCAGCTAAAGATGGACTTTCCTCAACTTTCCAAAAGTGTGATAATTAGGCCTTATTTTCAAATACACAACAATTGCTAACTAAACTACCTGAATGGTACCATCATGTTGTGTATGATGTTATCTGGCATGGCATATTAAGGATCAAGCTGCAGTATAAGGCCAAAGTTATCATGCAAATGCTTTGACATATTTTGTTTTATACGTTTTTACTTTTCCGCCTTTAGTTCGAAAAAACCTTTAGTTTAACACCATTTAGTTTAAAGAAAATGTGAAATTATGCCTCTGACCTTTGTCACAATTTACCATTACCAAAATGTGGGTCGAACATCCATATTAGCACACACTTGAATTGAGATAGTACATTCATCCTTTTAAAGTAATTGCAAAGCATAGTGCCGGAAAATCACATCTTTCTGGTCAGAGTAAATAGTCATATTCTCATTTGTTTTTATGTTTTTTTAACAAAATGCTGTTAAACCAACTATGAACTAGGTACTTAGTCATGTAACAAATTTGAACTCAGTGATACACATTACATTTTTTTAACTAAAAGCTTCGAGCACAAGCATGTTTCTTTTTTGCTGAAAAAGTAGACGCCATAATTACAGATTTGAACAAAGTCAAAACATGTGCCCCCATGAATCACTCTCGGTGTGTTTCATTCAGCGACCTTCACTCAGGCTCTTCATTTTTCTTGCACTGTTGTATAGGGGAGCCTGTACTTCCAGAAATAATGTGTTCTTCCAAACATCTAAGTGTAATCCTCCACTCTAGAACCTCAGACATGATGCTCACTTTCTCCTCCAAAATTTGAATAAAATACAATTATTTTGAAATCTTCCTGGGAATTCTGGACTACACGGCTCAAGAAAGCTGGACCGAAGCAAATATTTAAATACTGACATTGTCAAAGCCAATAGGTCTGTCTAGAAGTTTCAGATATAAGTCAGACCTATTGATTTTTCCAATGGCAATACTTTAAACAAGAACGAAATTGTTTCTTTTGCAACCTTGCATAGTGCGTGATGCATTCTCAGCCACCACAGTGCATAGTAGGGATTCGGATCATGTGTGCGGCTATATAAGTATTCTGAGCCTATAAATAGGTGTTACAAAGGACTGAGGGGACAGCAAATACCCCAAAATCCTAATATAATTTCAAGTGCATATAAATGCCTTACATAACCTTTCAGTATAATGTTTAATTGCACGTCTTGATCTTCTTTCATACTAAACGGAATGAGTCAATGATGTCTTTGCATAAAATGAGCACCGAGATTTTCAAAGAGAATCTGCTACACGAAGACTATACAGAAGGTACAAGAGTGACAGTTAAAATGTAATAACTTCAGAAGTGCAGATGCTTCCTTCTGAGTGTCTTCTAAAGACATATTCACTTTATCCTTGTTTGCAAGGGGGTGAGGGTGATGCGAGAGAGAGAGTGTGTGTGCGCGTGCGTGTGTTTTTGTAGGTGTGTATTTCTCACTATACTGTGGTAAACCTAGTGATCGTTGCAGCAGGAAGCTTTTGATCTGAAGAGCATAGTAGTACATAAGGAGATCGTGTTAAAAGGCAGCACATTCTCAATTGGTGCTCCAAGAATGAGATCCTAGAACGGAAGAGATTGTTCGGATATCTCTTGCAAATCCGGGACAAACAAAACTGTTCAAGCTAAATGGTCATGGAGAGAGCAACCACATTTCCAGATCAGATGGAACTCCATATGTGATCCACTTGGGCCTAATAAACTGACCCCGACATCCACCTACTGAGTGACAATGGATCCCTTCTCTACAGAGATCTGCAGAAGGTGCTGCTGGGTGGGAAAGACAGAAATACCATCACAGCTAGGGTGCACAGTGGGCCCAACCCCATTTTGGAGGATGCAGTTTTTTAAAGATCCTTTAAAATGGATAGTTCGGTGTGCTACACAAACATGGCAGACATGCGAAGAAGTGTTTACGTAAATGAGAGGCAACATTACCCTACAGAGCCAAATGGGAGCATACTGCAATTCCTGGGCTGCTCCTCTGCAACTAATGAGCTTTCTCATGTTAAAGAGAAACACACTGAAAATTCTGTGCAGCTCCTCAATTGTGCAGATTGTGTGCTTCTGCCCCCCAAATATCACTGGACATGTGCAACAAACATCCAGATTTTATGTGCATGATACAGCACTGTGATAGAAGCAGTCAGACCAAAGAGGTTTTTGATGCCAATCACCAAAGCTTTAAAGGAAAGTCAAACAGCACAATGTAAACATCCATAGAGAATTGTGGGTTTGTTAGTCAGCCTATCGAACTAATGCATCAAAAAATCAAAACACAGGAAAGCCAGTGATAGAGGAGGGTTGACCTAAAACTCACTTTTTCTCTTTAAACTTCCTTTTGCAGCTTTTTGGAAAATTGATGACTTGAGCTATCACTACTCGAACCTTAGAAACCAACTTTGAGATGAGAGCCCAAACTGTTTCTGTACTTTCCCGAACTACTTCATCACAACATCATCCAACATATCTCCAAGCACTGTTATTCACTTCTTGCTAAGAGATTCACTTTGTCTTGAGATTTCTACTGAAAATTCGGGATGCAGCTAAAAAGGGTGTAAGCCCTTAAAGTGACTGGTTCACTCACCCACTTATACCGAGCTTCACTACAAAACTCACCAATTCTCAACTGTAAGATAAAGCACTCCTATCCTATCAATAAATGTAATGGTCTGAGTGTACTCTATGCATTGATGTCCTCATACCTGCCAAGGGGCCACATGTCACATGTGACACTCTCATTCAGACAGTTGTGCTTTTTTAGCCAGTGTCACGTGGTATTGTGGTACAGGAGTCTTCAATTGTTTCCTAAAGTGAGTCTCATTAATGATATGATGAAGGGTGGGGGTGGGGGGAGGGGGGGCAGCAGCCAAACTAGTCCTGGCCCTGGACTAATTTGGATATGTTTGCATAAATTCACAAAAAATGTCAGCAGCTTCTTCCCAGCATATCATCAACACACGTATGCAACATAGCTGTCAACACAAGATCTGGATATTTTTCTTATTTGCAAATCCCACATATATTTGGCAGATAGCTTTATGTCTTCCAAACACTAAGGGCCATATTTATACTTTTTGACGAAAAACTGTGCTAACGCAGTTTTGCGTCAAAAAAATTAGCGCCGACTAACGCCATTCTGAAGCGCCATGCGGGCGCCGTATTTATTCAATGACGTTAGCCGGCGTTAGCCGCCGGCGCTGCCTGGTGTGCGTGAAAAAAAAACAACGTACACCAGGCAGCGCCGGCGTAGGGGGATATGGAGCTTGGGCGCCAAAAAATGGGGCAAGTCAGGCTGAGGCAAATTTTTCGCCTCAACCCGATTTGTGCCATTTTTTTCGACTCCCAACCCCCATAGAAATGACTCCTGTCTTAGCAAAGACAGGAGTCACGCCCCCTTGCCCAATGGCCATGCCCAGGGGACTTCTGTCCCCTGGGCATGGTCATTGGGCATAGTGGCATGTAGGGGGGCACAAATCAGGCCCCCCTATGCCACAGAGAAATAAAAAATAAAACACTTACCTGAACTTACCTTAATGTCCCTGGGATGGGTCCCTCCATCCTTAGGCGTCCTCCTGGGGTGGGCAAGGGTGACAGGGGGGGGTCCCTGGGGGCATGGGAGGGCACCTCTGGGCTCCTTCCGAGCCCACAGATCCCTTAACGCCTGCCCTGACCAGGCGCTAAAAAACGGCGCAAAAGCGGGCGTACGTCATTTTTTTTGACCCGCCCACTCCCGGGCGTGAATTTTGCCCGGGAGTGTAAATACGGCGCACATGCCTCGGAGTCAATTTTTTAGACGGGAACGCCTACCTTGCATATCATTAACGCAAAGTAGGTGTCCACACTAAAAAATGACGCAAACTCCATGGACTTTGGCGCTAGACGCGTCTAACGCCAAAGGATAAATATGGAGTTAGTTTTGCGTCGGAATTGCGTAAAAAAAAACGACGCAATCCCGGCGCAAACAGAGTATAAATATGCCCCTAAGGGCCTTATTACAAGTCTGGAGGTCCCTGTTTTCGTCTCCCTTAAGGGAGCCGAAACCAATACGGTAGTACTATTTCCACACGGCTGACCGGCGGGAACTTCAGAATACGATGTTCCAGCCAGTCAGCCCAGTGGGAACATCGTGATACGGCGATGGGGGGTGGTCAGGTGGACCGGGTTTATAGTTGCTTCATCCCCGCAAGTTTGGCTGTCGACTTGCCCGACTGCCAATCTCGTAATGAGCACCTAAACATCTAGTTTGATTGAACAAAGTATTGCATTCTGGCAGATGTGTTCATTAATTTTTTCAAATGGGTCAATCGGACTAACAGACTTGTGGTACTAATAGTCTGTAAAAGAAAAGCTTATATTTGGAAAGATGAGTTCTGATTCACAAAAATGTTCTTACATCTTCAGCCGCAGATCTACACTTCACTTAGTTGAAGGTTTTCAAATTTCAGAAACACTCAAATTATTTCAAAAAACCTCCTGGAAAACTTTTGTGAATTTCTAATTATGTCTACTGAAATGCTGGTCCACATACACAGTTCTACGTAGTGTACGGTATTTTTTCTTCTGCCCTCGACAGATGTACATTTGTGACTGTTTCCACTGGAGGAATGGCTCGAGGACAAGTTTGCGAAACTGACAGACTCACAATGTTGTGGGTGTTCTCAAACATTCCATAGCACCCACCCCAAGGAAATTTCACTCTCCGCTCCAGGTAGGAGATTTACATATGATTACTAGAACACCATTCTGGGATAATGTTACGCATGCGTAAATACTAATATAATAATACAAATAGGACTTCTTTGTTTTAGGAAGATGTGTAAAAAGAGCTTCTTTCTCTTCACTTCTAACTTTGCCTTTGGGTTTATTTTCTGCTCCCTGACCCCGAGATACAGCTCTGGTCGTTTGCGGCACTTTTTGAATAGGCTTGACTGATTGATTAATTCATTCATTCATTAATTCACGTGGCTTTATGAATACGGTCTGGGTTTTTTTCTAAACTGAGCTATCTGGCAACCCTAACCAAACGATGACAAATATGGACGTGCAATCAGTGGAATGGCAATGCCAATTAGAAAAATACCCTAATTGTTTCCTAAAAAGTTGACAGTTTGTTTACTGGTGTTTTAACGTGTATTCCACGTGTGTGAAAAAACGAGAAAAATCTGCTGTCCATGAGCTTCCATGTAAAGAGACATAGCGTGTGTTACTATAGTCACCAAGATCACCGTGTTATTGCTTACATTCTAAGGCCTGGATTGCCCCACTCTCAGTTTACGTGAACTGCGTTAAGTGACAGCTTTCCCTCTGTGTCTTTTTTGTGTGGTCTGTTTTCAGCTTCAGATGCCCATACAAGCTCCCACCTCCCCATACCACAGACACCGATCCCTTGCTTTACAGACTTCACACATCCCACCATCATTCAGCAGGTTATTTTCAGAAGGCCTAGGATATATATTCACAGATGTTCCCTTGTTTATTTGTTGACTCTGTGTAATTTGTTTGCCCTAATTTGTTTTTGTCTACCAAGGGACTTCCCTTTTTAATTTCCCTTTCTCTGTTTACCACTCTTTGTGGAGCAGCGGCCTGTTAAGCTGTGAGAGGCGCATGCCAAATTAAAAAAAAATGCACCGCAGATTGTTTGAAGCATTGGCTGCCCCCTCTGGGCCCCAAGGCCTTGCTTGCAGCCTGCACCTGCTCCCCCTCCTGAGACACAGGGCTCCCGATCTTTATCCCTTGCCTTTAAGCTTTCTGATTCCTATTATCCAAAGTCAAACAGCGTTCTCTACATTCACGCCTCCAGCACTTGGCATGAAATTAATAAGCCTGGCTGATATATTTCCCTGGAAGCCTGCCACTCTTTAACAGTGGTGTTAGATTAAAAATGCTGGCATGGTTAATGAACAGCGGCAAGCCGAGGCCAAAAGTTTCACACAGCAACAGAACGAGCGTATTTAGAGAGAGGACGGAGGAGAGGGGGTTATCTGAAGGAATATGAACTGTCTGAGCTCTCTTGGTGTCAGTGTCAACCAAAGACAGGGATAAATGGGAATAAAATAACATAGTTTATTTTCTATTAGAGGCCAGTATGTATTCATTGGAGCGGTGGTCACGTAAACACCCCTCTTTCTTCGAGTAAAAGTACTCTTCGCTTACATAAATAATTGTTTTGTTTTTAACCACATACCTATTTGCTGACTTAATTTTCAATATGTCTGTATAGATGCATTTTGGGCAGCACACGAGTTTGTCACTTTCGGGTGCAAAATACAAATGGAAGCACTATCCCTGCAAGAAGTGATGCCGTGTCTCTTAAATTCCCACCACCAGTGGCGTAACTTCCCACACTTGAGAGATGCTGACTTCGAAAAGGGTAAAAATGGATGTTGTAGCATCTTCCCCAGCCTTGGAGCATACAAATAAATACGCCACACACAGAGCTCTGTAACAGACGTCTTTATTCTTCACCAACTATTGTGCCCTGCACAAATTGCGCCATAACTTTCATAACCACACCTTAACACTTCACATCAGTTTACTTAATTTCTGTCGAGTCCACCCATGACTGCAAGGGTCCTAGCACATATGATATCAAAGACTCTGCATCTCCCCCTTTGTTAAAAAGTACAAATAATATTAGCATCATATTTCCTCAATGAGTCGCCGAGGCGCTCGCACTAGTCTGCCAGATCGGGTGTTATGAAGTAGTTGAGATGCACCGTCATTATGCATTGATGACATAGGCTCAGATGTGCTATCTGGACATTCAGGCAGAGTCGCCCGCTCGGGATTTCAGGAGCTGATGGACATTGAGATAGGTGTTAAATGTTAAAAGTGTGACGAGTCTGTGTGATAGATTTTCCAAGACAATGAGCTGTCACCATGTGTCCTTCGCACGTCACAACCCTCAAAGGGTCGACAGCAAACAGAGTGTCTCTTTTCTGCTTCCGTTTCTGTTTGACCAGTACCCAGTCCCCTTTCTAAAAGACTGTTTTCTGGGTGCATTGACGGTGATAAGCATATGTTTTCATTTTGCACTTTTGAGAAGTATCTGTGACACAAACCTCATTGGCATTCATCGATCGGTCCGATATCCATTGTGATAGTTTGGTTCAGATGGCTCTTCCAAATAGCAAGGTGGCAGGGCTCTCACAAATTGTGGAGGGGGGAACTGAGTGACAGACAACCAAAGGGCTCGGTTCAAGGCTTGGTTTAGATCCATTCCCTCCATCAACACTCACTGAATTGCCCTATCCAGTGCACCCATAAATCGCGCAACAACACCATTGGCTTGGGACCAGATAGGTGTACTCTTTTGATGCTTTACAAAAAAGGTGGGGAGCTACAAGAAATTATACGGTCCAGTGCACAGTCTCCCAGAAAAGTATTCATCTCCGAATCAAGGTACACTGTTCTGAGATACAGGACTCTGCACTCCCAATTAGCGTGGGAGTCCAGGGTCCCCACAAGCATTTGCTCTTTAGGAGTACTAGCCCTCACTTACCATTAGGTGACATGCTTCATCATCGGGCCTTGCTCCGTCTCAGACCAGCACTGCTATGCCTGACGGGTCCTTCAAGAGGGCTCTTTGCCAAAGATCTTATAGAAATAATTACCAGTGATTTATGGGTGTGTGAGGAACTCGAGCAAATATATTTGTTCGTCACTGCCTTTAGCATTTGCTTCATATTGATGATGGCTCTGAGTTACGGCACAGCGCAGTATCTCTTCTTTCTGCGTTACCAGCGGGTTTTGATAGACGTTTCAAATGTGCTCCTCTGCAGGGCCTTCAATGTCTGTGATGACTATGGCCCTCATTCTGACCCTGGCGGTCGGCGGAGAGACGGCGGTCGGACCGCGAACAGACCGGCGGTATTAAAAATGGCATTCTGACCGCGGCGGTCCCCGCCGCGACCGACCGCTACTTCTCCACTCCGACCGCCACGGCGGTCATGACCGCGGGGCTGGAGTTTGCGCACTCCGGCCCGGCGGTCGTCCCAAGACCGCCAAGGGTATTATGACCCTGCCTACCGCCGCGGTTTCTTGCGGGCGGGAACCGCCGTGCGAACCATGGCGGTAAGCACTATCGGGGCCAGGGAATTCCTTCCCTGGCACTGATAGGGGTCTCCCCCACCCCCCACTACCCACCCAAGTCCTCTCCCCACACCATCCACCCCCCTGCCACCCCCCAGAGGTGGTACGAACCCCCTCCCCACCCCCACCCCGACATGCACATACATGTACCCCGACATGCACACACCCCCAACATGCACATATACACACCCCCTACACACACATACACAACGGGGACACATACCCGCACACATACATGCCGACATGCGCACCTGCCGAACAGCACACATTACCCATAGACACAGCAGCACCCCCCGCCCGCATACACGCACTCACACACCCCCTCTACACACTGACACGCACACCCCCATGCACGCCCACATCACACAACACCCCCCCACCCCCTCCCCTCACGGACGATCAACTTACCTTGTGCGTTGGTCCTCCGGGAGGCGACGGGAGCCATAGGGACGTGACCGCCAACAGAAGACCGCCAACAGAAGACCGCCACACGGAAATGTGGGTCGTAATTCTGTGGGCGGTGTTCTGCTGGCGTGGCGGTGGAGGTTGACCAGTCTCCACTTTCCCGCCGACCGCCAGTGTGGCTGCTGGCGGTTTTCCGGCGGAATGCTCCCAGCGGTCAGAATGCGCACAGCGGCACACCGCCGCGGTCGGCGGTCTTCACCGCGGCGGTAACTCAGCGGTCTTGCGAAAAGACCGCCAGGGTCAGAATGAGGGCCTATATGTGTTGGAATAGGATTTTCACTCCACTTATGCCAACCGCAGATCGCTTTGCATCAATTTGGGGGCACATGGCATGCAGGATCAGTTTTCTGTACCTTTGGAAACTCTCAGTGAGAGCAACTTTGTTTCTTTGGGGCAAATATCCCCTGTTTCTCACCAGTTGTAGCTTCTTTCCCAGCCCAGGAGCATACAAATGAATACTTCACACACGGAGCTCTGTAACAGATGTCTTTATTCTTCACCATACTATCTCACTCTGCATGCATTGCGCCATAACGTTCATAACCACACCTTAACATCTCCCATCCAATTGCGTAATTCCTGTCTAGAGCTAGCCCTGGTCCACAAGGGTCCTAGTGCACACAATATCAAAGATACTACAGATGTGTCAACCAGACTTAAGAAAAAAAACAATTCAGTATTATTGGTCAAAAAGTATTTGCAAACTACTGAACAGGGCAGAGGGGTGGCGAGATGGGATTTGTGACAAAGAATGTTAGTGGCAAATGGTATATATTAATTTAGAGTGTGCTTAGTAACTCCACTTGTTCCCAGAAAAGCAGAACTTTCGAAATTCCAATTTACCCAGTAGAGCAGAGGTTATGGGTTTCAAATGACCAGCAACAAGTACCGCTCCCAGCAGCCTACCCATTTACACACATTCCCATAGCATGGAGTCAGAAGCCTAACACTTTATGCATACACCCCTAGTGTGGCCTTTACAGCATAAAAGATGAACTGCACACCCACAGCATGAACTATTTATACTTTTTTAGCTCCGCATTTGCGTCATTTTATGACGCAAAAACGGTGCAAACTCACAATTTATAATTGTGTTTTGTAAGTTTGTGCTGCTTATGCGTCAAAAAATGACGCAAATGCGGCACTAAAATAGTATAAATATGGGCCATAGTGCCCTCTCCCACCCATCATCGTGTGTTGGAAAAATGGTAGGGGAGGGGGAAAGGTGAGAGGAATAAGAGAAAGGAGGGCCATGAGAAGAAAAATAGTTAAAACAAGAACATGTATGTCAGTGCTTAGCACACTTTTCATTAGAGCCAGATCAGAGGAAGACTGCTGCAGTCAACTCCTTTGCCATTCTGAATCTCAGCACCGTGGCCATTGGTCCAGCTCGCCCACACTAAAGGCCAACCTTCGTCCCGCACTCCAGGAACTGATGAAATTGTTACAATATCTAAGGTTGACTGTGTGTACTGCAGATCATATGGTTTTAGTGGTCTCAGAGGAAATCCCTGTTACTGGGAGGGAGAGATAATGTATTATATTAGACTCTCAGAGGGCCTTAAAGCCAGAGAATGCAGATACCGTGGAGTGAATTGTGTAATTGGCATGACTCACTTCAGAATTACAAATGAGAGGAATGACCACTGTGGAACATACTCAAGTGGAATAATGTAGATACAGCAGTCAGCGCAGATTACACTTATGGTCTGCAACCTCCATTAGCCTCAAGAGAAGTAACAAACTCAGACCAAAGGCACCCCAGCAGTCAATACTCAGTACAGAGTTCTCACTTTTTATGAGACCGTCCATCTCTGAAAATGTTCAATTTGTAAAGAGATTCTTAGAGTGCTCAGACCTCGCCATCAAAAAACAATCATTTTATATATATCCCTCAGTATTTCATATACCGAATTTTCTTCTCATGTGATTACATTTGCTTTGTAATTTATTTGTTTCTACCTGCTTTACTAACATTTTTTTCTCAACATCTTTATTATGTTCTAATGTGAACAACTTCTAGGAAGTTGATAGTCAGTGTCCAAAACAAAATGAAGTAGATCATTTTGGATTCAGTTCTGAATTCAAATATGTCATTTTTTAACCACACTCCACTTGGTCAAATCTATAGATGTGATATTCGTGGGAGATGTAATAACATTTTCAAATCATTGACAGATCCTTGTGAAACAATACCACTACCTTAATTTCAGTAGGAGATTTGGTTAAATAGAAAAAGACACTGAGCTTAGCAAAGGTTTCTATCTCGGCAACATAAGTGTTATAACAATTTATTTTTCCATCTGTGCAAAGTAATGAAGTGGTCAAAGTTTCCTGCTGTAACAATGGTATTTCACCTAAATACTGGCTCAAAAATATTGGCTGATCATAATATTTTTGTCAAAGTATTGTATCTACAAAAACATTGGGGACCAAGAAACTGAAGGTATTTATCATTTATAACCATTTTACTATTATTACAAAGTTGAACGTATTGTTTTGATTAATGTAGGTTTTAATATGGTATTTTTTGTATTGTCTTCCAGTTTTATTTCATTATATGTGATTGTAAAATTATTATTTAAAAAATATTATAATTTATATTTTTTGAGTTGTTGGTTTCATTAGAACATTGGGTGTGTAGTATGTTTAATTCATATGTGAATTTATGTTAATTAATTTGTTATTTATGTTATAGCTTTCTTTTGTTATTTATTGGGATGAAACTGCAATGCTTTTTCAACTTTTCCATTATATTTTTATTTTGGGATGTTGGTTTTACTGGCTCTTTTTAACATTGTTTATTTATGCTAATTAAGTAATATGTATACATTGATATTTATCTGTTTTATTGATTATAATTCGTTGAGTTACATTTTAAATTTAACAATCAAGGTATAGGGTTTATTCGGGATTGGGTTGATAGTTTTAAAAAATAAAATATTTACAACTAAGATCAATTGATTAATGTGTCAATTATATTCATTGCTAAATTATCAAGTAATGAATTGTACTTTATAAATAAATTTCATTGAAAACAATTATTATTAGTTTTAGTATGTTGTATGGTATTTTGTGGATTTTAGTGTGTTTTTGAGTACATTTATTTTGTAATGAAATAAATCTTTATATTTGTTGCATCTTAAAAGACAAAATTGTTTTGTAAGTATATATTTCATGACGGCGTTTTTCTCAGTTTGTGTATTTTATGGGTGAATTTGAGATACTCTGTTCCTTTTAAGGTAATTTGAATTATTATCATTTTTACTAATTTATGCAATTCTAGATAGATAACTTCATGCTATTTAAAATATTGGATTTAGAACTGGAAAATGAACATCCCCCTCCCATGTATGCACTTTCCCCAGTGTTTGTTAGATTGAAGTTAGACTAGTAAATATGATAATAGCAAACTTGACTCCACCAATGTATGCTCTTGATACAGTAAATGTTAGATTTGAGTTAAAATAGTAAATAGCACCCACCCAATTTTGTGGCCTTTTCCTAACATTTGTTGGACTGGAGTTAAAATAGTTTATGTATTCCCCACAAATCTATGCATTTTCCCCAATGTTCATTATATAACGGTATTAGAAGAGTAAATTGGCTCATGCCTAATGTCAATGTTTGTTGGGCAACAGTTAGAATAGTATATTGTATGTATGTATTTTCCCCACCGTCTAATATACTAGACTTATAATATTAAATTTGAATCCCTCCTCCTGAAAATAAATGTACTTTTCCACTTGTTTGTAGGGTGGTACTTATAGCAGTGTGTTAGCATAGTTTCCTATTTTTTTGTACATGCTGTATATGTTTGGACTGAATTATGGTTATATTTATTTTTTCATTATTTGTTTTAGAAATATTTTGAGGGTATTTCATTTAAAAGCATAAGTTTCCAACTGTATGTCTATAGATAGATAGATAGATACATATTTAGATAGATAGATAGATAGATAGATAGATAGATAGATAGATAGATAGATAGATAGATAGATAGATAGATAGATAAATAGATAGAATTATGTGCTGGAAGTATGAGACAAATTGTAGGGGTTTTCTCTTTTATGTTGTAGCTGCAGATACAGTTGCTGATAATGATGAAAGGGCAATGTTTGTTACATTGTACCAGATGGGTAGAACTGGTTCAGAAATGGTTACTTTAGAATTCATTTAACTTGTGTTTGTTTGTGAGTGAATGAGGGAATTTAAAAAATCCATAGAGTAACAATCAAAACTGTGCAACAATGCATGCTTTTTAAATTAATTTTTTCTTCCATGATACATGTGCTGGGCCATGTGACTACTTTGGGTTATTTCTCTGTCTCTCAACCTTTTTCTTAATTTCCCCTTTCTATTCATGCAACAGCTTAATCCTAAAGTGCATTCCAATCCAAATAATATCATCTGACCCCCCTCCTTACAGTTGTATTATATCCAGCAAACCACCTTCCCTTTGGTAGCCAGCACCTCTTACCCAGTGGCTACATGCTCTGGCAATGCTCCTTTGCTGAAAAATGTATTTTGCAGCAAAACATCCAGGAGCAGGAAATCAGGTTGTACTTTTTACTATGCCGTGTGACAAATCTGGAGGAATTGTTAAACTACAACCTGACTCCAGTCGACTAGTAGACATATTACATATTTCCTCACACTCTACTCCTTTTGAATGGGGAGGTCTTTGTTCCTTCTGCTAGGGGGCAGTGTAATTACCTTGACCAAGCTGAGTGACAAAAGGCCTAGCGTCTGATCCTGAGGTGAGCCAGAGAAATATGATCATTTTGAACGCCCCATAAGGTGTACATAAAGATGCTTGGGACTTGCATATACAACCTCTCAGTGGCTCTTTAAAAATGTATCTTGTGCTGACTCCCGAGCACTGGCTCACACTGGGGGCAATTTTGAAACACAGCAGAGGAGCCCCAAGTGCTCCATTTTCAACTGAGGTTCAAAGGTCAAATTCTTCCAATTACCATATCTTGAGCCCCAATAGGCTGACCAAGCTGATCTTGGGCTCAATGTACTCCTGGTGGTGAGTTCTAGTCACCTGGAGACTCCGCAACAGGCCTTCCGGCATTAAAAGTTGTATACTTTGCAGGGAGCTGGTTCCAATGGCTCCCTACACCAGGCTTTCTTCTTGACTTTGTCTCTGGTGCACCTCTTGCTGGGACACAGAAGTTCTGATCTTCCAACAACTGGTCTTTATGGGTTGTAAGGAAAGCAGCCCCTGGTCCTGGGGTCAGCTGTAGGCAGGGTTGTTTGTCCACCAGGGGGCTTGTCCTTCCAGCTTTCCATGGTGTTGGCACTGTAGCAGTCTTAGTATCCAACTCACTTTTTCTCCCTTGTGCAAGAGTTTTTAAATAGGGCTAGAAAGTTCTAGATACCAGGCACCTCTGGCCAATCCTAGGGTGCCACATAATCCCTCCATCCTGGCCCAACCCTCCTGCACAGCATGCTGGGACAAATCAAAAAAGCACCTTCAAGAAGTCTCTTTTCACATCTAGTCTGGTGGCCTCATCTCCACCCTAGCTGATATTACTGCCAGGGACTTTCCCACCAAACCTTCAAAGTTACTGTGTTGGCTCCAGAGGTCTGGGCATCCTCCTTTGTTCAGTGGGCCTGGGCTGTCCCAACCCTAGTAAAGTGTGACAGCTAATTACCTGATGCAGATTTTCTTCCCCACCCCTTCTGCCTCAGGAGCTGAGTGAAGCACTGCTAATTACTCTACTCCTTTTGTGTGGGGATGCCTTTGTTCCTTCTCCTGGGGAGCAGTGTAATTTCCTTGGCCCAACGGAGTGACGAAAAGCCTGGACTCAAATTCTGAGCTTCACCAGAGAAATACGATAATTCTGGACAATTCATAAGAAGTGCATGAAGATGCTTGGGACTTGCAAGTTCACAGTTAACGCACATATTTCACCCTAGTTTGATACCTTGTTGGACCTTTGTAGGGTCAAGCAAAGTGAAACTGCACATTAAGGCAGATTTCCCCAAATGTGTATGATACAGTGACATTGCAGATAAACCAGTAAACTCTACAGACCTCACCAATCAGCGTCCACTAATTTTATAAGGCCTTTCCCAGGTCAAAATGTAATATGCAGGGTCTCCTCTGTGCCAGGCTACCTGTGTGCAGTTACTGGGCTGTGCATAGCTGTAGTCTCACATGTGCACATGTGTAACCAGACAAGTGCCCCCTACCCTAACTGTGTGGCACCTGCCTTATTTTACATAGCAGACACTGGAAAATATGTCAGAGTGCTGCAAAATCTTCCATTTGCATTCAATATAAAGAAACCCCTTGTAAACTCTTATCCCAATGGTATCTACCACCCAAACACCTACATGCAATGACCGGAAATTCAGCATTATAATGAAATAACTCTTGGTGAGGGGCATCTTTTTCACATGTGGTGGACACACCCACAACCATACTGGAAATACGCTTACACTTAAAAAGCATCACAAGCGTCACACTCCCATTGGAACCACTGGTGGTCCTCCTTGGAGCACCCAGGGACGATAACACATCCCCACTCACCACGCCCACAGACAAACTGTTATCACCTTTGTTAATAGTAGCAAGAATGACACTTGCCAGGGTATGGAAGCAACCAGTTACCCCCAACCCATTGCACTACTGTTGGGACAAAGTCTGGAATGTTTATGCATAGGAGAAGTTCTCTGCCATAATACATGGTGTCTCACAAATTCAATGCAAACTGCCAAGCCTTTAAAACGTATATGAAACGTGACCACACAAGGGCTATCCAGCAGACCTAGGTTCCCTAACTGGTATGAATAGCGGGTCTCCATACCATGTTGTCTTCCCCAGGATCTCTATCGGATACTGGTTGACTGGGCTAACCCATGAACCTTAGGTAGTGTGTATAGACATGGATATCTTGGATGCGTGACCTTTAAGTACAAATATTCATCTCTATTTAATAACCCTTGTTGTTGCCATATACATAGTCTTTTATTGATCAAATCCACCAGGTTGGGGATGGGGTTGCCAGTCCTCTCGCGCAACTTGAGGATCTGTTTTTCTTTTACCATAAAGGGGACCTTTATATATTATATTTTTTCATTATGCAGTTCGAGCATTTTGGTTTCTAATATAAATTATTTACTTATAATGTAGAGCCCTGAAGAAGTCGTTGGGGACTAGAGGACTTTCCCATGACAAAACACGTGTTGACTCGGAGTGTATTTCCATGGATGATGCTGTAAATTTGAAGAAGTGATCCAATAAACTTCTGGATTGGATTGGACTTTATAAAGATTGGAGTGAAATTTATAGATTGCGTTCTCTTGAACTTCACTCACTTGGGTTTTGAATTGCTTGATTTGTGAACAGACAATTTTGGGTGAGGGGGGCCTCACATTGTGTCAAGTATTGTTGGGTTTATTTTGAACCTTCGAGGGATGGGTGTTTTCCCTTGTGTAGGCAACCCCTAATTATATATTTGCCCAACTAGTATCCTGAGCGCCATTAGTCCCCTGTTATTACACCCCATTATACTTATGTCCTTTGAAGTGGTTTAGGTATCTATCCCAACAATGACATAACCAACAATAATGTTTGAGTAGACTTGCTTCTTGGGGTATCAAAAAGAAAATTAATGTCCCCACGCACCAGAACAGTACCCTCTTGAAATGCATAGTAAGCATTACCCAGGCTGTCGTACCTTGGCAGTCTATAAGCAAGTACCAGCTTCACTGTATAAAAAATGTTAACATATATTTAGACCCAAAGTGAACAGGGTAGAGGAGGTAATGCAGAGATCCCCATCAACATGAATAATCCTTCTTCAAAATGACTTGCACACCTCGCCTCTTTTATCTTGTTTACTGGCGTTCAGTATATGATCTTGGACCAAGGTTTTCAGAATATGACTGCTCTCACAATTAAATGATGCCTCAATTACAAAAATCGAGTTAATGGTCCAGAATAAAATCATGAACAGTGCTGGTAAAGCACCTTCTATGGGTGGCTAGTACTAAAACAATTGCATGGATTTTTAAATACAGACTAAAATAACTGGTAGAATTAAAATACAGAGTCTGTTAGAAAGCTGTGGTTTAAATGTAGATTTGTTGGCAAGGTAGAAAATCAGGGTTACTATTATAACTTGGTACACCCTCCAATGGACTTTGGTCCAACATAACAGGGTCTTGACATGTTCATGGATGCATGTTGTTGCCTTCTCTCTGCTCACTGTGGGAGCCCAGTAGGTGTAATTGGACATGGGCACAGTGCCTTGCATACTGGTGAACACAGGAGGTACTGTATAACCTTGTGCTGTGTTTAGGAGTCTTTAGAAGCTAAATCATGCAAAATGTTACAAAGGTCCCTTGGCTGCCGGTTTCCCCACTCCAGTAGTTCCAGTAGCTGTTAAACATCGTAGTCCCTATACTGAACTAGGTTAGCTTGATAGCTAATGGTTGTGCTAGAGTTAGGGTACATGTAAGGGTTACGGTGAGGGGTAGAAATTGAGTTGATTGGCACTTGGAGCTGATCCCATATTTTCATCATTATTTTATTATTTTATAGGAGCTTCTGTAAATTGTCACTAATCAACTTATGATGGTCTCAGAGTGGTTTATGGTGTACAGGTAGGGAGCAATATTGTACAATTGTGAGAACCTGGCAGGGGAGAACCAGACAATCAACTTTTAAGGATGAAGAATATTGACATTTTAAAAAGAAAGAGTGGATTATCCAACTACCAGAGTCTTTAAAGATTATCTGAATTTGCACAAAGAGGGACCTTGAACATGGATGCATCAACCACAGAATTTCTCGCATCTAGCCTGTCACGTAAACAATAGAAAAAGATTGGCAGACATAAAGCTTTTGGTTGTTAGGTAAGGGACAGACAGTTTTGCAAGGTAGTTTGCTGTGCAACCATGGAGGGCCTTGTCCATAAGGCAAACAGCCTGATTACTTCAGGCACAACAACATCAATGTATGCTTGCATGTGTTAATTTTGCTCTTCCTGATTATCGATGGTTATGTTTTTACACACCGGGATTTACTGGGTGTGAAAGAACCCGACCCAATGTTTTCAGCCAGAAGAACCAGGAAAATCACATGAGTCTATGGCTGAAGCAGCAATCAGGTCTCATTCTGCATTTTTTCTAACAGGGGATACATACAGTGCATCCCAATGCTAAAAACATCTTTCCATTCCCTCCCTACTCCCTCCATTTCCCCTACATGTTTACCATCTGCTCGGAGCTGGTGGCAAATGTTTGCGATAAAACCACGTGGAATAGAGGATTCAAAGTAGTTGCATGGCCGGAAAAACTACTAAATTGAGGTACGGATCGGCAATGCACATTTGTGGATAGGAGAGCAGCATGTTGGATTTAAATTTCTTTTTTGCCGTTTTGAAGTTGCATATGAAGGACATAGAACTGCGCGGCTGAGAAGGATAAAAAATGTGAGGTTTGTACCCAGAGCATTTTTAAGAACTATGGTGCAGATCTGAATATGCTCAGATGAGTATAATTTGAGGTATTACATTCCCCGGCTTCTAAATATCTCCCTCTTATCTGTTCTGAAATATTGGCATTTATAGCCACGTCATTGATTTTACAAGTGAGTTGAGGCGCTTCCCCAAATTCCAATATTTTCTTATAATGTCCTGAATATGAATATTTGCATGTATGTACTTGGACTTATTATGGCAACCTTTATTGATCTTTATCATTGTCAATGTAACTCGAAATAAAAAAAATATATATAAATAAATTATATGTTTTGTATTCAGCCTTTATTTACACAAATCTGCAAAGTATTCTGACTATGCTACTACCGTAGCAGCATCCCTGCTTAGAAATGCTGCTCTTTCCCTGTTCATAGCTGCTGGTGTGGCTCCCCTCAAAGTAAAGAAACCTTACTTAGAAGTATGAGTATTGTCCTTCGAAGGGGCAAACTTACTATTACTTTTGTATTCAACCAAATACAGCAACCAAAGTTGCTAATCTGCATTGCATGAGATGGAGAGAGCAGGACAGCTCTATATCTATGAAGATGTGGCTCTGTTGCTCTCTTTCCAGGTGCTGGCACACACGTTGGCTGCCTTGCACAACACAAGCACCTTTACATCATAGATCCAGAGCATATGAGTAAGTCTGGCTGTGAGTCTTACAGAAACGTTTGTACTGGAAGTTACCCTTCCACTACAAAAGACCTGAACTAGACTAACTTTTGAACTTTTACAAGTTTGTATATATGCTGTACACTGCCGCACACATGCAAATTGGGAAAAGTTGGAAGAGAAAATAAAACTTTTCTCCTACTTGATGCCGCCTCAAGGAGGTTCACTTTTGATGCAAAACCAGTGCTTGAAATTGAAAAAATAAACCGCAGGTACTCTGTGCCAGAGTACCTGCTTGTTTCTGAGAAGTGCTGGTACTCTCCAATTAAAAGTATTACGTTTTTCTTGAGATGTGCCGGTACTCTCCCTCTCAAAATAAAAAAGTGCCGGTACTCAGTACCGGACAGTACCGGCCCATTTAAAGCACTGTGCAAAACCCTGTCTACAAATGCTAGTATCTGGGGCTGTGTCAAAAAACGATGACTGTTAGAGCAAGAGTGTACATGCCCTTCCCATGGGACACCCCCAGGACACAAGGTAGCGCAAAGTAGCCCATAGTGCTTGTTAGACCTGACAGCCTTAGGGTAGTCACCCCTAACTTTTTGCCTGCCTCCCTCCACTTTTTGGACACTGTTTTTGCTGGTTTATAGACTCTGCGCACTTTACCCCTGCTAACCAGGGCTAAAGTGCATATGCTCTCTCCCCTAAAACATGGTAACCTGGAATCATACCTGATTGGACTATTAATTTACTTATAAGTCCCTAGTAAGGTGCACTTTATGTGCATAGGGCTGGTAAATTAAATGCTACTAGTGGGCCAGCAGCACTGGTTGTGCCACCCACTTAAGTAGCCCCTTTTCCTTGTCTCAGTCCTGCCATTGCAAGGCCTGTGTGTGCAGTTTCACTGCCACCTCGACTTGGCATTTAAAAGCTCTTGCCAAGCCTAGAACTCCCCTTTTTCTACATATAAGTCACCCTTCATGTGTGCCCTAGGTAACCCCTAGGGCAGGGTGCTGTGTAGGTAAAAGGCAGGACATGTACCTGTGTAGTTATATGTCCTGGTAGTGTAAAACTCCTAAATTCATTTTTACACTACTGTGAGGCCTGCTCCCTTCATAGGCTAACATTGGGGCTGCCCTCATACACTGTTGAAGTGGCAGCTGCTGATCTGAAAGGAGCAGGAAGGTCATATTTAGTATGGCCAGAATGGTAATACAAAATCCTGCTGACTGGTGAAGTCGGATTTAATATTACTATTCTAGAAATGCCACTTTTAGAAAGTGAGCATTTCTTTGCACTTAAATCCTTCTGAGCCTTACAATCCACGTCTGGCTGGGCTTGGTTGACAGCTCCTTGTGCATTCACTCAGACACACCCCAAACACAGGGTACTCAGCCTCACTTGCATACATCTGCATTTTGAATGGGTCTTCCTGGGCTGGGAGGGTGGAGGGCCTGCTCTCACACAAAGGACTGCCACACCCCCTACTGGGACCCTGGCAGACAGGATTGAACTGAAAGGGGACCTGGTGCACTTCTTAGCCACTCTTTGAAGTCTCCCCCACTTCAAAGGCACATTTGGGTATAAAACAGGGCCTCTGCCCTACCTCATCAGACACTTGCTGGAGAAGAAACCTGAACCAGAAACTACATCCTGCCAAGAAGAACTGCCTGGCTGCTCAAAGGACTCACCTGTCTGCTTTCTACAAAGGACTGCTGCCTTGCTGTTGCCCTGCTGCCTTGCTGAACTCTTGTCTGGCTGTGAAAGTGCTCTCCAAGGGCTTGGATAGAGCTTGCCTCCTGTTCCCTGAAGTCTCAGGACCAAAAAGACTTCTCTCTTTTACTTGGACGCTCCGTGCGCCGAAAATGTCGACGCACAGCTTGTTTCGCGGCGAGAAAAACGCCGCACACCGAAGCTGATCGACGCAATGCTCTTGGGACGATCGAAGATCCGACGCACGGCCTCGCAAGGACAACGCCGCCCGACCTCTAGAGGAGAAATCGACGCGACGCCTACCGTGAGATCGTAATTTCAACGCGCAACCCCGCAGATCGAAGTCTAGAGGAGAAATCGACGCGACGCCTGCCGTGAGTTCGTAATTTCGACACGCAGCCCCGCAGACCGACGCGCAGCCAGAGAACAAGCAGGAAAATCCACGCACAGACCCGGGACATCTGGTAATCCCCGCGATCCACTGAAAGAGACTGTCCGCGCGCCGGAAAACGACATCCGACTTCCCCGCGTGGAAAATAACGACGCAAGTCCATGTGTGCTGGGGAGAAATCGACGCACACACCCTTTTTCCACGCACCTCTTCTCTTGTGGCCCTCTGAGGAGATTTTTCCACTCCCAACCAGGTACTTGTGCTTGAAAGAGACTTTGTTTATATTCTAAAGACTTAAGACACTTTATATCACTTTTCAGTGATACTTCTACAATTTCCCATTGCAACTTTATTCTTTTTGACCTACAATTATCCTGATAAATATCATATATTTTTCTAAACCCAGTGTGGTGTATTTTTGTGGTGCTATATGGTGGTATTGTATGATTTATTGCACAAATACTTTACACATTGCCTTCTAAGTTAAGCCTGACTGCTCGTGCCAAGATACCAGAGGGTGGGCACAGGATAATCTTGGATTGTGTGTGACTTACCCTGACTAGAGTGAGGGCTTTTGCTATGGCAGGGGGTAACCTGACTGCCAACCAAAAACCCCATTTCTAACATTGGTGATCAGCGGTGAGGATAGGACTTGTATTTGTGCAGTGACATACAGTAGCTAAGTATTTCACTACCTACCCACAGTTGAAGGTCAACTTGGTTTTTATCTCTTTTTGAAAACCCGATTTTTTCCTGACAATTTTCAAAAACTAATTCCTCACTCAACATGTCTCTGACTGGGTCTCAGACAGGGGACTTTGACCTAGTCCAGTTGGATACATATACGGTCAAACAACTAAGAGGATTCTGCAGGGCATTGAGGGTACCCACCCAAGGGGCCTCCAGAAAGGAGGACTTTCAAGTGGCGCTGAGGGCCTGGGCAGAAGCCCATTTAGAGGATGATGAGGAAGAGGAGCCAGAACATGGCCTCTCAGAGGAATTTTCACTATCTGTGGATGGTGTTACCACTGCAATTGTGCCCCCTTCCAGACCAGGGAGCAGTGTCTCTATGCAAAGCCTGACCGCAGAGGAAAGGAGAGAAGAAAGGGAGTTCCAATTGCAAATGGCAAAACTGAAAATTGAGGCCCAACAGGAGGAGAGAAGGGCAGAAAGAGAAGCCAAGCAAGCTGAGGCTGAAAGAGCAGCCAAACAAATTGAAGCTGAAAGAGAAGCCAAACAAGCTGAAGCTGAAAGAGCAACCAAACAGGTGGAGGCTGAGAGAGCTTTGGCTGAAAGGAAACTATTGTTGGCTCATGAACTGAGTCTCAAGGAGCTGGAGATCAAGGCAAGACAGTCTGAATCCAGCAATAATGGTGGCAGCATACTGACAGGACCTGCTGGAGAAAAGAAGGTTCGTATACCCAAAAATGTGGTGCCCAGTTTTGTGGTGGGAGATGAAATAGATAAATGGTTAGCTGCTTATGAAGTTGCACTAAGGGCTCATGAGGTTCCTGAAGGGCAATGGGGGGTAGCTATGTGGGGTTATGTACCGCCATTGGGGAGGGATGCACTCCTCACATTGGATCCACCTGATCAAAACACATACCCACTTCAGAAAGCCACCTTACTTGCCAAGTTTGGGCTGACCCCTGAGGGATACCGTCAGAGGTTCAGGGACAGCACCAAACAAACCACACAAACATGGGTAGATTTCTTTGATTTCTCCAGTAAGGCACTGAATGGATGGGTGCGGGGCAACAAAGTAGCTGATTATAAAGGTTTATATGACTTGATTCTGAGAGAGCATATGCTTAATACTACTTATACAGAGTTGCGCCAGCACTTAGTGCATAGTAAGCTGACTGATCCCAGGAAGCTTGCTGAGGAGGCGGACCTCTGGGTTAGCACCAGAGTGTCCAAGAAGGTACCTGGGGGGGACTCCCACAAAAGTGGTCAGGGTTCCCAACAGAAGAAAGAGGGGGGAGATAAACTTGCAGATAAGGAACTCTCCAAAGGCCCCCAAAAGAATTCCCAGGGAGGGGGTGGCAACCCTTCCTTTTCCAGATTTGGGAAAAAGCCAGGGACATATGACAAGTCAGGGAAATCTAACCCCAAATGCATGGAGTGTTACCAGTATGGTCACTATAAAGGCGACCCCCAGTGCCCCAAGAGGGCACCGTCCACTACCGGACAGGCACCTGGGTTGACTAGTGTAGCGCTCGTGGGGAGATGGACCCAGATAGCTTTGGGGAACAGGTAGAGATTTCCCTAGTGTCCCTGGGAGAAGGAGAAATGGTGCCCAAGGCCCACATGCCCAAAAATACTTCCAAGTACCAGCAGTGGGTCACCATTGATGGGCAGAAGGTGGAGGCTCTGCGGAGCCAGTATGACTACTATCAAGAGTCAGCTGGTGTCAACAGAGCAGATAGTCCCTAATACATTCCACCAGGTCATAGTCACTGACAATCGCGAGAGTCACCTACCGGTGGCTCTGGTTCCTTTTGAGTGGGGGGGGGGTCTCTGGTACTCTGAAAGTAACTGTGAGTCCTGCCATGCCTGTAGATTGTCTGTTAGGCAATGATCTTGAGCACACTGCTTGGAAAGAAGTGGAGCTCAAGTCTCACCTGGAGATGTTAGGGTTACCTGAGTGGGTCTGCATGACCACACGGTCCATGGCTGACCGAGAGGGAAGTCAAGGGCATCTGGAGCGTGGAACGATGGCCCAGAGAGCTGCCAACAGGAGGGACAAGGGGCGCGGGAGACCGGCCCCAGAAGTTCCCGCAGTGGCTGACGGGGCTCCTGAGGAGGAGGCGCCCGAGCCAACTGGGGAAGACATTGCCATCCTAGGTGACTTACCTGAGCTTGCTGGCTGGCAAGTTGAGGGTGGACCCACCAGGGAGGAATTCTGCAAGGCGCAGAAAGAATGTCCCACTCTGGAAGGTTTGAGGAAACAAGCCTCAAACCAGGCAGCAGGTGACGCCTCTGGCAATCACCACCTATATTGGGAGAATGATCTCCTCTACAGTGAGCCTAAGGTTCCGGCCTTTGGGGCAGCACGTATGCTGGTGGTCCCCCAATGTTACCGAACCTTCCTACTGGGTCTGGCTCACGACATTCCCCTGGCAGGACATTTGGGGCAAGGCAAGACCTTTAACAGGCTTGTCACCCACTTTTATTGGCCCCAAATGAGGACACACTCAGATAAGTTCTGCAGATCTTGTCCTACCTGCCAGGCCAGTGGTAAAGCAGGAAAAAGGGTTAAAACCCCCCTGATTCCACTTCCTGTCGTTGGCACCCCCTTTGAAAGGGTGGGCATCGACATTGTTGGTCCCTTGGACCCCAAAACTGCCTTAGGCAACAGGTTCATCCTGGTTTTTGTGGACCATGCCACCCGTTACCCAGAGGCAATCCCTCTGAGGACCGTAACTGCACAGGTGGTGACCAGAACCCTGATGGGGATATTTACCCGTGTGGGATTCCCCAAGGAGATAGTGTCTGACAGAGGCACTAACTTCATGTCTGCATACATGAAGTCTCTGTGGGATGCGTGTGGTGTAACCTACAAGTTCACCACACCCTATCACCCCCAGTCTAATGGTCTTGTGGAGAGATTCAACAAGACCCTGAAAGGCATGATTGGTGGCCTCCCTGAGGCCATGAGGCGTAAGTGGGACGTCCTCTTACCATGCCTTCTCTTTGCTTACAGAGAGGTCCCCCAGAGGGGGGTAGGGTTCAGTCCCTTTGAGCTTCTCTACGGGTACCCTGTCAGGGGACCCTTAAGCATTGTCAAGGAGGGATTGGAGAAAGCTTCAAAGACACCCCCTCAGGATGTGGTCAGCTACATGTTGGCCCTCCGCAACCAGATGACCCGCTTCTGGAAAGAGGCCCAAAGTAACCTTGAGGCCAGTCAAGAGGTACTGAAACACTGGTATGACCAGAAGGCCACCCTGGTAGAGTTTCAACCTGGAGACAAAGTGTGGGTAATGGAGCCAGTAGAGCCCAGAGCTCTCCAGGACCGCTGGTCTGGCCCATTTGAAATAAAGGAGCGGAAAGGGGAGGCCACTTACCTACTGGACCTCCAAACCCCTAGGAATCCCCTAAGGGTGCTCCATGTGAACCGACTAAAAGCTCATTTTGAGAGGTCGGAGATCAACATGCTTCTGGTCACAGACGAAGGAATGGAAGAGGAGAGTGAACCTCTCCCCGACCTCCTCTCTGCCCAAGAAGGTGATGGGTCAGTAAGCGGGGTCATTCTGTCTGACTCCCTGACTCTAAACCAGAAAGGAGACTGCTATGAGCTGTTGGAGCAGTTCTCCCCCCTGTTCTCCCTTACTCCTGGACTGACCCACCTCTGTGTTCATGATATTGACACCGGTGACAGTCTCCCTGTGAAGAACAAAATTTACAGGTTGTCGGATAAGGTGAAGGCCAGCATCAAGGAGGAGGTCTCCAAGATGTTGACTCTAGGGGTTATCGAGAAATCCAGTAGTCCCTGGGCCAGCCCAGTGGTGTTGGTCCCTAAGGCTACTGCCCCAGGTGCGAAGCCAGAACTCCGGTTCTGTGTGGACTACCGGGGTCTCAACTCAGTCACACGGACTGATGCTCACCCCATCCCCCGAGCTGATGAGCTCGTGGACAGGCTAGGCGCTGCCAAGTTCCTGAGTACGTTTGATCTTACTTCAGGGTACTGGCAGATCACCCTGACTGAGGGGGCTAAGGAAAGATCCGCATTTTCAACCCCTGATGGCCATTACCAGGTCCGGGTGATGCCGTTTGGGTTGAAAAATGCCCCCGCTACCTTCCAACGGTTGGTTAACGGGGTCCTAGCTGGCATGGATGCCTTCTGTGCAGCCTACCTGGATGACATAGCTGTCTACAGTTCCAGCTGGGAGGAACACCTGCTTCACCTCAAGGAGGTGCTTCAGGCCCTGAAACAGGCAGGCCTGACCATCAAGGCTAGTAAGTGCCAGATTGGGCAGGGTTCCGTGGTGTACTTGGGACACCTAGTGGGTGGTGGAAAGGTGCAGCCACTCCAGGCCAAGATTGAAACTATCAAGGCCTGGCAACCACCGCGAACGCAGACTGAGGTGACAGCCTTTTTAGGCCTCACAGGATACTACCGCAGATTTGTCAAGGGCTATGGTACCATTGTATCACCCTTGACAGAACTCACTTCCAAGAAACAACCTAGGTTGGTGAATTGGACAGAGGCTTGTCAGAAAGCCTTTGACGCCCTGAAGGAAGCCATGTGCACGGCCCCCGTGCTCATGGCCCCTGACTACTCCCAGGAATTTATCGTGCAGACAGACGCTTCAGAGCATGGCATAGGGGCAGTCCTAGCACAGCTGAATGAGGAGGGCAGAGATCAACCGGTAGTCTTTATTAGCAGAAGGCTATTACCACGGGAACAGAGATGGAGTGCTATTGAGAGAGAAGCTTTTGCTGTGGTCTGGGCACTGAAGAAGCTAAGACCCTACCTGTTTGGGACTCACTTCCGGGTTCAGACAGACCACAGGCCCCTCAGATGGCTCATGCAGATGAGGGGTGAGAATCCAAAACTCTTGAGGTGGTCCATTTCCCTACAGGGGATGGACTTTACGGTGGAACATCGCCCAGGGGTTGACCACGCCAATGCTGATGGTCTCTCCAGGTACTTCCCGCCTTAACGATGAGAGCTCCCAGGAGGTCGGGTAGCTCTCCCCACTTTCAGCTGGGGGGGACACATGTTAGACCTGACAGCCTTAGGGTAGTCACCCCTAACTTTTTGCCTGTCTCCCTCCACTTTTTGGACACTGTTTTTGTTGGTTTATAGACTCTGCGCACTTTACCCCTGCTAACCAGGGCTAAAGTGCATATGCTCTCTCCCCTAAAACATGGTAACCTGGAATCATACCTGATTGGACTATTAATTTACTTATAAGTCCCTAGTAAGGTGCCCTTTATGTGCATAGGGCTGGTAAATTAAATGCTACTAGTGGGCCAGCAGCACTGGTTGTGCCACCCACTTAAGTAGCCCCTTTTCCTTGTCTCAGGCCTGCCATTGCAAGGCCTATGTGTGCAGTTTCACTGCCACCTCGACTTGGCATTTAAAAGCTCTTGCCAAGCCTAGAACTCCCCTTTTCTACATATAAGTCACCCTTCATGTGTGCCCTAGGTAACCCCTAGGGCAGGGTGCTGTGTAGGTAAAAGGCAGGACATGTACCTGTGTAGTTATATGTCCTGGTAGTGTAAAACTCCTAAATTCATTTTTACACTACTGTGAGGCCTGCTCCCTTCATAGGCTAACATTGGGGCTGCCCTCATACACTGTTGAAGTGGCAGCTGCTGATCTGAAAGGAGCAGGAAGGTCATATTTAGTATGGCCAGAATGGTAATACAAAATCCTGCTGACTGGTGAAGTCGGATTTAATATTACTATTCTAGAAATGGCACTTTTGCATTTCTTTGCACTTAAATCCTTCTGAGCCTTACAATCCACATCTGGCTGGGCTTGGTTGACAGCTCCTTGTGCATTCACTCAGACACACCCCAAACACAGGGTACTCAGCCTCACTTGCATACATCTGCATTTTGAATGGGTCTTCCTGGGCTGGGAGGGTGGAGGGCCTGCTCTCACACAAAGGACTGCCACACCCCCTACTGGGACCCTGGCAGACAGGATTGAACTGAAAGGGGACCTGGTGCACTTCTTAGCCACTCTTTGAAGTCTCCCCCACTTCAAAGGCACATTTGGGTATAAAACAGGGCCTCTGCCCTACCTCATCAGACACTTGCTGGAGAAGAAACCTGAACCAGAAACTACATCCTGCCAAGAAGAACTGCCTGGCTGCTCAAAGGACTCACCTGTCTGCTTTCTACAAAGGACTGCTGTCTTGCTGTTGCCCTGCTGCCTTGCTGAACTCTTGTCTGGCTGTGAAAGTGCTCTCCAAGGGCTTGGATAGAGCTTGCCTCCTGTTCCCTGAAGTCTCAGGACCAAAAAGACTTCTCTCTTTTACTTGGACGCTCCGTGCGCCGAAAATTTCGACGCACAGCTTGTTTCGCGGCGAGAAAAACGCCGCACACCGACGCTGATCGACGCAACGCTCTTGGGACGATCGAAGATCCGACGCACGGCCTCGCAAGGACAACGCCGCCCGACCTCTAGAGGAGAAATCGACGCGACGCCTGCCGTGAGATCGTAATTTCAACGCGCAGCCCCGCAGATCGAAGTCTAGAGGAGAAATCGACGCGACGCCTGCCGTGAGATCGTAATTTCGACGCGCAGCCCCGCAGACTGACGCGCAGCCGGAGAACAAGCAGGAAAATCCACGCACAGACCCGGGACATCTGGTAATCCCCGCGATCCACAGAAAGAGACTGTCCACGCGCCGGAAAACGACGCCCGACTTCCCCGCGTGGAAAATAACGACGCAAGTCCGTGTGTGCTGGGGAGAAATCGACGCACACACCCTTTTTCCACGCACCTCTTCTCTTGTGGCCCTCTGAGGAGATTTTTCCACTCCCAACCAAGTACTTGTGCTTGAAAGAGACTTTGTTTATATTCTAAAGACTTAAGACACTTTATATCACTTTTCAGTGATACTTCTACAATTTCCCATTGCAACTTTATTCTTTTTGACCTACAATTATCCTGATAAATATCATATATTTTTCTAAACCCTGTGTGGTGTATTTTTGTGGTGCTATATGGTGGTATTGTATGATTTATTGCACAAATACTTTACACATTGCCTTCTAAGTTAAGCCTGACTGCTCGTGCCAAGCTACCAGAGGGTGGGCACAGGATAATCTTGGATTGTGTGTGACTTACCCTGACTAGAGTGAGGGCTTTTGCTTGGGCAGGGGGGTAACCTGACTGCCAACCAAAAACCCCATTTCTAACAGTGCTACTTTGCATTACTTTTAGGGAACTTTCCAGCGCAAAACAAGTTTTGTGCTGGAAAGTGAATCCCACATCAACACGTTGAGCCAATTTGTGTCACTATGGTGACTTTGCACTAAGGCAGTGTTGATAAATTTGGTACCAAGTATAGAAACCATGGCGAGAAATAATTGTATTGTCTGCTGTAGGTTCCGAAGCTATGCTGAGAAGTGCTCATATTATTCATTCTAGGCGTAGAAGCCCAGCTGGTACGGCTTATAGTACTGCAACGAAGTGCTGGTACTGCCCAACTGAAAGTAAAGCACGTGTACCCAGACTTGTGTGGACTGTCCACTGCTAGCATAGCAATGGGAAGCCATGCCGGCAAGGTAATATTATAAATAACACACATGATGAGGCGTGCGTGCTGGGTCCCTGAATTAGATTCAGGATCGGACTGGCCTATACGGAAATCAGCCAGTGCCCGAAGTGCTGGTCTGATAGATCAGCGTGGGGGCAGTTTTTTGGGCTGTTTGTGGGCCTTTTTATGGTCTGTCAGGCCAGTTTTTACTGTGTATTTCCCTGATATTAAAATAAACATTGACCGAAGTAAAATCAAATCCATCCAGAATTCCAGTTCTTGCACTTCCTGTTTTTACAACTTCAAAACTGACCCAACTTGAAAACATCGGACACCTTTTTAGTTATCTAATTCACTAAAGGGAACATTTTTATTTCGGCGTCCTGGCCTATTTTGTGTCCCTGTGCGACACTGAGTCCATTTCTCCTAGGCAGCCTATTAGCTGTCTATTCCTATAAACCTATTAGCGCTGCCACTGCTTTCCACCCCTCCCGCCCGTATTTTTAAGCGGGGTTTAATTGTAAATTATAAGGGAACCAATGCGCGCAAAGTGGCGTTAGCATATGCACGGATTGACAAACGCCTAGTGTGCAAGATGAAATTGCTAATGTTAAATAAAAGGCGTCATACTGCTCATCAAAAGGGATCGGATGATCTATTCATCAGGGTTGCCTGTCTGTAAACTAGCCATCTCTTTTAGTATTCGCATGCTGGCCTTCTTGCAAAATTGGAGTGACAGCGAACTGTAGTCCGGCCTCCGGCCATCTTCTTCTGAAGCCCCTGGCGTTGCCTGCGGCCACTTTCACCTCCGTCTGAAGATCACTTGCTGCTGATGTATGCTTGGAGGGACAGGAAGATGTGACGGTGTCACTACTGCTTAGGCAAATAAGGAAGGTTTCAAAGCAGGTAGGCAGCTTACCTGACACCCAGGGGTTCTTGCATTATTGAGCGCGCCCCCTCTTGATCTGTTGGCTTCAGTACCGTGCTCTGGAAGGGACACCTTCCTGCACAAAGATCCGGAGAGGCTTTTTCCTCTTTCTATGTGCAGCACATATGAAAAGAGGAAACAGCGAGGAGAAATAAAGTTATTTCTCCTCGTTGCGCCTCCCCTGGGGAGGCGTACCATTTTGAGGCATACCCAGGTTTACAGATCCCTGTAAATCGGGGAATGCATCACCGCAACACCCATGGAATGCCTCCCTGAGGCAGTGTAAGGCAACACAGTGACTTGCGCCCTGATGCCTTACATCATATCTACAAGGACATAAAAAACCATGCAAGGTGGCTTTGCATGGCCTTGTAGATATGGGTCTGCACTATGCGCTGACAGTGTGTCACAAAAAGTGACGCACCGGCAGTGCAAAGATCTTGTAAAAATATCCCTCTATGCTACTAGTGGGCCTGCAGCACTCATAGTGCCACCCACTAAAGGACCACTTAAAAACATGTTGCAGGCATGCCAATGTAGATTGTAGTGCAATTTTAGCTGCCTCGTTGACCTGGCAAAATACATCTTTTGCCGGGCTTAAACCTTCATTTTTAATACTAAGACAGGCCCTAAGGGCTCCTATGGTACGGTACACTGTATTTAGAATGTAGGAAATGTGTACTTACGTTTTACGTGTGCTGACAGTGAAAAACTCCAAAAGATGTTTTTCACTGTTGTAAGGCCTGGACGAATGACGTTAGCACACATGCATTTGCCATGCATCAGTTACAACACAATGCCTTTATTATGCATGCCTTTACAATGCAAGGTTAAGTGAATATATAGAATATATATGTTTAGGGGTGTGTGCGAATATAAATACATATAAATATATACATGAATTACTTATTTTTTTAATAGGGGGAACCCAATTGCCTTACCCACCCCTAACCCTAAAAAAACCTTACCACCCAATTCCCTTGGCCTCCTCTAAACCCTGAAAACACTGTTACCACCAAATTCCATCACCCACTCTAAACCATAAAAAAACACCCTCACCTCAATCCTCTTAACCCCAAGCCCTAAAACACCCTTACTACCCAATTCCCTTACCCACCCCTAAATCCTAAAAAAACCTTACCACCCAATTCCCTTGGCCTCTTCTAAACCCTGAAAACACTGTTACCACCCAATTCCATCACCCTCTCTAAACCATAAAAAACACCCTCACCCTCACCCCCAATCCTCTTAACCCTAAACCCTAAAACACCCGTACTACCCAATTCCCTTACCCACCCCTAAATCCTAAAAACACTCTTATCACCCAATACCTCTGCACACCCCTAAACTCTAAAACACCTACACCACACAATTCCCTTACCCACTCCAAATCCCTAAAACACCCTTACCATTCTATTCCCTAAGCCTCTCCAAACCCTAAAATCAACCTTACCACCCTATACCCTTTCATGAACGTTTGAGCTCCTTCCCATGGTCTCTTCAAGGTGACATTCTCTTCCGCTTAGTTCCGGGACACCGTTCTTAGGTAGCTGCGTGCTTTAGAAATTTACTGTATTGTACCCTTACCTACCCCTAAACCCTGAAACACCCTTACTTTAATCATATACACACATATGTACACATATTGTTAGACCTGGCATCCTAGGTGTGGTTTCCCTGTATTTTTAGCCTCTGCTTCCTTTATTTTTTTGTGTGCTGGACTCAGTTTTTGCTGTTTTTTGGTACTCTGGAATCTTTACCACTGCTGACCAGTGCTAAAGTGCAAGTGCTCCCTGTATAAATTGTGATTATGATTGGTTATCCCTGACTGGCATATTTGATTTACTAGAATGTCCCTAGTAAAGTGCACTAGAGGTGCACAGGGCATGTACATCAAATGCTACTAGTGGGCCTGCAGCACTGATTGTGTCACCCACATGAGTAGCCCTGTGAACATGTCTCAGACCTGCCACTGCAGTGTCTGTGTGTGTAGTCTTGCACTGTCAATTTGACCTAGCAAGTGTACCCACTTGCCAGGCCCAAACCGTCCCTTTTACTAAATGTAAGTCACCCCTAAGGTAGGTCCTAGATATCCCCATGGGTAAGGTGCAGTGTATTTAAAAGGTAGGGCATATACTGGTGTGTTTTCCTTGTCCTGATAGTGAAATACTGCAAAATGTGGTTTTCACTATTGCAAGGCCTATCTCTCCCATAGGTTAACATGGGGACTGCCTTTAAATGTATTTTAAGTGCAGTTTCCCATTGGGAGCAGATAGAGATTTGGAGTTTGGGGGTCCCTGAACTCACAATTTAAAAAAAACACCTTTAGGTAGAGTTGGTTTTTATATTGTCTGCTTGAAAATGCCACTTTTAGAAAATGGGCATTTTCGTGCTTAACCATTCTGTGCCTCTCCCTGCCTGTGGAATCCATGTCTGTGTCAGACTGACAGTTGGGCTATTTGTGATTTCACTCTAGACAGTGGCACAAAAGGAGCTCAGGTGTGTCTTGCATATCCTGATGAGTCTTCCTGAGCCAGAGTGGGAGGGAGGAGCTGTCACCTGCACTTGAAAGGGCTCTGCCTGCCCTCACACAATACTGACCCCAACCCCCTGGTGTGTGTCTGGGGCAAGGCCTAGGCCAGGCAGGATCTTTTGAACAACAGAGACTTTCCTTTAAAGTTTACCTACTTCAAAGGCAGAAAGGAGTATAAGTAGTGGACCCAAAACGCCAGATTTTTACAACACTTCTGGATCAAGAGGAACCTCTGCCAAGGAGAAGAGCTCAAGAGCTGCAGGAGGAGAACTGCCCCTTTGCTGTGCGCTTTTCTGGGTTGGCCTGCAGGTGCTGCTTCTGCCTTAAAGAGCACAAAGACTGGACTTTGCTGTGTAACCTGCTTGTGAATATTCTCCAAGGGCTAGAAATCAACACAGCGCCTGCACCACAGCTAAAAAATTGACACAGCACCATGAAATCTTCGCACCGCCAGCTCAGCGCACATTCATCGCTGCTGTGCATCCGGATTTTTCTGCGCATCATCCCTGGGTGTCACAATCATCAACATCACTGCACGGACCCGAGGCTGCTGGTCCGAAAACCAATGCATCGCTTAGCCAACGGAGAAAGAATCGACACAAGCCTATTTTGCAAGTAAGGAATCGCTGCATCGCTTGCTTTCTGGCACACACTTTGCATTATTTTTCACGCATACCAGGTACTTTGTGCTAAAACAACGCATCTATTGATTTCTATGGATTAAGACTCTTTTTACTTTAACAATTCATATCCTTGCTTGTGTATGTTGGATTTTTGACATTTTGGTCTTATTTGATTTAGATAAATATTGGCTATTTTTCTAAACTGTGGAGTCCTTTTGTGGTGTTTTCTCTGTGTTACTGTGTATGTTTGTGAAAATACGTTACACATTGCCTCTGAGATAAGCCTGACTGCTTGTGCCAAGCTACCAAAGTGGTAAGCAGGGGGTATCTGTGCTGTGTATCTCCCTTACCCTGACTAGAGTGAGGGTCCCTACTTGGACAGGGTGCATATTGACTGCAAACTAGAGACCCCGTTTCTTCCACACACTTTCCTTATACGTACTTGGCATTTCGTTGTAAAGGCGTACACGTGGTAAAGGCATGCATAGTAAAGGCAATGCATGGTAAAGCCAATGCCTTGAAATTGATGCGTGGTAACTGCATTACGCTGTAATGCCTGCCTGGTAAAGGCTGTTTCTTGTAAGGCCTATCTCTCCCTCTGACTAACACTAGGTTACCCTATTACATTTAATATGTGCTAACTTTAGATTGATAGCAGATAGAGATATGCTGTTCACACTCAAATGCATTGTAATTTTAAATCCTCTTTAATGGGGAAGTTGCATTTTAAGTTAAACTATTAGAAAGGTGGAATTGTCCTGTCCCAATCAACTGTGCCTTTCTGTCAGTGTCCTGGGCCCCATGACTGTGAATGGCTCTGCTGTTGAAGATTGTGTCTCACTTCCAGTGACACAAAGGGGGCTTAGATGTGGACAGGCTAGGCCATCCTCACAGGATGACTGGGGAGGGGCTGAGCCCAGCTTCACTTACACTTTAAAGGGCTTTGTCTACAGCACACAAAAAGGAATCTGACATCAGGCCTGCCCTGATTGTTGTCACCCCAGACTGTTTGGAACCCTGACCAAGGAGAGGGGAAGATCTTTCCATAACCAGTCTTGAGGGTAGGACAGAGAATCCCCCCACAGAATGGCTGGCATCAGGTATAAATAATGGACCTCCAGGGCCACTTATCAGAGCACTCCTGGACCTGTTGAAGATTCAGAAGAAGGATCACCCTGCTGCTTGAAGGACTGTCTTGCTGTCTGAGGGAGGACAACTGGACATGCTTGCCTTGCTACCAGGCTACACAGAGTGAATCCAAGGGTAAGTTGACTTACCTCCTGTATGAGCTACAGAGACACAACAAGCTTCAGATGCCTCTCAGCAACTGCCCAGCTGACCAACTGCAACTAAACCTGCCTGAAACCTGTTGCTGACTTCTGCTGGAGTGAGTGCTTGACATGATCTGATATGGACAGTGTACTGAATAATGTTCAAATTATCTGTACATTATTTGTAAATATCAGAAACACTACTTGCACAAGCACTTTATATTCACTTCAAACGGAACACCTGTCCTCTCACTCTTCATTATTTTGATGTGTAATGTATTGTGTTAAGACAAGAGAATTGTGTTTATTTATTCATTTTTTGCATAGATACATACATTTGTTGTTGGTATATTGTTTGACTCAAAGGGATGATTGATTAGTTTTACTTCCCTATAGAAGTAAAAAGGTTTGTTTGCAAATTAATCCAGTAGAACTATTAAGGGAGGATTTGATTCGTTTTTCTTTGCTATAGTAATAAAAATGTTTGTTTGCAAATTAATCCGGCAGAACCATTATGTGATGTATCATTGTTAAGGGAAACAGGCTGGCTCTAGGGACAGAGAGGAGAAACCAGTTGTCAAATAATTTTTTCAGGGGCATGAAGCACCCTTGGTAGCCACGCTTCTGGGTTGGGCTAGGGAGCTCTGCACACCAAGAGAGAGGTTCTGCCATGTTGAGATTAGGAAGAATGGGGAATTATTGGATAGCCAGATGCCATACTTCATTGGAAGTGGTCATCAGGAGGGAAGGAACCTAGTAGCTCATTGGCTACTGACTGTGTCCTACTCTAAGTGCATTTTCCGGGCATAAAAATGGCACTCTTCACACCCAGAACTTAGATCTCATTGGACTGGTGAAGAGGATAGGAGGACAATGCTGATGCACCAAGGACCCAGTGAAATGAGGCTGCACCGATTTGACTGCACCTGCTGCACCTGGTGGCTAGTAAAGGGGAAGGGACTGTGCCTACTGTGTCCTGCTCAAGGAGAAGTCGATTCCTGAGCCCAGATGAAGCAAAAGACTCCAAGGGTCAGTTGACCTACCTCATGCTCACAGCACCGTTCTATAACGGCTGAAGAAGACTGCTAGGGCAAGTTGGTAGCCCAGATCATCATATCACAGCTGCATGCTGTTGTGCAGCACCATAGACAAGGACCTGATGTTCAAAAACTGGCCCAAGTCTTGGACCTAGGAGAGTCATCGGAGAGCAGTTTGGTCACCCAGAAGACAAGTTACCACTCCAGGAAGGATTCCACTATGACTTCTATACAAGATGATTGGTAGTCTAGTGGTGCCTGAACTTAGACTGGGTCAGGAGGACTTCAAGGGCCATCTCACCCTGTGGACAGGACCACCTCACCAAGCCCGTGGACTGAGGAACAGCTGCAGAAAGACCCTTGTTGACTGCATCACATCAACAGCATCTGTGAGCATCTTCAGCAGCCTGTATCCCTTGCATCAGGACCACTTTCATAGGAGTCTGTGGCAAGGAGATAAAGCAGCTGGAACTAACTGAAGACTACTTCTTGTCTTGAGTTAACTATGTCTGAGGGTCTTGCAGGTCCCTATGACTGACTCCCTGCCAGAGTTGATCACCTAAAGAAACTTTAAGTAACCATATTGATACTGACCCAAGTTTTCCACAATAAAATTGTGTCGAATTCATTGAATTTGCCAATGCTTGTTTAATGTTAAGTAAAAATTGCATATTTACTATACCTTATAAAATCTGTACCTCTGGGACCCTAGGATTGTTTTGGTGTCATAAAATGACATTATATTTTTATAAATTGGTGTTGGATTTCTTGAGTGTCTTGTGTATTTATCCTTCAGTTGTTTTGGTGCTATTTAACTGCGTTACCCTTGTTCCTTCGTGTTAGCCTGAATTAACTTCTCAGAGCCACAGCTACCCAGGGTTAAGCTAAAGGGTTCAGAAACAAAACCTACTGTTCCTAAAGGGGTTGCTCTGAGCAGATGTTAAAAGTGCAGAAACAAAATGACGCAAATAAAATTTTTAGATTTCTTTGCGCCATTTATTTGGCCTCCCTAATGGGGAATGCCCCCTTTGCATACGTTATGTCTGGCACAGGCTTAATGTAGCGCAAAGGGTTACAAAGTGGCACAATACATGCATTGCACCACTTTGTAAATTTGGCGCATTGATTTTGGCCTTGTTGGGCCACATTAGCATTAAAACAATTACACTAATGGTGCAAGGAGGCACTAGGAGCTCTTAAATCAGGCCCATAGTGTATTAGTCCTTGAGGGAATGTCATTTTTAAAAGGAAAAAAACATCTCGACTGAGGCTATGGTATTTGTCATTGATTTCTGAGCTGACTATCACGACTTGGTGTCTGTGATATTTGATGGCAGTGTTGTATTGGAACCACATTGGCTATTAATATTTCATACGCTTGTGGGCAAGAAACACAGCATTTCATCTGCTCGCATGTTCAAGAATCATTTAAGGAACAATAAAAAAGCAACTATTCCAGTCGCGGCTTGCTGCAATCACAAGGAGCAGGGTGGGGCGGGGCAGGGTGGGTGCAGCACGGGGGTGGTTGTGGGAGGGAACAACATTCAATAAAAAATAAAAATAAAAATAAAAACGTACCTGTTCTGCTGCTGTGCCACTCCTCTTTCCCTCCAGGCACAGGGTCCCAGCCTGCCCTTCCCTGCGGCCAATCCTGACACTGCTCAGAGCAGCGTTAGGATTGGCTGGGAGTGCCCAGCCAGGGCACTCCCATGCAGACTGGGAGCCTGTGCCTGTTCTCTCCAGCCCGCAACACAGTGCCGGGCTGGAGAGAGCACACTGCGCATGTGTGTTTGGCCGGCCCAAGATCCAGAATACTAGGCAGTGGAATTTCTAAAGTTGAGCACTTACAGATAAATTATTGCAAACTGAGTAGGAAACCCAGCCTGAAGAATTTCTTGAGGGACTGTGGATGGTTTTCTCATTATAGTCACAGAACGGTAAACTTTGGAACCCACCTGTGGTGTGGTTTTGGGTAAAAAATTACCCCAAAATAACGGTTAAATAGGAGAAGCCTCAGTATTCTAGATGGAGGGCAAAGAATAATCTCCATTACACACCCACAGAGTCTGTTTAGTTACTAGGCTCGTTTCGACATTTTCTTGTTCTTTTTTGTATGTGTTTTGTTTCCATGTGAGAACAGTGCGTACAAGCGTAACATTCTGAGCCTGGTGCATTGCCTGCAGGTAAGGCATCAACATGCCTACTTGAGGGAAACCTCTACAGTTTAAGGCCTGAGGTAGTAACATCAGTGTAACTTTTCATTTTCACAGTCTGCCCCTTCCAAATAGTTTCTCGCGTATAACTACTAGTTTCATGGTAAGGGACATAGGCCCTCATTCTGACCTTGGCGGTCTTTTCGCAAGACCGCCGAGTTACCGCCGCGGTAAAGACCGCCGACCGCGGCGGTATGCCGCTGCGCGTATTCCGACCGCTGGGAGCGTTCCGCCGGAATACCGCCAGCAGCCACACTGGCGGTCGGCGGGAAAGTGGAGACTGGTCAACCTCCACCGCCACGCCAGCAGAACACCGCCCCCAGAATTACGACCCACATTTCTGTGTGGCGGTCTTCTGTTGGCGGTCTTCTGTTGGCGGTCACGTCCCTATGGCTCCCCTCGCCTCCCGGAGGACCAACGCACAAGGTAAGTTGATCGTCCGTGAGGGGAGGGGGTGGGGGGGTGTTGTGTGATGTGTGCGTGCATGGGGGTGTGCGTGTGAGTGTGTAGAGGGGGTGTGTGAGTGTGTGCATGCGGGCAGGGAGTGCTGCTGTGCCTATGGGCAATGTGTGTAGTTCGGCGGGTGCGCATGTCGGCATGTATGTGTGCGGGTATGTGTCCCCGTTGTGTATGTGTGTGTGTAGGGGGTGTGTATATGTGCATGTTGGGGGTGTGTGCATGTCGGGGTGCGTGTATGTGCATGTCGGGGTGGGGGTGGGGAGGGGGTTCGTACCACCTCTGGGGGGTGGCAGGGGGGTGGAGGGTGTGGGGGGAGGACTCGGGGGGCAGTGGGGGGTGGGGGAGACCCCTATCAGTGCCAGGGAAGGAATTCCCTGGCCCCGATAGTGCCTACCGCCATGGTTCGCATGGCGGTTCCCGAACGCCAGAAACCGCGGCGGTAAGCAGGGTCATGATACCGTTGGCGGTCTTGGGTCGACCGCCGGACCGGAGTACGCAGACTCCAGCCCGTCGGTCATGACCGCCGTGGCTGTCGGAGTGGGGAAGTGGCGGTCGGTCGCGGCGGTGACCGCCGCGGTCAGAATGCCATTTTTAATACCGCCGGTCTGTTCGCGGTCCGACCGCCGCCTCTCCGACGACCGCCAAGGTCAGAATGAGGGCCATAATGTGAAAATGCAAAAACGTAGACTAGAGAAGAATTCTTTTAATATTTCAAAAATCTATAGCAGATCATGTCACGCTACATACTCAAATGATGCCAACTGTCTCTAGAACATATTGCTTCTTACCTGAATTATTTGAGAAATTGTGTCATGACATTAACCCTTGCCACCACCATACACTCATGAGGATGCTTGGGCTTTTTCGCTTGGCAGACTATTAGAGGAATATTTAATGGCTGTCTGTCCATTGGTGCCTGTAAAATCTATAGTTCTTGAATCTATTTCTTTGAAAATGTATGCCGCAAAGGCACCCTTTGGCATCATTTTTGGACAAAATGGTTTCCAGTTCGGTGCAGAGACATCTATAGTCAATCGGACTGAAAAGTTTAACCAGTCAATCTGTAGAAGGGTTTAAAAAAACATTTTATATGTGTAGATTGGAATAACGCACAAAAGGCAAGATTTTTTACCAAATGCAAACGAGATCCACTTTTACAATTTTTACTGCTCTCCTATGACTGCAGACTGACATTTACTTTTGGAAGGGCCAAGATGTCCTTGCTAAAGGTTAGCAGATAATATGCAGCCTTCTTTATTTGCGTGTAACGCTGACTTTCTGTTTCAAGGTACAAAGCACGTGTTATGGAGGCCGCACGGCAAGTCTGTAAATGTCTATGCACAGATGGCACAACTAGTAGATCAGGTTTTGTTTGTTGTACTGAAATATGATATATTCAGGCAGAGAATAATTTTAATATTCTAATAAAAAAGCATAGGTGAATTGATATCCTCTTATGTGCTGGCCATCTTATTGATGAAATTGTGCTCTTTTACTGTACGTTCGTACTGCCTACATCTACTAATTGGTTTATCTCGATGTAATTGATGTATTTACAGGTAGAGATAACGTGCTTGGCCTGAATACAGGAAAGCAACAATGGAGGTCTGTTGTATGTCAAAGATATCCCTTTGCAACTGGTGTTTGCTCGGTTGTGCCTTAGAGAAGCAGTGAGCACCACTTTTCTATGAGTATTCGCCACCTGTACATCCCATTCAGATAAATAAAACATACAATCAACCCTAGCCTTATTATATTGTTAATAAATGTACAACTAAATCAGTTTCACCTATTACACACTAATAAAGGACAATGCAATACAATATGAAACAATACAATGCAATACAGTAATGTCCTTTTTGAATAAGTGATGGGTTTACAAGTGTTGCCCAAGCTTTGCAGATTCACAGACTCTGCTTTCGCTTTACACCCAGATTTGTGTTTCTCTGATGGTGTTGCAAACTGACAAGTACTCTGCAGTCCTTTCTACCAGCTGTATGGTTTCCCGTGGCAGAATGCATATGCTGTGCTCCTCTTCGAGCCTTGTATTCAATGACCCCGGAGGCATCTCCCCCATTGCCGAAGGTCTATTGTTTCATCATGCCAGGGGCAGTGAATGAAATGTAACACATTTTCCAGAAGGCCCAGATCATACTATTCACAAAACAGTCTTGGCCTTCTTTGCAAGTCCGTCTGTCCCATCCTCTCTCAATCTCTAGTCTTTGATCACTCTCTGTTACCTGCAGCTGGACTGTTTACTGTGTGTATGTATTCTGGTATGGGCTAGATCTTTCCTGTGTTTAGATATTCTTCTGATACAGTTTTTTACTGTGTGTAGTTATTTACCATGTTTACAAATTCTGTTGCAGTTACTTACTGTGATTAGAAGTCCTGGCACGATGCAGCTATTTACTACGTTTCGATATTCTGCTGGAGTATGGTTATTTACTGTGATTAGATATTTTGGTATGGCGGTAAATATTTATTGTTTTTAAGATATTCTACTAGAGTATGGTTCCTTATAGTGGTTAGATATTCTGATGGAGTGTAGTTCTAATCCAGCATTCTGTGTCTATATGATTTTAAAATTATTTTATTGCACTTTCTGATGTGCCTAGTTTGTGAGTGGGTTACATCTGGTCCACATATAGTGACAACACAGTTGTCAATTCACCTCATACGTTTCCGCTCTTAACTTTTTGGGCATAACACGGCAATGCAGTCCAAAAAGTGCCAGGGCACAGAAGCTCAGTTGTAGAAGGCAGCCAGCTGGCACTGCAAAAAAAAAAAAAATATGCAGAGGCACAGAAAAAAGGGAATAGGCTATTTGATCAAGGTCAAAAATGTCTTGTAGGGTTACGGGTATTGGGAGCGCTTACCCATGCATTGATTGCAAAAGAAACAAGCATTGGTAAGAGCAATCAGCCTAGCCTCGTTGTAAAGGAAAGTAATGGCATGAGAATATACTAAATTACTAGATATATATATATTGTTTTAGTAATAATATTGTGTATAATGTTTTACGGTATATACACTAAATACACATAATTACAAAGTTCTAACAGAGGGGGAGAATATTTGGAAAGGACTCAAGCCCTGGTCTTGAATGCTACTACAGGCACGTTAATAAGCTTTGTCGCACTAGAAAACGTTCTAACTAACACAACTCAAACAGAATTCGGTTTGAGAGGATGTCTCATGAGAGTGAGACCATATTCGAATCAGTATGAGCACACTCCTTCTGACAGAAGGGTACAATTGAATTAGAATAATAATAAAAATGATATACCTGATGATACAGCTTTCATCATAATTAAAATAGAAGGTCATACCAAGGAGTTCCACATATTCTATGTTTTGGACCAAACAATTTTTAGAGGTGATTAAGGATTACGATATGGATACAGCTGCAGCACCCTCAGACAGAAGACCTACAAATGCATGCTAAACCACCAAATGACGACCATCAACAGTAGACGACAACGTAAACATTTTAATCATGCTACAAAAGAACGAGACAAGTCTATATCTTCCTTCAAGTCCAAACCTACTGAATCATGAAATGTGTTATATCATTGTGCCCAGCTTAAAACATTCACAGATAACAGGCTGGGGACAGCTATGGAGACTACCAGATAAATGTAGTTACAACCAAAACATTTCCTCATCCGTTTCTCAAAAACACGTGGCATTAGTGCAGATGGGGATACCTGTTTAGAAATGTAAGGACCCGAAAGCAAAAAGGAAATTGAAAGCCCACCTAGGAGAATATGTGGCGTATAACACAGACTCACTTTTTTCGCCACAAATCCTATGGGCAGCATGCAAAGCATCCATGAGCGGTCAATTAATGAAAGATTTGGAACTCCACTGCAACAGAAGGCAGACTTTCAGCAACAGAGCATCAAATCTATTTAATAACTGAGCACTATACGAAATCTCCAATCACTTCTACCTCAAGAGGTGGAGTAATTACAAAGGGGTCATTTAGGTTTGTGTAAGCTACTAATAGAGGAACTTCATTCACAGAATTTCTGTAAACATTTACGTGGTAATTGTGAACAAAAACTAGGAAAATAATATTCAGACGAAGGCTGAATCGACCTGCTTGAATTCAGGACTGTGGTCTCTATGAAGCAAAATTAGAATTCAGCTATTTAAATGGCTGCATGATTGTTAAAGGGCTTCTCAAAAGTCATGCTTGGCTAATTAAACTGATACAGAAGATTGTTGGTTAAGTAGAGTCCATGCTGGATGTAAGGAAATGCCCATTTTTGCATTATCACATCCAAAGTTTGGACAGATGCTGCTTGTTTTTCAACTAGAGAGTGCCCTGAAGCCTGCCAACCTGACCTCCGTGCCAGTGTTCTAACCCTTTACAAAGTGTATGTTGAATTGGCTACCCCAATTGTCATATGTTAACCTAGTATATGGTACCAAGGTACCCAGGCTCTGTAAGTTAAACTACAAAATGGCTCCCAGCCTGACACTGCAGCATGAAAGAGCAGCTTGAGAGCAGTTTTAAACTGTTAGTTCGACTTTGCCATTTAAACCAATGGAAAATCCCACACTTCCCTTAACAATGTATGTATGCCTTCCCTACGGAAGGCTTGTCGAGCCCTAAGGGAGGGAGCTGTGTATTATTAAGTAGGACATATATTTTTATATGCCCTAGCAGCAAAATCCTCAAATGGATGTTTTTACTATGGAGAGCTCGTTGACTAGTAAAGAGTTGCACACCCTTCAGCGGTGCTAACTTCTTAATGGGACCACCATAATGGGCACTTCAAGGTATCAAATGAATCGTGGCACTAAACCCTACTTGATGCCCAAGCCAAATCTGATGTTGACACTCTGTTGCCCAGTTTTTCCAGTGACTACCCATAGTTGCTGGCCACTAAACTGCCTTCTGCCCTCCTGCAGTGTTGTGTAAATGACTCCCTAAATGTAGAATAATGCCACAAAGGGAGGTGTTACCTCGCAGGAAGCCTCACAGTGTGTTGGCCCAGAATGCGAGTTTCAAAAGAGAAGCCAACTTTGAAGGGCAAATGGCAACCAGGCTCGGGAGAGAGGCTGCCCCTTTATGCAAGTAGACAGGCTGGTGCTGGAAACAGAGAGGGGGAAACCAGTTGCCAAAGCAGATTTTCCAGGGCAGTGTAGCCTATCAGCAGACACCCTTTAAGGTGGGCTACCAAGCTCCTCACAGATATGGAGTAATTCAGACATCTTGAGAGTGGGCAGAATAGTGCACCCTGGGATTGCTAGATGCCACATATAGCCATAAATCATCATAAGGTAAGAGAGATCCTGGTAGCCCATTTGCTGGTAACTGCATCATTCCCCAGGGAGCTTTCTTGGCATAAATATGGCAACATTGGCACCCTGGGACTCAGAACACATCTGGACTGGAGAGAGGACCAAAAAAGAACTGCCCTGCTGGCCCCTGGACCTGACAAGATAGGCTGCACCAACAGCTGGACTGCACCTGCTGCTCCTTGGGCTGGCAAAGAGAGGACTGTGCTTGTGGTGCCTGGGTCTTGGAACAGACACTCCTTAGCCCCTGAAAGAAAAGGTGAACTCCAAGAGGAAGCTGACTTCCTGTTTTATCACCAAGACATAAAAGCTGAAGTAGCCCATTCTAGCTGGTTGGTAGCACTTTCTTCAAATAGCCACTAACTGCCAATGTGCAGTCGAGAAGACGCTCCTCTGCATTAAACAATTGCACCCAAGTCCGTCAGACCTGGGAGAGTCATCTAGACTGACACCAGCTTTCACCAAAGGAGACTGCTAGACCTGCTATAAACGGAAACCATTGGCCCAGTTGTAACTGGAATTCTGCTGGTGGGAAGAGAACTTCAAGGCCAAAATTGCACCACCTCACCGGTGGATGACCCCAGTCGACCACACAGCACTCAGAGCATATTTCAGCACTGTGAGCATCCTGTATCCTCAGTATCAGGACCACTCAATTGAAGTCTATGGTGGTCAATGTGTAAAGTGTTGAACTGGACTTGAGACTCCTTTGGCAACCAAGTAACTGTCCGACTACTCCTTATTGGCCCCACTGACCTTCCCCCTGTTTTATTGGTGCCCAGTCCAGGCCGGTGTAGCCAAACACAACACTTTAAAACTATGCAAAAGTTTCCAAATGTTACAGCCACCAATGCTTGTTTGCACTTTGGACCCCAAAAAAGCATAGATTTAGTTTTATTTATTAATCTATATCTCTGGTGGATTTTGATCATTTTTATGTCCGAAAATTCATAAAAATATATTTTTTCTAAATAAAATAGTGTTGGGCTTCTTTTGTATTGAGTGACTTTCTTATTCTGTTGTTTGATGCTTCTAAATGTTTTTACACTATTTCATTTGTTTAAGTGTATCTGCTCGAAACCACAGCTACCCTGAGTTGAGCAAGAGGTTTTACAAACGAGCCTGACTGGTCCCTAGATGGTTTTGTGAATGTATTGCACTTTTTAATACACCACAATCCTCACACCGGAAATATAATACACTTGATGTGGTCCTGTCCATGATTTCAACTTTTTTTGGCAGAAGGTGATATCCACTATGAACCCTACCAACATCACAGTTTTGCATTCCACACCAGAAGCAATCTTCTTGCACAGCAATATTGAATTGCCTGGCATGATCCAACACTTGAAAAGATAGACGGACACACCTTGGGCTGTTGCCAAAATGTCTATCTAATGGTGCTGAAAAAAGCATATCCCTCTGACCCATGCTGACTAGTTACATGGCATAACACTTATGGCATCTCATGAACAGATTATCTCCTACCTATTTGATCAAACTCACATCTTTGAAGCCATCTGGAATCCTTTTGTCAGAGGCAGTATTTCAAGATGAGAAAAGCACCGCACATTCACTTAGGTTACTGACCTCTTGAATTGACTAGTTCCTAATAGCTTTCAGACTATAGATTATACATGTAATGAAAATGGCAGGCACCATCTTTTTTTACTATTTTCTTCTTGTTTTGTTTGTGAATATGCAACTACTAGCTCTTAACATGTCCCTCCTAAGATACCTATTGTTTTTTTTCACCTCGATTTCTCCCATTCCCATGAATTGTATTTGTTCCCTATTTGGATGCTGTACTAATTTGCATAGTATGTTTCAAGCTGTCAAGTTGTCAAGGGTGCAATATTTGGTCGTTGGTACATTGTTTAAATCAGCTGTGTTGTTCTATGCTTAGAAATCAAGTATCTGTATGGAGTTTACTTGTTGTAGGAGTGTATCCCTACATTTTTTATTTTCTTGGAAAAACAGAGTAAAGAAATATTGACAAAAATAGGGTGCTGTCCCTTTCATGATAATATAAGAGATGGACCCTATGACTTGGTGGCAGTGCTACCGTTCTGCATTCTCTAACAACTGAGAAGTAGTTTGTTAAACCCTTTGGCTTGAGTACATTCAGCAGCCAATCTTCCAGAAAGAGCTCCACCAGTGGGCACTCCATCCAATCTGGGAAATGCATAAGTCACATGTTATTGTGCCTCAATCTTTTCTACTCTTCTTTGGCCCTGATAACCAGTGCTATCATCATCTCCTGCACTTTAATCACCAACATACGCAGTTCACTAGCATCCATCTGGAGGAATTGAGCACCATCTTCTGTTGATTTTGTTCTTTCTGATAACTTTCCAAGGTCCAACCTCAGCAGTATCATTTCCACAGCTTTAGTGTTAATATTGGTTACCAATGCTTGGTGTGAATCAGTTATTGAAGGCAGCAAGTACACCACTGATGGCTGAGCCTCCACCTCTATGGCTCACTGCCAACACCTGAGGTAGCACTGCCTACTCGTCAGATATTTTGGTGTAGTGTACAGTTTTCTTTATCTTCATTTCTAATCTTTGTCCTTTGCCATAATTGAGCTTCGGAGGGGATGGAAAAGGGACATTACTCAGTACTGCTGCATTGTATGCAGGAGGAAATCCAGTCTCCTGTTGGGTGTCCTTAGGGGAAAGACTTCAGCAATACCACTCAGTCAGCCAGCACCCCCATGCCCCATGCACGCATAGTCAATTAATGAAGCAAGGGTAATTATCTTCCCTCCTTGGTACCACAGCATTGCAGGGCTTGCCCCATCCCATCAGGGCCCCCCAAAAGCACCATACACACCTATTTATCAGCATTCATTCAAAGGGGGTAGACCAGCACCATCATGAGTTAATATCACTCCGTGTGCAGTTCAGTTACCTTCAGGTGGCAGGGTGATCAAGGAGCCTCCCTGTGATCTCCAGCCTGGGCTTTGCTGCAATATCAGTTCCAATTACACAGCATAGGAGGTATATCCTCTCCTCCCTTCCAATGGTGGTCCCTCCTTGCCACCAGCTCCCCCCTGCACGTGCGCCCTCAGCAACAGCACCAGGAACAGGAGAAGAGCTCCGACAGGGTTAATCTTGATAAACAGAGTTCTGCGCCGGCTCTGTCTCACTCCGAGGCCCGCCTCTTCCATCTTCTGTGACCCTGTATCCTCCTTCCTCAGAGACACTTACCTCAGTCAGCTACCTCTGCTAACCAGTCCCTGCACCTCCAGGACTACGCTTCAATGTTAATTTTGGCTGTGTGATACACCTGTCAGGTGGCAACTGCTATCTTTAATCTCTGGCTTAGGTCAATCTGCAGGATGGTCCATATCAAGTATGACACTTCCAAGTTAATTGCATTTGCTCTCTTTTGTCCAGCCCCAAATGTTCATCAGGTGGTGAGGGAGAGATGTGTGGGCATGGTGGACCATTCAATTTTGATACCCTAAATCTTTACCTCAACAGAACACCCACAATTTGATGAATCAGACACAGTGTTAATCCTCAGTTTCATAAGGAAATGTGACCCTGAGTTAAGACACCCCCCCCCAACACATAAAATCAGGAATACAGGCAATTGAGTACAACTGGATAACTGAGTTTTAGATCAGTGGAATGGTTAAAGGGTTTTATTAGAAAAATAAAGAAATGCGATACAGAATAATTTCCAGGAAGGTTGTCAGCAAATAGAACATTACAGAGAAGTGCAAAATCAAAAATATTTTAAGTCCCAAATGGGCAGGAAATTCAAGAGAGAAGCAGTCAGCATACCTATCAGCATCTAAGTCTTCAGGAAGGTTTTCTGTCTCACCCCCAAAATAGAGGGTGTTTATACATCATTTTCACATATAAAATCACAAAAACTGCAGATTCATTATGGTATGATCAAATGCGTTACATTCTCAGCATATCAGAACACAGTTTTACTAAGCATTATATTTACTTAGCACCTATAAGCACTATCCCACTACTTGAATTTTAATTCTGCCAATGTTATGCTCATGCCATCTGGAGATGGTGGGACAAACTAGATACATAAACAACAGCAAGCTATTGTGAATGAATTGGGTACAGTGAGCTAATAGATGGACTTGAAGTAAACATACAATTTTGTGACTGGGCCAGGGAAGATTCAGTGAGAACAGCATGAAAAATGACCACTGAAATAAACAAACATGATTCTGCTCGACAGTGTGCTTCAGATATCACCTATTCATCCATCTTGTCCACCGCACCCCTAACAAATAATTTTATACAAGTGCAAGAAACAAACAGTAGCAACTGAGATACATTTAGAAAAAGGTATGCTGATAGCATTCGTATTGAGTTAGGGTAAGGGGTAAGCAGAAAGTTAGGCTTACGGCTGGAGTGAAAAGCTAGTTTTAGGGTAAGAACAAGGGTTAGCAATAGAATTAAGGATCAGTGTTGAGAGTAGACACACTGGAAACTGGTAAATGCAAATTATTGACACGGGTACAAAGGTGCATGATGCTCCAGCAGCTGAGGGACTCCTACTGAAGAATAACCCTCTTCAGATTCACTGATACAGTAGTATTCACTCAATACAGCACGCATACACCTCCAGATTCTCAGTAAGAAAGACGGTGAAAAAACTGAAAGCCAACTATTCATTAAACTTAACAGTATACAACAAGTCTTCTCTTACTGAAACTCCATTTATATAGTGCTTACTACCCCTGAGAAGGTGTCAAAGCACTTTTCAGCAAGTAGCACGCTACTCCGGAACCCAAAATGGATTAGTAGTGTATCAGTATAGAGAAATATGAGTTAAGTTGTGCAGTGGACACGCAAGTCTGTTAGCTGGTTAATGTATGGATGGAGGAGGGAAGAATCCAGAAAGTGTTATTTGGGAGATCATAGTAGTGAGATGAGGTTTGGCATGAGTCAAAGGAGAGATGGAGGAGGGAAGAGTTTAGAAAGGGATTAGGGAGATCATCGTAGTAAAATGAAGTTTGGGATGAGTTAAAGGAGGAATATATTAGTGTAGAATCTAGGAAGGGTTATTTGGGACATCATAGTGGTAAAATGAGGTTTGGGTGAGCCAAGAAGGGATAGAGTAGGGAAGAGTCTAGGAAGGGTTATTTGCGAGATCATAGTAGTAAAATGAGGTTTGGAATGAAACAGCCCGTAGAGGATATATTGAGAGAGGTATAGGATGAGACAGAGTGCATAGGAGACAAATGCTTTTTTAATCTTCCACAGTAGGAGTAAAGTAATAAATACATAAATACCTAACATAACATAGAGTAGTGCATTGGAGGCAGTGGAATGTTTTTTTTTTTTTTTTTTTCTACAGTGAGAGATAAGTAATAAGTATATAGCTACTTAACTACATAGAAGGGCACACATGTATAAGGAAGATAATATATTGAGATATAAAGTTGTATTTTATAAACTCAGACTTTCAATTGTTGCTTTACTTGATGCTAATTTATTTGTGTTATTTTTTTATTTTTTTTATTTTTTTTATTTTACTTTATTTTGAATTTAAATTGTCCCCAGTGTTTCAATAGTGAAGCACTTGTAGATACAATTGTAATGATAATATTCAGATATTCTGATAAATACATAAAACAGAGACCCATAAGAATCTAATCAAATAAATTATATGAAAACTATGCAGTGACCTATATACAAGTTAAGCATAAAATCATATATATGTTTGTATATGTGTGTATATATATATATATATGCAAAAAAGAAGAGAGAACTCTGGGTAGTTCCCAAGTTTAGATGGAGAGCAGCTCCAGTAAGGAGCACCCTGCAACACCAGCGACACTTTAGATTTGCTCACCTCAAATGTCTGCTTATCTAGCAAAGTTTTTAAGCATAGGATCAGCACAGTGCTGTCCACACAGAGCTAGATAGGGAGAAAGTCTTTTGCCATTTGCACAGCAAAGTCTTTCAGCATAGGTTTGACACAGTGTCAACTTTGCAGATTATTTATATATTTTATAACTTCAAACAACTCCTCAACTCGAAGAGAAATATGGGCACTCATGGGGCAATTCAATAATTCCTTTCTTCTTTTGTGCAACTGCACAACAATAATTAGGAATTATTGAATTGCCCCATGAGTGCCCGTCTTTCTCTTTGAGTTGAGGAGTTGGTTGAAATATATACGTGAACCACCCTCGTGGCTTGTGGCACCCGCTCTGAAGTGATCAGCAACTTTGGGTGGCGCATCCAAACGAATAAATATTTATATCTATATATATCTATACAAAGAAGTAGAGAGATATATACACAGACACATACATATAAATCTATATAAGCATACATTATATATACATTTGTTAAGCAAACTTAAAGAATACCTATATATTTCAAAATCCATAGAACATCAAGAAATACAAATATCTAAATACATACATATAATCAAATTATAAATGTTTATATACACAGGGATATGCTGTACATTAGTGTTTGAGTGTGATGGTTATGTAAGAAAGAGCAAACTCTTGAGTAGTCTTCTGGAGATAATATAGTTATCCTTGGAACTTAGGTTTGGGGGTAACGAATGGGGACAATGAATTCCATAGTTTGGCTGCTTGAACAGGGAAAGATGTACTACCCATGTTTTTTTCTTGAATGGTGTAGTTTTGAGGCAAGTGCTAATATGGAGTGGAGGTTCTTTTGTTGAATGTATTTGGTAATTTTATTCCTGATGAAAATGAGTCTTGTCCCATGTTTTGCTTTGTGGGTGATGCAAAGCAGCTTGAAAGTGAGACAGGGAGGATGTTGGTTTGTGGCTTTACATGTAGGAGTAATCTGACAAAAGAGTTCTGGATTCCCTATGGGCTTTTCATGGTTGATAAAGCTAATCCATGGTAAATGCCACTGGTGTCAACATCAGGACAGTGCGCGCTCTACGGGCGACTTAATGCAAAAAGCCAATCCGTATATAATGTAATAATTCATGAATTATGTGTTAATGCAGTATGTTAACTTTTTGCATTGCAGAGATTCATATTGAAACGTCATTAATGCTGTTTGCAATGGATTGCTCATTTTCAAGACTTTGCTGCAGGATTACAGGGTGTGGTTAGGGTGTGTTCCCTATTCTAAGCCTTTCTAGAAACCTTTCCTGCAGCCTGGCTGGGTGTGGCATGTGGGCGGGGCCTGGCTGTATTTAAGGGAGCCAGCCAAGCTCCACGTGCTCACTATTCAGAGGTCCCGGTGCAGAGCAGCAGCTTTTTCCTGAGCTCCTGTTCCGGAGGCCTACCTAGGATTTCCAGGCCCTGTCTTCATTTCCTTGGTGATCTTCAAGCAGGGCGGTAAGGCGGAGGTCGGGTTAGGCCCCCGACTCCGTTTTCAGAAATACTCGAGTTTTGGGCCTTTTGTTTAAATCGCATGTGCGATGGTTTTCTTGGCTTTTAACTCTTGCAGTTCAGATCGGCAGTGTACGCAATCGTATCTTGCCATTTAAACCTTGGTGGTTGAATCGGCAGCAGTGTGCACGATTCATTCTTGACATTTAACTCTTACAGTTCGGATCGGCAGTGTGCACGATCATATCCTGGCATTTAAACCTTGATGGTTGAATCGGCATCAGAATGCACGATTCATTCTTGGCATTTAACTCTCACAGTTTGCATCAGCAGTGTGTGTAATCGTATCTTGGCATTTAAATCTTGATGGTTGAATTGGCAGCAGAGTGCACAATTCATTCTTGGCTTGTAACTCTTACAGTTCGGACCGGCAGTGTGCGCGATCATATTTTGGTATTTAAACCATAGTGTACGATTCATTCTTGGCCTGTAACTCTTACAGTTCGGATCGGCAGTGTGCGCGATCATATCCTGGCATTTAAACCTTGATGGTTGAATAGGAAGCCGTGTGCACGATTCAGTCTTTGCATTTAACTCTTGTAGTTCGGATCAGCAGTGTGCGCGATCATATCCTGACATATAAAAATCCTGATGGTTGAATCAATGGCAGAGTGAGTGAGTCATTCTTGGCATTTAACCCTTGTGTTTCAGATCAGCAGATTGCGTGATCATTTCTAGACATTGAATTCTTGATGCACAGTTTGATATTCAAGGTGTATAATACTTCCTAAGCAATTGAATCTTGAAAGTCTAGACAGAGTGTGTTCTTAAAGTATCATCATTCATGAGCTTATCACAGTTTATTCCTGAAAACCAATGTGTTCATTCATGAGCTTATCACAGTTTATTCCTGAAAACCAATGTGTTCATTGATTACTGTTATAGTGTGTCCTTGCAGTATCATTCATGAGTCTAACACAGTTTATTCCTGAAAACTAAAGTGTTGATTGATTACTGTTATCAAGTAATTTCTAGTCGAAGAAATAACTTGAGTCAGTTCAAGGTTCAGAGCATAAGACTGTATTCTACAAAACTCTCATATGAAAGCTTGCATAATCCTTATTTATTTTCCAGGTACTCAGAGCTAATAAGGTCATGATATAGGAAAACTCTTGATCATTCATGTTATCAGTATATAGATATTATGAACAAAGCTTATGAAAGTAATTGTGAATAATCTGGCTATTGTGTTCTTAACTTTTACTTCCACAGGTCTCCTCCCCCTGCTGTTCCCAACCTAAAACCCCATCCCCCACTTGGCCATTCTTTAACTCTGTGCTATAATGGCTAGTAGAGTTTGGAGCTGCCAAGAGGTGGACATATTGGGAACAGGCGCAAACCCTGAGGATCCGGACTCCCTGACAATTGGTTTAATCAAGTTTAGGCAGTACAAGAGAGATAGTAGCCTTGACCTTGTGTGCGAATCCCAGGTAGGGGGAGACGTGTTGCAGAGTTTTCATAGTAGTGAAGCCTGATCTTGCTAATTTGTCCACTTGGGCATTCATTGATAACTTGGAGTCCATGGTAATTCCAAAGTTCTTACTTCCTTAGATACTTTAGGATTTTGTCCCAGATCATCAGGCCTGGTGCAGAGTGGGTCATAATTTTTCCAGTCACCACATGTGAGTATTTCAGTTCTTGAAGCATTCAGTTCGAGATGGCTCCATGTTATCCAGTGATCTATGGCTTTGAGGCAACTGAAGTTTTTTGAGTTTCCAATTCCTTTGGGGCTTTCCAGTACAATAAGTATTTGTGTGTCATCTGCATAGTTATAGCATATGAGCTGACATTTATTGATGATTTTCCGTAATGATTTCATGTAGATGTTGAAAAACATGGGAAACATGATGATAGAGCTTTGAGGAACCCCTGTTTTTGTGAAGTACAGTTGGATGAGAAAGGCAGAGTATGGATGACATTTGTTCTGTTTTAAAGGTAGGATGTGATCCAGTCGAGAGCAGTTCCCTCTATGCCCACTTTGTAGAGTCTTTGTTTTAGAGTGTCATGGTCAACTGTGTCGAATGCAGCTGACAGGTCCAAGATATGTAGTGCAGAGACCCCGTTCTGGTCTACTGTATTTTTAAGGTCAACCCAGATGGCAATAAAGGTCAGATTCTGTGCCTCCCCCTGGGTGGAATCCTGTTTGGAAGTTGGAAAGTATGGAGCTATCTTCAATGAACTGTGACATCTAAGTGAATGCTGCTCTTTCACAACATGAAAGGTACATTTGTAATGGTCTGTAGTTGTTGGGGTCATATGGGTCCAGGTTTGTTTTCTTTAAAAATTGGCATATGAATGCCTTTTTAGGTCCTCTGGAGAGATTACTGTAGTTAAAGAATTGTTTATGATTCTTCTTACTATTGTGGCAGAGGTAGTTAAAACAATGTTCTTGAAGATTTGTGGTGGGCAAGGATCAGGAGGACAGCCAGCTGACCTGCTTGCTTTGACAATATCCTTAAATTCACTTTGTGATAGTTGATTGAAGGAATGCAGGGGCTGGGTTAGCCTACTTTTGAGGGGATTGTTGAAACTGGGTTGGTGCTGGTGTTCTTCTTTTGTTTTAAATAGGAGTCCAACTTGTCTGCTCTGGTTGATGAATGGACAATTTGTCAGTGTACTCTTGAGTAATGGGAAGAGTTCCTTCTGTGCATTTAGGTTTATGAAATTTGTTGAGAATTGTATAAAATTCTTTATTCGCACATTTAGCATTTTGAATTATGTCTGATTAATAGTTGGTAAGAGCTGCATAAATGGCCAAGTGGACTTTTCACTCTCTGTAGTCTTTTTTCATTTCAGATAGTGAGTAAGGGCTGTACTGTAGTGCCCTAGCTGGACCAGCACCTTCTTTCTCCTTTTAGTTTTCTTTTGGAAGAATAAAAGCTGCATCGCAATTCCACTAACAGTATAAGAGCTGTATTGATAGCCTCCTTGAAAGCGTATCTTGTTTATCATTGGTTAATCTTTCTTCACTAATGGGTCTGGTGTCAATATTCTAAAGAAAGTTATGTTGGAAGTTGTTGTTTTCCAAGCTGGAAACTTTGGCATTAAACATTGAGACTAAATACCTGAAGAAAAAATGTCTTTGATTCCAAACTGTGTTTAACTGCCAACTGCGTAGCTTTGAAATCAAACATGTTAAGTCTGGACTCATTCTGTAGACATGTTAATAGCTGCCACTAAAAGCCCAGTCAGCTCAACAGTTCCAGACTCCTGAGCTGAGAACATGCAACGCATGTCCAGAGTTCTGGATTTAGTAGTAAAACGTTCCAGCAGACCCTAAGACTAAGACCAAATCTTGAAAGGGGTTTTCTGGATGTCAGAAGGTTGAATACCTGACCTTAAAATTGGATAGTGAGGATATTAAGAACAAAAGAGGGGCCAAAGAGCAAAACAAAATACAATTCCAGTCATCTTAGCATTGTTCAGCTGACACCAAGTTTGCTCCTAAACACAATGGCAGCATAACATGCATGGGCACTGTAGGGTTCATATCTAGAAACTGAAAACATGAATAAAATTGACAGCCACAAATTTAAAAAAAAATCATGTACAACCAATAAATAGTAGAATAATTTAGTGCAAGTTTACAACCATATTCACACTCCAATTATATTTTGCATTCCCTGAACAGCTGATCACAAACCGAACAAATAAAACGGACATATATTACAGTTTAGGGAATTGGAAGGGCCTTTTTTACCAATATCAAGGAATGAGGTGATAGATGGGCTAAAAATGGAAAAAGGAACAACTGGAAGAAATCACTGCACTGGGAATCATAACAAGCAAGACTTATCATCTCAAAGACAGAGAAAAGTACCTTAAGAGCCACTTCAGCACTAATGTATTCCTGCATTTCCGCTAACCATTTCTTAGCCACCTCAGTTCGTTGGTCACGGTATGCAATGAATGAATTCAGGTAATCCATTGCGTCCGAAAAAACACATCCTAATTGTGAGAGGACGGTTCTGACAATCAGGTTCACCCTGATCTTTTGCTTTTTGACCACCTGGTTTTTGACCTTTTACTGTGAGGGCGCCTCCTAGGCGGGGACTTGCGCATGGTAAACTCATGGTAAAATGGATTCTGCGTATTTACCGCTGGTGCCACCGTGCTAAAGAAAGGCTGATGTAGCGCAGAAGGAGTTGGAGGCCCTGGGTGGGTTACACATGATCATGTATGCACACGCATGTGCACCCAAGTGAGAGCTGAGTGGGGAGGATTCATGGCACACGCAGCCCAAGAGCTGCACTTAGGTAAGCCTGGTGCAAAAGGGACTATGCAGAGTGGGTGGTGACCTGGAGTAGGCCTCATGAGATGGGTGTACACATGTGAAGAGTATTCAGTGTGCTTACTGTACTTTCACTGTAGGGACACTCTATGAAATGTCAGTGGGACAGGATGGCCTAGGGTGCAACTCCAGTCCTGTGGGGTTCACCGAGACCAGAGTCACACCAAGGTACACTGTAACCTGTAAGAAAAGAATAATGCAGTAGGTTACAAGAGCATAGTTGTACAACTTATGGGTCATCCAAGGATGTAATCTTTCTCTGACTCAGCTCAGGACTAGGACCAATTACTGCTCTGTCCAGGTGCTTGAGCAGGCCCTTGCATCAATCAGCCAGCTGTCATTCCATGCCAGGAGCAGGCTGGAGAGGCCCTTGGAGGAATGTCAGGGAGGAGGTGATGAGACTTTCAGAGCACATGTGGCAACTAACTCCTGGATGATGCCATTTTGAGCTATCCCAGAAGATTGTGCAGGAAGAGGGGACAGGGGCAAGGAAGTAATGTGGCACATCTGGATAGGCCAGAGGTGCAGACCTGCTGGACACTTCCATCCCCACTTCAAAGGCCCTGCACAGGGGAAAGCTCTCTCTCTTGGCAGGGCTTCACTGCTGGACACTGGGACTGCAGACGGGCATCATGGGCAACTGGAAGGAAGAACCCCCTAACTACCCCCTGGGGCAGGGACTCTGCCCCTGAAGGACTTCAGACCCAGCAAGGCGCATGCCAGGGCCACTTTATTTCCTCTGAGGACTAGTTGGGGGAAAGACCTTGCCAGCGCCAGGAGAGCATACTGCCCAGAAGGAAAGAAGGGCACCCAGAGGAAAGGCTTGCGCAGGGAGTCAGTGGGACTGGCCCCCTATAGCCTGGGACCCTTCTATTCCAGGAGGCCTAAGGAGAGTGCTCCTGGTGGCAAGGGCTTGTCACCGGGAGCAAAACGACACCCGAATCATGAAAATTGGGATGCCGAGATATCAAGGGGAGAAGGATTGTGACCTTTGACCTTTCTAGATGCAGTGTCGAAGCACGTGGGACTCCGCCGCTGCTCCAGACTGTGCCCCTGGGGTGGTCCAAGGTCCGGACGCTGCCCCAAGAGGAAGAGGAGCCAGGGGGGAGTGCGATGGAAGAAGCCTGGCCCATTCAAGGTGATGGGGGGCGCCGTCGCACACCCCTTTGCTGTGGTGGTGTAGAGACCCCGGACCCAATCCTGGGGCCCCATGTGGCCAAAGTAAAGTCGGGGAGCGCTATCATGCTCCCCGTGAACAGGGTGGAAAGGGGCCTTGGACCCCATCCTGGGGCCCCATGAAGAAGGATGAGTGGGGGGGTGCCGTCATGCACCCCTTCAAGATGGCCAAAAGCTGTGGAAGGGGCCGGCGGCTGAAGAAGAAGCTGGGGAGTGCTGTCGCTCTCCCCGTGAAGAATGGAACCGGGGTCCCGGACCCCATCCCGGGGCCCGACTAGAAGCCAAGTCGGGGGCATCATCGGGCCCCTGTGAAGATTGCATAGGGGCCCCACACCCCATCCAGGGGCCCCAAACATGGAGCCCCGAAGCTGCAGAGGAGCGAGGGTGCCGATGCACTCCCCTAGGTGGCCCATCCGGCTGTAGCCCCTGCACGCGTCTGCCCGCAGGAGCGGGCAGACACCACAGAAAAGGCCAGCTCCTGCGGCAGCACATGGAGGTGCAGGTCATGTGGGGAATGAGCAGGGGCAGCCAGGGGTGGGCTCCCTGCGCCATCCCCCCAATGAGGAAGCACCTACCTGGTGTGGGGGTGTCCGGGTGGGACCGGGCACCCCCAAGGCAGAACACCAGCTCTGCCGGCACCGCAGCTCTCCGTGGCTCAGCTGGAGAGCCGCTCATTTAATATGCGTCCTGCCCGAGCATGCCTTGCGGGCCACCAGCATTGGTCTAGACGCCTAATAAACTTGTGGTGGCTCCAGGGAGATGGGACCACCACCAAACAAGAGCCCATGGACAGCTGCAGGAGCAGCGCAGCCTCCCCACAACACAGTTTGTGTCACCTCCCTAGGTAGAGTGGAACTAAAAAATGGTAACCCCCCCCCAAGGGTTCCAATGCTAGGGGAAGCACAAGCTTGTTTGGACTTTTGTTCTAGCTTGTAGGACTGAGTCCTCTTGGGGAATAGGATGGTATTACACAATGTTACTCACCAGTAATCTGAATGTTAAACAAAGAGTAACTGAAAGTAATCTAAAGGTAATCCTAGCATTTAAATTGCTTAAACATGTCTCTACCTGTTCCTTGTTGATGCTACTTTGAGTAATGAGACTGACAGCCACCTCTTGGCAAGGTAGATGTATTTAATTGCATATTTAAGTGCGCTCCTTCTACATTACAGTCAAATGTTGCATTGGGATACCAGGGATTGTTTTGCCAGGTGGGTTGTGGGATTATATTCCCATGAGAGATTACACAATGTCATCCAAGAGTAATTCCATCACTTTGTGTATATTTGTAAATTGTTGCACAGTATTGAGTAGTGTGTGTGTATGTGTGTGTAATAAATGTACTTATCAAAAGAAAAACCACAGGCCAGACAATCATTTATTGAGTGTCATTACTAGCTCAAACCACATCCCTTGAGTAAGCCTTGGACTGCTCTGCAAAGCTACCCTATGAGAGTCAAGCACTACAATGGGGTGTTTGGCTCCCAGTGGTGGACTCATTACATGTGCATGCCACACAACTAATGAACCACCTTCCAACACCAGTTTACAGGCTGAGTTAGAGTTTAGTGGACAAGGGATTACATTGCAACAGCATCAGATGTTTCCTACATTGACAGAAACCGCCATGATGACTATTCCTGCCAATGAATAACAATATCTGTAGGGTCGGAAGACATTTCTACATTTGGAGGGCAGGTTAAAGGCAGTGCGGTGAACGTAATGTCATCTGCCTCCCTGTCAGCTTTTACTTCAGCTGCCAAATCCAAAATCAGGCCTGTAGTCTTCAAATTGTGCAGTAGTCCTAGTTGGTCTGTTGCCACAAGACACCCCTTTTGTATTCCACAGTTATAATCAATGTCCTCAGAAAGAGCAGTTTGTGTTCTTCCATTCAACTCAGTAGGAAACCCACTTTTCATGCTACAAAGGTTTGCAATGGCCTCACACTCAGAAATGGTGTCATCAGCACCATACTCATAATTACATGCTTCCCCATGCAAAACATCATACATTTGGCATCCTTGTTCTGCTTCACACACAGTTTCAACAAATACTGCATTTGTAATGTTAAATTCTCCTGCCACCTAACCACATTTACATTAAGACTGTAATACCCTCACCTGCTCCTCAAGCAGGTTGATAATCCTTATTTTATTGCACCATCCTTTACCTTCCAAGAACACGGAATCTCTGGTTACTCTATCCACCTGAACAGGACCAGTGAACCTAGACTTTTCTTTACAAATCCTCTAAAGCTTCCTTTGATGTTTTCTGGTATTTTAATGCTGATCATTATATTGTTTGACTTTCTTTCATTTTATTGCAATGTTACATCTCTCTGCAGTTCTATAACTGTTGGTAGAAATGTCACAGGCAATTGGGAATATACCTGCTTCTTGCCTCCCAACCCCTGAACAACTGAAAAGGAGACACACCAGCAGTAAAATATGGTGTGTTCATACAACACCACACTTTTCTTTTAAATTAGAAACTACATTTAAATCAGAAGCTAGAGCAGTTAAGATCCCCTCCTTCAAAAACTTGTTTGCATGTTCAGCAAGACCGTTTAAAGAGAGGCTGTAGAATGCCACATTGAGATTTCAAGAAATTAACCATTTTGCCAGATACAAAGTGAGTCTGCCACAATAGCTTTAAGTGCACCTTTAGGGGCAAACAAATCATCCAAAAAAATGACCACTACCTCTGTTGTAGTGAAACCCACAAAGCATTGTATATTAATTTGGTGAAATAATCAGCTAACTTTGGAGACAGATTTACAAGGCCCTAGCACCTCCTTAAACCACACTAACTTCACTTTTGTTACCTTAATGTGACTCAAGGAGGCAATTTTCGCCTCACCATGTTTACAAAGTGGCACAATGCGTGCATTGCGCCACTTTGCAACCCCTTGCTCCATACTGTGCCTGCATCAGGCATGATGTATGCAAGGGGGGCGTTCCGGCATAAGGAGGCCTACAAAAATGGAGCAGTGAAATCTACAAGATTTCACAGTTCCATTGTTGGCATCATTTTTAATGCCTCTTCAAATCAGGACTTAAAGTGCCACACCCATTTTAATAAATGGGCCTCCTTGCACTTTGCTGCACTAGAGTTAACATTTTTGACGCTAGTGCAGGTAAGCGCCACAATAGTGTCAAAAGTTTTGAAGCTATTGGCCTAACGTACACCATGATGCACCCAATTATAAAGACGGCGCACTCATGGTGTCGTTAGGTGAGGCAGGGATGATGCAAGTAAACTGGCACATCAGCACTGATGAGCCAGTTTCTTGTAAATATGCCCCATTGTGCGACCCTGCAATGACCCTCGCCATTTTGTACCTACAGACCACCTTGCAAAAGTATAATATGGAGCGGTTTCAGGGTGCTTTCTCAATGTTTATCAGATAGAAAGCACTTGTGACACTCGCCAACATAACTTCCCACCTGTTAATCCATATGTGGCTTCGAACAATATTTTCTGAGCAGCTTTTGTGTGATTGAGATATCTGACTGCCCATTGCCCACAATGAGCAATACATATCAACTTGAATCTAACTTGCATCTAACTTGCATCTAAACTGCTTTGGTGGTATGTACAAATTCTGTCTCAAAATCATACCAAATTTCAATCAATCACTCATCTGCCACTTGAGCAAAACCACTCAACTCCTTACTTGAATTCATGTCTTTGAGCAATCTATTAACAATATATTTTTGACCTGCAAAAGAAGTGAATCAGCCATGTATGCACTTAACCATTCTACGTCTGATACGACCACTGCGTATTATTGAACAGCAGCATTGCTATATATATGATATATTTTAGGGTGTTATGGTTGGTGTACAGATTAAACAGAAAACACCACAAATACAGCTCCAGTCACTCTAACACCCAAGCATATGCATGTGCCTCAAACTCAATAGTGCTCTAGTTCAACTCTGCCCCCATAAGCATGTGAAATAAAATCAAGTTTGCTCACCTTTGATCCATTGATTAATAACCGCAACAATGCGAACTGCGCCTAGTTTGGCATTCAAATAGTTTCCAGAGAAAAAAAACTGATGGATTAAACCCAGATCTGTGACTGGGGGTGAATGCTTGATTTGTTCTACATTGCATCCATCAACTGTTCTTTTTGCAAAACTCTAAAGAACCCCAGACCTCCAGGCTTCACAAATTGCCTGAGAACTCCCTCCATAGTGGAGATACCACTCTAAATCCACAAGGCACCAACAAGCCATAGAGGTCCTCTTCACTGACCGGACATTAAATCTGGAACCAGATGCCACAGCCAAACTAAACATCACATCAAAGACTACGAGGATAAACCCAGTGTGCCACGTTTGGTGGCAGTGCACCTTCCAGCAGCTGAACCATACCAATACCCTGAGTATTGGTCACCTAGTTTTGGACACCCCGAAAAACAGTCCCCCCCCGGGACTGTAAAAGGACCATGAGGAAGCCTCAGTCAAAGGACTTTAGAAACAACCTGGACCTCCCACCAGAGTGCCCCCATTGTCCTGCAAACAACCCTTGAACTGACCTACCTCATCCTCTGAAGCATCCTTGTGCACAGCTCCTGGCCCTGTGCCCTGTACAAAAGATCCAGTTGTGTTCAATGGGTCCCCCACCCGTTGAGACCTCGACACTCCAAGGGGACCCCCCGGATTCACCTTTATACTTACCTGTGCAGTGCTTTTGCAAGTGGTCCCCTGAGGTGGCTCTGCACCAGTTCCAGAGACCTTTCCCTGCTGCTCCCTCCAGAAGCCGCCCAAACTTCTCCAGCTGGCACAGTGCCTCAACCAACTTGTAAAAGAAGAACTTGCTAAACCTACTGTATGATTTTATATGCATTTTTAAAGGTTATCCTCCATTGATTCCTATGGTGGGTTATTGCGCACAAAAGACTATTTTTTTATTAACCTTCAAAAATTCATGTCTTGCAAAGTACTTAACCAATTTTGATGATCTTGGTCTTAACATTTTCATAAAAATCTGAAGTAGTTTTTATAAATTGGTCCCAAGGTATTCCTTTGAGTGTGTGAGTTGCAAGATTGATGCTGTGAGTACAACAAATGCTTTGCACTTCTCCAATACTGGCCTAACTGCTCAAACAAGCTACTGTAAAACTGAGGGCATTAGGTGGTCTAGTTTTTACCACTGCAAACCAATGTGTGGTTGCCTGGTTTTGCACACTACATAGAGGGCCAGCCTCCTACACTAATGTGCTAGCAAAATACCCCAGCAGTGTGCATGATGCATACATAGTCCAGCACTCAGTCATCAATCAGTAATTCAAGGATGGACAATATGTACTTGTAGGTAAGCAAACAGCAAGTACCTAACAGACACAATAACAAATAGGAATGGGGGACACAATATACAGCTCACTGTCTGACTACACAGGTAGGGACGTCAGGATGAGAGCTGTTCCACATGCATGTGCCATGCTTCATGTTACATATACAATGCAAATCACCCTGCCGTACAATGAATACATTGCAAGCCAGTTTCGCAGAGGTTGCATGATGTAAAGGCACATAGCAATGCATGGCAGGCCGAAAATCTGACCAACATCACTGTCTGAAAGGGAGGTGTACCATGTGCCATTTGGGGTGGGGGGGTGTTCCCATGCAACACACATGGTCCATTGGTTGTGTCATGGCTTCCACACCAGGAATTAGATGCAAGGTGACAAACCATGTCAGATGTGTACACACATCCATTACTCACCATGCCTCTGAGGCAGCAGCCTTGGCTGGGAGGTGCACCTGCACACACAAATACAATCCTGCAAGCAATGAAGAACCACTACAACCCATGATGCAACTGTGAATGTGTACTTGCTAGACAACTTGTGTGCAAGTCAAGTTTGAAGGAACCATAAAGTTTCAGAGGCCTAAAATATTACGTACCAAATCCCCTTCTCCGAGATGTTGTACAGTGAAGGAAGCTGTGTTGCTGGACTGCAGAGGACCACTCCCAAATGTTCAGGATTTATGTGTTGTGTGCACAAATCGGGCACAATGCCATCACACTTGTACACAATGTTCCCCCATTGTGACATGCAAAAATGGATCCGGAAATGGCAGTTGTGACACCATGTCACTCAGTTGGTATATGTGAGTGCATACTGTGTGGATGATATTATGTCAACTGCCCTGGGCAATATTGGACACTCAAATGCCTGTGCCAATGTAATGTAGGCCAACACTAACATCTGGGGATGACCATGGACCCATGATTGTGTCTGTGTCAGCCATGTCTGGTATGTGAATGCCTACCTAGGGAGGACCTACGAAAAATAATTCCATCCAGATGCTGTCTCTCCACATATGTAGTGTGAACACGTGACATCAAGTGGTCTAGAGCAGTGGGAAATAGGCACCACCAAAACATGCTGAAGAAATATGACAGCATGGTTGACACATCATGTGATCATTACTGGGAGAAGTGCATGACAATTCCACTACATCTAACACACATGGGCAGGACTTTATCCAATACAGTTATCCTAAACATTGACTCTGTCTCTTTTGTACATTTCATCTGACCAAGGATATGTAATCCAACAGTCGGTAGTGATCCCATATGCAAACCCACCTATCGAGCCGGAGAAGGCATATAACCAGGCCCACATCCTGACACTTAGGGGGTGATTCTCACCCTGGCGGGCGGCGGAGGCCGCCCGCCAGAGTTCCCCCCTCCAGAATACCGCACCGCGGTCATTAGACCGCTGCGGGTATTCTGGGTTTTACACTGGGCTGGCGGGCGACCGCCAAAAGGCCGCCCGCCAGCCCAGTGTAAAACAACCTTCCCACGAGGACGCCGGCTCCGAATGGAGCCGGCGGAGTGGGAAGGTGCGACGGGTGCAGTGGCACCCGTCGCGAATTTCACTGTCTGCAATGCAGACAGTGAAATTCATTGTGGGGCCCTCTTACGGGGGCCCCTGCAGTGCCCATGCCATTGGCATGGGCACTGCAGGGGCCCCCAGGTGCCCCACGACACCCCATACCGCCATCCTGTTCCTGGCGGGCGAACCGCCAGGAACAGGATGGCGGTATGGGGTGTCTGAATCCCCATGGCGGCGCAGCGAGCTGCGCCGCCATGGAGGATTCAGAAGGGCAGCGGAAAACCGGCGGGAGACCACCGTTTTCCACTTCTGACCGCAGCCGAATCGCCGCGGTCAGAATGCCCTGCGGGGCACTGCCAGCCTGTTGGCGGTGCCCCCGTCATTTTAGCCCTGGCGGTCGACGACCGCCAGGGTTAGAATGACCCCCATAATGTTGTGGACCGTTGGCCTGCTCAAAGCCTGACTCTGCTGCCTGGATGTTTCTGGGGTAGACTGTTATATTCCACCCCCTCCCCACAAAGCTGCAACATTATTGTTGTCTGTGCCATACTGCATAACATATGTGTGTGCACAAATGTTCCCTGCAATGGAGATGGGCAACTGAGGACACAAATGAGGAGGAGGAGGAAGAGCCAGCTCATGATTGCCACATACAAAACACAGCTGCAGATGCACGCAGACGCACTCAGACACATGCACATTGTGCAGCATTTCTTCACATTAGTACATGTCTGTGAATATATGATAGTGCTTTAACATATAAATAAATAATAAAATGTAACATATAGCTTAGAGTTTATGTCATAGTTCCAGAAAGAACAACCCACCCACATCAAAAGTAGGCCACAATAGTCATCAATCAAGTGTGAACACTCATCATCATCATCATCATCCTCAAAGTGCCAGACACAATGCACTGATCGCAGAACAGTGTGGCATGTAAAGCTTGCATTGCTTATCGAACAATCATACTGTACTGAAAACACACACATCAGCCAAATGTCTGATGGTGAAAAAGAAAACAGATCTGAACTCTATGTAATGCATTAGGCCCAAACTTACAACTCACCACATTCATGGCATATGCACCCACATGTATGACAAATAGTAAGTGTATCACCATGGACAGTACACCCATATGTGTACCACAGTGTCAGTCAAATCAGTAATCATCTTGCATGAATACCAAACAATGCCATAGCACGTCTCATACTGTTGGCAAAGTGTGTAAGTCAATTAGGATACAGAACAATGTGTATATTGATGTGGGGTCATCAGCTGTCATCAGCTGCAAAAGAGGAGGGAGGGAGGCAACCAGGTGTCAAATTAGGCAAATAAAACAAGATCAAAAGAAACATACCACGAGTGGTATCCAGTCAGTACTGATAGTAACAAATATATTAATGAATCAGTAACCTGAAAAAACGAAACCAAGAACTAAATTGAAATGACCTATAGAACAAAACTCATCAAAGTATCAAGGTCCGAAACTCGTATAAAAATAAACCAGATTAAATAACAGGAGAATAAAAAAGGAACATCCACCCAAGTAACGCTCCAGAACTGTGATGAAAGTGAAAAAATCCACAACCGAGACAACTGAGAACCGAAAAAAAGATATAAAAGAATGAATAATATAAGAACAGATAATAAACCCCGTGAATCGAATTATAAATACAAATTCCCCAAAATTTAAAAATATAGGGGGTCATTACAACATTGGCGGTAAAAGCCGCTTACCGCCGTGCAGAAGACCGCCAATACACCGCCACGGCCGCGGAATTCCGCCACAGCTATTATGACACACATCTCGGAATCTGCCGAAATTCAGACACCCACACAACACCGCCACACCAAAGGTCAGTGATAAACTGGCGAAAGCAAAACCTCCACCTTCACGCCTCCAGAAACACGCCCATGCTATTACGACCCACGAATCCACGCGGCGGTCTTTCAACCGCGGTATTCCATTGGCGGTACACACCGCCACGCTCAAAATACACACACATCTCCAAAACACCGCCACATTGGACAATTCAAAATACACACACCTCATACACATACAAACACCACTCCCACACACCCAACACAATATAAAACACACACCCACATCACCTATGACCAAAAAATAGAGACGAAGGCGACAGAGAGAGCACAGCAATAGACAACCCCACCACACAGAGGCACACAACACCATCACCCGCACAACATCCACGCACAAAAAACCCCACACCACTACACATCACCACACTCATCACCACATACACCACCCCACACATCACCTACACCACCCAATGGCACGCCAAAGACACCCCAGGTTTTCGGAGGAGGAGCTCAGGGTCATGGTGGAGGAAATCATACGGGTAGACCCACAGCTATTTGGATCACAGGTGCAGCACACTTCTATAGCTAGGAAGATGGAGCTATGGCGAAGAATCGTGGACAGGGTCAACGCAATGGGACAGCACCCAAGAAATCGGGAGGACATCAGGAAGAGGTGGAACGACCTACAGGGGAAGGTGCGTTCCGTGGTCTCCAGGCACAACATCGCGGTTCAGCAGACTGGCGGCGGACCCCCCACCTCCTCCCCCACAACTAACAACATGGGAGGAGCAAGTCTTGACCATTATGCATCCTGAGGGCCTCGGAGGAGTCGGTGGAGGAATGGACACTGGTAAGTCAAATCTTAACTATCATATCCCCCACCCTACCTGCATGCTATCACACACCCCACCCTCACCCAGTCCCCTATCACCCCAACTCCTCACATATGTCCCAACATCACAAACCACCCATCCCAAGACCAAGCCCTGCATGCAACAACAAAGCATGGGCACCCATCACTGAAGCATGCCCACTGCAACCCCCTAAACCATCATCACACAAGGTCCCACACAGGAATGCAAGCACTGGGGTACACGGTAACCCACCCATTGCACACCATGACACACACAGATACAATAATCATGCTTTTATACCCCTGCAGGACCACTACCCAGCATCACCAGACAGGAGGGTCCAGACATCTCCACCCCACCCACAGAAGAGGCCCAAAGTGATGACAGCAGCTCTGGCCAACTGGATCTAGATGACCAGCCCGGACCATCGTGGGCCTCGGGACTGTCGGTTCCCCTCGCACAGGCACAGCCCAACACTGACCTTCCACCCTCTGGAAACAGCAGTATAGCACCCACCCAGCGGGCCCATACCTCCGTCCCCAGGACACGTCAATCCCGGTATAACCCACCACCCCAACAACAACAGAGACCTGGGGGCAGTGGTAGTGGGCACACGGTCCAGGGGATGGAGGCCCAGGAACACAGGGGAACTGGGAGGGCTGCTGTGTGACAGGGGGCAGACAGGCCAAGGGAACCCACTCTCCACGAGGCCCTCTTCTCCATCATGGGAGCATACCACCACTCCCAGGAGACGATGGCTACGGTCCTGGCCAAGTTTCAGGAGACCCAGCGCATGCAGGAGGAACAGTATTTGGGGTTCAGGGAGGAACTCAGAACCATCAGCTCCGCCCTGGGCACCATCGTAGGGGTGCTGAAGGACATACAGAACACCATGAGGGACACCGTGGCACTCCAAGGGGCCACTGACACTAGCATGGACGATGAACTGCCCACCACCTCCGCCGGCGCTAGTGGACAGGATGCCCCGCCACAGGACCACCACACCAGCACCCCACCTCCTGCAGATGGAGAACCACCTCGCAAACAGTCCCTGAGATCCAGGAACAGGACAGAGCACGATGGCAAGACCCCCGCCAAAAAATGAGACCACCCTGATTGTCATCCCACTGTCCCACTTTGTCACCCTGTCCATACTTAAACTGCCCCAGCTCCACTTCCTATGCCCATATGGGCAGTGCACCTGTGAGACTAATAGACTGGACTCTGCCATGGACATTCCTCCACCATCACCCATCACCATTTTACCACCCCCTCCAATAATTAGGACTTCAATAAACACCCTTGAACCACAAAACAATCTGGAGTCAGTCTGTAATTTTGAAAAAGTGTGTTAGCTATGACAATGACAAAATCATTTCTCAATAGTAATGTCAACATACCTATGTCACACATCACAAGTCCATGAAGGATGCAAGCAGATAACACACGTTGGTAACCACACCTGTGAAACCGTAATGGAAATGTACAACTCAGTTACCAAATACTGCATGAAATTGACAGAGAGGATAGAGGTAGAAGTGTGAAAGTAAATGTATTAGTAAAGAAAGTGTTCTGACCTGTGTGTCACTGGAAATATTGCTGTATGACAGAGTCCCTGTTGTCAATGTCTTCTTCCTCTGCTTCCTCCTCATCACTGTCCACAGGCTCCACAGGTGCCACCACACCGTCATCTGGACCATCCTCATGCAGAAAAGGCACCTGGCGTCGCAAAGCAAGATTGTGAAGCATGGAGCAGGCGATGATGATCTGGCACACCTTCCTTGGTGAGTAGAATAGGGAACCACCTGTCATATGGAGGCACCTGACCCTGGCCTTCAGGAGGCCGAAGGTGCGTTAGATCACCCTCCTAGTCTGCCCATGGGCCTCATTGTAGCGTTCCTCTGCCCTGGTCCTGAGATTCCTCACTGGGGTCAATAGCCATGACAGGTTGGGGTAACCAGAGTCCCCTAATAGCCACACCCGGTGCCTCTGGAGTTGACCCATCACATAAGGGATGCTGCTATTCCGCAGGATGTAGGCGTCATGCACTGAGCCAGGGAACATAGCATTTACCTGCGAGATGTACTGGTCTGTCAAACATACCATCTGTACATTCATCGAATGATAACTCTTCCGGTTCCTGTACACCTGTTCATTCCTGTGGGGGGGGACCAGAGCTACGTGGGTCCAATCAATAGCACCTATGATGTTAGGGATATGTCCCAGGGCATAGAAGTCACCTTTAACAGTAGCCAAATCCTCCACCTGAGGGAAAACGATGTAGCTCCTCATGTGTTTCAGCAGGGCAGACAACACTCTGGACAACACGTTGGAAAACATAGGCTGGGACATCCCTGATGCCATGGCCACTGTTCTCTGAAATGACCCACTTGCTAGGAAATGGAGCACTGATAGCACCTGCACTTGAGGGGGGATTCCTGTGGGATGGTGGATTGCTTACATCAGGTCTGGCTCCAACTAGGTACACAGTTCCTGGATTGTGGCACGGTCAAACCTGTAGGTGATGATTAAATGTCGCTCCTCCATTGTCAACTGGTCCACCAGCGGTCGGTACACCGGAGGATTCCGCCATCTCCTCACATGTCCCAGCTGACGGTGCCTAGGAAGGACAAAAGCGACCACAGAGATAAGCAACTCAGAGGTATGTACCCACAGCTACACTGAACATGAAACATAATCCAAAAAGTTGTGTGTAAGAGTGTTGAGTCCAGGCCTAGGTATGTGTGACGCAGTTGAAAATGAAGCCATGTGGGCCCCTGAAATGGCGGCTGCCTGACCTCTAAACTGGGACAATTGGATGTGAGGTAACTGCGCTGGCGTTGTACACCGTCGCGGTAGGCGGTCGAAGACCTCGGCGCAATGCTGCATTGGTTAACATTGGATCCTATGGGTCCCAGGAGCCAATGACGAAGTGCGCCGGCAGTGATGATACGCACCGCCGCGGACGTCACCGCCGCGGACGTGACCGCCATTTTCCATCTGTTCAATCACTCGATACCTGATCTTCGACAGGAGAGGACCTGCACTGCAAGTGCTGCTGTGACCTCGGTCTGGAAGAGACAATGGCACGTGCGTCTGGAGAAAGGGCCTCTGCCTTCACTGCACAGGAGTTGAAGAAGCTCGTGGACGGGGTCCTCCCCCAGCACACGCTACTCTACGGTCCTCCAGACCAACAGGTGAGTACATAGGGTGCAAGTTGTATGGGCTATGCCTGGGTGGAGAGGGCGGGATGTAAGAAGGAAGGGGGCAGAGTTCTGCGAGCATGAAGGAGTGTGAATGCATGTGCCACATGGCAAGGGTAGGGATGGGGGCCACTCACTTTGACGATGCAGTTGCCAATGACTTCTCTTCTCCCCCAGTACATGTCATGTAGGTCAGTGCCCACCAGAAGAAGGATATTTGCCGTGCCATCGCCAAGGACGTCCGGACCCTGGGGGTCCACCAGAGACGGAGCACCCACTGCCGTAAAAGATGGGAGGACATTCGCTGCTGGAGCAAGAAGACGGCGGAGGCTCAGCTGGGGATGGCCTCCCAACGTGGGAGGGGTGCCCGTCGCACCATGACCCCCCTGATGTTCAGGATCCTGGCGGTGGCCTACCCTAAGTTGGATGGGCGCATGAGGGCATCACAGCAGACACAAGCGGGTGAGTACACTCGCATTCTGCTGACTTTGCGCGCAGTGGAGGGGTCTGGGTGGGGGAGGAGGGCTGTGGGTTTCCCTAGGCCAGGGCGAGTTCCGTAGGCTAGCCCCCTCGGTAATGCAGGCCATGTGCCACCTCACCCCACCTCTGTAGAGTGCCAAGTACAGGTATACATGCCCCTGTGTCATCTATGTGTGCAGATGTCCGCCATAGCCATGTAGGCCTTATCCCAGTAACTGCATCTGTAGAGCCCAAGAACGCAGCCTAGTGCAGGGGGCTGCTGTGTCTCTATTGTCCGCCAACGGTAGCTGTAAGCCATGCACTCAACCTGTCTTTCTTCTGTTTCCCCACCCCTTTTTGTGGTTTCCCTGTTCTTTTGTGCATCAGCCTCATCAGGCGGAGGTACAGTGGCACCGGACCACGAGGGGGCTGCATCCCACATGGCCATGGAGGGCCACACCACGGACTCAGAATACACCAGTGGGACGGAGGGCGAGGGGAGCTTCACGGCGGTCACCGGATCAGCAACCAGCGACACGGACTCGTCCTCCGATGGGAGCTCCCTTGTGGTAGCGGCACCATCTGTGCCCACCACTTCTACAGATACAGCCGCCACCCCCCCCTACCAGCACCGCCCTCCCAGCAGCCCCTCAGCCTTCGCCACGTGCCCGCTCACCCAGGAGGGTGGGCATCACCTTCGCCCCAGGCACCTCAGCCCCTGCCCCAGTCACCCCTGCTGCCCTCAGTGAGGAGGCCATTGACCTCCTCAGGTCCCTCACTGTTGGGCAGTCTACCATTGTGAATGCCATCCAGGGGGTAGAAAGGAAGTTGCAACACACTAATGCATTCCTGGAGGGCATTCATTCTGGTCAGGCTGCTCATCATCGAACCCTGCAATCTCTGGCCTCAGCACTGATGGCACCCTTTGTCCCTGTGTCTAGCCTCCCCCCTCCAACTTCCTGCACCCAGACCCAATCCCCTGTACCTCAGCCTATCCCAAGCACACCATCAGACCAGCCTGCACACACATCAACACACAAGGGCAGCTCAGGCAAACATAGGCACCACACATCCCACAGGCACTCACACAAGCATCACCCACATACAGACACAGCAACATCCACTGCCTCCACTGTGTCCCCCTCCTCGTCGTCTCCCTCCTCCCTCCCAGTCTCGTCTACACTCTCACCTGCATGCACTACCACTACAGCCACTAGGACTCGCACCACAACACCCAGCACCACATCCCGCTCACCTGCACTCACCACCCCAATACCATTTACACGTCCCCTGTGTCCTCTACCAGTGTGTCTGTGACGCCCCCTCCCAAAGTACACAAACGCGGGCACACACACACCCATCATTCATCAACCTCACGACAGCCTCCTGAACATGCGCCTGCACCCAAATCATCAAAGGTTACACCTCCTACAACCACCTCCTCTTCCTCCACTCCAAGACCCCCTCCAGCTACCCGTCCCAGTGTTCATCATAAACTTTTCCTGAGCAACGTTGACCTCTTTCCCACCACCCCCCCTCCAATTCATAGGTCCCGTAGTAGCACCTCAGCCAAAAAATGTCCGGTACCAGTGGTGCCTGTTAGAGGTATGTGGAGTGCACCGGGCACCAGGGCAGCCAGTGTGACACGGAGCCAAAGCACAGCCAGTCCCCCCGTGAAGCACCAGAAGTTGGACAGTGCCCGACGGGAGAGGGTGAAGACTCCTGCTGGCAAAGCCGCTCACAAGGGTCCCGGGGGGAGTGTTGAGTCAGCTGTGACTCCTCCCAAGGTGGGGAAGGGGCAGAAGAAAGCACCAAAGTCTGGGAAGAGCAGCACGGCGGAAAAGGCTGCCATCATCCCCGCTGCCCAGGACTCCACCGCCAGCTCCATCGTCACTGGTCAGGAGACCACCGCCAGAGTCAGTGCCCAGGAGGGCAGCACAATCGTCACTGGTCAGGAGACCACCGCCAGAGTCAGTGCCCAGGAGGGCCCCGGCAGCCACAGCCCCGCTGGGCAATGAGAGACCGCCATGGCACACACCGCTGCACAGGTCAGAGACACCAAAGTCAAGCACCGCTGAACAGGCCAAAGACCGCCATGGCAAGCACCGCTGAACAGGGCAAAGACCGCCATGGCAAGCACCGCTGAACAGGTCAAAGACAGCAAAGTCAAGCACCGCTGAACAGGGCAAACACCGCTGAACAGGTCAAAGACCGCCATGGCAAGCACCGCTGAACAGGGCAAGCACAGCTGAACAGGGCAAAGACCGCCATGGCAAGCACCGCTGAACAGGGCAAGCACCACTGAACAGGGCAAGCACCGCCAACACAAGCATTGCTAGCCCATGTGCGGCAGGGGCAGTGACGGAACTGGGACCGTCACGGGGAGAGTGATGCACTCTGGGCACCAGTCCCCCTCCAGAACCAGTGGAGACTGTTATCCACTTGAGAGACTGTGGCTTTGCACTCCCCAGGATGGTACAGTGGGCAACCCACCCACTGTAGAGACTTGAGAAACTGTGGCTTTGCACTCCCCAGGATGGTACAGTGGGCAAACCACCCACTGTAGAGACTTGTGAGACTGTGGCTTTGCACTCCCCAGGATGGTACAGTGAGCAACCCGCCCACTGTAGAGACTTGAGAGACTGTGGCTTTGCACTCCCCAGGATGGTACAGTGGGCAAACCACCCACTGTAGAGACTTGAGAGACTGTGGCTTTGCACTCCCCAGGATACATCAATGGGCATGGAGCCCTGTCGTGGATCTGGCGTGGTGCTGTCATCCGGCTGAGGTGCCCCCCCCTTCACTTCCCCCTGAGGTGCCTGTTGTATTTCTATCTGATGCCCCTGCAGTGTTCTCTCCGTTTCTGGACAGGTATCTGATGTGGGCCTCGCCCATGCATTTTGGGCCCAGTGGTCCACAGACATTGAATGGTGCATACCTGCACTACTAATAGTGATGTAAATTTTTGGAATGTGTATATATTTCTGTATATATTTGGTTACTGTATTTTTATACATTACAATGGTTGTACTCATTTCCTTTTGTGTTTGCATTCTTCCGGGGGGGTTGGGGTTGTTACTGTGATGTTTGGAAATGCATTGGTGTGTGTGTTGTAGTGGGTGAGGGTCGGGGTGGGGGTGGGGGTGTTGCATGTGTGTGTCCCTGACTTTTGCCTCCCCCCTCCCCTATGTCGTAGGTGCAGTACTCACGTTGTCTTCGGCGCCGGCGTTGCTGATGTTCGTAGAGGAGCAGGAACACAATTGCAGGGAGTATTTGGAGTTCCGGCTCCATGGTGCCCTCCTTCCTCGCGGAGTGTGTTAAGGTGAGCGTTTTCCCATTGAAATGGCTGTTTCCGCTGTGTTTTTATCCACGGTGAATCCGCCCCGGAAAAGGTGGCGGATTGGCCTGTTGTAATACTCTGGGCGGTACTTTGTATTCCGCCTGTCTGTTGCCAGTGACCGCCGCGCTGCTTGTCTGTACCGCCGTGGCAGTCGGAGTGTTAAAGTGGCTGTCTTTGTTGTTGGTTTCCGCCACGGTCATAATTCCCTTTTTTTTCCGCCGGCCTGTATGCGGTATTACCGCCGCTTTAACAACGTCCCCCAGGGTTGTAATGACCCCCATAGTGTGCCCAAATAAATAAAGTAGACGAAAAAATGTGTGAGAAGCTTACCGCTAGTAATTAGTACAGTGTGAATATGCTAAAAAACAGTGCTCCAAACCGCGATCCGAGCGACCGCGAGAAATCACATGTGGCCAGCCCAATTTTGTAGCCGGCCACCACGGGAAAAAAAGAAAAACACCTGTAAAGGGAAATCCGGAGATATAAACATAGGTGATATAGGAGCCGATAACTGGCCCCAAGAATCAAGTTGTAAATAGGCTGTGAAAGGCTTACCGCTCGTCAAAACATACAATATAAATTAGCTCAAAATTGCTCCAAAAAATGAACCGAGCGGCCGCGAGAAATCATATGTGGCCAGTCCACTTGTATAGTCGGCCGCCACGGGAAGACGCCTAAAAAGCTAAATCCGGTCCCGGAGTGCTCCAAGTAGGCGCCCGGAAGTAGGAAGTTAGAACCTCCCAAAAATAAAAATAAAACAAGGACAACAAATCCACACCGCCATATTGAGGCTGGAGATCTAGAGAAATGGATACGGATTGGAAAGTGGAAATAAAAAAGGGACAAATAAAAACAGAGAAACGCCATCTTAGAATGGATATTAAGGCTGAATGTCAGAGTGGATATAGGGACAAAAAACTATAAAGAACCAAAAAATCTAAAAAAATATTAAGAAATGTATATGAAAAAATATATATAAAAAGAAATATATGTAAAAAAAGAGAACTGACTGGGTACCACAAGAAGGCTAAGATCGTCTACTTTTTTTATTTGGGCACACTATGGGGGTCATTCTGACTTTGGCGGGCGGCGGACGCCGCCCGCCAAAGTAACCCCGTCGAAAGACCGCTCCACGGTCAAAAGACAGCGGGGGTCATTTTGACTTTCCCGCTGGGCCGGCGGGCGACCGCCAAAAGGGCGCCCGCCGGCCCAGCGGGAAAGACCCTGCAACAATGAAGCCAGCTCCGAATGGAGCTGGCGGAGTTGCAGGGGTGCGACGGGTGCAGTTGCACCCGTCGCGATTTTCCCTGTCTGCAAAGCAGACACTGAAAATCTTTATGGGGCCCTGTTAGGGGGCCCCTGCACTGCCCATGCCAATGGCATGGGCAGTGCAGGAGCCCCCAGGGGCCCCATGACACCCGTTCCCGCCATCCTGTTTCTGGCAGTGAAAACCGCCAGAAACAGGCTGGCGGGAAGGGAGTCGGAATCCCCATGGCGGCGCTGCAAGCAGCGCCGCCATGGAGGATTCTCCGGCCAGGGGAAATCCGTCGGGAAACCGCCGTATCCCCTTTTCTGACCGCGGCTTTACCGCCGCGGTCAGAATTGCCCTGGAAGCACCGCCAGCCTGTTGGCTGTACTTCCGTGTCCCTCCACCCTGGCGGTCCATGACCGCCAGGGTTGGAATGAGGGCCTATATTTTTTAATTTTGGGGAATTTGTATTTATAATTCGATTCACGGGGTTTATTATCTGTTCTTATATTATTCATTCTTTTATATCTCTTTTTCGGTTCTCAGTTGTCTTGGGTTGTGGATTTTTTCACTTTCATCGCAGTTCTGGAGCGTTACTTGGGTGGATGTTCCTTTTTTATTCTCCTGTTATTTAATCTGGTTTATTTTTATACGAGTTTCGGACCTTGATACTTTGATGAGTTTTGCTCTATAGGTCATTTCAATTTAGTTTTTGGTTTCGTTTTTTCAGGTTACTGATTCATTAATATATTTGTTACTATCAGTACTGACTGGATACCACTTGTGGTATGTTTCTTTTGATCTTGTTTTATTTGCCTAATTTGACACCTGGTTGCCTCCCTCCCTCCTCTATTGGGATCTCACTTCTTACTTCACCTATTAACATTTGATACACACATTTTTATATTTTTATATAATTATTTCAACTCTATATATATTTAACTTATTGCTTGGTCACTTGTCACATACTTTGCACATTATGTAATCGCATGGTTTAGAACATGTCTCACACGGGTCCATTACTTGAATTAGTGTGTTGGTACACAGTATGGTTTTCCCTTCATCCACTTTCGTGATGTGCACTTCTGCACTTACTCATATGGTTGCACTTCGTCTGTGTAATGAACAGCATAGAATATATATGTTGTTTCTGGTTATGTTACAGCCCTGAAGAAGCCCTATGTTGGGCAAACGCGTTGGCTGCTTATCCTGAACATATCATATGTCCATGAAATTGCAGCGATTGCAAGAATACAAGGCTATTTTTCTTCATTATCTTTGGTCTCAATTTTTATCACCCACGGGATCGTGTGGAATCAATAATTTGGACTGTTAATGAAACATTAAATAGAAAGAACTGTTCATCTGTATTGTCACATCAGACTTTTTCTCTTTCATATACACTTTTTGTATACAGATTGCGGTGCACTGCCTTTTGGAGTATTTACCGGTGGAGCTGCTTCAGCCCCGTTGAGTTCTTTGTTGCAGCAGGACCTATGGTGTAGTTGTACGCTTATTGTAACTTAATAATAGTACTCTTGTTCTTTACTTGTTTTCCTTTACCAGTGGGTACTAATAGGGATAGTGCATTGTCTTTGAGCTTGCTGCAAATCTTTGTTTGTCTGCTTTGTACCTTAAGGCTCTGATGCACTCCCTACTCCTAATATCATGTCACGCTTCAAGGATAAACGTGAGGAACTAGCCAGGGATCTGTTGTTAGGGTTTGTGCACAGCAAAGAGCATGTCCCCTCTCACTGCACTAGTGGGTTCTGTAATAGCTCCCTTTTAAACTTACTATTGAAAGCCTTTCTTGTTATCTCACCTTCCCCCCCCCCCTAGGCTTCTGTGTATGTTGTTTAATGTGCTGTTTTGTTTACACATTGGGCCTTGCTTTTACCAAGGCTTCTTTAAAACACTCCTCTCTAGGCCATGTGTTAATTTAACTCATTTGCATAATAACTGAAACTCTGCACACCTTTCAAGAACATGTGCAGCATGTGAGGACCACACCCAGCTCTTCAAACCACACCCAGCTCTGCACACCTTTCAAGAACATGTGCAGCATGTGAGGACCACACCCAGCCCTGTCTATAAAAGGCAGCCCTCGAGCCTCGCCCAGTGCTTGTGCTCGTCTACCTCCCGCTTACCTGAGGACAGATCCCTCGGCGCTGGCACTCCTGCTCTCTACAGACTTTCATTGGCTTCAATGGGCGCAGCTGCTGGCTCTTCCTTATTCCGGTTTCCGGTTCCTCCTTGCCTCAGCCTCTCTCCTACAAGCAACCTGCAAAAGAGAAAGAAGACAAGGTTAGACTGATCAGTATCTCTTGCCAGCAACAAGTAAGTGCAAAACTTTTATTACCTGAAAGAACTTTGACAACAATTTCTGGATTCGTGTATAGACAATTTGAAACAAGATACCTTCCACGAACATTGTGATTCAAACTCTTTGTTACAACAATACTTTGCGGAACTTTGTGAAGCAAACATTTTTTTATGGAACTTTTAAGAATCGAACCGTGGAAACCATTAACAGCAAGGCAAACAGTAAATCAAGGACTTGCACAAATTACATGCTGTATTTTGACTTAAAAGTACAGTATTTGTTTTATAAAAGATTCTGGAAATATGGGAAAAAAGCTTTAGAGTAATAGAAAGCACATCCCAGAGCAGTAACACATTCCAAACCTGGAAACTAGAGACCAGGATCCAAGAGGCACCAGTTTCTACCGAAGTCAGAGAGGGCCGCAGATTTGTGCAGCACTTCAACAGTGGAAACGCAAGAACGCTGTTGTCTCTTTATTATATTTTATCCACTTCCCCCCTTCCCTTGAGCTTCTGTTCTTAGTGCACTGTTTTAAAAACTAGTGTGCTGGAACAAGCAGTTTCAGGGTGGGGTCGGATTGTCTTCAACCTCCATCAGAACTGAACAAGGACTCAGGTGAGCTGGGCTTTGACATCTGTTCAGTTCATCACCTAATACTAATCCTTCTGATGTCCCAACACTCAAGACACATAGGGGGTGATTCTCACCCTGGCGGGCGGCGGAGGCCGCCCGCCAGAGTTCCCCCCTCCAGAATACCGCACCGCGGTCATTAGACCGCTGCGGGTATTCGGGGTTTTACACTGGGCTGGCGGGCGACCGCCAAAAGGCCGCCCGCCAGCCCAGTGTAAAACAACCTTCCCACGAGGACGCTGGCTCCGAATGGAGCCGGCGGAGTGGGAAGGTGCGACGGGTGCAGTGGCACCCGTCGCGAATTTCACTGTCTGCAATGCAGACAGTGAAATTCATTGTGGGGCCCTCTTACGGGAGGCCCTGCTTTGCCCATGCCATTGGCATGGGCACTGCAGGGGCCCCCAGGGGCCCCACGACACCCCATACCGCCATCCTGTTCCTGGCGGGCGAACCGCCAGGAACAGGATGGCGGTATGGGGTGTCTGAATCCCCATGGCAGCGCAGCGAGCTGCGCCGCCATGGAGGATTCAGAAGGGCAGCGGAAAACCGGCGGGAGACCGCCGGTTTTCCACTTCTGACCGCGGCCGAACCACTGCGGTCAGAATGCCCTGCGGGGCACCGCCAGCCTGTTGGCGGTGCCCCCGTCATTTTAGCCCTGGCGGTCGACGACCGCCAGGGTTAGAATGACCCCCATAGTCTGAAAGCTAAATTTCAAAAGTTGGAGAGGCTTAAAAAACAAGAATTAGCAAGATGGTGGGACGGGATTACTTTACAAAAATATTTTGACAATAACAAAATACCTAGGGGCCTTAGAATTTAGATTTTTCCTACATATGAGGATTTAGACGAGGACTCACTAAAAGAGTGGAAGGTCAATTTACAGAACGCATCCTTTAATATGATGCGTATACTAATTCGGCACACTGACAAGAAGGTTGCCAGACTTCAGGGTGACATCGAGGTATTAGAAAGAGAGATTGATGATGTTACCCAAAAAGACCTGGTGAAGAAAAACTACGAAATTTTGGATAAAATCATTGATGATTATCAAATGTATCTAAGGGATAAAAAACAACGGAAAGCCAAACATGATGATTTAGATTACAAATTGGGCAGAATATATACTTTTGCGTGCAAATATGAAAATGTGAAACTTCCGGAGTCTTCAACAATTAGGGGACGTGACACTGATGACACAGACATGTCTAGTGGGGGTTCTGCCTCCTCAATTGACAGTTGTCCGTCTAAAGAAAGAGGATCATCTACACAGATTTCTCGCGACACTTCCGAGAACAATTTTTTAGTGGAAATGGAACGGTTACGTCAAGGCACAAAAATTATTCGCAAAGACATAAGACCAGAAGGGGTGGGAAACGATGGAAACAAGGATACAGGCAAATCGGGGGTCAGAACCAGGTCCAAAAAGGATTAATATCTACCTCACCTATTGTGGATAGGACTGAGGGTGATGTGACTATTATCAACCTGTCCGATCGAACTTTGAGCACTACTGAATGCAAACATTTGAGTAAAGGCTTAGGCTTTTGTCCTACCCAGACCAATGACCCTGCAGAGGTCTTTGTTGATTTGTTCAAATTCACACGTCTTCTCAAACTTAGAAATTATTTTTCTTCTGTGCCAGATGGAGATAGGAGCAGACCTCGACCAGAGACCCATGACGTAGTTACTTTCACTCCTGATACCTATCCTTCTATCCACTTGGTCTCTGAGCTTCATGATGTACAGTTACTCATGTCCTTAGAAGATGATTGTAGGACAATAGAAGATATTCAGGTAGACCTGGGGATCTCAGAAAAAATTGAAAGAACTACCAGATTTAAACCCCAATCGAAATTCACACCAGCCAACACTCACAGCAATATTGAGCTATTTGCCAAAAGAGTCTCTTCGGATTTATATCATACTCTGAACACTCGTATACACAATTGACATCATCTAGATAATCTGTCATTCACAGAAAGGGAGGCTCTACGGAGCCTCAAAAATGACTCATCGATCGTTATACGTAAGGCCGACAAGGGAGGTAATGTGGTAGTCATGAACCATAGGGATTACATGGAGGAAATTAATAGACAATTAGCTGATACTACCTGTTACAAACACCTCACACATAATCCCATTGGTGATTTGATTGAATATATCAATAACAAGCTGTGGGGCTGGCATGAATTAGGTTTACTCTCTGATGATGAATTTAAATACCTAAGTGTCACAAACCCGAAATTTCCTTGTATTTACACACTTCCTAAGGTACATAAGGGTGGCAACTTTCCCCCTGGAAGACCTATCATCTCTGGGATAGACTCCCCAACAGAAAAAATATCTGAATATGTTGATTTTTACTTACAGAAATTTGTTAGCAATTTGCCTTCTTACATACAGGATAGCAAAGATATCTTTAATACATTTGATGATTTCACCTGGTCTGAGGATCTTATCTTTGTAACTATGGATGTGCACAGCCTGTACACATGTATACGCAAACCTTTTGGGGTTCAAGCAGTCACCATGTTTCTCAATTCTAGGACTGCTGACTGCTTTGCACATAATCAGATGCTCCTCCAGATGATTGACATTATTTTGTCAAGGAACTACTTTTTGCACAATAACGAATGGTACCAACAGATACAGGGGACGGCGATGGGTTCAACATTTGCCCCATCATATGCCTGTTTGTTCATGGGCTGGTACGAAAAAACACACGCCTGGGGGAAACTGGCTTTGCCCTGGACTGACTTTATTGTTTTTTGGGAGCGCTACATTGACGACATTATCATTAATTGGAATGGGGCTATAGATCAACTTATTGAGTATCATGCTTTCCTTAACAATAATCCTTACAACGTACAACTTAGTTTAGAGCATCACAAAAATACCATAGATTTTTTGGACATTAGATTTTTCATAGAACGTAACAGTATACAGAGTGCACTCTTTAGAAAATCCACCGCATGCAATAGCCTTCTTCACGCTACCAGTGCCCACCCTGCTTCGGTTATTCAGAACATCCCTTATGGGGAAATGGTACGCGTTAGACGGAATTGCAGTACTAATGATATTTTCTGTACACAGATCCAGCATACACGACATTGGTTCACTAATAGGGGCTATGATGCTAATAGTTTAACACAGGCAGTTCATCGCATCATGAAGACTCCTAGAAAAGACACTTTACTTGCTAAAACACAGGGGAGCAAGAAGACTTGGAAGGACTCTTTGGCCCTCATTCTGATTCTGGCGGGCGGCGGAGGCCGCCCGCCAGAATTCAGCCCTCCATAATACCGCTCCGCGGTCAAAAGACCGCGGAGGGTATTATGAGTTTTTCCCTGGGCTGGCGGGCGGTCTCCAAAAGACCGCCCGCCAGCCCAGGGAAAAACTCCCTTCCCACGAGGATGCCGGCTCGTAATCGAGCCGGCGGAGTGGGAAGGTGCGACGGGTGCTGTTGCACCCGTCGCGTATTTCACTGTCTGCAAGGCAGACAGTGAAATACATTTTGGGGCCCTCTTACGGGGGCCCCTGCAGTGCCCATGCCATGGGCATGGGCACTGCAGGGGCCCCCAGGGGCCCCGCGACTCCCCCTCCCGCCATCCGGTTCCCGGCGGGAGAACCGCCAGGAACTGGATGGCGGGAGGGGGAGTCGGAATCCCCAAGCCGGCGCAGCAAGCTGCGCCGGCTTGGAGGATTCCTTGGGGGCAGCGGGAAACCGGCGGGAGACCGCCGGTTTCCCTTCTCTGACCGCGGCTAAGCCGCCGCGGTCAGAATGCCCCGCGGGGCACCGCCGGCCTGTCGGCGGTGCCTCCCCGTCCAGCGGCCCTGGCGGTTACAAACCGCCAGGGTCGTAATGAGGGCCTTTATCTTTTGTGACCCGCTACACGGCCCACAGCCAGGGTATCTTTAAAATTCTTAAACGCCACTGGCCCCTATTGACTGATGTCCCGGGCCTTAAAGGAATTATGGGGGTGATTCTAACCCTGGCGGTCGGTGATAAAGCGGAGGCCAACCCGCCAACAGGCCGGCGGTCCAAAAAATTGAATTCTGACCCTGGCGGGAACCGCCAACACAGCCCGCCACATTAACACTCCGACCGCCACGGCGGTACAAACAAACAGCGCGGCGGTCACCGCCAACAGACAGGCGGCAGACAATGTACCGCCCACACTATTATGACCGGCCAATCCGCCACCTTTTCCGGGGCGGGAGCACCGCCGATAAAAACACGGCGGAAACAGACTACGAACGGGAAAACGCTCACCTCTACGCACTCCACGAGGAAGGAGGACAGCATGGAACCCGAATTAAACATCCTACCTGCTCTCGTCTACCTGCTCATCTACAACGAGTACGAACGCCGGCGCAGACGACAACAGTGAGTACTGCACCTACGACACACGGGAGGGGGGAGGAGGAAAGCTAACGGCACACACATATGCGACCCCCACCCCCCCAAACTATGTACACACCAATGCAGAGCAACAAGTCACAGTGACACCACCCAAACCCCCCTGAAAAATGCAAAGACATAATTAAATTGTGAATAAAAATTTATGTACAAAATAGGCTCTGAAAAGTAATGGACAACTAGCCAAATAATCAATATCAAAATAAATCCATATACAGTGCAATGGATAACCGAGGCAATTAGTCCTGCACATCAAAAGAAAATCGAAGTGTCCGTGGGCCAAAGTGTAACAACACAAGGGCAAAGCCCACACAGGAGACCTGAGTCCTCTGGAGAGAACACTGCAGGGGCATCTGATGAAAAAACTACAGGCACCTCAGGGGGAAGGGAAGGGGGGGGGCACCACAGCCACATGAGTCCACGACGCCAGATCCACGAAGGGGCCACCATGCCTACTGTGCCATCCTGGGGAGTGTAAAGCCACAGTCTCTCAAGTCTCTACAGTTGGTGGGTTGCCCACTGTTCCATCCTGGGGAGTGCAAAGCCACAGTCCATCAGGTGGATTACAGTCTCCACTGGTCAAGGAGGAGGCATGGTGGGCACAGTGAACCGTTAACAGTGCATGCAGGAAGGGCCCAGCGGAGCGGTGCTTGAGACGGCGGGGCCCAGCGGAGCGGTGCTTGACAGGAAGGGCCCAGCGGAGCGGTGCTCGAGACGGCGGGGCCCAGCGGAGCGGTGCTTGACAGGAAGGGCCCAGCGGAGCGGTGCTTGAGACGGCGGGGCCCAGCGGAGCGGTGCTTGAGACGGCGGGGCCCAGCGGAGCGGTGCTTGACAGGAAGGGCCCAGCGGAGCGGTGCTTGACAGGAAGGGCCCAGCGGAGCGGTGCTTGAGACGGCGGGGCCCAGCGGAGCGGTGCTTGACAGGAAGGGCCCAGCGGAGCGGTGCTTGACAGGAAGGGCCCAGCGGAGCGGTGCTCGAGACGGCGGGGCCCAGCGGAGCCGTGCTCTTCTGCATGGCGGGGCCCTGTCCAGCGGTGCTCTTCTGCACGGCGGGGCCCTGTTCAGCGGTGCTCTTCTGCACGGCGGGGCCCTCTTCAGCGGTGCTCTTCTGCACGGCGGGGCCCTCTTCAGCGGTGCTCTTCTGCACGGCGGGGCCCTGTTCAGCGGTGCTCTTCTGCACGGCGGGGCCCTCTTCAGCAGTGCTCTTCTGCACGGCGGGGCCCTCTTCAGCGGTGCTCTTCTGCACGGCGGGGCCCTCTTCAGCGGTGCTCTTCTGCACGGCGGGGCCCTGTTCAGCGGTGCTCTTCTGCATGGCGGGGCCCTGTTCAGCGGTGCTCTTCTGCACGGCGGGGCCCTGTTCAGCGGTGCTCTTCTGCACGGCGGGGACCTGTTCAGCGGTGCTCTTCTGCACGGCGGGGCCCTGTTCAGCGGTGCTCTTCTGCACGGCGGGGCCCTGTTCAGCGGTGCTCTTCTGCACGGCGGGGCCCTGTTCAGCGGTGCTTGTCCAGTAAGTCAAGGGAACCAGACCTGGCCTGGACTCCCTGCTCAGTCGCCCTCCGACCGTGCTGTTGCTGGACCCTTCGGTGACGGAGTCCTGGGCCCTTTGGTGTTCTCCCTAACACCCGGGATGGGACTTGTGGGCCCCTCCTGCTCCGCGCTCCTGCTGGCTGACTTCTCCGCCCTGCTGCCCTTTCGCTCCTTAGATGGGGCTCTCGGGCCCTTGCCTCCCCTAGCTGTTGTGGCTGGTGAAGTGGGCGAACTTTGCTCCTTGGGGGCAGCCGTGTCAGTCCTCTCACGGCGGCCCTTTACTTTCCTGGTCCTCTTGCCTGGTGGGGGGCTGGCTGTCCCCTTGCTGCTGATTGAAGTGTCACTGCTGGCAAATGGTGGACTCCAGAACCCATGCACCACAGTGACACTCGAAGCTGGGCTGGTGGTGGCTGAGGTGGTCTTGGGACTCTTTGCAGATGGAGGGGGTGGGTCAGTGGAGGGAAAGAGGTCAAGATTAGCGAGGAAAACTTTCTTAGGACCAAGGTAAAAGGTAGGAGAAGTGGTGATGGGAGTGGAGGAAGAGGATGTGGTTGTAGGAGAGTCAGGTGTGCTGTCTTTGGGTGCAGGTGCTTGTGCTGGAGGCTGTCTTGAGGTGGATGGCTGTTGGGTGGGTGTCTGCCTGCGTTTGTGTGTCTTGGAAGAGGGGGTGACAGACACAGTGGGAGAGGACACAGGGGACGTGTAAATGGTGGTGGGGGTGGTGACTGCACGTGTGCGGAATGGACTGGAGGGTGTGCTGGTGATGGAAGCACTGGCTGATGGTGGTGTGCATGCAGGTGTGAGTGTAGACGTCACAGGGAGGGAGGAGGGAGACGAGGAGGAGGGGGACACAGAGGTGGTAGTGACTGTTGGAATGTCTGCATCTGGGTGTTGCTTGCGTGAATGCTTGTGGGTTCTGTGGTGCTTGTGTCTGGCTGAGCTGCCCTTGGGTGTTGAGGTGTGTGCAGGCTGGTCTGATGGTGTGGATGGGATAGGCTGAGGAACAGGAGACAGAGACAGGGTGGAGGCAGTCAGAAGAGGGAGGCTGGAAACAGGGTCAATGGCTGCCGTCAGTGCTGAGGCCAGAGCATTGAACGATCGTTGATGGGCAGCCTGACCCGAATGAATGCCCTCCAGGTAGGCATTGCTCCGATGCACCTCCCTTTCTACCCCCTGGATGGCATTCAAAAGGGTAGTCTGCCCAACAATGATGGTCTGAAGGAGGTCAATGACCTCCTCACTGAGGGCAGCAGGGGTAACAGGGGCAGGGGCTGAGGTGCCTGGGGCAAAGGAGACGCCCGCCTTCCTGGGCGAGCGGGCACGGAGCGTAGGCTGAGGGGCTGCTGGGAGGGCGGGGCTGGTGCGCTGGGTGGCGGCTGTTCCTGTAGAGGCGGGGGCCCGGATGTTGCCGCCACTGCTAGGGAGCTCCCATCCGAGGATGTGTCGCTGTCGCTGGTGTCACCACCGGTCCCCGTTGTGGTGCTCCCCTCGCCCTCCGGATCACTGGTGCCCTCGGTGTCTGTTCCTGGTCCCACCGGGGCCTTGTGACTTGCAGCTCCCTCGTGCTCCGATGCCAATTCTCCTCCGCCTGATGATGCTAATGCACACATGCACAAGAAGATGAAGAAGAAGGGTGGGGGGAGAAAAACGAAGACCAGGTTGAGTGCATGCAATGTCAACACCGTTGGCGGAGAGGACAGACACAGGAGCCTCATGCACTAAGCTGCGCATTCGGGGTACACTACTCACTACTTCTGACTAGGACAACAGGTCTAGAGACGACAAACGCGCACATGTGTGATGCTGGACCATCGATAGCTGTACTTGTCACCCTACAGAGGTGGGGGCCGGGAGCCCAGGGCCATGCCTAAAGGAGAGGACTACACTACAGAAAGCGCCCTGGCCTAATGTCACCCACAACCCTCCTCCCCCACCCAGACGCCTCCACTGCGCAGAGAGATAGCAGAATGTGCTGATACTCACCCCCTTGTGTCTGCTGTGATGTCCTCAAGCGCCCATCCAAATCAGGGTAGGCCACCGCCAGGATCCGGGACATCAGGGGGGTCAGGGTACGACTGGCACCCCTCCTAGGTTGGGAGGCCATCCCCAGCAGTGACTCGGCGGTCTTCCTGGTCCCGCGGCGGATGTCCTCCCACCTCTTGCGGCAGTGGGTGCCCCGTCTGACGTGGAACCCCAGGGCCCGGACTTCCTTGGCGATGGCACGCCAAATGTCCACTTTCTGATGGGGGCTGACCTATTTGACATGTACAGGGTGGGAAGGAAAAATTCATCAATTTTCTGCATGTTAGATGCGATTGGCCCCCCCTCCCCAACCTTGCCATATGGCACATGCTCTCATCTGTCGTGCGTTGCACTCCTCATTCGCCCCCCACCCCACCAACTTACATCCACCCCACTCCACACAGGCATAGCCCATTCAATGTGCACCCAGTGTACTTACCTGTTGGTCTGGAGGACCGTAGAGTAACGCATACTGGGGGAGGACCCCATCCACAAGTTTCTCCAACTCCTCAGATGTGAAGGCAGGGGCCCTTTCCCCAGTCGCAGCAGCCATTGTCACTTCCAGACCGAGGTCACAGCAGCACTTGCAGTATAGGTCCTCTCCTGTGGATGATCAGGTCTCGAGTGATTAAGCAGATAGAAAATGGCGGTCACGCCCGCGGCGGTGCGTACTGCGGCGGTGCGTACCGCGACCGCCGGCGCACCTCGTCATTGGCTCCTGAAACCCATAGGCCTCAAAGTTAGCCAATGCGGCTTCGTATAGCGGTCTTCGACCGCCTACCGCCACGGTGTGCCACGCCAGTGTATTGACCTCACATCCCATTGTCCCACTTCACAGGTCAGGCAGCCGCCATTTCAAGGGCCCACATGGCATAATTTGTACTGCGTCACACAGGCCTAGGCCTTGCATTGCCACACATACATGCCTTTCAATACATAGATAATCGTGTGCTATGCATGCAGTGGTGAACGTACCTGTGATTTGCTTGACTCTGTGCTCCATGTTGTCCTTCCTAGGCACCGTCCGCTGGGACTTGCGAGGAGAAGGATGAATCCTCGCGTGTACCGACCGCTGGTGGACCTGTCGACAATGGAAGAACGCCATATCATACTACGATACCGACTTGACCGAGCCACTATACATGAACTGTGTGCCCAGCTGGAGCCAGCCCTGATGTCCCCCATCCGCCAACCCACAGGAATTCCCCCTCTAGTGCAGGTTCTGTCAGTCCTCCATTTTTTGGCAAGTGGCTCATTCCAGACAACAGTGGCCATGTCCTCTGGAATGTCTCAGCCTATGTTTTCAAAAATCTTGTCTAGAGTGTTGTCTGCCCTGACGAAACACATGCGGAGCTACATTGTATTCCCTGAGGAAGTTGATTTGGCCACTGTGAAGGGTGATTTTTATGCCCTTGGACATATCCCCAACATAATTGGTGCCATTGATGGGACCCATGTGGCTTTAGTACCCCCAAAAGACGATGAGCAGGTGTACAGAAACAGGAAAAGTTACCATTCTATGAACGTCCAGGTGGTCTGTTTGGCTGACCAGTACATCTCCCATGTGAATGCCAAGTTCCCTGGGTCAGTGCATGACGCGTATGTGATGCGAAATAGCAGCATCCCTTATGTGATGGAACAGCTACAGAGACACCGTGTGTGGCTAATTGGTGACTCTGGTTACCCCAACCTGCCTTGGCTATTGACCCCAGTGAGGAATCCCCGGACCAGGGCAGAGGAACGGTACAATGAGGCCCATGGGTGAACTAGGAGGATCATAGAAAGAACCTTTGGCCTCCTGAAGGCCAGGTTTAGGTGCCTGCATATGACAGGGGGATCCCTGATGTACTCACCAAAGAAGGTGTGCCAGATCATTGTGGCCTGCTGTATGCTTCACAATCTGGCATTGCGACGTCAGGTGCCTTTCCTGCAGGAGGATGGTCCAGATGGTGGTGTTAAAGCAGCTGTGGAGCCTGCGGAGAGTGAAGAGGAGGAAGACGAAGAGGACGACCCAGACAACAGGGACAGAGTTATCCAACAGTATTTTCAGTAGCACACAGGTAAGAATCACCCACGCCATTTAACATTTACTGAAAGCCCCCTGCATCTTTACTTTGTGTATTTCCCCCCAGTTCTTTTAAACTGATGTTTGATTTTCCCTTCCCTTTTCAGTGCTGTATGACCCACTGCGTGACTTCTGCTTGGTTAGCCCATGGACTAATGCTTATTGACATCGGTATGTTGTCATCACAAAAATAACAGAACATTATTGATCAGTAATGTGTTATACATTTGTAAATAATACAGGCTGACTCCTGAATGATTTCAGTGCAATGAGTGATTTATTTTTAGTGCTAGATATTGGTACATGATATTAAAACGGTGATGGGTGAGGGTGGAGTTATGTCCATGGCAGAGTCCAGTTCTCGGTCGCACAGGTGCATTGTCCATATGCCTGTGGAAGGATGGAGCAGGGGCAGTTCAAGGTTGGACAGGGTGACACTGTGGGACAGTGGAATGACATCCGGGGGGATATTAGGCTGGCGGGGGTCTTGGCATCCTACTCTGTCTTCCTTTGAGATCTCAGGTTCCTCTTGCGGGGTGGTTGTTCTTCAGCAGGAGGTGGGGTTCTGGTGGGCCGTCGTTCTGTGGGGGCCTCCTGACCACTAGCGCCGGCGGAGGTGGTAGGCTGTTCCTGGCTAGTGACAGGGGCCCTTTGTGGTGCCACATGGTCCCGCAATGTGGTTTCTATCCGGTTGAGGGCCTGGACTATGGTCCCCATAGCGGTAGCGATGTTCCTGAGTTCGTTGCTGAACCCCATGTACTGTTCCTCCTGCTGTGCCTGGATCTCGGTGAACCTGGCCAGTACCGTCGCCATCGTCTCCTGGGAGTGATGGTATGCTCCCATGATGGTGGTGAGGGCCTCTTGGAGAGTCAGTTCCCTGGGCCTGTCCTCCCCCCCCTCTCGCACAGCAGCCCTCCCAGTTGCCCTGTTTCCCCGGGTCTCTGTCCCCTGGACGGTGTGCCCACTACCACTGCCCCCAGGTCCCTGTTGTTGTTGGGGTGTTGGGTCAGCCTGGGTGCCCTGTAGTGGCGGACACACCGCTGATTGATGCGTCTGCAAGACAGAGGCATGGGCCCGCTGGGTGGGAGCTGTGCTGGTGTTCCCAGAGGGGGTTGGGTCTGCTGTGGCCTGTGTCTGTGTGTGGGGAACCGACTGTCCAGAGGTCCCCGATGGTCCGGGCTGGTCATCAGGTTCTAGGTCGACAGAGCTGCTGTCCTCGCTGGGGGCCTGTTCTGGGGGTGGGATGGACAAATCTGGACCCTCCGTGGCGGTGTGTTGGCGTTCGGGCCCTGCAGGGGTAAAGGAGTATGGTTATTGTTTCAGTGTGTGCCATGGCGTGCATTTTGAGTGCCCTTGGCCCCCAGTGCTGGCATTCCCTTGTGGGAGGTGTTGTGAGGGTGGTGGGGGGGGGTGTATGGGTATGTGCAATGGTCATGCTTTGGTGGTGGCTGTCTATGGTTTGTGTTGGCATTCAGGGGTTGGTGTTGTTTAGGGTGGGTTGTGCTGGTGAGACATTGGCAGGGAGGTTGTGTGCTGGGGGGTTGAGATTGGGGGTGGGGGGGTTGGCATGCTGGTGGTTGGGGGGGGTGAAGTAGTTGAGATTCGACTTACCAGAGTCCATTCCTCCGTGTACTCCAGCGAGGCCATCAGGATGCAGGATGTTTACCACCTCTTGCTCCCATGCTGTGAATTGGGGTGGAGTGGGTGGGGGTCCGCCGCCAGTCTTCTGCACAGCGACGTTGTGCCTTGAGATCATCGAGCGCACCTTCCCCCGTAGGTCGTTCCATCGCTTTCTGATATCTTCCCGATTTCTGGGATGCTGTCCCACAGCGTTGACCCTGTCTACGATCCTTTGCCATAGCTCAGCCTTCCTTGCTATAGTGGTGTGCTGCACCTGTGTGCCGAAGAGCTGGGGCTCAACCCTTATAATTTCCTCCACCATGACCCTGAGTTCTTGGTCCGAGAACCTGGGGTGTCTTTGGGGTGCCATGGGGTGGTGTGGATGAGGTGTGGGGTGGTGTTTGTGGTGATGTGCGTGGTGATATGTGGTGATGTGTGCGTAGATGTGGTGTGGGTGATGAAGTTGGGTTTCTGTGTGTGTTGGGGTTTTCTATTGCTGTGCTCGCTCTCTCTATCTCTATCTCTATTGCCTTCTCTCCGATTTCCAACTAGTGGGGGTTTGTGGGTGATGTGGGTGTGTGTTTTATAGTTGATTGGATGTGTGGGAGTGTTGTTTGTATGTGTGTCAGGTGTGTGTATTTCAAATTGTCCAATGTGGCTGTGTTTTGGAGCTGTGTGTGTATTTTGAGCGCGGCGGTGTGTACCGCCAATGGAATACCGCGGTTGAAAGACCGCCGCGTGGATTCGTGGGTCAGAATGGCATGGGCGTGTTTGTGTTGGCGAGACGGTGGAGGTTTGGTCATCTCCAGTTTTCCGCGGCCCGCTGATGAGGCGGCCTTCCTTGGATGTCGGATTGTTGGCGGTTTCACAGTTGGTGGTCAGAATGACTGTGGCGGTTTGCCGCGGCGGTAGAATGGCGGACTTCTGACCGGCGGTAAGGGCCTTTTACCGCCGAGGTCAGAATGACCCCCTATATCTAACAAACCTAGGATCACTTATCGTAGAGGGTTAACTCTCAGAGACCACTTATGTCCCAGCTACATTGCTTCTCCCAGTCCCGCCTCGTGCCTTCCAGTGAAACCTAAGGGTTTCTACACTTGCCATGATTGTAATATTTGTATTTTCGGTCGTGACAAAATGAAAGACTTCTGTTATCACAACACGAGGAGATTCACTATTCATCAGTTTATTAATTGCAACACTAAATTTGTTGTTTATATATTGGGTTGCGCATGCAATAAGGTTTATGTGGGCAGCACAATACGCCCTTTAAAACTTAGAATACAAGAACACTTACGAGCCATAAGAAAACATGACTTTGCATATCCAATCGCTCCACATATGATATTGGTTCATTCTAATGATCCAACAATTTGGTTCCATGGCATTGAACACGTTCCCATTCACCCTAGAGGGGGGAACAGAGAAATGATTTTGCGCCAGAAAGAGGCGGCCTGGATCTGTCGCCTTCAAGCGGTAGATCTGGGTCACAGTACGGATCATGAATTTCATTATTTTCTTTAATGTGTCTGTTTGATTTGTAACTTTATGTGCCTTCTATCATGACGGTCAATCAGTTAGGGGGCTATCATTATACTGTTATTCATTTGCAATTACTTATAATATGTTTACTATTTATCCTGATGTATATTCTTCGATTCCTTCAGAATTGTGGTTTATGTTGCATTACTGTGTATATTTATGATCAGATTAGTTTTCAACTGTTTGGATTTATCTTTGTATGTATTTTTATAAATGTCTATATCCTTTTTTTCATCAATATCTATATGCCTTCCTTTAGGATTTTTTTACATATATTTCTTTTTATATATATTTTTTCATATACATTTCTTAATATTTTTTTATATTTTTTGGTTCTTCATAGTTTTTTGTCCCTATATCCACTCTGACATTCAGTCTTAATATCCATTCTAAGATGGCGTTTGTCTGTTTTTATTTGTCCTTTTTTTATTTCCACTTTCCAATCTGTATCCATTTCTCCAGATCTCCAGCCTCAATATGGCAGTGTGGATTTGTTGTCCTTCTTTTATTTTTTATTTTTGGGAGGTTCTAACTTCCTACTTCCGGGTTCCGGGCACCTACTTGGAGCACTCCGGGACCGGATTTCGCTTTTTAGGCGTCTTCCCGTGGCGGCCGACTATACAAGTGGACTGGCCACATATGACTTCTCGCGGCCGCTCGGTTCCTTTTTTGGAGCAATTTTGAGCTAATTTATATAGTATGTTTTGACGAACGGTAAGCATTTCACATTGTTTTTCTCTGCACATCCTTATTTACCTCTTGTGAGTTTGTATTTACAACTTGATTCTTGGGGCCAGTTATTGGCTCCTATATCACCTATGTTTATATCTCCGGATTTCGCTTTACAGGTGTTTCTCTTTTTTTCTTGTGGTGGCCTGCTACAAAATTGGGCTGGCCACATGTGATTTCTCGCGGTCGCTCGGATCGCGGTTTGGAGCACTGTTTTTGAGCACATTCACACTGTACTAATTACTAGCGGTAAGCTTCTCACACATCTACTTTATTTATTTGGGCACACTATGGGCCTCATTCTGAGGCCGGCGGGCGGCGGTCGCCGCCCGCCTGGCGGGAACCGCCATATGGCCGCTCCGCGGTCAAAAGACCGCGGAGGCCATTCTGGCTTTCCCGCTGGGCTGGCGGGCGACCGCCAGAAGGCCGCCCGCCAGCCTAGCGAGAAACCCCTTCCCACGAGTAAGCCGGCTCCGAATGGAGCCGGCGGAGTGGGAAGGGTGCGACGGGTGCAGTAGCACCCGTCGCGAATTTCAGTGTCTGCTAAGCAGACACTGAAATTCAAAGTGGGGCCCTCTTACGGGGGCCCCTGCAGTGCCACGACAACCGGCAGGAACAGGATGGCGGTGAGGGGGTCGGAATCCCCCATGGCGGTGCAGCAAGCTGCGCTGCCATGGGGGATTCCTCAGGGCAGCGGAAAACCGGCGGGACAGCGCCGGTTTTCCTGTTCTGACCGCGGCCATACCGCCGCGGTCAGAATGCCCTGCGGAGCACCGCCAGCCTGTTGGCGGTGCTCCCGCCGACCCCAGCCCGCCGTGGTCGGAATGACCCGCTATATTTTTTAATTTTCGGGAATTTGTATTTATAATTCAATTCACGGGGTTTATTATCTGTTCTTATATTATTCATTCTTTTATATCTCTTTTTCGGTTCTCAGTTGTCTCGGGTTGTGGATTTTTTCACTTTCATCGCAGTTCTGGAGCGTTACTTGGGTGGATGTTCCTTTTTTATTCTCCTGTTATTTAATCTGGTTTATTTTTATACGAGTTTCGGACCTTGATACTTTGATGAGTTTTGCTCTATAGGTCATTTCAATTTAGTTCTTGGTTTCGTTTTTTCAGGTTACTGATTCATTAATATATTTGTTACTATCAGTACTGACTGGATACCACTTGTGGTATGTTTCTTTTGATCTTGTTTTATTTGCCTAATTTGACACCTGGTTGCCTCCCTCCCTCCTCTATTGGGATCTCACTTCTTACTTCACCTATTAACATTTGATACACACATTTTTATATTTTTATATAATTATTTCAACTCTATATATATTTAACTTATTGCTTGGTCACTTGTCACATACTTTGCACATTATGTAATCGCATGGTTTAGAACATGTCTCACACGGGTCCGTTACTTGCATTAGTGTGTTGGTACACAGTATGGTTTTCCCTTCATCCACTTTCGTGATGTGCACTTCTGCACTTACTCATATGGTTGCACTTCGTCTGTGTAATGAACAGCATAGAATATATATGTTGTTTCTGGTTATGTTACAGCCCTGAAGAAGCCCTATGTTGGGCGAAATGCGTTGGCTGCTTATCCTGAACATATCATTTGTCCATGAAATTGCTGCGATTGCAAGAATACAAGGCTATTTTTCTTCATTATCTTTGGTCTCAATTTTTATCGCCCACGGGATCGTGTGGAATCAATAATTTGGACTGTTAATGAAACATTAAATAGAAAGAACTGTTCATCTGTATTGTCACATCGGACTTTTTCTCTTTCATATACACTTTTTGTATACAGATTGCGGTGCACCGCCTTTTGGAGTATTTACCGGTGGAGCTGCTTCAGCCTCGTTGAGTTCTTTGTTGCAGCAGGAACTATGGTGTAGTTGCACGCTTATTGTAACTTAATAATAGTACTCTTGTTCTTTACTTGTTTTCCTTTACCAGTGGGTACTAATAGGGATAGTGTGTTGTCTTTGAGCTTGCTGCAAATCTTTGTTTGCCAATGTAGATAGTGTGCAATTATTGAGTGCTTCCCTTGTATGGCTAACCATTTGGATGGTCTCATACTTGTGGAGGAAAGTAAAGTCAAATCATAGTATGATGACCTAGATGTGACCCACAAAGTATGTGCATGGGAATACAGACCAACACCTACAGTCTAACTATGCAGCATACAAATCTGCAACAATACATCAAAAGCATTATGAGATCTCATATCACACTTACAAAGGCTAAATATTAACATTTCCCAATGCAAATGTGTTTACCCTGTAACAATGTGCCCACATTTGCACCACTAGACCACAATGTCACTGGAAATGCAGTGGTGTAGCCTACCATGTTGGTGTGTTGCACTCTGATACAAATGTTGTCTACACACCCATGATTACAGTATTAGTGCAAATGTGAAGACACAACACCAAGATTCTGAATATGAAACAACTGCCCATTATAAACCACTAATGGCAAGGTACATGCACCCAAGCTGCCAGGCAATGATGCATCCCAAGATATGTTCCTTGGATGTGGCTGACACATCACAGGTGACCATCATGTTTGAATGCAAACCCACCACCCAGCTTCCATTAATCACACATTTCAGACACATATTGTGGTGAGTACCAATGACAAACATGTATATGATTGGACTACACCTGTCTAGTTGTGGCTAGACAAGTTACCTTCATGGCACACAAATTCAAGAGTAAGACTATGGGTAAAGAGAATGATCTGTTGCCATGTGAATGTGCAACACATATCCTCCAAAACACAAGCCCATACAGTCAATGTGTGTGTGTAGTACAACATGTTATGGTGTGGGGTTATGAAGGCTCACTGGTAACCATCGGTGTACACATCTCACTATGGGTCAATAATGCCACCACACATACCTAGCAAGTGCAGGGAGCAAGTTTGTCAACTGCATGCCAATTACACTGTAGATTGTTTGCAACACATAAAGTCGCACTGCCTGATTGGCTATACTGCAATCACAAGGCATCCTAGGATGGCAAGTTATACAGATATGAGCCTAGGTACCACAGGCCAATTACGCTTGTGTCACCCCTCTTGCACCCCATCTGTCGACACAGGCCTCCCAACAGTATCCATGAGGTCATGCAAAGTCCAGCTGGGTGGATTATCCTGGACTCACAGCTATGGAGTAACTGAATGCACTCCAAGAGGCTCACAAGTGTTAGTCTAATTTGTGCATTGCAGGTACCTTGTTGGTGCATCAGTGCTGGACAACCAACATAGATAATCTGGATGACCAATGCAAACATGTGGATGCCAACATGGGGCTGTAGAAATAGCTCACAAATCCACCCAATCTGCTGTCAATTTGCATCACAATTCACTCAACATCTTCATGCACATTAACCATCCATTGCACAGTCCAACATGGCCAATGTGAGCAACAGAATGCAGGACACATTGATACAGATGGGCCAAAGTCACATCAATTGATACATCCTTGTTTAGGCTCTATTGGGGATGTCTGGCAAGTTTGGGACAGAGCCTGGCCCATGTGAGTGTCATTACCTGTCACAGTGTCAAACATGGGTATTCCATATGTACAACCAGTGCTACACACAAGCAACACTACCTTGATGCAGAGTGTAGTAACCATGTGATATACGCTGCCTTGCTGTCCTTAGTATGTCAAAGCTCACTCAAAGGCATGCATGGTGGTCTACCATTGCAGCACAAATGATGGGAAATGGACTAGTCAGGGCTCCGTCACATGATACTAGTCAGAGCACCTTCGCATGTTTCACATGGCATGTGAAGGTGGACTAGTCAGGACACCTTCACTTGCCCCCTTAAGTGCCACAGTAATCACAGCAAGTTCTGTATGGTATGAGTAATGCAGGTGCCCAATGGCCCTTTGCACATACTTTGTGGTCACCCGGGGTCTGTGAAAATGCATGAAGGTGCTGCACCTGTTTGTGGGGACATTCATGACAAAGTTGTGGCATTGGGAGACTTAAGACCTCATTCACAAGAAACTGACGCATTGTCATCGTCATCAATGCGTCAGATTTTTTGCATCTGCTGCACATCCCCTAACAGCACCATGGATGTGCTGTATTTAAAATACAGAGCTCCATGGTGCACGTTTTTACAGATGCATCAGAAATTCTGACGCATCTGTTGGTGCTAAAGTGATGCAATGCTGGAGTTGCAACGTCAAACTGATGCAACTCCAGCAATGCAAGGAGAGTCCCATTGGGATAAGCTGTGCATACAACTTACGTCTGGTCTGAGCAGGCAGTAACATTTTAACACAGTGAAGCCATAGAGTGACACAGTGAAAAGTTGGAAAGTTCACTGTGTCAGTTCTACGTGGCTTTTTCTTTGGGAATGCCTACCCTGCTTACATTATCCCTGGCGAAGGTATAATGTGACGCAGGGCTTTACAAACATACGCATTGGGCCCAATGCATCAGTTTGTAAATATGGATCACTGCTAGCACCGCCACCGCATCAGAAGAATTATGCAGCTGCAGCGCAAGAGGCTAGTAAATGAGGCACCCTCACTGGCTGTGGCATCAACAGAGGGTGCACCCTCTTGGGCAGGGGTGGGTCGGCACATGCCAACATGAATCCCACTCAGATTCAGACTGCATGCTGCATGTAAGGTGTGAGGCTAGAGGTAAATTCAGTCTCTGGAGGTGCACTGGCAGTATGTCCCCTGATGGCAGCCCCCTAGAGAGGGGAATGGGGTCTAATGGCCCCATCCATATATCCCTGTACATGTGTGTCCAGGCTATCCCAGTACCTGTCTGCATGGAAGACTGTAACCCCCCAAGTTGCCTGATGGCCATTTATCTGCACCTTGGAACACAGCACAGATTGGCAGAAGTCTGCAATGTCTTAGATGTGTGTGTGCTCTGACCCTAGACCAGGGCAAGTATGTAGCATCCTATGGGGTATTTCGAGCAATGAAAGCAGGTTTCAATACATTGTTGGAACATGGGGCAACCTTTCAAAGGTGTGCCATTACAAAGACATAGGGACTGTGCATTATGCATAGTCTGATCCTAGTAATGCATGCACTTCTGTACACTCCCAATACACACATTGGACACATAGAAAGACAGTGCATGTAAACCAAACTATTCACAGGCAACCCAGCAATCCCTGTAACCTTTTACATGCATTCCACATCACACTATACATAAAACCACATTTTCCTCATTGCGTCAAAAAAATAGACACATGAGCCCAGTTCATTTTTTCAGCCATTGTGTCAGCCAAAAATGACGCATCCTATCCGATGCGTCAGAAGCACCCCATGATGCCTTGTCAGGCCTTGTGTGTAATACACATATTGGCTTGAAGCGTCAAAAATTAATGCATCAGCTGAAAACATGCAACATCTGCACAGGAAGTGATGCAGTGGGTCAGCTATGCTGCAAACTAGGAGCTGTGAAGTTAGTTTCACTTTCTCTTCAACTCACAGTCATTTTGTCTGTGCTCGGGAGAGGTTGTGATGTGATGTTGCAGGAGAGAAGAGTGCTGGTGTTGGAGTTTATTGTGCTGTCTGCTGTCCCTATTGTTTTCCTCACATCTTCATTGTCCTTTGTATGTGTATTTTGTACTGTATAGTGTTTTATCTGGTGTACGGCTTTGGGGTATTATGGTTGTTAAGGGTAGTTGGGGTAGTTTGGCTTTTTTGTGGGTTGTACAGAGTGTGTTTTTCAGGAGGGACATGTCGGGGAAAGGAAGGATGAAGACCACGACTACAGAGGAGTTTGAAGGGTTCCTGTGGCTTGTTACACACTACCTGCCCAACATGGTGGCTTTGGAGGTCGAGTTATACAGGGGTATAAGACGGAGATATGCAAGCCACTGTGGAAAAAGGTCCACTTCCACATGCAGTGGATAGTTGAGGTGGAGTGGACAACCCACCAGCTGAAGCATCGCTGGGTGGACTTGGTCAGCAGGGAGCATGACCTTGTTCAGTACCTCTGAATAGAAGTTAGTGTAACTGTTGGTAAGTACCGATGATTTGTGAAAAAATCTTTGGCTCACACTTGCATATAGATGTTTGTGGGCCTTAGGGCCTCATTTTCCAAGTTTTGACTCAGGGCAAGGCTGAAAGTCTTGTTACCGCACTGTCCTGCATCCAAATAAAAGGGCAGGAATGCACGTATTTCTTAGGTACTGCACAATCCTGTCCTTGTCCCCTGCGCTGGTGCACAAATTGCTGCAGAGCTGAAACACATGCACCCTTGCACCACAATACAAGGGTGCCTGGTTTGCAGGGATGATTGTTCATGTGTAGGAAGGGATACCTTCATGCCATTTTCCTTTGTCTATGCATGCTGTACAATCCAACACACATAGGAAATGCACAAAATGTGGAGAAATAATGCAATTTCCCAACATTGTGCCATTGTGATACCACCCCTGAGGTGGCCTAGTAATCTGGTGCATTCCCAGACTTGTGTTTGCGGGCTGGCACATTGTGCCACCGGAACGTCAAGAAAATTATGCTCCAGTGGCGCAGTGTGCTGCTAGGGCTCGTAAATGAGGCCCATAGTGTCAGTGGGTCATATATGACAGCGTATAAATGACGTCACCCCACAAAACATATTTTTGATAGACAAATCATGGCACAGAGACTTCAGAATAGTGGGCTGTCATGCGCCCACACTGAGCATTGGCCCTAGCATACCTGGTGTCCACTTTCTCTGTTAGCGGCATAGTGCACATGTTAACAGATGTGCTGTGTGCAACCTGAGGAAGAGTGCATCTTTACTATTCAAGGCGTGGTCCCAGGATATTTTCTAATGTACTGCCCTGGGGGACATGCTTATTAAGGAACCGTCTTATTTTGTGACACTCCAGTTGATCATGTTTCCTGTAAACCAGGCCTGATATATGTAACTCTGTACATGGGTCTGACATGTGGACTGTCATACATCTGAATATATCTTACATGTGTATGTGTGTCAGATTTTCAGATACTGAGCTGTGGGGATGCACAAGACGAATTTGTTCGATGTCTAAGACTATGCAACGCTGACAATTACCAATAACTGTTAAATGGAGGAACAAGGAAGGCTAACTTGTGATGTATGAAGCATAGTCATATACAGGTGAAGAAAAGAGTATAGCACAGGTATTGCTAGTCCTGGCTGAGTGTGGTCTGTGAGTCATTTATGTGCAGAGTGCCATGGCACTCTGCTACCCTTGTGAAACATTGGAGTAGTGAGTTAATTTAAACATTTCAACATATGCATGTATTTTTTCAACATATGTGTGTACATGTCAGCTTGCCCTACCAATATATATCATTGAAGCATGTCAAATGAGCCCTTTTAGTTGTTACAACCAGAAGGGATCCATGGCCAATTGCAATTCATGTATAATGTTCAATATTTGACCACAGTGTTTGTGTTCCACAATCACAGTGCATTTTCTCATGTTATGTTTTGCAGGTGGACCCAAGCTTTACACCGCTGGAGAGGTTGACATCTTCAGTGACCCCAAAGCTACCAGTGAGTGTCATCCTGTATGCTTAATGGGTAGTGCAAGGATTGTGTCTGATGTTGGATGCTTTGTGCAGTGACATGTTCAATGTGCATCTTTCCCAAATCAAACTCCATATGTTACATATGAATCTGGATAGGAAGGTAGAAGTTGTGTTCTGGATGTGCAGTTGCCCCTGACTAATGTTAAGGAGGATTTGATTACTATCACTGAGGAGCCATATGTTTGCTTGTATGACCATAGAGCAATGACCACAGTGGCAAGACCTGTGAACAAATGTGGTAGTGGATTCACAGGTGAACATGGCAGGGTTTGTTATACCTCACAAATACATTTCAGATGCACAGATATGCTGTTGATGCTCACAGTGCAATCTATGTCCAATGTATATGGCTAGCCCACACAAGGGGGATGCTTTACAACAATGTCAGAAAGGCTATGTGCCAGAATTACAGGGTCATATACAAGCCATGCAGGGTGGCAGCAAGTAGTTTGCAATTTATGTTCCTGCTGTGTATGCCACAGGACCATCCCAATAAAAGATGTTTTTCTGTAACTGAGGGACAAGTGAATCAGGTCCAAAGTGTAGCAGGACAGATGTCAGCATTCTACACTTGGGAATGCAGTTGAAGCACCCACTCATGTTGTGTGATGCCCATGGTGTATGTTGGATAGATCAACATTGCCATCCCTAGCCATCTTCACAGATATGCCAATGTGTGTTGTCCTGAGGAATGTCTGCATGGCATAGTCATATGACATGCCATTATGCAATCCATCCTCAGATATTGCTGGACATGTTAGTCTCCAAAATGTCCCGGAAACAGAGTCTTACTATGAACAGCATTGGCCATTGCAATCCTAAGATCCCTGTGCAGATGAGATGTAGGGCATGCATACACACACCCATCAAATGGTTGTGCTGAATGCTCGTGTGAAGCAAGGTGACATGAATATCTGATTCGTATGTACAGATAATGGGCTGCATAGTGGGACACATGCAGTTACTTTGGGAGTGTGTGAGAAGTTATGGCACAACCCACCATGTAATGACAAGAGTTTGTACAGGAGTTGTTTCATACATCCCTGTGCGATGTGTGAGCTATCCACCCTCCATTCTCACCTATGAAATCTGGCACGTGTAAAGTATATGTAGCAATGTGTCCAGATATGTGTACTTGCCATATCAGGCACCCACGGTTGTGACACAATACATGTAATTTGCAGTCCTTGCTCATCTTACTTTGGCTAATGTCAATGGAATCAAGGACATTGCAGGATGCAGAAGGGACACTGTTGATCAATACAACATGAAGTGTGTGCCATACCATGGTAACAAATCAGCATTGTTCCTAAGCATACTCAGTGCTGATATGGTCATGCCTAGATGTTTCATGAGGGTGCATTGTTCTTAGGCAAGATTTGCTTAGCCTTGGTACTTTGACCATGGTAATTTTGGAGATGATAGATATTGTGCAGATGTATGATCACTTTGACCTTCAAGATATATTTGGGATGTGTAAAGTGCAACATGTGATGTTTGAAGATAGTATTTACGCATCATGGGTGATGATCATTTGCCAAGTTAACCTTTGTATGACATGTTTTTTTATAATTATACAGGGAACATGACCCCAGAATAACAGAGGCTGCACCAGATAAGAAAGGACCATTACCAGCACATCCGTAAACTGCACAAGGCATTTAGGAAGATGGGTAAGACCTTTGAGAAGGAGAAGGCATCAGGGGCCTGGAGGGCATTCCCACAAGGTGTACCAACCAAGGAAACATCTACCACCAGCAAGGCTCGGGTGCAGATAAGCGTGAGTCTACAAGAGTAGGACCATCCACCTCCACCAGCAGTCACACGCATAAAACTGTCTCCCAGGCTCAAACCCAAGGACTCACAACAGACTTTGAGCAAGACATACATAAAGAAGTAGCGGGTCTTAAGTTTCATATTGCCAGCCTGAAGCATAAAATGGACAATATGCTCATCCTGCTTGGGAGATTAAGCAACCAGTGATGAGACACAAAGGGGCAGGATGAGCCACAAGGACCCTCTCTTCCCTTCCCCGTGTAGATAATTGTTTTATTGTAGGTATCTAGGTAAGTTAGTTTAGTGTAGGATAGTGTTAGTAGTTTGCAGTTATTCGTAGGGGTGGGTACATTTTTAGGGGTTTGGTTTTATTAGGAGTTTTTAGTGGGTGGAGGTTGATGTGTAAGTTTTGTGTTTATAAAAAATAACAATAAAAATATAACAAAAATTTTAAAATACAAAAACTATATATTTGTTTAGGCCTGCATGTTTAGTTACTTACTTTACTTTATGTATGGCTGTAGTTACTGTTGTCTTTGTCTGCTCATGTGTTTTAAGGGGGGGTTGGAGGTTGTTGTTTATGATGTGTTTTTAAATGTATAGAGTGAGGTAGGTTAAGTTAAGATAATTGTAGGTAGTAGTTAATGTAAGTTAGCACAGGTTAGGTTAGGATAGTTAGTGTTTCGTATGTTAGGTAGTGTTAGTTACATATATTTAAGTTTTAAATAAATGTAGTAGTTTGCTACATATGAGTCTCCATCATGATTTACTGTGTAGAAATTACCATGTCTTCTCACGTGATGTTAGGTACAGGCCTTTGTCTTTGCTAGCAGTATTTGGCTACATGTGTGATTAGGTGATTTCCCTATGGACATGTGCTATCTACAAACATTGTTGAGCAGTGTACGTAACAATCTGGATGCAAAGGGATACACTGACCAACACAGGTATTCACATACAGTTGAACTGTGTAGGTAAGTCATGTGGCATGCATTGGTGGGATGTTGTTGTTATTGCACTCACCTTAATCTAAGGCCCAGATTTAAGAGGGCCTAGCACCTCCTTGCACCACATTAGCGTCATTTGTTTTACGCTAACGTGACCCAGCGAGGCCAAAATCACTGTGCCTATTTACAAAGGGATGCAATGCAAGCATTGCACCACTTTGTAACCGCTTGCGCCACATTATGCCTGCGCCAGGCAACATGTGTGCAAGGGGGGCGTTCCCCCATTGGGAGGGGTGAAAAATGGCACAATGAAATCTAAAAGATTTCTTAGCTCTATTTTTAGCGAAATTTTTAACGCCTGTTCAAAGCAGGTGTTAAAGGGAGGCACACCATTGTTTTCAATGGTCTTAATGTGCTTTGCAGGATTAGCGTCCAAATGTTTGACGCTAGTCCTGCAAAGCGCCAACTAGAATCAAAAATTTGGAAGCGAATTCCCTAACTACCACCATGGTGCACCGTATTTTAATACAGCACGCACGTGGTGGCATTAGGGGGGCACTAAGGGGCGCAAGAAGAGTAGTGCTGCATTGGATGCAGTGTTTTTACTTTTACTCATACACTGATTCCTGCCTCTTACACACTCACATTTGCATCCTTTGCTTGTCACAGCAATGTTGTTTAGTTGCTACTATCCATGGTTAGGCTAGCCACCTGTGGTGTGAGTTACATCAGCTTTCACAATTACTACACAATACCTGATGCACTTCGGAGCCTCAATAACTGCTTGCTAGTCTACACATATATCAAGTTCAGCAAACATATTTCACTCTGTCTGTGTAGCTTTGTCTCTAGCTCCAATCCACGTGTCCCTTTGGCAGGTCAGTGTATTTGCATCACATGATGCAACATTTTCCACTTAGTCCTGCTTCAGTCATACATACAACACACAGGTTGTATTTAGTGCATTTATTTACAAGTGAAAAATGATATATTGTTCAGAGGGACAATTCATGAGACAACAATCCCAACAGATGTTTCAAGCCAGTGGATACCCAGACAGAGCCCATGGGAAGAGCATGTCATGGGACATGCGTAGGAGAGGAGTTCTTTAGTGAGGAGGAAGGCCACATTTCCATTAGGGTAGATTGGCCACTATAAAAGTGTACAACTGTATGGGGTCAATAGAGGGAAAGTCAAATTGAGGACAGTGCCAGTTGTTTTGACACTGGCATGTTGTTAAGCACAGGGCAAAGGAGAAAGTGAGTATGTGCCACAGAGAAATGCTACTGGGCACTTTTACGGGAAAAAGATGTGCAGTTCACATCTTTTCCTCTCATGTATGCAGTGCCTCCCGTGAAAGGGGTGTTGTAGGTATCGAAGTAGAGGGAGGTACACACACACATTGGGGGCTGAAGATGAGGACCCCGTGTCCACTGCAGCTTTCATCTGTGGCAATACATAAGGCAGACAGCAGTAAGGAGGATCTGCTGGCTTTCCAACACATCTGCAACGTCACAGTGGTAGGCACCCATGTTGACAATGAGGGAGTCCATTCCATGGACTCAAAGACATTTCTGATTGCCCCCAGCTGGTTGACAACCTTGCTGGTGCCACTTTGGCAGGGCATTTGCTCATGGCTCTGCCTCATGACACCAGTGATGTCAGTCAGGCACTATTGGAGGCCACAGAGCAGAGAGTAGGTGCTTCGTATGGCATAGGAGTTTTCCTTATTTGGACTGAGGCACTTATGGACTGCCTCTAGGGGGCCCTCCATGGTTTCTATCCCCGTCCACACCTTTTCTGCCAGTTCCCACTGGACTCCTACCACAGACTTTTAAAAATTCAGTTGTGGGTCCTGGAAGTCCAGGGATCTGGATGGGCTGGCAGGTGGTGTCTGTTGAATGTTTGGCGGATGATATGGAGACCCTGCAATGCTGTAAAGCCTCCCTGCAATCGGAGATGGTGTCTGGATGGTGTACATAATTTGCTGGAGGGTGGCCGGGTTCATGGTTTGGATCTCAACATCCACATCATTGGTAAAGTCCAAGATAGTCAGCCGGCCAGGAGGTATGGGTTCATTCTCTGCAATGAAATGGAGGAATGTCAATGGGGATCTCTGTTAGATGTTAACATGAATTATCAGTCTGACATTCAAGATTTCAGATGTAGCACTTTCAGTTCAACAGTGATGTGTAGTACTAATGTTAGGCATGGGTATTGATGCCAAATTTCACAGTATTTCAGTTAGTGATGTCAGCTTCTCTTCATTGTTGTCACACTCACTATGTCCATACTTTGTAATTGACAATTACTGTAATTTCCCCCATTTCATCACACTCAGGGGCATATTTATACTCCGTTTGCGCCGACGCAATTTCGACGCAAAACTAACTCCATATTTATACTTTGGCGTTAGATGCGTCTAGCGCCAAAGTCCATGGAGTTAGCGTAATTTTTTAGCGTGGACACCTACTTTGCGTTAATTATATGCAAGGTAGGCGTTCCCGTCTAAAAAATCGACTCCGAGGCATGTGCGTCGGATTTATACTCCCGGGCAAAAATCACGCCCGGGAGTGGGCGGGTCAAAAAAAATGACGTACGGCCGCTTTTGCGCCGTTTTTTAGCGCCTGCAAAAGACAGGGTTTAAGGGACCTCTGGGCTCTGAAGGAGCCCAGAGGTGCCCTCCCATGCCCCCAGGGACACCCCCTGTCACCCTTGCCCACCCCAGGAGGACACCCAAGGCTGGAGGGACCCATCCCAGGGACATTAAGGTAAGTTCAGGTAAGTATTTTTTTTTTTTGTGGCATAGGGGGGCCTGATTTGTGCCCCCCTACATGCCACTATGCCCAATGACCATGCCCAGGGGACAGAAGTCCCCTGGGCATGGCCATTGGGCAAGGGGACATGACTCCTGTCTTTGCTAAGACAGGAGTCATTTCTATGGGGGTTGGGAGTGAAAAAAAATGGCGCAAATCGGGTTGAGGCGAAAAAATTGCCTCAACCTGACTTGCCCCATTTCTTGACGCCCAAGCCCCATATCCCCCTACGCCGGCGCTGCCTGGTGTACGTAGTTTTTTTTACCGCACACCAGACGGCGCCGGCGGCTAACGCCGGCTAACGTCATTCAATAAATACGGCGCCCGCATGGTGCTTCAGAATGGCGTTAGCTGGCGCTAATTTTTTTGACGCAAAGCTGCGTTGGCGCAGTTTTGCGTCAAAAAGTATAAATATGGGCCTCAGAGTTGCTTATCTGCAGATTGTCACATGTCATGTGACTCAGGCCCACCCCCTTGTATATCTCCATGCCTCCTCTGATCAGCCACATTTGGGTCCTGGTACACAGGTTAATGTCACACAGTGATGCTACCCCGATCATACATTAATTCTTGCATGCCTACAACACATGCATTATGCGTGACCATATCCAATGGTGCTACATGTTGCTTTGTTATTGAAAACTATGGGTCTGGCATCACCCCACATGGTAGTAGAATTGCAAATAGTGGGAAGTGCCTACATATGATTTCCACATCCCTAGGCCCACCCACTTCAGCCTATGTACTCCCCTGACTCCTGTCATTTGTGATGGCTAAGTGGTTATTGGTATCCCTTGTCAAGTCCGTGTTTGACATCCTCCACATCTTCCATGTGGCACCTTGGGACAATGTTGTACTATACTCCCGCCTGACATGTGCCACATGTTCTCCAAGGTCCACATGACATGTGTGTTGTAGACCCCAATGGGATGTAATCTTCTGGGAACAACTAATCTGTGATATACTATTAGAAGAAAAAAGATTGGCAACCTGAATTTGTCTGCAAGCTCCCACATGGGGAATATGTCATTTTGCCTTCTTTCACATTCCTGGTTCCAGATGTTGTAAAGGAAGCTTATGTTACTGATTGGGCTCTGACGCAGGCTCCCAAGCTGTACTACAACCATGTAGGGTGGGATGAGGACTCCCCCTACCATGTAATACCCAATAAATCTTCACCACTACCTCAACTCCAAGATCCCAACAAACATGAGGCTAAAGCTCCAGTGAGAGAGATTCTCACATAATTGGAATACCAAGTAGTAATTAAGCCCAGTGTCTCTGCAATTTAAAACCCGTTATTCCACGTGGCAAAACCAGACCATTCATATGGGATAGTCTTAAACTACAGACACTTAAACGGTCACACACTCACCTATACAATACAAAATGCACAAAGCACAGAACTAATTACCAATATAGTGTGCAAAAAATACAAAACAACCTTAGACATTCCCAATGGGGTTTTCTGCCAAAATCTAGCCCTTGAAAGTCGGAATCTAGACGCTTTCATCTCAGTAAGCTCACAGCAGTGCTTTTGTCGCTTTCCACAAGGGTATAAGAACAACCCAGGGTTGTTTTCAGCCCAACTAACATAAAATACCACATGATATTGATCCTGATCCTGAGGCGTTGTCTTATGTTGTTGACATTTACCTCTCAGACGACGACCTCAACATACATCTGGCCTAGGTGGATGTGATTGTGTTAGGATTCACTGCCAGAGCTACAAATTCAATTTCAAGAAAACTAAAATTGCTTTCGACAGTGTCTTATTTTTGGGATTCAAGCTATCGAATGAAGGCAAGAGCCTGGCCCAGCACTTTCTAGAAAAATGTGCGCAACTAAATATCAACTTCCCCAACCATTTTGAAGCATTGGTGACCAGAATATTTAATGCATTGAATACTGCAGGGATGGAGCACTTTTTAAGGCTGTCAGTTCTAGATTTTTTAGCACCTTCCAGACCATGTTTGGAGTCATACCTTCATCCATACATTCACTTGTTTCGAGTGTCTTTGGTGGATTCCCTATAACTTTGGCATTGATTGGTGGAGTTTTGCTGTGGCTATATTTCATATGCAATGTATGTCCTATCTCAGCAAAGTGAAGTGATGGAGCTACCACCAATCCAGCTGTGTTGTGATCGCATGAGGCAGAATTTTTCGAATATGCACCTATAGCATGTCTTGCAATGCAGCCTGTGCCTCCTGTGGCGAAAGATCTGTTAATGTTCTTGATGAGGGTTCATTCACGGACATGCCCCTTGAGAGTGAGGTTGATTCACAAGACATCCTATGAGTCACCGCTTTTGGATCCACTACCTCCAATGACATTTGGCACAATGGACGGTGCTACCTTTGCAGTTCATTCTGCGCCTGAGGTTTCTGCACACTTCTGCTCCGTGGATCCCTCTGCCAATACATTGATCAACTTGTCGCCTGGCGAATTGGATACCTTTTTGGTCTCAATCTTTCTTGATGACATTGTAGATTTTCTGCTACACCATGATTACTGTTAAAATTTGACCTTTGGCTTTTCAAAGTGTAAAATATGGCAGCAAATTGCCTCTTAATTTGACTTGTTTGTTGGCCTGCTTCGCTTGTCGATTTAGACATTTATCTCTTGCTTTTAGGATCTTAATTAGAGCGTTTTTAGTATTAGGCTTTGGACTTTGCACCCTTGTTCCGGCAATAGGGGAGGGTGCTGTGGGTCCATTTTAGCTTGTTGCCTGGGCACAGTATTTGACTTAGCTTCGGCTTGTGGCCTGTGCGCTTTGCACAGATAATATGCTCTGTTTTCATTAATTTGATTGTATTCATTTCAGCACAGCTTGCTTTAGGAGTAATGTTTTTATTTTCATAATCAGTCACTATTCTGTGAAACCGTCACTATGAGTGTTATAGATGACATCTTTTTCATTGTGTTCCTTTACCCCAGGGTTAGCTGGAATAGAATGCAAGGCACACAGGATAACATTTTGCACTGCCGCCACAGGACTGCGTAAACAGTCCAGCGCTTAGGTACATACCCACATCAGGCCTCTGTGCAAGAACAAAACATGTCCCCTTTATAAACATCTTGTGGGAGAAAGGGCATTAGAGGGGGTCACAGCCAGGATTTTCCATCCACACTGCATGTCAGTTTGCAGCCGACCTCAGCCTTTGGGCCAGATTTACAACAAGAAAGTGGTGCATCAGCTATGCTGCACCACTTTTGCACCACTTTCCTTGCACCCCTTTGCGCCCCCCTAATGACACCATCTGTGTGCCATATGTACATTATGGTGCACCATGCCGCACATTAGGACAATTAAAAAAATTATGATGGCACTGTGGTACTTTGCAGGATTAGTGCCATAAATTGTGGCGCTAATCCTGCAAAGTAAAAAGAGGCCCATTGAAAGTAATGGGTACGTTCATTTTCACACCTGCTCTGAGCAAGTGTTAAAAATGTGGCTAAAAATGGCACAGTGAAATATTGTAAATTTCACTGTGCCATTTTTTCACACCTGCTCTGAGCAGGTGTTAAAAATGCTGCTAAAAATGGCACAGTGAAATGTTGTAAATTTCACTGTGCCAATTTCACTGGCGCAGGCATAATTTGGCACAAGGGGGTGGAAAGTGGCGCAATGCAAACATTGCGCCACTGTGTAAATACGGGGAAGGAGAATGGCCTCCTTAACACCACATTAGTGTAAAGAAATTACGCTAGTGTGGTGCTAAGAGGCGAAGGGCCTTGAAAATCTGGCCCTTTGTGTCCCTGCGGAGCCTGATCTGGAGACTGAAGGCCCAACCATGTACCAAGGTGACGGGGGTGGGGTGTGGGTCTCATGGACACTTCGGGCCATATTTATACTTTTAGACGCAAAACTGCGCTAACGCAGTTTTGCGTCAAAAAAATTTGCGCCAGCTAACGCCATTCTGAAGCGCCATGCGGGCGCCGTATTTAATCAATGACGTTAGCCGGCGTTAGCCGCCGGCGCTGCCTGGTGTGCGTTGAAAAAAAAGACATACACCAGGCAGCGCCGGCGTAGGGGGATATGGGGCTTGGGCGTCAAGAAATGGGGCAAGTCAGGTTGAGGCAATTTTTTCACCTCAACCCGATTTGCGCCATTTTTTTCGACTCCCAACCCCCATAGAAATGACTCCTGTCTTAGCAAAGACAGGAGTCATGCCCCCTTGCCCAATGGCCATGCCCAGGGGACTTATGTCCCCTGGGCATGGTCATTGGGCATAGTGGCATGTAGGGGGGCACAAATCAGGCCCCCCTATGCCACAAAAAAAAATGAAAAAAAACCACTTACCTGAACTTACCTTAATGTCCCTGGGATGGGTCCCTCCAGCCTTGGGTGTCCTCCTGGGGTGGGCAAGGGTGACAGGGGGGGTCCCTGGGGGCATTGGAGGGCACCTCTGGGCTCCTTCAGAGCCCACAGGTCCCTTAACGCCTGCCTTTTGCAGGTGCTAAAAAACGGCGCAAAAGCGGCCGTACGTCATTTTTTTTACCCGCAACCCCCATAGAAATGACTCCTGTCTTAGCAAAGACAGGAGTCATGCCCCCTTGCCCAATGGCCATGCCCAGGGGACTTATGTCCCCTGGGCATGGTCATTGGGCATAGTGGCATGTAGGGGGGCACAAATCAGGCCCCCCTATGCCACAAAAAAAAATGAAAAAAAACACTTACCTGAACTTACCTTAATGTCCCTGGGATGGGTCCCTCCAGCCTTGGGTGTCCTCCTGGGGTGGGCAAGGGTGACAGGGGGGGTCCCTGGGGGCATGGGAGGGCACCTCTGGGCTCCTTCAGAGCCCACAGGTCCCTTAACGCCTGCCTTTTGCAGGTGCTAAAAAACGGCGCAAAAGCGGCCGTACGTCATTTTTTTTGACCCGCCCACTCCCGGGCGTGAATTTTGCCCGGGAGTATAAATCCGACGCACATGCCTCGGAGTCGATTTTTTAGACGGGAACGCCTACCTTGCATATAATTAACGCAAAGTAGGTGTCCACGCTAAAAAATGACGCAAACTCCATGGACTTTGGTGCTAGACGCGTCTCACCCCAAAATATAAATATGGAGTTAGTTTTGTGTCGAAATTGCGTCAAAAAAAACGACGCAATTCCGGCACAAACGGAGTATAAATATGCCCTCTCACGTGCAGATTTGGCTTACATCGCCACGCTCTCACTAAGGGGCTGCAGATTAGGCTTTTAGGTAGGAATTGTAAATCCATGTCATTGCAATATGTTGGGGTTGTTCATATTCACATCATTGCTGCTCATGCATTTTATCATTGATTGGAGTCTTTTCAATAAATGTATTGAAAACTATCCTGCATCTCCTTTATTGCCTGTGTGTGTGTGTGTGTGTATGTGTGTGTAAGAGACTTTGAGGGTATTTGAAGAGAAAAGGGTAAGGCTTGTTCACCACTATTTCCCTGAGGGGTTTTCATAGTTCCATGCGCTAGGCTACCACAAATCACCTTTACCATTTGTGTTCGGGTGAGGTGCTGCTAGAGAGCCAGGAGGGTTGGGCCAACAGCTGCCAACTGGTGTGGGAGTGACTCTGTTGCCTACAAGCAGAGGTGCTGCCACCCCAAATCCAGCTGTTTTGTTGCGATACGAGAGTCCTTACAACCCCTGAATTGTCACAGTCAGGTTGTAGAAGGTAGCAATGTACATGCTTGGTTGTTAGACCTGACAGCCTTAGGGTGGTCACCCCTAACTTTTTGTCTGCTTCCCTCCACTTTTTGGACACTGTTTTTGTTGGTTTTAGGACTCTGCGCACTTTACCACTGTTAGCCAGTGCTAAAGTGCATATGCTCTCTCCCTTAAAACATGGTGACATTGGTTCCTACCCAGGTCCTGTAGACTAAATGCTGCTAGTGGGCCTGCAGCACTGATTGTGCCACCCGCATAATTAGCCTTTTAACCATGCCTCAGGCCTGCCACTGCAAGGCCTGTGTCTGCAGATTCGCTGCCACTTCGACTTGGCATTTAAAAGTGCTTGCCAAGCCTTAAACTTCCCTTTTTCTACATATAAGTCACCCCTAAGGTAGGCCCTAGGTAACCCATAGGGCAGGGTGCTATGTAGATAAAAGGCAGGACATGTACCTGTGCCGTTTATATGTCCTGGTAGTGTAAAACTCCTAAATTTGTTTTACACTGCTGTGAGGCCTGCTCCTTTCATAGGCTAACATTAGGGCTACCCTCATATACTGTTTGAGTGGTAGATTCTGATCTGAAAGGAGTAACAAGGTCATATTTAGTATGGCCAGAATGGTAATACAAAATCCTGCTGACTGGTGAAGTTGGATTTAATATTACTGTTTAAGAAATGACACTTTTAGAAAGTGAGCTTTTCTCTGCATTTACATCCTTCTGTGCCTTACAATCCACGTCTGATTGGGTTAATTGACAGCTCCCTTGTGCATTTCACTCAGACAACCCCAAACACAGGATGCTCAGTCACACCTGCACACATCTGCATTCTGAATGGGTCTTCCTGGGCTGGGAGGGTGGAGGGCCTGACACATGTCAAAGGACAGTGGCCTGCCTTCACACAATGGACTGCCACACCCCCTACTGGGACCCTGGCAGACAGGATGGAACTGAAAGGGGACCTTGTGCACTTCTAAGCCACTCTTTGAAGTCTCCCCCACTTCAAAGGCACATTTGGGTATTCAAACAGGGCCTCTGACCCCACCAACTCACACACTTCTGGACAAGATACCACTGGTGAAGAAACTCTGAACCAGACCCTGCATCCTGCCAAGAGGAACTGCCTGGCTACCCAAAGGACTCACCTGACTGCTTTTCTGCAAAGGACTGCTGGCCTGCTGTTGCCCTGCTGCCTTGCTGCCCTCTGGCTCTGCTGAGAAGTCCTCTTCAAGGGCTTGGATAGAGCTTGCCTCCTGTTCCTTGAAGTCTCAGGACTAAAAAGACTTCATCCTACAAAGAACTCCTTGTGCAGCAAAAATCTGATGCACAGCCTGCCAGAAACAATGCACAGCCTGCATTGCGGTGAGAAAATCAGCGCACACTGAACAGGAATGACTCAGCCCGGCTCCCCGAGAGGAGATCGACGCAGCGCCAGTGTTGCAACCGGAACTTCGACGCACGGCCCACTGGATCGAGCCTAGCCAAGCCGGAACGATACAGCCCGACTTCCTGCAAGAAGAATCGACGCAGCGCCTGCCGTGTGGCAGAAATTTCCCCGCATCACCCACCGGATCAACGCAGCTCCTGTGACTTTGCCCTGTATGCCCAGGATTTCTCTGCATTGTCCCTGGGGTGTCCGAAAACCCGCCAAACCGAAGAGGATCCAAGTCAGCATGCGCGAAATCAACACAAAGCCTTACCTGCATGGAAAACACAGGCATCATCTGTGTGCGCCCGGAGAAACCGACACACACATCCCCTTTTTTCATACATCTCCTCCTCTGCGGTCCCGAGCAGAGAATTTGAACGCAAACCAGGTACTTTGTGCTTGCAAGAGACACTTGTTGCTTTTTAAAGACTAAAGACTCTTTTTTATCTTTCTCTGAAGTGATAATTCAACGTATACTTATCAAATCTTGATCGTTTTGACCTGCATTTATCCAGATAAATATTCTATATTTTTCTAAACACTGTGGCCCATATTAATACTTTTTCAGAGCCGCATTTGCATAATTGTTTGATGCAAAAGCGGCGTAAACTTACAAAATACTATTGAATGACGCAAATGCGACGCTAAAAAAGTATAAATATGGGCCTGTGTGGTGTATTTTTGTGGTGTTGTACTGTGTTATTGCATGATTTATTGCACAAATACTTTACACATTGCCTTCTAAGTTAAGCCTGACTGCTCAGTGCCGAGCTACCAGAGGAGTGGGCACAGGATAATTTGGATTGTGTGTGACTTAACCTGACTAGAGTGAGGGTCCTTGCTTGGACAGGGGGTAACCTGACTGCCAACCAAAGACTCCAGTTCTAAAATTGGTGTATTGTTCCAGTCCATTTGTTTTTATGTGTATTCTGGGAGTTGTAGTTAGTGCTGTTGTACATTGCACTGCAAGTGTCAGAATTCAAAGAAAGGTAACTGTGGACTTCACACATTGCAGGGAGTAAGGTGACAGATCTGGGCTGTGGAAATTGACAGTGGTCAGTGCACATGACATTTCTTTGCTGTTTAACCATAGATATGCCAAAATACTACCCTTTGGCCTTTAGATAGTGTGTTGGAGGGCTGGGACATAGCTGCCTGCATTTTATGACATAATCTATTTGCCACATTTCCCCTCACTGTGACTTACCATGTGGTTCTTGTTGTTCATCATAGGCTGCTGTGTCCTGTCCCGGGACTCCTATCACCAACTCCTCAGGGATGACGGATGCCACCATCTCCTCCAACTCATCCAGTTGCTCCTGGGGTGCTGGACTTCCACCTATGGTCTGCAATGCTGCCTTGCTGTTGCTGGCCAGTTTGTCCTGCCCTTGCAATCGTGCCAGCACTTTTTACAATCAGTCACTGTCCTCTTGACCTCTGCCACACTGTTGACCTTGTCCACAAAGGACTGACATATGGGCTCTTTCCTCCCTAATGGCAATTTTGAGGGGACGAAGACTGGTGATGATGTTCCGTCACTTCAGTGATCAGGATGTTATTCTCCTACTCACTGCACTTGCACTTACACTTCCTCTTCTCCTGTGGGTCTGTCTGGACATCCTGGCAACTACTGGGGTTGCTAGGGTTGTCTTGGGGTCTTTGGTCTCCTAGGTTTTGCATGTCTGCTTCTGCAGACTGCTTTGTATTTTTTTTTCAAAATGCAGCTTTTTTATGCTTTCTGCACTCAAAAGTGACGCTAGTACGACTTGCATCAAAATACGTGCCGCAATTTAACCTAGCATCACTTTTGCAACAATAGTGTAATTTTCTTTCCGATGTGGTGCACAGGCTAACGTCCCTTTTTTTTTACGCTGCCAAAACCCTAATGCCATGGTGTGCCGTTTTGTAAATATGGCGCAAGCACAGTGTTAGGATATGTCGTACCGCAACGTTAACATTTTTGACACATTGCAGTAATGCCCGATTTCTTGCACATGAGGCCCCCAGTCTGAAATTGCGCTGTCATTTAAAGAAATGTTGGTTAACACTATACAAATGCAAACAGCATCACTTGGCATTACATAACCTGTGAGGTCCTCTTTTTATGTGTGCTACAGAATGCAGCACATGTAGAAAGAGGAAATAACAAGGAGAATAAAGATGTGTCTCCTTATTATGCCTCACTTGAGAAGGCGCATCATTTTGATGCATTCCCACTTTTACAAGTCTGTAAATCTGGGAATGCGCTAAACTCTATGGGTAATTGAATGAGAATGCCCATGCTCCACCGATGGAACTCCTTCCCAGCGTAAAGTAACACAAGGCAGTGATTTGTTCTAACTTGCATTGCTCTGGATATACTTCAGTGACGCCAGGCAACGCAAGCCCCTTCTAAATCTGCACCTTGGTCTCTATCATTTTAGGCCAGGAGACATAGGCCCTCATTCTGACCTTGGCGGGCGGCGGAGGCCGCCCGCCAAAGTCCCGCCGTCAGGTTACCGTTCCGCGGTCGAAAGACTCCGGCGGTAATTCTGACTTTCCCGCTGGGCTGGCGGGCGGTCGCCTTCAGGCCGCCCGCCAGCCCAGCGGGAAAGAGGCTTCCACGATGAAGCCGGCTCGGAATCGAGCCGGCGGAGTGGAAGCTGTGCGACGGGTGCAGTTGCACCCGTCGCGTATTTCACTGTCTGCGAAGCAGACAGTGAAATACATTTAGGGGCCCTCTTACGGGGTCGGACCGCCGGGATCTGGATGGCGGTAGGGGGGGTCGGAATCCCCTCGGCGGCGCAGCAAGCTGCGCCGCCTTGGAGGATTCAATGGGGCGGCGGTACACTGGCGGGAGCCCGCCAGTGGTGCCGGTCCGACCGCGGCTTTACCGCCGCGGTCGGAATCCCCATTGGAGCACCGCCGGCCTGTCGGCGGTGCTCCCGCGGTCCTCCGCCCTGGCGGTCTTTGACCGCCAGGGTCAGAATGACCGCCATAGTGTGCCTATAATGGATGAGAGAAAAGCAAAACTACATTAAAAAGCTCTATATCCAGAAGGGGAAGCACCCTTAGGGGCATATTTATACTCTGTTTGCACCGAATTAGCATCATTTGTTTTTTTTACTCTAATTCGGTGCAAAACTAACTCCATATTTATTCTTTGGCGCTAGACGGGTCTAATTTATGGAGTTAAGGTCATTTTTTCAACGTGGAAACCTACCTTGCCTTAATGAGATGCAAGGTAGGTGTACCCGTGCAAAAAAGGGACACCCCCACCCACACCAGATCGACAGCGGAAGATGGGGCACCCCATCCCAAGTAAATACAGGTAAGTATTTTATTTTATTTTTAAAAGTGCCATAGGGGGCTCTGAAATAGGTCCCCATACATGGCACAGGGTGCAGTGGCCATGCCCAGGGGACCATGCCCCACTGTGCTGGCCATTGGGGTGGTGGGCATGACTCCTGTCTTTTCCTAGACAGGAGTCACATGGCATGGATGGTTTTGTGTCAGAAAATGACTCTAGGCAGGTTAGTCATTTTTCTTTTTTACTCTAACCTGCCTAACGTCATGTTTTTGGTGCAAAACCCCCTTCCTCCATACCACCAGCCCCACCCGACTAACATCATTTTTTTTACACTAGCCTACCCTTTGCACCGGCTTGCACCATTCCATAAATATGGTGCCCATCTGGTGCACAGAAATGTTGCAAGCCGGTTGTAAGGAAATGCCTCCTTGGCATGGTTACCCCCTGACTTTTTGCCTTTGCTGATGCTAAGTTTTGAATTGAAAGTGTGCTGAGGCCTGCTAACCAGGCCCCAGCACCAGTGTTCTTTCCCTAACCTGTACTTTTGTTTCCACAATTGGCACACCCTGGCATCCAGGTAAGTCCCTTGTAACTGGTACCCCTGGTACCAAGGGCCCTGATGCCAGGGAAGGTCTCTAAGGGCTGCAGCATGTCTTATGCCACCCTGGGGACCCCTCACTCAGCACAGACACACTGCTTGCCAGCTTGTGTGTGCTAGTGAGGACAAAACGACTAAGTCGACATGGCACTCCCCTCAGGGTGCCATGCCAACCTCACACTGCCTACAGGTATAGATAAATCACCCCTCTAGCAGGCCTTACAGCCCTAAGGCAGGGTGCACTATACCATAGGTGAGGGCATAAGTGCATGAACACTGTGCCCCTACAGTGTCTAAGCAAAACCTTAGACATTGTAAGTGCAGGGTAGCCATAAGAATATATGGTCTGGGAGTCTGTCATGCACGAACTCCACAGCACCATAATGGCTACACTGAAAACTGTGAAGTTTGGTATCAAACTTCTCAGCACAATAAATGCACAATGATGCCAGTGTACATTTTATTGTAACATACACCCCGGAGGGCACCTTAGAGGTGCCCCCTGAAACCTTAACCGACTACCCGTGTAGGCTGACTGGTTTTTACAGCCTGCCACACACCAGACATGTTGCTGGCCACATGGGGAGAGTGCCTTTGTCACTCTGTGGCTAGTAACAAAGCCTGTACTGGGTGGAGATGCTTCACACCTCCTCCTGCAGGAACTGTAACACCTGGCGATGAGCCTCAAAAGCTCACCCCCTTTGTTACAGCACCCCAGGGCACTCCAGCTAGTGGAGTTGCCTGCCCCCTCCGGCCACGGCCCCACTTTTGGCGGCAAGGCCGGAGGAGATAATGAGAAAAACAAGGAGGAGTCACTGGCCAGTCAGGACAGCCCCTAAGGTGTCCTGAGCTGAGGTGACTCTAACTTTTAGAAATCCTCCATCTTGCAGATGGAGGATTCCCCCAATAGGATTAGGGATGTGCCCCCCTCCCCTCAGGGAGGAGGCACAAAGAGGGTGTAGCCACCCTCAGGGCTAGTAGCCATTGGCTACTAACCCCCCAGACCTAAACACACCCCTAAATTCAGTATTTAGGGGCTCCCCAGAACCTAGGAACTCAGATTCCTGCAACCTTAGAAGAAGAGGACTGCTGAACTGAAAAACCCTGCAGAGAAGACGGAGACACCAACTGCTTTGGCCCCAGCTCTACCGGCCTGTCTCCCCACTTCTAAAGACCCTGCTCCAGCGACGCTTTCCACAGGGACCAGCGACCTCTGAAGTCTCAGAGGACTGCCCTGCATCTAGAAGGACCAAGAACTCCCGAGGACAGCGGCTCTGTTCCCCAAAGACTGCAACTTTGCAACAAAGAAGCAACTTTGAAACAACACGTGTTTCCCGCCGGAAGTGTGAGACTTGGCACTCTGCACCCAACGCCCCCGGCTCGACTTGTGGAGGACAATCACTTCCGGGAGGATTCCCTGGCGACTGCGAGACCGTGAGTAGCCAGAGTTGATCCCCCTGAACCCCCACAGCGACGCCTGCAGAGGGAATCCCGAGGATCCCCCTGACCGCGACTGCCTGCTTCAAAGATCCGACACCTGGTAAAGACTCTGCACCCGCAGCCCCCAGGACCTGAAGGATCCGACCTCCAGTGCAGGAGCGACCCCCAGGTGGCCCTCTCCCTTGCCCAGGTGGTGGCTAACCCGAGGAGGCCCCCCTTGCCTGCCTGCATCGCTGAAGAGACCCCTTGGTCTCCCATTGATTTCTATTTGAGAACCCGATGCTTGTTTGCACACTGCACCCGGCCGCCCCCGTGCTGCTGAGGGTGTACTTTCTGTGTGGACTTGTGTCCCCCCCAGTGCCCTACAAAAACCCCCATGTCTGCCCTCTGAAGACGCGGGTACTTACCTGCTAGCAGACTGGAACCGGGGCACCCCCTTCTCTATTGAAGCCTATGCGTTTTGGGCAACATTTTGACCTCTGCACCTGACCGGCCCTGAGCTGCTGGTGTGGTAACTTTGGGGTTGCTCTGAACCCCCAATGGTGGGCTACCTTGGACCCAAACTTGAACCCCGTAGGTGGTTTACTTACCTACAAAAACTAACAAACACTTACCTCCCCCAGGAACTGTTGAAAATTGCACTGTCTAGTTTTAAAATAGCTATATGTCATTTATGTGAAAACTGTATATGCTATTTTGCTAATTCAAAGTTCCTAAAGTACCTGCCTGAAATACCTTTCATTTGAAGTATTACTTGTAAATCTTGAACCTGTGGTTCTTAAAAAAAAACTAAGAAAATATATTTTTCTATGCAAAAACCTATTGGCAAGGAATTGTCTCTGAGTGTGTGTTCCTCATTTATTGCCTGTGTATGTACAACAAATGCTTAACACTACTCCTCTGATAAGCCTACTGCTCGACCACACTACCACAAAATAGAGCATTAGAATTATCTCTTTTTGCCACTATCTTACCTCTAAGGGGAACCCTTGGGGGCATATTTATACTCCGTTTGCGCCGAATTTGCGTCGTTTTTTTTGACGCAAATTCGACGCAAAACTAACTCCATATTTATACTTTGGCGTTAGACGCGTCTAGCGCCAAAGTCCATGGAGTTAGCGTAATTTTTTCGCGTGAACACCTTCCTTGCGTTAATGATATGCAAGGTAGGCGTTCCCGTCTTAAAAAATGACTGCGATGCATATGCGTCGTATTTATACTCCCGGGCAAAAATGACGCCCGGGAGTGGGCGGGACTAAAAAACCCGCATTTGCGCCGGATTTTAGCGCCTGGGTCAGGGCAGGCGTTAAGGGACCTGTGGGCTCAGAATGAGCCCAGAGGTGCCCTCCCAAGCCCCCAGGGACACCCCCTGCCACCCTTGCCCACCCCAGGAGGACACCCAAGGATGGAGGGACCCATCCCAGGGAAGAAAAGGTAAGTTGTGGTAAGTATTTTTGTTAATTTTTTTTTTGGCATAGGGGGGCCTGATTTGTGCCCCCCTACATGCCACTATGCCCAATGACCATGCCCAGGGGACAGAAGTCCCCTGGGCATGGCCATTGGGCAAGGGGGCATGACTCCTGTCTTTGCTAAGACAGGAGTCATTGCAATGGGGAATGGGCGTCATAAAAAAATGGCGCAAATCGGGTTAAGACGATTTTTTTGCCTCAGCCTGACTTGCCCCATTTTTGGACGCCCAAACGCCATTTTTCCCTACGCCGGCGCTGCCTGGTGTACGTGGTTTTTGTTCACGCACACCAGGCAGCGCCGGTCGGCTAACGCCATTCAATAAATACGGCGCCTGCATGGCGCTTCAGAATGGCGTTAGCCGGCGCTAATTTTTTTGGCGCTAAACTGCGTTAGCGCAGTTTTGCGTCAAAAAGTATAAATATGGGCCTTGGACTCTGTGCATGCTATTTCTTACTTTGAAATAGTACATACAGAGCCAACTTCCTACACCGGTGCCAAACCTTTTGTTGCAAAACTGCCTTAGTGCAGTTTTGCCCTAGAAAATATAAATCAGGGCCCTAGTGAAGAGATACCTCTATGTAATGAAGAGTATCCATAAGTAATTTCTGGCATTTGTTCTTGCTTTTCTCTCTCAAAATACGCAATTGTTGAAGACATTTAGGAATTAATCAATAGTGTCCTTTCACAAGGACGTTTTGCTATAATTTACTTATATGAACTGCAATAGCCAGGAGGCATCACGCAATTTATCGTCTGCCCACTGTTAGCTTATTTTGTTTCATCATCTCATATTGCCAAAGAGCAGATGTATTAAATTTGGCCTTCTAGGTTATTCCTCACTCCCCCTTCTGACCCTTAGATAAGTGTAACCCAATCAGTGCTACTTGACAATGTCTCTCTTTTAAAATATGCATTTTCATATATTAGCAACTCTGCACTTGACGTGGTAGAAGCAACTTTGCGATGATATCGAAAAGTAACAGCAGTTCTTATAGAATCGGTGATAAGAATAGACAAATACAAACATGCTGTAATAAAGCAGGTGTCTCTTGTTAGTACCAGCACCTTCCCCTAATGTTCCAGTTCTCTGCAGATTAAATGAAAGCATCTGCTGCCCTCTTCTGTTTATATTTGGTATAGCTATAATTATAGATAGCGACATGAATCTAAAAAGCAAATTACAAAGACATATAAAATTGACTTGTGTACATTATAATGAAAATTTGCAACATTTTACTTGTATCGTCGGTTTTGCTAAGAAAATTTCTAGGCGAGCTAATAGTTTGACCTATTCCGTAATATGTAAAAAACAATAATGTGTTCGAAAACATGAACAATTATTATTCACTGAAATTGTAAATATGGATAAGGTGTGCATATGTGTTCGCGCAATTTTGATATAATTTAAATATGTATTTTTTACCTCAAATATGCGTACCTTGTACCGTGTTGTAAAGTCCTTTCTCAGATGCAAGTTCTCTTCGCATCATAATCCTAATTTTGAGAACTCTTTTCTAATCGAACCCCCAAGCCCCATAATGATCTATATGCATCACCTCCTGTTTGAGATGCTCTACTATAAAAACTGTTCTCCTCGAAGAGCAAGGTCCTTTGCTCCTTTGAGACATATTTCTGCTGCTTTAAATAATGCACTACAGAATTCAGCACATCCGAGATGCACTTCAGAATAGCATCTTTTTAATCTGCGTCTGTCATACAAATTAATATTTTATAATGTCTTCAATAATATTAATCCAGATTGTAAAGTGTATGTGAGGTGCCAATGTGGGCCGCACTAATACAACAAAGGCCATTCAGTTATGAAGAAGCGCACAGGCTCAAAATTCTTCCATGAATACATTAATTTGCAAGGTTCATGGCTTTCCACACAAAACCAGATAGGGACCGCACGGGCGCCAACTTGATTATATAAAGCGACAAGGAAACTATAAGAAATGGACTACAGTGACCACAACACGGCGCACAGACGTTCATACCAAAACTCGTCTATTGCAGAATCAAAATGAAATGTAATATCTGCATGTGATCCAGAGTTGAGAAACCCTTATCAAAATAACAACTCTAGTGCGTGCCAAGAACAACTTTGTCAGAGCAGAATGAATGTTGGTACAGTACTGGTGTGTCAGTGTTTAGTTGTAACAGTCTTTATTGCAGCCTTGGGGTATTTCCCAAACAGCAATTACACGCCCCGTGGTACATTATTTCTTCGTGTGTTTGTCTGCGGGGCAGCTGTCTGTGAGCGGTGCTGTGCAGAAAGTCCATAGAAGCAGTGATGACTTCAATAGAATGTTGACATAGAAGAGAAGGGAGTGAGAGGCAGTTAGGAGTAAAAGGTTGGAGAGACAGGAGACAGAAGTAGAAGTCCAGAATATGTGGGGGCCAAGCACTACAGTTTTTGCAGGTACCCATGATAACAGCTACAGTACTGATAGCCCCTGAGGTATAGATTTACCAGGAGCATCTTTTAGGTTTATCGTGAGAGAGGTCCTGTGATTTCATATGTGTTTCATTAAACTAGACTACCTTCCTCAGTAGGAGTATTGGAGGTGAGAAGTGTAGGAAATCCCCTTCTCTGCATGGTCACCCCCGATTTTTTGTCTTTCGCTGGAGCCTATCCCAATTGCTGGTGCCAGGCATAAATGTGGCACACCTGGCACCTTCTTATAACACTTTCCACTTTTGTGAAAGATCAGAAGGTGGCTGGGTCTGTTCTCTCTGACCTGAGAGAAGTCCTAAAGGATGCAACCTGCTCCCTCTTGAACCCAGGACACAGTATTGGACTCTAAGGGTCAGTTGGCTGACCTCCTGTGTGACTACAAGGTGACAACAATCTGTATAAGTTCTTTTCCTGCAAGCACCCAGCTGACCGCTGGCAACTGGACCTGGTCTGGGTCCTGCTGTTGACCTCTGCTTGACATAATCTGAGTCTCTATGTGCCTCCCCTGAGGCCCTGGGGGCTTTAAAAGTGTACTCCTTTGGTTGATTGAGACATAAAAGACTAAGGGGCATATTTAAGAGCCCCTAACGCCTCCTTGTGCAACATTAGCATCATATTTTTTTAAAGCTAATGTGGCCCAACAAGGCCAAAATCCCTGCACAATATTTACAAAGTGGCACAATGCATGCATTGCTTCACTTTGTAACCCTTTGCGCTACATAATGCCTGCACCAGGCATAATGTATGCAAAGGGGGCGTTCCCCCGTTAGAAGGGCTGAAAAAATGGCACAAAGAAATGTAAGAGATTTCTTTGCGTTATTTTTTCGGCACTTTTAATGCCTGCTCAGAGCAGGCATTAAAAGGAGGCTCCCGTTGGGTTCAATGGGCCTCTGGGTGCTTTGCAGGATTTGTCATAATATTTTACGCTATTCCTGCAAAGCTCTGGACTAGCATAAAAAATTATGACACTAGTCCCCTAACTACCACCATGGTGTGCCGTATTTTAAATGCGGCGTACACATGGTGGCGTTAGGGAAGCAGTAAAGGGTGCAAGAAAAGGTGCACTTTTCTTAAATATGCCCCTAAGACCCAGATTTCCAAAACTGTCACAGAATGCAGAGCAAAACCCACACTTGCTGCACTGTGTTGCATGCCAGGGAGAGAGCAGGGGGGCGTCACACCTACAGAGATAGGGCACTCTCCCTAGGGCCAATGCACAAATAAGCTGCTGTGCGACATGCACGCACCTTTTCATCATAGTGCATGGGTGTCTACGTGAGTCTAGCGTAGGTTTTGTAATGAAAGGGTACCCTTCCAGTACAAAATACCATACTTAGACTGACTTTATAACCTTTCAAAATGGTAAAACAGAGAGAAATAAAAAAAAACATTTCTCCTTTTTAATGTCTGCTTTCAAGTGGTGACAGCTTTTGATGCAAACCCCTCTCTACTTTTGTTAGTAAATAGGATTTTGAGGGGTAGTTGCATGGGAATGGCCATGTACCACCCATGGAATGCCCATTTGGCACAGTGTAAACACAAAACAGCGATTTGCGCTGGTTTGCGTTACATTTTCTTACAAAACAATGCAAATACCAATTTGCATTGGTTCGTAAATCCTGAAAAGCGTTTTGTGTCTGGTCTGCATTCTAAAAGTAAAGTAAACCTGATGCAAAACCTTCATAAATCTGACACTGAGTCAGAGCGTAAAATCTTTGATGGGACATCCCTGATTGGTGTATCCCACTCGTGTTCCATCGCAGTCAGCCTGAAATGGAGCCCAGGTCCAGCTTTTCCACAGCCATAGACTATCATTGGCACCTAGCACTTTTTGGTGGTATTTCTACTCAAAGTTTTAAAAATTCATATCTCTGATTCCCCTTTATGGAATTGTGTCCTTTTGTCTATTAGAATGTTTCCTATGTTTTTTAACTTCTGTTTGAAAATTTTATTGTTTTGCATTTTTGACTTTATTACTGTTTTGGTACTGCAGAAACATTTGACACATTGCTCTAATTTATGCCTGTCTGCTTTATGCCATAGCTGTGAGGGGGTTGAGCTCAGATTATTTTAGTGACTTTTTGGGTTCATCCTGACAAGAGTTGTAGTTATTCCTTGAGGTGAGCAGTCAATACACCGCAAACATTAATCCAATTTCTTACAAGAACGAGACTATTATTTCACATGGGTTGCCAAGATTCTGGGGGTTATTCCAACTTTGGAGGAAGTGGTAATCCGTCCCAAAAGTGACGGTAAAGTGACGGATATACCACCAGCCGTATTACGAGTCCATTATATCCTATGGAACTCGTAATACGGCTGGTGGTAAATCCGTCACATTTGGGACGGATTACCACCTCCACCAAAGTTGGAATAACCCCCTCTATGTATTAAGAAGCATTGAGCTTATTACCTTGTTTTGCATGAAGTAAGAAGATTATCAAATGTGAAGGAATGGTCTTGGATAAGTGTGAACAAACTGAGAGCAGGGACTCCCATAGATCACCTTTCAGTGCACCTAACCCAGAAACTCACCAGAGTCATGGGGAATTAAATATGATTCCATAGTCAAGCAGTTTAAACCACCACAATCTCCTGAGAGAAGTATAATTTATTTAAAATTTAAAAAAACTCAAAAGAAGTTCTAACATATTTTGACGCAGTCAGAAATAAGTGCAAAGTTTATCAAGATTACCCATAGGTTAGCACCATGGACAGATGTAAGTAACAATGGGTCCAGCAGAGGAAGTTAAATTAATGTTTCAGTTGCCCACTGAAGCATCTTAGTAAATAAACGTTTGTTTTACACCCAAAATTAAATAATGTGGACAAACATTTAAGCAGCCTACTCAGTACCACGTGGAAAGTAATGATATATTGGCTCGTCTTGCAGCTGGGGGTGAATGATGCAGATACTTATTAGAAATTGGGTTACTGGTTGGCTGGTGTGTGTGACTTGGTCAAGCAGAAACCACAATCCTAGCCAAGGTAAGGCACAAGCAACTCAAAATTAATCTGTGCTAAACCCCCGGTAGCTTGGAACAGACCAATCAGGCTTAAGTTAGAGGCAATGTATAAAGTATTTGGGCAACACTTCAAACAGTAAAACAGTGAAAACACCACACAAAAAGATCCCATACCAAGTTAGGAAAGTAGAACTTAATTTAATAAACAAAACAAGACCAAAAACAACAAAAATCTAATCAGTAGAACCGGAGTTAACAATTTTTAAAGAATAAACTGCAATATAATGTCTAAAAGCATGAAGCACCAACTGCAGCTATCTGGTCACACTGGACCGAGTCAAAGTCAAAAGTTCAAACTGACCACAATGGAGCATTGGTCAGATATAGTCCCAGATTAGTCAAGCTGAAGTTTTACCTTCTCAAGTTTTGTGCCGAGAGTCCAGTTCAATTGGAAGAAATTCACTGAGGACAAGGAGACTGTCGCTGACGATGGTCAGCATGGCACAAGGTGCAGGCCAGGTGTCACAAATGGGCAGACTGGAGCCCACATGGGCGGAGGATGCTTGTTGTGCAAACAGATTGACTTACGGCAGTTTGCGCTGATTTTTCATATGAGCATCACAGTTCTGGTGAGGGCAGGCCTATTCGAGGTCGCGAAGAGCCAAAAGCTTGAAATAAAGAGCTCAAGAGCCACACTGAGTGCCCAGGAACTTAGAGGTGCCTTCTGGAGGTCAGAAACACATTGAAGAGGGGTCCAGGAGTTGTAGGGAGACTTTTATGTCCCTGAGGCTCAGATCAGAAGGCCAGCAGACTAGCCCTTTGAGTCACTCTGGGGTCATGGGTTCAAAATGAAGTTTAAGACCAGTTCTTTCTCCCCAGGCAAGCGGGCAGCAGGTGGCAGGTCAGGCCAGCAGGCCAGCAGTTCCTTGTAGAGCAAAAGTCCAGCTGAGTAGCAGTCCTTATAGCAGCACAACAGTCCTTCCTGGCAGAGTATCTACAGGTCCAGAAATGTACTGAAGTGCTGGTGTCTAAGGATGTCGGAGGTCCATCTTTTATACACTTGTGCCCTGGGTAGGAAAGGTGCAAGAAGCTTCTAGACAGTGTCTGTCATGTGCAAGGAATTCCTTGCCTCCCGACCCTGAATGGAGTTGGATGGACTTGGCTCATTCCCTCATTCTTTAATCCCCCTTTCACATTTCACCTCAAAAGTTGTGGCCCTCAAACACTTGGAAGATTCATGTTCCTAGATTTAAGAATCAGAGAGCTGGTAGAAGTTCTTTCTCAGTGCAAGTAGCCCCTCTGTAGACCAATCTGCAAGTTGCAGGAACACACTTACAATGTGCTTTCAAATTTCCACATCAGCTCAAACCATTATTTTCTAAGACACTATTGTGTTGTTTGTGGAATTTAGGCCAATATTTGTACTTCAGTTGCACCGAATTTGCGTCATTTTTATTATGCAAATTCAGCGCAAACCTAATTCCATATTTATATTTTGACGTTAGACATGTCTAACGTCAAATTATAGGAGTTTGCACCATTTTTTGTATGAGTGCACCTACCCTGCGTCAATAAGATGCAAGGTAGGTGTTGCCATCTAATAAATCGTGCTATCCCCATAGCCTCATATTTATCCCCCCATGCTAAAATGATGCACGGGTGGGAGGAGGGGATAAACACACCATTATTTAATGCCTGGTTCAGACTAGGCGTTAGGGGACCTGTTGACCCATTTCTATGGTTAAACAACATTGAACAGGCCACAGGTGCCCCCTCCAAGCCCCAGGAACACCCCCACCCCCACCAGAGGGACACCGGAGGATCGAGGACCCCATCCCAGGTAAGTCCAGGTAAGTATTTTTTTTTTGCCACCGCGGGCCCTAACCTGGGGCCCCCCTGCATGGCACAGGGTGCAATGGCCATGTCCAGGGGACACTTGTCCAGTGTGCTGGCCATTTGGGTGGTGGGCATGACTCCTGTCTTTCCTAAGACAGAAGACATGTTTTTGGTGGTTGTGCTCCAGGAAATGGCGCTAGTCTGGTTAGAGGCATTTTTTTTGCCTCTAACCAGGCTAGCGTCATTTTTTGACGCACAACTGCATTTGCGCAGTTTTGCGGCAAAAAGTATAACTATGCCACTTAGGACCATATGTATGAACACATTTTCCCATAGACACAGAATGGGTAAAACCCTTTGCTACACCTGGCCCTTAGTTCCTAAAACGTAAAGAGGTGACTTGTGGAAACAAATACCCTTAATTACATAACATGCTAGAACTTGCGATCATACTATGTTTTGCCAATAAATAAGCTACATTTACACACCTCACGAGTTGGATAGAGAATCACAATGAAATACATTGCATTAATGGAAGACAACTTGTAGCTCAGAACCACACCACCGCTTTCTGTTTCGCTGCTACATAGAGAGCACCTAGACATATTCAAAGTACTATCAATAAAAGGGGTGTGCCTGGGCTGTGAGGCCAGGTAAGTGCAATGGTAATATTCATGCATGGGCATCAGCCGTCTGAGGCAGGCACATTGCAGATGTTCTATATCTTTGGGCTTGAAGCAGGCAAAAAAATCACATTCTCTGGCACGTGTAAACACCTGCTTGCTGACACATCCTTTTCTCATGTAGAGAATGGACAAGGGGCCACCACTTCTCACCATGAGGCCTCTTTGCATGTCCTTTGTCCTCTGCATGCACTGTCCACCCATGAGGGCTTCAAAGTATGCCCCTTCATTACATGTTGCCACCCACATCATGTCCCATTCAAAAAATAACTCGAAAGAGAGCAGCAACATGATCCCCCACGTCACTGATCTCAGTGTGTATGGACATGCCCAAGCATCATACTATACTATCTGCTCACAGTGGACAAGCACAACAGAGAAGAGGACAGTGTACCTGTGGCAGCAGTCAAATACAGGGGCATATTTATACAATGTTTGCGCTGAATGTGCGTCAAACATTTTGACGCACATTCAGCGCAAACACTGCCCCAAATTTAAACTTTGACACCCGACCCCGCGGACGTCAAAATTCCACCATGTTCGTCATTTTTTGGAAGCGGGAAACTGCCTTGCGTTAATAATATGCAAGGTAGGCGTTCTCTTCCAAAAAATGACTTTAAGACCTGTGTGCCTTATTTATACACCAGCGTCATTTTGACGCACAGGAGGGGGTGGGCCTTAAAAAACGGCGCACAGCCTGTTGTGCGCCGTTTTTTAACGCTTGGGTCAGGGCAGGCGTTAAGGGATCTGTGGGCTCGGAAGGAGTCCAGAGGATAAGACAATAAGGTTTACAAGGTGTAGGAATCACGTCATCCATACAACTAGGCAGTATATATAAGAGTAGCCTGGAGAAGCACTACTTAGGATTTAAAAATATACCACAGTGTTTGGGGTGTGCCATAATAATAGGAATTTATTTCTACCCAAACAAACATTTTTTAGCAACATTGGGATACTGTAAGACTGAGGAACAACATAACTTTCTAACCTACAACACGCCGTTTGCATGCAGATCTGTGATGGTCATTCATAGGTCACTGTGCTATATTAGGACTCTAACTTATCAACTGTAATCATAAAAAGGATCAGTGTGACAAAAGCAGCAACCCACTGAGATACCCCAAAATACAGTTCTGTGTTCTGCATGGTAGATGTTCCTCGCAGCAGGCATATTAACCCTCTGCGTTACTTCATGATTAATCAAAACTGCCTCTAGACAAAACGTAGACCTCTAACCAGCAGAGACATTAATCACCAGTGTTATCTTGACTTTTTTTGTTGTTGTCTGGAAACTGCTTGACAGAAGGAACTGGGCAGCTGGAGTTTTTTAAACCCATAAGTTAAAACACAGCCCTCCCGAGGTAAGAACCAGGTGCGGCTGCACCGGTCCCGCCACCCTAAAGCCCGCCCTGGGTGTAACACATGAGCTCAGTGGTGTTGTGAGAAATGTGTAATGCTTAGGGCACAATTACGAGTCCCCAGAAGAGATAGATATTTGTCACACCGGATAAATACCACTAACTTGAGGATCAGACTTTATCAGGGATGATAAATACCACCTTTGCAAGCTATGTCCTGCAAAAAGGGCCATAGCATGCATATGTTGATGTTTTCTGCAACAAAATCCAAGTTTTCCTGCATTTACTCGGCTTTCATCCCCAATTAAATTTTAGGAGGTTAGGCCTGTCGAAATTTATCAGAGGAAAGACCTGAAGGTGGGTGAGCTAAACATTGCTCCACTTGTAATAGTGTCCTTTGCACAAATTGGTGCTTGTACAGGGATTGTTAATTACAGAGGCACAAGTAATTGAGATCAGAGTGCCTGCACCACGGTAGTGGAGGGTCATAAATGGTCGCACTGAAAGTAAACAGAGGGTGAATTGATGAATACTGTCTCTGAAAAGCAAAGGTTATGTTACATGGGTATCTGTGTCAACAGTTCTACCCATAATCTCTCCATGTGTCACAACAGGGCTGTTCAACGAAGCAACAGATAGATGAATCCAGAGCATTCAGGTGCCCAAGCCCCCCTCTTATCCACCTTCTGATGTGCTGATCCTGGTGGTGTCAGTAGTCCTGTGATCCACAACTTCTACAATGGACAAATTTGTCTTAAAGTTGCTCTCCTATTATTCGAAGTCAACTTTAGTGAGGACATTGAAATAGATGGTGCTTTCAAATAGACTCTCCCGGATTTCAAAAGGTATAAAATGATCTGAAGATCTGCACTGTGCCCGATTCCTTTCTACTAAGGGCCAAAAGGTGTAAGCAATTCTAGTTTTTGTTTTCCCAATGAGGAGAAGCCAAGCCTTTCCCTGTCTATTTGTTTCTCAATATAAAAAGCTGTTGCCTCAATTGCACTTTTAAAGAGTATGGGGCAGATTTACAAACATTTTGCGCTAAGTTTGCATCACAAAAGTGATGCAGACTGGTGCGAAATGTTTCTTTTTGGATTTACTTTTCACCACAAACTTTGTTTTGTGCTGAAAGGTTGTCTCAAAGGAATGCAAACGAGTAATTTGTGCTGCTTTGCTTTGCTCCGCGTCAAGGGGGGCATTCCATGAGTGATACATGGACATTTGAATGCAACCACCCATGGCTTTTTATGCGAAACACTATTTACTAACAATAGTAGGCACAGTTTTGAACCAAAAAGTACTTTGAAACAGGCATTAAAAGGAGAAGTACCTTTATTTCACCTACCTTTTCTGACTACCCATGTATGCTGCACTGTACAGCACACATCAAAAGTGGCAAAGGTTTTCCAGTTTGCTTAGGCATATTATTTCGTACTAAAAGGGTACCCTTCCAGTACAAAACCTATGCTGGGCTCATGTAAACTCCCTTGCCTTATGTTGCAAAGGTGTGTGTGTGGCACTCAGCAGCATAACTGTACACCTGTGCTAGGGAGAGAGCAGGATAGTATCATTCCTCTGTATATAAGGCTCTTTCATGGTCTCTCTCCCTATCATGCAACACTGCAACTTTGGGTGTTATGCTGCATTCCATGACATGTTTTTAAATCTGGGCCCATGGGTATTATTTAGAGTTTGGCATCTGGGGTACTTCTTCAAAAGTTGATGCATATCGCGTCCACTGTCCTCTGGCACTTGTAATACATGTGATGATGTGGTCTTGCGTTCTGTGCGGATAATGTTTGATGGAATTCACCTCGTTTTGGTTGTGATGAAACATATGATCTTTCATTGAGTTATTCTATTCCAGCTAAAAATATTGTAGTTGTTGAAATGATGACTACAGTCCTGAACCAATACTGTCCAGTGCCAGTGCAGTGAAGAGAATGGTCAGAAAACGAAAGTATTTACAAGACTTCATAGTATATTTGTTAGACCTGTCAGCCTAGAGTGATCTTTCCCCAAAATTTTGCCTACCTCCTCCATTTTTGATAATCTTAGGCCCATATTTATACTTTTTTAGCACCGCATTTGTGTAATTTTTTGACACAAAAGCGGCGCAAACGTACAAAATATAATTGTATTTTGTGAGTCTGTGCTGCGTTAGCATAAAAAAAATTATAACGCAAATGCAGCGCTAAAGAAGTATAAATATGGGCCTTAGTTACCAATGCTAACTAGTGCTATAGTGCATGTGCTCACACTTTAAAACCAAGTAACATTGGCCTATCCCCAAATGGCATATTTAATTTAGTTAAGCCCCTGGAAAAGTGATACTATGTGTACCAGGACCTGTAAATGAAATGCCAATAATGGGCCTTCAGCTCTGATTGCATCACCCATTTAAGTGGCCCTGTCCACCATGTCTCAGGTGCATGGTTAGAAATGGGGTCTCTGGTTGGCAGTCAGTTTGCAATCTCTCCAAGCAAGGACCCAGACTTTGGTCAGGGTAAGGGAGAAATATAGTTCAGATAACCTCTGCTTACACCCTTGGTAGTTAGGTACACGCAGTCAGGCTTATCTCAGATTTGTACAAAACACACACAGTAAAACTTCACAAGCAGGATTTCAGAAAGCAAAGACCAATTCTTTCCCTCTTCAGGCAGGCGCAGCAGCAGCAGGGCAACACAGCAAAGCAACAGGCAGCATTGCAGGTCCTCCTCAAGCATCAAGCTCTTCTCCTTGGCAGAGGTTCCTCTTGACCCTGAAATACTCTGAAAATGTGGGGTTTTGGGTCCTTATACTCATTTCTGCCTTTGAAGAAGGAAAACTTCAAAGGAAAGTCTCTGTTGTTCACAAGATCCTGCCTTGCCCAGGCCTGGCCCCAGTCACACTCCAGGGTTGGAATCTGCATTGTGTGAGGATAGGCTCAGCCCTTTCAGGTGTAAGTGTCAGCTCCCCCCTCCCCACTGTAGCCCAGGAGACTCATCAGGACATGCAGGACACTCCCTAGCTCCCTTTGTATCACTGTCTAGTGAGAATTCACAAACAGCCTAACTGTCAGTCTGACCCAGACGTGGATTCCACAGGCAGGCAGAGGCAAGAAAATGCCTACTTTTTAAAAGTGGCATTTTCAAACAGACAATCTAAAATCCAACTCTACCAAAAGATGTATTTTTAAATTGTGAGTTCAGAGACCCCAAACCCCACATTTCCATCTGCTCTCAATGGTAAACTGCACTTAAAAGATATTTAAAGGCACTCCCCATGTTACCCTATGAGAGAGATAGACCTTGCAATATTGAAAACCGAATTTGGCAGTATTTCACTATCAGGAAATGTAGAACACATCAGTACATGCCCTACCTTTTAATTACACTGCACCCTGCCCATGGGGCCTACCTTAGGGGTGAATTACATTTAGTAAAAGGGAAGGTTTGGGCTTGGCTAGTGAGTGCCCTTGCCAGGTCGAATTGGTAGTTTAAAACTGCACACACAGACACTGCCGTGGCAGCTCTGAGGCATGTTTACAGGGCTACACATATGGGTGGCACAATCAGTGCTGCAGGCCCACTAGTAGCATTTGATTTACATGCCCTGGGCACTTCTAGTGCACTTTACTAGGGACTATTACATCAAATATGCCAATCATGGATAACCAATCACCAATACAATTTAGACAGAGAGCACTTTAGCACTGGTTTACAGTGGTAAAGAACCCAGAGTATCAAAACCAGCACAACAAATTACAGAACAGGATCCAAAAACAGGAGTTCAGAAGCAAAATGTACAGGGAAACCGTGCCAGCCTGCTTGGGGGGGTTCCTGGAAACTTGCTCCCAGCCCTCCTTCACCAAACTGAGACCCTCTCACAGTGTGGCCATACAGAAGTTCAAAGTGGCTGAAGCCAACCCCTTCTGTGGTACCTCCCGGTAGGCAAACAACAGGCATTGTAACAAGACATTCCACTTACGTCTCGCAGGTTCAGAGAGATCCATTATCATGCCCTTCAGGGTACAGTTGACTCTCTCAACCAAGCCATTGCTTTGGGAGTGGTAAGGCATGGTAAACTTGGATGTTACACCATCCACCGTCCACATAGCCTTCATGTACAGTGACATGAAATTGGTACCCTGATCAGATACCACATACTTGGGGAAACCCACATGGGTAAAGATCCCCATCAGTGCCTTGGCCACTGTGGGCGCACTCATAGTCCTTAGGGGGATAGCTTACGGGTACCGGGTAGCATGGTACACCAAGACCAGGATAAACCTGTTGCCCATGGCTGTCTTGGGATCCAGAGGCTCCACAATGTAAATGCCCACCCACTCTGAAGGGGTGCTCATGACAGGAAAGGGTTGAATAGGAGCCTTGCACCTCTTCCCAGATTTGCCACTTGCCTGGCAGGTCTGACAAGTCCTGCATAATGCATCTGAGTGCTTTCTCATTTGAGGACAGTAAAAGTGGGTGACAAGCCTGTCAAAGGTCTTGCCATGCCTCAAATCACCTGCCAGTGTCACATCATGAGCCAGACCCAGTAGGAAGGCTTTGAAACACTGGGGTACCACCAGAACATGGGCTGCCCCAGGCTCAGCAACCTTAGGCTCACTATACAGGAGATCATTCTCCCATTAAAGTAGGTGAGTTTCAGAGGTGTCATCAGCTGCCAGGGCCTCAGCCTGTTTCCAAAGACCCTCAAGGGTGGGCATGTTTTCCGTGCTGCACAGAACTCTTCCCTGGTGGGGCCTCCTTCGTGCTGCCAATGAGTCAAGCTAAGGCAGATCCCCCAGTTCAGCCACCTCTTACCCTGTTGGTTCTGGGGAATCTCCCTCAGGTTCAGCCCCCTCCCGGTCTGTGGGAATTTTCAGCAGCGTATTTCCCGTGCCCCTTTCCCCTTCCTTTCTTGGCAGGCACTGGGACACTGTTTCAGGCTCCAGGCCTTATCAACTACCCTCTCTGGTGGCATGGACCATGTGGTCAAAACGCTCACTCTGGCAATCCCAACATCTCCAAATGGGACCAGAGCTCCACCTCCTTCCAGGCAGTATGCTCTATGTCATTCCCTAGGAGACAGTCAACAGTCACAGCTACCCTCAAGGAACCTGAGACCCCCATTCAAAGGAAATCTAAGCTACCAAGCATTGGCACTGTTGTCTACTGCTACAACTTGGTGGACCACATTAGGGACTACCTGCTCTTGAGACACCAGATGACAGTGGACTGTTGTCATACTGGCTCTTGTGTCTCTAAGACCCTCCAACGCCTCCCTTTGATGGTCATACACTGCCTGTACTTCTTTGTATTATCAGGGCATGAGGGTTCTCTGGACCACCTTACCCTCACCAAGGAAGACTAAGGTTACCTCATCTGGCTCCCCACCACCAACTGGGACCAACTCCTCCCCAAGCGCTACACTGGCCACACCATGTGTCTGCCCACCGGGGGGGGGGGGGCTGTGCCATCTTAGGACACTTGGGACTCCCTCTAATGTGTCCTTCCTGGCACACAACGGGTCCCTTCCCTGTAGGCTTAATTGGAGGTAACCATCTCTTCTTCTCAACAGGGGGCTGGGAATCCTTACCCCGGGAAGTAGTTTGTGGCCCTTTAGAGAACTCCTTACTTTTATCCTTGTCCCCCCTCCTTCTTTTATTGGGTACCCTGCCCACCCTTGACAGAGTCTCCCCCATACAACTTCTTGGGGACGCTGGTACTCAACCAACGGTCCGCCTCCAGATCAAGCTTCCTGGGTTCAGTAAACCTGCTGTCAATCAAGTGCTGGAGCAGCTCTGGAAACCAAAGACTAGACAAGTGCTACTATACAAACAAATTGTAAAGCCCCGGGTAATCTGTTACCTCATTGCCCGTCACCCAACCTTCCAGTGCTCTGAAAATGTAATCCACACACTCAAGCCAAGTCTGGGAATCAAGTTTCCTACTTTCCCTGAACTTCTTTCTGTACATCTCTGGTGTCAGGCCATACCTGGTGATGAAGGCATCCTTCATGTTAGAATAGGTGAGCTCCCTAACTGCCCCTAGTACTAAGAAGGTGTCCCTCTCCTCTACTGTGAAGTAGTTCCACAGGCCCACCCCCCAATCTCCCTCAGGGACCCCATGCATGTGGAAAGCTGCCTCAGAGTCCTGAAACCACCTGTGGACGTCATCCTCCTTAGTGTACTCCTTCCCTACACTCTTGGAAAGGTGCACTCTCCTCTCAGATTGCACTGAAGAAACACTGCCACCATCTGTGCTGGACCTGCTTCTGCAATCCACTTCCTTCAAGCTCAGCTCCCGAGCTAAATGAATTTGCAGTGGCAAGTCTGAGACATGTTTACAGGGCTACGCATGTGGGTGGCACAATCAGTGTTTTCGGGCCCACTAGGACCATTTGATTTCCAGGCCCTGGGCACCTCTAGTGCACATTAATAGGGACTTGCTAGTAAATCAAACATGCCAATCATGGATAACCAATCACCATTGCAATTTAGACACACAGCACTTGCACTTTAGCACTGGTTAGCAGTGGTAAAGTATCCAGAGTACCAAAACCAGCTATAACGAAATACAGCACAGGATCCCAAAATAGGGGGTCAGAAACAAAAAAAATCCAGGAAAACCACACCAAGACCTGCCAGGTCTAACACCCGCCATTGCAGTCTTAGTGTGCAGTTTTAAACTGCCATTTTGCCATAGCTAAATAAACCTTTTGCCAGGCCCAAACCTTCCTTTTTAAAACATATAAATCACCCCTTGGTTAGGCCCTAAACAGCCCACAGGGCAAAGTACAATGGGCCAAATTCAAGAAAAGTGGCGCTGCATCCAAAGCAGTGCCACTTTTGCACCACCTTAGCGCCTCCCGAACACCACCATGTGAGCGCCGTAATTAACATACGGCGCACCATGGCGGTAGTTAGGGAACTAGCATGCAAATGTTTGATGCTAGTTTGGTGTGTTGCATGATTAGCACCAAAAATGTTGACGCTAATCCTGCAAAGTAAATTGAGGCCCATTGAAAACAATGCTGTGCTTCTTTTAATGCCTGCTCTGTGCAGGCGATAAAAATGCCGCTAGAAATGGCGCAACAAAATCTTTATATTTCATTGCACCATTTTTGCAGGCCCCCTAATGGGGGAAGGCCCCCTTGCACATATTGTGCCTGTAGCAGGCATATTGTGGCGCAAGGGGTTGCAAATGCATGCATGGCCGCACTTTGTGAATATGGTGTGGCGTTTTTGCCATAATATCGCCACGTCAGTGTAAAAAGAAATGATGCTAATGTGGCGATATATGGCGCTAGGCCCTCTTAAATCAGGGACAATATATTTAGAAGGTAGGGCATGTACCGCTAAATTTCACACGCCCTAGTAGTGAAAAAACTGTTAAATTTGTTTTCACTATTGCAAGGCCTACCTCTCCCATAGGATAACATTGGAGCTACTGTGTTACATTTATTAAGCTATAACTTCCAAATGTGAACAGGTAAGCATTTCATGTTTTGTGCCTTTGTAATTGTAATGAAAAATCCTCTTTCATGGTGAAGTCAGATTTTTTTATTACAATTTAAAAAAAATTCACTTTTAGGAAGTGGCATTTTTCTGCCTTAGCCATTTAGGGGCATATTTATAATACCCTAACGCCATCTTGCATCAAATTAACATAAATATTTTTGATGTTAATGTGGCCCAACGAGGCCGAACTCCCCACGCCCTATTTACAGAGTGGCTCAATGGATGCATTGCACCACTCTGTAACCCTTTGTGCTACATTATGCCTGCGCCAGGCATAATGTATGCAAAGAGGCTGTTTCCCCGTTAGGGGGGCTAAAAAAATGGTGCTAGGAAATCTATAAGATTTACTTGCGTCATTTTTTACGGCACTTTTAACACCTGCTCAGAGCAGATGTTAAAAGGGGGCTTACATTCTTCAGAATGGGCCCCTATGTACTCTGCAGGACTAGAACCAACAGTTAGGCACTACTCCTCCAGAGTACATCAATAGCGTCAAAAATAAACACGCTATTGCCCCCTAACCTGTGCTATGGTGCACACATTTTGGTGGTAGGGGGGCGCTAAGGGGCACAGGGAAAGTAGCGCTGCACTCGGTGCAGCACCACTTTCCATAAATCTGCCCCTTAGTGCCTGCAGCCCTTCTCTGGATCACATGACTGGGTGTAGTTGGCAACTGGTCTTTGTGTATTCCTCCTAACCACACACAATAGGAAGCTTAGATGTGCCGGGATGGGCCATCAATGGCGGGGAGAAAGGGTGGAGTTAGGCACAGCCCCGCTTACACCTGAATAAGCTCCGTCCTGCCTTCACACAAAGGATTGCATACTGCCTGTCGTTAGTCTGGAGTCAAGGCAGTGAAGGCAGGAAACCTATGCACTTCAAAGGAAACCTCTAGAAGTTTTCCCCACTTAAAAGGAGACACCAAGGTCCATATTTATACTTTTTGACGCAAAACTGCTCAAACGCAGTTTTGCGACAAAAAGTTTAGCACCAGCTTCCACCATTTCTCAGTGCCATCCGTGCGTCATATTGATACTATGACGCACAATGGTGCTCAGAAATGTTTAGAGTAAAAAATTCTTACGTAAACCCTTGTGCCCTATCGTAAGGCAAAATGACGTTAATGCTGCAAAACTGACTCTAACCCTTTTTGCAGCAATAAATACGTCGCAAACGGATTTGCCCCATGTTAACACTGCATTTGTGTCAACTTTAGACGCACAAACAGGAAAGAGTGCAATTCAAAGGGAAGATGGAAGCAGCAGGCCAGTAGAGACCTCAAGGTGACCCCATACACCCAGGAACCAGCCAGTAGGATACACAGAAGTCCCAGGAGAAGGAAAAGAAAAAGCACAAGTGTCGGTTCAGTGAGGAGGAGCTCAACATCCTCGTCAGAGAGGTGATGGAGCACCAACATCAGCTCTTTGTCACCTCCAAATTGCCAGTTGGTTAGAGAGAGGCTATATGGCAGCAAATAGTGAACAAAATCAACAGTGTGGCAGAAGTGAAGTGAACTGTCACAGAGTACAAGGAGCGCTTGCATGATTGTAAGCGTAGAACTAAGGAGAACATGTCCAGGAACAGAAAGGCAGCACTTCAAATCGGAGGTGAAAATCCAGGACCACAGAAAGACCTGGATGAAATGGAGGAGATGGTTGCAGATGGTCATCCCGGAAGAGCTGGTCACAGCAATACAAGGACAGGACAGCGCAGACTTCCAACAACCACCACAAATGCAGGGTAAATTGCATGGGGGAAATAACTGCCAATTTTATTAATGCCAGAAGGGGAAGGCACATAGTACACACTCAATGCATTGCTAAATGAGTGCAGCAGGACACATGGCCCATGAATCAAAATGTAGTATTCACACATAAGCAACACATGTACACATGCCTTGGTTGTGCCATGCACCACAACACATACACAACCTGGACATACGTCAATCACCAGGGCTATCCACCAACAATTACATATGCAGCACATTGTATGGAAGGCACGTGTAATTACTGTGCCTGAGGCTGTGTCATCACAACAGCCCTTGCAAATACTCAAACCTACCCTACCTACACGACTGAGACATCAGAGACGATGAAGAAAGTCAATACCATTCCTAGGGTTACATCATGGTGGTGTCTCTTGCAGAAACACTTCGCTACTGCCATGTTCGATTGCCAAAACACGTGTGCTGCATCTTACAGCACACATTAAAATGGCACCTTAGCTAACATTACTTGTACACATGCAGGAAGGAACACCAGCCCGCACATAAACAAGACATCCCCACAAGGCAGCCACGTCTTCACCATGCTGCATCAATGCTTGTCTGGGTGCCGGGAGAACTAATCTGTGCAGCTGCTGGGGGAATTGCAGGGTGGTCTCGTATCACAGTAAACATGGCACTACCCTGCGTAACTAACCTAGCGCAGTGTTGAGCGATACATATTGATGCTGATCAGAACTGTGCCAGTAGAGAAAGAATTGCACAACAGATTGCAATCTGTAGAACACAACACAACACATACAGGCTGAACCCACAACAACTCTAACACAACCATGTGAGCCACATAGGAAAGGGGAAACAATCACACAAACACAACATATGGTGTATGTCTGTGAACATCATGGTGCACATTATCATATTGAAGGGCGGGGAATGGCGCATGGGCAAGCCTGGCATTGGTAAGACTGTCAGTGTGGTCTTCCCTCTGTGGTTGACGTTATGAGTTTCACGCTGGGATGGCAGGTGGAAATCTGTCTCCTCATGTCAGTTCTGTGGTAAAGTTTCCACAACATTGTTGCTGGAACAAATAGAGCCAGTGCCAATCTTGGGGTGCCTTGGGTGTGACAGCACATGCTGCACTTGACACTGCAAATCAGTCAGTGGAAAGCGCAAAAGGCCTGGCATGGCCAGGTGCATGGGCAGTGCAGGGGCACCCAGGGGCACACTACTCTACATTACCAACAACCTTTGCATGGCGGTTGGACTGCCATGCAAAGGCTGGTGGAAAAGTGGAATCATAATCTGGAGGGTAGAGCTGATCGCAATGCTGAACTGGTGGCACAAGATAGGTGGCATTGCTAGTCCATTAGCTGGCAGCAACCTGTCAGTGCCAGGCCAGTGGCCCGTGGGGCTTTCCCCACAGTCACAATGTGCCAGTTCCATCTGCGCTGTTGGTGGTGGTCATATTGCCAATGGCTGTCTGATGGCCATAGGACTGCCAGACTTGTAATGAGGGTCCATATGTACACTAGTACAACTAGCTGCAATATCTCCATCAAACTAGCTAGAGACCCTGATCAAAGATGAAAATAAGTCAACTGGCTATGTCCAGAATTTAGTGGCATCGGGCACTGTCATGTGCAAAATGCTGCTCACATCAATAAATTATACCCATGCCGGCCATCTCTGGATCCACCACTGTGCCAGTGATAAATTAGCTGCCCTGCCACAATGCTGCATCCCTTGCACCATAGTGCAAATTTGGCTACTTTGAGGGGGAGATCATAGTTGTGTAGGAGGCACACCTCCCAGCACAACCAGAAACTGAAATGGTAATATGCTAGGTCCATGTGTGCCATGGAATGCAGCACACATACACAAACTTAAACATGATGAGCAATCAAAGTAAACTTCATTATTGCGCCTTGGTAATGCCATCCCTGGTGTGGTGTAATATCTGGTGCCGCCTCAGGTATATGAAAACACGTAGAACTGGGACAGGGACAAAATGCAATGTGTGCTGGTGTGGCTTGTCTACCACAACAGCCATTGCAAGGCTCTCCCATGCAAATTGAGGCATGGGAAGGGGCCATATTAACAAGATGGTGTGAAGCCACTATAAAAGGATACATCACATCTCTTAAATATGATGCAGCCTATTGAACCACCTGAGCTTCCCTTTATGTGACACTCAGGTGGGGCAAAAGGGTGATAAATAGGACCCATAATGTACAAGAACAATGTTTGGGCTGTACGTTGTCACTTAGCCTCCAATAGCAATTCAATGATGTGCCATGTCAACTGCCACAAAATAGAAGGATTGATTTTACACCATCTCATTGCAGAGGATGATGGCTCTCCTGCTGATCTGCCTGTCCTGGAGTTCATCGATAACCTGGATGACCAGCTGACAACCATCAGCCAACAGACTCTCCAAGATGTCCTGGGATCCCTCCACACACCACCTCCAGTTGCAAAGAGGACAATCAATGTTGTAGCCTCCCCAGTTGACCCACCCAACACCCAAAATATACTACCTGCCAGTGCAAACACAGCTCAGGACTCTGAGGACCCAGATACAAGCTTCCAGAGGACAGTGGTAGGAGTCCAGCGGGAGCTAGCCAAGCAGGAGCAGGAGTGGATGGAGACCATGGCAGGCAGCCTAGAGGGAGTGCGCACGTGCCTCGTGACAGCTAATGAACACACAGCTGTCATCAGAGGCACACACACCCCACTGCACGGAGTCCAGCAGTGTCTGGAGGACATAGCTGTGGCCATGAGGGAGAGGCCACAACAACTGCCCTCCCAAATTGGCAACAGCATGATAGAGAACAAGCTGGACTCCATTCAGCATGAAGTGGCCTCCCTAAGGGAAGACATGGCTGCCTACCACAGGGATGTTGCAGCCATTTTGAAAAATCTGCAGTTCCTCCCTGCTGCAGTGATGCCATATATCATACCACAAATGGCAGCTGCCGGGAGTTTGTACTCCACATCTTTAACCCCTGAAGTGTGTGTGGCTCCCTCTATGTCTCTACAACTAATCCCACTGGAGCCACCACACACATCAGAGGATGAAGATTGGAACAAATTACTTTTACATGGAAAAGTACCCAGTAGCACCAGTCTGTGCCACATGGACGGTTTTCTCCTTAGTTCTGGGCTAAAAATCATGCCAGTGTTGTCACAGTAGGATATATGCACTCTTCACTCACCCTCTGTTGACTTGTCTGCTATGGACTGTCATTGTCTCTCACTTACCAATTGGCAGTTTTTGTTCCTCCACACTGATCAACAATGCTCCGAAGACTTGTAAATAAAGACCTTGTACACACTTTTTTAGCGGCGCATTTGTGCCGCTTTTTGAAGCAAAAATGGCGCAAACGTACAAAATACAACCGTATTTTGTAAGTTTGTGCCACTTTTGCATCAAAAAATGACACAAATGCGGTGCTAAAAAAGTATAAATATGGGCCTTGGTATGTCTACGTCTATTGTGATCTGTCGACTCAGCTAAATGACTGTAATGTGTGAATCCATGTAATTGGTCACAGAATATCACTATATGAGTTTAGGAATGTGGGGGCAAAAAGCTACATACAAGGTGCTTAACATGACAAATGTATATGTTGGTCTCATCACCTACAAGCAATTCATGGTATATGTTACAAATGAAGGACACCTATATGGTTTCCTCATAATGTACAGCAGATATGGCTGAAAAGCAAGTCTAGGGCAATATTGTCAGCTGGGAGTGCCAGAAGAACTCATTGGTGTAGCACAGAGGTAGCTTACCTCATTAGTGATGGCCACGGGTCAGTCTTGCAGCATAGAGTTCCAGTTGTGGCTGTTGTCAGATGTGTCACAGTTCCCAGCATTGTTACTGCAGGACTCCAACACTGACAGCTGAAGTACCAGACTTACCTGTCTAATACAAAGTATACATAGTCATCATGAACGGTGGATACACTGGATGGCAGCTGCATGGACTAGTAGAAGTGATGTTGCAGTCAATGTGACAGCTCCATTATCAATAGGGGTAGCACATGGTAAATTAGGGTTTTGAATGCAGGACGGATTCCCTAGGCCATTTCTCCAATTTGCCCAGTGCACTCATGGGGAGAACCCTGAGACTCACACTAATTACACAAACTGTATGCAATTATAACAGGATATTTATTATAAAAATGATCTACCTAAACACTACTAAAACGTACCCAATCTTAAACTAACCTATACTAACTATATTTATCATACAACTACATCTATCTAACCTATGCTAAACTTAACTTACACATAAAACACCACACTCTAAACATTGGCTCCCCCACCCCCTTCAGAAACAAGAAACAAGTAGGACAACAGTTACTACAACTACACATGTACTAACTAATCCTATGTTCTAAACAAATATTTTTTGGGGTATTTTTTTAATATAAACACATATAAAACCCAACATGACTCCCACCCAACAACGCACCAATAAAAACATAAGAATAGTAACCCACCCCCCAACTACACTTATCCTAATTAATGGCTACACAACACTAACCTACCACTAACTACATAAAACCCAAACTAAAATATGGTACAACTTTAAAAGGGAGGGAAAGGAACTGGGAGGTAGTCCATTGCTGTACAAGTTAATTTCTTCGACTTCTTCACCTTATATTTTATGTACTTTCACAGTTTGCGGTCCTCCGCCAAATCTTCCTCCAACTTGTCCAAACGCCTGAGGATAAGGTTGATGTCCCAACTTAGGTCCAGTTCAAAGTGGGATTGCCCAGAAGCTGGTGGAGGCAAAAGTGGTGCCTGTGTGGCGACTGGTGTTGCAGATGTGGATGGTATGAGTGCAGCTGGGAGCCCCAGCATGGTTGATGTGCATACTCCATCCTTTCTCTTGGGTGGCTGTGTGGGTCCCCCGTGTGGGAAGGCTCGCCATTCCCAGAAGCTTTTTCTGTGCAGAAAAGGCGAGCCATGCGGCGGTATCCTGTGTGCACCTCCAGGATGTGGCGGTAGCGTTTTGACCTCCGGGTGGTCTGGCGACTTTCATCATTGGTCATGTTGGCAGCTGTAAAATGAGGACAAACAACCATCAGTATCAGCATTGGGTGGAGTATGTACAGATTTGTAACTTGCACTGCTACAGCTGATTACACATGCAGTCCTACACACATTCCTCAAAAAAATGAATTGCTCCTCATCTGCGTCTATATCCAACCATACATCACCAGTATCTTGTACATGTCAGTGAGATGACGTCAATCCATTGTAAATCAGGAGAGGCCACAACTGATAGGAACTAACAATGGCCTCCTCAACATCACTCACATTTACACTGTGAGCAACACGTGTCTCAACAAGTTTGGATTTCCAGTCTCCCTGAGCAGAAGGGGGGTTGGGCATGCAATCCAGCAGCTCAACACCCCTGGTGGTGCACCAAGGCCTGAGCACTCATCATGAAGTGAAGGAGTGGGCCAATTGTTAGGGGGGGTGCTAGCTACAAAGCTGGGATTCTATGTTGTAGTACATCTGCATTCATTTGTCCAGGTGTAAAACCTGGCCTGAGCCTACTTTACTAGGGTCCAGCTGCATTTCCCATGCTGTGGCCACATGTACATCTGATGCTATCTTGCCATGAGAAAGATTGGGCAAACCCTGAGCTGCACATCACTGTTGTCAAGACATAACAGCACTGGAGCCCCCCTACCCTGTGCCACGTAGTCCTACTTGTGTCCAATACCACACAAATGGTGGCTGTATGGATGCCCTGAAGGCCATAGTAATTGTGTCACGGCTTTGGGTGCTGCAGCTGTATCCAGGAGTATTTTACATCATTAGCAGATGCATATCAGATATCCTCACAGTACCAGCTACACACACAGTATTGCCTTCTTTTGCATCTCTGATTTGACCTACATCAGTCACAATTTACATGGTGGCTCCACCATATTGGTTAAACTGCTGACATCTGGTGTTAGGAGATTAATAGACTTTAACCTGAAACATCTTGAGTGGAGTTATCCACACATTGTGTACACTGATTACTGCAGTTCTGGACATTATGGCTCCTTGCTGTACCACTACCCCATCATCTCTGGAGGGTACTGTGGCACCTGTGGTGTGTGTATGTCTCCTACAGAATCCCCCTAGAGAGTAAAGCAGTTGGAACCCTATATCTGTGCCATCTTGTCAACAAGATGGCACACATTGCTGATTATGGTGCGTTGACAAGGTTGTTTACAACAGACATGCTATGTACATATACAGCTGGCCTGTGACCTATGATGGCAGACATCGATGAATATGTGGTTAGCCACTGCTATTCCTTTTACACAATTGCATGTCAGCACACATTGTCCTTAGAACTACATGCAAGTCAATCTCATTGCACAACCCCACCACATACATGATGGGAATGTGACGGAGCACTGTGCTGATGGACAATTGGCAGTGCAGCACTCTGCCATAGTCACAACGCATGGATGTGCCGTATTGAAAAGGAGAGGGCACATCACTGTGTTGTCACCTACACAGGTGCTAATCTTGCTTCCGGTACTTGACCCAGCCACCCTGTCCCCATGGTGCATAGCTGGCTGCATTGAGGGGGAGACAGTGAATGTGCAAGGAGGGACACCTTCCTACACAAACATAATCTTCAAAGGGTCTTTGCACTTTCGATGTGTGCTTCCAAATGCAGCACCCATTGAAGGAGCAAAGTATGTAGGGTACAACAACATATATGTTAACTTATTGTTGCCTGCTAAAGCCACACCTTGGTGTGTTTTCACGATTTGCTATAGCCTCTATTGTAAGAAAATGTGTAGATCTGGGACACCGTATAATTGCTATGAGTGTTGCTATGGCACAGCCACAGCAACACCCATTGCACACTCCTTCCACGCAAAGTACTGCATGTGAAGGGGACAAATTGGCAAGGTAATGTGAAGCCACAAAATGTGTCCTAAGCCCACCTTGTATACACGGTGCAGGGCATAGCGTCCCCAAAGCCTCATAAATGTTGACGCTCCAGTGGTGCTTGGGCCTCTTACACATGCCCCATGATGTCACCATCCATCCTCCTATGATTTCTTATCATTGGTCCAGAAAACTACATCACTCATTGCATTCCACACTTCTGACTGACTCACACCAAGTCCTGGAGAAGCTAACATGAGGCACAATATAACACTTACTGGATACATCGGGGTCTTCTAATCTCGCAGCCTCTCCAATGGTGTATGGGGTAGGTCCACCTGTAAGACATGAATGTTAAACATTACTTAGTGTAAATCCTAGTTAATGCAAATGGACAACATAGTTCAGTGTAAACTTGTTAGGCTGTGTGAGGAAGTCATCCTAATGGAAGATCAGTAAATATGACAGACTATTATGAACACTCAATTGCACGTACTCTCTGATGAGGTAGACCCACTGTAGGAAGTTGGCTCTGTATGTGCTATTTCAAAGTAAGGAATAGCATGCACAGAGTCCAAGGGTTCCCCTTAGAGGTAAAATAGTGGTAAAAAGAGATAATACTAATGCTCTATTTTGTGGTAGTGTGGTCGAGCAGTAGGCTTATCCAAGGAGTAGTGTTAAGCATTTGTTGCACATACACATAGACAATAAATGAGGTACACACACTCAGAGACAAATCCAGCCAATAGGTTTTGTTATAGAAAAATATATTTTCTTAGTTTATTTTAAGAACCACAGGTTCAAATTCTACATGTAATATCTCATTTGAAAGGTATTGCAGGTAAGTACTCTAGGAACTTTGAATCATTACTTTAGCATGTATACTTTTTACATAAAACACAATAAGCTGTTTTAAAAGTGGACACAGTGCAATTTTCACAGTTCCTGGGGGAGGTAAGTTATTGTTAGTTTTCACAGGTAAGTAAGACACTTACAGGTTTCAGTTTTTGGTCCAAGGTAGCCCACCGTTGGGGGTTCAGAGCAACCCCAAAGTTATCACACCAGCAGCTCAGGGCCGGTCAGGTGCAAAGGTCAAAGAGGTGCCCAAAACACATAGGCTTCAATGGAGAGAAGGGGGTGCCCCGGTTCCAGTCTGCCAACAGGTAAGTACCCGCGTCTTCAGAGGGCAGACCAGGGGGGTTTTGTAGGGCACCGGGGGGGACACAAGTCAGCACAGAAAGTACACCCTCAGCAGCGCGGGGGCGGCCGGGTGCAGCGTGCAAACACACGTCGGGTTTTCAATGGAAGTCAATGAGAGATCAAGGGATCTCTTCAGCGTCGCAGGCAGGCAAGGGGGGGGCTCCTCGGGGTAGCCACCACCTGGGCAAGGGAGAGGGCCTCCTGGGGGTCACTCCTGCACAGAAGTTCCGTTTCTTTAGGGGCTGGGGGCTACGGGTGCAGGGTCTTTTCCAGCCGTCGGGAAATGGAGTTCAGACAGTCGCGGTCAGGGGGAGCCTGGGGATTCCCTCTGCAGGCGTCGCTGTGGGGGCTCAGGGGGGACAACTTTGGTTACTCACAGTCGTAGAGTCGCCGGAGGGTCCTCCCTGAGTTGGTTGTTCTCCACCAGTCGAGTCGGGGTCGCCGGGTGCAGTGTTGCAAGTCTCACGCTTCTTGCGGGGAGTTGCAGGGGTCTTTAAATCTGCTCCTTGTAACAAAGTTGCAGTTCTTTTGGAGCAGTGCCGCTGTCCTCTGGAGTTTCTTGTCTTTTTCGAAGCAGGGCAGTCCAGAGAGGATTCAGAGGTCGCTGGTCCCTTGGAAAGCGTCGCTGGAGCAGGTTTCTTTGGAAGGCAGGAGACAGGCCGGTAAGTCTGGGGCCAAGGCAGTTGGTGTCTTCTGGTCTTCCTCTGCAGGGGTTTTTCAGCTCAGCAGTCCTTCTTCTTGTAGTTGCAGGAATCTAAATTCTTAGGTTCAGGGAAGCCCTTAAATACAAAATTTAAGGGCGTGTTTAGGTCTGGGGGGTTAGTAGCCAATGGCTACTAGCCCTGAGGGTGGGTACACCCTCTTTGTGCCTCCTCCCAAGGGGAGGGGGTCACATCCCTAATCCTATTGGGGAATCCTCCATCTGCAAGATGGAGGATTTCTAAAAGTTAGAGTCACTTCAGCTCAGGACACCTTAGGGGCTGTCCTTACTGGCCAGTGACTCCTCCTTGTTTTTCTCATTATTTTCTCCGGCCTTGCCGCCAAAAGTGGGGGCCGGGGCCGGAGGGGGCGGGCAACTCCACTAGCTGGAGTGTCCTGCGGTGCTGGCACAAAGGAGTGAGCCTTTGAGGCTCACCGCCAGGTGTGACAGCTCCTGCCTGGGGGAGGTGTTAGCATCTCCACCCAGTGCAGGCTTTGTTACTGGCCTCAGAGTGACAAAGGCACTCTCCCCATGGGGCCAGCAACATGTCTCGGTTGTGGCAGGCTGCCTGAACCAGTCAGCCTACACTGAACAATTGGGTAAAATACAGGGGGCATCTCTAAGATGCCCTCTGTGTGCATTTTTTAATAAATCCAACACTGGCATCAGTGTGGGTTTATTATTCTGAGAAGTTTGATACTAAACTTCCTAGTATTCAGTGTAGCCATTATGGAGCTGTGGAGTTCGTTTTTGACAGACTCCCAGACCATATATTCTTATGGCTACCCTGCACTTACAATGTCTAAGGTTTTGCTTAGACACTGTAGGGGCATAGTGCTCATGCACCTATGCCCTCACCTGTGGTATAGTGCACCCTGCCTTAGGGCTGTAAGGCCTGCTAGAGGGGTGACTTACCTATGCCACAGGCAGTGTGAGGTTGGCATGGTACCCTGAGGGGAGTGCCATGTCGACTTACTCGTTTTGGTCCTCACCAGCACATACAAGCTGGCAAGCAGTGTGTCTGTGCTGAGTGAGGGGTCCCTAGGGTGGCATAAGACATGCTGCAGCCCTTAGAGACCTTCCCTGGCATCAGGGCCCTTGGTACCAGGGGTACCAGTTACAAGGGACTTACCTGGGTGCCAGGGTTGTGCCAATTGTGGAAACAACTGTACATTTTAGGTGAAAGAACACTGGTGCTGGGGCCTGGTTAGCAGGGTCCCAGCACACTTCTCAGTCAAGTCAGCATCAGTATCAGGCAAAAAGTGGGGGGTAACTGCAACAGGGAGCCATTTCTTTACACCCACACATCTACAAACCATCACTGTCCATGATCCTGATGTGGTGCATTTCACTGCACCATGTCTACATGGCATTGTCATACAGCTGTCTGTTAGCACAACACCTCCATGACCATTTGGGACAGCTTGAACATGTATATTGCACCTGAGGGCCATGGTATGGTTTTTGCAGTGGCTGGCCCATTATCACAACCATAGCATGCCAGCCTGCATCAGATGTAGTATACATCTATGTCACAATTATAGCAAACTGATGAACTGCTACCCTGGGGTTGTATGGGTTTTCCAAGGTGTTGACGATTGACATTATACATCCTTGTAGAAGTAAGTGAAATGTGAGTGCCATGACAAGGAAGTCACACTATGAAAATTGCAATGGCAGTGGACTCATGTGAAGACAGTTGTAACTACATGCACATTGATCGATCTGAAACATGGATGGATTGCCAATGGTGTGTGCCCTGCCATTGTTGCCATAGTATACCATTGTTGAACCAGTGAGGAATGAGTACATGGGCATAGGAAAATGGCTCAACACAGACACACTTGCTCAGTGGTCAGAGGATGTATCTGGTGTTGAAGGTTAGTGAGTGATGTGCCAGTGATGGAGCTGAAGCAGTGCAGCCCCATACTGTCAGTGGGAAGCAGCAGGCCAGTGGAACAGACCCAGCATATGTGTGTGGTCATGGAGATCATATAGGCTGACTCCGATACACAATGCACAGGTCAAATGGAACTGCCAGCAGTCTGGACCCAGTACGTGGTCAAACTCCCTAACATGGCCTCGCATAAAAACACCGAGAGGCCTATAGGACTACAGTATTGCAGCACCTATTGCATCTACACTGTCCTTATGGGCCTTAATGCACCTCTTACTCACATCCATGTGTGTGCGTAGTCATACTTAAGTCACAGCATGATGGCAGTGTGGTCCAACATCATGTATACATGTGGAGGCCAATTATGCACTCAGAAGGAGATGCTACAGATCACAGAAACTTTTGCTGAGTACATAGGGGCCCTTCTCATACATATCTATGCCCAAATTTCACACCTACACTCAGCAGCCCAAAAGAGTGTATGGAATTCATACATAGGAAAACATGTTGTGACTCTTAGGTTTGGAGTTTGCCCTCCCTGTCTCATTTTTACACACCCTTTCATGCCTGTTTCATGGCACAGGCATCATTCCTGGCTGTTTTTCGATAAATTTAACTGTGCATGCATCTCTACACTTGGGCCCATATATATGGAAGTGGCACAGCACCTAGTGCTACACTTGTCGATGTGCAGGCCCTAGCTCACTCCTGGTACAACCATGTGTGTGCCGTCTCCAGTAGACTGCACACCATGGTGGTAGTTAGGGGAGTAGCATCACAGTTGTGTGGCAGTAGTCTGGCGCTTTGCAGGATTAGCGAGGATTTCGCTAGTCCTGCTAACCACCCAGGGGCCCATTGATCATTATGAAAGCATATTTTTAATGCCTGCAAAGAGCAGGTGTTAAGACATCCATCACAAATGGGGTGCAGCAATCTCATTGACTTCTGTGTACTAATTTGGAGGCTCTCTTTGCGCCAGAATGGCCCCACTGCATACATTTTTGCCTGGCACAGCCATGTTGTGTGCCAAGCCTTTCCAAAGTGGTGCAATGAATGCATTGCGCCACTTTGTAATAACAACACAGGGTAAATGGCAAGTTTGCGCTGTCTTACCATAGAAAATGTGACACTATGGCAGCGCAAAGGTTGGGCTAGGGTCTCTTACATATGCTCCTTCATGATGGTTATGCAGGGTTCATCATACATGTGTCCTGCATTGGCTGAATTGTTATGTATTTGAACTGCAGGCCTCAAGCGGCGCAGAGACTTTTCATACAGGTTACATACAACATGTTCACAACCATTACATGCAGCACTCAAACCTATCTGCAGCTGTCAGTCAAATGCTAAATGCAGCTGATTTATGGCAATGGGAGACTTACCAACAGTTCCGCCGATTTTGATTCCCAAATGGTCCAGCAGACCCTGCTCCCTTGCCACCTGATCTGCCCACCGATGCTTGAGCTGGTGCTCATTGCATTTGGTCTTGAATATGCGTCCCAAATGGTAGACGACCTTGCCCCACCTCAGCCGCCTTGCCTCGGTGGGGTAGCTGAGGATCACCCAGCCACCCAATTGTAGCATCAGAGGCAGGTAATGGGTCACCAACCAAATGAACCCCCTCAGTTCATCAGACGACATTCTCCCCATCCTACTCTTCCCAGACATTTCCATCAGGGAAAGGACATCACCTAAAACAAAATGTGAAATGAAACTTAAGCCCAAACATTACCCCAAACTCTCCCAACAATCAAAGCACCCCAGATAGACACTGCACACTAGAATGAGAAAAACGATATACTATTGATGCAAATTACACATAAATAGACAATTTAGACACAAAACACAGGACGGACACAGCACAAGGGACACAACAAGACCTTGAAACACACCACAAATCCACCAGTACCTCCAAAACACAACAACACTCAGTCACAGGGGAACAGACTGTGAAGTGAAAGTGAAAGTGAAACTACATTTACTGCACCATGCTTGTAGGAAGGATATCCTGGTACATCACTTCCTGGGCATGTGCATCACGTTGTTAGCATCATGTGTGGGTTTTTTTACTCATGAGAGTCCTGCGTCGATTTTTCTCCATGGTGCACTGAGAGCAGTGGTGACGAATTGCCTCTTAAGGCCCAGGTGTCATTTTCTCCAGGTTGTGGTGTGTGGTTGCATTTGCGTAATTTTTTGTACACATATCAGAGTAGCGTAATTTTTTCCATTGTAGCACTTGAATGCACCCTGTCTCAATTCACATTACATGGACTGTCTTACTATGTGGTCTATGTTTTTTGGCTACATGTGAAAGGCTATGCATTAATGTCATTACAGTGTCATTGGTATGTGCAAGCAAAACGTGTATTCATGTGTCAGCTGTAGGCACTCACTCATACTTTGTACATATGTGCATGTCTCCCTACACAGTGTCCACATGTATGGTGTCACATGTGTGCACATATGTGTATGACTAGTGAGTAGCAGGTGGAGTACATAGTTATGTCTGTGTGCAATATATGTCTACATACCTATCAACATATTTGTATTTAGGCCCTGTCTCAAACACATGCTAAGGCATGTGTCAACCATTACATTTTATCTTCAGAGTATGCAGTGGACTTCAACTGCATTGACATCACGTATCCCCTATCAAATTGCATGTGCATGTGTGTCTACTCACTGGTTACTGCAGGTATTTAACTAGTTGTACGTCAGCCATACATGTATCATGGAGTTTCCCATGCATCTTAATTGCTGCAGATGTTATGGACACATGTGTTGGCGAACAAGGCTATATGCCTTTTGTCTGTATAGACATGTGTTGTGTCATTTGTGTCATAGATAACCACACTGCTGTGTCAAGGGGATATGCAAGCTCATATTGATATCTTCCTGCATAGACAGAGGTTTGTTTCTTACTATTGCCTGTGTAGTCACATCACTGGCAACTGTGTTCTGTATGTCACTACACAATTGATGAGAAAATGTTTACTCTCACTGGTTTTGTGATACCTGTAGGAGGCTGGACTGGCTTGTAGTGAGTACCAAGGGGTTCTTACACCTTGCACCAGGCCCAGGTATCCCTTATTAAAGTAGAGGGGTGTCTAGCAGCTTAGGCTGATATAAAAGGTAGCTTAGCAGAGCAGCTTAGACTGAACTAGGAGACGAGTGAAGCTCCTACAGTACCACTGGTGTCATATGCACAATATCATAAGAAAACACAATACACAGATATACTAAAAATAAAGGTACTTTATTTTTATGACAATATGCCAAAAGTATCTCAGTGAGTACCCTCAGTATGAGGATAGCAAATATACACAAGATATATGTACACAATACCAAAATATGCAGTAATAGCAATAGAAAACAGTGCAAACAATGTATAGTCACAATAGAATGCAATGGGGGCACATAGGGATAGGGGCAACACAAACCATATACTCTAGAAGTGGAATGCGAACCACGAATGGACCCCAAACCTATGTGACCTTGTAGAGGGTCGCTGGGACTGTAAGAAAACAGTGAGGGTTAGAAAAATAGCCCACCCCAAGACCCTGAAAAGTGGGTGCAAAGTGCACCTAAGTTCCCCAAAGAGCACAGAAGTCGTGATAGGGGAATTCTGCAGGAAAGACCAACACCGGCAATGCAACAACGATGGATTTCCAGACGAGGGTACCTGTGGAACAAGGGGACCAAGTCCAAAAGTCACGATCAAGTCGGGAGTGGGCAGATGCCCAGGAAATGCCAGCTGTGGATGCAAAGAAGCTGCCACCAGATGGTAGAAGCTGAGGATTCTGCACGAACGACAAGGGCTAGAAACTTTCCCTTTGGAGGATGGATGTCCCACGTCGTGAAGAGTCGTGCAGAAGTGTTTTCCCGCAGAAAGACCGCAAACAAGCCTTGCTAGCTGCAAGGGTCGCAGTTAGGGTTTTTTGATGCTGCTGTGGCCCAGGAGGGACCAGGATGTCGCCAACTGCATGAGGAGACAGAGGGGGCGCCCATCAAGAGAAGGAGCCCACTCAGAAGCAGGCAGCACCCGCAGAAGTGCTAGAACAGGCACTACAAAGTGGAGTGAATCGGTGCTCACCCGAAGTTGCACAAGAGAGTCCCACGCCGCCGGAGGACAACTCAGGAGGTCGTGCAATGCAGGTTAGAGTGCTGGAGCCGGAGTAGCTGCAAAAGACGCGGTTCTCAGCAATGCAGTCTGGCGTGGGGAGGCAAGGACTTACCTCCACCAAACTTGGACTGAAGAGTCACTGGACTGTGGGAGTCACTTGGACAGAGTTGCTGAGTTCAAGGAACCTCGCTCGTCGTGCTGAGAGGAGACCCAGAGGACCGGTGATGCAGTTCTTTGGTGCCTGCGGTTGCAGGGGGAAGATTCTGTCGACCCACGGGAGATTTCTTCTGAGCTTCTAGTGCAGAGAGGAGGCAGACTACCCCCACAGCATGCACCACCAGGAAAACAGTCGAGAAGGCGGCAGGATCAGCGTTACAAGGTCGCAGTAGTTGTCGTTGCTACTTTGTTGCAGTTTTGCAGGCTTCTAGCGCGGTCAGCAGTCGATTCCTTGGCAGAAGGTGAAGAGAGAGATGCAGAGGAACTCTGATGACCTCTTGCATTCGTTATCTAAGGAATTCCCCAAAGCAGAGACCCTAAATAGCCAGAAAAGAGGGTTTGGCTACTTAGGAGAGAGGATAGGCTAGCAACACCTGAAGGAGCCTATCAGAAGGAGTCTCTGACATCACCTGCTGGCCCTGGCCACTCAGAGCAGTCCAGTGTGCCAGCAGCACCTCTGTTTCCAAGATGGCAGAGGTCTGGAGCACACTGGAGGAGCTCTGGGCACCTCCCAGGGGAGGTGCAGGTCAGGGGAGTGGTCACTCCCCTTTCCTTTGTCCAGTTTCGCACCAGAGCAGGGCTGAGGGGTCCCTGAACCGGTGTAGACTGGCTTATGCAGAAATGGGCACCATCTGTGCCCATGAAAGCATTTCCAGAGGCTGGGGGAGGCTACTCCTCCCCTGCCTTAACATCTTTTTCCAAAGGGAGAGGGTGTAACACCCTCTCTCTGAGGAAGTCCATTGTTCTGCCTTCCGGGCCAAGCCTGGCTGGACCCCTGAAGGGCAGAAGCCTGTCTGAGGGGTTGGCAGCAGCTGCAGCTGCAGTGAAACCCCTGAAAAGGCAGTTTGGCAGTACCCAGGTCTGTGCTAGAGACCCGGGGAATCATGGGATTGTCTCCCCAATACCAGGATGGCATTGGTGGGACAATTCCATGATCTTAGACATGTTACATGGCCATATTCGGAGTTACCATTGTGAAGCTACACATAGGTAGTGACCTATATGTAGTGCACGCGTGTAATGGTGTCCCCGCACTCACAAAGTCCGGGGAATTGGCCCTGAACAATGTGGGGGCACCTTGGCTAGTGCCAGGGTGCCCACACACTAAGTAACTTAGCACCCAACCTTTACCAGGTAAAGGTTAGACATATAGGTGACTTATAAGTTACTTAAGTGCAGTGTAAAATGGCTGTGAAATAACGTGGACGTTATTTCACTCAGGCTGCAGTGGCAGGCCTGTGTAAGAATTGTCAGAACTCCCTATGGGTGGCAAAAGAAATGCTGCAGCTCATAGGGATCTCCTGGGTACCTCAGTACCATATACTAGGGAATTATAAGGGTGTTCCAGTATGCCAATGTAAATTGGTAAAATTGGTCACTAGCCTGTTAGTGACAATTTGGAAAGAAATGAGAGAGCATAACCACTGAGGATCTGATTAGCAGAGCCTCAGTGAGACAGTTAGTCATAACACAGGTAACACATACAGGGCACACTTATGAGCACTGGGGCCCTGGCTGGCAGGGTCCCAGTGACACATACAACTAAAACAACATATATACAGTGAAATATGGGGGTAACATGCCAGGCAAGATGGTACTTTCCTACACAACCCCCCCCAAACGAAGGACAACAAGACTAGCCATGACCTGATGAGTCTTCATTGTCTAAGTGGAAATATCTGGAGAGTCCATCTGCATTGGAGTGTGTACTCCCAGGTCTATGTTCCACTGTATAATCCATTCCCTGTAGGGATATGGACCACCTCAATAATTTAGGGTTTTCCCCTTTCATTTGTTTTAGCCAAAGTAGAGGTTTGTGGTCTGTCTGAACAATGAAGTGAGTGCCAAACAGGTATGGCCTCAACTTCTTCAGTGCCCAGACCACAGCAAAGGCCTCCCTCTCTATGGCAGACCAAAGCTTTTCTCTAGGGGTCAACCTCCTGCTGATAAAAGCAACAGGTTGATCCTGGCCCTCAGAATTAAGTTGTGATAAGACTGCCCCTACCACTAATTCAGATGCATCAGTTTGGACAATGAATTTTTTGGAGTAACAGGGGCTTTCCAGGACAGGTGCAGAGCACATGGCCTGCTTCAGCTCCTCAAAAGCTTTCTGACAGCTAGCTGTCCACAATACCTTTTTAGGCATTTTCTTAGAAGTGAGGTCATTAAGAGGGGCTGCAATGGAGCCATAGTTCTTTATGAACCTCCTGTAATACCCAGTGAGGCCTAAGAAGGCTCTCACCTGGGTCTGAGTTGTAGGGGGAACCCAATCTATAATAGTTTGGATTTTCCCCTGAAGTGGTGCAATCTGTTCTCCACCTACCAGGTGTCCCAGATAAACCACTTTCCCCTGCCCTATCTGGCACTTTGAAGCCTTGATAGTGAGGCCTGCCTTCTGCAGGGCCTCCAAAACTTTCCATAGGTGGACCAGGTGATCATCCCAGCTGGAGCAAAAGACAGCTACATCATCTAGATATGCTGCACTAAAAGCTTCCAGCCCTTGTAGAACTGTATTCACCAACCTCTGAAAAGTGGCAGGTGCATTTTTCAATCCAAAAGGCATTACTGTGAATATGTAATGGCCTCCAATGGTTGAAAATGCAGTTTTTGCTTTTGCATCTTCTGATAACTTGATCTGCCAATACCCTGCAGTCAAATCAAAAGTGCTTAGATACTTGGCAGATGCCAGTGTATCTATTAGCTCATCTGCCCTGGGTATAGGGTGAGAATCAGTTTTGGTTACCTGGTTGAGACCTCTATAGTCTACACAAAACCGCATTTCCTTCTTTCCATCCTTGGAATGAGGTTTTGGTACAAGTACCACAGGAGAGGCCCATGGACTTTCAGAGTGCTCAACCACTCCCAGTTCAAGCATTTTCTGTACTTCTTGCTTTATGCAGTCTCTGACATGGTCAGGCTGCCTATAGATCTTACTTTTGACAGGCAAGCTGTCTCCAGTATCTATAGTGTGCTCACACCAAGAAGTGGTGCCTGGCACAGTAGAGAAGAGTTCAGAAAACTGACCCAGGAGATTTATGCAGTGGTCTTTCTGCTCAGCAGTAAGACAATCTGCCAAAACTACACCTTCCACTAGAGCATCTTGTTCTGTGGAAGAGAAGAGATCAGGGAGAGGGTCACTCTCTTCTTCCTGTCCCTCATCTGTTGCCATGAGCAGGGTGAGATCAGCCTGTCATAGTAGGGTTTCAGGCGATTGACATGGAGCACCCTAAGGGGACTCCTGGCAGTGCCTAAGTCAACTAAGTAGGTGACTTCACCCTTCTTTTCAACAATTATGTGGGGTCCACTCCATTTGTCTTGGAGTGCTCTTGGTGCCACAGGCTCCAAGACCCACACTTTCTGCCCTGGTTGGTACTGAACCAAAACAGCCTTCTGGTCATTCCATTGCTTTTGGAGCTCTTGGATGGCCTGAAGGTTTTTACTGGCCTTTTTCATGTACTCAGCCATTCTAGATCTTAGGCCAAGTACATAGTCCACTATGTCTTGCTTTGGAGCTTTTAAAGGTTGTTCCCAACCCTCCTTAACAAGTGTTAGAGGACCTCTCACGGGGTGTCCAAATAGGAGTTCAAAGGGGCTGAAGCCCACTCCTTTTTGGGGTACCTCCCTGTAAGCAAAAAGGAGGCAAGGTAACAGGATATCCCATCTCCTGTGGAGTTTTTCAGGGATTCCCATAATCATGCCTTTGAGAGTTTTGTTAAATCTCTCCACCAGTCCATTTGTTTGTGGATGATAGGGTGTGGTGAACTTGTATGTAACACCACACTCCTTCCACATGGCCTTTAAGTAAGCAGACATGAAATTGCTTCCCCTGTCTGATACCACCTCTTTTGGGAAGCCCACCCTGGAAAAGATTCCCAGGAGGGCCTTTGCCACTGCAGGAGCTGTAGTGGTCCTTAGAGGAATTGCTTCAGGATATCTGGTGGCATGGTCCACTACCACCAAGATAAACCTATTGCCTGAAGCAGTAGGAGGGTCAAGGGGGCCAACTATGTCAACCCCTACCCTTTCAAAGGGAACCCCAACCACAGGCAGTGGGATAAGGGGTGCCTTTGGAGTTCCACCTGTTTTGCCACTGGCTTGACAGGTTTCACAGGACTTACAAAATTCCTTTGTGTCCTCTGACATTCTGGGCCAATGAAACAAGGGGACAAGCCTGTCCCAAATTTTCATTTGCCCCAAATGTCCAGCTAAGGGAATGTCATGGGCTAGAGTTAGGAGGAACTTTCTGTACTCCTGAGGAATCACCAATCTCCTGGCTACTCCAGGTTTTGGATCCCTTGCTTCGGTGTACAAGAGGTTGTCCTCCCAGTAAACTCTGTGAGAGTCACTGACATCCCCATTTGCTTGTTTGACAGCTTGCTGCCTTAGACCCTCTAGTGTGGGACAGGAATGCTGTGCCACACTCAGCTCCTCCCTGGCAGGCCCCCCTTCACCCAAAAGCTCAGCAGTGTCTGCTTCCAGCTCCTCTGGTGTAGGTTCTGCACAGGGTGGAAATTCTTCTTCCTCAGAAGTAGAATCCACTGTAGAGGGAGGGATAGTAGGTAGTGATTTACTTCTACTAACCCTAGCTTTAGGGAGCACTTGGTCCATTCTTCCAGGATCCAAGTCACCCTGTCCTTTTTGCTTTTTGGCCTGAGCCCTGGTTAAAGCAAAAATATGCCCTGGAATGCCCAGCATTGCTGCATGGGCCTCCAACTCCACATCTGACCAAGCTGATGTCTCTAAATCATTTCCTAGTAGACAGTCTACAGGTAAATCTGAGGCAACCACAACTTTCTTTGGACCAGTAACCCCCCCCCAGTTGAGATTCACAACAGTCATGGGGTGGCTAAGTGTGTTGTTATGAGCATCGGTTACTTGGTACTGGTGACCAAGTAGGTGTTGTTCAGGGTGGACCAGTTTCTCTATTACCATGGTAACACTGGCATCTCTGTCCCTGTAGGCCTGAACCTCAACACCATTTATTAGGGGTAGTTGCTTGTACTTATCCATGTTAAGGGGTCAAGCAACTAAGGTGGCTAAATCAATAGCCCCCTCAGAGACTAATACAGCCTCTGTGGTCTCCCTAACAAGACCAACCCCAACTAAGTTACCAAAAGTGAGCCCAGCTACTCCCTTGGATTGGCTATTAGTAGGTTTGCTCCCACCACCACTGCTATTACTAGGGGCACTAGGTATAGCAGCAGGGGTTGTAGTGGTAGGAGGCTTGGTGCTTTTCTTTGGACAACTGGGATCTGTTGTCCAATGGCCTTTTATTTTACATAAATAGCACCATGGTTTCTTTTCTTTGTTTTGATTTGAAGAGGATTTGGACCCACCACCCCCACCAGAGTGTTTTTGTGGGCCTGATGAAGACTCATTTTTAGATTTGTCCCCACCCTTGTCAGAAGACTTACCATCCTTCTTCTTGCCATCTTTGTCACCCCCTGTATGAACTTTTCTGTTCACCCTTGTTCTGACCCATTTGTCTGCCTTCTTTCCCAATTCTTGGGGAGAGGTCAGATCAGAGTCTACCAGGTACTGGTGTAACAAATCAGACTCACAATTATTAAGTATATGCTCTCTCAGGATTAAGTTATACAGGCTTTCATAGTCAGAAACTTTACTGCCATGTAACCACCCCTCCAAGGCCTTCACTGAATGGTCAACAAAGTCTACCCAGTCTTGTGAAGACTCCTTTTTGGTTTCTCTGAACTTCATCCTGTACTGTTCAGTGGTTAAGCCATAACCATCTAGGAGTGCATTCTTAAGAACTTTGAAATCATTGGCCTCACTTTCTTTTACAGTAAGGAGCCTATCCCTACCCTTTCCCCTGAAAGATAGCCATAGGATAGCAGCCCACTGCCTTTGAGGGACATCCTGTACAACACAGGCCCTCTCAAGTGCAGCAAACCACTTGTTAATGTCATCCCCCTCCTTGTAAGGGGGAACTATCTTGTGCAGATTCCTAGAATCATGCTCTTTTGCAGGATGACTATTTGGAATACTGCTGCTGCAACCATGGGTTTCTAAACCCAATTTCTGTCTTTCTCTTTCTATCTCTAAGGACTGCCTATCTAAATCCAGCTGTTGCTTCTTGAGCTTCAGCCTGGATTGTTCCACTCTCAATCTATTGAGCTCCCTTTCTAACACTCTGTCATCAGGGTGGGTGGGTAGGGCATGTCTTGAAACAGAAGAATGGTGAGAATGAACAGAAGGAGACCTGGCCCTAACAGATGTCACACTAACATTCTGGCCTACAGAAGTTATACTTCTACTGTAATGAGAAACAACACTATTACTGTGATGTGAGACAACACTCTTACTGTGATGTGAATTCACATCAGTACCAGCCATGCTAGGTGGCTTGCTAAGGGGCAGGTTGGAAAGATTCCCTCCCAACTCTTTTGCTAGGGGTACCCCAGAATCTGAGTGGGAACCATCAGCTAATTTCTCACCAGAAGTACCAACAAAAGTCTTGTTTTGTTCAACTAGCATGTTAACTAACAGTTCTCTAGAGGGATTCTTCCCTACCCCTAAACCTCTTTCTACACAGAGACTCCTTGCTGCCTTCCAGCTAAGGTGACCATAAGCAGTCTTGGACAGATCAACAGTTTGGCCTGTGCCAGACTTTATAGAAAGTGTTTAAGGGATAGAAAAAGAAAGAAAAAGTTGTTTAGAACTTTTTAAAGAACAGGAAAAAAACTTTTAAAACTTTTTAAGAACTTTTTGAAAGTTTTAGAGGTACTTTTCAGCACTTAGAAAAGAAGTGAGAGAAGAAAAGCAAAACTTTTTGGTTAGGTGTACATACACTGAACTTGTTTTGTATATTTTTCTCTTATGAAAAGTACAATGACAAAAGTGGTAAGTAGTTGCAAAGTACTTATCCCACCGCTGCACAACCAATGTAGGAGGCTGGTCTGGCTTGTAGTGAGTACCAAGGGGTACTTACACCTTGCACCAGGCCCAGGTATCCCTTATTAGTGTAGAGGGGTGTCTAGCAGCTTAGGCTGATAGAAAAGGTAGCTTAGCAGAGCAGCTTAGACTGAACTAGGAGACGAGTGAAGCTCCTACAGTACCACTGGTGTCATATGCACAATATCATAAGAAAACACAATACACAGATATACTAAAAATAAAGGTACTTTATTTTTATGACAATATGCCAAAAGTATCTCAGTGAGTACCCTCAGTATGAGGATAGCAAATATACACAAGATATATGTACACAATACCAAAATATGCAGTAATAGCAATAGAAAACAGTGCAAACAATGTATAGTCACAATAGAATGCAATGGGGGCACATAGGGATAGGGGCAACACAAACCATATACCCTAGAAGTGGAATGCGACCCACGAATGGACCCCAAACCTATGTGACCTTGTAGAGGGTCGCTGGGACTGTAAGAAAACAGTGAGGGTTAGAAAAATAGCCCACCCCAAGACCCTGAAAAGTGGGTGCAAAGTGCACCTAAGTTCCCCAAAGAGCACAGAAGTCGTGATAGGGGAATTCTGCAGGAAAGACCAACACCAGCAATGCAACAACGATGGATTTCCAGATGAGGGTACCTGTGGAACAAGGAGACCAAGTCCAAAAGTCACGATCAAGTCGGGAGTGGGCAGATGCCCAGGAAATGCCAGCTGTGGTTGCAAAGAAGCTGCCACCGGATGGTAGAAGCTGAGGATTCTGCATGAACGACAAGGACTAGAAACTTCCCCTTTGGAGGATGGATGTCCCACATCGTGAAGAGTCGTGCAGAAGTGTTTTCCCGCAGAAACACTGCAAACAAGCCTTGCTAGCTGCAAGGGTCACGGTTAGGGTTTTTGGATGCTGCTGTGGCCCAGGAGGGACCAGGATGTCGCCAACTGCGTGAGGAGACAGAGGGGGCGCCCAGCAAGAGAAGGAGCTCACTCAGAAGCAGGCAGCACCCGCAGAAGTGCCAGAACAGGCACTACGAAGTGGAGTGAATCGGTGCTCACCCGAAGTTGCACAAGAGAGTCCCACGCTGCCGGAGGACAACTCAGGAGGTCGTGCAATGCAGGTTAGAGTGCCGGGGACCCAGGCTAGGCTGTGCACAAAGGAATTCCTCGGTGAGTGCACAGGAGCCGGAGTAGCTGCAAAAGACGCGGTTCTCAGCAATGCAGTCTGGCATGGGGAGGCAAGGACTTACCTCCACCAAACTTGGACTGAAGAGACACTGGACTGTGGAGTCACTTGGACAGAGTTGCTGAGTTCAAGGGACCTCGCTCGTCGTGCTGAGAGGAGACCCAGAGGACCGGTGATGCAGTTCTTTGGTGCCTGAGGTTGCAGGGGGAAGATTCCGTCGACCCACAGGAGATTTCTTCGGAGCTTCTAGTGCAGAGAGGAGGCAGACTACCCCCACAGCATGCACCACCAGGAAAACAGTCAAGAAGGCGGCAGGATCAGCGTTACAAGGTCGCAGTAGTCGTCGTTGCTACTTTGTTGCAGTTTTGCAGGCTTCCAGCGCGGTCTGCAGTCGATTCCTTGGCAGAAGGTGAAGAGAGAGATGCAGAGGAACTCTGATGAGCTCTTGCATTCGTTATCTAAGGAATTCCCCAAAGCAGAGACCCTAAATAGCCAGAAAAGAGGGTTTGGCTACTTAGGAGAGAGGATAGGCTAGCAACACCTGAAGAAGCCTATCAGAAGGAGTCTCTGACGTCACCTGCTGGCCCTGGCCACTCAGAGCAGTCCAGTGTGCCAGCAGCACCTCTGTTTCCAAGATGGCAGAGGTTTGGAGCACAATGGAGGAGCTCTGGGCACCTCCCAGGGGAGGTGCAGGTCAGGGGAGTGGTCACTCCCCTTTCCTTTGTCCAGTTTCGCACCAAAGCAGGGCTGAGGGGTCCCTGAACCGGTGTAGACTGGCTTATGCAGAAATGGGCACCATCTGTGCCCATGAAAGCATTTCCAGAGGCTGGGGGAGGCTACTCCTCCCCTGCCTTAACACCTTTTTCCAAAGGGAGAGGGTGTAACACTCTCTCTGAGGAAGTCCATTGTTCTGACTTCCTGGGCCAAGCCTGGCTGGACCCCAGGAGGGCAGAAGCCTGTCTGAGGGGTTGGCAGCAGCAGCAGCTGCAGTGAAACCCCTGAGAAGGCAGTTTGGCAGTACCTGGGTCTGTGCTAGAGACCCGGGGAATCATGGGATTGTCTCCCCAATACCAGGATGGCATTGGTGGGGCAATTCCATGATCTTAGACATGTTAAATGGCCGTATTCGGAGTTACCATTGTGAAGCTACACATAGGTAGTGACCTATATGTAGTGCACGCGTGTAATGGTTTCCCCGCACTCACAAAGTCCGGGGAATTGGCCCTGAACAATGTGGGGGCACCTTGGCTAGTGCCAGGGTGCCCACACACTAAGTAACTTAGCACCCAACCTTTACCAGGTAAAGGTTAGACATATAGGTGACTTATAAGTTACTTAAGTGCAGTGTAAAATGGCTGTGAAATAACGTGGACGTTATTTCACTCAGGCTGCAGTGGCAGGCCTGTGTAAGAATTGTCAGAGCTCCCTATGGGTGGCAAAAGAAATGCTGCAGCCCATAGGGATCTCCTGGAACCCCAATACCCTGGGTACCTCAGTACCATATACTAGGGAATCATAAGGGTGTTCCAGTATGCCAATGTAAATTGGTAAAATTGGTCACTAGCCTGTTAGTGACAATTTGGAAAGAAATGAGAGAGCATAACCACTGAGGATCTGATTAGCAGAGCCTCAGTGAGACAGTTAATCATAACACAGGTAACACATACAGGGCACACTTATGAGCACTGGGGCCCTGGCTGGCAGGGTCCCAGTGACACATACAACTAAAACAACATATATACAGTGAAATATGGGGGTAACATGCCAGGCAAGATGGTACTTTCCTACAATACCTATGCCATTATTTTGCTGCTAGGTTAGCTGTTGTACTGAATTCCTTCACATTACCATGGTTGACCCATTATGGTGCTACATGTGAGCACAGATCTTTAGGAAATGTGTGCCTGCCTCCAAATGTATATTCAGATTTGTCAACATCATGTTAGTCATGACTGTCACATACAATGCCATACCACTGTGTTGCAGTGTGGCATAGATGGCACGTCTACCCATCTTCATCAATGTGTGAGTTTGTGTGGCAACACAAACCCATGGTTGCATGTGAGGGTGCAGGTTAATGGTGCTCCACTGCACTCTGCTCCCTGTGCACGTGCATCAAGCATCTGACATTATCATAAGTTGATGTTGTCAGAGCAGTGGTAAATGGGTTTATTAAGCTGGGATCTCTACCATTAATGATAGCTAATTTCCAGGCAGTGCACACTCCCTAGTAGATGGAGACATGCACAAATGTGGTCATACAGACCTGGTTGTAATGAATTCCAATGCAGTACTTGATGTCAGCCTTCCCCTCTCAGTTATATGTAGGACATGTATGTATTTTTGGAGTCCAAAGTTGTGCCCATGTTCAGCCTGCATAGGGGTTGTATAACTGTTATGACGTCAAGGTTGGACAAACGACATGGTACAGATGGAGTTGTATGTGACTGTCTCCTGTTCTGGTACCAAGCGAAGGGCAAATACCATGGTATACTAGTGGCAAACATGTCTGGGTCATGTGCGAATGTGGCGACCCTTTCTGTACATCAGTTAAAGTTTGACATGGAGACATTGGGGTCATACAGTGTCTGTTTTGGTGTATGTCTGGTCATTATCCCTTTTTTCTGGCATCACTGGTGAGGTATGTATTATGTCCTCCATTGCTCCCAGTCCTTTGTCTGCTAGCACCTTGTACACATCTTGTACAGCAACGTTGTCTGGTGATATAGGGACAGGATACAACATGTGACTTGTGTAATGTGGAGATATTTCCTTCTCCTACAACTGTCAACTAAGTAGTCAATGTCCCATTGGTGATATTAATGAGTTGTAATGAGTACCAGATACACATGACATTACACATGCCACAGCGCTTGAGTAGTCTCCACATGACACAGCGTGTTGTATCAGCAAGAATTTGTGGGTATCTCAGAGCTGTCCATGCACCGTTGAACATGGCAATGCAATTCTCCCAGCATGGTACAACCTAGCTGACTCTTATCATGACTGAATGATGTTGAGGTGTATTATCTACGTAGTGCTGTATATATCCTTTGCCAGATGCTACCAATATGGCTGTGTCTACTCCCATTCAGTGTGATGTGGGTGTCTGACAGTATAGTACAATGCTGTATGTGTTTGCACATGCCACACCTATTGTGATATTGGAGGCCAGTAGATGTATGAGCTATTTAGTTACATTTGGTACCATGCAATGGATTTGTCATGTAAGTGACAATGAGTGATTTGTATTGCTATGTGCTATGTAATGTTGTTATACGGGGCATACTGTGTAGACATGCAGACACAGGTCAATCATTGTGGATAAAGGCATACCTGTTGCTACCAAGCAGTATCCATGTGTGAATCAAGACAATTTGTGTGACAGGTGTGCATCCTGTGTAGACAGGGCGTGTTACACACTCTGCCTACATTCCAGCCAGACTATTATTTGGCTGATGCATTCTCCCATTAAAATTCATAGAACCATACAATATGTTATGCGTTTGTATAAGGATTGAGCAGCCCTAGCTGCATTGTGTCACCTTCAAGCCACTGGTCATTCCCAAGCCAATGTGTATGCGCCATACATGATTTATAGTCCTCCATGTGTCAGGGATGTGGCCAAATGCAGTGCCAGAACATATTCCCATGGACACACTGTGCAGGCTCAACTTCCAACATTGGTCACATTCCATGGGCAATTACTGAAGGAGCATCATTACCTATGATGTCCCCCCCTTGACACACATGTACCATGCAGTCAAAGCTACAGTCACATAGAGTAGTGGCAGTGTTCAGCTCTAACATTGATTAACCTCCATTTCTTGACAGCCCTTACCTTATGTGTGGCCCCCTTGCTTGTGTTGTGTATGTTCCTGGTCTTGTAATATGTTTCAATTTGACTGTGTTGGTGTACATGACATTCTTGGGTACTGACTCAAGGAGCTGTATGTGACCATCTGGATTCCAATACGTACGCTCATCATGTATGTAACAAGTTTTGTGTAGTACATGTTAGTAGCAGGGTCCTCATATTAGATGGAGGCTACCACCTCCTGGCAGCACAATGGTGTCAGATGTGTAGCCAGCATAGTTGTCTTACAAAGCCAGCCTATTCCGTTGATGTTGGCATGTGGCATTACGCATGCAGTGCAACACTTAGTAGGCCTTAGTGGCAGATGATCGTTGTGTCAGCCCTCTTGGCCCTCATTACAAATCTGGCGGTCTCAAGAATGCCAGACTCACAGTGGTAGTTGGACTGCTGCAGTCGTGGCAGTATAACCGCCACATTATGACCAAGGTGGACCCACCATGGGTGGACTGCCAACACTGCCAGGTTGCCACCAGACAGCAGTCCCAGCGGTCTTTATACACCAGGGCAGGGCTGCAAGCATTGCTGCCCTCTGGATTTTGACTCCCCAATCTGCCAGCTTTTGCATGATGGTTCCACCGCCATGCAAGGGCTGGCGGAATGGGGGTGTCAGGTGCCCTCTGGAGGCCCCTTCACTGGCCATGCACTTGGCATGGGCAGTGGCTGGGCCCCCATGAACAGCCTTGTAGCGCTTTCCACTGAACCAATTATAGGCAGTAGAAAGCGCAACCGGTGCTCCTGCATCTGCCTCAACACCACATTGCAGCTGGCTCAATTATGAACCAGCTGCAAAGTTTATGCCCTCTTCCCAGCTGGGCCAGGTGGCGGAAACACTGTTTCAGACCACAGGCCCAACAGTGAACTCTTAATAGGGCAGGTAGGGTTTAGACTACAATGGCAGTGTTACGGCGGTGGAAGTTTGCCAAGGGGCCTCTGCCAGACAACAAACTCATGCTGAGTGCTCAGGTTTCCAAAGGTGTGTATCACATATTAGTATGATGATTACATTTGGTACAGGTGTATGTCCTAGCTTCTTAGTAATTGGATTTTTAGCCAGACTTACTACACATGCACACTGCAGACTTTGGAAGGGGACCCAGCTATTTTTCTGAAGTGTCACTTAGTACAGTGCATGTATGGCCAGCCACGTCCTCCATACTCCTACAGGGGCCTATTATGTCATTCATCTACAATACAGTTTAGCAGTGAATCAGCACCCTGGTGAACTATTGATAGTCTACAGTACAGGCATGATGATGTTAGGAGGCACTAAGTGGGGCACGTGAGGTTTCAGTTGAGTAGTTGTGGCACCATTTCTCATGATTCTGCCTCATGGTCTTTAATGGCAGATAAATTAGTCTTCCTATGTGTGCAATACAATGCATTCAACAGATGTATGTGCAGCCTAAAGGTATGTCAGGTATGTGTAGGTGATATGTAGTTGATGTTGGCACCACTTGGGGGGCATTTGATGAAGATTGTGCCTGAGTCTTCCATATCATGAATGAGGTGTGGTGTGCCTAGGTGTGACTTTCTTTACATGGCCATGCCGTAGGCCATTGACATGGCAGAGCTATGGTTGGTTTGGTCTAATGTGTGTGAAGTATATTTAGAAGAGAACCAGTGGACACTTGTATTGGTTTGTAGTCTTCTTCTGTATGCAAAGGGGACATAGCTCCCCCTGTCCTTCATGTGTTGTGGCTGTTAGTTTGTCGCTGTGTTAGGGACATGTGTGTGTCTGCGTTTGTGATGTCCAATCATTGCAGTGTACTGCGGCATGTTGCATATGTGTTGTTGCCAGTACATCTGTGGTCCCATGCCCACGTGTATTTGTTGTGGTGTATATGTTGTTTGTCCTACAGGGTTGGGGTGTTGTGTGTGTTTTGATAGTTTGATTGACTTACCGACAAGTAGGCCATTGCCATATTGTCCATCCTGGAACCGCTCGTTGATGGTGGAGTGCTGGAAAATAAAAGGATCATAGACGCTGCTGGGATACTTGGCTGAGATGTTCATGAAGAGCCCACTGTGGTCCACAATGGCCTGCACATTAATTGAATGTGTGTGCTTGCGGTTCCTGTAGAGTTGTTCTGTGTCAGCAGGTGGCACCAGTTGTACATGAGTGCAGGCCATTGCACCCAGAACCTACAGAAACCCAGCAATCTGATAGAAACCTTGCTTGGTCTCCTGCTGCAGTTGCTGGGTGTTTGGGAAGCAGATGTGGTATGGTGTGAGACGGATGATGGCATCTAGGACTTTGGGGGGGGGGGGGAAGTGATATGGATTGCTGGGAGACACCAGCCAATAGTGCCCCTGTTGTCTGAAAGGATCCAGAAGCCAGTATGCGCAGAACAGTGAGGAGCTTTGTGATGGGTGATATGTAGTTGAGAGTCTTCAGCCTGGCTGTAATGTCTGGGGCAATCTTGTTCAACAGGCGTAGAAGGACTCCCGGTTGAGACGGTAAGCCCTGATGATGTCTTGCTCCCTGATTCCAACGAGGGTTGTCTTCTACTAAAATATCCTCTCCTGCCTTCTGCATTGCCTTTGTGGGTGTTGTGGAGGTGTTTGGGGTTGCTGTTGTGGAGGTGGAATGAGCTGCTGTTGTTGCTGATGTCTGCGTCGTGTCCCCAGCAGGAGCAGTATGACTTCCATGTTATATTGGAGGTAGCAAATGTTCTTTCTGTGAATTTTCCTTATGTAGTGGTGTATGTGCCTCATTTTTACACCTGGTCAGACCCAGGTGTTAACATTTGACGCAAAATGGGGTTAACATCATTTTTTGGGTCCATCTCCCACCTGTGCGTCATTTTAGCACGGGGGATAAATATGGTGCTACAGGCTTAGATTCATTTTTTGGATGGGAACACCAACCTTGCATCCCATTGACGCAAGATGGGTTCACCCTTCCCAAAAATTATGTTAACTCCTATATTTTGATGCTAGACAGGTCTAGCATCAAGATATAAATATGGAGTTATGTTTGCGCCAAATTTGTGTCAACAAAAATGACACAAATTTGGCGCAAACAGAGTATAAATATGCCCACAAGCATCCATAGTGGACCTCAGACACCAACTCTTCAGTAAGCTTCTGGACCTGTGGAAGACTCAGCCAGGAAGAAGGACTGCTGTGCTGATGAAAGGCCTGGTAATCTGCTGGACTGCTGCCAGCTGTGCTGACCTGTTCCCTTTTGCCCTCTTGCCTCAGCGAGAAGGACTGGGCCTGTTACCTCTATGCAGGGCCACCAGAGTGACTCCAAGGGCTAATCTCTTGTAACTAGCATCAGCACTCTACAGCTGTGAGTCCTGCCTTGCCAAATGGTGCCATCCCATTCCTGGACCCTTGGAAGTGGGCCTAAAGATGCTTTGCCAGCCCATCTGTCAATCCATCAGAACCAAAGCATCACCTCTTCCCAGAAGCACAAACCCAAACAGAACTGACGCATTGCCTCTGCTTCAAGGCTGCTTCTAGTGCAAGGATTCCACATCGACCTCGCAGCCGCATTGGAACCACTGCTGCATGATGCAACCCCCACGCAGGCCCTTCCATCACAAACCTCTTATCGTTGACAGCCTCAATGAGACATGTGAGGTGTCAGTTGAGTAGTTGTGGCACCATTTCTCATGATTCTGCCTCATGGTCTTTAATGGCAGATAAATCAGTCTTCCTATGTGTGCAATACAATGCATTCAACAGATGTATGTGCAGCCTACAGGTATGTCAGGTATGTGTAGGTGAGATGTAGTTGTTGGCACCACTTGGGTGGCATTTGATGAAGATTGTGCCTGAGTCTTCCACACCATGAATGAGGTGTGGTGTGACTAGGTGTGACATTCTTTACATGGCCATGCCATAGGCCATTGACATGGCAGAGCTATGGTTGGTTTGGTCTAATGTGTGTGAAGTATATTTAGTAGAGAACCAGTGGACACTTGTAGTGGTTTGTAGTATTCTTCTGTATGCAAAGGGGACATAGCTCCCCCTGTCCTTCATGTGGCGTGGCTGTTAGTTTGTGGCTGTGTTAGGTACATGTGTGTGTCTGCGTTTGTGATGTCCAATCATTGCAGTATACTGCTGCATGTTGCATATGTATTGTTGCCAGTACATCTGTGGTCCCATGTCCATATGTATTTGTTGTGGTGTATATTTTGTTTGTCCTACAGGGTTGGCGTGTTGTATGTGTTTTGATAGTTTGGTTGACTTACTTACAAGTAGGCCATTGCCATATTGTCCATCCTGGAGCCGCTCAATGGTGGAGTGCCGGAAAATAAAAGGATCATAGACGCTGCCGGGATACTTGGCTGAGATGTTCATGAAGAGACAAACTGTGGTCCACAATGGCCTGCACATTAATTGAATGTGTGTGCTTGCGGTTCCTGTAGAGTTGTTCTGTGTCCGCAGGTGGCACCAGTTGTACATGGGTGCAGTCCATTGCACCCAGAACATACGGAAACCCAGCAATCTGATAGAAACCTTGCCTGGTCTCCTGCTGCAGTTGCTGGGTGTTTGGGAAGCAGATGTGGTGTGGTGTGAGGCGGATGATGGCATCTAGGTTATTTAGGGAGAAAAAGTGATATTGATTGCTGGGAGACACCAGCCAATAGTGACCCGGTTGTCTGAAAGGATCCAGAAGCCAGTATGCGCAGAACAGTGAAAAGCTTTGTGATGGGTGACATGGAGTTGAGAGTTTGCAGCCTGGCTGTAATGTCTATAACAATCTTCTTGTTCAACAGGCGTAGAAGGACTCCCGGTTGAGACAGTAAGTCCTGATGATGTCTTGCTCCCTGAGGCCAAGGAGGGTTGTCCTATGCCGAAATATCCTCTCCTGCCTTCTGCATTGCATTTTCCTTATTTAGTGGTGTATGTGCCTCATTTTTATGCCTGGTCAGACCCAGGTTTTAACATTTGACGCAAAATGGGTTTAACATCATTTTTTGGGTCCGCCTCCCACCCGTGTGTCATTTTAGCACAGGGATAAATATGGTGCTACATGCTTAGAATACTTTTTGGGATGGGAACGCCAACCTTGCATCTCATTGACCCAACATGGGTTCATGCTTCCAGAAAATTACGTTAACTCCTATATTTTGATGCTAGATGGGTCTAGGGTCAAAATATAAATATGGAGTTATGTTTGTGCCACATTTGTGTCAACAAAAATTACACAAATTCAGCACAAACAGAGTATAAATATGCCTCCAAGCATCCATATTGGACCTCAGACACCAACTCTTCAGTACCCTTCTGTACCTGTGGAAGACTCAGCCAGGAAGAAGGACTGTTGTGCTGATGAAAGGCCTGCTAATCTGTTGGACTGCTGCCTGCTGTGCTGACCTGTTGCCTGCAGCCCTCTTGCCTCAGCGACAAGGACTGGACCTGTTACCTGTATGCAGGACCACCAGAGTGACTCCAATGGCTAATCTCTTGTAACTAGCATCAGCACTCTGCAGCTGTGAGTCCTGCCTTGCCAAATGGTGCCATCCCATTCCTGGACCCTTGGAAGTGGGCCTAAAGATGCTATGCCAGCCCATCTGTTGATCCATCAGAACCAAAGCATCACCTCTTCCCAGCAGCGCAAGCCCAAACAGACCTGACGCATTGCCTCTGCTGCAAGGATGCTTCTAGTGCAAGGATTCCACATCGACCTCGCAGCCGCATTGGAACCACTGCTGCGTGATGCAAACCCCACGCATGCCCTTGCATCACAAACCTCTTATCATTGACAGCCTCAATGATGACCTAGGACTTCTCAACGTAAGCCCTGCGGTCTCTTGGGAACCAGCCAATCCACGATGCATCCTCAACAAAGGACTTTGCCTCAATGCAGGATTTCACATTGCAAGCTTCCCACATCGACGGCCTCTTCCATGACTATGCAGGACCTCACATTGCAGACTAACAGCTCCCTGGAATCAGCGCATTACCTCGGCTCCATAACCAGGAGGTAAGGTACTTTTGTTCAGCTGCCCTAACTTGGTCCCTGCAGCCAACCTGTACTCCATCATGGTCAGCCTGAACTTGTGACTGTGTCCTGGTCTGATGCAACCAGATATCCATAGTTGGTGCTTTGTGCTCTTTGACACTAGTTTCACTTTGGGAGATGACATGGTTAAGTGTTTTTCTGCCTATGAGGTGACCCTCATGGTACACAACATCCTAGAGGAGCACTTGGAGGTGTGGCTAGTGGAAACATTTGCTTCCAGTGTGGAGGGACACGCTACACACACTAGAAGAGGAGGACCAAACCCTGTATGACCCCATGAAAGCCATACTTATTACTACATTTGGGCTGACCTCTGAAAAGTACCACCAAGGGTTCAGTGACAGCCACAAGCTTCCATATCAGTCTTGGTTGGACTTCTTAGACTATTTCAGTAAGGCACTGAATGGCTGGATGAGGGGCAGAAAGGTAAATGATTATCATGGGCTGTACAATTCCATTCACAGGGAGCACATGCTCAATATTTGCTATACAGAACTGTATCAGCACCTAGTGGACAGCAAGCTGACACCAGAATGCTTGCTGACAAGGAGGACCTTAGGGCCAGCACCAGAGTGTCCATAGAGGCATCTATGGAGAGACTCCCAAATGGTGGACAGGGTTTTCACCAGACGAAAGAAAGGGGAGAAAAACTTAAACATAAGGAGATCTCAAAAGGCTCCCAAAATAATTCCCTAGGGAACAGCGGTAACCAGCCCAAATCAGAGAAAAAGAAGGAAGGGTTTTTCGATAAGCAGTCAGCAAGATTTGTCCCCCACTGTACTGAGAGCTACAAGTATGGGCAGTCCAAGGGAGACACCGAGGCACAGTTGTGCACCATTTTTTTAACGCAAGCTAACGTCATTCCCTAGCACCATCCATGCACCATATTTGAGAAATGACGCATGATGACGCTAAGGAATGGTTAGTGTAAAAAAAATGATGTTAGCCATTGCAACATGCCGTAAGGAAAAATGACGCTAATGCTGCAAAAGTGACGCTAGACCATTTTTCAGCACATATATATGTTGCAAAATGACTTAATGCTATTTTTTTACTGCATTAGCATCAAAATAAAATGTACAAGCAGGAAAAATATAAATTCAAAGACAAGATGGAGAATGCAGGCCAGGAGAGACCCCAGGGAGACCCCAATCACCCAAGTACTAGCCAGGAGGGTCCAGAAAAGTCCTAGGAGAAGGAGAAGAGGAAGTGCAAGTGTTGCTTTAGTGAGGAGGAGCATGACATCCTGGTCGGAGAGGTGACAGAGCACTAATACCAGCTCTTCGTCACCTCCAAATTGGCAGTCAGTAGGAGAGACATGGCAGAGGTGAAGAGGACTGTCACCGAGTGCAAGCGCTGGCACGATCGCAAGTGCAGGACGAAGGAAAAACTTGCCAAGAACCAAAAGGCAGCACTGCAGGCTGTAGGTCGAAGTCCCACACCACAGGAGGAGCTGGAGCAGATGGTCGCATCAGTCATCCCAGAGGAGCTGGTCACAGGAATCGCAGGACAGGACAGCACAGGCTACCATGCCCCCCCACAAATGTAGGGTAAGTAGCGGGGGGAAGTATCTGGAAGTCCACAAATGGCAGAAGGGGGAGGCACATAGGACACACTCAATGCATGCTAAAGGGTTGCATCAGGACACAAAGGCCCTGAATCAAGACGCACCATCCCCACCTAAGCCACACATATACTGACACCTTGGTTGTGCATATGCACAACATGGACATAAGCCACTCACTATGGCTATACTCCACCATGTAAATATGCAGCACATTGCCTGGAAGGGATGTGCAAATAGTGTGTCTGTGGCTGTGCCACGACAACACCCACTGCATAGTGGCAAAGCCCCCTGTACCTGCACAACTTAGACATCAGAGACTAGGACTGAAGTCAATACCACCCCAGAGGTGGTGTAACTGCCAAAATGCTTTACTTCCTCCTTATCTCATTGCCCTTCTCATGTGTGCTGCATCTCGCAGCACACATTGAAATGCCACCTTAGCAAAAATAGCTTGTACATGTGCAGGAAGGGACACCTCCCTGCACATAAACAAATTATCCCCTCAAGGCAGGCACCACTTCATCACGCTGCAACAATGCCTCTGTTGGTGCAGGGAGAAAAAATCTGTGCAGGCGCAGGGGGAATAGCAGGGCTATACCGTATTCTAGTAAACATGGCACATCCCTGCGTTTCAAAACTGGTGCAGTGTCATGCAACATATATTGCTGCTGCACTGTGCTGTGCCACTTGAGAAAAAATCTGCCCTAAAGCTTCCAACCTGTGGAACACAACCAACACAGGGTGAACCCACAACAACTCAGAACACATTTATATGCACCATATGGGAATGGCCACAAAATAAAACACATACAACACACATGGAGCATGTCTGTGAACATCATGTGTGCAGCAGTACAAGTAACTGCAATCTCACCATTTGACAAGATAGAACAGATAATTACTGTGCATGGCGCTGCGCCAAATTTGTCAGCGTCACGCACCGTCATTTTCAAAACACAGGGATGCACCATATTTAAAAGAATACGGCGCACCATGTGTTTCCCCTGCACCAGCGCTAAATTAGCTGCTGTGCACCAATGCAGCCACCGTTGCACCATAGTGCAAGGATGGCTGCTTTGAGGGTGAGATTGTTGTTGTGCAGGAAGGAACACCTTCCTGCACAACAACAATCTTAAATGGTAATTTGCTCTTTCTATGTGTGTTGCATTCTGCAGCACACATAGAAAATACAAAAAACGAGGAGAAATGAAAGCATTTCTCTTTGCTTTGCCATGCTAACGCCACCCCTGGATGGCGTTAGATTTTGGCGCTGCCTCCGGTTTACGAAAACTCGTAAATCTGAGGCAGCATCAAAATGCAATGGGTGTTGCTGCGGCATGCCCACAGCAACTTCCATGGCACGCACCTTCCACGCAAAGTACTGCATGTGAAGGGGCCGTATTTACAAGGTGGCTTTAAGCCACAAAAAGTGGGTTAATGTCATCTTGTAAATACGGCACAGGGCATTGCGCAACCGGAGCATCACCAAAAGTGACGCTCCTGTGGCACTAGGGGCTCTTAAATATGCACCTGAGTGTCTTGTGTAAAAGGTTGGTCTACTGTTTAATGGCACATTCAACATTCATGATAACTGGCACAAGTGGCATCAATGTTGCACTAACAGCACAATATCACTAGCCTGTAATGCAACTGTATCATCATTCTTATAATAGCCCATGTGGAACCAAGCTGCACATTCCTCAGTGCCACATCTACAAAGTCACAAAATGCATGCAATGATCCATATTCAACATCCTTACACCAACCCATGCCTGTTGCTGATATCTTGTGTGCAAGGAAATTATATTAAGTTAGTGAGGGACAATTTAATGGGGCTGACAATCCATAATAGTTGCATTGTTACTTCCAATTAGCACATGTGTGCTGCCTGCCACAGACAATTGAAAGTGTAACAAAAGCATTGTATAAATGGACCTACCTGTGCTATGCTACACTAGTCCCATCATTCATGGTGCCAATGCATCATTGCACCAAAAGAGTGACAGCACACATTACACTACTGTGGCAATGTCCACCATGGTGAATAGGAAGGCTAATTACATGCCACAATTGTGTCAGTGGAAGGGACAAGGAGCCTACAAGGAGGTAGGTGGTGTTAGCCCAGGTGTCATAGGAAATTATGGTGTTCCACGCAACCCCAAATGTTGCAGCGTTGTACACCATCACTTTCAAAATGCACTGATGGCCACTAGTCACTAGAATACTGGCCACCACTGTGTCACTCCCTGTGTTGAGACTAAATTAGCTGATGTGGACCAACGTAGCAAGCCATGCACCATAGTGCAAGGGTGTCTGCGATGAGGGGATGGATTTTTTATGTACAGGAAGGTGTCCCTTTGTACATGTAAACAATCAGCCATAGCATTTTGCTTCTTCTATGTGTGCTGCAAAATGCAGCACACATAGGAAAAGCAAAAAGGAAGGAGGGATAAAAGCATTCCTCCTCATTGTGCCATGCTAACGCCACCCCTGGGATGGGGTTAGTTTTAGGCACTGCCTCAGGTTTACAACAACTGGTAAATCTGAGGCTGCGTCAAAATCAATGGGTGTTGCTGTGGAACGCCCACCGCAACACCCATTGCACTCCCCTCTGATGCAGAAAACTGCGTCAGAGTGGCCCATATTTACAAGGAGCCGTAACCCCAAAACAATGTGCTGTTACACCTCCTTGTAAATATGGGGCAGTGCTTAGTGCCACCGGAGCATCACAAAAAGTGACACTCAGGTGGCTTTTAGGCACCTATATATGCCCCAAAATACCTTGTGAGCTTGACCCTCGTGTGATGCATAATGCTACACATAGGCCCTCATTCTGACCCTGGTGGTAGAGAACCGCCAGGGCCAACGGGGGCGGGAGCACCGCCGACAGGCCGGCGGTGCTCCCTTGGGCATTCTGACCGCGGCGCTTTGGCCGCGGTCAGAACGGGAAAACCGGCGGTCTCCCGCCGGTTTTCCACTGCCCGTAAGAATCCTCCAAGGCGGCGCAGCTCGCTGCGCTGCCGAGGGGATTCTGACAATCCCTACCGCCATCCTGTTCCTGGCGGCTCGCCCGCCAGGAACAGGATGGCAGTAGGGATTGTCGTGGGGCCCCTGGGGGCCCCTGCAGTGCCCATGCCAATGGCATGGGCACTGCAGGGGCCCCCGTAAGAGGGCCCCGCTAGTATTTCACTGTCTGCGTAGCAGACAGTGAAATACGCGACGGGTGCAGTAGCACCCGTCGCACCTTCCCACTCCGCCGGCTCGATTACGAGCCGGCATCCTCATGGGAAGGGAGTTTTTCCCTGGGCTGGCGGGCGGTCTTTTGGAGACCGCCCGCCAGCCCAGGGAAAAACTCATAATACCCTCCGCGGTCTTCTGACCGCGGAGCGGTATAATGGAGGGCGGAATCCTGGCGGGCGGCCTCCGCCGCCCGCCAGGGTCATAATGAGGCCCATAATGTACAACCACAACCTTGGGTCTCTAACATGTCACTGAGCCTCCAGTAGCAAATAAATGATGTGCCATGTCAACAGCCACAACAATCTAAGATTGACTTTACACTATCTCATTGCAGAAGTGATGATGGCTTACCTCCTGCCGACCTGCCTGTCATGGATTTTACAGATGACATGGCTAACCAGCTACCAACCATCAATGAAGAGACTCTCCAGGATGTCCTAGGATCCCTCCAGACACCACCTCCAGTCACAAGGAGGACACACAACATTGTGGGGTCTCCATATGAATCACCCAGCTACCAACACACACCACAAGCCAGTACTGACACAGCCCTGGACTCCGAGGACCCTGAGATCAACTTTCAGAGAACAGTGCTAGGAGTCCAGCGGGAACGTGCCAAGCAGGTACGGTGGGGATGGAGACCATGGCAGGAAGCCTAGAGGGAGTGCAGAGGTGCCTCAGTCCAATTAAAGACAACTCAGCTGCCATCAGAGGCACCCACTCCCCACTACATGGACTCCAGCAGTCCCTGATTGACATAGCTGCTGTCATGAGGCAGAGGCAATTGCCTCAACAATTGCCCTCCCAAACTGGCAGCAGCATGAAAGACAACAGGCTGGGGGCTATGCAGAATACTCTGGAGTCCATACATCCAGAAGTGGCCTCCCTCAGGGAAAACTTGGCTGCCACCACTGTGACGTTGCTGCGGTGTTGAAAAATCAGCAGTTCCTCCTTGCTGCAGTGATGCCTTATGTGTTCCTACAAATGGCAGCTGCTGGGACCTTTGACTCCACATCTCTATCCCCTGATGCATTTGTGGCGCCCTCTACCTGTATAACAGCACCAGCCATGGCACAGGAGGCACCACACACATCAGAGGATGAAGATGTGGAAGGAATAGCATTCACGAGGAAAACCACCAGGTAGCACCAGTCTGTTCCACATGGACAGTATCTCCTTAGTTCTGGGCTTAAAATCATGCCAGTGTTGTGACAGTTGGAAATGTGCTCTCTTCACTCAATCACTGTTGCATTATCTGCTATGTACTGTCATTGTCTCCATTCTTACCAATTGGCAATTTTAAACCTCCTCACTAATGCACACTTCTCAGAACCATGTCTCATGACATGTCCCTCACCCCTGGACTTTGATTGTGCTACTTATGGCTAACATTCACTCATGGGGTCTGTGATCTGGACATTGTATAGTATTTGAAAATACACTTGCACCTATAAATAAAGCATCTTGTATACATGTAGCCTTTCTATGTTTACTGTGATCCATCTACTCGACTAAATGATTGCATTGTGTGAATCCATGCCAATGAGTACAAACCATCATTACATGAGTGCATTACTGTCAGACTCAAAGCCACACACTAGGATCCTAACATGAGAAAGGTGAATTATGATGTTGTGGGCTACAAGCAGCTTACCGAGTATTCTATACAAATATTGAACAGATATCCTTTGAAGTTGCCATTCAGCATGTATGGCTGATAACCAAGTCAATGATAATTTACCCAGATGGGAGTACCAGTGCAACTAATTTGTGTGGTACAGAAGAGGCTAACCTTATCAGTGATGACCACCTGTCAGTGTTGCAGGCTACAGTTCCAAATTTGCATGTTGTCAGTTGTGCCACACTTGTCAACAATGAAACTACAAGACCTCAACAATGACAATTGAAGTTCCATACTTACCTGTCCAAGATAAAGTATATATACACATTGTGAACGGCTGGAACAGTGGATGGCAAATGTATGGACTAGTTGATGTTATTTAGCAGCCAATCTGACAGTTCCTTGGTCACAGGTGATGCACATGGTAATCCTTGGAAATCAAGACAGTAAGCACACCCTCGACCATTCCTCCAACTTGGCCAGTGCACAAATGAGAACCTCCAGACACTCTATCAACACGGTAAAAAAATAGTCTTATACAAACAGGATTTATTGTAAATTATTAATAACTACATACCTAATACTATCCTAAAACTACCATACATTAAACTAACCTAAACTATCTTAACTTAACTCACAACTACATCTATCTAACCTATTCTAAACTTATCTTACACATGTAACACCACACTCTGAAAATTGTCCCACCAACCACCGTAAGAGACAAGATACAAGTATGACAACATAAAATATGACTACACATGTACTAACTTAACCTACGGCCTAAACAATTATATATATATATATATATATATATATATATATTGGTTTTTCTGATTTTTTTACACAAATACCCCTACATGACCCCCCACCCCACCCAATAAAACAAATAAGTACCTAAAACCCACCCCCAACTATACTTAACATAATCTGTGCCTACCCGACACTATTACACTAACCTAATACTGTCCATCTAAAACCCAATCTAAAACTATTTACAACAGTATAAGAGAGAGGGAAGGAACTGGGAGGTAGTGTGGGAACCACATCACAGTTTTTTGAGCTTCAGTTTGCAGTACTTCAAAAATCTCCGATTTTGAGCACTTTCCTTCTCTAAACTGTCCAATCTGGCCATCATGGCTGCCATGTTCCTCCTCATGTCTCTTTCAAAGTCTGCGCTCAAAACTGCAGCAGGTGGCTGCACAGATGCCTGGCTCCTGACAGATGCAGCAGATGTGGATGGGCCAGGACCCGCAGAGGCCTCCTGGACTCCTGATGGTGTTGGCAATGTTGGCTGCTTATGTGGTGGCTGCTGCTGAGGTCCCCATGTGGGAACACACGCCATGCCCCAGTAGCCTTTTCCTTATGGTATTTCCTTGCCATCTGCTTGTAGCCGGCATCAACATCCATTATATGGCGGTACCTGTCTGCCCTTTTGTGGAACACTCAACGCTCCTCAGGTGCCATATGGCAGAATCAAGCTTTAACTAAAGCATTGGGTGGAGGTAGAACAGACATATAATGTACACTGCATCCGCAGATAACACATGCAGTCCACAACACATTCCTCAACAATGACTTACTCCTAATCCAAGACTATTTCCTACCAGCCATCTATGGTATCATGTATATGTCACTGGGATGAAGGCTATCCATTGTTGAGAATCAGGCCCCAGAGGTGAGTGGACCAATGCATCCTTGCTCAACATATGTATTAACAACTTTTCAGGATCACGTGGCCCTACAACACGAGATTTCCTGAGTCCTTGTCAATATGGTGGGCTTTGTATGCAACCCATCTCCTTGACACCCCTGCAGCTACATCAGGGCTTACCCAGTTATCATGCATGAAAGGTGGGGATCATCAGATATGGGTTCTGGAAAGCTTCCACCGGCGAATGTAAGGTTTTGTGAAGCCTCATTCATGTGTCCTGGTTTAAGACCTGATCTGAGCATATGTTCAAGGGGGCACACCATTGCTCATGATGTGCCAGTGTGTACAAATTATGCTATGTCCACATTAAGTTTGGCCAAAGCATGACCACCACATCAAAGTTGTCTACAGTTTAAGTAATGTATGCCCCCTATCCTGTGCGATATTGTGCTTAATGTGTAAAGTGTCACACACATTGTGGCTGTATGGGTGCCCTTAGGGCTACAGGGAGATTGCCACTTCACTGAGTGGTGCTACATAATTCTTATATATTGAACATAATGTGGACATGCATGTCAGAAATCATCAAAGCACTAGGTACTCGCTCAGCATTCACATCATATGCACATGTGATGTGACCAAGATCACTCATGATGACAGGACCATATTGGTAACTCTGCTGAGATCTAGCATGGGATAATCGACAGAATTTTCCCACAACCATCTGGAGCCGAGTTGTCTACTGACTGTGTACACTTCTGACTGTTGTCCAGCACAATATGGCTCCTTGCTGTACTGCGGCTTCAATTTTTATCTGAAGAGTACTGAGGCACCTGTGGTGCAAGTATCTCCTACATAAGCCCCCTAGAGACCTTTATACCTTTCCTTCATCTGTATAGTTTTGTGAGTAGGTGTAAGCTATGTGTGGCACACAGCGCTGTCAATAGTGCTGTGACAAAGGTGTTGTCAACAGGCATGCTAATTACATTAACAGCTGCTTTGACGTCTATCATAATAGACATCAATGAATATGTGGCCATGCATTCCATTTCCTAATACCCACAATTCCATACCAGCACACGTTGCCACTTGTGCTACATTCAAGCCATTCTCAATGCTCAACATTCCAACAGACATGATGTCACCATCCTAACTCCAATGATATCATAGCATTGGTCAGGCAAAATGCTTATTCATAGCATTGCACACATCAGACTGGCTCACACCAAACTCTGGATTGGCACATATGATGCACAAGGTGACACTTACTGGCTGCACTGGGGTCTTCTAATTTGGCGACCTCTCCAACAGTGTAGGGTGGAGGACCACCTGCAATACATGAAAGGAAAGCATAGCTTTGTGATAGTTGGACTTTTCTTTTAAAGGACAACATTGTTTAATATCAAGTCAACGTAATGGTAGACCAGATCAACTGTCAAACATCTATGATCAGTCAATCACACATAGGTGCTCATTCCAACAAAAGACTTCCATCAAAGCGGTTCTCAGATCACCATATTATGACTGCTGGTGGCTTTCCACCATTTTCCAGGCGGAATACCAGCAGCAGTCGTACTGGTGGTCGGCAGTCTAGTGGTGGTAGCACTGCCCACACCGCCACGCCAACAAAACACTGCCCGCCATATTTCAATTTAAAAAATGGCGTGGTGGTGTTGTGTTAGTGGGGCAGTGGCAGCGTTGCAAGTGCTAGGACCTGTTCCCTCCTGGACAACCACCTCGACGACCAAGTAAGGTGACCGTACGAAAGGGGGGGGTGTTGTGTGTGTGCACGTGCGTGCATGTGAGTGTGAGTGTAAGTGTGTGTATTGATTCAGGGGGACGGGAGTGTTGTGTGTGTGGGTGTTTGCGAGCCCGAGTGTAAGGGTGTTATGAGTGTTCGTGAATATCAGGATGTACGTGTGTGTCAGTGTGTGGAAGTGTTTGTGTTTGGGTGTGTAAGTTTATGCAGGGGTGGTGGGTAAGTACGAGGTGCGGGGGGTGGGTGGTTACTACAGTGAGCAGGGGTTAGGGGTGAGAATGGGTTGTGGGGGGGTTCTTGGACAGGGGGGTGAGGGAGTCATCTACAGGTGACAGGAATGCAAATTCCCTGGTAGAAAGGGGCTCATAATACCACCGGCGGTCCAACCACCCAGGAGGTAAGAACGGGAAATTGGTGGTTCGGCACAGGCCAAACCTCCACATTCGTAATATGGTGGTCCACACCACCGGCCCGTCGGCGGTGGGACCGTCAACACAAGTCTAAAGACCACCAGACTCGTAATGAGGGCCATAGTCTCAGATAATAGAGACCCTGGCACCTACAAACAATCACTTTCCCAGACACTCTTGTGGTGCTTTTCACTGCACCATACATACATGGCATTGTCATGCAGTTGTTTTTAGCTTTACACCTCCATGACCATATGGGACTGCATTACACTGTATACTGCATATGAGGGGCATGCAATGGTTGTTGCAGTGGCCATCCCAGTGTGACGCCAATAGCTTTTGAGCCTGCCCCAGGTGTTGAATACATCTACCTCATTGTCACCACTAACTGACAATGAACTGCCCAAGGGTTTTGTGAGTATTCCAAAGTGTTGAGGAATGCTTTGATACATCCTTGTTTGTAGTTACTAATAGTTATGTACCATCACAGGGCACTTACACGAGCAATTATGCCATGGGAGTTTACTTATGTTCAGTTAGTTGTACCTACCTGCACACTGACTGATTGAAATTACGGATGTATTGCCAATACTGTGTGGCCAGCCATTGTTGGCATGGTATTCCAGTATTTGTCCAGGAAGGGATTAGAACATGCACATAGACATATGCCTCAACACAGACACTCTTGCTCTGTGGTCCGAGGATGCATGTGTTGGTGCAGGTTTCTGAGCAATGTGCCAGTGATGGTGCAGATGCAGGGCAGCCCCAGGCTGTCAGTAAGATGCAGCAGATATGTGGTACAAAATCAGTACATGTGGGTGGGGCAATAGACAAAGTTAGGGGTGTATGTGATACACAATCTACAGGAAGAGGAAAGTGGAAATAGTCTGGACCCAGTACATAGTAAAGCTTCCTTACATGGCCTTGGCCAATGACACAAAGGGGCAGATTGTAGGAAAGTGGTGCTGCACCAAGTGCATCACTACAGTCCTTGTGGTCCTCTGTGCACCCCTTTCCCCCGCCATGTGTGCCCCTAATGAGAAATAAGGCACAGCATGATGCAGGTAGGTTTCCAACTGCATCTATTTATATAGAGATAAATGATGTACTCAGCAGGAGTAGCAACAAAACTGATCATCATGACTTCTGCTGAGTACATAGGGGAGCACCATATTCATTTATATGCACCCTTAGAACACCTGCTCTCAGCAGCCATTCAAAGTGCATGAAAATGTAATTTCTCATATTTCCCAAAGGCTTGTACATTCGCTCCCCAAACAGGTGTTGGGCCCCCCTCCCATACATGATGCATGGCAAAGCCTCATGTTATGCTGCTCATATCAGAGTTGCGCTATCTATGCATCACAACACTTTATTATGGTTCTGCAGGTAAGATAGCACTTCTGCCCTGCCTCTGCTTCATAAATGTATATTACAATGACAGCCCTAAAGTGGCACTGAGGCTCATAATGCAAGCAGCATACAACATGTCCAGATCCTTAGACAAAACATGCTGCACTCAACCGTATCAGCATCTGTCATCACAACCTAATAATGGTGTTGGTATGGAAAAGGGATCTACCAATCTCAATCCCCAGAAGATCCAGTAGATCTTGCTCCCAAGCAATGAGGTCAGCCCAACGGTGTTTTAGTTGGTGTTCATTGCGTCTGATGGCAAAAACTCAGGTCAGGTGGTAGAGCACCTTGCCTCTTTGCAGCTTCCTGGCCTCTCTGGGGTAGCCCTGGATTACACAGTCACCCAGGACAAGCATCATTGGGAGGTAATGATGGACAAGCCAAATGAAGCCTTCTAGCTCATTTGCCAACATCTTGGCCATCCTCCCTTTCCCTGACATCATGCAGTGTGAAATTACTGCAAATGCAGTTGCAGGAAAAATAATAAACCTAACACTACCCCAACTACCCAAAAAAACGATCCTACCGCAGACAAACACCCCACAATACAATGACAGATACAGAACAAATACGATACAAAAGAATGATTAGAAGACATGAAATACACCACAGCAACAGGACACAGCACAGAAAGACTCCAATTACTCCAAATCACCAACAACACCAAGTCCACACACCCTCAAACAGTCACAGACAAATAGACTTTAAAGTGAAAGTGAACTCATTGTACCATGTATGCAGGCAGGATGTCCTAACTCATCACTTCCTGGGCCTGTGCATCATGTTTACAGTCATGCGTCATTTTTATTTTGACGCATGACCGTCATGCATCGTATTTTTCCTATTGTGTGTGAAAAAGCCTGTGGACAAGTAATAGACGCTCAGGGGCCAGACATCTTTTTTCTTAAGAGAAAAGTATGGTTTAGGCGTTTGCGTCTGAATTTTTTGACACATGAATTTTTTGACACGTCATGCGTCAAATTTTGCTCATTGTGCGTGAAAAGGCCGGGGGTCAGACGTCTTTTTGCTGAAGAAAAAGTATGAAGTTTAGGCGTTAGCATAACATTTTTGATGCATGACGGGAATGTGTGGAAATTTGCTATGTAGGCCTTGAGTGCACCCAAATTTACATACCATGCCACATTAGTTATGCTACAATGTTGTCATTATGGCATGGCTACATGTGTGTGACTATCCAGTCATATCTTTAAGGTGACATTGGTATGCTCAACCTATATATTTGTTAATGTGTCTGCTATATGTGATGACTTATACCTTGTGCATATATGCATGTGTAGTTACACTGTGTCCACATACAAGTTAGCACATGTGTATTATGAGTGTACATATGTGTTCGAAGACTTATTGGTGAGTGTACTACACTGTTATGTGTGATATACAAATTTACACATACCAACAACACAGTAGATAAGATGGCCTCTGTCCAAAAAATGGTAAGACGTGTGACAGCCATGACAATTTGTACTCAGTGGATGCAGTGGACTAGGACTGGGTTGACATCACGTTACCCCTGGCAATTTGCGTGTGCATGTGTGTGCACTCTGTGGTGTGTTGCTGGTTTAGCCTTCATGATACTCTGCTACACGGGTGACATATAGTTCCCCATGCATCTTAGTTGCAGGAGATGGTCTATACACATTTTGTCAGTGTAGGTTGCTACATGAAGTGTGTGTGTAATGATATGTGTATTGTTATTTCTGTAACATATGACCACAGTGGTGTGTTCATGGGATGTGAAACCTCACATATCTACCTTCCTGCATGGACACACGTTGGACTTTGACAAATGCCTGTGTAGTCACATCAGTGCCACCTATGTTTCTGTATGTCAGAACACATGTTAAGGTCATTTATTTTCGTCAATGATCTTGTGATATCTATGCACTTACATTTGTGGTACATTGCCTTTTGTTCAGACTTCAATACACATTACCAGGCCTGAGCCATTTCAGTGGTACATGTGTGCTGAGATATCTGGTGTATGTGTGCATGCCACCAACTAGGCACTCACATTCGTCTACATCATGTTTGTCATGACTGTCACATACAATGGCATACCACTGTGTAGCAGTATTGCAGTCTGGCATAGATGGCAACATACTCTTCAACACTACTGTGGGATTGTTTTATGCCAACACAAAACCATGGTTGCATGTGAAGGGACAGGTTTACGGAGCTCCAGATTACTCAATCCACCGAGCACATGCATCAGGCCACTCACAATGTCATATGTTTATTTAGCCAGAGCAGTGGTGTTAGGGTGTTTTGAGCAGGGATATAGCTTCTTCATGATTGCTAATCAGCAGAGCAATGCACAGACACCTGCAGATAGACGCATGCACAACTGTGATCCAACAGACTGGGATATATTTTTTTTCTCTGCCGTATTTGATGTCAGCCTTCCCCTATCATGCACAGAGGACTGGCTACCTGCACATGTTGGACATGTCTCATTATTTGATGTCCTTGGTAATTTCTATAGGCAGCTTGGTTGTATCTCTGTTGTGACTTCTATTTTAGGAACGTGCCAAGGACAGATGGTGTTATCTGTCACTGCCTCCTGTCATGTTGGCATGTGATGGGCAACTACCAGGTTATGGTAGTGGAAAACATGACAGGGTTATGTACTGTCCTAGCCACCCTCTACGTACATATGTTAGGTGTTCACATGTAGACATTGATGTGTCGCACAGTCAGTATTGCTGCCATACTTTAGGCTGCTTACACTTTGTCAACATCTTCTAAAGCAACATTGTTTGGTCATACATGGACAGGATGCAACGTGTGACTTGTGTAAATTATAGATGAACACATCTTCTACTACTGGGCACATCATAGTTTCCGTCCCATTGCCGGTATTTGTGAAATTTAATGAATGCCACACACACGACATTGCTCCAACCACAGCACTTGTGTCATCTCAAAGTGACCTCCCATGTTGTATTTCCAAGTATCTGTGGGTATCTCTCAGCTGTCCATCCACATCCTCCCTTGAACATGGGTATGCATTTATGCCTGCATGCCACAATCTACCTAACTCTGACCATTACTTAATGATGTTGATGTGTGAAATCATCTCAGTGCTGTTTTTTTCATTAGCCAAATGCAACACATCTGGCTACTTCTGCTCGCATTAATTTTTTGGATGGGTTTCTGACATTTTTTTACATTGCTGGACATAGTTGCACATCTCTCATCTGATTGCCATGTTGGAGCTTAAAAGTTGTTTGGAATAATTTTAACTGTTGGTACCTTGCCCTTGGTCTGCCGTGTGAGTGACAAAGAGTGGTGTCTAATGCTGTGTGCTGTGTGATGTTGTAATATAGGGCATACTAGGTAACCATGCTAACACATGTCAAACATTGTTGGTACTAGCAAACTCATTGCTACCTAGGACATACACCCTTACATCAGTATTCACATATATATCTGGAATTGCTGTAGGCATGTTCCAAGACTGCAGATTTGTGTGACAAGAGTGCATCTTATGTACATAGGGAGTGTAACACACTCTGCCCACATTCCACCCGGACAATAATTTGGTGGTGTATTGTCCCATTTTATTCTATGATCCTGACAATGGGTCATATGTTTGGACAGTGAATCATCACCTATTGCTGCTTCATTTGTCTGGCAACCCATAGCGCACTCCACAGCCAAAGTGTGTGTGTCATTAGTGAGGTACTGTCCAGCGTGTGTCAGGGTTATGCCCAATGGCAGTGCCAGGACATAATCCCATGGATACACAATTCAGACTCTGTCTCTAACATCGGTTACAAACCCTGTACAGTTACTGAAGGTCCATAGTTACCAATGAGCCCCCCCCTTGTCACACATGCACAGTGTAGGTGAAGCAGCAATTCCCCTGAGATATGACAGTGTTCAGTTCCCACATTACTTAAACACCATTCGATCACACCCCCTACCTTAAGTATGTCCCCATTTCGTACATCCTTGCAGGCATGGTGATGATGTGGGGATAGGGCTAGGAATTAGCACATTGGCCACTTGACGGCATGTTATATGTTGCAGTGCATGGATCTAGACCTTCAAGAGTCGCATGTCCGTGAATTGGGTGTCACTGATATGTGAAATGTAGGCAGTAGGCCCTCTTACATCACAAACAATGTTGCTCCCATACTTGTAACTATTGTGTTTCTTTCCTGCTCCCTGAGGTTTGAGTTACATTCCAATGGTATATGTAGAGGAAAATGAGTAGACCAAGGAGATACAGGTGCAAAGTATTTTATTGGTGCTATTTACAATGTGATGATGATTGTACAATCACTATGTGAAAAAGTTCTATACTATGTGGAGTCTCCTGCGAACTCCTGCAGCAGTGTTATGTCATTCCCCCTCCAAATGTGGGGCACCATTGTCATAATCCTCCTCATTGGGGACATCAACCAGTTCAACCCAGGGAACATTTGTCCGTATATATATATATATATTATGCAGGATTGCACATGCCAATATGATCTTAAATACCAGTAGTGGAGCATACAACAGGCTTCCTAATGTCTGGGCCAGGAACCTGAACCTTGACTTCAGAACGTCAAATGTCCTCTCCACCACATTCAGGGGCATATTTATACTCTGTTTGCGCTGGAATTGCGCCATTTTTTTAACGCAAATTCGGCGCAAACTTAACTCCATATTTATACTTTGGCGCTAGACCCGTCTGGCGCCAAATTTATGGAGTGAGAGTCATTTTTTTACTGGGAAAACCTACCCTGCGTTAATGACATACAAGGTAGGCGTTCCCGGGCAAAAAATGACTCAAAGGCATTTGCGCCTTATTTACACTCCTGTACAAAAAAGACGCACAGGAGGGGGAGGGCCTTAAAAATTACTTTAAACCGGTTTAGAGTCATTTTTTAACGCCTTGGTCAGGGCAGGCGTTAAGGAACCTGTGGGCTCATTTCCATGGTGGGAGACCATGGAAGCAGTCCACAGGTGCCCTTCCCTGCCCCCAGGGACACCCCCTGCCCCCCTCGCCCACCTCTGGAAGAGGCCCATGGATGGGGGGGACCCATCTACGGTAAGTAGAGGTAAGTATTTTTTTTTACGTAGAAGTGGCATAGGGGGGCCTAACTTGGGACCCCCTACATGCCACTGTGCCCAATGGCCATGCCCAGGGGGCAGAAGTCCCCTGGGCATGGCCATTGGGCAAGGGGGTATGACTCCTGTCTTTGCTAAGACAGGAGTCATTTCCATGGGGGTTGTGTGTCAAAAAATGACAGTCAGGTTAGAGTCAATATTTTGGCCTCTAACCTGACTTGCACCATTCTTTGGCGCACAACCCCCAGTCTTCCCTACGCCTCCACTGCCCAGTTAGAGTCTTTTATTCTGACGCTAACCAGGCCACAGTGCCGGCTACCGTCATTCCATAAATATGATGCCTGGCTGGCGCGCTGGAATGGCAGTAGCCGGCATTATACTTTTTGACGCAAATCTGCGCTGTCGTATAAATATGGGCCTGAGTGTTCTTCTGTGCCCTTCATTATATGCACGCTCTCCCACCATTGTGGGATTGGTCATAACCAATGGCTGTATGCCATTACCTTGATTGGCTGCAAAGGAATGAGAGAAGATGTGTTGGTAAAGCTTGATAGTGGTTTGGAATATACTGTGGCAGTTGTTACTTGTAGGTGGAATGGTGATTCAGACTTTCTTCCGGTATGGTGTATGTTCCTGTTTTGTGTAATGATTTAATAGGTCTGTGTTGATGGACATGACAGTCTTGGGTTATGGCTCAGGGACCTGGGAATTGTCAAATTAGACCCAAACTGTTGGTTATACCACTGTAAAGATGTGTTGTGTATTCCATATTTGAGGCAGTGCCCTTTTGTTGGATGGAACCTACCACCTACTTGCACCACAGTGGTGTCATATGTAGAGACACCATGGTAGCCCTACGAAGTCAAACTCTAGCCTCCATGTTACCATGTGGCACTAAGCATGCAGTGCAACACTTTGTGACCCTTTGTGGCAGATGATGGTTGTGCCAGCCATCAAGTGTACGAGGGTGTGAATCACACATTTGTAGGATGATCAAAATCAGTACAGTGGAATCTCCCAACTTCCAAAACATGATTTCTCACAGACACTTTCAACACATGCACAGTGCAGGCTTTTGGAGGGGGAACACCATTTTTTTACATGGGTCCCAATGTACAGTGCATGAAAGGTCAGTTATGTCCTACACACTCCTACAGGGTCCTACCATGGCATCCATTATCTTTACAGTTTTGCACAAACACTGCACCTTGGTGGACTGTTACTTGTATATGGAACACACATGATGGTGTTAGGGGGTGCTAAGGGGCGCATGTGAGGTGGCACTGGAGTAGGTGCTGCACCTTTTCTCATTATTCTGCCCCATGGTCTTTCATGGCACATTAATTTGCATTCCTATGTGTGCAACACAATGCAGCAAACAGGTGAATGTGCACATGTTAGACCTGACAGCCTTAGGGTGGGCACCCACAACTTTTTGCCTGCCTCCGTCCACTTTTTGACACTGTTTTTGCTGGTTTTAGGCCTCTGCACACTTTACCACTGCTAACCAGTGCTAAAGTGCATATGCTCTCTCCCTTAAAACATGGTAACGTTGGTTCATACCCAATTGACATATTTTATCTACTTGTAAGTCCCTAGTAAAGTGCATTACATGTGCCCAGGACCTGTAGATTGAATGCTACTAGTGAGCCTGCAGCACTGGTTGTGCCACACACATAAGTAGCCCCTTAACCATGTCTCAGGCCTGCCATTGCAAGGCCTGTGTGTGCAGTGTCACTGTCACTTCAACTTGCCATTTAATAGCACTTGCCAAGGTTGGCCCTAGTTAACCCAGAGGGCAGGGAGCACTGCAGGTAAAAGGCAGGACACATAGCTGTGTGCTTTATATGTCCTGGTAGTGGAAAACTCCTAAATGTGTTTTCCACTGCTGTGAGGCCTGCTCCTTTCATAGGCTAACATTAAGGCTACCCTCATAAACTGCTTGAGTGGTAGATTCAGATTAGAAAGGGGTAAACAGGTCATATTTATTATGACCAGAATGGTAATACAAAATCCTGCTGAATGGTGAGGGTGGATTTTATATTACTATTTTAGAAATGCTACTTTTAGAAAGTGAGCCTTTCTCTGCACTTAAATCCTTCTGTGTCTTATAGCCTGTCTCCAATCCATGTCTGGGCTGGGCTGGTTGACAGCTCCCTTGTGCATTTCACCCAGACAACCACAAACACAGGATGCTCAGTCACACCTGCACACATCTGCATACTGAATGGTTCTTCCTGGGCTGGAAGGGTGCAGGCCTGACACTTACATTTCAAATGACATTGGCCTGCCCTCACACAAAGGACTGCCAAACCACCCCCTACTGGGACCCTTGCAGGTAGGGTTGTACTGAAAGGGGACCTTGTGCACTTCAAAACCACTCTCAAAGGCAATTTTGGGTATATAAACCGGGTCCCTGACGCTACCAAACTAGACACTTCTTGGGAAAGACACTCTGTACCAGAACCTGCAACCTGCCAAGAGAAGCTTATGGACAGAAGTCCCCTGGGCATGGCCATTGGGGAGGGGGCATGACTTTTGTCTTTTCTAAGACAGGAGTCATTTCCATGGGGGTTATGCGTCAAAAAATGGCGCTAGTCAGGTGAGAGCCCATTTTTTAAACTCTAATCTGACTTGCACCATTCTTTGGCACACAACCCCCAGTCTTCCCTTCGCCTCTGCTGCCTGGTTACCATCGATTATTTTGACGCAGACCAGGCCGCAGCGCCAGCTAATGTCATTCCATAAATAAGGCGTCCGGCTGGTGCGTTGGAATGGCATTAGCCGGCGGTAAACTTGCACTGATTTGCGAACATGTCTCTGGCTGGGTCTCAAGCAGGAACTGGAAAGTTTGACCTAGCCAAGCTGGAGACATACACTGTTAGCCAGCTGAAAGGGTTCTGCAAGGGAATGGGAGTACCTACCCGGGGTGCCTCCAGGAAGGAGGAGTACCAAAAGACGCTAAGGACCTTGGCAGAAGCCCGTTCACAAGAGAATGTTGAGGTGGAGATGCCAGAGGATGGCCCCTCAGAGAATTTGCCACCAGCAGTGGGGGACGTTACCCCTGGAACTGTGCCCCCTGCTAAACCAGGGAGCAGTGTCTCTAGGCATGGCCTCACCTCAGAGGAAAGGAGGTAGGAGAGAGAGTTCCAAATGAAATTGGCAAGATTAAGGCTGGAGAAAAAGAAAGCAGAGAGAGAAGCAGAAGCCAAGCAATTTAAGGCTGAAAGTGCTTTGGCTGTGAAGAAGCTTCTGTTGGCTCATGAACTGAGTCTCAAAGAGCTGAATGGCAAGGCTAGGCAGTCTGAGTCCAGCAGTGATGGTGGCAGCATACATACAGGACTTGCTGAGACAAGAAGGTTTGTATACCCAAGAATGTGGTACCAAGTTATGTGGTGGGAGATGACTTTGATAAGTGGTTGGATGCTTATGAAGTTGCACTAAGGGCTCATGGGGTTCCTGAAGAGCAATGGGGGACAGGCTTATGGTGATATGTGCCAGTTGTTGGGAGGGACACACTCCTCACATTAGATCCAAAGGATCAGAACACATACTTGCCCAAGAAAGCCACTTTACTTGCCATGTTTGGGCTGACCCCTGAGAAGTACTGTCAGAGGTTCAGGGACAGCACCAAGCTCTCCACACAAACATGGGTAGACATTTTTGATTTTTCAAGTAAGGCACTGAATGGATGGGTGCATGGCAGTAAAGTAGATGACTATGTGGGGTTGTACAATTTGATCCTGAAAGAGCGTATGCTCAGTTATTGCTTTACAGAGTTGCACCAGCACCTAGTTGGCAGTAAACTGTCTGCACCAGAGTATCCTAAGAGGTATCTGGGGGGGACACCCACAAAGGTGGTCAGGGTTCCCATCAGAAGAAAGAGGGGGAGAAAAACTTAAAAATAAGGAGTTCTCAAAAGGCCCCAAAACAATTTCCAGGGGGGTGGTGGTAACCAGTCCCAGCCTGAGTCTTAGAACAGGCCAGGGTTCTTTGATAAGAAGGACGGGAAGTTTGTATCAAAATGCTTAGAGTTCACCAAGCATGGTCACTTCAAAGGGCTACTCCAAGTGTCCCATGCGGGCACAGCCCCCCACTGGAGGGCAGACACTTGGGTTGGCTAGCGTAGCGCTTGGGGAGGAAGTATCCCAGATACTTTTGGGGAACAGATAGAGGTAACCTAAGTGTCCCTGGGAGATGAGGAAATGGTGCCAAAAGCCCACATGCTTGCCATTACTTCCAAGTATAGGCAGTGGGTCACCATTAATTGGCATGGGCGGAGGCTCTGCGTGACACAGGAGCCAGCATGACTACTGTTAAGGGTCAGCTGGTGTCAGCAGAGCAGGTCATCGCCAATACATTCCACCAGGTCATAGTTGCTGACAATCGTAAGAGTCACCTACCGGTGGCTCTCGTTCACTTTGAGTGGGGGGTCTCTGGTACTCTAAAAGTAGCTGTGAATCCTGCCATGCCAGTAGATTGTCTGCTAGGCAATGACCTTGAGCATACTACCTGAAAGGAGGTGGAGTTCAGGTCTCACCTGGAGATATTAGGGTTGCCTAAATGGGTCTACATGACCACACAGTCCATGGCTGCCCAGGAAGGGAGTCAAGGGGTCTGGAGCCTGGAACAATGGCCCAGACAGCAGCAAAGAGGAAGGAAAGGGGTGCAGGAAACTGGTCCCGGACGTTCCCACATTGGTTGACGGGGTCCCAGAGAAGGAGGCCCCTGAGCCAACTGGGGAGGACATCGCCGCCCTGGATAACGTGCCTGAGCTTGTTGGTTGGCAAGTTGAGGGTGGGCCAACCAAGGAGGAGTTCTGCAAAGTGCAGAAAGAGTGCCCTCCTCTTGAGGGTTTGAGGTGACAGGCCACAGACCAGGCAGCACGTGAAGCCTCTGGTGACCACCATTTCTTTTGGGAGTATGATTTTCTTTACAGTGAGCCCAAGGTACCAGAAGCTGGGGCAGCACGTGTGCTGGTGGTTCCCCAGTGCTACCGGGCCTTCCTACTGGGGTTGGCTCATGACATCCCCCTGGTGGGACATTTGGGGCAAGACAGGACCTTTGCCAGACTTGTCACCCACTTTTATTGGCCCGAATGCAGGTGGCCTCAGATGCTTTCTGTAGGTCCTACCCAACATGCCATGCAAGTGGGGAGACAGGGAAAAGGTTCAAGGCCCCCCTCCTCATCGTTGGCACCCTCTTTGAAAGGGTGGTCATCGACATCATCAGTCCCTTGAACCCCAAAACTGCAAGAGGCAACAGGCTTATCCTGGTTTTGGTGGACCATGCGACCCGCTAACCAGAGGCAATCCCTCTAAGGACAGTGACTGCACCGGTGGTGACCATAGCTTTGATGGGGGTATTTACCCGTGTGGGATTCCCAAAAGAGGTTGTGTCTGACAGAGGCACAAACGTCATGTCTGCGTACATGAAGTCTATATGAGATGCGTGCGGGGTGAGCTACAGGTTCACCAACCTTTACCATCCTCAATCCAATGGGCTTGTAGAAAGGTTCAACAAGAGCCTAAAAGGCATGATCACTGGCCTACCTGAGGCCATGAGGTGTAAGTGGGACGACCTTTTGCCATGCCCTCCCTTTGCTTATAGAGAGGTGCCCCAGAAAGGGGTGGGGTTCAGCCCCTTTGAACTTCTCTATGGGTACCCTGTCAGGAGACCCCTAAGCATAATAAAAGAGGGGTGGGAGAAAGCTCCCAGGAACCCCTCCCCCCCATGATGTGGTCAGTTACATGCTGGCCCTCAGCAACCAGATGCAACGCTTCTGGAAGCGGGCCAAAAGCAACCTCAGGGCCAGTCAAGAGGAGATGATGCAATGGTATGACCAGAAGGCCAACCTGGTAGAATTCTTACCTCGAGACAAAGTATGGGTAATGGAGCCAGTAGAGCCTAGAGCTCTCCAGGACCACTGGATTGGCCCATTCGAGATCAAGGAGCGTAAGGGGGAGGCCACTTACTTAGTGGACCTCAAGCCCCCTAGAAACCTCCTAAGGGTGCTCTATCAAAACAGACTGAAGCCTCATTTGGAGAGGTATGAAGTCAGCATGCTTCTGGTGACAGATGAGGGTATGGAAGAGGAGAGTGAGCCTCTCCCCGAACTCCTCTCTGCCAAAGAAGGTAATGGGTCAGTGGAGGGAGTCATTCTCTCTGACTCCCTGACCCTAGATCAGAGAGGAGACTGCTATGAGTTATTGGAGCAGTTCTCCTCCCTGTTTTCTCTCACCCCTGGACTCACACACTTGTGTATCCATGACATTGACACAGGAGACAGTTCTCCTGTAAAGAATACAATTTACAGAGTGTCAGATAAGGTGAGGTCCAGCATCAAGGAGGAAGTTGCCAAGATGCTGGCTCTTGGGGTGATAGAGAAGTCCAGCAGTCCATGGTCCAGCCCGGTGGTGTTGGTTCCCAAGGCTGCTGCTCCCGGCACCAAGCCAGAGATTAGGTTCTGCATGGACTACCAGGGTCTCAACTCTGTCACTTGGACAGATGCTCACCCCACCCCAGAGCTGGTAAGCTCGTAGACAGGCTAGGCGCTGCCAAGTTCCTTAGTACCTTTGACCTCATGTCAGGGTACTGGCAGATCGCCTTGATTGGAGGGGCAAAAGAGAAATCAGCTTTTTCTCTCCTGAGGGTCATTACCAGTTCCGGGTCATGCCCTTTGGACTGAAAAATGCCCCTGCTTCCTTCCAACGGTTGGTTAACGGGGTCCGAGCTGGCAAGGATGCTTTCTGTGCAGCCTATCTAGATGACATCGCCATCTTTAGTTCCAGCGGGGAGGAACACCACCTCCACCTCAAGGAGGTGCTTCAGGCCCCGCAACAGGCAGGCCTGACCATTAAGGCCAGTAAGTGCCAGATTGGGCAGGGTTCCATAGTGTACTTTGGACACCTAGTAGGTGGTGGCAAGGTGCAGCCCCTCCAGGCCAATATTAAAACAATCAAGGCCTGGCAACCACCTAGAACCAAAACAGAGGTGAAAGCCTTATAAGGTCTCACCGAATACTACTGAAGATTTGTTAAGGGTTATGGCTCCATAGTGGCTCCCTTAACAGAACTCACATCCAAGAAGCAACCTAGGTTGGTGGATTGGACAGAGGCTTGTCAGAAAGCCCTTAACTCCCTGAAGGAAGCCATGTGCACAGCACCCGGGATGAAGGCCCCTGACTACTCCAGAGAATTCATTGTGCAGACGCTTCAGAGCATGGCATAGGGGCGGTCCTAGCACAGCTGAATGAGGAGGGCCTAGACCAACTGGTAGTCTTTATTAGCAGAAGACTATTACCACGGGAACAGAGGAGAAGTGCTATTGAAAGAGAAGCATTTGCAGTGGTCTGGGCACTGAAGAAGCTGAGACCATACCTGTTTGGGGCTCACTTCTGGGTTCAGACAGACCACAGGCCCCTCAGATGGTACATGCATATGAGGGGTGAAAAGCCTAAACTTTTGAGGTGGTCCATTTCTCTACAGGGGATGGACTTCATGTTGGAGCATAGCCCGGGGACTGACCACACCAGTGCTGATGGTCTCTCCAGAAGCTTCCACCTTAGCGATGAGAGGTCCCAAGGGGTTTGGTAGCTCTCCCCACTTTAAGCTGGGGGGACACATGTTAGACCTGGTGGTCACCCCCAACATTTTTCCTGCCTCCCTCCACTTTCTGACACTGTTTTTGCTGGTTTTAGGACTCTGCACACTTTACCACTGCTAACCAGTGCTAAAGTGCATATGTTCTCTCCCTTAAAACATGGTAACATTGGTTCATACCCAATTGGCATATTTGATCTACTTGTAAGTCCCTAGTAAAGTGCACTACATGTGCCCAGGGCCTGTAGATTGAATGCTACTAGAAGGCCTGCAGCACTAGTTGTGCCAAACACATAAGTAGCCCCTTAACCATGTCTCAGGCCTGCCATTGCAAGGCCTGTGTGTGCAGTTTCACTGCCACTTCGACTTGGCATTTAAAAGTACTTGCCAAGCCTTAAACTCCCCTTTTTCTACATATGTCACCCCTAAAGTTGGCCCTAGGTAACCCAGAGGGTAGGGTGCTGTGTAGGTAAAAGGCAATACATATATCTGTGGGCTTTATATGTCCTGATTGTGGAAAACTCCTAAATTTGTTTTCCACCCACTGCTGTGAGGCCTGCTCCTTTCATAGGCTACCATAAGATAATTCTGATTAGAAAGGGGTAAACAAGTCATATTCAGTATGGCCAGAATGGTAATACAAAATCCTGCTGGCTGGTGAGGTTGGATTTTATATTAGTGTTTTAGAAATGCTACTTTTAGAAAGTGAGCCTTTCTCTGCACTTAAATCCTTCTGTGCCTTACAGCCTATCTCCAATCCACATCTGGGCTAGGCTGGTTGGCAGCTCCCTTGTGCATTTCACCCAGACAACCTCAAACACAGGATGCTCAGTCACACCTGCACACATCTGCATACTGAATGGGTCTTCCTGGGCTGGAAGGGTGGAGGGCCTGACACTTACATTTCTAAGGACAGTGGCCTGCCTTCACACAAAGGACTGCCAAACCCCCTACTGGGACCTTGGCATACAGGGCTGTACTGAAAGGGGACCTTGTGCACTTCAAAACCACTCTTTGAAGTCCCCTCCCACTTCAAAGGCACTTTTGGGTATATAAACTGGGTCCCTGGCCCTATCAAACTAGACACTTGGGACAGACACTCTGTACCAGAACCTGCAACCTGCCAAGAGAAGCTGCCTGGTTGTCCAAAGGACTCACCTGGACTACTTTGCTGTGCTGTGCTGTAAAGGACTGCTGCCTTGCTGTTGCCCTGCTGCCTTGATGGCCTCTGGCTCTACTGAGAAGTGCTCGCCAAGGGCTTGGATTGAGCTTGCCTCCTGTTCCTGAAGTCTCAGGGCCAAAAAGACTTAGGGGGTCATTCCAATATTGGCGGGCGGCGGGCACCGCCCGCCAAGCAGAAACCGCCAATTCGCCACTCCGCGGTCAAAAGACCGCGGAGGCCATTCTGGCCCAGCGGGAAAGGCCCTGCAACCCAGAAGCCGGCTCCGAATGGAGCCGGCGGTGTTGCAGGGGTGCGACGGGTGCAGTTGCACCCGTCGCGATTTTCACTGTCTGCTAAGCAGACAGTGAAAATCATGCTGGGGCCCTGTTAGGGGGCCCCTGCACTACCCATGCCAGTGGCATGGGCAGTGCAGGGGCCCCCAGGGGCCCCACGACACCCGTTCCCGCCATCCTGTTCCTGGCGGTAAAAACCGCCAGAAACAGTGTGGCGGGAAGGGGGTCGGAATCTCCATGGCGGCGCTGCTTGCAGCGCCGCCATGGAGATTCAGCCCAGACAGGGGAAATCCGGTGGGAAACCGCCGGATCCCCTTTTCTGACCGCGGCTTTACCGCCGCAGTCAGAATGGGCATGGAAGCACCGCCAGCCTGTTGGCGGTGCTTCCGTGTTCATCCACTGACCCCCTTAATCTCTGTAATGAAACTCCTTGTGCGGTGAAAATCGACACACAGCCTGCCAGAATTGATGCACAGCCTTTCCAGCGGTGAGAAAATCACTGCATCGCTGAACCGGAACAATGGAGCCCAGCTACCCGAGTGGAGATCGATGCAGCGCCACAGTTGTGACCAGAACTTTGATGCACAGCCCACCGGATCAGTGCTTTGTTGAGCCGGAAAGACGCAGCCCAACTTTCTGTTAGAGGAATCGACCCAGGACCAGCCGTGCGTCAGAAATTCTGCTGCATCACCCACCGGATCGAAGCAACAGCTGTGACTTCATCCCGCACACCCAGGATTTCCACGCATTGTCATTGGGCGTCAAAGGACCCCCCTATCGCAAAAAGGATTGAAGTCTGTGCACAGGAATTTGACGAAAAGCCCTTGCCGCGTGGAGAAGAATTGACGCATCATCTATGTGCACCCGTTGAACCGACGCACACCTACCTTTTTCCACGCCTCTCCTCCTCTGCTGTCTTCATGCATGTAATTTTGACGCAAAGCAGGTACTTTGTGCTTACAATTGTTGCTTTTAAGAACTAAAGACTCTTCCTATCATTGCAAAAGTGATACTTCAACTTCTGATTATCAAATCTTGATTGTTATGACCTCAATTTAATCAGATAAATAGCTTATATTTTTCTAAACCTGTGTGGTGTCCTTTTTTAGTGTTTTTACTGTGTTATTGCATGATTTATTGCACAAATACTTTGCACATTGCCTTCTAAGTTAGGCCTGACTGCTCTGCCAAGCTACCAGAGGGTAGGCACAGGATAATTTGGATTGTGTGTGACTTACCCTGACTAGGATTGTGGTTGATATTTGGACAAGGGTGTATATCTCTGCCAACTAAAGACCCCATTTCTAAAAGCACACTACAGGTACGTCAGGTATGTGTAGGTAATATGTAATTGGCAATGGCACCACTTGGGTGGCATTTGATATTGGTGCAGCCAGAGGCTTGCACACCATGATTAATGTGGGGCTGTGTCTATATGTGCCTTTCTGTGCCCTTCCTTATATGCACGCTCTTCCACCTATGCCATTCACATAGCTGAGCTATTCATTGTTTGGTGTAATGTGTGTGGGATCTGCATTTTGTTGTCACCCAGTGAACACTTGTAGTGTTTTGTGGCCAGTTTCTGCATGCAAAGGGGGTGTAGCTGCACCTGTCCTCATGTGGTGTGCCAGTGAGTGTGGCTGTGTTATGTACATGTGGATGTATGTGTGTGTGATGTGTAATGATTGCCGTGTAGTGTGGCATGTTGCATATTTGTTGTTATCTGTATATCTGTGTTACCCTACCCATGTGTATTTAGTGTGGTGTATGTCTTGTTTGTCCTGTATGGTTGGTGTGTTGTGTGTGTACCTACTGGTATGGTGGCTTACCCACTAGTAGCCCATTGCCATATTGCCCATCCTGGAACCGCTCGTTGATAGTGGAATGGCAGAATAAGTAGGCATCAAAGACGCTGCCCTGGTAATTGGCTATTTGTTAGTGAAGAGCCCACGGTGGTTCACAATGGCCTGCACATTGATCGAATGGGTGTGCTTGTGGTTTCTGTATAGATGTTCGGTTTTTGCAGGTAGCACCAGTTGGACATGGGTGCAGTCCATTGCACCCCGTACATGCGAGAACCCAGTAATTAGGTAGAAACCTTGCTTAGTCTCCTGCTACAGTTGTTGGGTGTTTGGGAAGCAGATGTGGTGGGATGTGAGGTGTATGATGGTGTCCAGGACCTTAGGAAGGAAGACTGAGAAGGATGGCTGGGAGATACCACCCACTTGTGCACCCATTGTCTGAAAAGATCCAGACACCTGCATATAGAGGACAGCGAGGAGTTTGGTCATGGGTGGACTAGTTGTTGGAGTTTCCAGCCTTGCAGTGATGTCTGGCGCAATTTGGTGCAACAGGCGTAGAATGGACACCCGGTTCAGTCAGTATATCCTGATAACATCTTGTTCCCTGAGCCTAAGGATGGTTGTAAGCTGTCTGAAGATCCTCTCCCACCTTCTGTGCTGCCTATGTGGCTGCTGTGGTGGTGTTTGGGGTTGCTGTGGTGGTGGTGGAGGAACCTGCTGTCTTTGCTGACATCTACGGCCTGTGCCACGCTGGAGCAGTACCACTTCCATGTTGTCCTGGAGGCTGCAAATGCTCCTTCTGTGTGTTTTCCTTAAGTGGCGGTATGTGGGCCTCTTTTTAATGCCTGGTCTGACCAGGCGTTACATTTTGATGCTAATCTGTCTTAGCGTCATTTTTGAGGTCTGCTTCCTTGGTGTGCATCGTTTTTGCGTCAGGAGGTAAATATGGTGCTAGAGGTCTAGCGTCAATAGGTCGAGCGTTAGCGTTCGGCCTGCTGTATACTTTTAAGTATACTATACAGTGAGTTCCAGCGTTTTCATTTGTTAGTTGCAGTGTCCTTCAAAAATTCTTGCTTGCTAGTGGTCAGTTCTGCCTCTTTATCCTGCCTTTTTCACTTTGGGAGCAGCACAAAGTACTGTGTAATTACACTATGTCCGGTTTATCTCTTCTGAAGGGGACTTTTTCTTTCAGTATTGGCCTGTTTTTTTTACACTGTGGGTGTGTGTTCAGTCCCTCTTCCCCACCAGCTCCCTCTGTAAACATAAACCAACAGCAGTGGGGGCTTTTCCAGGGCCAGCTCACTCTCGCTCTCTTCCTCTTGTTATTTCTAGTCTGTGTGGCAAGAAAAGTCCAGCCAGTAATCTACAAAGCTAAGAGCTCTAACTCGTTTTTCTTGGAGTTCATAACACGTTTAAAAAGGGCGCACGTAGGTGTGCCTAAAATGTATGCATTGCCCGTTTTTCTATTACTTCATACTACCTTTTCAGTGCCCACACTTTCTTTAAAGAGGGCTCTAATTCTTAGTGTAAAATGTGAGCCTTTTGAAGGTGGCGCACTTTTTATTTTTTTTCAGCACGGCACCCGCTTCATGGCCACCGCGCTCCAAGTTTCAGCTGTGAGCCTAACTTTTATCTACACAGCACACGCTTTCAGCTATGCCTGGTTTTCTTTTACATTTTCTCCAGGGAGCCGGACCTCGCTGTCCTGTGCATGCTCAGTGTTCTCCTTGCATCTTTTTATGTAATCAGACTTCCACCTCCCTGTAAAATACAGGCTGCTGCTCTTTCGTCCATGTGCCTAACTTTTATCTACACGGTGAAACAAAGGTAAAAAATAGCCATCAAATAAATGGATACATTCGTCTTTCAGCTTTTTTTGTATTTCCGGATGTCGGCAGCAGTTTGTCTTCCCTTTTCATGCTTGTTTTGATCATCTGCTGATATGTAAAGCCTGGGGCCAGGATCCTACGCACATTTACCTCTTCTTTACATTTGGTCTTTTTATTTCCATGTAGGGTGCAGAGGCTAAAAGCTCCTCAGGTTATCGTGGTGGTATGGATCCCAATGCACTACCCGACCCTGGACACTAGCGGCTGACTCGAGTGACAGTGTGGCCAGTCCTGACCGAGTCGCAGTAAATCAGTGACAGTCACGTTTAGCAAGATGTATCTTTCAGTGATGCATTCAGGAGTATACTGAGGTTAGCGGTGATTTGTTAAATGTCTGCTTTCCAGGAAAGATTAAAGCTTTTTAACTTTAGATCTTGCTGTTAACTTGATAATTTTTTACTTAATCATTTACACCACTGTCTGATTTAAAAGGTGCTTTCCACGGAGAAATCTGTCTAGGCATTCGTGGTGGCAGTTCTGTATTAGCTCGTACAGCCCTCTATACACTGCCTCAACTTGAAAGTTTCTCATGCGATGTCATGGAGTCACTCCTGTAACATATGTTAATGAACTGGCAGCTACGTTCACACCATATTTAGACTACAAAATAAATCAGTTTTTAGCTCCCTTGCTCCAGCTGTCTTTTTATTCAGTCGACAACATTCTGGCTAGAACGTTACTTCTGGCAGGCACAATTTGGGACTCAGCTTGGGAAGATGTATATTTTAATCTGATTATTTACGTACCTCTAGTTAGTGAAATGAAATGACGCATCCATCATGACATTGCTTCGTGAAGGAGTGGTTGCCCAGCTCTGGACTTGTAGCAAGTAGAGTCTTAAACATGAAACGGAGTGGTAGTTCCTAAATACGGGCTCTGCAATAGGAAGCCCAGTGTCTCCCTGTGTAGCTGGCCATTGAAAGCACCCCAGCATGCGTAGGCACAGTGGTGATTCATCTTATTGAAATAAATAGGGCTTGTATCTTCCAGTTTTTGTGAACAGTCTGGAACTATGGTAGGAAGATCAGGGTATTGGGTAAATGGACTTGCATTAACCACCATACAATACAAATGGAGCAGTAACGGAGGTCTGGGCTCATGTTAATTTAAACTGTCTGATCACAGTGACTTGTGTAGTGCTGGCTGGAAAACTGACTGTCGAGCTCTTTTTTGTTTTAATTAATTGTATGTTTCATTAAGCTCTACTCATAGTAATTACGACCATGATTCAGACCAAAGTAACATCCTTAGTACACTGTGACTGTTTGAACACTCTTGGTATGTTTGAGTGACTTTTCCAGTTCATTTCTCCTCTGTGGCTGTCTTGTGTCTTGTTTTGAGCAATTGTGTTAGCCAGCCAGCAACTCTGATGGTGGGGTGATGAAAGTGGTATATTATTGGAATTAGCATGGCAGATTTAATTTAGGATGCTAAATGGCAACATTTTCATTTTTGCTGCTGATATAGGTAGAAGGTAAATGGAGGTGCTTTAGTTATATGCAGAGCCACTGGAATTATTTGGTAGAAAAAGATCAAATTATGAGGCAGGGTTGACCAATTTATGTGGCAAGAATAGTTCAACTAAGCATTTACAACGCCAGTAGCTGTAACTTTCGCAAATGCGCGATCTATTGCTTTTTCTCTTTCTTTTCACACTTTTCATTTTATCCTCTTTATCTTTCATCCGCTAGCTTTCTTCCCTTTTTTCTTTTGCCTCACACATTTGCCCTATTTCTTCCCCTAGTAGTGTTTTCATTTTCTTGATCTTTCTTTCCCTTCTTTCTTTTATTTCTTTGCAACCCCTTCTCTTTCTTCCTTTTGTCTGTTGTATTCCTTTCACTTGTCTTTTTCTGCCCCATCCTCTTTCACTCCTGAGGCCTAGTTATCAACGGAGCAACAGGTGCAGTGGTACTGGGTCCCAGAGACCAATGGACTTCACTAAACTCTAATTACTGCTGTATTTTCCTACTGAAATTGCAGTGAACTATTTTCCTTTCTTATTCCAGGGCCCATCTGTTACTACGCCACTTGTCCTCTTCATCTTTACTCCTGACTCCCTCTTTCCTTTCACCCTTTCACCCTTTTTGTTCTGGTGTTTTTAGCATTACACTCTAATGGCAAAACTTTATTTCTGATAAAGGTTTATGTGATAATTTTAGATGTTTTAGGATAGAGGAAGAAGGTAAATGGAAGTGCTTTAGTTAAGTGCTGGGCCACTGGAATTATATTACGGGAAAAGACAAAATTATGATGCAGGGTTGACCAGTTTATGTGGCAAGAAAAGTCAAGTTATGAATTAACAAAGCCAATAGCTCTAACTCAAAAAATGTGAGACCTATTGCATTGCAAATGTTTGTTTTTTGGAAGGGAACGCCTACCTTGTATTTCATTGTCGAAATGAAGCAGAAGGTGTGTTGGCCCTTCAGGAAAATTAGGCTAACTCATATATTTTGACGCTAGACGGGTCTATCGTCAAAATTTAAACATGGAGTTAAGTTAGTGCCGCTTTAGCGTAAAAAAAATGATGCTAATGTGGCGCTAACTTTCCATAAATATGGGCCCTAATGTTCCAAAAAGGTATACCCCCTCCCAGTAGACAACTGGGCTGGGAAGTATACAGCTTGGGGAGGAGGTGGTCTCAGTTAGCTTTGAGGAGCAGACAGAGATTACCATAGTGTCTCTAGGGGATAAGGAGATGGTTCCAAAAGCCCATATGCCTATAAATACTTCTAAATATAGGCAATGGATCACCATCATTGGGCAATGGGTGGAGACCCTGAGGGACACAGGAGCCAGCATGACTATTGTGAGGTGTCAGTTGGTGTCCTCAGAGAAGGTCCTTCCTAACACATTCCACTGAGTCATAGTCACATAGTTGCGAAAGTCATCTACCGGTGGCTCTGGTTCTCCTTGAGTGGGGTGGCGTCTCGAGTTTTCTAAAAGTAGCTGTGAGCCCTACCATGCCTGTAGATTGTCTGTTGGGTAATGACCTATAACACACTATCTGGAAAGAGGTAGAGCTCGGATCACACTTGGAGATGTTGGGATTGCCTCAGTGGGTCTGTGTGACCGCAAGATCCATGGATGCCTGGGAAGGGAGTCAAGGGAGCCTCAAGCCTGCAAAAATGGCTCAGGCAGCTGCCAAGAAGAGTAAGGGCAAGGGGTGAAGGAAAGCAAACCCTGAGATTCCTACAGTCTAGGTTGATAAGGCACCAAAGAAGGATACTCTTTAGCCTACTGGGTTGGACATTGCTGACCTGGGTGACCTACCAGATCTTGCTGGATGGCAGTTTGAGGGTGGGCCCACCATGGAGGAATTCTGCAAAGCACAGAAAGAGTGCCCCACCCTAGAGTGATTGAGGCAGCACGCTGAGCTTGGACCTCTGGAGATCACCTTATCTATTGGGAAATCAAACTCCGTTACAGTGAGACTAAGGTTCCTGGGGCAGCATGTGTGCTAGTAGTGCCTCAGTGTTATCACATCATCCTGTTGGCAGATTATCTAGAGGAAGACAATAACTTTGCCAGACTTGTTTACTTCTATTGGCCCCAGATGAAGATGGCCTCAGATGCATTCTGTACGTCCTGTCCCACCTGCCCGGCCAGTGGGAAGCTGGGGAAAAGGTGAAAGGTACCCTGATCCCATTACCTGTCATGGACATTAGCATTGTTGGTCCCCTAGACCTCAAGACAGCTTTAGGCAGCAGGTCCATCCTGGTCATGGTGGACCACATCTCCCGCAACCCAGAAGCCATCCCTCTGAGGTCGGTGACTGCACCTGTGGTGGCCAGGGCTCAAATGGGGATTTTTACCCTTGTGGGGTTTCCCAAAGAGATAGTGTCGGACAGAGTCACGAATTTCATGTCAGCCTGAATGACATCCACGTGGGATGAGTGTGGAAAAACTTACAATTTCTCCATATCCTATCATCCCCAAACCAACAGCTTGTGGAGAGAGTCAACAAGACCCTTAAAAGCATGATAATGGGCCTACCTGAGCCCATGAGGCTTAAGGGGGACATCCTCCTGCCATGCATAGCATTTGCTTAGAGAGAGGTACCACAGAAGGGGGTTAGGTTTAGCCCCTTCATACTCCTCTATGGCCACCCTCTTATGGGACCATCCAGCCTTGTAAGGGAAGCTACCAGGAATCTCCCTCAGGATGTGGACAGCTACATGCTGGCCCTTCACAACTAGATACAGCACTTCTAGCTAAAGGTGAAAGACAATGTTGAGGCCAGTCAAAAATTCATAAACCTCTGGTATGACCAGAAGGCCACTCTGGTATAGTTTTAACCTGGCCTAAAGGTGTGGGTTATGGAGCCTGTGGAGCCCAGAGCTTTCCAGAACTGCTGGACAGACCCATATAAGATGAAGGAGCTGAAGGGGACCTTCACCTACCTGGTGGATCTCCAAACCCACAGAAACACCTTAAGGGTGCTCCACATATACAGGCTCAAATCCTACTTGAAGAGAGGAGAAGTCAACATGTTCCTGGAAACAGGTAAAGGGGTGGAAGAGGAAAGTAAACCTCTCCTTGCTTGAGCTCTTAACTGCACAGGAGCATGATGGGTCAGTGGACGGTGTTAACCTCTCCCGTACTGCGACCCCAGATCAGCAGGATGACTGTCACCAGTTGTTGGGGCAGTTTACCTCTCTGTTCTCTCTCACCCCAGGGCTCACACATTTGTGTACCCATGACATAGACACTGGAGAGAGTCCACCTGTCAAAAATAAAATTGACAGGCTGTCAGATAGGGTGAGGGCCAGCATCACAGAGGAGGTCTCCAAGATTCTTGTGTTAAGGGTGATTGAGCCCTCCAACAGCCACTGGTCGAGCCCCATGGTGCTGGATCCCAAGGCTACCCACCAGGCACCACTCCAGAACTCAGAGGACTCAATTTGGTTACTAAGACTGACGCACCCACCATCCCCCAAGCTGATGACCTCATAGATAAGCTGGGTAATGGCAAGTTTCTCATTATTTTTGATTTTACATCAGAGTACTGGTAGATTGCCCTGACTGAGAAGGCAAAAGCGAGGTCTACATTCTTGACCCCAGAAGGTCACTTCTAGTATAAGGTTATGACCTGAGGCTTTAAGGATGCCCCTGCCAACTTTCAGAGGTTGGTCAACAGGGTTGTAGCTTAGAAAGAGGCATTCTGTGCCACCTACCTAGACGATAAAGCTGTCTTCAGCTCAAGCTCGAGCTCAAAGGAACACCTGCACCACCTCCAGGAGGTTCTTCAGTCTCTGCAGCAGGTTGCTCTGACTATCAAGGTCAGTAAGTGCCTGAGAGGGCACAATTCTCTGATGTATCAGGGCCACATGCTAGGCAGAGGCAAGGTGCAGCCCTCTCCAGGTCCAGATTGAGGCAATCCTGGCCTGGCAACCTCCTAAAACACAGACTAAGGTGAGGGCCTTCCTTGATCTCACAGGATATTATATGCGGTTTGCTAAGGGATCTGGCACCATTGTTGCCCCCTTAGCAGAGCTGACTTCTAAGAAGGAGACCAGAAACATGGTCTGGACAGAGACCTGCCGAAAGCCTTTGAAACCCTCAAGGAGGCTATGTGTACAGCACCTGTACTCAAGGTTCCAGACTTCTCTTAGGAGTTTATTGTGCAAACACTTCAGAGCATGGCATAAGAGCTGTCTTAGCAGAATTAAATGAGGAGGGCCTAGACTGAGACCATACCTGTGGGTTCAGAAAGACCACCAGACTCTCAGATGGCTCATGCAAATGAGGGGTGAAAATGCCAAACTGCTGAGATGGTCCATCTCCCTACAGAGCACAGACTTTACAGTGGAACACCATTCTAGGTCAGACCACACCAATGCTGATGGTCTACCAATGTTCTTCCACCTTAGTGATGACACCCCCCAAGAGATGGTTAGTCCTCCCCACTTTTACTTGGGGGAAAGAGGGAACTCATTTTAGACCGGTCAGCCTTATGGTGGTCTTCCCCCAAACATTACCCCATTCAACCAGCAACCCAAGTTCTTACATAACTGAAGTGCTGCAAGGAGGGTGGTGGGTTATAAGCTAATGTTATCAATGACATGTCAATGTATTGTTGCCTAAAGATATGTTTGAATGTTGTGTTTCTGTCACAGCATCTTTCAGGATATTTTCCAAACTTAAATCTGTTTGACTGGACTCAGGAGGACTGCTGAAGGAACAGTCGCCCTCATTTACAACAAAGTGGCGCAGGGATGCGCCATGTTTACAAATATATGGCGCACTTCTGTGTTTTCCCTAGTGCAGGCATTAAAAGTAACTGCCTAGCACCAACGCAGGTACCCTTGCACCACAGTGCAAGGGTGCCTTCATTGCAGGGAATAATTGTTTATGTGCAGGAAGGGACACCTTCCTCCACATAAACAATCAATTATGGTGTTTTGCTCTTTCTATGTGTGCTTCAGAATGCTGCACATGTAGAAAAAGCAAAAACGAGGAGAAATAAAAGGATTTCTCCTCATTGTGCCATGCTAACTCCACCCTGTGGGTGGTGTTAGCTTTTGGCTCTGCCTCGGGTTTACGATTCCTCATAAATCTGGGGCAATGTCAAAAGCAATGGGTGTGGCAGTGCAACACCCACAGCAACACCAATTGCATGCCCCTTTCACACCAAGTGATGCATGTCAAGGGGCCGTATTTACAAGGCTGTGTTAAGCCACTAAAAGTGGGCTAACGCCACCTTGTAAATATGGCTCAGGGCAGTGTGCCACCAGAGTGTCACTATAAGTGACGCTCCAGTGGTGCAAGGGCCTCATAAATGAGGCCCTGTGTGTGCTGTTTCTCTGTGATATTAGAAATAAACCTTGGGTTTTATTGATTTGTCTATGGAACCTGCTACTCAGGGGACTGTTCAATATTAGATGCTATAATTATTCTATCAAACGGATGTCCCTTTACTGTTAGGTTTGGCCAACTTTTCCAATGCAACAAAATGTCATATGCCAACTGATTCTGTACAGCATGTTTCCTGTAAACATACAACATAGTAATTGGGAACATTTCCGATAATAGTCTGCAATGATGTCCCACATATAAAGATAATATTTACAATTTATGAACTGTTGGCTCTGCTATTGCAACACTATCAGGACAAGGAATCTTATTTCAGTAATAGAATGCACTAAATTGAAAACACTTGTAAATGCTAACAGATACTATGTTTCAGAATGTGACAGAGTCTTCTCACGCATATTAAGGGGCATATTTAAGCGCTCCTAGCACCACCTTAGCGCCGCCATAACGTCATTTTGTGATTGTAAGGCAACATTAAAGTGGCTTTTTCCCTGCACCATATTTACAAAGTGGTGCAATGCATGCAGCCCTTGCACCACTTTATGCTTGTGCCAGGCATAATGTATGCAAGGAGGGCATTCTGGTGCTAGGAGGCCCGCAAAAATGGCACAGTGACACTTAACCGATTTCACTGCGCAATTTTTGGCATAATTTTTAGCGTCTGCTCAGAGCAGGCATTAAAATGACGCTTCCATAGAAACCCATGGGTCTCCTTGCACTTTGCTACACTAGCGTCAAATTGTTTGATGCTAGTGTAGCAATGTGCCACAATAGTGTAAAAAATGTTGATGCTATTTTGCTAACGACCGTCATGTTGCACAGTATTATAAATACGGCGCAAACATAGTGCTGTTAGATGCCAGTGGGGGTGCGCAAAAAACGTGGCGCATCAGCTCTGATGCTCCACTTTTTCTTAAATATGGACCTAAGTCTCATCTAATGCATGATTTTTAAGACCATTATTTCAATGGCTCTGCATGTGCTTCAATGGTTAGGGCTGAATCAGAGCTGTAAATATGTTGGCTTGCCCACCTGTTTTTTTAATAGTTTGGCTTGACATTAGTTACATTTTGGCAAAACAAATGAACTGTTGCAGACACAAGAGGATCTTTCCAGTAATGAATTCGATTAGGGTAATGTCATTCAACATCCCTGGCAATCCATTCAGTGGCCAGCTGTTGATAAGATTCTGGGGGTATATTTATGTAAAAGTGGTGCATCATTCAATACTGCGAACCATGGCAGTTGTGTCCACATTAGCATCATAATTTATGGAGCTAATATGGTGCTTTGCTGGATAAGCGACATAAATTATGGCACTAATGCAGCAAAGCATGGGGATTTCCATTGTTTTCAATGGAAGCGTCATCTTAAAGCCTGTCTTAGGCAGGCATTAATAATGATGCTAAAAATGGTGCAGTGAAATCTAGTAAATTTCACTGCGGTATTTTTATGGGCCTCCCTATGTGGGAATGCCTTCCTTGCATACATTATGCATGGGCAGGCATAATGTGGTGTAAGGGTTTACAAAGTGTGGCAAGGCTTGCATTGAGGCACTTTGTAAAAATGTTACTTGTGAAATGTCACTTTAACACCACATTTGCGTAAAAGAAGTGATGCAAATGTGGCGCATTGGTTATCATAAATAGGCCCCTAAGTTTCTGGCAGCTCTGCGGCTCCTGCAATGGGCAGTTGTTGAAATGCAAACTGAGCACGTGGCTTTAGCAAAGCCAATAGCTGTGACCTATAACTAAAAATACAAGTTAGACATATTTGCTTTGCCATTATTTGTTCTCCTTTATAATGGTCTTTGTAGGGCGGTCGGTGGTAATTTTTACTTTGAAGTCCCTTCTTTCCTTTCAGTAAACCAGCTAATTCAGGAATATGAAGTAAACGATAAAAGTAAAATATTACTTACTATGAAACGTGATTTTCTACTAGAAGTGTATTTTTGGTTTTTGTCAAGTAGCATTAACGACAATTACCACTAGGTGGCACAACTCGATATGAAATAAGATCCTTATGCTGCTAGCTCATTTTAAAACTAGAACAGCATGGAAGTTGAAAGAGCAGTCGTACCCTATAATAATAAGGCACTGCTATGTGCGGATGGTCACATCTCGGCAGCGCTGTAATGCAAGGACTGTGAGCTACGAAACTGAAATGCCAAGTGTGTCTAAAGTCATGCAGTTTGAGAACAAATACCGGAGTCAGGGTACGGTATTTTGATATGTATTGGTTATCATTTACACATTAATACATACAGTATTTGACCGAATATGCATATTGCCACATGTTTATACATTGTTGATCATATTGCACAATTAAAGTTTGTGGTACAATCAAGTTTAGATATGGCTTCATAAGCTAGTAGTAACAACGGTGCTAGGATAGGTAGGTAATGCCGCTAAACTTTAGCCCCCTGACAACAGGGGCTTTCAGTACCAGTTTGGACCATCAGCGAAATCTCCTACAAACTGCTAGTTAATGCAATAAAAAATTGTAGAAACACATCGCAAACAGTTGTATCAATCTGCCTGCTTCACGCATGTGTGAACCAAGAGACAAGTCCCCGAAGATCCCTGAATGAGGGCTGCCTACAATCCAGATTAACGGGCCACAAAGCAAAAAGGTGGGATGTCTGGAGCTCTAGGAAGCCTAGGCCCCCGGCACTAGACTGCAACAGTTCCCAACACTGCACTGGGCGAATAGCCTTTACTGTTGGCTTAAAATGCATACCTCCCATTGAAGGAGCTGACAGTCTTTTATTCCACCGGGCATTTCCCCAGTGGGCGGGAGCTCTTGGAGGCTGGGTTTGAAAGCCCAGGGCCACTCCTAGGCCCATATTTATACTTTTTTAGCGCCACATTTCCATCGCAAAAGCGGCACAAACTTCCAAAATACAATTGTATTTTGGAAGTTTGCACCGCTTTTGTGTCAAAAAATGACGCAAATGCGGCGCTAAAAAAGTATAAATATGGGCCAATTGTATTTTGTAAGTTTGCGCTGCTTTTGCGTCAAAACATGGCGCAAATACAGCGCTAAAAAAGTATAAATATGGGCCCAAGTGTCTCTGTCACTTTCCCCATCTTCGTGAAGTGAATTGCAGCAGGCCTCAAAAGAGAGAAGGGGGGACGAAGATAGGAAGAAACCGATCAGAGAAGAGAAAGGAAGGATAGAGAATGGATGGGTTGACAGAGAGGGACTCTACGAAAAGATGAAGGGAGTGGGCTGGTATGAGCATTTTTGCCAAGGCTGCTTTTTGGTTCCCCATTTCAGCCTTGCCTATCGGCCTATGGAATTAAAACAAAGAGCATGCCACGTTTACTGTCATATTTTGATCCAAAGCTGTTCAAGGAATGCAGATTTACATAGAATATACTGCGTGTCCTGGTTCCAGCTGTGGAATGATACACTTCAGCACTGAGGAGCACATTTACTAATATTTCATGCTACGGAATGCATCAAGGCAACAAGGAAAAGGGGAAATCCAATGTTGCTTCTGCTTTTTTCACGTGATCACTTTATGGCCCATATTTATACTTTTTTAGTGCTGCATTTACGTCATTTTTTGACACTAAAGTGGGGCAAACTTACAAAATACAATTACATTTTGTAAGTTTGCGCCGCTTTGCATCAGAAAATGACACAAATGCGGCACTAAAAAATGTATAAATATGGGCCTAAATCTGAAACAAACAAGGCAAGACACGTCTCACATGGGTGGCAGCTTCTCTGGATGCCGTCACCCTTCCTCATGGTAGTCTACATTTTGTCAACCTAGAAAATTGAAATTCTCATCAAAGCTAAATGAGACACAGTGACTGAAGTACCATTTTTGAGTTTGAATGCACGTTCCTTCAAGTAGCTCCATATTAATTTTACAAAATAATGACAGACCTAATTACGCAAATCTCTGAAGTTACCTGAATAATCCATATAAAAGAAAATCTGCAAAACATCCGCTCTGCAACATCATCATTGAATAAAATGTTGGGTGCACTGAACAGAAGTGCAATTGTATGCTGAATACACTGCACCATTCACCAGTGCTGTATCTCACATTTTCAGACCTAAGCCTTTGTTATGTCCATGTACGACTCATTTAATTTGACCCAATAAAATTTGCAACACTGGTTTCCATTTCTTACTGATTAACACAAATCATTTCGTAGGGAACTTTTCCAGTGTTAAAAAAAAACAAATCTACACAGATTTATATAAATGACATGTTAATTTGAAATTCAAATAGCAGGATGTATTTCCACTCCTCTTTAATATTTAATGCCTTTCCCTATCTATCTATCTATCTATCTATCTATCTATCTATCTATCTATCTATTCATTAATGTATGTGTGTGTGTGTATCTATAAGAACAAACAGAGGTACACTGTTCCTCAAGGCAGAGGTAGTCAAGGAGACCTGAAATATCAGGAGCAAGATCCCTCAAGCATCACACTGTATGGATAATATCATCATCGGGAACTGCTCCTCGCCAGGCCGGCGGTGCAACGCCTGACGGGCTCCCATAAGGGGGCAACAAGCCGTACTGTTCTGATAGTGACTGGTGAGTTCAAACTATCGGGACAGATATGCCCACATTCAGGCACCAGCGAAAAGGAGAGCACAGAAAAATGAGTTAAAATTGGTTATTCATCACTATATATCTCATAATTTTAATCAATATTACGGGATGAAGACCAAGATTAAAACCAGAGGAAAGTAGTAAATTGAGTGTTAATGCTCAATTACTTTCAAAGAGCAAAGTATCAAAGAGGAATATCACACTAGGAATCCTCTAAAGCTGAGGTCAACATGTTTCGCGTCGTACGTTCCCTATGGATCCAATGACGCTTCATCAGGACCATTAACTCAAATCAAGAATCAGCTCTTCTCCAAGTGGACAAAAAGACACAATATAAGAAAGTAAAAGAAATATGTGTGTACCGGTCACTTACATTGAAGTAAACTGGCTAAGTCTAAGTCAGGTCGCCCATCCCCAAGTCGGAAACAAGCTCCTTGGTAAGCACGTTCCAAGGACTCAGCTTGTTGTAGCGGGGCGCCGGTCCATCGTCAGAGACCTACCCTCCGGGAACGGCTAACCGAATAATATGTATATACATGGGAATATATATATATATAGATATATATATTTGTCTACACGTACGTATCATCTCTCCTTCTCTCTTCTTCGCATGCCTTCGCTCTCTTTTTCCCTTCTAATTCTTCTCCTCTCTACATCTGTAATCCATCCACATCTCTCATTCCTTCTCTGTGGAACATGTGAAAAATACTCAACAGCTAATGCATAAATGCACCTACATTAATCTCCATAACACTTGGTCCTCGTTTGTTTTCTTTTTTACTCTTAAAAAGTTACTATAACTTAAACTTATGCCGGTAACAAATGACATAAATGGGACCACTTTAAGAAGTGCACTGCATCATTGACTATGGTAGTGACCCTTTCAGAAACAAGTGAAATAGCCTTCTGCAGAAAACGTTACTGAAAATCGCAGTTCTTTGATAAAGGAAATGTGAAGTTTAGGTGTTGGAGTGTGTCTTTGAGTGCCTTGCCTGACTCAAGAATGTCATCAATTCCAGAGTGCTTCATCAAGTCTAATTTGTCACACATCTATGGAAACTGCTTATTTCATTGCACCATTAGTGTCGTCAGGTAAATGTAAACATGGATGAATGAAGAGGTTTGCGAGGTGCGTACAGTAATAGCAGTGCAATTTTCAAACTTCAAACAGCCAGATTTACTGTAACATATCTATAAAATGGCATCCTTCAAAATTGTGACCTTTGGCCTTGATGTGGTCACTGACAGGCTACAAGTGCAAAGGCTGTGCTTTCAATTTCAGGCTGGTCAACTCTGCACGCTAGAACACTAAAATTGTAGATGTCGCTCTAATATAGCTATATAGGCCGCCATTTTGGGCTATACCAGCCATTAAAGGCTGAGCCGAAGGCAAGGGCCTTTAACAAGGGAGCACCCAGCTACGAAGGGCTCTAAGGCTATTAGAACATTCTGCCACTAGAGGGCAGATTGTGCTAATAAATAAAAGAAAAGTCTCACAGCTGTGAACAAAAACATTGGAATGTTGGCGCTGGGGCTTCAACCGGCCATTAGAAGCCCAGAGCACTCTATTGTTTTCAATGGAGCTCCCAACATTCGAATGTTCTAATATACTTTGCAGCCGCAGCTCGCAGCTCCTAAAAGGGGCGGGCGGGTGTGGCGCAATGGGGAGGGGAAGAGGGAGACAGATGGAGGCGGGAGGGATACATTAAATTATTTTATTTTTTTAAATAAAAACTTACCTTAACCCACCGTGTACTGCTCCTCCGTCTCCTCTGCTGCAGGCACAGGCTCCCAGCCTGCCCTGCGCCAATCATGACCCTGCTCAGCGCAGCGTCAGGATTGGCTGGGAGCACTTAGCCGGGGCGCTCCCAGGCAGACTGGGAGCCTGTGTAGACTCTCTCCAGCCCGGCAACAGCGCATGTGTGTTTGGCCAGACCAAGACGGCCGCCAAACACATATGTGCTCTGAGGGAGAGTGCTGAGCACGTCACCCCCTTGGCCCCGCCCCTTTCAGAACGAAAGGATAATAAACATTGTTTATTATCCTTTCATTCTGAAAGGTTTGCAGCTTCTGCTGCTGGCGGGGGGTGACGCTCCTCCGCCCATATGGAGGAGCCGCCTCTGATACATGAGCCACAAAGCCACATGGATCTCATGAAAGCTGTCTGCTGACTTCAATATGCTCCAGAACCTGAACCAGGTTACCCATTGTACATGTTGACAAGTTGTGGCCTGACAAGTGCACCAATTCATCATTAAATTAAAATTGTAACCCTAAAGTTTGGGCAATAATGGAATTCGGAACTCCTGTGGAGTAGACGTCTGCAATATTCATGGTGCGTTTATTGTGCCTATCCTCATGGTAGCCTTGTAGTTCAAGGCTCCCATAAGTGAATGGCATGTGTGCCAGGGGCAGCTCTCACTTCAGTCCACTATGAATGATGTATGCTCCAAGGTTTGCACAGATTTTGCACTGGCGACACCTACCTGACTGCATATTCTATGCACCACAAGCAATAACTTTTGGCAATGCAAACGTTCTATTTAAGAATTAGCACAGACAAAATCTGTGCTTTTTTCCAGACTTGTATTAGTACAGAAAATTAAAAATATTTTGTGGATAATACCCAGAATAATTTGAAAGTTAATGAATACATTAAGGGGCATATTTAGTAGTCCCTAGTGCCACCAGAGCGTCACTTTTAGTGATGCTCTGGTGGGCGTTATGCACTGCACCATATTTACAAGGTGGTGTTAAGTCACTTTTTGTGGCTTAATGCCACCTTGTAAATACAGCCCTTTCTCACACAGCGCTTTGCGTGGAAGGGGCGTGCAATGGTGTTGCTGTGGGTGTGCCACAGCAACACCCATTACATTTTAACGCTGCCCCAGATTTACGAGTTTCCGTAAACCTGAGGCAGTGTCAAAATCTAGTGCAACAAGGAGAAAAGCTTTAATTTCTCCTAGTTTTTTGCTCTTTCTATGTGTGCTGCATTCTGCAAGCATTGTGTTGGCTCATGGCAGCAAATTCATCACCGGTGCAGGGGAAAATACAGGGTTGCGCCGTATTCTATTAAATACGGCACATCCCTCCATTGTGAAAATGATGTTGCAGCAATGCGCACCGTCATATCCCCTTAAATAGGTCCCTTAATATATATGGATGGTCATGTTTCAAATGAGGGAAGACTGGCATCCAAATTTTAACTGGTAGTAGTCTGCTATTAGACTATGTTTCACTATTTAATGGTTGTGATGGTAAAACATTGCAACCAATATTATTATTTTATGTTCATTAATGCACAAGGAAGCATTGTACAAAACTATATCTTAAAAAGGTAGCCTGGTTAAAAATTCCAACAAATTATCCTGTTTAAAGGCAATTGCACGACTCACAGATCTTTTACTGTGAGCAGTTGTGTCTTGCTCTTGCCTTAGATGTAAATTTCTCCAAAATGTACACGCCACATTCTCAAATAATTTTCTGTGAGCAAATGTGTCTTACACCAAGTTTAGATGTGACTTACTTGTATATTTCTAAGAATAACAAATTCCTACGTATGGTTAAAAAATGTTTGTGATCTGCAAAGCTTTTTCCCATGATGAACCATCAGTGAATCAGCAAAGAAGCTTGGTTCATTTTCTTTTTAGAACACTGCAAACTGGGATTTCAAAATTGGTTAGAAAAAGTGTCAACGTTTGGAGCTCTAATGACATCTTCCAGAGACAGCAGCAAATTAATGCCCTGAATTATATGATGTTGTTTCTATTCGTGAAAGCTGCCAAAATATGAGCGTTTGGTATTAAAAAGAGTAGAATTAAATGTGTGTCTGGATGCATGTACACAGAATTTTGGGTGCAACTGGCAGCCAGAAAATATGTTTGTATACTCCTATGTATTTCTGAGGAAATCCCATGTTTTTGCTTTACTTAGCTGCTGAAAACCTCAAAGTTCAGTGAAAACTAAGACAACAACGATTTTTAGATTTTTATGTACCACTTTATGTGAGCAGTTGTCCACTTTGTCTTCCCTTTAGGAGAAGGGTACAAGTAGTTTGACAGACTATAGCTTTTGAATTGTCCAGAAACAAAGACAGTCAACATCTCTATTCTTTCCACGTTCCACAGCTCAGTGGATTTTGGAGTCAGTGGTGTTCACTGAGGGACACTCCTTAACAAAAACTGTCCAAGGATATGAAATTGTAGATTGGCCCTTTTTACCAGCAAACACAAAAACATAAGTGACTGAGAACCGTGAGTCTAACAAAGAGACACTAAAAAAATAAGTGATTGAGAACAGTCCTTCTTATAAAGAAATACCAAAAAAATGTGATTGAGAACTGTGCGTTTTACAAAGAAATGCCAAAAGAAGAGATTGAGAGCTGCCCTTCTGAACAAGAAACACCAAAATATAGGTGATTGAGAATGGTCTTTCTTGTCAAGAATGCCAAAAGGCAAGTGATTGAGAACTGTCTTCTTACCAAGTAATGTGAGAAGTGATTGAGAAGTGTCCTCCTTATCAAGAAGTGTCAAGTAGTAGGTGATTGAGAACTGCCCTTCTCACCAAGACACACCAAAAGATAGGTGATTGAAAAACATGTTTTTTTTACCAAGAAACATCATAAGTTAAGCGATTGAGAATTGTTCATCTTACAAAGAAGCACCAAAAAGTAAACCGATTGAGAACTTTCTTTCTGACCAAGAAATACTAATAGCACAGTGAATGAGAAAGAAGAAACAACAAAAGATAAGTATTTGAGAACCATCCTTCTCCCCATCCCAAGAAATATCAGTAGATCAGTGATTGAGAACTCCCCTTCTTACCAAGAAACATCAACAGATAATTTAAGAACTGTCATTCTTAACAAAAAGTACCAAAAGATAAGTGACATATGTTCTGTATCTCACTTTGCCTATATTTGAACTTCATTTGAGCTAATCTTTAAATAAATGCATATGTTTTCAACTTGAAATAGTTCTGGTCCTAATTTGCAAACATATATTGGAAAATATTATCATACATTAATTTAACACCATATTGAAGTAAACTTGGAACTCATTCGCATGTCTTTTTCCTACTGATTGAATTAGCCCAGTTTAAAGCAAAATGCCTTGTCTATCATTCCCATACTTGAGGCATGTGACAGCTGTGAAACAGTAGGAATCCTTAAGGATGTGAAGATGCTAGTACTGTCCAGCTTGAGGAGAGTTTTTTACAGGAGAAGGTTAAGGGTCAGAAGGGAAAAGAGATGGAATCAACCAAATACCAAAGCTAGTGGCCTGCGTTTTGTAAATATTAAATTTGTAAAGTCAACAAATGAATTTATTGACTTTCTCACATAAACAACTATTTCAGAGGTATTTAAATTTAAAGTAAAGTTGACAGGGGAGTTTTAATATGTTGATCAAAATGTTATTTGTCAAAATACCACCTGTAGCAAAACAAAATATATTACGTGGTGTAATCTGGTCTGGTAATAATTTGAAGTACTGCACAATCTACTCCTGACAAACTAAAACACTGCAACAGCTGATAATCTTGGAAAAATTCAAACACCACAAGCACAATACTGTACATGTGGTACAACCCATTGTGTGTCGAGTCAGATCCAGGAGAACAGAAAGCAGGTTTCTAGAAAAAGTCTCATTATTATAGTAAAACACCCTGAGGTTATTAGTAGTCTATGATGATTCCACAAAAATCCAACGATTGGATTCAGAACTTTTCATTGTGCAAATTATCATACAATAGTCCACCTATAGACATACATTAATTACTGCACAGATCATCTCAGCAGAACACACAAATATTATATAGTCTAGTGCACAAAGCAATACATCACTTCAAATACAAATGGGAATTCCTTCCCTTTACACTGCATTGCATGAATGCACGTGGTATATTCACAAAGAAGTGATGCAATATCGCACAGCACTTACATATGCTGCACTCCATTGAGTCAAAAGAAGTGAGCAGAGCAGTGCCATGTCTTCCATGACACAGTGCTGTGATTCGCTCTCCTCCTGCACTGTCGCTGCTTTGGGTGGTTGCATGGGAATGACCATGAACCGTCCACGGGACATCATAGCACTACTTTGCATTACAAACATTTTTTGCAGTGCAAAAAAAATAACTATCAATACAACAATTTGCGCTGGTTTGCGTAATTTTTCTAATCATATCTGGTGCAAAGTGTTAGTAAGTATGGCCCCAAGTGTCCCCCCAACTTATCAGCATATTCACTAAGATGTAACCCCCAACTTCATGTCATCCCCACATACTATTAAAATGACCAAATCGAAAGGTGCTTTACTGCCATCTTTTTACTTTGGCAAAATACAGTCAACACTCCACAAGACATATGTACGTATCATCAGCATTATCTCATCACACCATACTCTCCTAACGGCACATTGCAGCAAGCCCCCAGTGCATTCGCAAGATCAAGCAAGAACCTGCAATCAGACCTTTCGGGCAGTGGTATCATCATTTTCAGTGTCCTAATCACCCTCTGCTAAATCTCCTCAACTTTGGCTCCTTCCTGGATTGATACAAGTTTTTACTTCTCTTCGTCTTTAAGAATGACTGGGACTTGAAAACATTAAAGATTATCTTTCTCCATATCTTGCTTTTTATAAACTTTATTCATCTAAGCTGGTCTCCTACAGCTACTTTATATAGGTTTGTTCCATCAAAAATTATTTACATTACTTCTCTTTATCTGAACCATCGTCTCGGACCTCACTATGTGCTGAGGACTTTCATTCTTATTTTACCAAAAACACTCAGTTAATATATGCTTCCTTGTCTCTCGTGTCCCATCTGCCTCTCCTCTGACTTAGTCTTTTAACATTTTCCTGTGTGTTTCCCATGTCCGACTCTGATAAAACCTCATCGTGGATATTCTATTTATAATGGTTCCCTGACTGACCCACCTTCCTGCTCTTATTGGTAATGTACTTGTATTTATACAAGTTCTCTCATTTCAGCCTATTTTTAACTTTTTTCTATCACTGGGATCATTCCTGAATCTTTTAAATCCCTAATCCCTCTGGTTCTATTAAGAAAGCCATCGTGTTGTTTGAACCGTCCTTACTTTCTGTTTCTACTTCAAATGTGTCATCAGATACTTTCTGCTATTCTTTTCCCACTTAGTGCATCTGAAGCGTTCCAGATGGTGGGTCACATTACTTCGTCTGCAGTAATATCCTAGAGTATGTCTGCCATGGATTCAGAATGGTTCTAATCTTCTATTTCAGAGCATACCTTTCACTTTCTTGGAAGAGTTCTCAATGTGTACCTAAGAAGCTTCACTACGGTGTTCTCCTTCGTTCTGTTTTATATCTTTTATTGTTTGTATGTAAAAGATCCCCCTTTTTTTGTTATTCAAGCTTTAAAATGCAATACTCACTTCTAGACTGAGATTGTGCAAATATGCTTCTCTCGTCCTTCTTTCTCAGATTTACTTCGTACACAAGCCCCCTCGGCTTTCTTAGAACAACATAGAATGGGATGATGAACTTCCCTGGTTCTGCTCCCATTCAATACGTTTCCCCGTGTTCGCTTGTATCTTACTACCTTTGCGTCCTTGTGGTCACTTAACACGAATAACACTAGGCCAGTGTGTTCAGTTGCAAAGGTCTGTCTTCCACATTATTGATTTCACCAAAGTAGGAAGTCTTTATTTCAAGGAAGAAATCACTCTTTCTACTAATGTTCCTTCCCTTAAACTGTACTTTATTTCTTGATGTTCCTTACCTACATACTGAACTGTTTCCTTACCAACAGTACAGAATTCAAGCGCGTAATCTTGTTTCACATGTTCACCTCAGAAGCCGGCACACGTACAACCACTGCACAGACTGCTAATTTACCTTTCTTTGATTTGTGGTTATGATTATTCACTTGTTTGTTTCTCCGTATCTCTCTTCCTGTGTTTCTGTGTGTGGTCCACCCCCATATCATTACTTCTCTGCTCTTTGTCTTTTATCAGCCCCATTCTCCTGGTACTGACTCCTAGGCCTGATTAAAGATGTTGGCGGAGGCAATACTCTGTCTCAGACGTGACGGATATCCCGTCCACCATATTATGATCCCTATAGAATAGAATGAGATCAATACGGTGCACAGGATATCCGTCACGTTTGTCACAGAGTATTCACCTCCACCAAGAAATAAATCAGGACCTTACTCTGCTCAATTGTGCTTTTAGCACCCAAAACCCTGATACACACTCTTGATTTTTGCACAACTTTCTTCCTTGTTAACTAATTTCACCTATGCCTAATGGAATATATCCTTGCCAGAGCCTACCAAGTGGAGACATCCTGCCAATTATGTCAAAGTGCACCCAGTGGTCCAATGGCGCCGGCCTTCTAGCAGCAGCCTACTGTATCACATCCTTGAGGCACATCTATTCATTTTACCCAACTGAAAATAGAATTTAACAAAAACTAGGCTTATGTGCTAGATTTTGCTCTTAAAGATAAATGATGGCTTTCAAGAAGTAAATGTCAGTCTATATTATGAGACTTCAGAAGGATTATATGGTATTTATTAAGGGTTAGTCGTAGTGCTTTGTATGTTTTTTTCATGTGCTTGTATTGGTACATGTAATTCACTTGTATTCATGTCTTCCGTTAAATATTCCTTTCAAAATATATTTATTAATTCCACAATTACAAACTGAAAGGCTGTGTACCAGATTCACAAACATTTTTCCCAAGAGTATTCCAGTTTTAATCCTGGAACTCCAGCTTTAAGCCATATCCACACCCAAAGTAAGACACAACTACTCACAGAAAATCTTTGGACACCTATAAAGAGTAATATTTGCTGTCCTTTGTTTATAAGAAAGGGCTTTCCTGAAATAAAGTGCACCTTACAATCCACCAATACTTGAAAATGTGATATGCATGAGCTGATCGTGGCCGAGGAGATGAGGTCAGAACATCAGGTCACGTATGAGTAATGCATTTCTGACAAACCATGGCTCCCCTTGAAGATATTTTGAGCCACATGTGAGGAGATCTTGGGTGCTGCTACTGTCAGTCTGCTTCTGGTGCTAAAGAATGCAGCCTAAACTGATGATTCTGGGCTGCATTTAGGATTAAAAAACTCTGTTAGAGGCAGAGACTCTAGCCCGTCTCTGGCCCCACTGCCTTTCTGGCTTCATAATGATGTAACAAAATGGCACCAGACTATGTACAGTCTTTGCAGAGCATTTAAAAGACTCTGACTGTGATTTCATATTTGGTTTAAAAAGAACATTTCTAGAAAACAAATTACATACTGGCCCCAAAAACCGGCATTGAAATTGCACAGATGATTCATAGTCAATTAACTTTGTATGCAGGAAAAAGGCCAGAAAGAGCTTGTTAGTCAATGGACATAATGAAAGGGCAAAGGTCATTGCCAGAAGATTTGATTTCAAGGTCTGTTTTCAGCACAGTGTTCAGTCATTGCACCACTGGAAATGTCACCCCGGTAATTTCCTCACCTGCACCACACTGTGGGAACATTCACCACAACCGAGAATGACAGAAACGGGGGAGGGACACTCAGTTAATCAAAGACATGATGGAACATCACGGATAAAACAAAGCTAAAGAAAAACAAAAAAAGAGATGCAGTGTAAGGCACACAAACCTCTGTTAGGGAAAATGAGGCAGTCATCCTGCAGATGGTCTGCAGGAACTATTCTGTTGTTGTTTCCAGGTTGTGGCTCGGTTCCAGGCTGCTCAGGTGACCTTAACTGCTCCTGACAGCCTGATACTCATTAATTTACAGCAGGAGAGGTTCTAAGAGGGCACCACAACAAAAAACAGATATTCAGAGTTGTAATGTGATGGTAGAGGTGGAATAATACATAACAGGAAGATCACTGGTGTAGTGTGTGCCATGGTGATCTTCCCATGGTGTACTATATCCCTTCAGTATGAACTGTGTGTCTGATTAAAAACACAGCCAAATAGACTTATTTTTTCTATCTAAAATTTGCAAGAAAGATCAAGGAATCTGAATCATATGTGGATAAACTGTGAATATGAGGGTGCACTGGAAACCAAATAAAAAATCTATGCTGGTCAACTTTTCAATAATGTTGCAGCCAACTGTATTTCCACCAGTCTTTTTCCAGCTGGTCAACTTTTAGCACACACACAAGTAGCGAGCTTTAGCATGCATCCTCTCATGGCACCACATACACATACACATAAACATGTACAGTAACTATGCCTCATAGAGCCTTGTGGGTTTTCAAGTACACAACAATCTTTTCTTCAGTACCACATTGACACAGCTCACACTTGGCCGTATGAGGAAGGTTGGAGTAGAACAACGTATTCCCAATGCTCCTCAGTGCTAAAGATGACCCTGTAGAAAGAACTTAAGGCATGCCATCCATCAGATCATATTGGATCAATCAAGATTACTTATAGAGTCATCTGAGAGTGACAGCTCCAAATGTACTACTAGCGGCCCAGCAGTAACAGAAGATATATTCCAGTTTCTTTTCAATAGCTTCAGACCTCTAGACAGGAGCCTGATATAGTCCAGGATAGTCTCTGCAAGAACTTAATTGGTTAGGTGAGCATTATGTCCCTTCAAGGTCTGTAACTCTAGTGGACTGATTAAGGCTCCACCTTCTACCTGCAAGCTGCGGTTTCAAAATGGATGAAGATCTGCGGGCCATCACTTGCACTGCTCATGGTCTGTGAACTCTTCCATCTCCACGTCGGAATCGAAGAGCGAATGTCCTGTGAAATCCGTGTCGGGGGTCTGGGAAAAGCTGTTCTCACCCCCCTCATCCTCAAAGGTGCCTGTTCGTGAGTAAAAACTAAACTCTTTCAGTGGGGTTTGAGCCTTGCTGTCATCGCTGCTGTCTGACTCATAGGTGCTGTTATCATTGTCCTGGTGCCACTCTGGCCAGAATTTCCGCCGTATTCTTTCACAGTACATTGCCAGATTTATCAGCTCTCCTGCAAAAAAACAGAATTAGAACATTAAGAAACAAGAATGAAGGCAGAAAACATTATAAAATGCTGATTGCAATAATTGTGTAAGCACACTTAACACTTAGATGAATCCCATTTTTACGAGATTACATTGCACTCTAAATACTCTAGTAATGACTGTCGAGAATGATAACTTCTGCTCCCACGGTATTTAGTAGTAGGATCTAAATGAGCTGGAATACCACGCAGCCACTAATAAATGTTTTTACTTATGCTGTAAACTATTTACTGATTGAGATAGGTGTAAATTGTAAAATCGAAGATGTGTGTAATAGGCACCCTAGTTATCTGCTGCTTTATGTAGAGGATCAATATATGCAGAATGATACGCATAGGGAAGTTAAACACGGCATCAACAACTCATGCTCCAATTACACACAATGAAAGAATTTAGCAAGAGTTGTACAGAAGTTTTTGCTCTCACAAACTCTGTGATTTGCAAAAAGGCAGAGGTTATTGGCTGCAAATTAGTTTTGTGCATTGTGCAAAAGCCATTTTGAGGGAGGAAATGGTGCAAAATGGGCAACTTTCCCCTTTGGAATCATGTCTGGTGGCCTCTAGAGAAATAGCCTGTGGTTCCTGAATGCTTCTTCTAATGTCTTTTCTTCAAAGAGAATGTTTTGTTTATATAAGTATTATTGGCAACACAAAAGGATGATGAACGGAGTGCTGAAACTTCTCAAACACTCACGCCCAGTCACAGATCTGGGTTTAATCCATCATTCTTTTGCTCACCATGCCACCCCAGGTTGGACCCTGCCATATGCAAATCATACTTGGCCCTGTTCCCCATGGGAACAGTCCTGTCTGAACTGCCAGGCCAGGTCCTCCCCGGGCCAGGAACAAGCATCCTGGGACTGGTTTCAGAGTATCACCCTTCATCAGCCAGGCTAGCATAAAGCTAGTGGCACAGTGAGCACAGGACCCACGTCTGGGCATACCCTTCCCACTTAGGGCAACTTTAGCAACACAAAAGTATTACGAACGGAGTGCTGAAACTTTTTTGTATAAGTACCATGGCTAATAGAAGAAACGTGCAAACAAGATGGGATGGAGGTCTGCTATCACATGCATGTCTACATCCATGCGTTAGCAGGCATTTTCAGGGGGTCCTCACTCATTAACATTCACAAGTTAGGAGGATTTCCGACCTCCTATGGATGTGCATTTGCATAGCAGTTGACTAGTAAACCAGACACATCGAAAAAATGCAGGGAAGATACCAAACCAGTCTCTGTGCATATTGCACGTACTGGTTTACAAACTGCTCTTTGTATATATATCTGGCCCTTATTATCTATAATTGTGTGAGTTCATTAATGCATTGCTGTTTTCAAATGAAAGAGAAGGATTTTGAATGACTTAAGTGCCATCTTTACACTTGAGCTTAGAAAACATGGACCCTTGGTGTGGTGTATGACATCAGTGACATCTTCTCTAGTGGTGCTGTAAATGCAGTAGAAACAGCAAAGTACACAGGACATGATGCAGAAAGGTAACCTTGCACTTTTATTTAACTTTGCTATTTTCTGGGTATTCACAAACTGAGACTTTCGTTTTTCTAATAGTAATTTTTCAACTTTGGAGATTCTGCACATAAAAAGATTAGACAGGTGTATCTTTTAATGTGCCAAATCTCAGCAGTCATAAAATTACTATTAGCAAAACCAAACTCTCATTATGTGAATACCAAAAAAATAGTAAACTTACACAAAAGTGTAAGTTTACCTTTGTGAATCATGCCCACAGTGTATCACTGGCCATAGCCAGTATCCCAGTGAGAACTCACCCATTGTGTGATCATCTTCAGTCCAAGGTACACTGAACACATCTGCGACTTTACAGTTACTCACTTTACGTGCTCCTGACTCCACAGGTATTAGGCATTGTTTAATTGTCAATAACATATTATATTTTATATTGGGCATGATGTCACTAATAACTCCAGAAGTGTCAAAAACACATTGAACCAGAAGCTCTGTTATGTTCCAAGTCATCTCTATCTCACCCCAGAAAAACTTTACTAAGAAAACAAGAAAAAATTATTGATAATTTTTTTTTATTTTTTAAATTACAGACCACAAATCTAAATATGTATGAATGGAAACGACCAAGAGACACATTTTCACAACAAATATACCCCTAGGGTGTGGAATATCTCTCCTCAGGCAAGACTCCCCATATCATTCTAGAGTTTGAGACCCATCTCTTCAAGGAGGACCTGTCAATCATTGATGCAGATCTCCTAGATCCTCTAAACCAAAAAACCCTTTACTAAATTCCTACCCTTCCTTACTATATCTGTGAGTGCTGTCATTTGAATAGGCTACATCTGATTTGGACACAGAGGGACATATTTACAAAGAACTGGCGCCAAACTGGCAGCGCCACACTGCGTCAGTTCTGAAATGCAGGGATGTGCCGTATTTACAAAAATTGTGGTTCCCTCTGTGCTAGCACTAAATTAGCTGCCTAGTGCCATGGTGCAAGGATTGCTGCGCTGTGGGGCAGATTTTTTTTGTGCAGGAATGGCCATGTTCCCGCACAAAAACAATATTCAATGGCAATTTGCTCTTTCTAGGTGTGCTGCATTCTGCAGTACACATAGAAAGAGCTAAAAATGAGGAGAAATGAAAGCATTTCTCCTCATTGCGCCATTTTGGCGCTGTCTCAGGTTTATGAAATCTCGTAAATCTGGGGCAGCGTCAAAATGCAATGGGTGTTGCTGTGGAAAGTGCTGCATGTGAAGGGTCCATATTTACAAGGTGGCATTAAGCAACAAAAAATTGGCTTGTCACCACCCTGTAAATAAGGCGCAGTACACAGCGCCACCAGAACGTCACAAAAAGTGATGCTCCGGTGGCGTTAGGGGCTTGTGAATATGCCCCAGGATTTATGCAAATAACACTGCGGACTTTAAAGTTGATTTTGATAAAAGATAATGTATGTGGATCCATTTCTTACAATTTTTAGTAGTGGCTAAGGTTTGAGTCCATGGGAATGAAGAGGACTGAAACATATCTACCGCTTCTTGCACTTAAGGCGATGTTTCCCAGTGGCTGAAATTACAGCAGGTAATTACCACCTGACACTTCTCTAGGGGTAGAGGAGGGTTGACACCCACATTGCTTGTTTCGTATTACAGGGCTGCCACAAGACACACTTTGCAGAGATGTTGGTTGGAAAGTGAATGGAGAATCAAAAGTTTCGTGTTTCTCACTTTCTGAATAGATAAATGTTGTCTTTGTGTTCATTTAGATTTTTTCCCTTCATAAAATGTTACAATTAAGAAACGAGTATGGCTTGAACTCCTTTGCTGCTTTGAAGTACTTTATAAATAAGGATGTTTAAAAGATCAGGACATAGATTTGGTGACTAAAAAGGACACAGCCAAAAAGGATCGGCTGAAGGGAACTTGTTCATTTCATGATGCAAGAGATACATTGCTCTCCTAGGGCATATTCTCTCATCTCTTTAAAAGAATAGGGATTACGAGATGGAATTCGTCCTTCCCTTGAAAGATGAGGAAGGACTGCTTGAAAACACGGCTGAGAGTATATGGGTCACAGAGTAAATTGCCTAAAAGAAACCTAATGGAAGAAGAGTGCACTGGAGGACTGTATGACTTGAAGTGGATTTTGGAGAGATATTTTATTTGAAACATCATAGTCTTGGGAACAAACCTTAACAGTGGATCAAGGTATTGTACTCCTGAACAGAAAGCCCGATACTGGAGTTGGGGTGGTACTCTTAGTTTCATTGTAGACTGATGGTAAGTATGTTGCTACTGTATCCACCATTAACTTATTTTTTACTGTAGTGTATAATACAAATAAAACAAAAATAAAAACAAATAAATCTTACAGGATTAGTAAGGGAAATTATTGCTTATGTCTCAGATATGTGCACTGTGTGTGTGTGTGTGTGTGTGTGTGCGTGTGAGTGTTGGTGACAGAGTTCTTGTGGATATACTTTTGAATTATTTTTAGTTCTTTCTCTTATCTGTCTCTAATATTGTATACCGTTATGCTTCTTGTATCTGTGTATTTGGCTCTTTTACCCAAAGTGTAACACATTGGGGCATATTTACAAACACCCTGTGCCTCCTTGTGACACACTAGTGTAATTTATTATGCTAATGTGGCATTAAGGAGGCCATTTCCCTGCACCATATTTACAACCCCCTTGCGCATATTATGCCTGTGTCAGTAATATTGTATGCAGGGGGGGGCATTCCCACACTGGGAGGCCCGTAAAAATGGCTCAGTGGAATTAACAAGCTTTCACTGCACCATTTCTAGTGCCGGAGGCAGGTTTTAAAGTGACGCTGCCATAGTTTTCAATGGGCCGCCCTTGACTTTGCAGGATTAGTTGCATAATTTTTGGCACTAATCTTGCAAAGCGCTGCAATAGCATCAACATTTTTGATGCTCTTGTCCTAATGTGCAACATGGTGTGCCACATTGTAAATACATTGCACACATGGTGTCATTAGGGGAGTGCAGGGTGACACAAGAAAAGTCCAAACAATGGATCAGGGTTAATAACAATAGCTAAAGAAGCAAGCCAATTTGAAATGTGAATGAAATTAACACTTCTTTGTTAAAGTATTGTGAGCAGGCTTGGTCTAGAAGTCTTTGACAAACATTCAGAAGAATAGTATACCATCTCCTGCCTCATAGAAGAAAGACCTTTTTGAAAAACTGACCCCAAAAACGAAAAAAACCTTCAGTGAATCTCTACAAGAGCGATCAATCCCAGACTTGAATGCAATGAAACACTGCTGTGTTGCTATACAGTATTGTGGCCAGGCTTAAACTAGAAGTTTTGCGCATTCATCCACATGAATAGTATGCTATGACTGGCATCATACATAAAAGTGCTTTCTGAAGCATTGAACCTTGGAATAAACAAAACCATTAATGAATCCCAACAACAACTTGTGCCTGATTTGACAATAAAGGCCATTCTAGCACACCGCATAAAATAAAATATCCTTTTATGGAAAGCACCATGCCAGCTACTGATCTATACCCAATACTTTGTCCATTAGCAAAATAGAAGAACCAGACAGCTACAGGGGTACAGTAAAAAAAAATATGTTCTCCAGACAGTTTTAGTAGTAACACCAGCCAGGAGGACAGAACGACCCTAGTCACTATATATACACTTGATTAACACTACTTGTTATAATGTGAAACATCTTTGTGGTGTATGAATATGCCAGCAACAACATTTATCTACAACAGGACCACCAAAGGAGTGTATTACGCCACTGGTCCTGCACTTTCCAGGACCCTGATCTGCTTCAGCAAAATCTATTTATATTTTTTTATGAAAGCGATCTGTCTTAATGAACAGGCAGCTAAGATGGTTAGGCCAGTAAATTATGCCAGATGCCATGCTTTCCCTTTCCCTGTGGTACATGTTTTTTAATACCTAAAAAGAGGTGATTCTTTCACCTGGCAAAAATGAAAGATGTTCTAGAGCCTCCTCACCCCCAGCACTACCAATTAGATTTTTGGCCCAGACCTCGTGAAGATATATTACCTATGTTGATTATGGTCTGTGTTTAGACTTGCTGTACACACTGAGGGCCCGATTCACAAAGGTATGCTTAGAATAAAAGTCTAAGGGGCATATTTACAAGAAAGTGGCGCATCCGCTATGATGCACCACTTTTCTTGCCCCTCCTGCCCCCACTGACGTCACTATGGTAGAACCGTATTTACAATATGGCACCCCATGGCACACGTTAGCACAATAGCGTCAACATTTTTTATGCTATTGTGGTGCATTGGTCAACTAGCGCCAAAAAGTATATCACTAATCAAGCAATGCGTGAGGAGGTCTATTGGAAAAAAATGGGATTGTCACTATAATGCCTGCCTTGGGCAGGCGTTAAAAATGGCCAGAAAAATGGTGCAGTGAAATTTTCTGGACCTCCTAACGGGGGAACACCCCCCTTGCATACATTATGCCTGATGCAGGCATAATGTGTCACAAAGGGTTACAAAGTGGCACAATGCAAGCATTGCACCACTTTGTAAATACTGTGTGGGGAAAAGGCCTACTTGACGCCATCTTAGCGTAAAAAAAATGACACTAGGGCAGCGCAAGGAGGCGCTAGGGGCTTGTAAATATGCTGCTAAGTTTAAACCTGAATTCTAAGGGGCATATTTATAAGCTCTTTGCGTCACCTTGTGTCACCATATCATAATTTTTTTATGCTAAGGCAGTACTAAGGTGGCATTTTCCATGCACCAGATTTACAAAGTGATGCAATGCTTGCATTGCGCCACTTTGCAACCCCTTGCGCCACATTATGCCTGCGTCAGGCATAATGTATGCAAGGGAGGGTGTTCCCACGCAGGGAGGCCCGCAAAAAAGGCACAGTGAAATTGACAACATTTCACTGCGCCATTTGTTCTGTAATTTTTAACGCCTGCCCAAGACAGGTGTTAAAATGACACATCCATAGTAACCTATGGGGCTCCCTGTGCTTTGCTGCACTGGTGTCAACATTTTTGACCTCAGTGCAGCAAAGCACCACAACTGCATCAAAAATGTTGACGCTATTGTACTAATGATAGCCATGGTGCACTGTATTATAAATAAGGCACAACCATGTTGCCGTTAGGTGGTGGTAGGAGGACGCAAGAAAAGTGGCGCATGAAGACAGCTGTACAACTTTCTTGTAAATCTGCCCCTAAGTTTAGACCTAAAGTCTAACTTTACTGTGTTGCCTTACTTTGTGACAAAGAGGTGTTCCATGGGTGTTGCAGTGGGTATTCCCACGCAACACCCATGGATTTTAAAGCATTCTCAGATTTACAAGGTTTTGTAAACCTGGGAATGCATCAAAAGCCTACGCCACCCTAGGGGCGACATAAGGGTGGGGCAATGGGGAAAATATCTCTATTTCTCCCTGTTTTTTCCTCTTTCTATGTGTGCTGCAATTTGCACCACAAATAGAAGGAGTAAAACTCCTCTTATGATTGTTTTTGTGCAGGAAGGCGTCTTTTGGTGCATGGCAGCAATTTGTGTACCAGTGCAGGGGAAAGGACAGGAATGCACTGCATCTTGTAGATACAGCACATTCCTGCCCTTTTCTTTTTGTACAGGGCAGCACAGCAAGAAGGCTTATGGCATTGACCTGCGCCAAAAGCTTGTAAATGAGGCCCTTAGTCTTTTGGTCTAAGTTTACCTTTGTGAATCGAGCTCGTAGAGTATGCTCGTCGTGGAAGACCACAGCTAACAAATTAGGACGGATACACATCCCCACTCATGGGTAAGTGGCACGTGGGATCCCACACTCACATCTCTGTCAGTCTTGGTATTCAATGTATGCAGGGGCCCATATGTGCAATTGAAACAACAACACAGCATCCAAAGTAGGATGTGTGCCGATGAAAGGTAGGGCAACCTATGTGGGAGGAAGTGGAAATCACACCAGTATCTCAGAGCATCTGAACCTCGCCGGTGCAGGATAAAGGAGACCTTCCAATGTCCGATTGAAACCAAAATATAGGGTTTACAAGTGAAAAAATATACCCTAGAACGATTTTTCACCATTTGCAAATTCGCACATCAAGAACTCCCAGAATGTAAGGTAATACTCCTACAGTCTGCAAATAAATGCTTCAGTGAAGGAAGTGCTCTTCCACTCAGTGTGTTATGAAAGATACTACTCCATACCAACAACAGGCTAAAGCTAACAATACCTTTTATAAAGAGCTACCTGAACTATACCAACGAAACAGATTGTATAAAGCTACGAGAATCAACAAAAGAGTAGAAACCTAGAGCGGGTCTTGACCTGACGAACAAGTGAATGGCACACAAAAACCCCTGCACTGGAAATGAGTTCCAATGGCTTTTACGTTGTTTTTTTCTCCACTATGTGAAAAGCATTTTGGGCAATTGTCCTGGACTCCTGCAAATCGTGCTGCGACACACACCTCCACCGGAAACCTGATATTCACAGAAAATAGAGCAAGCAAAACGCAAAAAGAGTAAACATGAAAACGAGTGTGTGCGAGTGACACTGCCACTGTTATTCTGGAATGTTTTACACCCCGCTATATCAACCAATGATCCTCCAAAAACAAGTATCCACTGCAAGAGTTGTTGCCTTAAACACAATATGAAATTGGGAGGGAGCAAGGTCATTCCTTTTTCTCCATAAGGCGGCAGTATTACTGAGGCCATACATATTCAAAACAGAAATGATGTTGGAAAAAAAGAGTAGCAGTCCCTCCAGTGATCCAAAAGGTGGCAGTATTACAACGCGCATGCATTCAGAATTTTTTATTAAAGCTGAAACTTGCGATACAATAACTATTAAGTGATATCTTAGTCCGGAGTCAATTATTGATTTGGCATCAATCGACAAATTTTATTTCATCATGGAAGGCCTGCTTCAAGACACTACGGGGCATATTTACAAGTCCCTTGGTGTCGCTCTTGCACCACGCAATGTGGTGCCAGAGCGACGCAACTAAAAAATAGGATTTAATGAAGTCAGTCAAGGCCGCCTTCTATGACCCTAAGTGGCTTCATAAACCTCAAGTACTGCAACGCAGCGCAAATCACTGTGTTGCATTACTCTGTAACAGAGAGGCGCTTCTATTTGTGTTAAGTGGGTGTTCCATGCAACATCCATGGATTTTGACGCATTACCATATTTGCCTGGGAATGCACCAAAAACGTAATCCTCCCCAAGTGAGGCTTAATGTGAACAAATATTTTATTTAATTTTTCATTTTTATCTAATATTTTATTTCTCCTCGCTTTTTTCCTCTTTCTGTGTGTGCTGCAGAAAGAAAGAGAAAAAGCCTCAGGGGAATTATTTTTGTGCAGGAAGGTACCCCTTCCTGCAGATAAACAATCCTGCATGCAAAGGAGGCACCCTTGCATCATGGTGAAGGGGGCCTGCACTGGCGCTGGCAGCCACAAGGGCGCCAGCGCAGGGGAAAAGTTAGGAATGCATCATCTTGACTTAAATACTGCGCATTCCTGCCCTTTCCCTGTCATGCAGTGCAATGCAGCAAGGTGGCTTTCTGCGTTGCGCTGCGTGACAATCTCATAAATATGCCCCTATATGTTTTAAAGACAAAATATAAATCCATTTTAATACAAACTGTGTGAAGAAAACACTGCAATATAGTAATAAGAGCTGCAAGTACTAATTAACAATAACTGCAACAATAAGGAAGGGAAAGATCCTTAGCCCACTGAAACATTACTGAGTGCATATGAGGAAAGAGGTGCAGACTCTCACATTTCTTATAAATATGGGATGAATGGCAGCCAGGAGCCAAGCTGATTCTTATAACCATTATTCAAAAGTCACCTTCCATTATTATGTGGATTTAGGCAATACAACCAAATGGGTGGTCCCAGCTAACCAACAAGTCAAAACAAGTCTCAAGTGATAGCGCTTTGCCATATGCCACCTGGCACTAACGCAGCTTTCTACTCACATCCCTACACCATGATGCTTGGAGCAGCATCAAGTTATAAGTAAGGGGGCGCTAGCAGTCGCGCTCGGTCCATTACTGCATCACATGCCTCCCTTAATTCTGTCACAAGATCTGAGAGACCAAGAGACTGTCAGTGAAGGCCCAATGAACCACTGCGGAGTGGTACCTTTGGCCAGCTTCTCAACAAAAATACTGGTTTGTGGTGGAAACTAAATGTCACCACAGTTTTCGCTGGGGTGCCATTACAAACCCTCTCAACAGCCCAGATTTACAAATATTGTGCGCTGGGTTTGCATCACAAAAGTGAAGCAAACCTACGCAACATGATTCTTTACAATTCAAAACTTGTTTTGCACTTGAAATGTGCCTCAAAGTAAATCAAAGCAGCACAAAGCGCTGCTTTGAGTTCCTTTGCATCGAGGCAGTCCATGAGTGGCACATAGGCATTCCCATGTAAGTACCCTATGCTTTTTGATGCAAAACTTATCTACTAACAACTGTAGGGCTTTGCACCAAAAACGAATGCACTTTAAAGCAGGCTTTAAAAAGCTAAAGTGCTTTTACTTCTCCTAACGTTTCCCACTTAGCATTTGTGCTGCACTGTACACGTCCGAAGTAGGGAAAGCTTCAAAGTTAGTCTGATCATAGTATTTTGTACCCTTCCAGCACAAAACCTATACTCAGTGCTTAATTTGTGAATAAAAACGTGCTGCTGCTCAAAGCCCTCCTCTTTAACACGCGGCTGCTGAAATTAAATGTGGGAACACGGAATACTGAGGCAGTGTAATCCTGAAGCCATCTCGGGCATCTTCAAACCACTTAAAGCCACTCCCTGTCCCTTCTGCTCACTTTTACAGCTTTCTGCTTTCTCCCATTGCAAAGCTTTTTCATTTTTCTCTTCCTCCGTCTTTTCCATGTGTGTCTTTTGTTGACAGCAAATGCTTGGGGCAGAAGAATAAGCGGCGGCCTTCAAAAATAAGTGCCGGTGCTCAGCACCGGAAACAACAAGCACAAATTAAGCACTGCCTATACTAGACATGATGCAGACACTTTTGCACTATGGTGTGTGCATGGCACCAGACAGTCTGATGGTGCACCAGATCTATGGATAGAGCAGAATAGTGCTACATCTTAGTAGGTATGGTTCTTTCCTACTCTCGCCCATCTCATGCAATGCAGTTCATCAATTCTCTGCCAAAGTATTAATAAATCTGGGTCGAAGTTGTGAAGGGCTGTAATGTGTTACCTAGGACTAACGCAACACATTAAATGCGTCCCAACCAATGTTCCCTGTAAGGCGCGAGCGCGCGCGCACCTTTCCTTCCCCCATCGCGCAGGCCCCTTTGGCAAGCGCGCACATTAATAAATAAGCCTTTTAGAGCGATATACGTGCTCCCCTAAGGCAGATAATGCTCATATTTGAATCTGGATTGAAGTGAATGAAAACAGCGTTTAAATGCCGCGGGGAGTGTTTTAAACATCATTTGGCGTACTTTAGCATACAAGCGAGCAAGTGATATTTATGTTGAAAATTAATGGTTAATGAGCTAGGAAATGCTTCAGAACAGTAGGAAATGTGCTGTTATCAACTTTTCCATCATTGTCATACTTCATAGTTGTTTATATGCATTATCACTTTCTCAGCTCAAATAAGCCTTTTAGAGCGATAGTCTTGCTCTCCTATTGCAGAAAATGCTCATATTTGAATCTGGATTGAAGTCAATGAACACAGCGTTTAAAGGCCGCGGGAAGTGTTTTAAACATCATTTGGCGTACTTTAGCATACAAGCGAGCAAGTGATATTTATGTTGCAAATTAATGGTTAATGAGCTAGGAAATGCTTCAGAACAGTAGGAAATGTGCTGTTATCAACTTTTCCAACATTGTCATGCTTCATAGTTGTTTATATGCATTACCACTTTCTCAGCTCAAATAAGCCTTTTAGAGCGATAGTCGTGCTCTCCTATTGCAGAAAATGCTCATATTTGAATCTGGATTGAAGTCAATGAAAACAACGTTTAAAGGCCGCGGGCAATGTTCCTCTGTTTTCTCTAACTGGGGTGTAGGTGGCACTTAACAGGTCATGTCCCTGGGGTGTGCAACCAGGTCACAAAACTGCCTTGATGCCCTATTGCATGGAGCAATGATATCCCTTTTTTGCTTTAGTGGTATGGAGAGGCTAATGCCAAAGATCTTGGCTAGTTATGCGCTGCGCGCGCGTGAATGGTCAATTTCTTGGCGCACGTATCCTTGGCTGCAGCGCACAGAGACCGCACACTGCCGCACACAGTGGAAAAAAATTAGAGGGAACATTGGTCCCAACACTTTAACACAGGGCACAGCGTCAGATCATAAATAAAGTGGGATGATTGTGCTGTAACCTGTTACTACAATTGATGTGTTGCCTCCCTAATGTGCACAAATACCCCCCACATCTCCACAATATGCTGCGGCCAGAGCCCATGTACAAAACATATCTCTGGGGACATAGAAAGCTCCTCTTTCTTGTCTTATATGTTTTAGCCTCTTTTTAACTACACTAAGCTAGTTGCGCAAAGCGATAAAACGAGATCCTGTGGTCACCAACAACAGAAGTTATATAGTTCTGCCTTGCAAGCACATGCATTTTTGGCCAAATTAAAGATGTTCTGATTTCTATCCAGATGTATTTAAAAGAGAAGCTTACTTGCTCCTAAAATATTTTTTTTGAGACTAAACACACTAAACTTGGATCACAATCTTCTGTAAACTGCCAAAAACAGGAGCCCCGTGCCCTGTCTGCTGTCTCAGCCACCGAGGGCTTTGGATGACCTGGTTGCAGCAAGGTTTGCAGGATTAAGGACGGTCAGAGTAACAGTGCCTCTAGTGGAGATTATGCAGTGTTCTGAACACATAAGGAGAGAGTGTCTCACTCCCAGAGAGATTCCATGTCTGAGTCCTTATGAACTAACCGAGAGCTGAAGGTGAAAACAACACCTGGGATGGTACAAACCTGCAGAATAAACCTACAAAATAAGGTACATAGACCACATCAAGTAGGGAGAGCTTGTAAGGAACAGAGAAATAAAATCTACTGTCTTCACCTGTGGGGAGGGAAACGTTAGGGAAGCAGTAGAGTAACCTATGTACATGCCCAAGGACTTGGTTTGTTAGAAATGCAATCCTGGCCCAAGACTTCAATATTGGCCCTTGTACAAAAGTTAGTGGCCCTAAGATATGATGCAACCCAGAAACGTTATGCATTTTGGCCATACCAGAAGAGGATGACCCCATGGAAGGCTACAGGGATTGAGAGAAGATGCCTGCTCTCAAGGCTAGCAGACAGTAACAGCAGGGTGGAGGGATTCAGGTGACAGAACATACAAGCCATAACAAAAAAAGTAAGGTATTTTTTTATGGTAGATCCTTCCCCAGTATAGAGACCAGACTCTTTAGCCAATCTTGACCGAGACTTCAGTGGAAAGACACAACTTCAGGGTCAAGGGACGGGGGCACCAGCCCTGACTCCTGCCCTAAACTGCAGGAATACTACAAGTCCAGTCCTCAGGGGGAAATGCTGTCCATCGATGCCACAGATAAAATTATGCCCTTACATGAGAATATTTCGATACTGCCTTTACTGGGTAAATGTGCCTTATACAAAGATAACAATTTCTTAATTTTGTATGTATGCCCATCAACTATGCATGTAATTAAGAAACAGGGGTTGTTCAGTATCTAGAACCTAGGGCATATGCTAGACAAACAACAATGGTTCCATGTAATAAGAAAATGTGTTCTTTTACAGAATTCAACAACTATCAATTGAGGAGAATTTTCAAAATTTCAAAACACAATTAAAGAAGCACTGAGACACCTTTACTGCTATTAAAAAAGTGCTGAGTGAGTGTTCACAATGTGATAAATACCATACAAATAATACTGAGTGTACACAAACAATATGAGCAAAGGAACACAAGTGTTAGATAATCTATGTTCCTTAATGTCCATTTAAATATCGGTCCATCAATGAAAACAATCATATAGGCTCCATTTGCATTTCTAACCTTGTTAATGGTCGTCATCATCAGGGCTGTTAAACCTGATATTTGGCAGCAAACTATATATAAATCCGGTACAGCAATCTGAATCTTAGAGGAAAAGTTCCCCTTGTAATGACTCCGCAAAAAAGGATTAAGAAGAAGTCACTCAAGGTATTTCAGTCCACAAGGCGAGGCATCAACAATTAGTCCACTGTGCTGCTGACAGACATGCAGCCAAACTGCAGCACAAGGCGCGTCACTGAAACAGTTGCAGCAGTCGGCGTCCCAATTACTAAAGAGATAAGTACATCTACACTTACCTATACATACTTTCACAATCTTGTGTTGGTCAATATGTTGGCTATGATATTTACGTAACATAATATATTTCTACACTATTCTGACATTAAAGCCATCGGGTGAGGATGGCAAAGGGCAGCAGATGGGTCTTCTGACCTGAATTAGGAAATCCAAGCCTCCTTCCAATAGTGACAGCTGGTTACTAAACAGAAATATTGTGCACTATTTTAGCTCAAAGGTTACATAGATGCACATGAGCATTTGAAGCAACTCATGTTCATTGGTTAATTTCACTTCCTTGCCTAGCAGCTCAAAAAACATGCACTTAGCCGGCAGAGAAAATGCCAGCCTCAGCCTCCAATGGATTTTTCATTATAAAGGAGTCCTAAATCTAAACCTTATCTTTTATCTTCAGAAAATCAATACAGACTTACTGGCCCGAAGCACTTAAATGGTGAATTTTTGCCAGTTTTCTCTAAAAGTGCAGACCACTTTTATACTGCATCCTCTTTGGACAGCAGAAGGCAATAAACATTCCCTGTGGATATTTGTCACCACCTACCCCCTTCGAGCTTTATCAAATGTTTGCGTTACAAATCAATGTATAAGAAGCAGTGAACAGTTTTGATCCAACTATTTTAAGAATCTCCGGAAAGAAAATGCTTGAATTTGTTCAATATTGGTCTTATTCAGCACATCTAAAATCTAAATAGAGGAAATGAACAATAATTGTGTCGACGTTTTTAATAGAAACAATGAAAACAAGGTTGACTAATTAGAAAATGCCTTATTAAAGAACTTGCAACTTTTTTGATGCTTTGGCATAATCTGAAGGTGTCCGCAGAAATTTTATTGTATATCTCTTCTGTACCGCGTGCAAAATTCAGTGATCTTTAACAGGGAAATGCCAGTAAATTGATCGCTACTCACTCCAACTATCTCCAACTTTACTATAGCCTACCACCTTCAAAGGGAAGAAATGTGACTTGTAACCAGGACTTCTTTAGGAGGTGTAGTGAAGAAGCAAACCGGTGTATCAGTGGCCAAAAACCCTCCTCGACCACAATATCCCTGGACCAGTACACTACTTGTGAGACAGATCCTACGAGGGCACTGGAGATTTTGGATGGGGACCTTGGATGGAAAGCAACTGGCAATTTCCTGACCTGTAGATTTTTTTATTCTAAATTTCAATGGAGCAATATTTATGTAAATTAAATTTCAGACAAGATATTTCTGCCAGATGATATTCTGATAACTATTCCTGGACTACGCCACATCAATATGTAACACACGGGCAATTATTCTAGATGTCGATTGCGCTGGAGTGGTCTCTCTTGCCTTCCCCTTTCTCGTCTCTCAAGGCAACATGCACCTGGGTGAAAGGGTTAACGCTAGGCTGGTAAAATGGCACCAGCACAGGGGCAAAGGTAGGAATGCACCATATTCTTTTAAATATGGTGCATTCCCGCCCTTTCCCTGTGACGCACTGCTGCAAAGTGATTTGCTGTGCTGCACTGTGCCACAATCTCATAAATATGCCCCTTGGGTTTCAGGGCTTTACAGACCTCTGTCATTCTGACTCCAACAAAATTAGGACGTTCCATAGGGGGGTGACCATATTGCATCCTCCCATGCGGAGAAAAATTAAATAATAGATAAAAGATAAAGCTTTATTTAGGGAAACATAGAGGTGTGAATCACGAGGTTGGGTAACTTTTCAAACAGTATGTGGCAATAAGTTTGCCTAGGAACATTCTTTCAATGATAGAATCACAAGTATCTCACAGTTTACAAATGATTGTAAAAGCATCACATACATTCAAAAGCGTATTTGAACCTGTAACCACACTGTCACATACAACGACATATGTTTGATTACACGCGAATATCCTAACTGGCAAATGTTATAGGAGTTTGCTATGGTCATGTTATGTACAAGTTTGTCAGCCATTTTCAGCAGTTCTAAAGGATGCATTTAACAGGGCGCGCGCAGGTGGGATTGTCACCATAGGGGTGCATGAAACATGGCATCCGATCCCGATACGTCCAAGCATGAACGTACACAAATTAATATTTAGCGACAAATGTGCCTAGGCCTCGAGCTCACGTCAGCTGGAAGAGCTACAGTAAAAGAACACGTACGTTTTAGGAACAGAAAATATGATTAATTAATAATGACTAGGCCCTGAAACCCTTGAGCTCGGGCCCGGGGTTAGACTAAGAGGAACATTCTTTTCACGGGGAATATTCATCACGTTTACCATCCTTAATCACCTCTCAGGGCTCACATCCAGGAAGAACTATGACTGTATCACTCAGTCATTAAATACCATTGCTCCTGTAGACACACTTTGCGATTTCATTCAAAAGGTTTCAACAAACTATCTAACGAAAAAAAAACTTTTATAAAAAAGAATGTGTGAAACTTTCATGTGTTATATATTGAAATAATAAAGTTTTACAGGAACAAGAACTGTTAGGGCTCAGCCATATGGGCACAAGTAAATATAGGCAGGCCTCTCTATTTACATAACAAAAACGTGTATTATTGATAGTGCGTTTAAAGAAATAGGCTTGACCAAATCAGTGGTCACTCCTAAAGGTACTTGATTTCCACAGTTGCACTGTGCTTGCTAGGTACTTCTCTGTAAGCACAAAGTACTAAGACATGGTATCTGCATACCCAAAAACATTGTTAATGGTGATCATTAATCACTTTTTAATATCACTAGTAGTCAGTGGTGACTAGCTCGTATTTACAATGGCGGGTGGGCGAGGGGATACCAATTGTTTTTGTTTTTTAAAAAGGCACCTACCTGTCGACAATCTTCTCTCCTCGCATTGTCTCTCCCCGCTCCGACGCATGGAGGTCACGGGACCCAGGAAACTTCACAAGCCAATGCTCACGCTGGTTTCATGCTGGTAACCAGCATGAAACCAGCATCAGGATTGGTGGGAGCAGGCTCTCTCAGTGCTCACCAGAGCACTGGAGGCCTAAGCTTTCTCTAACCCAGCTGTCTTGAGACAGCTGGGTTAGAGATGTTTAAAGTGTGCATGTCAGGCTGGCCATCGCAAGACGGCCGGCCAAAGGGACATGCGCACTTTAAACAAGTACACAGCTCCCTGCTGCCACCTTGCAGCAATTGCCACACCCCGTCCTGACACTCGGTTCAGGATGGGGCGCTGAAAAATAAAAAGGTAAAAACAAAGTGAAGCACAAATTAATGAAATCCAGAAACATAAGATCTAAAACACTGGTTACATAAATGTTTAACCCATAGATAATAGGGAAAGGTGGAGTGATCCAGTGGGTTTGGAGTGCAATTCCAAGAGAGGCAAGTGTTGGGTTTCAGAAGCCTGATTAGGAAATGAAGGGAGGAGGATCAGCGAACATAATTTGAGATGTGGAATAGAAGAGCTCAACACACAAATACATGCAAATACTGTGATTGCCAGGCTAGGAGTGTATTTAAAAAGAAACACAAGTAGATTCCAAGAATTGCCGCTCATAGAGGCTGATAGCACTGCTGATACAGATTCCAAGAGCTACGTGTACAAAGCATTTTTCTATTCGCAAACCATTTGTGACTCGAAAAATGCTTTTTTGAGATGTTCAAAGCCCAAATTGCGATTCAGTAACTTGTTACTGAATCAGAATTTTAGTTTTGCCATTAGGTGTTAGGAAGGGGCATGTTGAGGGTGTCCCTTCCTAATGCCAAATGGGAAAAGTATGCACAAATGTTTTGCAACCGGAATGCGTTGCAAAACATTCGTAGTTTACCACCAATAGAAAATTGGTGATAACCCAATCGAAAATGGAACCCCCTTCCCCTTTGAGAATGGTGGGAGAAATATTTTTCAAGAGCAGGCAGTGGTCCCTCAGACCACTGCGTGCTCTTAAAAAATAAAACATAAACATTTTTATTTTTATTTTTAAACGCATTCCGTTTTCCTTAAGGAAAACAGGCTGCATTAAAAAAAATGTTTTGTTTAAAAGCAATCACAGACATGGTGGTCTGCTGAGTCTAGCAGGCCACCAATCCTGTGATGGCTGCGATCCCTAATGGATTGCAAAGTGCGACCTGCCTCATTAATATTCATGAGGTAGGTCCTTTTGTGACGTACTGGAAATTGCAAAAGAACCTCAAAAGAGTTTCATACATTTAAAATTGCAATTTCCTTATGATAATTTGTACCTGATAAAATCTGACACCAATTTGTATGGAATTTATGGGTGCAGTTACTATTGACTATTACAAGTTGTGCCCTAAAAATGGTGCATAACATTCAGAATTTGGTGCTTACCACACAAAAATCTGCATGTCCCAGTATCTATTAGGCATTTTGTCTCTTTGAATTCCGAGAGGTTCCACCTATTGAAACTTAGCAAGAGATGCAATCTTTATCACGGTCTTTAATTACAGCATACCTAAACAAGCATTTGCAACGCAACGGGTCTCGCATTTGCTCAAGTTAGAGCTATTAGCTTTGTAAACTCCTAATCTGACTTTTCTTGCCACATAAATTGAAAGAAAAAAAACTAGCACGATCATGCTACGTAAAACCCAGCGCTATTGCGCTGAAATTGAAAACCAAAAAAACAAGCGCGATCGCTAAGTAAAGCCCAGCACGATCGCATTGCGTGGAATATAAAAAGATAAAGCAGTCCAGAAACCAGGCTGAAAACATGGAGCCTCGTATGGTTTCAGCAGTTGGCCGGAGCGCTCTGGAGGGCTAAACACCAGAAAAGGCATGCCGTATGAATGTCTTTCACTAATGAAATCAAGCGAATTTTAAAAGGCAAGCCCACGAACCAATGAAAGTGGTGGGCATGACATGGGCATGATTAAAAGCCCAAAGAGAGATTACACCAGGGACAGAGCGCTTGTGCGCTCGAACCTAAAAAGTCAATGAGAAAAAACCTTGCTGTCCTACTTATCCTTCTTAAACATGTTCCATAAGTGGTCAACCTGGGTTAAAAAAAAATATCATTAAATTATGACAAGATATAACATCCCGCAAGCGTGGATTAGGATAAATGGCTTTCGTTCAACAGGCTTTCAACCTCAAAGATGCATGAAACAGGGATCACTCTTGTCACCTCTTTTATTTGCAATAATGATAGAGCCAATGGTTATCATAATGCGAAATCATGTAGAAATTAAAGTTCTTTCCCTCTCGCAGGCATCAAGGCATCAGCAGTTCCAATATATTACATCCAGATGTAATGATTTGGACCAAGGCTGTTTGTGCTCCATACCTGATCGTCTTCTGCCTAGAGATGAAGGCAGCAGACCAAACAGGTATACACCAAGTATAGCAGATGAACACTTGGAGAAATAGAGAATGCTATCATTAAAAAAGGGTGTCTTTCTATCTCATTAAAATATTAAATTAGGTATTTCAATTGAGCGTTCTGATATGAGGAAAAGCGAATAGAAAAATACTGCATCCCAGGTTACGACCTCCACTGCAAATGTGGCCGTACTACCTCTGAAAATATTGTTTCTTCCTAGTCTGTCCTATTTACTCTTGCCTTAGTAGTGGTGGGTGAATGCTTCAGACTTCAGAAAACAAAGTGTGACAATTCATTGTTGATCATTTTTAAATTAGAAAACATGAAGAAATATCATTTTTGTAATTTTGTTGTATGGCTTTTTAAACTGGATATATTTTTGTCTGGGAACTTGTTTTTATCACACTTGTAAGTACAATTGTGATATTATTTTATTCTGTCATATATTATATTTTGGTTTCTTTGCATTGGAAATGGCAAAGGCAACAACAAAGAGAGTTGACAGTGCAGCTGCTCTCCCCACTTCAGAGACCTCCAAGCCAATACAAGCAGGCCTGTGCCCTCATCACATGGTGCACACATCCTCAAAAGGTCTTAACCACTTCTGTTACCCCAAGCACTATGGGGAGGCTCTGTTCTTCATCCACAGCCCAGACTGCTGCTCATCTAGATCCACTGTTCGTGCCGACCACAGCAGTGAGCGTGCCTGGTTTCCCCATTCTACTCAGCTCAGCAGGCAAGCTGGATTCTATTCTAGCGGCCATAGGAAATTCTCACTCCAGCCTTAAGAACAAAGTCAACGCTGTGGCCATTAAGGTGAATCTCCTTCATGATGATCACCGTAAACTCTCTGGGCGGGTTACCCAAGCTGAACTTATACTCTATGAATTGATACAGGAAACCGTAGAAGAGCACAAACAACACTCCCTAACCAACTGCATGCAATACCAGGAGGGCAGAACAGAGGATGCTAAGGGATGAGCGTGAAGAAGTAATCTCAGTATAGTGGGCCTAGCGCAAGGCAAGGAGAGGCTTGACTCAGTGATGTACCTAGAAGCCTGGATCTAAAGTTTTATGTCCGTACACACTCTGACTCCCTTCTTCTACATAGAAACAGCTCATTGGGTCCCTGGATGCAAGCCTTTCCCTGGATCCTCACCCCAACCGATGCAGACTAAACTCCTGCATTACAAAAACAGAGACTCAATCCTGCAGGTGGCCAGTCATGCTACTCCATTAGCAATAGATAATCACTGCATAATGCTCTTTCCTGGTTACACTACGGCAGTGCAACACCAATGTGCATCATCAATCGAGAAAATGGCATTAAACATTCCTTATTATTTGTGGCCAAACTCATGATTACCATGCAAAAGAAATCCTTGTTCTTTAATGATCCATCTGCACCTGGTACTGGGGTGAACAATCATCTTTTCTTAGAATGGGAACCCTTCCAGCTGTAAGTCCCCAGACAGCTGATGAACTGTAGCTATGGGCCGCAACTGCTGTCGACCATTATTGTATCTGCCCTGGCTGAGTTTTAAAATGATCATTGCTTTTAGCCTGACATGATGTTATACTCTGTTAACACGTATGTCTATTCTATTTATGTTAATCACTACTCCAGTGAACCGTACAATATAGCATAATGGTTGAAGGTCTCTCCTCAGTATTACAGCTCCTGATGGCAATGTAGAATGTTAATTGCTACTCTAGTAAGCCGTACCATATAGCATAATGGTTGTAGGTCCCCCCTCAGTGTCATGGCTCCTGATGGCAATGCAGCCTCTCCGTGCTCTGTCTCCATAGGCCCAGCTCCCCAGTTAGATACACTTTTGCCTCCTATTATTAGAAAAGGCCACAGACAGTGCCTTATTTTGCCACTAAGAATTAACACTCCCTAGCAATGCTTGATGCTCAATGTTACCAGTTTGGATGGGGGGAATTTTCTCCTCCCCTTGAGTTTCAACTCTAATGGTTAACAAAAGTTGGTCTTGGACACGTATTTCATTACACTTCCAGACAAGTGCAACTCGAAGATCACTCTAACAATATTTTCCTTTCCACCTAGGGTACATAATCATCCCTGACATGGCCCCTGATGGCAGCTAACTATGGACTTAAGACTCACACTAATTATAATATAGCAACATGAAATACCAGAGGTAAGTGCTACTCTATTCATTTTTTATCTAAAGCACAAGAGTGCACACGACGCAATTCTCCATTAGAAGCACCTCACAGAATTGGAGGCCTTGTGTCTCCAGAAACGATGGAGGGGACAGATTTTTTCAACTAGTTTTTTAGGTTTCACACAAGGGATCAGGTTTGTGGCTGGAGTCCTGATCCAGCCAATACCCATAGTCCTAGACAACGAAGGAAGGTATATATTGATACAGTGATGTCTATATGGCACTCTGCTTGTGATTGGCTGCATATATGCTCTCAATAGTGAACAATCATTGTTCCTCATCAGGCTGCCCCATCGCCCAACACCCTGGGCTCATCTCCCTTTGGTCCAGTGAAATGACTTTAATTGCGTCCTTTAGGTAACATTACACAGATCAATTCCTCCACAGTAAGTCCCAACAATGCACTAGGGCTAAGTACCTCGCCATTTGCTAAAGCACTGGAATTTAGTAGAAATATGGCACCACCGCAACACCGCAGTCAGAACCTACTCTTTATATTTTCCTCTCCACAATCTGCATGTTATACAGGATAGAATACTGCGGTCTCTCTTTAATTATGCCATCTATATGGGCCGAACTTTGCCAGACCACAACCCTGTACAGGTCAGGGTGAGCTGGGGATGAGTGCACTCCCCAATCTCAATTTGGTGCTTGCAGCACTTCTTAAGGATACTGCCTTCCACTCCACATTACATAATCAAATCATTGAATACTTTGACAAAAATCAATGCACAGCGTGATACAACTTTTAGAGTGGGAGGCTGTCAATGACATGCCCAGGAGTCATTGCATGGGGGTGGTTGTTGGCACAAAGTAAACACTCAATTAACAACAGTTGAAGATATGGTATTTCAACTAGAGACCACACAAGCCATCTGTTCTGCCAAAACCCGTCCACTTGCCGAAGCCAACACCAAACACTCCGCCTTCTTGAGTGCTTGTGTTATATAAACCAAAACACATACATAACATGAACACTTTAAGGGGCAGACAAACCAGGGCCAATGCTAGTGTGGCTCATCTGTCAAGAACACCATTAAGTCCCCATAACGTTCATCTACATTGCCTTCAAAACACTTCTCTTTGCTCAACATGAAATCCATGGTATTTTCTCATGTTACTATGAATCTCTCTATACTTACAATCAAAATGTCTCTCCACAAGCACTCTTGGTTTATACAGGCAACATTCAGCTTCCCCACATCTCTTCAGAGCAGAAACAAGACCTGGATGCAATAATCACCTCTGCTGAGATAAAGGAAGCAATTTGATCTTTAACTGCAGGCAAAACTCCAGACCTGATGGTCTACCCATAATTTCTAGTACGCTTATGGCAGTCTCCTAGTTCCAAAGTACAAAAATCATAAGACTCAGAGGCTACCTTGCTGCCCTCTCTTGGGGAAGCACTAGTCGTTTTGATCCTGAAATCTGGAAAGGACACCACAACCTTGTGTCTTACTGCCTTGTGATCCTTAACACGGAATACAAAACCCCAAGCAGGATACTTGTGGATCAGCTACTTCCTCTCCCCTCTCAACCTGTCCATCCTGACCAGACTGGATTTGTTCCCAGAAAGAGTACATCCCTGAACATGCGCAGACTGTTCTCAGTAATGGAGTCAGCACCAAAGGTGTTTTCTAGAGCAGTGTGCCTCGTACTAGACAAAGAGAAGGTCTTTAACTCCCGAGACTGGTAATATCTCTAGAGATAGGTCTTGATATGGATGGTGTGGTGCCTCGAAGGCAAGACAGAACTCCTAAATATCTCAGTAAAGTTATTACCATGATGACCATGACTTACTGAAAGGCAGCATAACATGTGCTGTGTCAGCACTTCAAATCTACCTCTATCAGTAATGGATAAGGTTGCTCTTGCCAAAATGGTTATGCTTCAACATTATTATACGATTTTGCTAAACCGCCAAGCTACCTGAGTGCGCAGCTCTTCCACTTCTGGGACGCTCTCTTTAGAGACCTAATATGGGGTAGCAGACAACACAGGCCCAGGCCAAACTAAGGCACACCTCACACATAATGTGAATGGTCTTGGAATACTACATTTTGAACAATATTATCTTGCTTGCCAACTCCATGACTGTGCCACTGGGTCTCTGGCACCCTCCTAGGATACTGTCACAACACTTGTGTCTTGGACAATGGTCAAGGTGCTTCAACTCTTTAGCCTGGTAGGATAAACTGTTTCTCCAACTGCCCATCTCCTAAGATTTGCTTACTCCTGTTTACACAGAAGCATGCAAGTCACTCATAGCGTAATCCCTTATGCACCAGCCACCCCCATGCTTGAGCCTATTAAACTCTGGAAAAGACCCGACTCTGACCAATATAAAACCATGGCACACACTTGGGCTAGAAACTTATTTCAGGAGGGACACATTACCCAATTTTAGAGTGGCAACCAATCTACTCTACACACCATGACATAGGGTAATTTCCCCTGACTATTAGTGATCACCCAAGAGCTCATCTCCTGTCCCTGTTCTTCCTCTCCGTTTCCAAAACCAACTAAACAATCACGGTTGCTATTGTCCCCTCTGCCTCACCAGGTTCCCCATCATTGCACACCATTCAGTGTTCCTCAAATCCAATTAATTTTACCAGTTGGGTGCCCCTTACAATCGGGTGCCCCTCACTTTCTTACCCCATTGCGCGAGATTGTATCCCATGCAATTATGCCCTCCATCTACCGCACGCCTGATCAATAATACCCTCCATTTCCAAGCTTGCCAAGCTGTTCTTCCACTTTCTGTTAGAGGATTGTATTCCTTTCCTTTTTCCTCTGCTAGCTTTGCAAATTGTTGAAAATGACTTTACAATATACTAAAAGACACAACAGTTTCGAGGACAAACTTTACAAGCCTTTCTGTAATTGTCTGATGACACATTGTGTTATTTATCCACATCTACCAGAATCAGTTGTTTTGTTATATGCTTCTACATTGACAACACAAGGTGGTATGTCACAAAAGTTGTCTAATTTACAACAAAAGTTCAATAAAAACATCTTTGAAAAATGAAGACCTAGGTGGGGAAGAAGCAGCATTTCATGAGCTAACTGGTGCAACATGTTCAGAGATACAGCATGAAACAGTACACAAGAATGTGTCCATTCAAAGATCCAATCGCTGTTGAAGGCTTACCATTAGATACCACTAGATGGCCTCAAAAACGCAAAACGTCATCATTTGTTAAGCATTCTTGTGTCCCAGTGTTCTTAATGCAGTTTGGTAAGTGTAACCATCTTTCTAGAGACTAACCTTTTATAAGCATCTCCGGTCTGGTGCCTGGTAATGTCCACATTGCCTGTGCCAGATGTCCAAACACAGTGGCGTCTAGGGTGGAAAACTTTGGTCCCATAATGTATTTTTTATCACCTGCAAGTGGATCAACACAAGAACAAATAATTAAATCACATGATATGATCACGTTGTCATCGCAAATGTATTTGCTATGTTTCATGATTTCATGTTTGCTTTTTAGAGAAATGTGAAAACAAGGATGAGGCAATTAAATAAGTGTCTGGGAAAGGAAAGCAAAAATGAGGAAAGTGAAAGAAGAAGATGAAAAAGCAAAAACAAGGATGAGGTAAGTAAAAATGTGGGTTGAAAAACGAAAAGTAGCATTCATCAACTCGAGCAAGGCACCTCTGAACTGATGGACACATGTTTTCCAGGTATTCTTATGTGATTGAAAGTGCTTCGTAAAAGCCAATTGGGGCGATTTTCAAATTTGATGATTGGTCAGTGAAAAAACAAAACCTTGTACAGAAATTACGCAACTTCAGCAATCAAAAGCTACATCAAGCATTCCATGGGTAAAATAAGGACGTTAAAGGAAATAAGACTTCTGTTTGGCATGCTCGGCTGTTCTATCCAGAATAACTAAGGGCCAGATGTACGAAACGTTTTGCGACTCGCAAACGGCAAAATTTGCCGTTTGCGAGTCGCAAAACGCGTATCCCAATGCAGAAAGGCATTTTGCGAGTCGTTACCGACTCGCAAAATGCATTTCAGACTCGCAAATAGGAAGGGGTGTTCCCTTCCTATTTGCGAGTCGCATTGGGATGCAATACCATTTGCGACCGCATATGCGGTCGCAAATGGCATCGCAGTTACCATCCACTTCAAGTGGATGGTAACCCAATCGCAAATTGGAAGGGGTCCCCATGGGACCCCTTCCAGTTTGTGATTGCACCCAAAAATATTTTTTCAGGGCAGGGAGTGGTCCAAGGGACCACTCCCTGCCCTGAAAAATCCGAAACTAAAGGTTTCGTTTTTTTTTGTAGTGCAGCTCGTTTTCCCTTAGGGAAAACGGGCTACACTTCAAAAAAAAAAAAACCTGCTTTATTGACAAGCAGGTCGCTAACATGGACGCCTGCTGACGTCAGCAGGCCTCCATGTTAGCGAGTGCCCATACTCGCAATGGGGCCGCAATTTGCGACCCACCTCATGAATATTCATGAGGTGGGTCATTGCGACCCCATTACGAGTTGCAGTCGGTGTCTGAGACACCGTACTGCATAGCAATTTGCGACTTGCAAATTGCGAGTCGCAGGGACTCGCAATTTGCAAGTCGCAAATTGCTTTTTTCGTACATCTGGCCCTTAATCCCTGCTCACTCTGCTCTACATTTTTCTTTTCCTTATTGTAGATTTTTAATAGATTGATTTTTTTATTGTATTGGTTGTAGAACAGTAATATTTATTTTACCATTAAAATATTTTGTTTGTCCAATATATTTTTTTGGTAGAAGCTATGGCTTCCTTCAGGATCCTGGTGTTACAGTACGGGCTCTAAGGAGATTCAATATATTTTTTATTGTAATACATCATTATAATAGTTATATCAAAGGAAGACTCAAACAACGGGGCCAAAAGCTGTAGTTATGAGTCCATTTTTAAAAATAAAAGGAGATGCCACAGCAACGCTATTGGATACATCACAAGATCCACTAGATGCATCACAACTGTGTCCAACCATTCCGTTTGCACCTACTCTACCATAGCTTCCCATCGATCTGGGCAGAAGTAGGCTGAAATGTCCAATGAAAAAAGGGAGGATATTAGAGGGGGAACACGTCATGGGAAGGTGTCAGTTTCAGACAGTAGCATAGTAAGAACCAGATACCCAACACTGCACTGGTCCTTTTGTTGACAGTATCATGACCCACAGATCTACACACAATCTTCTATTCCGTCAATATTATGAGGGGCAAGGCGTGACTCCATTGTGTTGTCCATTCCTATAATGAGTCCTACGACTGGGCTTTGTGTAATCCAGGTAACCCCTCCGAAACTAAATAAAACAGTAAGACCATATATATCCGTTCATAATGTGATGCTTGAGAGGGTGTAATGGTAGGACATATATTTAGTCCTATTAGAGGGAATTCCTCTAATAGTTTCACTTAATGCATGGACAGGAGGATAAACATACACATATCATAACTCTCCCATCAATAAAACAGCCTTGTTGCCTCATAATAGACTCAAGGGTATCATAAGATTTGATCAGGGTATCAAAAAGCGTCCTCATACCACATCATATTTAAGCATTTGAAATCTGCATATGATTTTCTCAGGAGAAGCCACACTGCATGTCTTTCAGGCACAATTCAAAATCAAGGATTTTAGAAGTCTCCCACAGTCTCAAAATACCTACTTTGCTTGTCCAGAGTGATGCAGAAAAGCATCTCTTAAAATGGTGTGTGAATTAGGGTATGCCAGAAGCACCATGGAGAAGTACTACAGAAGCTGAAAGAGAGGTCAATATCCCCAGGCAAGTCTGCCTTTCTTTCCGATAGAATACCAGTGTTGTGTTAGGTTTGATCATTACCTTAGAATATGTGCAATATCACAACTTGATTTTGAATATCTCTAGCACAGACAGACAGGTCACTGGCTTGGTTCTTTCAGTCTGGCGAGGGACTAGTGCCACTGATCCAATGTTTTGAAATATTCAAAATGTGAGTCGCAGTTCCAAGAGTCTCTGATCATACATTTGAAGGATCAAAAAGCTACAGCAACAATCACTGTTCCCACCAGGACTTAAGGAAAAGGGTGGTAGGTCAAAAGAACACAAAATTAATGAGGATACCGTAAAGCTTAGAGACAGTGTTTTTAGATGTTCCCCAGAATATAAGGGTTCATGCACACCAAACTTCTGTAGATCTGCAGGAGCTGGACCTAGTAAACATCTTTCACAATGGAACAGTTGTTGATATTTACATTATTAGGAATGAGGTAACCTCAACTCCAGGAACAATTCTTCAAATGACTTGAACACTGCATTAGGCATTGACATTTTAAGTGTCAAGATACCCTTCTATAGCCATTGTTTCCAAAATATCACACTTAACAATGACGATGGATGCTGTCCTCTACAATGAGCCTCCTCTTATATCTGACTATTAACACCGGGGGGTCATTATGACTTCGGCGGATGGATTACACCGTCCGCCAAAGTCCTGCCAGTGCTGCCACATTCCCGTGGGTCCCATTGAGAATTCCCTCTCTGGCTCAGTGGGTGGAAATGGGGTTTCTGCCCACTGGCCCAACGGGGAACAGCCTACAACCTTGGCGCAGGCTCATGATAAAGCTGGCGGTAAAGCTGTAGTATGTTCACTGAACATCATGACGGGGCTGGCGAGGGCGGGCCCTACACTGCCTATTTCAAGTGCATGGGCAGTGCAGGGGCCCCCTGGGGCCCCTTGCACCCCATCTCCACCAGCAGTTACATGGCGGTGCTACCGCCATGTAACCGCTGGCGGAGAAAGGGGTCGTAATCCCCAGGGGGGCACTGCTTGCAGGGAAGCCCTGGTGGATTAGGACCACCAAAACTGCCAGTCCGTCCTATAGATAAAAACTGGTGGTGTTGGCAGTCCGACCATGGCACTACCGCTAGGGCTGGACCGCCACATTGGCGGCGGTTCGACCACCACCGTGACCGGTCATAATGGGCCCCAAATATTTTATGAACTCCATGCTAATCGCACTAAAAGGAATACATGAATACATGATGAGATTACTTTCTACTGTTTCTGAGTCATATCATTTCTGCACTCCAGGTGTATTCCAGCAACCTGCCCTTGCATACCTATGCACCCAGGCATATACCAGCTGCACTCTTCCCATATTGTGATCAAATCCCTGCTATGTGATGGAGTATGATGGCATTACTTCATCTGTATGCTGGCTGCATCCCTGAAAATCTTATGACGTATGCACCCCAACATAACATAGCTGCACTACTTACATATCATACCAGTTTCACTTAGCAGATCATGACTACAAAACACAGAACTGATATGGTTTGCGTCTGGTAATGTTTTGACTCCAGTTAAGTGTAAAAATCAACAAAATAAGTTATCACAGTGCTCCAATTAACATACAAAGAACATAGGGTGCACTTCAATGGTGTTGAACAGAGTGAGATTAGCTCCACCGCAATCTTGTTGGAGAATTAATTAAAATGACAATTTGGGCAATTTTGCCTTGATAGTGGTACTGGTTTGATATGTATGGGACCACCTTTGCCTCATTTCGTATGAAGAGGATTAATGCTGGTTCATAAAGAATATACCCTGGCATTTAAACATTCGACTGGGAAAGGCCTGGTAGTCAGATGACTGTGTCCTGAAGAGATCCCAACAGTCACACAAGGTCAAAACATTGACAAACCCTTCCTTTTGGTTGTTACATGGACGTTAACTTCAAGGGATTCCACACTTGCATATGCAAACCCTGTTATGAATGTTATCAATCAATGCATACAACCATTGGGAATTGTACAGTGGCTTTTACCTATACCTATCTAATTTATCTATTTAAAAGTTCCAAAATTACAGTTGGCAAAGTAAAATATTATCTCTCCTAAGAGGGCAGCACAAAGATTCTCAAAGTGCAAATCTTCTTTTCCCACAGTTTGCCAGAGAGGGTAACCAACACCAAAGTCTTGCCTATTACGGTAATCTGTGCGATTCCATGCAACAAATACCTTTCATTAGGCTTCAACTGAGAATAATAACAATCCACTGTTAAATGCCTACTGATTTTAATATATGTTTTTTCACAATAAATACATCAGACCTTCTGCCTCAATATATAGATTAGGCAGGGAGCCATGATCACTGGCTTGGCACCATAACTAACTCCGCCCCACTGTGTTGAAGATAACCTTTTCACAAGTCAAAAAGTGCAATACAAGCACTGTTTTTAGTGGAATCACACAACTTTGGCCCAATAAAATTTCCTACTCAGGCAAACCAACATGTGGGTGGTGTGTAAGCTCCTCTCTCAACAGTATCTTTTTTATGGTTACATATGGTCAAGTGACAACTCCGGTGTCAAGGCAGACCTAATAATGCTTGTGAATTACTGTAGCCCTGGTCAACTTAAACACACATCTTCACCCTGAAGTTCCCTAATGATGGGAAGGGGATCTGTGCCTCTGCCAGAGAAAAACGAATACCATAATTAAGCTACTTATCTAAGACACTTTAACAGTGCCATCTGTGTGCCTTTGATGGTTTAAACCCCATCCCTGTGTAAACTTGATACTGTACTCATGTTAGTGAGCCTTCTCTAGGCAGCCATAGAGCTGCTGGCTGATGCAGTTAGAAAAACAAAGGAATCACTTTTTCTGTGGAGGAGAAGCACTTTTTCTGTGGAAACACACAACCTTCGACCCAATCAAAACATGTACTCCTACCCACCAATATGTTGGTGGATCCTTCCTGAAAGCTTGTTTTCCATTTGATCACATAGGTCTGGCTTCAGCTGATACAATGCACTCATTTAGGGAAAAATATTCCCTAACCTTCCAACCCCTACCCAGAAAGACCGATTTTGAAAGTTCACTCATGTATCCTCCTACATGGAACACAACTGTATCTGAATTGGAGCTTGTTAGACACTCACAAACAAAATACACCATCGCCACGGAAACTAACTTTGACTTACCTTTCCCCACAATATCAGTCAAAGGGGACATTTGATATCGTGAATGGAAGTAACATCCTAAAATTACTCAACATTATTCCTGAGCTATCCCAGATTACTAGCACATCTTTACTGTGTGTCTTTGTCCCCTCCTCCGAAGGCCGAAATAGGAATGCACAAAACTGACCCTATTGAAATAGAACTAACAGATATGATAGTCGGGGGAAAAAGTACTTTGCCATACAAATCTTGGGATACCCAACAGAACGTACCACTTGCTCCTGCTCCCAATGGGAAAATCTAAAAGAGAGCACGGCACTCATGAAGTATCCAGTACTCATCACTGATAAAAATCACCCAATGACCAATAATAATGTAATCGCATTGAATAGATCTGGTTTACGCAACTGCATGCTCTTGCCAGAAGGTCAATCCTTGAAACTAGATTGGTAATGGCTGTCAGAACTGCTGAAAGCACACAGCTGTAACTGCCACTCAAAGAAGCCAACCGGGTGCTGTACCTAACAAAGACACACACCCACAAACGTGGATTGGTGCAAACAGAGTCATCAACAAATCAGTGATTAAACTCTGCTCCTGGAATGTAGCAGGATGCAGTCTAATTTCTCTTTGAATTTGATTTTATTTGCCACCGGGAAACCTGGAATGATGGAAACGCAGAGATTTCAAGTTTGGAATGCTTCAGCATCCATGCTAAATGGAAACAGCAAAGAAGGCTTATCTCTCCTTGTTTCGACTCATTTGCAGCTGATTTCCAAGTGATAATCCCATAAAGCATACAAGGATAAGCACAGCTCCAATGGCAGTCATCAACTACACATTTGCGTCTTTAGAGTTAATTTTTCATTTTACAGACTTAGAAATAATGAATCCCGCAAAGAGCAACCATGTTCTCTATATATGTAAGCTGCACCTAAAAAGCTACGCAAACCCATCTGATATTGTGGTTGGTCAAGCAGACACATTCAACGCTCAAACAAATGGTCATTAGTATCGCAGTACAAAATGTTCCAGTGGCTATACAACACAGTTCCCACCCTAGTGCAGCATGCCACAAGAATAATCGAAACAGAAAATATAACATAAACTACACCTAGAGACTTGTGGCTAAGGAGAGTTTATGCACACTAAAAAAGGAGGCAAGTAAAACAGGAGCACAACGCGATACAGAACATGTGAAGCTAATAAGAAGGAACTATAAAAAAGTAGTATCAAACCCAGTACCAGGGAGGTGGGTTTAGAGGGACAGATAGAGGACAATACTCTAGAAATAGAGGTAAATTCCAAACCTCTAAACAACCAGCAACACAACAAAAACAGTGACTTTCCTCACTCCCTTCCACTCCACACTTCTCCAGTGGGTGGAAGACTACAACAGCTCCATGCACATTGGCAAATTATCACCACAAACAACTGGATGTTCTCAATTATCCGCAATGGCTATTGCCTAGAATTGATAAACACTCCTCCTAATATTCCACCAAGGGATCACAAATTAACCCCAGAACATATAGGTCTGTTACAACAAGAGGTTCAATCTCTGCTACTCAAACAAGCAATATAATTAGTTCCACAGTCTTAACTAGGTACAGGAGTTTACTCACTATACTTTATAATTCCCAAAAAAGATGGCACCCTTAGGCCAATATTAGACCTCAGGCCCCTAAATTTGTACATCCTTTCAGAACATTTTCACATGGTAACTCTGCAAGCTGTTATCCCACTGCTACAAAAACAAGACTTTATGACAGCCTTAGACCTCAAAGATGCATATTTCCATATACCCATCCATCCAGCTCACAAAAAATACCTCAGGTTTGTGATACAAGGAAAACACTACCAATTCAAAGTGTTACCTTTCGGCATAACAACAGCTTCAAGGGTATTCACAAAGTGCTTAGCTGTAGTAGAAGCCTACCGAAGAAGACAACATATCCATGTCTTTCCATATCTAGACGATTGGCTAGTAAAATCAAGCAATCGTAAACAATGCCAAAATCATACACGTTACGTGATAGAAGCTCTGCACACCCTAGTTTTTTCTATAAACTACCAAAAGTCACACCTTCAACCAGCACAAGTAAAACCATATTTAGGTGCTATCCTAAATACTCAACTCACTCTAGTGTATCCAGATACACAAAGGATACAAGCTTTTCAAAATCTAATTCCACTTATGCAACCAAATCAAAAATACACTGTAAGATTTGTCATAAAAATCCTAGGAATGATGGCATCTTGAATTGCAATAGTCCCACATGCAAGATTAAACATGAGGCCCTTACAACAGTGTCTTGCACAACAATGGTCACAGGCACATGGTCAACTTCAAGATCTAGTGTTGGTAGACCGCCAGACACATATGTCCCTTCAGTGGTGGAATCGCAGCAACTTAATCAAGGGGCGGTCATTTCAAGACCCTGTGCCTCAAACCATAATTACAACAGATGCATCAATGATTGGTTGGGGAGCTCACCTAAACAATCACAATATTCAAGGGCAATGGGATGTCAAACAGAAACAGGTACACATAAACCATTTAGAGTTATTAGCTGTGTTCCTTGCCCTCAAAGCTTTTCAACCTCTTCTCAGACAGAAGAATGTCCTTATAAAGACAGACAACATGACAACCATGTATTATCTCAACAAGCAGGAAGGGACACATTCATCTCAACTGTCCCTTCTAGCCCAAACAAATTGGAAATGGGCAATTCACAATCAAATTAATCTATTAGCACAGTACATTCCAGGGATAGACAATCAGTTGGCAGATGTCCTCATCAGAAATCACCAACAAACACACGAATGGGAGATTCACCCTCAAGTACTTCAAAAGTACTTTCAAAAGTGGGGAACACCAAACGTAGATCTATTCGCAACAAGCAGAAATACAAAATGCCAAAACTTTGCATCCAGACACACACATCCTTATCCAAGGGGTCAGAGATATTTGCTTATGCTTTTCCCCCTCTCCCACTACTTCCATTTCTGGTCAACAAGTTGAGTCAAACTTCACTCAACGCGATACTCATAGCACCAACATGGGCACATCAGCCATGTACGCAACACTACTAGATCGATCTGTGGTACCTCACTCCAAACTCCCAGGCAGACCAGATTTGTTAACACAAAACAAAGGTCAAATCAGACATCCAGACCCCAGTGCTCTCAATCTAGCGATTTGGATCCTGAAGTCATAGAATTTTAATGTATAAAACTCCAATCAGAATGTTAGAAGTTATTAAACAAGCATGAAAACCCACTACTAGCCAGTGCTATGCAAACAAATGGAAAAGATGTATCTATTACTGTCAGTCCAAAACCATAGATCCTCTTCCAGCATCAATACAAGACATTGTATGTTATTTACTTCATTTGCAAAAATCGAATTTAGCATTTTCCTCAATAAAAATACACCTTACTGCAATATCTGCATATTTACAAACTATTCACTATAGCTCTTTATTTAGAGTTTCTGTTATTAAAGCTTTCATGGAAGGCTTAAAACGCATCATTCCACCAAGAACACCACCAGTTCCATCTTGGAATTTAAATATAGTGCTTACAAGACTTATGGGACCACCTTTTGAACCCATGCACTTTCAATTTCTAACATGGAAAGTTGCCTTCCTTGTGGCAATTACTTCTTTGAGAAGAGTAAGTGAAATACAAGCTTTTACTCTTGAAGAACCTTTCTTCCAAGTACACAAACACAAAGTTGTACTAAGAAGAACAAATCCAAAATTTCTACCAAAGGTAGTCTCACAATTTCATATCAATCAAATAGCAGAACTGCCAGTCTTCTTCCCACAACCAGGTTCTGTGGCAGAAAGAGCTCTACATACATTAGATCACAAAAGAGCTCTAATGTACTACATAGACAGAACTAAACAATTCAGGAAAACAAAACAACTTTTTGTAGCTTTCCAGCAACCACATACAGGCAATCCTATATCAAAGCAAAGTTTAGCAAGATGGATTGTTAGGTGTATACAAACATGCTATATCAAAGCAAAAAGACAACGTGTAATCACTCCTAAAGCACATTCTGCAAGAAAGAAAGGTGCAACAATGCCTTTTTTAGGAAACACACCATTGGCTGATATATGTAAAGCAGCTACATGGCCAACACCTCATACATTTACTAAACACTACTGTGTGGATGTTTTATCACAACAACAAGCCACAGTAGGACAAGCTGTTCTGAGAATATTTTTCCAAACAACTTCAACTCCTACAGGCTAGCCACTGCTATTTTGGGAGGACAAACTGCTTGGTAGTCTATTCATAGCATGTGTATCTGCAGCTACACATGCCATCGAACGGAAAATGTCACTTACCCACTGTACATCTGTTCGTGGCATGCTGTGCTGCAGAGTCACATGCACCCTCCCTCCTCCCCGGAAGCCTGTAGTCGTTTAAGTTAACACATTTGTACATATGTATATAGATTTACATTTGCATGAACATCTCTTTTTTCACTTATATACTTTATCACTCCTTCCTTCACCCTCTGCGGGAAAACAATCTAACAATGGAGTCGATGAACATGCGCAATGGAACCGAGAGGAGGAGTCACTTGATCCTGTGACTCTAAAAGACTTCTTCGAAGAAAAACAACTTGTAACACTCCGAGCCCAACACTATATGTCGGAATCGATATGCCTAGCATGTGTATCTGCAGCTACACATGCCATTGAACATATATATATATATATATATATGTATATACACTGAAGCCTGGTCTCTTTATAGCGACGTGCCAATCTGCCGTTGCTGTGTTAGGATTCAGACCAAAAACCCTTGAAATACTTATCAAAGAAGACACTGCACTCCCGAAGACTCGAATCTGTTCTTTTAATCACGATATGAAAGCTTCCAAACAGACACCACAACGCGTTTCGACTAACAAGTCTTCTTCCAGGTGGTTTGCGTCTGCTAAATTGGTGCTGGGCATTCTGGGATTTTGAGTCCACGTATGTCACACACCTGGGAACACTGTGGCAATCATATTTCCTCAAACAAGAAAAAACATCACTGTTAGTATAATGAATAATGCTATTACTTCACAATGTTTCTGTATCCTAATGGAGGTACGTGTTTGCACAAAAATGTCAATTTCCTTCTCTCATTATTCACGCTTTTCCAAAATGTTTACTGCACACATTATTCCCTCCCATTAAATTTGATATGAAGAATAGCTTATCGTGTATAACGGTGTTGCTCATTATTTGCGCTCCGATGTTAACAAATTGCCTTTCAGTTACCAGGAATGTCTCTGTTGATGTAATTAATTATGCTGTCCCTTCACAATGTTTCTATGTCCTAATGGAGGTACGTGCTTGCACAAAAATATCCATTTCCTGCTCTTATTATTCACGCTAATTCAAGATGTTTCCTGTAAACATTTTTCCTCCAATATGATTCAATATGAAGGCTGGCTTTCCACATTTAACGATGTTATTCACTGTTCGTGCCCCGATGTTAACAAAATGCCTTGCAGTTACCAGGAAGTTTCCTGCCCAGCATACCTACTAATACTTGAAATAAATATCACATTTAAAGTCTCCAGACCCTGAAGGGGCCGCATCAGCAATATGAAACTCGATCGGCACCGTATCCTTTTGAAGTGGTGCCTCCCTCTGAAGGTGCACTAGGCGTTTTAGAAGCCGAAATCCATCGTTTCTTCCAATGTATATATACACATGCAGGCAATATGTATTACCTTGCTAACTTCAGAATTCTCCAGTCCTCCATGCCGGGCACTGTCACTATTTAAATTTACAAACACTGAAGCTTGGTCTCTTTATAGCGACGTGCCTATCTGCCGGTGCTGTGTTACGATTCAGACCAAAAACCCTTGAAATACTTATCAAAGAAGACACTGCACTCCCAGAGACTCGAATCTGTTCTTTTAAGCACGATATGAAAGCTTCCAAACAGACACCACGACGCGTTTCGACTAACAAGTCTTCTTCCAGGTGGTTTGCGTCTGCTAAATTGGTGCTGGGCATTCTGGGATTTTGAGTCCACGTATGTCACACACCTGGGAACACTGTGGCAATCATATTTCCTCAAACAAGAAAAAAAAAAAGAAAGAAAAAAAAATACATATATATATGTGTCATATTTATATAGCGCAAACTAATCTAAAAGGTAGAGAAGTAATTTACAGGGGTCAAAGTCAAGCATATTCTGTGATAAGAGAGTTAACTGGGTTCTGGAAGCAGAAGTGTGGTTTTAATGAATTATGATGTTGTTTCCTTCAATAAGGTGTGTCTTCAATTATTTCCTAAATTGGAGCATCATTGCAGTAGCCCTGATGAATATGGGGATGTAGCACAAGATCAGGGGTGAACATATGTAAATGGCTTGCTGTTTTTTTTTTTACACTTCCTAATCTGATTGTGTCCTGACTTTGAAAGTGCAGTGAGTCAGCAGAGTTGAAGAGCTTGTCTGCAAGATATGTGAGGATACTGGTCATAATGGCTTTTTAAATGATGTAGTTGGTTTCGATGGAGGAGAGTAAGGGAATCCAATGGAGTTCTATCAGGATGGGGGTGATGTGCTAATACTTCTTCAGGACCTGGATGAAACTTGCTGTGGAATGTAGGATGTCCTTATGAGGGTGGCCAATGTGGAGTCATAGAGGTAATGATGAAGGGCGTTCATCCAGATGCAAGAGTATGAGGGCTTGAACAGCAATTCTGAAGTTGTTTTCTGGAAAAACAGTTTTACTTTTTAGAAGAGAGAGGTGGTACCAGGTCTACCTTGTGTTTCTGTCAATTTGTTCCTTGAGGGTGAGGTCGCTTCTAGGGAGAAACCAAGGGGCATATATATTTATAAGACCCTAGCGCCACCTTGTGCCACAATAGCGTCATTTAATTTGATGCTAATGTGGCCTAACAAGGCCAAAATCCTAACACCATATTTACAAAGTGGCACAATGCATGCATTGTGCCACTTTGAAACCCTTTCCTCTACATTATGCCTGCGCCAGGCATAATGTATGCAAAGGGGGCGTTCCCCCATTAGGGAGGGGCCGAAAAAATGGCACAGGGAAATCTATGAGATTTCCTTGAGTCATTTTGTATGGCACTTTTAACGCCTGCTCAGAGCAGGCATTAAAAGAGGGCTTCCATAATTTAAAATGGGCCCCTATGCCAATATTTTGGAGCTACTCCTGAAGAGTACATCAATAGTGTCATGAAAAATTACGCTATTCCCCCCTACCATGCGCCATGGTGCACCGTATTTTAAATACGGTGCACACATGGTGGCTGTACGGGGCACTGAGGGGTGCAGGGAAACTGGTACTGCACGCGGTGCAGTGTCACTTTCCATAAATCCGCCCCCAAGTGACTTGGGATTTGTTAAAAGTTAAGGCTTGAAGCAATCAATGTTCATGTCATTGAGCCAGGTTTGTAATTTTTCTTGCATGATGCCTTATGCAGATAACAGGAATTATTTTTTGTATGGGTTAAACTTCAAGTAAGTGCTGAACATCCTGGTCTGGATTAGATGCAGACAGTGTTTGAGGCATTGGATGTGCAGTACCTGTTCATGGATTAGGCTCAACACCCACAGCTTAACGGTTACCATTGAGGTGGGCTTGACTTTTGTGGTGTATAGCTAAAGGGGAAATGAACTTAACAGGAGGAATGAAGTAGAGCCAATAATTCTGATAGGAGTTCACAGAAGTTGTGGGAGATTTTCTTGATGTCAGATGGTATTAATAGCATTTCCTTCAGTACACAATGTTTCTATAGCAAATGTTCGCTTGAAGCCTATGGTCTTGAGTGCATATCTCTATTTTCTTCTATTCTAGGTGATTGGTGGAGTGTGTGGTTACCTAATAGGCCTCCCAGTGCTAAACAACCAACATTTTTGTGTACCCTGATTGGTAAAGAATTCCAAAGCTTAGGTGCCAAATAGGATGAGTGCCCTCCACATCTTGCTGTGTGACATTTTGGGGTCATCATCAATCATGAGTTCCTGGACCTCAAACTCGAACAGGTACAGAAGGCTGCAGTAAAGATTGTAATAGTTAAGGGCCTTTTTTGTGATATGCCCTCTGGTCAATACAAAGAATTTGTATTTGTATTTGGTATTTATAGAGCGCATTCCGGCCGAAGCATCAAATCGCTCAAAAAGGAGGAGTAAATGACTGAAAGCAAGGAGAAATTAAAAGACCGGATTAACGTGGGAAGTGCCAAGTTTTGACTAACCTCCTAAAGGCCAAGAAATTTCGTTCCTCCCTTATAAACAGAGGGAGTGAGTTCCAGCATTTGTCAGCAGCTACTGAAAATGTCTTGTCCCCCCATCTAGCCTTATAGGTGCGAGGGACCTGAATCAGGGAGGCTCCCCTGGATCTGGGTTGCTGACTGGGTCTATACCAGTGTAGCCCAGAGGATAAATATTCAGATCGAATTCCATGCACAGCCTTGTAGGTCAAGCAAAAAGTTTTAAACCTAATGTGTTTAGCCACTGGTAGCCAATGCAATTGTTTCAGGCTGCCACTGGTCGAAGCTGAGCGAGGAAGATTCAGTATGAAACGGGCAGCTGTATTCTGAATTAACTGAAGCTTCTTAAGTGATGCCTTATCCAGATTAAGCATCAAGGCATTACAGTAATCCAATTTAGACATTACCAATGATAGAATAACTGCGACTCTCCACTCCCTTTGTAAGTAAGGGAGAATCTTTTTCAACATCTTCAAAGTCCAGAGGCTGGTTTTAATGACATGGTTAACATGTGACTTGAAAGAGAGACAGTTGTCAAATGACACCCAGAACCTTACATTGTAACCTTTACTCCACTCGAAGCCAATGCAACAATGCCAGTGAGCTCAATACTGACTGGTGTCTTTGGATGTCTAATAGGAAATGAGTGGCTGCATTTTGAATTAACTGTAATCTTTTGACTATGTAAAATGGGAAGCCAAGGAATGAGAAGTTTCTGTAGTTAAGGCGTGATACCACCAGCACCTGTACGATTAGCCTTCTAGTGGAGAAAGGTAAAATATCTAGTATTTTTCTAAGCATTCTAAGCAAGCCATAGCAGCTTGCTTCAATTTTCCTGCTTGAGTTTCCATGGTGAGTGTGTTATCCAACCAGATCCCTAAGTTTTGTTATGGATGTTTTAGGGGCAGGAGGATTGCCTAAGGAATCTGGTCAGCCAGGTAAAGGTCAGCTGTTGAAGTCATTGCCCACCACCATGACTTTAGCTTTGTCACTGTTACGTTTAACATAGCACTTAGCCATCCTTTCTACCACTTCCTTCAAGCAAAATCCAAGTTGATGCACCTTAAAACGGTTTTCTGGAGAAAGGAACAAGACTATTTGAGTGCCCCTGGCATATGTGACTACTGAGAGGCCAAAAAGCTTGTACAATCTCCACCAGAGGGAGCACATAAAGATTAATCTCTCATTCTTAAATTCCTTGACATTGAGCATTATAACTTCCAGTGTCTCAGTGTTAAATGCCCCAAAGGTAACAATGGCAATTAGTAGATACATCTTTAAGAATCTTCCACACCAATAGCGTATCAGTATCAATATCATACCTCTCAATATCAATCTGAAATAGCAAGAATGGCGATGGAGCTGCTGTTTACTGAAACTCCATGTGAGGGTCAGTCTACGTTTGAGAAGGCCCCACAGTGAAGGCGTGGGCATCCTTACACTTTAGGCCACATCATTCTCTGAAGAAGTGTACCTTCTATATTATTCTACCCCTTTGAGGACATTTACGTCATGCCTTTTAGTGTCTTTTATAACATTTGAAGACAGAGTGACAATTCTTCAACAGCATGGCTGTAAGACACAAACAAATGTACAAGGGCCGTTTTCTCTTTTCCAAACACACATAATTTCATTCTGAACATTTTCAGAATAATTGATTGTGGTATAGCATACATACCTAAACTCAATGTTACATGCCAAGCCGGATCTGCTTAATGAAGAGCTGACCTGGGTCTAAGGAAATATATTAATATTTATGAAGTCAGACCTCTTAGAAGACACAAGCTGGTTTCCTGGGTCAGGTATTTAAGAAATCTATCTAACTGGATGACTACATGCAACAAAGCGGTAAAGTTAAGCGTGAATCTTACACAAAAAGAAACTTCATTTTAAACACCAGTTTCAAACTATAAATAAGAAAACAAAAGAAAGCGATTATAGAGGCTCCCGGAGGCCAATCAGTATCAATATCAGTCTAAAAGACACATGGCCAGTGTTGAAGCAGTTTATAGTTCCACTTTAACAATCTGTTTACACACCAAAAGAAAGAGTAAATAACAAGCGATTAACTGAGTACACGTTTGGGGGAAATTCTGCAAAAAAATCATTGATTAAAAACGGGGCATACATGCACACATGTGGACCTACATACACACAGAAACAGAGGAAGATCCTGCTTGAAGGAGAATCACATGCAGACGTAACACCAAACTACAAGAATTGAAAGAAGGTTTAATAGAATATTTGCCAAGAGACCAATGAGGTGCTTTTCATACTGGTCCACTATATTCTTAATCCAATAATCCAAGGCTGAGGAAAAATGTCTGGGGATAATGGGAATATTTACCCAAAGTGTTTTCATCTTCAAACTTTGGTATATGAATTGATGTGAAGGCTGCAGGACTTCAATTTAATGATTCAAATTAATGTATAATGATAACTTAATTAAAAACTCATTTAAAAGTTAAGTATTTTTTTAAAAAGTCAAGCTATTTTATCCATAATACCTAATCGTTGGTACAAAATATTTGTTCTCACAACAAACTGGTTTAGTCATTTTGCTCAATGTTTAGCTGACTCTATAAATGTAAGGTTTGTGCTGCAGTCTTCTTTTTTCCCTCAACACAAGCTTTAACACATGGTTCAATCCCTATGTTAGAGTAATTTACCCTCTTCCGCCTGTGTCTGCCAATGCAGACGTATTAGCATTTCTCGACTGAAGGTTATTACCATTCTTAGTTGTATTATTTTTTCTGAAATGACACATAACTGCAGCGTGCAACACATTAAGACACCATTTGTAATGAAGGTGTAATACAATATGCAAAGCATAACAAAAATGGCAACCAATTATCATAAAACCTCAGAATGAGAATATGCCCTGTGTGTATACTCTAAGTGCCCTGAATAAAAGGCCTGGCCCAGCTAAGGAGCTAGCGAGAAAAGGAAAGCATTGACAAGGTTAAAACAACCCCTCAAGCAAAAAAAATGTCTGCACAGCATTAGTAATCCACAGTCACGGGATTTCCGAAAGGCCTGGCACAGTAATACAGCGCAACTGTAAAAGGCACCAATAGAGGTCAAGTGTCAGGGACAGTTCCAGCATCCCCATCCTCCCACTGTATGAAAATTAAAGAGCCGCTTCAACATGGATGAAAAAGTGCCTTGTGACCATCCTATAGCCACAATTCGTCCTGAAACTGTAAGAAATCAACTAGACAGAAGGAGAGAAACTCTTTTTATAAACAGTTGGTGACTCCTATTTTCTCATGAGGGTGGTGCAATTTAGATCTGAAATTATCTGCATGCCACCACTGATGACGCAGAAATGAAGGTTTTACATTTATTAACGCATAAACGTAGTGCTGCAATAATCATGTGTGACTTTAACCGAACTAATAAAGATTGTACGGGGACAAAATGTGCCCTCAGAGTAGTTTGCCAACATTTATAAGCGTGCTTTATATAACGTGGTGTATTAGAATTGCACTAATCCGACATAATCATAAACGTGTGCTACGATTTGCTTGTTTGAAATGTTTTAGCTTAGCATAACTTTAGTGGAGGCTTCGGCCTAGTTGCCTGGTCTCACGGTTTAGATGCTCGTATTTTCCAATGTGCTAATAAACGTGTATTTTTGCTTGAAGCTGTACTTTTCCACTGAGATCGTTCACATGCTTATCTTAAGGTTTCGTGCCAGCCTGGCATATTTTTCTCTTTGCTCCAAGGTCAATCTGCAGGTGCGGACAATGGAAGCTCTGAAAATGAGTTAATTGGTATAAAATGTTGCAACTTGCGTACCCGTCTCCAAGGATAATGTATGCTTAAGTAAAAGCTTGAGAACTGTTGTTTTTTATTGGATAATTTGAAGCCAACCTATGAACCCTCCAATGGAAGACCCTACTGGATTTGAACTGTTGTCTATTTAAACCAGGTGCACAAGAAGAAAGTAGTCATTACAGCCATTGCAACCATTATTGCCGTTACCCGCCATTTTGCAGCTAATATGGCCCACCTTGCTGCGACGCCATTTTGAAAGAGACTTTGATGCTTTCTCTAATCGAGAGAAAGAGACTTTAAATGATTCTTACCCTAGAGACTTTAACTTTGAACTGCCCATTGCATGAAGTAGTAGTTTATTTTGCCGCCGTGAGGCAACTGCCCCGTCCACCCCTGCCCCTTTGCCCCGTCCCATGCTGATCGAGAAACGGTACCTGTGAGACGAAGACTTCCTTGAATGCTGATTGTAATTGGTAAATATGAAAGGAAATTGTATGATTGCATTGTGTTTCTTTTAGGTAACCAACTGCTGATTTTTGATAAGAGCCCTAGTTAGGAGTTTTTCTAAATTAATGTTGCTAAATTGTTTTTGCATGAAGTCCCACATGCCGATGCTAATTTGAGGTTAGATGAGGATTCCTTTTGTTGCACGATGCAATTTGAGACCTTGTTATGCTGACTAAATGTATGCAATTAGCTCATTACAGATTATAGTTTTAGTGATTTGCATTGCTATCATCGAATGCCTTGTTATTCAAATGCTGCATAGATTGCACCTGTTTCGTCGTTATGGACAGCTATTAATGTTCATTTACGTTTATCATTTGGTGTTGAGACACATCTATATTGTGCTAGCTTTGCTAATATAGGGAAATAAATTCATTAACTTTGAACAAACTGGTGTGATTATTCATGACCGAAAGGTCATGGTTCGCCGAAATGTATTCTGGATTAATTATTAAGTGTTATGTTGATCAGGGCATTGCTTACGTTCGTTATTGATTATTGATTTGATTAAATTGACTGATCTCGGGTGAAGAGAGTCCCACTTAGCCAAAAGATTCATCGGCCGAGAGAGCGTCCGAGTACAGGTAAATTATTAGTACGGAACGCTCTATCAGTAGATGGTAGCAGAGGACGGTTTCGTCTTTTGGGACCATGTACTCTTAAAGTACATGGTGTTGAATTAACACTTACGCCCTTTCAGACCCTATTCGAGAAGTTGAATTGGATTTTTCTTGGGTAAAATAGATTGACAGAATGATGATGGGCTAGGTCCACCGCGACTTTCCCGGGATCTCGGAGCTTGAGAATGGAGAGAATGGAGGTGTGGAATCGGCGTTGGCGGTACTAGTGATGGTATGAGTGAAGTTAGGGTTTTGCGCTTGCACAGCTTATTGCCGCAGGGTGTGTGAAAAGGTTGCGAGGATTTTTTTATTCTTTTTAGAGGATAGCGGAGGTGGGACTCCGAGTGTAGAAGTAGAGAAGTCGTCGAACTTCATAGAAATAGCGGAGGTGCGACTCCGAGTGTGAGAGTAGGGAAGTCGTTGAACTTCATGTGCGTGTGGCGCTTCGTGCATAAAAAGGTCCACGTGGTTGTTGTTGTTGAGACGGGCCCTGCGAGGTCAAGAGACTCCGGAGTATGTTGTTTTATGTTGTGGTCTGGGCGGTTTAGTAGGTTGATCGGGCGTGGTCAACGAGTCGGTACGTGTGTTAGGGAGTGAAAGAAACTTCGACTTCGGGCTTTGACAAAATTCTAAGTGCACTAGAATAGATCATTGACAAGTTGAGAGGAGGTCTGCGGGTCAGATTTGCTTGCGAACGTGGGGACCGAGAAAGATGGAATAACTGCCGAGGCTAGTGAAAAATCCCTAAGGTCCTGAAGCGATTGCGTTACCCTTCCTGTAGTAAACCGACAGATCTGTTTTATTTTTTGGTAGCTCGCGATATATGCAAGAAGTGGTTACGAAAAGAGCTGAGTGAAGGAGGACTAGCCGCGAGGCTTTGTCAGCCGCAGTGTGTGTGAGTGTGACGTCACTAGGAGCCGCGCTGGGATAGGTTGGTTGCAGAGAAGGGTCGCGCACGGATTGGACGCAGTCCGTGGGGCTCGATTGGAAGGGGAAAGGCAAGCGAAGAGTATTCCGGGAATTAAAGTCACCTATTGATTACAAACTTTGTGAAATAAAGACGAGAAAATGACATTTTTTAAAGCATTCAAGAGTGCGATGAAGGGGGAGTCTTACATTAAAGCGAGTGTAGGAGAGGAGACGCCGCCCGAAGGCACACCGGCTTACATTGTAATGAAGGAAAGGGGGGTAGCTCCGTGCCTTTGGCTAAAGCAATGGCACAAGTTGACAGAGAAACATGGGAGCGTAGCATTCCCGATCCACGGGACATTCAATATAAGGATTCTGGAGAATTTGAGATTCACGATGTATGACATGAAGGTACCTCCAAGGCCAGCACAGTTTGAGGCTCTAGCGATTTGGGAACTAATGGCTAGACAGCAGCAGCAAAATAAGTTCGAGACTAGGATAAGGAAGGTAGAAAAGACACTAGCGGACGCTAGGTGGGATAATGCACAGAAGGTGTGGAGGTCAGATGTATTGCAGGGGATAAAATTGTTTCCCGCAATTACTAAGGAAGAAGAGGAGACAGGTAAGAAAGCTACCTGAAAGACAAACAGGAGGTGTTCCAAGGATAGAGAGGACGAGGAAAAGTTGAGAAGAGAAGAGGAGTTAGAGGATGAGGAGTTAATAATGCAATTGCTGAACGACCGTCCACCACCTTATGCAGAGAGTGGACAAGGTGCAAGTACCAGTTCTGCCCCTCCGGCACCGGTACAGAACAGTGAAACTCAGAGTTCAGGAGCATCATCGGGATCTAAGGACCCGAGTTTACTGTTCACCCCGCAGATACCGCAGGTTAGGAGAATATATCCAGATGTGCCCATATTGAAACCAGCAGAAAATTATCAGCCGCAGGTCCCAAGGTACTACAGCAGTGACAACAGTACGGGAATGATTCTAGATCCAACCGTAATGGGAGGACAGAATGGTCACAACCCAACACTGGCACAAGCTGAATTAACCCAGTTTTTGATGCCTCAAAAGCAGATGCAGGGGGGAAACGCACATGCTCAGATGACGGGGAGTCAGATGGGCATGCCGGCAATGATGACCCATAGTGTGGGAATGAACATGTCTCAGAACATGGGAAATGGACAGAACCCAGATGCGATATCACTACCCATTACTGTAGGTCCACCGGTACCTTTGTACAGTCAGCCTAACTTAGGTATGAGTGGTCAGGGATCAATGCTGCAGAATGGGACAGAAAGGAGGTGCATAGAAAACACTCCAGGGATAACTCCGATAGCGGCTCAGCCAACTGGATCTGGGTCCTTGATGGAGTTTAGTCCCATATGTGCTCAGTCAACATTGGTGAGGTCGAGTCCCCCACTGATGATACCGCTATCATCGAACACTGAAAAGTTGCCGCAACCATCAATGGCAGTCGATGTGAATGCTACACTGATGGGGTTGAATGCGCAACAGCTGACACAGTGGTTCAACAGTCTGAATTCCACACAAAGCTCAGCCAGTGGGAAGGGAGAAGATTATCTGAATAGGGTCAGGTTGAACATGGAAGCACAAGAATTGGTGGAAGGGACTATGGGTGTGAATAGGTTAGAGTCCTACTCGGAAGAAGAGCTGAGGTATCTATGTCCCAGGATTACGAGAGAAGTGAACAAGGTACATAGAAGCTTGCAAGAAATAGCTGACAAAAACGGGGTTGATATAGACAAGACGAAACACTTGAGCAGGAGCTACAGGTTGGATTTCGGGACAACAGATTTTGAACACATGAGGTCAGCAGGCATGAAGGCACACCTTAGAGAATTGTTGCAGAGTGCACAAGTGTGGAGGTGTTTAGACAAATGGGAAAGCAGATGGGTAAAGAGAAAGGAAAAGAGGAAAGACAGTGTCCCAGAGCTCAACGAGAAAAGACCACAGAGTAGTGATGCAGTAACCATGTTACCAATGAGGGAGACAGCAGGGGGAAAATTAATACATGTACCATGGCACAGAAGCGACATTCAGTCTTTTACGGATGATTTTCCCAAACTGAGAGAGAAACCGATTGAATGGTATCAACAGACTGATAGGTTTGTGAAGCTTGCAAAATTTCTCTGGGAAGAACTGAACACTCTCTTTGAGATTGTGGTTCCGGCAGATTTGTGGGAGGATTGCAAAAGAGCTGTAGGTTGGCCGACAAGTGAACCAGAGAGAGACAGGGATACGGGTGCACCATCACCTATGGTGATGAGCCTGTACTATAAGGTGATTGAGCATTTGAAGACGAAGGTTGCCGTGAAAAATGTGGATTGGCAGAAGATCGATCGAACTGCCCAAGAGGCTAAAGAGTCGATTCATAGTTACTATGAGAGGTTGTTGAAGGCGTTCAAGAACTACAGTGGCACGGAAACAATAGAGGCAAAGGACATGCTTCATTTTGTGTTTAGATTTGTGGAAGGGCTGAGACCAGAGATAAGTCAGATGATAAAGTCGCATTTGATTTGTTGGCAGTCGAAACCTATTGATGAGGTGTTGAATTATGCGAAATACTGTAGCGACGAAATTGAAGTGAAACAGAAAAAGTTGAAAGAGAAAGTGATGATGATGCAGCTTAAAGCAGCTCAGACAGGTCTGCAAGGGTTGCAAGGGTTGCAAGGGTTCCAACAACAGGTACCGCAACCGCAGCCGCAGTTGCAGGGAAATATGACGTTTCAGCCACAGGCGAGAGGCAGAGGCAGAGGAGGTTTTGTGAATAATGGTCCGGATTTGAACACTGTTGTGACTCCGAATGGTGTGCAGGCATTGAAAAAGGTGATGCCGTGTCACGTGTGCGGAATTGTCGGTCATTGGAAACGCGAGTGCCCGATGGTGGTGCAGGAAGGTGCAGGTGTTGGTCAGCAAAACAATGATGTCAATGCATTTCAGACAATGAGGGGACCGAAAATGAGAGGTCCAAACCCAAATTTTCAGACCATAAATCAGCTGCAGGGATTACAGCCCATGCAGCCGCAGCAGATGCAGATGCCCTGTATGCAGATGACGCAAATGCAGCCAATGCAACAGCAGTTTCCCATGGCACCTAATAAGCAAATGCAAATACCTTTGGCACCAATGAGTCAGCAGCAAGTGATGGTTCCTCCACAGGTCTCGGGTCAGGTAATGAATACAAATGGCACCGTACAACAGTTCCCATTACACAGTGAGAGTGGAATAAACAATGTATGGGAGAGTGAAAGTTCAGGAGAGGAAGGAGATTGTGTGCTTGCAGCATCCTTGGAAGTTGATCAAAAGGGTCCGTACGTGGAGGGAAGAGTAATGGGTCATCGTGTCACATTCTTGGTTGACACAGGAGCCACACGTTCAACTGTTAAGAGCATTGAAGTACCAAATTTGCCACTCTCAGGGAGAACAGTTCAAGTGGTGGGAGTAGCAAACAGGCACCTGACAAACCCAATTACAGATCCGGTACCAGTCAGCATTGGCAACTATCAAGGGTTACACAAATTTGTGGTATGTGATTCAAGCCCGATAGCACTATTAGGGAGAGACCTGTTGTGCAAATTGGGATGTTCGATTATGTGTTCGAACGAGGGAATAAAAATTCAGACGAGCAGTGATGGGGAAGAAGAGGACAGTGTAGAGGGGGATGAGATGGAAACTGTCGATGAAGACTATCCTCTGATTTGTCTTTTCCCGATGATAACTGAAGAAGATATTCCAGCTGAATTACGGGAGACAGTCGGAAAGGAAGTGTGGGATATGACAGGGAAAGAGGTGGGATTGATGAAAGGAGTGGAACCAGTGAAAGTGACTGTAAAGCCCAATGCGATCTTTCCCCAGACCCCACAATACCACATGGCACAGGACACCCTCATGAAAGTTGCCCAACTCATTGACGAATTTGTAAAACAGGGAGTACTGAAAGAAGAGTTAAACAGTCCATGTAATTCACCAATCATGGGACTAATAAAGCCGAGTGGAAAGGTCCGACTCGTGCAGGACTTGAGGAAAATAAATGACATCATAGTCAAATGCTGCCCTGTAGTACCGAATCCAGCTGTGATAATGTTTCAAGTTCCTTGCGATGCCGAGTGGTTCTCAGTCATCGACTTGTCACAAGCATTCTTTTCTGTGCCTCTTCATGAGGACAGCCAATTCCTCTTTTGTTTCAAATTCTTAGACAGAGTGTACAGTTGGTGTCGAATTCCTCAAGGGTTTTCTGAGTCACCGTCAATCTTCAATCAGATTCTAAAGAAAGACTTGGAAGCATTAGAATTGCCATTCGAATCAACTCTAGTACAGTACATTGATGACTTACTGATTGCATCAAAGACAGAAAGTGGCTGCACAGCCGATACCATTGCTCTGTTGAACCATTTGGGAAGGAATGGACACAAGGTGTCTCCTTCCAAATTGCAGTTTTGTCAGAAGAAAGTGAAATACTTGGGTCACCAGATAGAGAAAGGGTCACGGAGAATAATGAAGGAAAGAATAACAAGTATACTTCAAATGAGTCCACCAAAGACAAGGAGGGAGGTGAGGAAGTTTTGGGGAATGGTGGGCTATTGTCGTCAGTGGATCCCCAACTTCTCGACTCTAGCAAAGCCTTTACTGAAACTGACCCAGAAGGATGCCTTGGATCAAATTGAACTGAAAGGAGATGAGATGGATGCTTTTGTTGAATTGAAAGAGTGCATGTGCAGGGCTCCAGCTTTAGGTATGCCTGATTACACAAAGCCTTTCACATTGTTTTGTCATGAACGTGATGCATGTTCTCTGTCTGTCTTGACTCAAGCCCATGGTGGCATAAACAGACCAGTAGCATATTTTTCAGCTACTTTGGATCCGGTCGCAGCAGCACTCCCAGGGTGTTTGCGCGCCGTAGCAGCAGTTGGTATCAGCCTCACTCAGAGTGAAGGAATAGTGATGGGACACCCAGTAACAGTCATGGTCCCTCACTCAGTTGAAATACTTTTGACCCGCTCCCGAACGCAACACATGACTGGAGCAAGGCTCACAAGGTATGAAACGATAATTCTGGGCTCACCGAATGTGCAGCTGAAAAGGTGCACTACGTTGAATCCAGCAACCTTGCTCCCTGGTGAAAATGCTGAAGTTGAGAACGCTGAAGACGTCGAGCATGACTGCCTTCAGGTGACTGAATTTTGCACAAAACCTCGACCTGACATTAAAGATACTAAGCTTGATGAAAATGACCAAATTGTTTTCGTTGATGGTTCATGTCTAAGAGATGGGATGGGGATTTTGAAAGCAGGATATGCTGTATGTACTGTAACAGGTGTCTTGGAAGCGGGGTGGCTTCAAGGAGTCTATTCTGCACAAGTAGCAGAACTTGTAGCCCTTACAAGAGCATGTCAACTGTCTGCATTGATGAAAGTCACCATTTACACTGATAGTCAGTACGGGTTTGGGATTGTGCACGACTTTGGACAACTATGGTCACAGAGAGGTTTCCTGACTTCTTCAGGATCCCCAGTGAAAAACGGGGAGAGAATAAGGGAATTGTTACACGCCATTCAAATGCCAGCCGAAGTTGCAGTGGTAAAGTGCAGTGCTCATACAAAAGGACAGGACTATGTTTCTCTGGGAAATGCATATGCGGATCAAGTCGCAAGATTTTGTGCCTTGAACTGTATATTACTCAGGGATGAATGGAATTCGATAAGTGAGCCAGAACTCGAACCAGCTGAAGCATTTGCCTTAAAGGTCGTAGATACAATAGATGAACTAAAAGTATTACAGAATAACGTCAGGGAGGATGAAAGAGATTCCTGGATTAAATCACAATGTATAAAGAGACCAGATGAGTTATGGGTTTCAAATGAGGGAAAATTTGTTTTGCCAAATAGTCTCTTATCACAGCTTGCGCGGTTCTATCATGGGCAGGCTCACCTAGGGAGAGATGCCATGATAAGATTGTTTAAAACTGATTGGTTTAACCCCAGATTTCGTCAAGCTGCAGAAGCAGTTTGCCATCGATGTGTCACTTGCCAGCAGATGAACCCAGGAAAGGGAACAGTTGTGAACGCGAGCCACATTGGTAGAGCCAGTGGCCCGTTTAGTCGAATGCAGATGGACTTCATTGAGATGCCTGTGCATGGAGGATTGAAGTATGTGTTGGTGATTGTGTGCATTTTTAGTCACTGGATTGAGGCATACCCCACACGTAGAAATGACAGCCTTACAGTTGCAAAACTATTGTTGAGGGAGTTGATACCACGTTTCGGATTCCCGATCTCTTTAGAATCAGATAGGGGAAGTGACTTCAATAACGAGGTGATAAAGTTACTTTGCGAAGCGCTGAACATTGAGCAAAAACTGCATTGTAGCTATCGCCCTGAGGCCTCAGGACTGGTGGAGCAGATGAATGGTACACTGAAATCAAGAATGGCGAAAATATGTGCATCGACAAATTTGAAATGGCCTGACGCATTGCCCTTGGCGCTAATGTCGATGTGAAACACCCCTGATAGAAAGACTGGATTGTCTCCGCACGAAATTCTCATGGGCAGGGCTATGAGACTTCCTGCAGTTCCCGCAAACGCGCTCTTGAATATCACAGATGATATGGTGTTAGACTACTGCAAAGGTCTGGCTGACGTGGTTCGCTCTTTCTCTCACCAGGTGGAAGCGACCACCTTGCCACCGATCCAAGGTCCAGGACACGCACTGAAAGCAGGTGACTGGGTCGTGGTAAAGAAGCACGTGAGAAAGTCGTGTCTGGAACCCCGCTGGAAAGGCCCTTTCCAAGTGATCCTGACGACAACTACTGCTGTGAAGTGTGCGGGGGTTCCCAACTGGATTCACGCCAGTCACACAAAGAAAGTGTTGTGTCCCACAGATGAGGAAGTTGAAGCGCTGAAACTGCCAGTGCCTGATAAAACAGTGCTGAGTGCTGAGACAGAGCAAAACCGAACTGAAAGCGAACAGGCAGGAACGGAAGAGAGAGAGATATTCTCTGAGGACGAAGAGTCTAACTCACTTGGGGAAGACCAAGGAGAAAGTTCAGACAGTGACGAAGCACCTGAAGGTGACAAAGATCCTGAAGCAGCTGAGGGTAGCAAAGAGCCTGAAGCAGCTGAGGGTGACAAGGAACCTGAAGCAGCTGAAAGTGATACAGAGCCTGACGAAAGTAACGGTGACGAAGGGCTCGAAAAAGGTGAAAAAGCAGGAGAGCCTGATCAGAGGAGGGCTTTCCCAGAAGCAGACGATACAGAAAAAGAGAACGTGATTGATTCCCCAGAAGGAGGGGACAAGGCAGAACAGAACGAAACAGTTCAAGCTTCCACAGAAAAGATCGCAGGTCCATCAAATGGACACGGTGCAAAGAGGAGACTAAGTATATCACCAATAAAACAAAGGACTAAAGAAAATTTGAACGACGGAGAAAGGCCAAAAGTGAAAGAGAAAAGAAAGGAAGTGACTGTCGTGGTACCATCCTCAACTGAAGGAAAAGACTTGGCCAAAGAGGAAAGTACCAGTGAGGCAGAATCGAAAAGAGAAGCAAAATTGAAAAGGAAAAGGATACCAAACAGGAGATATTCCGGTCCAGAATGGGCATATGTAGTCAATGACGATTGGACTGACAAATTTGTATCTCTTAGCCTCGAGAACGAAGAACAAGAGATACCAATAGAAAAGAAAAGTTTTATGGACACTGTTGATTGAAAGGGTGATAAATGACATTGCTTGCTACAATCTAACGTGATACAAACAACCAGCTGAGACATTGCTAAACCGGATAAGACACTTGCTGAACTGATAAAAGACTGAGTTATTGCCGAATTGAGACAAATGCTGCTAACCGATAAGTGACTGGCCTCTTGAAGAAAACTGTGTGAACATTGCGCTCGTTCAGCTTTGTAACTGAATTGCTAAATAGTTTCTTTATAGGTGCTTCTAGCTCTCTGATTCTATACAGATCATGGCTACACAAAACAGTAGAAAGAAATATTGTAAATATGCGTGTATAGGCTTGGTAATTGCATGTGTACTAATAATAATGGCAATCGTGCTTGGAATGCATGGTAAGGGTGAGAATGAGAAAATTGATGCTTCTACTTTTGCTCCTGTTACTGTCACTAAACTAACTGCATTGAGAAGACTAGAATTAGATGAGAGACACTTGCATGATAAGAAAGAACTTTCGTATAATGTTTTCTATCGCTTGCTAACAGAATATGTTGAGACTATGGATGCGAAAGATTGTTATGTGTGTACACAGATACCGACATCAGTAAAGGAAGGGGTGACTTATCACCACATGCCTCTTACATACGGGATTACATGTAGTATAGTAACTTCTAGATTTTAAGGTCAAACTAACATACAGTATTTTTACTCGAATTATGATGTTACCTTTGCATATGTTCCTATAATAGCGCAGCTAAGCCAGATTGCTAAAGATTGGGATGCTAAAATAATGAGGGAATTTTTCGAGCCAATGCAACCTTTTGAAACGGCTCACGCTCATAGGGAAAACCTTACCTGCTCGCTCTCTGCAGTAGAAATAAGCTTTTTAGATCGCACAGATGATAGAAGGGCGCAAATGAATGCGAAATTAGAAAAAGAGCTAAGTAAGAGGACTTCAGTAGATCATTATGATTTTGCCGCAATAAAGACACAAGGGAGAATAGCTTTAGATGCTTGGCATGTAGGGAAATTTTGTATATATCGAGGTGAATCTTATTATGATAACATTTTCGTAGGAGCGAGTGAGTGTAAACATACGTTTATCTTTAAGGCCAAATGGACATTCATGATGAACGGACTTGACCCTGTCATACCAGGTGTATATTACATTTGTGGGTATAATGCCTATTATCGTCTTCCGAAGGGATGGTGGGGAAGATGTTATTTGGGTATAGTGTTCCCAAAGGTTTATCAACTGGATGACCTATCGATGATTCCAAAGACATCTGGATCCCATCGTATCCAGAAAAGAGAGACCGCAGCTGCTGTGGTAGGAGATATATTTGGAGCCATGATTCCTTCATTGGGAGTTGTGTTGAATTCCATCAAAATAAGAAAGTTGTCTACTATAGTGGATAACATGTTGACAAAGTTTTCAGGTGCTATAATCCTGATAGATGCTGAACTTGCAGCGGAAAGAGCTATGACTCTTCAAAACAGGCTTGCCTTAGACATTCTTTTAGCAAAGGATGGCGGCGTTTGCAAAATGCTTGGTGCGCGCCACTGTTGCACGTATATTCCAGACAACAGTGTGAAAATTAAAACTATGCTTGCTAATCTAACAAAAGAGAGTGCAGACTTGAAGGAATTGAAAGAGCCAGGAGTGTGGGAGAAGGTTGGAAAAGGACTTGCTTCAGTGGGAAATTGGATTGGTGGAATTTGGAATGGAATATTACTAAAAATAATACAGGGAATATTAATAGTACTGATTTGTATATTTGGAATTCGGGGAATAAAAAGGGGAATAATAATGATTATGGAAAGAATTAAAAGAAGGAAGGAAGAGAAAATGATGAAAAGAATGGCAGAAGAATATAAAGCGAAAACTAGGGGAACTAAAAGGAAAAGAGAACTGACAGAATTTTAATGGAATAAAATTTGTGGGAATAGTTTGTGTGATGACAAGTAGTCATCAGAGGAGGGATTGATGACGCAGAAATGAAGGTTTTACATTTATTAACGCATAAACGTAGTGCTGCAATAATCATGTGTGACTTTAACCGAACTAATAAAGATTGTACGGGGACAAAATGTGCCCTCAGAGTAGTTTGCCAACATTTATAAGCGTGCTTTATATAACGTGGTGTATTAGAATTGCACTAATCCGACATAATCATAAACGTGTGCTACGATTTGCTTGTTTGAAATGTTTTAGCTTAGCATAACTTTAGTGGAGGCTTCGGCCTAGTTGCCTGGTCTCACGGTTTAGATGCTCGTATTTTCCAATGTGCTAATAAACGTGTATTTTTGCTTGAAGCTGTACTTTTCCACTGAGATCGTTCACATGCTTATCTTAAGGTTTCGTGCCAGCCTGGCATATTTTTCTCTTTGCTCCAAGGTCAATCTGCAGGTGCGGACAATGGAAGCTCTGAAAATGAGTTAATTGGTATAAAATGTTGCAACTTGCGTACCCGTCTCCAAGGATAATGTATGCTTAAGTAAAAGCTTGAGAACTGTTGTTTTTGATTGGATAATTTGAAGCCAACCTATGAACCCTCCAATGGAAGACCCTACTGGATTTGAACTGTTGTCTATTTAAACCAGGTGCACAAGAAGAAAGTAGCCATTACAGCCATTGCAGCCATTATTGCCGTTACCCGCCATTTTGCAGCTAATATGGCCCACCTTGCTGCGACGCCATTTTGAAAGAGACTTTGATGCTTTCTCTAATCGAGAGAAAGAGACTTTAAATGTTTCTTACCCTAGAGACTTTAACTTTGAACTGCCCATTGCATGAAGTAGTAGTTTATCTTGCCGCCGTGAGGCAACTGCCCCGTCCACCCCTGCCCCTTTGCCCCGTCCCATGCTGATCGAGAAACGGTACCTGTGAGACGAAGACTTCCTTGAATGCTGATTGTAATTGGTAAATATGAAAGGAAATTGTATGATTGCATTGTGTTTCTTTTAGGTAACCAACTGCTGATTTTTGATAAGAGCCCTAGTTAGGAGTTTTTCTAAATTAATGTTGCTAAATTGTTTTTGCATGAAGTCCCACATGCCGATGCTAATTTGAGGTTAGATGAGGATTCCTTTTGTTGCACGATGCAATTTGAGACCTTGTTATGCTGACTAAATGTATGCAATTAGCTCATTACAGATTATAGTTTTAGTGATTTGCATTGCTATCATCGAATGCCTTGTTATTCAAATGCTGCATAGATTGCACCTGTTTCGTCGTTATGGACAGCTATTAATGTTCATTTACGTTTATCATTTGGTGTTGAGACACATCTATATTGTGCTAGCTTTGCTAATATAGGGAAATAAATTCATTAACTTTGAACAAACTGGTGTGATTATTCATGACCGAAAGGTCATGGTTCGCCGAAATGTATTCTGAATTAATTGTTAAGTGTTATGTTGATCAGGGCATTGCTTACGTTCGTTATTGATTATTGATTTGATTAAATTGACTGATCTCGGGTGAAGAGAGTCCCACTTAGCCAAAAGATTCATCGGCCTAGAGAGCGTCCGAGTACAGGTAAATTATTAGTACGGAACGCTCTATCACCACCATCGAAGGGCATGTTTCTCTTTCCTGATGCAGCCCCAGTTTTGAAGTCCCGCTGCTCGGGGTCACGTAACTTCAGCATCAATGTACCCACTGCCGACACCTTGCCTTTCATTTAAAAGCTAATGGCTCTTCATACCTCAATGTTTACTCGAGAAGACCCATCAACTACCCCAGACTTCAGATCTGCACGTTTTCTTTGTGTAGCATCACCGTCATTCATAAATGGAGGAGCATCAAGAGTTCTTATCCAAGAGGCCCTCAAGGTATTTTCTGAAAGCTCCATTCTATTTTATAACCGTACAAATAGATCTCATTGCACAATCTTCACAATGCTTTGGCCTCTTAGACCTTCATGAAGGTCATTTTATTTTCTATTCTTTGTAGGGACTTCTGAAGGTCTTTCATAAATGCCATGAGAAGAGACTTTCCACGTGTCAAATCAGGTTCAGTGATGTTAGCGGGCTCAGTATCATCCGTGGAATCTGTGGTAGCTGCCAATTGCAAGGTGAAGAAAGTGTGCTTTCCTTGGCCGACTTTTATCTGCCCGATGTTAGTGCATGATGGCACTAATGAGGTGACATCACCCGACCACAAAGAGAGCCTTTGCTGAAGATGTCTTTCATAAGTATTGCAGACCCTGACTTGTCAGTTGTACCCCGACCTATCCGATCGGATAAGAAGGGTGGAGAAACTGAGTCTCCAAGCTGTGGCACCCATCCGTTCTGTTTCTTGTGAACTAGAGGTGAGTGAGCCACTGAAAACTCGAGTCAGGCTCAAGGCTGAAGCCTGGTCCTGGCTCAACTCAAGGCCCTTTTGAAAGCTCAAGCGCATAACAAGCCAAGCTTTTGTGTGACTTCTGCCTTCCTCTACTTGGAATGTGGTGTTATGGCCAGAGCTGCCAAAGGTGGAATTTGGGAACCAGTCTCGGTGTCAGCTCATCATTGTGGGCAAATCATTTAATCTCTCCATATCTATAAACGATGCATATGACCTTGTGTAATGTAACTGGTGCTCATGTAAAGCGCTCCAATACCTTTTGGTCGAGTTCATGCCACATTAAAAAAAATTGCAGAACTGAAAAGAATGCATTAAGAGGTAAAAACTAAGCTTTAACATAAGGGAAGACAAATAGATACGCATTTCCTGGCTGATCTGTACAGAGGAAAACCGGAAAAGCTGGATAAATCGTGGCTTCCCTGCTTAAATTACATGATCATTGGCAAATATTTTATTTCTTCATAATCACATATGAAATCACTTTCAAATATGTAAGTTCAGACTACTAGTTGTACAAAACTATCACTTTTAATAAGTACTTCTCAGAGAAGTGCTATAATGGGCCCTATTAACGTCAAGGCTTCCACATGTTAAAGAAATACACTTTTTTTAACACTGAAGAGACTTTATCATATTTATGTGGGTTCTTGTATGATTAACATTACATATAATTCCAGGGGTTGGCTCATTCATGGGCTTTAAGATCCGAGGCAGGCCCTTGGCTCGTCTCTAGCTCGGCTCGCCCTGTTCATTTGTTGGCTCGCCTACTCCTGTTGTGAACACTTTACCAGATATCCTTGATGCCTCCGCTGCTGGAGACACCAGAGAACTCCTGCGGTGTTGTTAATAGTTGCTGCCATTCTAAAGCATCAAATATCCCACGGCCCAAGCTGAAAATTCAACAACCCAATTCAGACTATGTTTTTATGCATTTCAACTGGTTCATGAGATGACATGAGAGTATTTAAGAATTGCTGCATTTTGAAAAGCCTGGAATTGTGTTTATTAGCATTGTTTAGAACAGCAAATGTGGATTTCGGAACCACTTTTTTGCTGAGTAAAGTCAAAAACAGTGTTTTACGTTTATGTGTGGAGACTTTTGCCATTTGTCTTTCAATATTAGTTTAATGGGCCTTGCAAACCTTAAAACAACGTTGAATGTTAACTGACGTTACTTTCAAATAGACCAAACCATTTTATTTCCAAACTGTTTAACTGAGGTACAGTAGGTCAGCGAAAAACAAGTGCTTCAATTAAGGTTTAGCGTACCCATGAGCTAGGACCAGCAGCTGCATGCATTTTTGGGTGCACGTTTACCATTACTTTCTTTTTCTGTTTTACATTAAATGTCATTTTATGTTACCTTGTGCAATAATGAAGAGTCAAATATTTTCAACGGTTAGTTAAACCTAAACATTATTATAATTATAAACGGGTATTTTTAAGAAGATTACAGCACCCAACCTTATGATCTTTGGTGCAGTACTAACAAGCATACATAAGCTCACACAGACACACATTCAAGGTCACATGAACATGCGCAACCTACATAACATGCACCCCATGCACACTAAGAATACCAGTCCATCGGTCCAGACATCCATTCCCCCCCACCCCCTAAAAGCTCTTAAAGATATGGAAGTAAGGGCTGACCTTGCTTTCAGGCGAAGGGAGTAATGTAAACAGTTCCATGTGGCTAAGACTCCATCACCTGATGCAGCACAGCCTGGAGGGCAGGCATCAGGAGTGGGAAGGCACGAAAGATGAACAAGTGTGGGCTAGGTGCTCTATACCTTTGGTCTTGCTGTAATGCCACCCACAATGTACAGTGTCCATGGACAGAGTGGTAGGACAATGAGAAAGCAGTTGCTTAACCAGCATGTTTAGCTAAAGAGGGACCTCTAGGCTAGTTTATGGGGCTCTCGTCAATCCGAGTTTGAGGATCAATACAAGCCCACTCCCAGAATGCTATGGCCCTTACTTTCCTTTCCATCTACGCACACCATCCAAACAAAGATATGTAATCAAGACACCACCATCCACCGTGGCTTCCTCTCGAGGACGCAGTAGGGATGTGGCAGGCTGGCCTGGCTGGGATACAGGGTAGAGGCCAGCAGCCAATATGTTCAGCTGGCCCCAGCCTTGCTATCCCATCTTTCTCACAGGGCAAGGTCTAGATTTCCTTCTTTTTTCTAGTTGTAGAATTCAATAGTCAAAAAAGGTAATGCCTCCAGGTGTCTCTCTATGCAGCTGCCTGTATTGTCTTTTGCTAAGGTGTCTGTTTTTGCAGCAATAATTTAATTCTGTGATTGTATTGAATATGCAGTGACAGAATATTGTGTCAAGAATATCGAGGACAAAAATACGAAAGGAAGTTTCTATATGTAATCAAGTTTTTACTATATATAACTCCACATATATGTACCTTGACAATATATATATATATTCAAGGTACGTAGATGTGGAGTTAAGAATAGTAAATTTATACATACCTATTTGTCCATTGTCAAGTGTGTGTGTACCGTCATTGTGGCACCAGTATTCATTTGGCAATGACTGATGACACTACAATGAAAGTTGTGTATGTGAGCGATATGTGTGTTGTGCCAGTGTGTCCCCAGCTATGTGTGACACAGTTGTCTCCCCGACATATGCATGTAATGGTGATTTAAAAAAATTACTCTGACATGTATATGCCTGCAGTGGTCACGACCTCCCATGCAGTGCCCACCCAACGTACCCTGGCAATGCGTGTTCCCTACCTGCGAGTCCAGAGATGGGGGGGCAGCAGTGACGGTGGCAACAGTGACGGCACGTATTGTCCAGTCGTGTCCAGTTGTAGACAGAGGTGGAATGGGGAAAAAAGGTGAGTTTTCATCCCTTCCCCCCAAATCTGCCAAAGTTTTCACCTCTCTCCTCTTCCCTTAATCTGCCAACTCAGAAGTGGAGGTGGGACTGCCACTTTGTGCTTGGCGGTAAGGCACATCCAAATCTGAACACCGAGAATGGAGGGTGGATTCCCGTGGGCATCCACTTTTCCCTCTCCCACCATCAACGCAGGGTCACTTTGGCAAAGACCGTAGTTCGAATGTGGGCTTTGGCTATGGGGCCACCAATATCTAACTACAGTGGGCGGACCATCACATCGGTGGATAGGTTTTCAGTAGAAAGGTCGATGGCGGGACCGTTACCACCAACATCTAAATCAGGCCCACTGTATTTTCCTTCATTTGCATTTAAATAGCCATCACTACCCCTGACAAGGCATTGAATCACTTTATGCCAGAAAACACACATCTCAGGAACCTAAGGTTAATCTAGTGGCGATTGGTTGTTTTTGGTTATTGGGATTAATCTTGTGCTTGCAAGGAGACCCTTCTATGCATTTGTCCCAGTTTCATTGTGGTAGGTCACATTCATAGGGTTAGGTGAGATCATTAGTGGGGCTTTGTCAGTTCAAGCAAATGACTGGTAGGACCAATAGATGGACTCAAGATGATTAGGTATTTTTAGATGCAGATGTAGGTCTTCCAAGAAGGAGGGGTTGTGATCCATTAAATGAGGTGTAAACATTTTGGAAAAATATAATAATTGAATTAAAGGCAAACATGGATGCGACTTACACTACGCTGTACTGTCAAAGAAGAGGCATACAGAGGGTGGGGAATAAGGAGCAAGTCATTCCAGAGAAAACAAGGAGAAGCAACAATTAGATGTTTGAAGCCAGGGTCAATTGTGCAGGCAGGATTTTAGGAGTATAGAGGAGGTTTTCTGAGATAACATGGAATTTGAGGCTGCAAAACTGTGGAAAGTAACAGTAATATTTGTATGTGAGATAGTGCTGTATTATTTTCTTTTGATGGACCCTAGAAACTAGAGAACAATATGTTTGTTGATCAGCTTCCTCTAGACCACAGGCATTAAATAAAGAAATATCATGTTGTCAGGAGTTCATCTAGGAACATGCTGAGAGACAGACATAAGTGAAAGTCTGTTTTTTATCTTTTAAGCCTAGAAGGCTTGGAAACTGTGGACTAACAGCTCTTAGCAGCTGGCTCACACTGAGGGTCAAGAACAGACAGTTACAGGTCAGGGCCAGCAGAGGGAGTACAGCACCTTCTGGTCACTATAAAAAGACTATCAACTAGCATGAAGGTACCTGAAGACGTTTCTCTTGTTGCATGGCTTCCACTATTCCCTAACTCAACACCATATTATTATTTCCTGCACTTTTGTTGTGGTATTCCCTTACCCCATTTATGTTTTCCTTTCCCATTTTTGTCTTACCAACCTTCATGCTAGATTCCCGTGCTTCAAGGTCCTTGGTTGTTCGGTCTCATCATTGCCGCTGCTTTGCCTGGCAGTCCTCTGGGTTCTTCCAGGTATCTTCAAGGCTCATTACCGGCATCTCCTTTAAATTTCCCAGTGAGTTCAATTGCCTGCCTTGCCTATGGATCATTTTCATGTGTGAGCCCCACATATATATTTATTAGTGGCATTTGTTTTTTCAGAGACTTCAGCCCAACTCCAAGATTTCCTCTTATTAAGCTATAAATTCCAGGCATGCAGATGGGCTATCCTGTGACAGACCACTTGCTGGTGGGGTGTGTTTTTCTCTCGCCTTCACTTACCTCTACACCCATCTTTCCTTGCTCTGCATTAATACTGTTACATATATTTTGAAGCTAAATTTGGATTCAACCCGCTGCTTGAGCTTTTATATGTGTACCTCCTTTTGCACTATTGAGTTAGCTCTTCTCTACCTAAGTGTTGGCTTCCTTATTTCTTGCTTCATATCAATATGGCTTCCTGCTTGTAATCTTTTCTGAATGAGAGATTCCACAGTTTACTCAGCTTTGGAGATCTGGTTTCAGCTACAGTTTTTCTATATGCCGTTATTGCACTGTAGGTAGACTTAGTTGCGGATGTGTTTTTCTGTGCTGTAAAATGGAATATACAGAGTGAAAATTAACTTGTTGTTCGATCCTATGATGTGGATTATTTTTCCTTTGACTGTAACTATTTAAGATTTTGAACAAGAATTTCACACGTCCATTAGACTTGGCATGGTTTTCCCTGTCTTTTTGCCTCTGCTTCCTTTTGTTTTTGACTATGTGCTGGCCCTTGTTTTTGCTGGTTTTTGGTACTCTGGGCACTTTCCCACTGCTGACCAGAGCTAAAGTGCAAGAGCTCCCTGTATAAATTGTGATTCTGATGGGTCATCTCTGATTGGCATATCTGATTTACTAGTAAGTCCATAGTAAAGTGCACTAGAGGTGCCCAGGGACTGTAAATCAAATGCTACTAGTGGGCCTGCAGCACTGATTGTGTGACCCACATGAGTAGCCCTGTACCCGTCTCAGACCTGCCACTGCAGTGTCTGTGTGTGCAGTCCTGCACTGCCAATTCGACCTGGCAATTATACCCATTTGCCAGGCCCAAACCTTCCGTTTTACTACATGTAAGTCACCCATAAGGTAGGCCCTAGGTAGCACCATGGGGTGGTGTAGTGTATTTAAAAGGTAGGACATGTACTGGTGTGTTTTACTGATAAATTCAGTTTTTCATTATTGCAAGGCCCATCTAACCGCACAGACCTGAGGCTGCTTGTCCGGAAACTGATGCACCGCTTACCTGGCGGAAAAAGAATCAACAAACTGCCTCATTTGCTAGTAAGAAATCAACACATCGCTTGTTTATCTGACGCCCGCTCGCCCGCGTGGCTTTATTTTTGACGCATACCAGGTACTTTGTGCTAAAACAATGCAGCAATTGATTTCTATGGATTAAGACTCTTTTTACTTTAAAAATTCATATCTTTGTTTGTGTATGTTGGATGTTTGTTGTTTTGGTCTTGTTTGATTCAGATAAATAGTCCTTTTGTGATGTTTTCACTGTGTTATTGTGTGCTTTGGTACAAATACTTTACACATTGTCTATGAGATAAGCCTGACTGCTTGTGACAAGCTACCAAAGGGGTGAGCAGGGGCTATCCTATGTGTGGATTTCCCTTGCCCTGACTAGAGTGAGGGCCCATGTTTGGGCAGAGTGCAAACTGACTGCCAACCAGGGACACTATTTCTAACAACGTCATATTCCACTCATTTGAATCATTACTCTCAGTTCTGGTACCACCCTCCCTTCCCACAGTCCCACACAATGCTTATTTTGTTCTGTTGATTTCTGGTGCTGGGCACCAGAGCTTACCTGTTAATACTAGCACTTACTTATTACAGTCTTTCTTTTGTGAATGCAGCACATCAGTTTAACAACGTATACGTTTACAAATAATTCTAGAGTGTCCAGGCCATTCATACGGCTTTGGGTGGGCTGGAATTATCCAAACTGTCACATTTATAGAAGTGTGATATTTGGTAGGGAGAGTTTATACTGGCATGTTGCAGTGATGGCAATTCCAGTCGGTATTGCAACCTCCAGTTGACTTGTGAGAAATACCCTGGGACATGGCATTGTTTCTTTACAAAATAAGCACTGGTCCCACACCATTACACACTGTCAATTATGCTCAGAATACATCCTTGCTCAGTGACAATAAGTGCTTCCAGTGGTAGCTCTACCATGAGGTGTGATACTCGTGAACTCACAACAAAAGTCAAGTTCAAGTTTATTCTAGATGCCTAATTAATAAAAATCAATACATCAATACATCTCATCATTCTGTTTAAAACGAAAAGCAGAACTATACAGTTCAAAATATAAATTTTACATTCTGCGGTGCGGATAGTAATTTAAAATAAGCTATGCGTGGGCTTATTATAAAAAAAAAATTAAAACTAGAATCTAAAAAAAGCTCCATACTTTTATGCAGATATTTAGTATACTAATTATGTTCTTTCATTAAGAACTTTTGTGATACTAAGCGTAAAAACTTTGTAAATTTAGCATTCAAGATAACATCAAGGGGTTTAAAGCAAGCAATCACCGCTTGCCGGCAGGACAGTAATCCCCTCTGATTAAATAGTGACTTCAGTAAAAGTTTGCGTTCGGTTCCTAAATTGTTGCAAATACAAACCAAATGGGTTATGTCTTCTTTGCCAATGTCGCATAGCCTACACTGTGAAATTATTGTGGGGCGTTCCCATGGGGCTAAATGTGCGTTGCCTGGGATAATCCCAAATCGATGTTTGATGAAAAGGTCTTTATCTGACTTGGTCCACCCCGCCTCCAGGTATGGCTGACACTTCAAGAGTTTATAGTCATTAATTATCATCCAGGAGTGCGATCTGGTGGCTAGTAAACCTTTGTCCATAATTATTGATCTTTTTTTTACTATCCGATTTTTAAAAAAATTAAAGGCGATGTAGGAAAGGTTTGAATCCCATAGCTCCTCTGCCTCCAGATTGGTTAATGCCTGATCTAGGTACCGTCGACATGTAGCTGTGGTGTTTGAGCTGATCTCTTTCCAAAGGGCAAGACAGAGCAGATTTTCCTTTCCTAGCTGTATCTGTTTCCAAACTTTGATATAGCTGGCTCCCCTACCCATGCATTGGTTTGCATAACCAAACTCCAGCCTAATTTGTGCTAGTAAGGTGTGCCCCGGTAGCTGAAATAGGGACCTGAAAACTGTTCCTATAATTTTGTTTAGGATAGTGGCATCTTGTCCACACAAAGCTTCGCTTCCATATCCAAGTGTTGGAATTAGTTTGGCTGCAATGACTTGAAGCAGGGGCCGATAGCTAGGGCCAGTGAGGAATTCTTTTAGGGTGCGGAAAGCGAACAATAACGCATGACCCTTTCTATAAAGCTCCTGCTTCTGGGGGAGAAAGGAGCTGCGTTCGTCAAAAAGCACACCAAGATATTTATACTGGTTTACTTGATCCAATGGATCCCTTGGTGAGGACCATGTATTTTTTAAAGAATTTTTGCTAATTCTCATTACTTTGGTTTTTTCCTTGTTAATTTCCATTCCATTCTGCTCTGCATATTCAAATATCTTAGCGATAAGCCGCTGTAGCCCTAATTTGGTCGACTCAGGAGAACTACATCGTCGGCATATAGCAGGTTTGAGATGGTCATGTCGCCGAGCTTGGGAGAGTGTGTGTTAACCTTGTTCAATTCCAGAGTCAAATCAGATAGGAAAAGATTAAAAAGATATGGTGCCAACACGCAGCCCTGTTTCAGTCCCTGTTTTTTCGTGATTTCCTTTGAAAGGAAAGAGCCATCCCCTCCCTTGACTCTTACCCATGTGTCTGTGTGTAACTGCTGAATGGCTTTTAATAAATTCTCCGGTATTCCCCAGGAGGCTAATTTCTCCCATCAACAAAAGTCAGAAACTCCAGGTACAGCACTACAGCACACAGCAAATATCTCAATAACTCTCAGGATTGTTCTTGTTTATCATAAACTGATTGCCATAGATGTTGGAGAAATAAGCATGAGAGACATAGGTGCGCTTTTTCATATTTGTTATTGAAACACTTTGGTTTCCCTGCTTTCTAAGTAAAAGCAATTCTGTTTATTTTCATATTTATAATTTTAGGCTTTCATCCTCTTGTCCATAATTTGTTCACACAGTATATGGAGAAATGGTAAGGAAGGGAAGCATGCCCCCATCAATGAGAGAATCAATGATAATTGCCCTCCTCAAACCGGGGAAACCCCGTGAAAACTGCTCCTCTTATAGGCCATTGTCACTGTTAAATGTAGATGTAAAAAAATGTGCTCGGATTTTGGCTGATCGCTTGGCATGGGTGATGCCATGTTTGATTCGGCCAGAGCAGGCTGGTTTTGTCCCCGGCCGCAATCTATCCATGAATCTTCGTACATTACTTGGCACAATCCTAAATATTAACACGGAGTTGAGGGCAGTGGCAGTCTTCCTGGATGCCGAAAAGGCATTCGACTCAGTAGAATGGGAGTTTTTGAGGGCAGCTTTGCGCAGATTTGGTGTAGGCGACACCTTCCTCCAACAGATTTTTACATTGTACAGTGACCCCCGGGCCAGAGTTTGCATCAATGCTACGGTGACGGAAGCGTTTGGGGTTACGAGGGGTACCAGACAGGGATGCCCGTTGTCACCCATGTTATATGCATTGGTGGCGGAGCCTCTGGCGTGCGCATTAAGAGAGTACCATGGACATCGGGGTCTCAGGTTTCAAAGTTACACCGTTGTCCTGTCTACGTACGCAGACGATACTTTACTGTACATCAAAAATCCTGAGCGTAATGTTGCCCCAATGCTCTGGGAAATTATAAAATTTGGCTCTTTGTCAGGGCTAGTAATCAATTGGGATAAGTCCATCGAGTTTCCCCTGACTTCAGTAACAACGCAGGTGGATGTGGGCTTCCCGCTAGGGTGGGAGACGAACACAGTAAGATATTTCGGGATACAGGTACACACAGACCCTAAGAGAGTGATAGAGGATAATTTTTAAACTGCATTGAAAAAACTGTCGATGACTGTGGAGAGGTGGATCAAACTACCATTGTCACTACTAGGACGCATAGTGCTGCTGAAAATGGTGGTTTTGCCGCACTTTTTATTCCTATTTCAAAATATACCGATTGTCCTGCCGAAGACATATTTTGCCACTTTGAAAACGTTGTTAATTAAATTGGCATGGGCAAACAAGGTGCCTCACGTGAATTGGTGAACTTTGACGCTTCCATATGAAATGGGGGGCCTGGGCGCCCCAGACCTTGAGATATATTACATAGTAGTGCATGCAGCAGTGGTGCAGGACTGGATTCATGGGACAGGTGAGGCCCCGTGGCTAAGGATTGAGAGGGAGTTGGCTGACCCAGAGCAGCTGAGTAGTAGGTTGTTCCATACCCCCCATAGACGTTATAAGGAATTTGCATCCCTAAACTCGGTTACGAGTGCATGGCACGAGCTCATTAGCAAGCAGGGACTGGTATGATTATATTCTCCGCATGTCCCGGTAGAGTGCTGTGCCTGGTTCCCTCCTAGGAGAGACCGTAGTTTAGTGCAGTCCATGCGAGAAATCGGCATTGACAAGATGGGTGACATCTTCGAAGAGGGAATAGTGAAGACCTGGGACGTAATAGCGAGGGACACAGAGGCCTCAACTTCATTGCACAGAGTGAGACACGCTTTGACGGAATTATTGGGGGACGGTATGCAAGAGCCCCCGGAGGTGCATGCTCTCTCAATGGTGTTGTTGGGAAAGCAGCCTCGCCGACTGATTTCTTGTCTCTATGCACATGTTCAGAGGTCAAGGGAGCACGAGTTGTCGAGGGCTCGTTTGGAATGGCAGAAAGAGTTGGAGGTGCAGATCTCAGATGCCCAGTGGCGCTACTGCTGCTCTAGAACGCGTTCCATTTCCCTGAGCGGCCGACACCGCCTAATACATTTTAAATATCTAAATAGAGTCTATTATACCCCCCTGAGACTCTATCAATATGGTTTACGAGAGACAGCTAACTGTCCCAGATGCGGGGAGGAACAGGCTGGATTCTTACACATGTCTTGGTGGTGTGAGAGGGTGCAGCAGTTTTGGAGGGCAGTGACGCAGGAACTAAGCAATATCGTTGGAGAGCAAATGGCCTGTGAGCCGCTGAAGGCACTATTGGGCTGGGATAAACAATTAGCGGCGCAAAGTCGCAGGTTGGTGGCGATGGGGTTCCTACTGGCCAAACGGCGTATAGCAATGCGATGGGATCGCGGCCCAGTCCCTACAGTGAGGGAGTGGCATAGAGATATGGCATATTGTAATACACAGACAGACAACTATAGCGAGATGCTCCCCCCTGCCACTAGACCGAAGAAATACTGGGAGGCCTATAGCCGCTACCTAATTGGAAAGGAAACGGGGCAACCAGAAGCAGGAGGGACATTCTGATGTGGCGGAGTAAACTTGTATTGCACGAACATGTGTAGTTATTGTGGCTAGATTAACGACCAGATGTTTCAAAGTAAGGTGGAGATGTATAGTACTGTTTACTGTATGCGACCTCCTAAAGTACATCAAGCGATTGATATGTTTGCAACAAGGTGAATATATTATGTGGTAAGTGCCTACATTAAAATATAAATAAAGATTTTAAAAAAAAAGAAATTTGTTCGCACAGTTGATTCCCTCCCCTTCATTTTAGCAGATTAGAATCGTGTGAAAGAGGAGGGCGATTAAATGTGACTAGAAGAAGAACTCAGATTCCATTTTGACACAGCAGCAATTGGAGATGGTGAACCTACATGAAGAGATATTTTCCGTAAAAACGTAACCAATACATTAGGGATCACCAGACTGAAAAATAAGGCTAGCATAGGTTGTCTGGTTCTCTTATAAATGCGCGTGGTGGTAACAGCAATAGTACAGCAGATACTGTTTAAATGGTAAACAAAAACGGTAAATAAAAGATCACAACAAAAATACAATGCGCAGGTGTAAAATCAAGTTACATTAGGCCCCCTGACAAATTACACGAAACTGGCCGAGTCAGGGCTGATTAAGATTAGCAGCCGTTTTGAACTGGCTTCGGGCAGCACTTGAAACAAGCTAATGCCATCAAGGCTCACTTTCACTCAGAACCAATTAGTCTGAGTCATCCAGAGGCTAAAAGGAAAATCCATTTGTGAATGCACTTATTTATCAATCACATCTCTGCATGTGCAGCGGCCCCCGGGGATCAGTACTTCCGAAATCGGATGGGACATTGCGTTTGAAATGTAAAATTAGTATGTATTCAAATATTTTTGGCAATGTACATTGCTATAAAAGTGCACTACACTGAACGGGGCTAATAAGCATCATGAGAGGAGGTTTAAGGTTTCCTTGTCGATCAGTGGTGTAGAAAGGGTACCCAGGGCCAACTGCTTGATTTGTAAAATAATAAGGTGCCAAAGGTTTTTCAAAAGCCCACAGTCGGCACTAGCAAATGTCCTGATTGCTGAATACCACTGCTGCTCAGTCTTGATTCCACCGCAGGTCTCTTTCTGCCACTGCTATGCACTCCTTGGTCCTTTATCTCACCCATCCTTTTTCCTTTTTATCCCTGGTTTCTCCCTGTGTCACTGTTTCTACATCTTCCCCTTCCTCCTCCTTTAACTCCTTTTGTGTTTTTCTCTCTCTTGCTCAGGGTCAAAGACTGATGAGGGAAAGTAAGTGCTGGTTCTTAAAATGAGTGCTGGTGAGCCCCACCGGCAACTCCTGGCTCAAACTGATCAGTGACTGGGCACTAAAACAAACAAGGTAAAGTCTCCCCCCACCTCAAGTAGCCACAATTGTTGTGCATTTACCACTCCCATTCCTTGGCCCCAGTGCCACTGCACCTGCGACACTATTAAAGCCAGCTATGCCCTTGATATCAAGCTGCAAGTGTGTTCCACCTACCTTCCTAATTACGAGCGGCCTCATAACTTTCAATATGTGTGGGTCTTTGCGTTTTTTTATCACACCCGGTGAGCACCGGATGCAACACATAACGCATCCCCTGGATCAGCTGCAGCAGATATTACCTAATGATGCTTATCAAGATACAAAATACCTGGTAAATAGCGGGGCATGCAGATTTTGATGCAGCGGGCACCAAACGCTACATATTACGTATTCTTACAATGAGATCTACAGTACACAGAGTTACATTCATTAACACAAATTTAAAAAGGAGATAAAACATTAAAAAATATTTGCAACACATAACTTGATTAACTGGATAATTTATAAACTCATTGCAGTTCCTGGCATTGCAATACCATATTTTTTTAAAACTGCTTTTAAAAATCTCTGTTGATAATTTGTCAGAGCAGGTCAGGCAAATATAACATGTTCAATAGTTCGTACATCAGTATAACATAACGTGCATATTCTTTCCTCCCAGATTAAATTATACTAAGCATCCATCAGTTTTTATTGGCAAACAATTCAATCTACACAGCATTATACATGTTCTCACTTTGTGCTCCAAATTCTAACAAGACTGAATTATGTTTTTAAGTCGACGTTTCATTCTACATACCTCTATATCTTTTTCCATGGAGCAATTTTACATAGTGTGCTTTAAATAATTTTTAAGATGAACATAACTCATATCCTGAATATCTGATTTATTTAAAGAAAGATGCTGGAGCACATTTGAAATATTGGTTAAAAATATGCAGTCTTTTTAGTAAATACAAAACATTCTGAAGACATACCCAACCCTATCAAACGCAGTTGAGTAATCAATATAGGATGAATAAAGAGGCATTCCCCTTTGGTTCACATATTTCTCCAATATAAAATAACTTGCAGTTATATTATCCAGAGTCCTGCTCTAAACCATGCTTGCTTAGTGGTGTAATATTCTTTTACTCCGCCCACTCTAAGAGGTTAACTAAAACACATTTCGAGAATTTATTTTGTTGTGGGGTCCAACAGGGTAATCTGCCTATAGTGGCTAGGAGAATTTAAAGGGCCTTTATTATGTAATGGGAGAATAACACTACCCCACTCCTGTGTCATAACAGTATTCAAAATATCTTTATTTCGGCTATAAGCCATAAAAGCAAACATACAAGCAATAAAATCATAAATACATAGTGCCCTAAAACCTATTTACAACTCAGTAGAATTCATTGGTTTAAGTTAAAATTCTCAAAAATAATATTCCTTCTACAACGAGGTGAGTACCCTCTAAAACAAGTGTAACCTCGGCACTTAGACACCCACAGTGAGATCGAAGAGAAGGTTTTTAGTCTCTAAAAGTAACGGGCATTTAGACCCATTTCAAATCTTGCAACTAATTACCAGAGTGTGAAGAATTGCAATCATCAAGAAAGGAAATCTCCTTCATTCTCATGGTCCAAGCCAGACTGCGAACACTACCTTTTCACTCGTATCACTTGTTAGAATCAGAAGCATCTACCGATAGTTCTGGGTGCCAAGGAGTCTACACAAGGGAATAATCCACTTTCTCTGGGGATTCAAATATTTTGGGCAGAAAAAAACAAAGTGTGCTATGGTCTCATTTTTCAGAGGCCAATATGTGCAAATATTGCTCTCTCGGCCACCATTTTTCCATTTAGTAGCGACAGGATTCAAAAGAAGAATGCCTAGTCTGAATTTTATATACAGATGTTTAGCCTGGACTGGATGTATTATATCCAGATATTGCTCAAACTTGGGAGAGCATTTATGATTTAAAAATTGCTCCGGTCTACTGCCCACTGGCTGATCACACTAAATCTTGGATAGCACAGCTTCCCAATATAGTTGCTTTATGAGCTGTGTTGTACCAGTAGTTATTTTCTGAGGGGAAGCCCATACATCCTCCATTTTAATCCACTGGCACTAATTTTTGACATGCTTGAGGCAAGAAGTGGAAACATCTTTATCTATCGTACGCAACTCTGATAAAGCGATCCTATAAGAGCTCAAGTCCTCAGAAGCCCATAGTCGTACTCAACACAATAACAACTTTAGAGAGATTACACAATGAATTTGATTGAGAGCCGAATCAAATCTGATGAGTGCTTGTGGGTAGGTTTAACAGGGATTGAAGGAACTTATTTTCAATCAGGGTTAGCCTCTCACATTTGCAATACCCCGAGAGCTCAGCACCATATGTTGCAGCTGTCGCTGCTGCAGCCTTATACACTGTAATGGCAGGTGAAAGTGGCCCTCCAATGGAAGTCTTGTATGTCCTCCCAATTGCCACTGTCTGCTGCTGTTGAATAGTAATGCTTTTCTTGATTTGAGAGGCCCACGTTTGGTTATCTGCCAACCTTACCTCCAGATAATCGAACTGCCTGACTTGTTCAATGAAGACTCCCCCTATGGCCATTTTCCCCCTGAATGATTTGTGCAGGTTTAACACCATGAACTTAGATTTTTCTGGATTTATTTTGTGTCCCCTACTCAGACAAAACGCTGCAAATGTATCTTGTTCATTTTGGAGGCCCATCGGGGTTCTTGAGATAAGAAGGGTGTCATCTGAAAACATTAAAATAGGAATAGGGACTCCGGCTATCTTGTGAGCATCATGATTGCACTGGGCTAGCTGGTCCACTGCTCAAGTCCACCACTAACATAGAGGCTGAACAGGGTGGGGGCCAAGCCACACCCCTGTCTAACCCCTCTCGCCATGAGAATTGGTGCAGTGAGATCACCCCCTGGGGTCCACCTTACCCTTGCATAGGTATCCTCGTGTAGAAATCTTACTAACCCTAATAAGTCACAATCTATACCATAGGATTCCAAGACCCTCAAAAGCTGTTTCCTCTGTACTAGGTCAAATTCCGCCCTCAGGTCAATGAAGAAAACGTAGAGGTGGTCTTGTTTTAGGGTTATATATTTCCCAATTTTATACCTAAGTACTTGGTCAACAGTGCTGACCCCTTTCTTGAATCAAGCCTGCCAGTCTACAAGAATCTGATGGTCAGTGCTCCAAGAGTGCAACCTGGCCAGAACTTGTCTACAAAAAACCTTTTGACTAATATTGATTAGACTTATCAGTCTATAATTCTCTGGCCTATCTCTATCGCCATTTTTGTAGCAAAAGAGTGCCACTAAGTAGGAAGCCCATAGGTCCAGATCCACTTTTATGATAGTAATAGGTAATTGATCTGGGCCTCTTCTGTCTGTGTTCCTGGTGGTCTTAAGATAATTCAACACCTACTGTCTAGTCAGCGGGAAAAAGGGGGGAACATTTCCCCTCCGGAAAATGACCTGAAAACTCTGTGGCAATCTCATAACCCTTCTGATTATTTGGTGCATACAGAGCAGCTATGTGGTTTTGCCAATACATGCAGGTGATCTTATTGATCTTAGGTTTAGAGAAAGAACCACTGTTCTTCCCTATAATTTTCCAGAAAGCTTTATGATTTTTACTCTTCACTGCTTCTGTTTTTTTTACCTAGATATGATCAGAGATTTCTCTTTTTTTAATTCTCACCTACCTAGTTCTTCTTCTTTTCAAGCATGTAATCCACTTTTTACACTCTTTGGAGTAAAAATGATAAGACTGCTATTAAAATTATAAGACTGCTCTTTAGATTTGTTTGAAAGGCTGCCTGCCAAAGATGGAGTTACTCTTACAAGTTTTCCCATATGCTCCTCATATGTATCAACTGGTAGGCAACCTGAAGGAGTTAAGGTTTCAACAAATTTTCTTAATTCTACTTGTAGCGACTGCTTCTCTTTGTTAGCCCATAAAGGCTTCCCATTCACAGAGCTAAATAATACATCATCACTGTCGGGGATCTGCCATGGATGTGCATCATCAGTTTTGCAATTGATCGTAGGGATTAAAATATTGCTCCACATGTTATTTACTACTTTTAAATCTAAAAGATGGAGAAAGATCGAATATAAGCTGATAGCTTAATCAATTATTGTAGAGGATCTTAGTATAAAGTGGGTGGGATGTGCTGGAATATCGCCCTGCAATCTCCCATTGAGAATAATTAAATCATGTTCCCTGCATGCCTCAAGAAGAAGCGATCCTCTTTTATAAGCCTTAGATTGGTCAGGAAACACAGTGGCCGCTATGAGGACCTTCAAGATACTACTTTCTGCATGATCACGTTCATATAATAAAAACACTCGCTTAGCAGTTTGCAGTAGCTGAGGTGCGTTCTATTATTACTGTTTTGTAGTTATATGCAGAGTTATGTTTTAAATCTGTTATGTGGCTTTGTGTAAGTTTTCTGTTGTTCACATTAGATATCTCAATAAATTCTGCTACATTTCCAGCTAAAAGCAGCACATTGCTTTAAAATTCCCATGGCAAGCAACCATGGACCACTAAGTTATTATTAAAATCACTGCTCCAGTTCTTCAACTGAGACATCAGTCAGCACAGAACTGTGGCACAGACTGAGTCTAAACTTAAAACTCACACATAAGCCCTCTGGACGTTTATTTTATTGACTTCTTTTGACTGCCACAGTGAAAGAAAGAGTGCAGTATCTAAAGATAATAATATTGAAACTAAATTAACTTTAGAAAAAAAGCAAAAAGAGCCGGAGAGGGAGGTGGTGGCCAGGAAAATAGGGCTAATTAGGGAGCTCCTCCCATCGTTGGAATTGGGGGAAATATATAAAGGGCAGAAGGGGAATGGAGTAGGGTAGGTGAAGAGTGAGAGGCCCCCCCTTTTAGATAGTTTGTGCTTTACTGTTGTCCCATGAAACGGATCCAAAAGGAAACCTACTGCATTTGAAATAAGTACTTGAAATATTAAATTCGAAGGAAATTAAATTTAGTATTTTGTCACAGAAGCAATAATTTCACTTATGATGTCATGTATCTCAAGCATCCCTTGGCCTAAGAGCCATACAAGGACACAGGCATACACTGAAATGTGCACACACCTGAATCAAGGAAGCACTCTCAAATAAACACATCACATGACTACCCCAGAGCAGTGGTCTTCACACTTTAATGCCGCATCCCCCAGTTGTAAACAAAAATCATTGCCCCCCCCTCAGAATTCTTCACAATTATTTTATAAAGATAGCAAATTTTAAATCTGTCTGGACCTATTTAAATATGCAGTTAAGTACTATTACCTTTGTAAAAATGCAATAACGTGTTTCAGCTTAAAACAAAGCACTGTTATCTGTGTAATGCTTCTTATGGTCAGAGTCTGCCACCCCACTTGGGATCACTTGAGGCCTCTCTAGGGAGGGCCCGCCACCCCCCAGTTTGCAGGGCCCGCCCCCCAGTTTGAAGGCCCCTGCGCCAGAGTCACTGGGCAGCAGAGGTGCTGAAGATGCAGTTCATGTGAACATCACTCTTCTTTCCCGAAGTCGCTGAATAACTGTCTTGTAGCACGAGAGGACCAAGTACATCTGTGACGTCAGGCTGCCTCCCGCAGACGTGAAACAACTATTCTGCCCGTGCAAACCACTCTTTCATGATGACGTGCTGCTGATATTTAGCAGTATCACTCGAGTTTGTCTTTTGGGTGAGTTCTAGAAAGAAAACCTAGTAGAGGTTGGTCTCCTCCACACACATCCTTCACCACTGAGGTAAAATGTAGCATGGACGACGGTTAACCAAATCACTAATGGTGTGAGTCAGGTAACATTGAGGCATATATCGGACAAGGGGTTGTATCACAGAAAATGCTCCGAGTGTCATGACGCAAAAAGGGAAAGTGCGCCCATATGGTAATACAGGCCCAGGTCTACCACATCATTGATAAAGCTGCCATTGCATTAGCTCTTCTCACAGCGCGAATTGTGCAGACGAAGCAACCTTCCATGAAAATCCCCTATCTGCTTGAAGACAAATGCACTTCTGATAACCCAAACATCTTCAAGTAATGTATAACTGGTCTCTTGGTTTATTAACTACATCCTCCCAGTGAAGGGAGTCCTCTGTGGACACAGCATTATCTATCATTACAGTGCTTAGAAGTAGGATAGATTGAATGTGAAGCAGTGCAGGAATAAAGGCACTGCTGTTATTAGGCTCCTTCATGAGCCAAGGCCCCCAACACCTATACAGAGCTGCAGCATGGGACACACTCATTTGCATTGGGTCAGCCACAGTTTTTCGTCAAGAGATAGCAAGACTCCATACCTGTGTCAGCATGAGGCTCAGCTTTGTTACTGATGACCACTACAGACCAGATGTTCACAAGGCAGAAAGGAGAGGCAGAGGGGAAGGAAACAGGTGCTAATTCATTGGAGTTCGATCTAGTTCCTCACTCCCTACAGTCAGCGTCACTGCATTGAGAAGAGGCATGGAGCTTAGGTAGTGCCGAGATGAGGTGGTCGCAATTATACCACATGGCTCCCATCTACCAAACTGTCCCAGTGCTCAGAACAAAATGCCAGTGATGCCTACTGGCACAAATTAAGCACTGCAAGGACGACACAGTGGGGAATGATGGGACAGGAGAAGTAGCCATAGTCATGGAATTTATTGATGTAAGATTTTTGAGAGTGCTTTCCATGGAAGAATCCAAGAGTCCCAGTGGGTGGACTGGAAACCGTAATCAGTCATGGCACAAATGTTCAAACCTGCCACATACTTCAAGAGGCAGTGACTAGAGGGGGGTAGTGGTTCCGGCAGCCTGTAGCCTGCAGCCTAGCAGGAAAATGCCAGAATGGCATAATGGTCAATCTGGCCTTGATGCCTGTTAAGTCCATTGTCAGTTACCTGCTCAAATTAGCCACTGCATGCCTGGATGTCCTTGATCAGACCAATCTGGGTATGATTTGAAAATCCCTACATCATTTGAGCATGAACTATGGAGAGGTGCCTAAGAGGAGACAGGGTTTGTAAATTGTTCAAAGCACCTTCAACGCAGATGGGGTCAAGCTAACGTAGCTTAATAAAAAAAAACTCTAAGACGTGTATGCATAAGTAGAAATGCAAATACCTACACCACAAAAGGATAGGTCCCGAAAGAGCAAACCATCCATCCCTTTAATGCAGCCCAGTCCACCTGGCAACCACCAAATTAAGTTAGTGGTCAGTTCACTGCTTGCTCATCATTATTGCCTGAGTACAGCTTCTGACATGTCAAACAATAAATACTTACTTGCTGTAAACAACCTTTGCCTACTAGGGCCACCTCTCTCTTTCAACTACCCCTGAAGCCCCCCTTATGTTCTGCTTCTCATATCATGTGTTTTTACAAGAAGTCCCAGCATGGTTGTTTGGAAGTCTGAAGTCCCCCCCCCAAATCATACTGACCAAGCTAAGCCCCTGCATATACATATAATAGGGACTGGGTACTATTTGTACCTAATTTGCACAGGGATTGCACAGGTATTCCAAACCTTTTTGCACTAGGAGCAGACATAGTAATTGCATTAGAAAAAAACAATGGGAAGGCCCACTTTCTTCCCATGTGCCATACACTCACCCATTCCTGGCAACCATATTCCATTCCTAAACCTTACATTACAGAAAATCATCAGTACAGAGATTTCCCATAGTCACAAGTGACCTCATGAATGTCATTAGATCCAGGTAGAATGAATCAGGAACTACTGTTCCTGACCACTGGCTGCATCTGTTTCACACCTAAATGGGAAGTAGGTGTACAAATGGTTTTAGTCAAACGTTCTTTATTGTATTTTCAAAAATCGCAATAGCAAATAATACACTTTCTATGCATAACACCTTCAAAAAAGTTTCATGGCTAATGGCTCACACATTTTCGAATACAATATGTTTTCAGCAATCCAGTGAATAGTGCATGCAGAGTTTTAAAAGAAAAAATAGAAAACAAATCACAACTTTCACCGTGAGTGATTAGCAATCGACAATTATAACTCAGCACACGTAGGAGCTCTCAGTGAATGACTTGCCCTCAGGGTTAAAAGTCCTAGTGTTTGCGGGGAGTCATATCTGGAAAAGGTGGAGTGCTCGTGTTCGGGTGGGACAGGCTGTCAGGAGAAGACCCCTAGATAAGAATGACACCAGGGGGCCCCATTTAAATTCAAAGTTTTAGAAACCATTTCTAAAGATATCAACAAGGTGTTCCCTAGTTAGTGCCTCCCACAGTCTAGCTTGCCATTGAGTCATTGAGGGGGTTGTCGATTTCTTCCAGGTGGCCACTAAGGCCATTTTAGCAGCTCGCAGATGCAACTAAAGAATTGCTCTGTCACTGGATGTTGGACATCTGAGGGAATTATCTCTTAATCACAGTAGAGAAAATCCTGGGGAGACCGGTATGGGGCATTCCAGTATCTCCTTGATTTCAGCTCAAATTTCAGACCAGTATTGACGGATCACTGGGCAATCCCACCAGATATACCAGAAGTCATCCAGTAGTCCGCATCCCCTCCAACAGATTTCAGAAGTGTCAGGGAAGATTTTGTTGAGTTTTGTGGGGTATAGGAACCAGTTGTATACGAGTTTGTAATGTGCATGCCTCAAACCCATGGAGTGGTTATAGCGTGGAATGTTCTGCCACAATTGACTCCATTGGTCTTCTGTAATTATCTCCCCCAGTTGGAGGGACCAGAAATCTATATGACATGGTGGAATATGAGGGATTGCCTCCAATAGACGTTTATAAAGTTGAGAAATCATCCTTTTCGAGTCTGCCTGGTTTCTCACAAACCTTTCAGTAGGGGAAAGATCCTACGTAGCTGCCTCCCTAATCTCGGGTTGGAAAACCCAATGGCAAAACTGTGTGTAATGATATCTCTCCAATGGAGGCATCCCAAAGTCTCTTTGGCAATGTTCAAAAGTAAGCCTATCCCCCATTCCATGAAACAAATCAGATATCATAAGACACCCTCCTGTCCTCTAGCTCTCAAATGGCCCCTGGGTAGCTGCCAAAGGGAAGGTTGAGTTGAAGTGTATAGGTGTAAAGGGAGACGGGAACTGAGCCCAGGTTCCTAGTTTATTAAGACTGTCCAATATGGGAAGAATTGTTTTTGTGGGAGTACTCAAGTATACATTAATAGGTCTATCAATCTTGAGTTTCCAGATCAAATCCCAGATATAGCAGCCCATAACAGAGTGGTCCATATGAAGCCAGTGTTTGTCCGATTCATAAAGGGACCATTCCGTAATCACCCATAATTGTCCTGCCTTGTAGTATAGGGAAAAATCAGGGAAGGTCAGTCCCCCCACCGATCTAGGAAGTCTGAGCACTCTGAATGGGAGACGGCCTCTTCCACTTTGCCAAATAAATTTAATCAGGAGAGTTCGTAGTGTGGTGATGAAACTGCTTTCTATCATGACAGGGAGGCCTTGAAAAAGGTACAAGAGTCGAGGCAAAACCATCATCTTGATAGCGTGAATGCACCCCAGCCAAGTCAGGTAAAGTGGTGTCCATCTCTTGAGATCTAACCTAGGTTGTTCAAGCAGTGGGGGGTAAATGGCTTTATATGTCAGAAAATCATGGAGTGAGTTTAACGCCCAGGCAAGTAAGTTCCTTCTTTGCCCATTCAAAAGGAGTGCTGAGCGCCAATCGTTCCATCTCGGTAGGTAATAAGGTCAAACTTACGATATGGGATTTGGTCAGGCTAACCCAGTAGCCCACTACTTCCTCAAATCTGGTTAGTTCACATTGTGAAGCTGGGAGAGAGTTTGTTGGGGATGTTAAGGATAGCAAAACAAGATCCGCAAAGAGAGAGATCTTATGATTCGTGGAGCAGAATTTTATAACCATAATCGTCTCCTCCCGTCGTACTTGTGCCACTAAAGGTTCTATACTAAGTGCAAACAGGAGAGGAGAGAGTGGGCACCCCTGATGCATTCCCTTCTTCAAGTCAAAAGTCACAGAGCTTATGCCATTCATGAGAACCCTAACAATTGGATCAGTATAATTTGCTCGCACCATAGTGATACATTTCTCACTAATGCCAAAGTGAAAATAGATTTAAATGGAAAAGACCAATGCCTTTTTGGCGTCTAACCTGACTAGTACCACCGGGATGCATTTATTAGTGGCTTGTTCAATTAAATGAATTACCCTCCATAGATTATCATGAGTTTGTCTCCCTTTTATAATTCCAGACTGGTCTGGATGAATCAGGTTCGGTAAGATTCCCTTTAAATGATTGGCAAGTATTTTGGTGTATAGTTTAGTGTCAAGATTCATTAAGGCTTTATGTCTATAGGAGGAGCAATATTGTGGGTCTTTCCTGGGTTTGGGGAGGATTGATATGAGAGATTCGCACATAGATTGTGTGACTCCTGGTTCTGTAGCTATGTGATTAAACTCTAGTTAAATGTGCAAATGTTTTTAATTGGGCTTGTATGCTTTTCTTGGAGAAATAAAATTCCTCATTATAGACAGCACAGCGAGCAAGTCCCACTGATGTTCATCCTGACATATGAGGCCCTGCTAACAAACCACAGAGCATTAGTGTCAGAATAATCCTATATGCTTTATCCTATGGATAGTATATAGGATGCCGTTTGCTAATATACGTATCATACAATGAAAAACTATAGTCTGGAATTAGGCCCAGATCAAAGGATTGTGTTGCTGTTGAATCATGCAGGGTGATGCAAGGGCAATTAATTCCTAAAGTCAGATTTACCAAGCCACACAAGGTCAACTTACGTGGCCCTGCATGGCATGGTAAACCAGAGTAACAAAAGGCAGCACAACTTGCTGCCTTGTGTTACTCTGTGCTGGGAAGGCGTTACATAGGTGGAGAGTGGGTATTCCCACACATCCACCCATATATTTTGGAGCATACCCAGAATTACCAACACAAGTAAACCAGGGAATGCATCAAAATTGTATGCCTTCCTGATAGAGGGGTAACAAGGAGAAATACCATATTTCTCTTTGATCTTTCCTCTTTCTGAGAAAGCAGAAAACACCTTAAAGAACTGTTTTTTGTGCAGGAAGGTGTCCCTTCCTGCACAACAACAATTGTGCCTGCAATGCGCACCATGGCGCAAGAGTGCCTGCATTAGCACGAGACAGTACATAGTGCTCCAACGCAGTGAGAGAGCAGGAATGTGCCATGCATTACTAAATACGGCACATTCCTGCCCTCACCATTTGACACAGTGCAGGAGGTTGTCTTGCTGCGTTACGCTGCACCAAACATTGGTATATCTGGCCCTTAATGTTTTACGATGTCCTGCACAGATCCTTATGACTAAACCCAAGAATATTCAGAATCACAGACCACTTTTCCAGGAGGGAAAGAATCAGGTGTTCTCTGCACAGGGGTGCTCCATGCCTTTTTGAGACAGCCAAAATAAAGGTATATATATAGTTTACGGCTCAAAAAAACAACAACCACAAAACAATTGAGACCAGACTGCACCCTTACTATACATGACAAGGTGATAACTACTACCTCAGTAAAAATTAGCACCAATCACACATTTTTTATAATCCAGCTCCCTGGATTTTTTACGTAGTCTCTTCCAACGCCCCCAACCACGGCCATGCAGGCAAGAATGTTCCATCCCTAGCGGTTGTGGTACCAAACTCATGCCTAAGCTGTCCTTATCCCCTTAGTACTGGCACCAACACAAGGCAGATGCAATGAAGAAGAAGGATATTTTGTGGGTTGTTATATAGAGAGGAGAGCCCTTCTTCGGCTATCAATCAATACTGTATCATCTTGCGCTTATTTCTTTAGTTATGTGTCCTTATTTATATTAAATTTTACACATAATCATCACATCTGCTGAAAGTAATTTCTCAGTGTTATAGATCAGTGTAGAACAAAACTATCTGTGGTGGCGCATTCCTTGTCTCTGTGATACAACAATACCTGTCCCTGAAACTAGTGTGCTGAACAATGTTCATACTACTAACATCGGTTTTAAATAGGTCGTCCTCTGAAGAGAGAAAAACAGTTCTTTTTTTACCCAGTTCCGCATCACTAACAATCATCAAACAATTGACATCCTAAAATATTTATTTTGTTTGATGAAGTCTGCTGGGTTTTGAAACTTACTGTGAAATCATTCAGAAGATGGTCTTTTCAAAGCTTTGCATAATCAAACTTCTTTTTAATTCCACCAATTTCAATAGCTTGTGTCGGACAGGTTAACGTGTGGGCAGTCAATGAACTTACTAACCTGGACTTGCATATCAGCTGGGAAATACTAGATGAACATGTAAACATCAGGTCACTGAAGATGTTCCCAACAGCATACACCGATGTCTGCATTTCCCCTCATCTACAGATCTGCACCATAGATCTAGAGCCTGGATGCTTAGAAATGGGCGTCAGGCATTATACATGTACTAAACAAATCAATATAAATGTAAGGAAGCAGTTGTGGGTGTCTGAGATGGGTCCTGTCCTGTTCTGGAACCCAATATCTTTGCCAAGGGTAAAAGGAGCTGAAGGATGTGCTGGTCTGAAAATAAAGACTAGTTTTACAATATTATCCGTTGATCGTTACTGCCAAATTTTCACCCTTGCATGAGAGAAGATTTAAAAATTTCAAATATTCACGGACAAACAATTCCAAGGTAACTCACTGAATCCTGAAAAAGTCGCAGTATTCCTGGAGTATTCTTTATAAGTACTCTTGGAAAGGTTTTCTGACATCCTAATAACGTCTAAGTCAAGGTTGCCCTGCTTGTGCATAGTTTAAAACTGAGCATGCACAAATTTGAATGCATCAGTGGAAATTCATTTTTTTTCTCCACCGAGAAAATACTTTTTCACGTTGAGAATCATGACGCTTCACCAGTTTGAGGATGCCACTTTCAGTTCCAGGCCTGTAAGAGTATTTACTCTGAATATGAGGGTGTTCCCTTCCCATTCCCACCCTGTAAACATATCCAGTCCTGCCTTTGACAGAAGTGAATCTGCAACCGTTTCCAGGGTGGGAATGGGCTGCGGATAAGTGTGTGATGTGAAAAGCCACACACGTGGTGCTCTCACACTTTCTAGGTATCTCACACAGGTACATCCCCTCCTCACCTCTCTTAAAAGATTTGCACATATGTAATATCACACCGTGCTGGGAAAAATATTACACACGTGCTTTTATCAATGTACAAATACAAATTCATCTTTTGTAAATTGATTGCAATAGTAGATAATGCGCACGCTGAACTTCAATTGTGCAGGTGAGTGTGACTCTGAACTGAGAGTTAATCTCTGCCAGGATTGAGAAAGAAATACATTCAAAGTTTATTAATGTCTAGTTGACAGAGTCTAAGTGGTCTTTGCATGCACATTTGGATAAATTAGCACAAAATACCATATGCACTGTAAAATAGACAAAGGGCAACTTGAGAAGTAGCAAAATAGCATCATAGAGTCTCTGACTTGTGTTGCGTGCATTGACCTTGCAGTCAGTGGGGTATGCATATAGGGCCATATTTATACTTTTTTAGAGCCGCATTTGCTCCGCTTTTTTATGCAAAAGCAGTGCAAACTTACAAAATACAGTTGTATTTTGTAAGTTTGCGCTGCTTTTGCGTCAAAAAATGACGCAAATGCGGCGCTAAAAAAGTATAAATATGGGGCATGGTTCTGGCACCCAGTACCTCCTAAGTCTCCTCGAAACCACCATCCCTTTCCTATAAGGACTATAAAACCTTGCAAAATTGCCTTTCTATGATTACTGGATGTGATCCATAGAATCCTGATCACATTATTGTTACTGTAAATTATCCGTGTCATAAACATCAATTTTTCTTGTTGCAAAAGCAGGCTGCCAAAATCAGATACACTTACTATGACAACAAGCTACAAAATAGGGACTGCAGCCTGTTACATCAGAGAAAGGGACCGAGAGTTGGGTTGTAGTTGTAAGCCATCTAGTTTCTGCAGGAAATGATGAATCCAGAAGAGAATATAGATGTGGACTCATTCATCATACTATCCCTGGAGGACATTTCCCCAATGTATTCATCTCCTCATTCAACACTCAACCAGAAATGAGAGATGTCAAAAACCTGCAAGGCCTAAACTCCTCAAAGGAGCGGGACACATAATATAAGGGATCAAGTATCCTCTGTAGTACATTATAAGTATATTGCAATATCCTTATTATGTACAACAGGGGGTACTCTAGCCATATAATGCATGGTCACACCATCACCTTTCCCCCAAACCACTTAAAACCTTGGCACGGAGCTCTTTTAGAAAGAGAGAACATGTTTGCAAACATGAAGAGTAAAAATATAACCTCTTCTGCAAATTCAAACACATCAAAAACCTGTTAGATATTTGTTGCAAATATATTATAAACAGTTCAATATGAGTCAGTTAAATAAAACCTGCAGTAGCTCAGAATGTGTAGAAACATGAACTTTTCTATAATTATCTAAGGGATGCAGACATTTTATGTTAGACCCGGATTCCTGGGCACCAAGGCACTTTGGGGTTACTACACTCCAATCGCATCAACTGGTGTGTTCTCTGCTGGTGTCCTGGAGTCTCAGTACAAGTGGACCCAAAACTGGATAACCAAGTACTCCTCTCCAGCACTTGACTCTCTCAGGGTAGCGAGACAGATCAGTCCAAATCTTACTCAAGGAGGTGAGATGGGTTTAGACATTCAGAATACAGTGCACCGTACTACCAGCTAATAAGATCAATGTCCAGTCAGTGCTTTCTATTTTAAAAAGAAAAGTACTTTAATAACATAAGGAAATTATATTACACATAAAACTAGGATAAACATTAAAACCAGACATCTCTACAACCCTTTGGGCCAGACGTCTGACCCCAAACAGTATTATAGTGCCTAGACACTGAGGCACTAGAAAAACACAGTTAGAATGTAGCATTTACACAAATAGCATTGCATATTACAGACCATGTTGCACAGGGATGCTCTCATTCGCTAGTGCTATGATATCAATTCTTGTGTTGCAATGATGTAGTATCAGCATATGATGTGAAGTGAAATGTTCCAGATCAGCCCCAGAACCCACCACCCAAAGAGCAGAGGTGCCTTCCCGTCCTTAGTAAGGACACCACTCTAGTGGCATCAGGAATCTGATTATCAGGTGCCTGATGTGTTGGCAGAGTTTACTGGAATCTCACTAGTCCAGTAGCCACTGGCTAGCGGCAGAAGGGTAATGGCTGGCCAGAGTCCCAGTACACCCTTGTACCCTCAGATGTCATATAGTATCACACAGACGCCTGCAACACAGGAGAGGGGTCTGGGCAAAGTGATCTCACCTTCAAGGACCGGGTCAAGCTTCCCTGTCTCCCTCGGTCTCTGTTGATTTGCTGCAAGCTTCCTTATCTTAAGCAGCTGTCTGCAATTTCCTTGTGTTACAAGTAGATGCTCCACAAGCCTCACACGACAGCTGGTTCTCTGCATTCAGGCTGCTGAATGATGCCCTTGCTCCTTGTCAAGCTGGCAAATTTCTTCACAGCAGAATCCATTTGTCACAGAGAAAACTCTCTCAAGTTCAGATGTGGTGAGCAAGCATCCCGTGCCTTTACCCCAGGCCACGGCTTGCTCCCGTAGATGTTTGTTAGAACAGAAGACCAGTCTTAAACAACCACTGACCACTCAGGCCAGACTTTTATTACCTCTGAATGATAGGCTGATCCAATCAGATGATCTGCTACTTTTGAATCCTGGGTGTCCCTCCAGTTGTGAGGCACATATGTGTCATGCTCACTGTGTGTTCAAGGCATGAAAAGGATGAGTTACTGTCCTTCTGGACAGGCTCTTGGTATCAGCCCAGGCTATTCCCCAGAGAGGAATTTTAATTAACTCCAGACCAGAAAGGAGGGAGAGTCCCTCCCATCAGAGTTAGAGCAGCTAAACACAGATAAGAGCATGTGTCTGCCCCCCAGCTCTCCTAGGCTTCTCCAAGGAATAGGGATGGGCACAGGGGAGCTGGAATGTCAAGCCAAACAGCTCAGCTCACATTAAACACAATGGCTCACCTCACAATTTCCCCCTATGGAACCTACTGGCTCTCACACACACATCCTATATAGACAAAGGCAAGGGAGACGGCACAGACTTGATCAGGGGGATGCCTAGTACCCCCCCCCTCGTAGGGTACAGTGATTGAGGTATCCCTGACAATAGATGTATTGCTGCCACCACAGTCACTCTACCACAGCCTAGGTAGACAGGGCAGTAGCCACTCACTGGGAAATAGGGGTGCACTATGCATGCCCCTCTCAACCTCAAAGTTAAGCACTGGGGTCTCAGTCCATGTAAACAGGGAGATCCTCAGTGGAGATGCATCATTGTCATGTTCAATGAGGTAGAGATCTAGAAACCATAGAGTAACCTTTAAGTGACTTGCCTGGAGATCAGCATAAGGCAGGAGAAGCACTCTCTCCAGAGACATGCAGAAGACTTCCCATCCCAACATTAATTATGTTCTTTCTGCGTGTTACTGTAAGCCAGACAAATAGAGCAGAAGAAAGAAAAGCAATGTTTCATTTTCATTGCTTTAAACAGCTGCTCTGTGACCTGACCAGCCTTTCACCTCAACTGTTTGCTCTGATGTCAGAACTCGACTGCAATAACTTGCATTTCTGACATTTTTTGTTTATAATCGGTGACTGAGTGCATCACTAGTGAACAATTATAAAGAAATCAGAGACGTGCAATTACACATGAATTGAAGAAACCCATATATTATAGGTACATTACAGTTTCATTGTGGTTCACTCTGTGCTTTAGTCTTTCAAAGAAAGGTAACATATGGCAAATATCAAACTCTATTTGGACAATAAGTGAATCGAACTGCTAACCTTAGAGGTTCTTGCACTCTCCTTGGCTCATTAGCAAACCCAGGTACATGGATTTCATAAAGCAAAGAGAGCAGCCAAAAGTCCTATGCTAAATCAAAGTAATACGCGACCAGTTCTGGCACTACCATACAGTAAGGTATGGCAACACCTCTAGGGTGCCACTTCATGGTGGTCAGAAACTACTGAAAAAGGTCAACAGTTACCTTTTTTATGTCTGTGCTCAAGCAGCAATAGTTGAAAATCCTGGCAATGTTCATGCATACATTTTCCAAGAGACCGCATCCATGCTAGAGCTGAAAATACCTTACCCAAAAGCCCGGCTAGCGAACGCATGTCTTTCTCCATCAGCATGTAGATTTCTTCCTCTGAAAACCTCCCGATTCCTTGACCATACATTTCCCGCTTCACAATTCCTTTGGTGAGGTGGCAGAGAATCCATCTTAGCAGGTCGCTAAATGGGCCAACGACAGAGAGCATCTTCTGAGTCTCATGGAGATTGTTTACCCACTGGCAGTAGGCCAAGGTCCTGAAATGAGAATTACAGATGTTATTTGTCTACAAAGTGCCAAAATGTCTAACTGGCAATTCTAAGGTACTAGCTATATAATGGGTGCTTACAATAGTTTTGTCTGTTTACAACTCAGTTAAAATATTACTCTCTACATTTGGTACACACTAATACCACCAACTGATTTAAAGATTGAGATCAAACTTGGAAAAAATTACAAAATAACAGGGAAAAACTGTCACAAAACTACTTGCGTGTGATAAGCCCCACTTTTTTCTACAAGTCAGATGTTTAGTCAAAACATTCTGGAAATATAGAACAATCAGTAATGGCATGTCTGAGTTTTTACACATGATTTCAGCACCAGCATCTTTAATCACATTACCTTCCTCATTTTCGGAGCGAGAAGGCAGAAGTGACCAGATTAATTATAAAACATACAAAATGCAAACATTTTCAAGGGGTTTTCACGTAATAATAAAAAACAAGCATCGACAAAGTGAATAGGTCTGGTGTTGACCTGTCAGCCTTTTGGCTTTTCAAATGCTGTTTTTGTTTCACATGGATTTTGTAAAACACAACTACTGGGGGAGGTGTCAGACCCTCGCAGACATAAAAAATAAGAACTAAAGACAGAAATATATTTTGGCCTTAAAAAGCACACATTGCCATCCATAGAACTGACGAGGACTATGTTGTGTGTGGATGTCCTTGCTACCTGTGAGATAACTGAATGCCATCACTCACAGTGAAGCTTGCGAATGGCTAAAGTAAGCTGATCCACTGCTCCCCTGCTGCTGCTGGGGCGGAAGAAAATTGTGAATGACAAAACAACAGACCAGTGGGTGAAGAGGCGTGGCTCCAAGTCCCCAGAAGTATATTACATGTAATTTTGGTAAACCCAAAAGGTTTTGGCTAACGCCACATCTAAAACTGATTGATGTCTGGATGGCCTCATGAAATCCAGCTCAGTAAAAGAAAGTAGTAACTGGAAGAGGGCAAACGAGACATGAATTAGGAGTTGCCTAGTTCAAGATCTGTGCAAGAGTAGCTGCATCTGATGACGCAGAAAAAGAAGGTCCGACATATATCCATGCACACCGCGTAATCAATACACATAATATAGAGCGATGTTAGTAAAAGAAATAATGTACGGGGGAAAATGTGCCCTCGGGGTAGTTCGCCATCATTCTAAACGAGCTTTATTAATCATGAAGTATTAAAAATGTAGTAATCCGTCATAATCGCAAATGTATGCCATGATTTCTTGTTTGAAAACTGTTTTGCTTAGCTTAAATTTAGTACAGGCTTTGGCCTGGTTGCTTGGTTTCAAATTCTAACTGCGTGATTTTTTTCCTTGAACTAATGAAACATATATTCTTGCTTGAAGTTGTATTTTTCCAGTAGAAACTGGCTGGTACACTTATCTCCAAGGTTTCGTGCTAGGCCGGTTACATCCCCTTTGATACAAGGTCAGTCTCTGCAGGTGCGGACAATGAAGGTACAGATAGTAAAATAATTGGCAAACCATGATACAATTTGTGTTCCAAGGCTCCAAGGACAGTGTATGCATAAATGGGCGCTAGTAAAAGACAATTTTTGATTGGACAATTTGAAGCCAACCTATGAACCCTCCAATGGAAGACCCTGCAGAATTTGGAATGTTTCTTACTTAAAACCACCGGACAAAGAGAAGTCAGCCATTTTCCTCGATGCCAGTTTGAAGCCTGATGCCAGACTCCATTTTGGATGACACCCTGATGCCCTTTTCTCTATCTGAGAGAAAGAGACTTTAAGAATTCTCACTGTAGAGACTTTAACTTTGATTTGCCCCCGTCTTGCCCATGCAGTAACTTTGCCCCATTCTCCTTGCCGCTGCAAGGAAAACTTGCCCTTAACTTTGCCCCTTTGAAATTTGCCCCATGCTGATCAACCGGTACCTGAAGGACGAAGACTTTTCTTGAATGCTGGTTGTATTTGGTAAATATGAAAGGATAAATGTATTATGCATTGTGTTTTTCCTTTTAGGTACCAACTGCTATTTTGATAGGGTCCTAGCTAGAAGTTTTCCAAATTTGTGTTGACTAAATTCGTTTTGCATGAAGTCCCACATGCCAATGCTAATTAGAGGTTAGTCGAGGTATTCGTTCAATGTATCATGAAGAATTGAAATCTTGTTATGCTGACCGAATGTATGCAATTAGTCAAATACAGTTAGTCACATTGGTGATTTGCATTGCTATAACGGAGTGTATCATTAGCCAGATTTTACGTAGATTGCGTTTCTTCCGCCGTTATGGACAGCTAGTAATGTTCATATACATATATCAATTGGTCTTGAGACATATATATATCGTGCTAGCTTTGTTAATATAGGGAAATAAATTCACTAACTTTTAATAAACTGGTGTGGTTATTCATGACTGAAAGGTCATGGTGCGCCGAAATACCAACTGTTATTGATTTCAGATGTGTTATACTGACCGATTAATTGAGTACTGATTACCGATTACAACAGTTATTGATTATTGATCTGAGTGACTCGACTATTGAGGATGAGGAGAGCCCGACTAGGTTAAAAGATTCACCGACCTCCAACGTGTCCAGGTACAGGTAATTTATAAGGGCTGGACGCGTTATCAGTAGATGGTAGCAGAGATTGATGGTTTCGCCCTTTGGGACCCCATCCGAACAATAGACAGAGTCAGGTTAGAATTTTCTTTGATAAAACAAGTTGGAGAGATGATGATGCCCTAAGTCCCCAATGACTTTCCCGGGATCTCGGAGCTTGCGAATGAGGAACATGGAGGTATGAGAATGCTCTCAGCATTTCTAGTGACGATATGAGTGAAGTTAGGGTTTCGCGCTTGCACAGCTTATCGCCGCAGATTAATTGAGAAGTATGTGAGGATTTAAGGAGTTAAAAGATATTAGAGGAGTGTTCCTCCAAAGGTGTGAGAGTAGGGAAGTCGTCGAACTTCATGTGTGTGTAGCGCTTTGAGCAGAAAAATTGTCCACGTGGTTGTTGATGTTGAGACGGGCCCTGCGAGGTCAAGAGACTCCGGAGTATGTTGAAAAGTGTATGTGACACTTGTTTGATGTTGTGATCTGGTCGGTTTAATAGGTTGATCGGGCGTGGTCAACAAGTCGGTATGAATGTTGCAGAGTGAAAGAAAATTTCGACTTTGAGATTTGACGAATTCTAAAGTGCACTACAATAGTTCATTGATCAGTTGAGAGTAAAGTTTGCGGGTCAAATTTTGCTTGCGAAAGTGGGAAACCGAGAAAGATGGAATAACTGCCGAGGCTAGTGAAAAATCCCTAAGGTTTCTGAAGCGATTGTATTACCTTTCCTGTAGTAAACCAACAGATCTGTTTTATTCTTTTGGTTAAGTGCTCGCGTTATATTGCAGAAATCAGTTTATGAGTGAAGCCGAATGAAAAGAGGACAAGCCGCAGGACTTTGTCAGCCGCAGTGTGTGAGTGTGACGTCACTAGGAGCCGCGCTGGGATAGGTCGGTTGGTGAGAAGGGTCGCGCACGGATTGGACGCAGTCCGTGAAGCGCAATCGGAAGGGGAAAGGCAAGCGAAGAGTATTCCGGGAATAAAAGTCACTTATTGATTACATATTTTAGAAAAACAAAAGACGGAAAGATGAAATTTTTCAAAGCATTTAAGAGTGCCATGAGGGGAGACGTTTATATTAAAGCAAATGTAGGAGAAGAAACACCGCCTGAGGGTACACCAGCTTACATCGTCATTGAAGAAAAGGGTGTAGTGCCATGTCTATGGCTAAAGCAATGGTGCAAATTAACAGAAAAACATGGAAGTGTAGCGTTCCCTATCCACGGGTCGTTTAACCTAAGGGTTTTAGAAAATCTGAGATTTGCGCTATACGACATGAAAGTACCTCCAAGGCCAGCACAGTTTGAGGCATTAGCAATTTGGGAGCTAATAGCTAGAAACCAACAACAAAAGAAATTTGAGACAAGAATAAGAAAAGTAGAAAAGACACTAGCGGATGCAAGATGGGACAGCACACAAAAGGTTTGGAGATCAGACGTATTGCAGGGAATTAAATTGTTTCCAGCGATTGCCGAGGAAGCGGAGACGGAAGGAAGGAAAGCCACCTGTAAGACAAACAGGAGTCAGTCCAGAGAGGGAAAGAGCAATAGAAAGTCGAAAAGGGGAGACGAGTCAGATGATGAGGAGTTCATTATACAATTGCTGAATGATCGCCCACCGCCATATGTGGAAAGCGAAAAAGGCTTAAGCATTAGTACTGCCCCCCCAGAACCAATACAGGGTAATGTAACACCAAATTTGAGAATATCTCAGAGGCCGAGCAGCTCTGACATGCCTTGCTCACCACGAATACCACGGATTCAGAGAATGTACCCAGACGTGCCAACATTGAAACCTGCTGATAACTATCAGCCACAGGTTCAAAGGCACTGTTGCGATGAGCATAATGTGGGAATGACTTCCGATTCAATGGCGCAGGGAGGACAAAACTATCAGAGACCGACATTGATTCAAGCTGAATCAACACAGTTCTCGATGCCCCAAAAGCAAACACAAGAAGCGCGAGTAGTAGAAAGCCAGTTAGGTATGCCAGCAATGATGAACCACAATGTGGGGATTAACATGCCACAGAATTCGGGGAACAGACAGAACCCAGACGCAATATCTCTACCTATCACTGTAGGTCCACCAGTACCACTGTACATACAGGCAAATTCAAGCACCAGCGACCAAGGGTTAATGATACAGAATGGGACAGGGAGGAGATGCATAGAAACCACTCCAGAGACAACTCCGATAGCGGCACTGCCAAATGGATCTGGGTCCTTGTCGGAATTCAGTCCAATTCCAATTTGTGCTCCGTCAACCGTGGTAAGGTCACATCCACCACTATTAGTACAGTTAACTTCACAGACTGAAACATTACAGAAACCGTCAATGGCAGTTGATGTAACTGCCACATTGATGGGACTGAACGCGCAACAGTTAACACAATGGTTCAACAGCCTGAACTCCCCACAGAGTACATCAAGCGGGAAGGGAGAAGAATACCTGAATAAAATAAGGTTGGGTATGGAGGCAGATGAACTGGTAGAGGGAACAATGGGTTTGAACAGATTAGAATCATACACAGAAGAAGAACTAAGATACATGTGCCCTAGGATTACAAGAGAAGTGAGCAACATACATAAGAAATTACAAGAAATTGCAGACAGAAACGAGATCGATATAGGTAAGACCAAACACCTAAGCAGAAGTTACAGGTTAGACTTTGAGACAAAAGATTTTGAACACATGAGATCCGCAGGGATGAAAACACACCTTAAAGAGATACTGCAGAGTGCACAGGTTTGGAGATGTTTAGACAAGTGGGAAAGCAGGTGGGTCAAGAAAAAGGACAAAAAGAAAGAAAATACTTCAGAATGAAGTGAGAAAAAACAACAGAATGACGATCTGATAACCATGTTACCAATGAGAAAGACAGCAGGGGGAAAACTTGTGCATGTACCAAGGCACAGGTGCGATATTCAATCCTTTACGGATGACTTTCCCAAACTAAGAGAGAAACCGATTGAGTGGTATCAACAAACGGATAGATTTGTGAAACTTGCGAAGTGTCTCTGGGAAGACCTGAATACCTTATTTGAAATTGTGGTTCCGGCTGATTTGTGGGAAGATTGTAAAAGGGCTGTAGGTTGGCCGACGAGTGAACCAGAGAGAGATAGGGACACAGGTGCGCCATCACCTATGGTAATGAGTTTATACCATAAGGTGATCGAGCACTTGAAAACCAAGGTTGCGTCAAAAAATGTGGATTGGCAAAGGATTGACAGGACCGCTCAAGAGATTAAAGAATCTATACATGCGTATTATGAGAGGTTGTTGAAAGCGTTCAAAAATTACAGTGGCACGGAAACGATTGAGCCAAAGGACATGCTCCATTTTGTGTTCAGGTTTGTGGAAGGGCTGAGACCCGAAATTAGCCAGATGATTAAATCGCATTTGATTTGTTGGCAGTCAAAGTCGATCGATGAAGTGTTGAATTATGCAAAATACTGCAGTGATGAGATTGAGACAAAGCAGAAAAGATTGAAGGAAAAGGTGATGGTGATGCAGCTCAGAGCAGCTCAGACAGACTTACAAGGTTTGCAAGGGTTTCAACAACAGATGCCGCAGCAGCAGCAACAGGGAAATGCTATGTTTCAGCCGCAGATGAGAGGCAGAGGCCGAGGAGGGTTTGTGAATAATGGTCCTGATTTGAATACCGTTATGATTCCAAATGGTATACAGGCAATGAAGAAGGTGATGCCATGTCCCACGTGCGGAATCGTCGGGCATTGGAAACGGGAGTGCCCAATGATGGTGCAGGAAGGTGTAGGTCAGCAAAACAATGATGTCAATGCATTTCAGACTATGAGAGGACCGAAACTGAGAGGTCTGAACCCAAATTTTCAAAACAATATAAACCAGATGCAGGGTCTACAACCCATGCAACCGCAACAGGTGCAAATGCCTCGTGTGCAAATGAAAAAATTGCAGCCAATGCAACAGCAGTTTCCTATGGTACCTAATCAGCAAATGCAAATACCCTTAGCACCAATGAATCAGCAGCAAGCAATGCTTCCTCAACAGGTCACGGGTCAGGCAATGAGTCAAAATGACACAGTACACCAATTCCCACTACACAGCGAGAATGGAATAAACGATGTATGGGAGAGCGGAAGTTCAGATGAGGAGGGAAATTGTGTGCTTGCAGCATCTTTGGAAGTTGATCAAAAGGGTCCGTATGTGGAGGGAAGAGTCATGGGTCATCGCGTTTCATTCTTGGTTGACACAGGAGCTACACGTTCCACTGTTAGGAGCATTGAAGTGCCAAATTTGCCACTTTCAGGGAGAACAGTTCAAGTAGTGGGAGTAGCAAACAGGTACCTGACGAACCCAATCACAGATCCAGTACAAGTCAGAATTGGTAACTATCAAGGGTCACATAATTTTGTGGTATGTGACTCAAGCCCGATATCACTGTTAGGGAGAGACCTATTGTGCAAATTGGGATGTTCGATTATGTGTTAGAACGATGGAATTAGAATTCAGACGAGCAGTGATGGGGAAGAAGAGGACAGTGTAGAAGGGGATGAGATGGAGACTGTCGATGAAGAGTATCCTCTGATTACCCTTTTTCCGATGATCACTGAAGCAGATATTCCAGCCGAGTTACAGGAAACAGTCGGAAAAGAAGTGTGGGATATGACAGGAAAAGAGGTGGGATTGGTGAAAGGAGTGGAACCAGTGAAAGTGACTGTAAAACCCAATGTAACCTTTCCCCAGACCCCACAGTACCATATGGCACAAGACACCCTCATGAAAGTTGCCCAACTTATTGATGAGTTTGTAAAGCAGGGAGTACTGAAAGAAGTGTTAAGCAGTCCATGTAATTCACCAATTATGGGACTAATAAAGCCAAGTGGAAAGGTCCGAATTGTGCAGGACTTGAGGAAAATAAATGACATAATAATTAAATGCTGCCATGTAGTACCAAATCCAGCTGTGATAATGTTTCAAGTCCCTTGCGATGCCGAGTGGTTCTCAGTCATCGACTTGTCACAAGCATTCTTTTCGGTGCCTCTTCATGAGGACAGCCAATTTCTCTTTTGTTTCAAATTCTTAGACAGAGTTTACAGTTGGTGTCGAATTCCTCAAGGGTTTTCGGAGTCACCGTCAATTTTCAATCAGATTCTAAAGAAAGACTTGGAAGCATTAGAATTGCCATTCGAGTCAACCCTAGTACAGTACATTGATGACTTACTGATTGCATCCAAGACAGAAAGTGACTGCACAGCTGACACCATTGCCCTATTGAACCATTTGGGAAGGAATGGACACAAGGTGTCTCCTTCAAAATTACAGTTTTGTCAGAAGAAAGTGAAATATTTGGGTCACCAAATAGAGAAAGGGTCACGGAGAATAATGAAGGAAAGAATAACAAGTGTACTTCAAATGAGTCCCCCAAAGACGAGGAGGGAGGTGAGGAAGTTTTGGGGAATGGTGAGTTACTGTCGCCAATGGATTCCCAACTTCTCAACCCTAGCAAAACCTTTACTGAAACTGACCCAGAAGGATGCATTGGATGAAATTGAACTGAAAGGAGAAGAGATGGATGCTTTTATTGAATTGAAAGAATGCATGTGCAGGGCTCCAGCTTTAGGTATGCCTGACTACACAAAGCCTTTCACATTGTTTTGTCATGAACGTGATGCATGTTCCTTGTCTGTCTTGACCCAAGCCCATGGTGGCGTGAACAGACCAGTAGCATATTTTTCAGCTACTTTGGATCCGGTCGCAGCAGCACTGCCAGGGTGCTTGCGCGCCGTAGCCGCAGTTGGTATCAGCCTCACTCAGAGTGAAGGAATAGTGATGGGACACCCTTTAACAGTCATGGTCCCTCACTCAGTCGAGATACTTTTGAAACGTTCCCGAACACAGCACATGACTGGTGCTAGACTCACAAGGTACGAAACAATAATTCTGGGATCACCTAATGTGCAGCTGAAAAGGTGCACTACGTTGAATCCAGCAACCTTGTTTCCCAGTGAAAATGCTGAAATTGAGAACGCTGAAGACATCGAGCACGACTGTCTCCAGGTGACTGAATTTTGCACCAAACCAAGACCTGATATCAAAGATACCCGATTGGAAGAAAATGATCAAATTATTTTTGTCGATGGTTCATGTTTAAGAGATGCACTGGGTGTATTGAAAGCAGGGTACGCTGTATGCACAGTAACAGGTATTTTGGAAGCATCTTGGCTTCAAGGAGTTTACTCTGCACAAGTAGCAGAATTGGTAGCCCTTACTAGAGCTTGCCAACTCTCTGCATTGATGAAAGTTACCATTTACACTGACAGCCAGTACGGGTTTGGAATAGTGCATGATTTCGGACAATTGTGGTCACAGAGAGGCTTCATGACCTCTTCAGGATCGCCAGTGAAAAATGGCGAAAGAATAAAAGAATTGTTACATGCCATCCAACTACCAGGAGAAGTAGCAGTGGTAAAATGCAGTGCACATTCGAAGGGACAAGATTATGTTTCTCTGGGAAATGGATATGCGGATCAAGTCGCAAGGTTTTGCGCATTGAACTGTATATTGCTTAGGGATGAATGGAATTTGATAAGTGAACCAGAACTCGAACCAAGCGAAATATTTGCTCTAAAGGTGATAGATACGATGGACGAATTGAAATCCCTACAGAATGATGTCAGTGAGGATGAGAAACTTTCGTGGACCAAATCACAATGTGTAAAGAGACTAGATGAATTGTGGGTTTCAAGTGAAGGGAAATTCGTTCTTCCAAATAGCCTTTTGACACAGATAGCCAGATTTTACCATGGACAAGCTCATCTTGGGAGGGATGCCATGATTAGGTTGTTTAAAACTGATTGGTTTAACCCCAAATTCCGTCAAGTTGCTGAAGCAGTTTGCCACCGTTGCGTCATTTGCCAACAGATGAACGCAGGGAAGGGAACAGTAGTAAATTTGAGCCACATTGGAAGAGCAGTGGGTCCATTCAGCAGGATGCAAATGGACTTCATTGAGATGCCTGTGCATGGAGGCTTGAAGTATGTGTTGGTGGTTGTGTGCATTTTTAGTCACTGGATTGAAGCATACCCTACACGCAGAAATGACAGTCTCACAGTTGCAAAACTACTCTTGAGAGAGTTAATGCCACGTTTCGGATTCCCGATCTCTTTAGAATCAGATAGGGGAAGTCACTTCAATAATGAAGTAATAAAATTGCTTTGTGCAGCACTGAACATTGAGCAAAAGCTGCATTGTAGCTACCGCCCTGAAGCATCAGGTCTAGTGGAGCAAATGAATGGCACATTGAAATCGAGAATGGCGAAAATATGTGCATCGACAAACTTGAAATGGCCTGACGCATTGCCTTTGGTACTAATGTCAATGAGAAACACCCCTGACAGAAAGACTGGACTGTCCCCACACGAGATTGTCATGGGCAGGGCTATGAGACTTCCAGCAGTTCCTGCAAATGCGCTTTTGAATATTACAGATGATATGGTGTTAGACTACTGCAAAGGTCTAGTTGATGTGGTTCGATCTTTCTCTCACCAGGTGGAGGCAACCACCTTGCCACCGATCCAAGGTCCAGGACACGCCCTGAAAGCAGGTGACTGGGTCGTGATAAAGAAGCACGTGAGGAAGTCGTGTTTGGAACCCCGTTGGAAAGGACCTTTCCAAGTGATTTTGACGACTACCACCGCTGTGAAGTGTGCGGGAGTTCCCAACTGGATTCACGCCAGTCACACAAAGAGGGTGTTGTGTCCCACAGATGAGGAAGTTGAAGCGCTGAAGTTACCAGTACCTGATAACAAAGTACCAAGCGCTGAGGCAGAGCGAAACAGAACCAGAAGCGAACAAGCAGAAATAGAGGAGGGAGAAATATTTTCTGAGGACGAAGCCACTGATTCACTTGGGGAAGACCAAGGAGGAGCCTCAGACAGCGACGAAGCAGCTGAAGGTAACAAAGAGCCTGAAGCAGCTGAAGGTAACAAAGAGCCTGAAGCAGCTGAAAGTGACAAAGAGCCTGAAGAAAGTAACGGTGACAAAGGGCTCGAAAGAGGTGAAGAAGCAGGAGAGCCTGATCAGAGGAGGGCTTTCCCAGAAGCAGACGATACAGAAAAAGAAATGGAAAACCTGATTGACTCCCCAGAAGGAGGGGACAAGGCAGAACAGAACGGAACTGCTCAAACTCCTTCAGAAGAGACTGCAGGTCCATCAAGTGGACACAGTGCAAAAAGAAGACCAAGCATATCGCCAGTAAAACTAAGAACTAGAGAAACGTTGAACGACAGTGAAGGGCCAAGAGTGAAAGAGAAAAGAAAGGAAGTGTCTGTTGTAGTACCAACACCAAGTGAAGAAAAGGACTTGGGCAAGGAGGAAAGTATCAGTGAGAAAGAATCAAAGAGAGATGCAAAGTTGAAAAGAAAAAGGATACCAAGCAGGAGGTATTCCGGTCCGGAGTGGGCGTACGTAGCCAATAACGATTGGTCAGACAAATTCGTATCCCTCAGTCTTGAGAACGAAGAGGCAGAACTTCATTTTGGAAGTAAAAACTTTATGGACTCTGTTGATTGAAACCATTGATCACTTGATTGACTTTTCAACCGGCTAAGACATTGCTAACTTGATTGACTTTGAAACCGATTTCGAGACAACGCTGCTAACCGATAAGAGACTAAGCTGCTAAAGAAACTGTGTGAACATTGAACTCGTTCAGCTTTGTAAATACCTGCAAAACGCTTTGATAAAGTGTCTTCAACTTTCTGATTCTATACAGATCATGACTAGCTTCACTACACAGGGGCGTAAAATGAAGTATTGTAAATACATGTGTATAGGCTTAATAACAGCATGCATACTAATAATTGTAGCAATAGTTCTTGGAATGCATGGTAAAAGTGACAGTGAGACGAATGATGCTTCTACTTCTAAACCTATTATCGTTACTGAACTAACAGCTCTGAAGAGACTTGAGCAAGACGAGAGACACTTGCATGATAAGAAGGAACTTTCATCTAACGTTTTCTATCGCTTATTGAGTGAGTATGTTGAGACCATGGATGCGAAAGATTGTTATGTGTGTACACAAATACCTACCTCAGTAGTGGAAGGGGTAACGTATCACAGCATGCCTCTTACGTATGGAATTACATGTAGTATAGTAGCTTCCAGATTTTATGCTCAAAAAGACATTCATTATTTCTATACTAATTACGATGTTACTTTTGCATATGTCCCCATAATAGGGCACCTGAGTAAGATAGCTTGAGATTATTATGCCAAATTAATGAGGGAATTCTTCGAACCAATGTCACCTTTTCACACAGCTCACGCACATAGAGAGAACCTTACATGCTTGCTTTCACCAGTAGAAATAGAATTTTTAGACCGCACTGATGATAGGAAGAATGAAATGAAGGAGAAATTAGAGAGGGAATTACATGAAAGGACGTCTGTAGATAATTATGCTTTTGCTGCAATAAAGACACAAGGGAAAATAGCTTTAGATACATTGCATGTAGGAAGATTTTGTATACATAGATTTCCATCATATTATGACACAGTTTTTGTGGGAACGAGTGAATGTAAACATACATATGCATTTCAATCTAAGTGGACGTTCATGCTGAATGGACAAGACCCAGTTATTCCTGGAGTATATTATATTTGTGGACTCAACGCCTATTATCGTCTTCCTAAAGGATGGTATGGAAGGTGTTATTTGGGAATAGTGTTCTCAAAGGTTTACCAACTAGACGACTTAAAGAAATTTCCAAGGCTGTCTGAATCACATCGTGTTCAGAAAAGGGAGACAGCTTCTGGTGTGGTAGGAGATATATTTGGAGCATTGATTCCTTCAGTAGGAGTCATATTGAATTCAATCAAAATACGAAAGTTGTCTACTATTGTGGATAACATGCTGACAAAGTTTTCAGGAGCTATAATCCTGATGGATGCTGAACTTGCTACAGAAAGAGCTATGACTCTTCAAAATCGGCTTGCCTTAGACATTCTTTTAGCAAAGGATGGCGGCGTTTGCAAAATGCTTGGCACGCGTCACTGTTGTACATATATACCAGACAACAGTGGAAAAATTAGAACGATGCTTACAAATTTAACTAAAGAAAGTGTAGATTTAAAGGAATTGAAAGAACCCGGAGTTTGGGAGAAAGTTGGAAAGGGATTTGCTTCCGTGGGAAATTGGCTCAGCAACGTTTGGAACGGATTGTTACTAAAAATAGTAAAGGGAATATTGATAATATTAATTTGTTTATTAGGCTCTTGGGGAACATGGAAAGCTTTCAAAATGTTAAAAGCAAGGAACAAAAGAAAAAGAGAAGAGAAAATAGAGAACAAAATGGTGGAAATCTATAGGGAGAAGTCAAAAGGGACTAAAAGAAAAAGGGAATTGACTGAAGTGCCAAATTACTATACAGAATTTTAATGGAATAAAATTTGTGGGTAGATTTGATGTGATGACATAATTAGTCATCAGAGGAGGGATTGATGACGCAGAAAAAGAAGGTCCGACATATATCCATGCACACCGCGTAATCAATACACATAATATAGAGCGATGTTAGTAAAAGAAATAATGTACGGGGGAAAATGTGCCCTCGGGGTAGTTCGCCATCATTCTAAACGAGCTTTATTAATCATGAAGTATTAAAAATGTAGTAATCCGTCATAATCGCAAATGCATGCCATGATTTCTTGTTTGAAAACTGTTTTGCTTAGCTTAAATTTAGTACAGGCTTTGGCCTGGTTGCTTGGTTTCAAATTCTAACTGCGTGATTTTTTTCCTTGAACTAATGAAACATATATTCTTGCTTGAAGTTGTATTTTTCCAGCAGAAACTGGCTGGTACACTTATCTCCAAGGTTTCGTGCTAGGCCGGTTACATCCCCTTTGATACAAGGTCAGTCTCTGCAGGTGCGGACAATGAAGGTACAGATAGTAAAATAATTGGCAAACCATGATACAATTTGTGTTCCAAGGCTCCAAGGACAGTGTATGCATAAATGGGCGCTAGTAAAAGACAATTTTTGATTGGACAATTTGAAGCCAACCTATGAACCCTCCAATGGAAGACCCTGCAGAATTTGGAATGTTTCTTACTTAAACCCACCGGACAAAGAGAAGTCAGCCATTTTCCTCGATGCCAGTTTGAAGCCTGATGCCAGACTCCATTTTGGACGACACCCTGATGCCCTTTTCTCTATCTGAGAGAAAGAGACTTTAAGAATTCTCACCCTCGAGACTTTAACTTTGATTTGCCCCCGTCTTGCCCATGCAGTAACTTTGCCCCATTCTCCTTGCCGCTGCAAGGAAAACTTGCCCTTAACTTTGCCCCTTTGAAATTTTCCCCATGCTGATCAACCGGTACCTGAAGGACGAAGACTTTTCTTGAATGCTGGTTGTATTTGTTAAATATGAAAGGATAAATGTATTATGCATTGTGTTTTTCCTTTTAGGTACCAACTGCTATTTTGATAGGGTCCTAGCTAGAAGTTTTCCAAATTTGTGTTGACTAAATTCGTTTTGCATGAAGTCCCACATGCCAATGCTAATTAGAGGTTAGTCGAGGTATTCGTTCAATGTATCATGAAGAATTGAAATCTTGTTATGCTGACCGAATGTATGCAATTAGTCAAATACAGTTAGTCACATTGGTGATTTGCATTGCTATAACGGAGTGTATCATTATCCAGATTTTACGTAGATTGCGTTTCTTCCGCCGTTATGGACAGCTAGTAATGTTCATATACATATATCAATTGGTCTTGAGGCATATATATATCGTGCTAGCTTTGTTAATATAGGGAAATAAATTCACAAACTTTTAATAAACTGGTGTGGTTATTCATGACTGAAAGGTCATGGTGCGCCGAAATACCAACTGTTATTGATTTCAGATGTGTTATACTGACCTATTAATTGAGTACTGATTACCGATTACAACAGTTATTGATTATTGATCTGAGTGACTCGACTATTGAGGATGAGGAGAGCCCGACTAGGTTAAAAGATTCACCGACCTCCAACGTGTCCAGGTACAGGTAATTTATAAGGGCTGGACGCGTTATCACATCTCCTGCCATCACTGTCTACCATTAGCTCAACACTTTTATCTTGTCTTCCTTTGCCTCCTCAGCCTATTTTAACATTACAATTACCAGTACTCTGAGACTAGCTAATGTTTCGAACTTCATATTTTCATTGATACCTTACCCTAACTTTAGCCATTCCCATTAGTAAAAATTATTCGGTTAATTTAGTTTATTTACTAAACTAGTTTAAATGAAATTAAGTAGAATCATGCGCTTTTACCCTATTGCTGCTTCTTTGTCTCTAAACTTACATTATGATGTGTTTAAATAACTATGCTAATATATGTAATTAATTCACTCTAATTTTAACTAATTCAAGACATTTTTTTACTCTAAGCCTTCTTTTACTTTTTCCCTTATCAATTAAAAAAAATTATAATTGAATTTAAATACATCAAATCAATTTAAATTATATTATATTAAGCTATCCTTAGCCTAAACTCAATGCTACACATGACTAATTTTACAAAATATTTAAATTACACTTTATGTTTTACTTAATATCGTATCTTTGCCCTAGCATGGTATTATTTATCATGTTTATTAATTGCTTTGATTAGTTGAAATAAATTAACTTATATTAAATTATTTTTTAAGAACACAGAAACTTTGACACTAATAAAACACTAACGCTTCCAACAAATGAGGGCAAATTGTTTATTTTATACATTTTAAATGAATGTAAAGCATGATAAATTATTTGTAAACGTTGATCCCTTTCCGCAAAGCCCCAGTTCTAACATTAACCCTTACCAATGGTGATTATTTTTTACATTCATTTTAATAATAGTGTATTATTTGTAATTTCTTTTAATTGGACTTAGATTACATACATGCATACATGCAGTATAATAAACAAATGATAAATAGGTAATCATTTTGAAATATTTTACTTTTTGATGAGGCAATGGTACAAATAGTACAGATTGCAATGTCAAACAATGTAAGGGTCAGTACAGGTAATGTTGGAAAAGTAATCAATTTGTGCCGGTGGTTGCAGGTGATGGGCACTCATTTCTGTTTACTACAGCTTATTTTTCATCCTCAGACACTGAGAGGAAGGCAGAAAAGGGAGGAAAGAGGGGTATATGAAAGCAGGAAGTGTAGGGTTGTGGAAAAAAGGGGCATTGTTGGAAACAAGCATTGGCAAAGCCAATAGTTTTCGCCTCTGCAAAATGTATTGGTTTTGTCAATGTTTTTTTAGACATGTTACACAGCAGAATAAGCTGGTGTTATTGCACTGCTGTGCAGCATGTCTAAAAACATTGAGTATGATAATAACAATGATGTCTAGTATGTTTGAGGCCAGCATGGTGCGTTGCTGTTTCGTTAGGTTTTTTATTATGTTATGTAGTTTTGTGGTATGCTGTGATGTGTTGCACTGCTTTGGGGGTGATGTGATTCGCGGTGCTGTGCTCTTCAGCGTCCGCATGTAATGTGATACTGTGTGCTCTGTTGCATTTGTTGCATTGGTCGGTGAGCCGTTCGAGTGTACTGTGATAAGATGTGTTTTGGTGTTGTGATGTGCTGTGATGTTCTGTGCTGTTTTGTAATGTGCCATGTTGTGATTTACTATGTTGCGCTATCACATGGATGTCATTTAGTGGTTGCCAGGGGTCGCAGCTGCGACCCCTAGCTTGCCTTTTGAGACCCCTGGCACTGCCTTTGCAACCCCTGACCTTAGAGGTGGCAAATTCAGTAACACCACAGCTCGTCCATATGGACATGAGTTAGAGCTCCGCTCTCTTTGTTTTCTATAATTTTTTTATTACACTAGTAGTGAATAATAACATATTATTCACTCTTAGTGTAATAAAAATGGAGTACGGTTAGCTAAAATATGCCATTTCCATGCAGCTGAACTAAGCACAAAATGTTTTTTTAAATGTATGCTGTGTGCATCCTTGCAGGTAAGAGTGTGTTCATGTCAGAGAGAATATATGTAAGTATAAATCAGTGCGAATGTATAAAAATTTGTGTGTGAGTGAAAGTGGAGGTCAAAGGGCATGTGATGTCACTCCCAATACCCTTGGCATTTCGGTAAATTTACGGCCATGGTGTGCAGTTGTAATTTTATTGGTTTTGATGCTTGTGTGTGTTGTCATGTGGTATATTGTGCGTTATTTCAACGTGGTACGATGTCCTATGATGTCCTTTGATGTCACGTGGCACGTGATGATCTCTGACGTCACAATAATCCATGTCACGATTTAGTTTCCGTTTTTATTTCATGTTTTATTTAATCTTCCATGCCCCAAGTGTTAATTATTTCCAAGATGATGATGTTTTGTATTTTTTCTGTGTAGCATTTTGTTCTTGTATAGTGCGTATGATAAATAGCTAACAATCATTGACAAAACCAATAGTCCTGGCTGATTTTAGGCATATGTCAGTTATTGTGTTTTATATGTGGATGGAATACTAGAAATCTCACAAAGGCACCAAAATACTGGCTGGGTGGCACACTATGGAAATCATAGAAATGTAGTTCATCTATTCAAGTCAAGTCCTTAATTATATATGCCATGCCCCGTTTAATGACCCTCCACTTTTTCATCTCATTTAAAACACAGTCAAGCATTTTTGTTCGAAAAGAAGAAAGGATTTCTGTTCTAACATTTGGTATGTTGCACAGCAGGACTGAGTGAGACGTTTACATTGGAATCCAACGGACTGACAGAAAAACAACATTTCAGGCAGGTACACGCACAACAAATATCAAGTGCTTACTCACAAGAGCAACACGCCAGAACAGTTATTCACAGTGTTTGGCCCATAAACATTCCCTTCAAGCTGGAAGAAGATGATGGGGATGCCGAAGGACAAAAGGGATTTACGATGTTTGGGTGGTCATGTCGTTAGTCACACATTAACCAGTCCTTCCAGGACTTGACTCTTATCAGAACAGTGTCTAAATACAGCAATAATTAATTGATGATAATGAACCAATCATGGCCTGCTTTTAAGTAACAACTGGCACTTTTGTGCACTGAGATTGTATCTCACTCTACAGATTTAACCCATTCTGCCCGGGTTTCAGTATTAGTTAAGCATTCAACAACAATGTATGTCACTTCATGCGCAGTTCTTAAGTTAGTCCCTGATCCCAACCATGCTTGTTTGTTGAAGAACAGACTCTCTGGGTCAATGAGTGGACCATGAAAACAGCACGGTGATTCCTGCACTAGTGTTCCTGTACATAGAGTATCTCTTTCATGGACGTTTTGGCTCGGGAACCTAGTCTGGTACAAGAGAAATAAACAATGCTGCTTGGGATAATAACCTTGATGTACCCCCTTGAAACCAGAAAACGATATACAAGCTTTTTACTTGGCAATGATATTCAGAATCAATGGGATCTGTTGAGTCGGCAGAGTTTCACGAACATACATTTGCTATACAGGGAGTGCAGAATTATTAGGCAAGTTGTATTTTTGAGGATTAATTTTATTATTGAACAACAACCATGTTCTCAATGAACCCAAAAAACTCATTAATATCAAAGCTGAATATTTTTGGAAGTAGATTTTAGTTTGTTTTTAGTTTTAGCTATGTTAGGGGGATATCTGTGTGTGCAGGTGACTATTACTGTGCATAATTATTAGGGAACTTAACAAAAAACAAATATATACCCATTTCAATTATTTATTATTACCAGTGAAACCAATATAACATCTCAACATTCACAAATATACATTTCTGACATTCAAAAACAAAACAAAAACAAATCAGTGACCAATATAGCCACCTTTCTTTGCAAGGACACTCAAAAGCCTGCCATCCATGGATTCTGTCAGTGTTTTGATCTGTTCACCATCAACATTGCGTGCAGCAGCAACCACAGCCTCCCAGACACTGTTCAGAGAGGTGTACTGTTTTCCCTCCTTGTAAATCTCACATTTGATGATGGACCACAGGTTCTCAATGGGGTTCAGATCAGGTGAACAAGGAGGCCATGTCATTAGATTTCCTTCTTTTATACCCTTTCTTGCCAGCCACGCTGTGGAGTACTTGGACGCGTGTGATGGAGCATTGTCCTGCATGAAAATCATGTTTTTCTTGAAGGATGCAGACTTCTTCCTGTACCACTGCTTGAAGAAGGTGTCTACCAGGAACTGGCAGTAGGACTGGGAGTTGAGCTTGACTCCATCCTCAACCCGAAAAGGCCCCACAAGCTCATCTTTGATGATACCAGCCCAAACCAGTACTCCACCTCCACCTTGCTGGCGTCTGAGTCGGACTGGAGCTCTCTGCCCTTTACCAATCCAGCCACGGGCCCATCCATCTGGCCCATCAAGACTCACTCTCATTTCATCAGTCCATAAAACCTTAGAAAATCAGTCTTGAGATATTTCTTGGCCCAGTCTTGACGTTTCAGCTTGTGTGTCTTGTTCAGTGGTGGTCGTCTTTCAGCCTTTCTTACCTTGGCCATGTCTCTGAGTATTGCACACCTTGTGCTTTTGGGCACTCCAGTGATGTTGCAGCTCTGAAATATGGCCAAACTGGTGGCAAGTGGCATCGTGGCAGCTGCACACTTGACTTTTCTCAGTTCATGGGCAGTTATTTTGCGCCTTGGTTTTTCCACACGCTTCTTGCGACCCTGTTGACTATTTTGAATGAAACGCTTGATTGTTCGATGATCACGCTTCAGAAGCTTTGCAATTTTAAGAGTGCTGCATCCCTCTGCAAGATATCTCACTATTTTTTACTTTTCTGAGCCTGTCAAGTCCTTCTTTTGACCCATTTTGCCAAAGGAAAGGAAGTTGCCTAATAATTATGCACACCTGATATAGGGTGTTGATGTCATTAGACCACACCCCTTCTCATTACAGAGATGCACATCACCTAATATGCTTAATTGGTAGTAGGCTTTCGAGCCTATACAGCTTGGAGTAAGACAACATGCATAAAGAGGATGATGTGGTCAAAATACTCATTTTCCTAATAATTCTGCACTCCCTGTATATTTACATTTCGTGAAACAGTTAGCTTACTGGTTTAGGCACTGAGGCCCTCATTATGACATTGACAGTAAATGGCGCATACCGCCACGGCGACGAGCACCAACATACCATTGCCGTGGCTGCCAGCCACCCACCTGCATTATGACCGTAGACAGAATTCCACCAGAAGGCTGGAGGAATTCCGTTGACGGTCATGGCGGCGGATGGGGTCCATGATATGGCCTGGTGGTGTTTTGCTGGTGGACGCTGCTGCTGGCAGCAGCGCCGTGTCCCCTCTCCTACTGGAGGACCCCCTGCAAGCAGGTAAGTGGGTGTTCCGACAGGTGAGGAGGGATAGGGGGGTGTTGTGTGTGTGGGGGGGTGTTGTGTGCGTGTGTGGGGGATGTCTGTGTTTGTATGCGTGCATGCGGATGTGAGTCACGTGGAATGCATGTGTGAATGACTGAATGTGAGTGTACGTGTATGTTGTGTGTCGTGAATGCGTGTGTGCGACAATGTATGTTAGTGTGTGTTGCGGTGTGTGGGTATGTATGTGTGCATGCATGGGTGGATGTGGGTATGTGTGTATGTATGAGTGTGTATGTGTGGGTGTGTAAATGTGCGGGGGTCGGAGAGGGAGGGGGAGGGTGGGGGAGGACTCTGTGAAGGGGCAGGGGGAGAGGGTGGGTGAGACCCCTATCAGTGCCAGGGAAGGAATTCCCTGGCACTGATAGTGCCTACCGCCATGGTTTTTGTGGTGGAACGGAAACCACAAAAACCATGGCGGTAGGCGGAGTCATAATCCAGAGGTGGGATTGTGACAGCCGCCTGCCTGGAGACTGAAGTCTCCAGCCCAGCGGCCGTTACCACCCTGGCGGACGGAGTGGTACATTGGCAGTTTGGCTTGAGCCAAACCGCCAATGTCATAATTTGGGAAAAGGTACTGGCTGCCTGTTGGCAGTCCCTTTCCCCAAATTACCGGTCTGCCAGGGTTGTAATGACCCACTAATTCTCTTAGCTTCCGTTTATGTCATTTGTTTCCTGCAAATGGTTTGGAGGCCTGATACATTCCTGAGACAAGTACTGAATTGGATGCCTGATGGTGCCCGGGGGAGGGGAGAACAGTACAGTGCACACAATGATAAACACACTTAATTGGGTCTCTGCTTGTGACTCAGGGGCACCTAGTAGTGCATGTTTCGTCTGGAGTGCCGGGAAGGAATGAGAGGCAAGTAGAACGATCTCCACCGAGGTAATAACAGCGTGGTGAGCTCAAGGCACTTGGGCAGCACTGTAACTTTAAAGCAAGGGTGTAGACCTTGTTGGGTTTTATTTTGTTTTCTGATCGCTGCTGGAGATGCTTCAAAGAAGTACCAGCAAAGCGGATGAACACAGTACTTTGCCGATGGGAAACTGATAAGAGAAACACACATGGAAGAACAGGAAATAGAACGCCCACAACCAATAGAAATGAAGAAAGTGAAGTGACAAGGACCAATAAGAAGTGAAGGCAGGATGTAAGTCCCTTCTAAGATATATTTAATACAATAGATTTAGGCGAAACTGAAAAAATAGGGAGCTTTGGTATTCGGCAATCCTGGTACTTAGCAGTGCAGGTGGTGTGTTTTATTTATTTAGTTATTTATTTATTTATTTAGATTAAGCACTGGATTGCGATGTCAGTAGTTGTGAATAAACAAGTAGTGAACAGTGGAACATTAATTTGTACACTTGGCTTCAGTTCTGATTGGCAACAACGCCTTACAAGTTTATCAGTTAGACATTGCCCATCCTTATAGTATTATTTCAGTACTAGATATAGGAAATGCCGGAACTGTCTTTGGGCTTTATTTAGAGGTTGGCGGAAGCGTGATTCCACCAAAAAGGTGGGAGATGTTCTGTCCATCCTATTTAAAGTTTACTGGAAACCTATGCACTCTATATAGAGCACACAGAACATTTCCTGTTTTTTTGCCAAGGTCCCCACAGTTGCCAAACTCTAAAATAGGCCCTTTATATTTTATACAGTCAGTATGCACTTCCAAATTATTAGTTCATTTTAAACCTTTCTCCGGATAATACAGTGGATTACCCTGTATTTAGCGAACATGGATGGAGTTATTTCGATTGGCACTTTTATCAAGGTGTACATGCAGAGCTCTTGTTTAGTATATGAAACAAGCACTTTAGCACACGCTAAATGGCCAATGAAAGCTAAAAACCAGATTGCTCTAACAAGTAACAAAAAGTCTACACATTGCAAACAGACATTGAGGACCCAACTATATGCCTTGATCATTACCACAAACCTTCATGATGCCGTCAGCAAACATGCAACACCCCCTCAACAAGCACAAGAGGATCACTCTCCTATACATAAACAGATTTGTGACTCCTGATCACATTTGTGATCGCCCTTTCAGTCCTCAAACAAGCACTTCGTAAACTTGCCAACACTAGACAATCTCACACCAAGAGCACCTACAAGCAATGTATACATTGCATGTGTTACAGCAAAATAAACATGAACATAAAGATAGGTTGTCTCAAGTGTATTGTGGGGCTGATGACACTTGTCTTTGCCCCTGTATACACTGAAAAAAATCAAGGGTATCAGTTCACATCTTTTCGCTAATTAACTGTGGGAAACGACCTCCTGCTGCTCTCCGTCAATGTATGCATGGTTAGCATTCCTTCTAATTTCAAAGTGTTTGAAGGAAAACATCTGTGTTTTTAGTTCAATTGATTGCTTTGGAAAAAGGAATATTTATTCATTTTTTATGCAAGCCAGGTTGTTGTGCTGCAGTGCGTAAAAGGGAGACAAGAGAAATGGCCATATCTACTAAGAACTTTTACATTTCTGCTGTCTCCTAAGACTGGCGTATTGTCTGCTGCCTAGCACCAATGTAGGCACCCTTGCACCATTGTGCAAGGATGCCTGCGTTACAGGCAGGATTGTTTTCATGAAGAAAGGGATGCCTACCTGCACCACAACAATCCTTAAGGCATTATCCTCTTTGTATGTGTGCACGCATAGAAAGAGGAAATGACAAGGAGAAATACAAAAATTCTCCTCATTATACTTGGTTCAGAGAGGCTTAGCATTTTGGCATAATCCCAGGTTTACTCACTTTAGTACTTCCATGGGTGGATACATGGGAACAATTTTGCTCCACCCAATGAACACTCCTTGACACAGACTAAAACAAGGCAACGCTATGCTCTCCGTTGCATTACTCTGTATTCACTAATCCACACAAAGCCACACAAGTGGAATTGTGTGACTTAGTAAATCTCTAAAATGATTTTGTGTCGAGGATGTGCCACGAAAGTGGAGAAAGCCTGGTGCAAGATCTTAGTAAATCTTCCCCCGATCTTGTGATTAGGAAGTTCTACTGTATTCATGGTATAGAGCATAATATATAACCATGGTGTAATTGGAGGTGTAAATTAAACCAACTTTATGTTCCCAGAGATCCACCACATAAAATCTTATGTGTTTGAGAGTCATTTTACGTAAAATCATAGAAAAATAACATAGGAAAAAACATTTTTATTTCAGATTCAAATAAATAGTAGCTACTTCGACTGCAAACTCAAGGCTTGCAGATCAACCAATATCCTGTGTTAGAACATGATACAACAGTAATACCACCTTAATAATTATGACTGCTATGACATAGCTGAAAAAATTACAAGGATGAGATATGAACCCTTATATTTGCTAATAAACAAAGAAATGCACGAGTGTCATGCAACTGGCCATCACCAAATAGCACTGAAACAGAGTAAGAAGGAACGGCTGTCAAAGATAGGTACTGCACCCCACCAGCTAGGCTCTTCAGAAATAACTGTAATCTGAAAAGTGTTAGAACAAAACTAAAAAAATACTTCTATAAAAGCAACACAATTCCAGTTGAAACACCTTCAAACAATATGGTACTGGAGTATTGTTGTCATAATATTGTCTGATATAAAAAATGTGTCCTAAATATCGTTTGCAAAAATAAAAATCGACCCATCAGAGTTTTTTAAAGTTTATCTTTAGAACTATGTGTTGTTGTTTTTTATATCACAAACAGAAAAATAGAAACTATAACGCAAGACAGGATTAAAGCAATCAACATCAGTGAGGGATTAGAACATAGGTATTTTCATATAGTTCGTTAAATCCTTGCTGTGGATCTTTAAGTTGTGAATGTCACGCCATCAACAAACAACATCTAGGGACAATATAAGCACAATAACAAAGCAACTGGGGAGACAATGCAACTCCCTATGATGAATGTGCACTGGGAACAGGTTACCTATGCAATAGTTTGAGGTGTTTTTTTTTTAAAGCAAGATGAGGCTTATAAACAAAAATAGCAAGATATATGCAACACGTTGGCTTATCATCGGGTAATGTACTTATTAATCTATACACTTATACAGTTTTATACAGTTTTATCTAGCACATGAAAAACCCAGGGGGAGTGGCCTGTATGGGAGGATACCATGCAAACTTATTGCTCTAATTTGACATGCTTCTTCCCTTTTTCTCATGCTGCTCCAGTAAGCATTCATCCAGTTGTTTTTTGTTTCTTTTTTTACATTTTTATTTATCATTTTGATGTATGCAAGGAACAAACAAACAGCAATACAGTTCAAGCATGAGAGTGTTATCGCAGAGATAGACAGATAAGGATCAGTACTTATCCTGCATATAAATGTCAATTACAAATAGCAAACAAGCTAGGCATGCCAGCCAAGAGTGGGTATTGGGCACATATTTGGAGCCCCATTGAAGCACTATCTCTCGTTTAGCCAGCAGGAGTGAAAGTGCAGTGAGGCATCTAATGGTCTTGGGTAAGTCATCTGTGTAGCCACGAAGGGCCATGAGCAGGTCGGGTTGCAGAGGCCAATCGACAATGGTTGACAATTTGTCATACGCCTCGCACCAAAAAGAACTGATCTCCGGACAAGTCCAGGCCATATGTATAAAATCGGCAGTTGTAGTACTGCAATTGGGGCAGGCAGAGGAGTGGTTCGAGTCTATATGGGCAATATCTGAGGGCGTGATGTATATTGTCCTAAGGAATTTATAGTGGACTAATTTATGACGCTGATTGGGTGAGACAAACCTGGTCTGCGCACAGCACACGTCCCACACCTTCTGCGACAAGGGACGACTCAGATCCCTCTCCCAGGATTTCCTGAGTCGAGTGTCCAGTATCGAGAGAGCTTCATGCACGTTATTTTAACATACTAGGCCTACAGCTGTGCACTTTAACATAGATATATTTTATTCTGCTTTGCTTTATTATTGTTACAATAGCAACTTTTACGGTCTTGTTTTATTTTCTCTCTATCAGATTGTTTTTGCCTAGGCCAGCACTCTGTTCTATAACAAGACGTTCTTGCTCACTCTGTGCCTCTTCCAAGGCTGCAGTACTATATGTTGCCGGTGAACGTGGTATACGTTTATTTACAAGATAAATAAAGTTTGGATACCAAGCGTGCCCCCAAGTTTGAAGTAGCCACCAGGGTAAGAGGAGCGAACTCTGCAGGAGCCAAAGGATATGTTGCAAAGCATGCCCACACAGCACTCTGCAGCCGGCAGAGTACAAAGTGTTGTAAGTGCGTGGCATCAGTGAATCGAATGTCTGTGGTGCGTGAGAATATGTGATCATTCGGGAAAACATCCCGGAAGATATCCAGATTGAAAGTGCGCAGTGTGCGTTGGACTAGTGTCTCTTGAATGATGGGTATAAATGGATTAATTATGAGTACTAAGGCAGGAGAATAAAGCGTGTCACAGTGAAGCACACAAGCAAGCTTGCGCCATGCCCAGCTGGTGGTATAGAGAGTTGGAATATCTCTGCTACGTAACGGGACACCCCCAGGTAGGAGGGCATTCAGCAGGACTGGGTCAGAAAGGTCTCTCTCTGGGATAGAGTATGGGATACGGGCATCCAGATGATACCAATGGTATGTGCAGTGGTACTGTGCCACAAGGTAGTAGAGCTGGAAGTGCGGGACATCGAAGCCACCACGCTCATGAAGGAGAGTCAGGACCTCCAAACGAATGCGTGGATGACGATCAGCCCACACCAGATGGATAGTCAGGCGACAGAGCGTTGCAAAAAAGGAATTGGTAAGTGAGATCGGGATGTTTAGAAACAGATATAAAAATTGTGGGAGAACCACCATCTTAAGGAGTAATTAAGGAGTAATATTCGGCCCGCCATGGATATTGGTCATTTTACCCATCTGTCTACCTGGGCAGCAAGTCCCTCCACCGCAGGCCCGTAATTGAGCCGCAGCACCTGCTCCCTGTCTCTGTGTAAGCGAATACTGAGGTATTTCACCGAGTCTGAGAACCAGCACCCCATCACAGGTTGGGTAGCATCAGTCAATGGTAAAAGCTCTGATTTAGCCCAATTGATATGGAGCCCTGAGAATGTGCCAAAATGAGTCACCTCTTCCAATATTGGTGCAAGGTTGAGCTCGGGATGACGGACGAACAACAAGATATCGTCCGCATATAGCGACACCAGCAAAGGTCCTGTGGTCCATCGCAGCTCTCTATGTATATGACCCTCGCACAAATGGTGCTCTGATGGATCCATAGCCAGGATGAAAAGAAAGAGGGATGGGGGTAGCTCTGCTGTGTGCCCCGTGTTACTGGGGAAAAAAGGAGAAAAAAGGAGACATCTCGCCATTGACCAGTATAGCTGCCATGGGCTGCGAATAGAGCAGAGAGATCAATTTGTTAGAGCCCTGGGGGAACCCGAGCTTTCGCAGGACTGCGTGCAGAAAAGGCCACTCAAGCGAGTCGAAAGCCTTTTCAGCATCTAATACAGTCACCGCAGCTGGAACCTCAGGGGACACTCTATTTAGCACTGCAAATATAGAGCGTAGGTTAATGGAAGTGGAGCGGTGCGGGATAAAGCCGGACCAAGTGGGGGAGATGACCATCTCCAATAAAAGGGGATAGACGCGTGTCTATTTTGGCTAAAATCTTCTTGTCAAAATTAATCAAGGAGAGAGGGTGGTAAGACCCACAATGGTCTTTACCAGGTTTTGGCAACAGAGCTATGACCGCCTCTCTCATCGATTTTGGCAAGGCCCCAATCTCAAGGGCCTCGGCATACACTGAAAGGAGGTGAGGGCTAAGAATGTCCTTAAATTGCTTGTAGAAAGCTTCAGTGAACCCATCTAACCCTGTGGCGCGCATCCCAGCCAAAGAATCTATAGCTTGTGATATCTCTTCAACAGAGAAGGACTCACTGAGGAATTGCTGTTGGGCAGATGACAACCAGACCATAGCGATATCGTCAAGATAGTCCTGTAGTGTGGAACCCAAAGGCTCAGTTCTCGCAGTATAAAGACTGGAGTAATATTTAAAAAACTCTGCCAGGACATCAGTGGTGCCGGCAGCAATGCTGCCGTCAGGTCTTTGAATTTTAAGTATGTGGGATACAGAACAAGGTGATCGGATTAATCTGGCAAGTAGTCTCCCGGGCCTATCTCCCTTCGCCATATATACGGGCTTTAGTATACTTGCTCATGTACTGCACCTCTCGCTGTGCTAAGTCTTTGAACTCCTCAAGCAGACGCCTACGAGGACCCAGATGGGCGGTAGCCTCGACATCAGTGGATTCACGGTCGAAATCAGCAAGCTGAGCCTCAACCCGTGTAAGACCATTGCGTGTGTCCCGTAGAATACCAGCGTGTGTTGAAATGCAAAAAACTCTGATATATGCTTTGAAGGCATCCCACAACACCGCCCAAGTGTCTTCCGTTCCCTCATTCCATTTAAAAAAGTCAAGCACTGATTTGTGCAAATATGAACAGAACTGTGCGTCCAACATTGCCATGTCCGGGAACCTCCAGAATTTCCTGCAGTCACTCACTGCAGGTATAGAAAGAGTTAACAATACCAGGGAGTGGTCAGATAGCATCTGCGGGAAATGCGATCCGCCATGACCCACCATGCAGCAGCACCAGAGAGTAGCCAATAGTCTATGCGGGACCAGGTGCTGTGAAGAGCAGAGCGAAAAGTATATGCTAACGCACCAGAACCATGCGGCCGCATGGGAGGTAGCCTCGACATCAGTGGATTCACGGTCGAAATCAGCGAGCCGAGCCTCGACCCGTGAAAGACCATCGCGTATGTCCCACAGAACACCAGCATGTGTTGAAATGCAAACACCTCTGATATATGCTTTGAAGGCATCCCACAACACCTTGCAAGTGTCTTCCATTTAAAAAAGTCGAGCACTGATTTGCGCAGAGATGAACAGAACTGCATGTCCAACAGTGCCATGTCCGGGAACCTCCAGGATTTCCTGCAGCTACTCACCGCAGGTATAGAAAGAGTTAACAATACAGGGGAGTGGTCAGATAGAGTCTGCAGGAGATGCTGAACCGCCGTGACCCACCGAGCAGCAACACCAGCAAGGAGCCAATAGTATATGCAGGACCAGGTGCCGTGTAGTGTAGAGCGAAAAGTATAAGCTAACGCACCAGAACCATGCGGCCCACCATGGGTCCTGAAACGCGAAAACAGAACAGAGATCCTTCAGCACCCTAAGGGAGCTGAGCTTAGAGGACGGGGCATGACAAGTGGTATTCAACGCTGGATCTATTGCTAAATTGAGGTCACCGTCCAGTAGAATATGATCTATATCAAAATGATCAATATGGAAATGAATATCTTGGAAAAATTCAGGGGTGTTGTCTTATCCAGGTGACTGGTTGACACCTGTTTGGTATAAGTCAATAAGGACGCTCAATGAAGGACCACACGCTAATTATGAATACAATTTAGCTTTACTAGAATTTCAGGTAAATGTAGGCATTTAGCACATTAACAATAGTGGAATAAGAATAGCAATGAAAAGCATCTATTCATATATAAGTACACTACAAAGAGCATCTATGTATACGTATGAGCAAAGAGTTCATTGACAGAATAAGAATAGCAATGAAAAAGCATCTATTTATATATAATTATACTACAAAGCGCATCTATGTCATTGACAGATATAAGCTTGGAATAACTGTATACCAAAATGTGTTACACTACTATGTTCAGGAAGCAAAATATAAACAAGCTGAATACTTCAGATAAGCTTTGATTTACTGCATACCAAAATGCATGTTTCAATTACTGCAGCAATCTCTCACTACGAGGTTTAGAAAGCAAAATATAAACGAGCTGAATACTTCAGGTTATAAACACAGTGCAAGCATAAATAATCAGTCATAATAATAGAGCATAGAAACAAAGGCCTTTCATCCCTGTGTGGAACTTAACTTAGTCCACGAAATGCTAGAAAGCCCTCTACCGCCTGCTTGGACCTCTCTCTCCCTCAAGCATCACGGTCAGCAAAACAGGGAGGCAGCGCTGGGCCATGGCAGCTTTCACAACTCCATCTGCGAGCTTCAGATCCCTCGCCCACACTTCAGTGCTTAAATAACTCGAAGCTTGGATTCTATCTCATTCTGGCATTTTCTAGCTATGCTATCAGCACTTGGCTGCTCTGCCCTTCTCCAGCCTTTGTTTTCATTTCATCTTCTACCTGTACTCTCGTTCTCAAGGTTGAGACGGAGTCTTCTACCCAAACAAGCTTGAAAATAATATCATGAACTTTTCCACGTTGTTTAGGGGGGGTTTCGGCAGGCATCACACTCATCTACACTGCTCAAGCTAATTAACCCTTTGCGTCACAATGTCTTCCGCACCTTTCCCTATACTGATCAGGTGTCAATATTGGGTTCATACACATTGGCTAACAAGATCTTGTGCTTCTACAGCAGCCCGCAAACATTAAATATCTTCCCGCAGAATCCACCCAGGTCAACAGTGGTCAGAAAGGCACAGATTTGTGGACCAGAATACAAACCCCACGGGAGTTGGCGCTGTAGCCCGTAAAGTACAGGTGGGGGCCCCAAGTGGTTGCAAATGGGGGCTCTGCCCCAGCCGCAAGGTGTGTCTCCTGCAGGAACGCAACCTGCACTGTGTGCATGCGGAGGTACTGCAGCATCATCCTGCATTGACGGGGATTATTTAGACAACGTACATTCCAGGACATGAAAGTAAGTCCCAAAGCATTCATGTGTGAGGAGGCTGCCATTCCACAGTGTGGATCATGTGATGTCATCTGCGTAAACTACATGAATAAGAATGGACTGCATTGCAAAACAAAACAACATTACAGTGCATAAATTGACAATAGAAAAAAACGTTCCCCTCATTCACACCTGGACTACAATTACCAGGCGAACCCACAGGACCCTAAACTAAAAAAAAGGGATCATGGTGTAAACCATGGGAACATGGCAATTCAACCATAGGAATCTCCCACAATGCAGAACAACTTGACTGCAATTCTCTCTGGCAAGTCGAAGGGCAGTGTCTCGGTCCCTGAAATTCAGCAAATGGGCAATTACCAAAAAGGCAGGAGCCCCGGGGGGGGCCGTGTAGGGCCCAAGGTACGGTATGCTCTTTCCACCGCGAAAGTTGGGGTGAAGTCTTGGTGCCCTAGTAGATCCGTCAGCAACTTCTCCACAAATAGGTCAAGCTGTCCAGTGTTAGTATCCAGCAATTCTGGCAATGCGCAAGTTGTTGCGGCGCCCCCTGGCCTCTAAGTCTTCGTTCTTTATGGCCACAGTTTTTAGCCTACCCCCTACCTTCTCAAGACGCTTACGCAGTGACGCAGTATCATCCTCGATGGTGGAAATTCGACCCTCCGCACCCTCTAGGCATGTTTGTTGTTTGTCCAGGTGACCACTCATACTATCGAGTCTGGAGGTCAGAGAGTTAAATCTGTTGTCGATGGCATGAAACCCAGCCCTCAACTCCATCAATATGGTCTCCGCTCCCAATGATCGTTCACCAACCTGACCACTCTGGACCTCCTCCGGGTCTCGTAGTGGGGCTGTGGTCATGTCTGCTTGCTGTTTTTTCTCAAACAAGATTCTCCGTTGTTTTGGGTCGCCACAGCCCATGGCCATCGGTAGCCACCCAACAGCGCACAACAGATACGGTGGTGCACCACACAGCAGCAGGCGGTAACCCCAAAAAGCAGTTATTGCAATTACTACCACAGCAGCCAAACACCACTAGATCAAGGGATAAGTACCTCAAGGAACCCTGTTATATGGGTGCAACTCAATAGTACAATGCGCAAGAGGTGCAAAGCACAGGCCGACTGGACCGCCTGTAGCAATAAGGCCTCCATCCGGACAACATATATACACATAAGCCCAGTGCACACCGGGGTGGAACCCCCGCAGGAGGTCAGCAAGGTGCCGGTGGGCTCAACAAGCCGCAACAACATGGTAATCATCTCAGCCGAGCGGCAAGCCAACCTGTATCGCGTTTTTCAGGGGGGGTTTGATGGAAAGAATACAAGAACAAAAAAGACATTTATGATAAGCTATCATACGCTATATTATACTACAATAATGTTAGAAATTGGGTTTGTGGCAGAGGTGATGCATCCTCGTAGATCCTTAGGATGTATGAGATGCATTGGCTCTCAATCACTCAAGGTCGGATATGCGTTGGAAATGGAGGCGATGTGCCACGCCACCAGTGATGCAATGTCCCTGATCCTCGAAGCAGCAGTGATGTGTTGACGTCAATAGAGGTGCACCAGTGCTGAGCAGCACAACAGCATTGATGCGTTGATTTTGACTGGAGCAGCATTTTATGTCCACTTCCAAGGGCCTAGGTATGGATTGGCACCACTTGGCAGGGCAAGATTCATTGTTGGCAGACTCCAGGTGCTGTAGAAGATGAGTTGGAAGTCCCTGAGACTTCAATCAGGAAGCAAGCCAGCAAGCCCTTGGAGTCACTTTGGTTCTGGACTGAAAAGATGCAGGTCCAGTCCTTCTCACTCCCACGCAAGGAGAACAGCAGGCAGCAGGTCAGCACAGTAGAGCAGGAGTCCAGCAGCGTAGCAGTCCAGTAGAGAGGCAGCCCTTTCAGCAGCATAGCAGTCCTTCTTCCTAGCAGAATATCCACAGGTCCAGAAGTGCACTGAAGTGGTGGGGTGAGAGGTCCAGTACACAGTTGTGCCTTTGCTATTGTCTGATATAAGAAGTGGGGGAGACTTCAAAGAGAAGTTTTTCAAGTGCACAAAGTCCCTGCCCTGCCTGTCCTAGGTCAACACTCATGACAGGGGAGTATGCAGCCCTTTGTGTGGGGACAGGACACAGCATATTCAGATGTAAGTGTCAGCTCCTTCCACCCATCCTGCCCTGGATGGTCTATCAGGATGTGAATGGCCCATCAGTCACACCTAAGTACCCTTTGTGTGTGGCTGCCTAGAGGGGATGTACAAAGCCCAGCTTTCACCCACCCCAGCGTGTATTCAGAGACAGGCAGTAGGTACCAAACAACTAAAGTAATGCCTACCTTCTCAAACTGGCATTTTCAGAATTACAATTCAAAATCCAACCTCATCATAAGTTGTGATTTTAAATGATGGTTCCAAAGACACCAAACTTAGGGGGTCCCATCTCCTCCCAATGGGAAATTACACTTATAAAATGTAATAAGGTAATCCCAATGTTATCTCCAGGGAGAGATAGGCTTTGCAGTATTGAAAAACGATTTAAGAGTTTATCAGTACTAGATCATGTAAAGTGCTTTTGTAAAAGTACATGCCCTACTTTTTAAATACACTGCACCCTGCCCCCAGGCTGTCCAGGGCCTACCTTAGGGAGTTACTTATATGTATTAAAAAGGAAGGTTTGGGCCAGGCAGGAGGGTTAACTTACTATGTTGACATGGCAGCTCAAAACTGGACACATAGGCTCTACAATGGCAGGCTTGAGACATGTTTGAGGGGCTACTTAAGTGGGTGACACACTCAGTGCTGCAGGGCCATTAGTAGCATTTAATTTACAGGCCCTGGAAACAGGTAGAGCACTCTACTAGGGACTTATAGGTAAACTAAATATGCCAATTATGGATAAGCCAAAGTTGCCATGTTTTAAGCATAGAGCACATGCACTTTAGCACTGGTTAGCAGTGGTAAAGTGCCCGGACTCCTACAGCCAGCAAAAACAAGCTGAGCAAAACAGGAGGTCTGAAGGCAAAAGGTCAGGGGCGACCACCCAAGGAAGCCCAGTCTAACAACTAACTGAACATATTTAATGAGTAAATGCTTTGCAATTATCCAGAAAAAAAGGCCTTGGTTCTGCTTTCTTACCTATTCCCAGTAGGTTATGCACTTTTGCTTGAAGAACCTAAACTTGACAGATTTATACCCTATTGACCATACCTGACCAGTACACAATGGAGTGGCACTTCAATTATATCTGCAGGAAATGCTAGCCAGTGGCCTAGCCTACACCTTAGCCAACACTAGGGAAGGTGCTACTGTGTCTGCAGCACCTTCGAAGGAGATAGGTCACACGAAACAAATGGGAACTCAAAGACGCAGGCTGGATCTGACACTGAAGGAAACAGGATCTGGGTATCTTCTGCTGCTGAGAAAGCAACATATTCATGATGGTACCAAAGGAAATAGAAAAAATAAACATGCTCATTGACCAATGATTTTATGAGATGGAAATCATGTGTCATACATTGCAGAGCAATCTTTGCTCTTCTAGGACTATCAGAATCACCAGACCAAGAAGAATTTATAAAATTCCGTAACCGCTAGAGAGTATGACAGCTAAGATATGATTGCTCGCCCCCTTGGCTCAGAAAGTGTTTATTGCAGATCAGAACCATGAAGCATGAGTAAATTGTTTTAACCTTTATGGTGGCTACACTAGTCCACTTTAACCAAGCACAATGTTTAGAGATTCTAACATGTTGGAACAAGCCAACACAGTTTAAACGGATAGTCATTTATTCAAATAGGACATCATTAATAAATGAAAAACACAAATTACTAGTTCAACAATCACACTGTTCATATTTATAATTAAATTGGGAATCAGCGGAGATCGCAACACTGCGAGATTTTTAAGATTTCAATCAACTGTGAAGGTGATTCTCATTATGCAGCTTGTTGAAACAACCTATAACAAATAAGATTCAGGTTCATAATAAGAATAATTTTATATCATTGGACTTAACACTCACACGTTCCTTAATGTACACATATTGGGTCATTGCCAGAAATGTAAGAGCCACTTCAGCTGACACACTAGTAAACAAAGGGCCAGAAGGAAACCCATGCAATTAAGGAGCTGTAAGCTTCTAATGTTTCTGGATGCTTCATGAGCTTTAGCCCTAGTTCATTGCTCTTGCCTAGGAAAAGAGGTCAACTTACATAAATGATCTACCTTCTATAGGATAAGCAGTCATTGCTTCTCTACATGAATAGTCCTATAATGTCTACACTCTTTGGTGTATCTGCCTATACCAAGGCTGTGCAAGAATGCAGGGTCATGTGTCCTGTGATGTGTTAAGGCTGCATGAACAACTTGGAGCTAGACAACTGCCACATACATTTTCCAAGACCTCTAATTCTCCATTTCATATGGTTTTGTCACACAAGCATCACAAACTTGAACTCTATAGTAAACAGCATTGGCAATAACCATCCATCCATCCATTAAAGTATAAGGGATAGAATCAAGGACTGCTTTCATTTGGAAGCCAGGCCTTAACCTTTTTCCTGCATCTGCCTAATAAAATGAGAAGATATTTGTCTATATCGGATCATTGTCTTGCAGTAGGTTCTTTTTGGGGAAAATCAAGATTATAACTATATAGCTGAGGGTGATGTCTTTACAATATTCAATCACATAATTTTGGCGAGTACCCATGTCAGGAATATTAAATATTATATCATTATTTAAAGAATGGCAATTGAAGTAATATATTAGAAGTGCATTATTTTATGTTAGTGTAAAGAAAAAGAGCCTGCAGACTTTGTTTGAAGGTTTCTCCTTTTTTTCCTAGAGTTGTTTTCACCAGAAGAAGCACAACTTGTGCACAAAATGTATCGGGAGCATACATCTGTAAATGTTTGAACTGTGTATCAGAAGAATACACAGTGAAACATTTGCAGAATTTCATCCAACAACTTTGAGAATGAAAGTTTTTCATAAACAGTTTTTGAAAGAAGAAATTGTATCAGATGACTACATTTGTCTTATTCACTTATTCTGAACCTACAAGAGAATAGTGTGACCACAAACAGACTAAGGACCTGATTTAGAGTTTGGCGGTTGGATAGCCTATGTGCCTTATTATAAGCTCATTAAATGCTATGGCACTTGCAATAAGGCAAACAGGATATCCATCATGTTTGTGATGGAGTAACCATCCACCAAACTCTGACTCAAGCCCTAAGTTAAAGATACATAAAACTAGTTAAACCTGATGCAAGAGACTGCACAGAGTATAACTGTGGTAAACACACCACAGAATTAAAATGTACGTTTTTAATTCTGAACCACTGGTTATTTTGTTTGAGAGACAAAATCTTCGACATGTTATGATAGTAAACTTGTTCACTGTTCAGATAGAATGGCTTAGCATTACCCCTCTTACTTTTCAATGTCAATAAGTTGGACTTGGCAGTGATAGTGAACAAAATCGCTTTGCAGACAAAAGTCCTCAAAGTCATTTGCAGAACATTCAACATCTTAGATAGTAAAATTGTATCGTCTGCAACAAGAAACATTAGCAGACCCAAGCCATCTTCCTTTGGGACATCAGATTACTTTTCTTCCAAATGTATATGAAACATAATTGCTCTACTCTTCTCCTTGGACCAACCAGTTCTGTTCCTAACCATTTATTCTCCTACCTCACAATTGCTGCTTTATCTTAAGACAGTGTCATTACATACCTTGCATGCAGTCCATTTCCTCGGTTAGTTATCACAGAAATTGCCTGCTTACAGTGTCAAATAAAAAATGACCTAAGATATATACAGCTATTCACGCAAAAATAACTAGATTCTTTGCAGGTTATATGGATTGGTCATTTTACCATGAGACTGGAATTTTCAGTGTATTACCTACTCAACTTAATATCATAGTAAGCACTGTAACTCAAATGTTGGACTTGTGGTCAGACCCTGGTGCTTCGCAGAGTATTTGTAGATTTAAAGCATGTTCAGTTGTACTAATACGAGAACAAGACCCAGAAACAACTGTCCTCATAACAATGAAGAGTCTTTTAGTACCCTCTAAATCTGTATAAAAGGGTAAGAAAAATACAGAAAGAAGGACTCTGGTCAATCACCATCTCTGGATTGGCTTTTCCTTGCAACAATTTGCCACATGAATTGTGAACTTATATTAGTGGCTGATTCTAAGAACCGTAGAGCTAATGTTAAAATTTCCTTTTCTATTTCTTTCACTGAGATACCGATGTCCTCCAAATCACTCATCAGCCACGTCCAGTAAATTATGTATTAGTTTGTTTATTTAGTTAGTTCATCAGTTGTTGCTACAGTTTTATATAGTGCATACAAACCCCAGGGATATCAGAGCACTTTACATGAGTAGTGTTGATTACAATAGCCAATCAAGGGGAATACACAATTATTTTTACATTGCACCACACCTGGTGACAAAATGAAAGTCCAAGAGACAACCCATAAGACGATAGATTTCTTTCAAAGGTTTAATGTCCAGGCTAAACCTGTCATTGATTGATTATGGGATTACCATTGGCAATGACACTGGATCCGTACTTGTATCAGCACACTTTTGAAAAACTCAAACAATAGATTTGTGCTTATTCTGAGGAGAATTGAGTTCCACATTTACCAGTGATGGGATGGAAATGTACCCTACATGGCCTAGAGGTGTGTTCCCCTGATCTGAGGACCCAAATGCATGTATTTCTGATATCCAGACTTTCATTTTGGTTCTAGATCCACGCTAATCTAAAAATGTGCATAGAGGAATAGAGGCTTAGCCCCATCCTTGGCTATGTCAGGTCCTGGACCTGTCCTCAGATGTAAAAAAGACGCATCTATAGTGCCCTCATTATAACAGGAGGACTGTTGTCCCAGTCCTGAGTATAGCACATGAATCTGTGGAAGCAGCATACCCTGTTTTTGAAGGATCGATAGTGTGACCGGCCCTTTTATCAGTGTCATTGGGAGTGAGGCTTAGTAGCCACACTTGTGTAAGAATACACTATTTTGTGTAAACTTATAAACTTGCACTGGCATCCTGTGTCCATTTCAAGTTCATGCACATGTGTTGTGCGTGTAACACAATTGTTATGATAGACTGTGTGTTTGAGTGATCCTGAGTAATAAATCCAGTGGCATAATTTGGATTCCACTGATATGGCATTCACAAGATGGAGGGTGAGGACTGTGGTTAGACAAAGGAGATCAAGATGCAGACTTGAGGAGGATGGAAACAAAGATACCTTAACAAAGTCCACAAGGTCTTTTCTAGCAAGGGGCAACTGATCAGTCTCCCTGAGCACTGCCACTTGCTGGATGGTAAGAGTGAGGGGTGAGACTTCAATTTCTGTTGTGGGTGGAGAGGCGGTGTCTAATTCAGGCATGCTTTTTTCTCTGTTCCTGATGACTACTTCAATTGGACAGGACAGACAAGAGCCAGGTGCAGAAACCTCACAGTTAATTGTGACTGTTTTGCAGGAGCTCCTAGTTGGAGATAGTCCCAATGTAACCTGCTGTAGGGAACATCATTCTGTGCAAAGGCTGTGTCTACAGAGAAGAAAGAGAAGAACATTTACTTCCACTCCAAACTGGTTCTGCAGTTTGAGACAGTGGATCTGCATCCCTGTTAGAAAATGAGAAACCAGGGCTGATACCTGCCCGACAGCCAGTCTCCCATAGGTGAGAGGATATCACCTTTCTGTCAAAGGAGCTGTGGGTCTGCACGTAGTACCTAGAAGTCTGCCTGTCTGCTGAGAGAGGGAAGGAGTCTGACTGGCCCTGCAAGAGGAGAAAATGTCAAGGAGGAGACAGGCCCAGTGTGCCCCCAGGAACTGAAGAACATCCAGAGAGATCTGACTGCCTGAGAGCAAGTAAGGAGTGTCCCATAGGACAAACGGTTTTTCTAGTCTTTCACTATCAGCTCTTGGTAGGAGCCATTATAAGCTGCTGTATCTTTGGCTTGGATAAGGCCTGCAAATGCTGTGACCATCATAGTCCCTATCAGGGCAGCATCTACCTTTAACCCAGTCAAGGGCTAGAACTGCTGTGATAATTTTAGGCCTGATCTGGGCTGCTTTACCTGTAGCCCAGTCAGGGGCTGCACTTCTGAAGTCATCAACGTTTAATAGAGGCTGCATCCACCTTTGGCCCAAATGGGGGCTAAATCTGGTATGATGTTGGCCTGATTGGGGCTGACACTACATTTGGCCTAGGCGAGGCCGCACCACTGTGATCCAGGGAGACTGCTGCAGCCTGGTTTAGCACCTGTGTCAATGTATCACAGCATAGAGTTTGGCTGGAATGGGAACTGACGCCATAACCGGCGGCCTCAAGGACTCCTTGATCGGCTGAGCTCAAGTTCCCTATCCAAACCCACACCGTTACGCCAACAGAACAACACCCATCACATTATGACCCACGAATCACCACGGTGGACATTCAATGGCGGTAAACCATTGGTGGTACATACCGCCACACTCAAAATACACACACAAACAAAACAATGCCACATTGGACAATTCAAACTACACACACCTGACACCCATACACACACCACACACACCCACTCACACCACTATAAAACACAGACCCATATTACCCACAACCCTTTACCATTACAAACCATTGGCACGAGTCAGACACCACGACTACAGACAAAACCAGAGCCACACACCACCTATACCTATACATCACCCACGCACCCACATCACACACCCCAACACATCACCCTACATACCCTCACCCATACACATTACACAACACCCATGGCACCACAAACAAACCCCAGATTCTCAGAGGAGGGGCTAAGGATCATGGTGGAGGAAATCATCAGGGTAGCGCCTCAGCTATTTGGAGCACAGGTGCAGCAGATATCTATTGCTAGGAAGATGGAGCTATGGCGGAGGATCGTGGACAGGGTCAATGCCGTGGGACAGCATCCAAGAACAAGGGACGACATCAGGAAGAGGTGGAACGACCTGTGGGGGAAGGTACGTTCCATAGCAGCAAGACACCAGCTCGCTATACAGAGGACTTGGGGTGGCCCCTCACCTCCTCCCCCACAAATAACAACATGGGAGGAGCAAGTCTTGGCAATCATGCATCCTGAGGGCCTGGCCAGAGTAGGAGGAGGACTGCACTCTGGTAAGTCAACTCTCTACTACTATCACCACCCCTACCTGATTGCCATCACATACCTCCACCCTCACCCTCACTCCCATCACTCCACCACCTCCCACACACCCCACCATCACATCCCACCCATTCCAATGGCAAGCCCTGCATGCACCACCAATGCATGGACATCATTCACAGCCCTGCATGGACACCTATCACCAAAGCTTGCACACTAGAGAGAATCAGCTAGCCCACAATATACCAACCTACACAAGTTAAAGCTGCCAGGGTAAATACAAATAAATAGGGCAACCAACCGATGCACAATATGTCACACACAGAAACAATAGCACAGCATTTACATCCCCACAGGTATTCCAGCCAATGTCAGCGGAGAAGAGGTATTAAATACAAAAGAGGGACAGGGAGATTAATGGTCCAGTGTACAGTCTCCCAAATAACCTAATATAAAGAAAGGTACACTGTTCCATGTGATATCCAACCAATTAGGGGTGTCGGAAGGAGAGAGCGAATGAAATCAGAGATACAAAGAGTATCAGGAGAGCCTTCAAGCACCCACTAGGGTGACCTGTTTCATCATTGGGCTGTCTCCACGTCAGACTGGTGCTGCAATGTCTGGCGGACCGCCCACCAGTGGGGGTGGTACTCTACCGAAGGCAAATTGCCAGATGAAGGTCTGGAAAGAAAACTGACTAGAGGAGTAGAAAAGGATGTGTGAGTGAAGGAGAGTGAGGATAAAATAAAAATGGCTCTGAGCCTAAAACATCATTTTAATGTATCAGAGAACAGGTTCAGGCCAAGATTAAAAACATTCAGGGGGTGATTCTGACCCCGGCGGTCTTAGACCGCCGGGGCCAGGGTCGGCGGGAGCACCGCCGACAGGCCGGCGGTGCCCCGCAGGGCATTCTGACCGCGGCGGTAAAGCCGCGGTCAGACCGGCAACACTGGCGGTCTCCCGCCAGTGTACCGCTGCCCTATTGAATCCTCCAAGGCGGCGCAGCTAGCTGCGCCGCCGAGGGGATTCCGACCCCCCTACCGCCATCCAGTTCCCGGCGGTCCGCCCGCCGGGAACCGGATGGCGGTAGGGGGGGTCGCGGGGCCCCTGGGGGCCCCTGCAGTGCCCATGCCACTGGCATGGGCACTGCAGGGGCCCCCGTAAGAGCGCCCCTACAAGTATTTCACTGTCTGCTTGGCAGACAGTGAAATACGCGACGGGTGTAAATGCACCCGTCGCACCTTCCCACTCCGCCGGCTCGATTACGAGCCGGCATCCTCGTGGGAAGGTTGTTTTCCCCTGGGCTGGCGGGCGGCCTTTTGGCGGCCGCCCGCCAGCCCAGGGGAAAACTTGAAATACCCGCCGCGGTCTTTTGACCGCGGCGCGGTATTTTGGAGGGCGAAATTCTGGCGGGCGGCCTCCGCCGCCCGCCAGAATCAGAATCAGGCCCTCAGAGTGTTGGCGGGGATAATGTCCCGCTATACTCTATAAAGAAGGAAGGGTAGTACACCTAATCCTGTCTATTGTATGGTCAACATGTTTCGCGTCTTTTTTGGGTCAAAAATGATCCCGTGACGCTTCGTCAGGACCCGGAAACTACTTCTCCTATTCAAAAAATGAAAACATGAAGTGCTGCAGTGTCACTTACAAGTTGGAGACTGTTGGACCTGGCTTTTTGACAGGGACATCCCCAAACTTTTTGCCTCCTTCCTCCTATTTTTTCTAACCTGTTGTTGTTGGCTTTTGACCTCTGGGCACTTTACCACTGCTAACCAGTGCTAAAGTGCATATGCTCTCTGTGTAAATTATACTATTGATTGGTTTATCCATGATTGGCTATTTAATTTACTTATAAGTCCCTAGTAGAGTGCACTATATGTGCCTAGGGCATGTAGATTAAATACTACTAGTGGGCCTGCAGCACTGGTTGTGCCACCCACTTCAGTAGCCCCTTAACCTTGTCTCAGGCCTGCCATTGCAAGGCCTGTGTGTGCAGTTTCACTGCCACTTCGACTTGGCATTTAAAAGTACTTGCCAAGCCTATAACTCCCCTTTTTCTACATATAAGTCACCCCTAATGTATGCCCTAGGTAACCCCTAGAGCAGGGTGCTGTGTGGGTAAAAGGCAGGACATGTACCTGTGTAGTTATATATCCTGGTAGTGTAAAACTCCTAAATTCGTTTTTACACTACTGTGAGGCCTGCTCCCTTCATAGGCTAACATTGGGGCTGCCCTCATACACTGTTGAAGTGGCAGCTGATGATCTTAAAGGAGCAGGAAGGTCATATTTAGTATGGCCAGAATGGTAATACAAAATCCTGCTGACTGGTGAAGTCGGATTTAATATTACTATTCCAGAAATGCCACTTTTTGAAAGTGAGCATTTCTTTGCACTTAAATCTTTCTGAGCCCTTCAATCCACGTCTGGCTAGGTTTAGTTGACAGCTCCTTGTGCATTCACTCAGACACACCCCAAACACAGGGTACTCAGCCTCACTTGCATACATCTGCATTTTGAATGGGTCTTCCTGAGCTGGGAGGGTGGAGGGACTGCCCTCACACAAAGGACTGCCACACCCCCTACTGGGACTCTGGCAGACAGGATTGAACTGAAAGGGGGCTTGGTGCATTTCTTAGACACTCTTTGAAGTCACCCCCACTTCAAAGGCACAACTTAGTATAAAACAGGGCCTCTGCCCTACCTCATCAGACACTTGCTGGAGAAGAAACCTGAACCAGAAACTACATCCTGCCAAGAAGAACTGCCTGGCTGCTCAAAGGACTCACCTGTCTGCTTTTCTACAAAGGACTGCTGCCTTGCTGTTGGCCTGCTGCCTTGCTGAACTGCCTGGCTGCTCAAAGGACTCACCTGTCTGCTTTTCTACGAAGGACTGCTGCCTTGCTGTTGGCCTGCTGCCTTGCTGAACTCTTGTCTGGCTGTAAAAGTGCTCTCCATGGGCTTGGATAGAGCTTGCCTCCTGTTCCCTGAAGTCTCAGGACCAAAAAGACTTCTCTCTTTCACTTGGACGCTTCGTGCGCCAAAATTTTCGACGCACAGCTTGTTCCGCGGCGAGAAAAACACCGCACACCAACGCTGATCGACGCGACGCCTTCAGGACGACCAGAACTTCGACGCACGGCCTCGCAAGGACAACGCCGCCCGACTTCCAGAGGGGAAATCGACGCGATGCCTGCCGTGAGATCGAAACTTCAACGCACAGCCCCGCGGAACGACGCGCAGCCAGAAAACAAGCAGGAGAATCCACGCACAGACCCGGGACATCTGGTAATCCCCGCGAACCATAGAAGGAGACGGTCCGCGTGCCGGAAAACGACGCACGTCTTCCCTGAGTGAAAAATAACGACGCAAGTCCGTGTGTGAAGGGGCGCAACCGACGCACACACTATTTTTCCTCCCGTGGAACAACGCACGTCTCCCCGCATGAAAAATAACGCCGCAAGTCCGTGTGTGAAGGGGCGTAACCGACGCACACACCATTTTTCCACGCATCTCCTCTTCTGCGGCCCTCTGCGGAGATTTTCCACCAGAAACCAGGTACTTTGTGCTTGAAAGAGACTTTGTTTGCTTTTTAAAGACTTAAGACACTTTATATCACTTTTCAGTGATATCTTTACAAATTCATATTGCATCTTTGATCGTGTTGACCTGCAAATACCCAGATAAATATTATATATTTTTCTAAACACTGTGTGGTGTATTTTTGTGGTGTTATATTATGGTATTGTATGATTTATTGCACAAATGCTTTACACATTGCCTTCTAAGTTAAGCCTGACTGCTCGTGCCAAGCTACCAGAGGGTGGGCACAGGCTAATTTTGGATTGTGTGTGACTTACCCTGACTAGAGTGAGGGTTCTTGCTTGGACAGAGGGTAACCTGACTGCCAACCAAAAAACCCATTTCTAACATTGGTGATCAGCGGTGAGGATGGGACTTGTGTTTGTGCAGTGACATACAGTAGCTAAGTATTTCACTACCTACCCACAGTTGAAGGTCAACTTGATTTTTCCTCTTTTAGCTTTTGGTTCTCTGATGTCCTCCTGGATATACTATTGATATTTTGGACTTTGGATTTTGGTTTTTGCCGGTAAGATCTTATCAGAATGGGATTGTGTACCTACTCATTCTTTGTACCTACTGACTACCTCACTAAGGCTGACCTAAGGAAGCTTTGCAGAAAATGGGGCCTTCCCGTAGCAAGGAGATCTACTAAGATGGAAATACTACATAACTACATAGTCTGGGGGGAAGAAAGATGGGCAGAGAGAGAGGCAGCAAGAAACCAAATGACTAAGTACCCCTCAGATGAGGAGGAGGACTGCTCACATGAGGAGGAAGACTGCTCACATGAGGAGGAAGACTACTCAGATGAGGAAAGAGACCCAGAGATAGATGAATGGCTCCGAGGTCAAAGGTGGCAGGAGCAACAGTTAGAGGAGTATCTTGAAAGGGTTGAGGCAAAAAGTCTCTTAGCCCTGGAAAAAGAAAGGATTGCAGCTCAAGAGCTGAGCTGTGAAGAGCTGAAACTGGAGGCCGGAAGGGCTGAGTCCAGTTCAGATGGTGGCAGCAAATATCTTGCATCCAGTACTGCTGAAGAAGGGCACAAGCCCAGAGATGTGGTGCCCAACTTGAAGAAGGGAGTTGACACACCCCAGGTGGTTCAAGGGTATGAGGTAGTTCCCGTTATGCACAGGGTCCCTGAGAAGGATTGGGGAACTGGCACAGAGAGTCATATTCCTACTGGGGGGAGGGACACTTTACTGGCTCTAGCAGAGAGTGACAGAGAAAAGGGTTCCCCACTGGTGGACGTCCTGGATAAAGAGTGTAGAGACATCCCAGAAGAGTATGGGTTGAGTGTCAGGGACAGTCAGATACTGTCTCACCAGTCTCAGGAGTGTGATGTAGAGTGCTTTTTCAAGGCTGAGTTACTGGATGGTTGGGTGAAGGGTACTGTGGTTAATACATGTGAAGGGCAAAGTGATGTAATTGCTGGAGAGCATATGTCTGGTCCTTATTTTTCCAGAGCTACGCCAACACCAGGTGGAGTGTGAGTTCTCTGACCCCAGGGAGCTTACAATGGAGGCAGACTTCTGGGCGAGTACCAGAGAGTCTGAAGAGGCATTTGGGGGTGCTCCTGAAGGGAGTGGTCTAGGTGTTTCCCAACCAAGTGAGGTGGGAGAGGATTGTAGTGTCCCAGGTAGGTCTCAGGTCCTAGACGGTTCCATAAGGGAACACCAGGAGGGAAGCCTAGCCTGTACCGTAGGGCCACCTGTTGAGGGAAGCCCCGCAGTGTCAGAAGAACTTGGGGGAGGTGAGTGTAGCCAGCATCCCAACAGTTCTGGTGTCTGGCAGTACCACTCCTAGTGAGGGGGTGCAGAAGTCCAGACATAGGGTTGAGAGGGGGTTGCGGACCCCAGTGGAGGACCTGGAGAGTCAGGGGTAAGCTCTGAGAGCAGAGCCCCGCAGGAATGACCCAGGTGAAACCGTTTCTGGTATGGGGGAGACCTACGCCAACCAGACTCTTGTGTGGCCCTTGGGGACGGTGTGTCCCTTGTGGGGGATGAGAGTGCCCCCCAGGAAGTCCTGGCATGCCAGGCAATGGTTCAACCTCAGGGTGGTGACTCTGGGTTGGATAACCGGGTTCAGAGGTTAAACTCTGACCTGGTGGGGGGTAGGTGTGCCTCCCAGAAAGTCCTGGTGTGCCAGGCAATGGTCCAACCTCAGGGTGGTGACTCTGGGTTGGATAGCCAGGATCAGGGGTTAAACTCTGACCTGGTGGGGGGTAGGTGTGCCCCCCAGAAAGTCCTGGTGTGCCAGGCAATGGTTCAACCTCAGGGTGGTGACACTGGGTTGGATACCCAGGTTCAGAGGTTAAACTCTGACCTGGTGGGAGGTAGATGTGCCACCCAGGAAGTCCTGCTGTGCCAGGCAATTGTCCAACCTCAGGGTGTTGACTCTGGGTTGGATGGCCAGGTTCAGAGGTTAAACTCTGACATGGTGGGGGGTAGGTGTGACCCCCAGAAAGTCCTGGTGTGCCAGGCAATTGCCCAACCTCAGTGTGGTGACCCTGGGTTGGAGGGCCAGGTTCAGAGGTTAAACTCTGACCTGGTGGGGGGTAGGTGTGCCCCCCAGGAAGTCCTGACGTGGCAGGCAATTGTTCAACCTCAGGGTGGTGACTCTGGGTTGGATGGTCAGGTGCAGAGGTTAAACTCTGACCTGGTGGGAGGTAGGTGTGCCCCCCAGAAAGTCCTGGTGTGCCAGGCAATTGTTCAACTTCAGGGTGGTGACTCTGGGTTGGATAGCCAGGATCAGGGGTTAAACTCTGACCTGGTGGGGGGTAGGTGTGCCCCCCAGAAAGTCCTGGTGTGCCAGGCAATGGTTCAACCTCAGGGTGGTGACACTGGGTTGGATACCCAGGTTCAGAGGTTAAACTCTGACCTGGTGGGAGGTAGATGTGCCACCCAGGAAGTCCTGCTGTGCCAGGCAATTGTCCAACCTCAGGGTGTTGACTCTGGGTTGGATGGCCAGGTTCAGAGGTTAAACTCTGACCTGGTGGGGGGTAGGTGTGCCCCCCAGAAAGTCCTGGTGTGCCAGGCAATTGCCCAACCTCAGGGTGGTGACCCTGGGTTGGAGGGCCAGGTTCAGAGGTTAAACTCTGACCTGGTGGGGGGTAGGTGTGCCCCCCAGGAAGTCCTGGCGTGCCAGGCAATTGTTCAACCTCAGGGTGGTGACTCTGGGTTGGATGGTCAGATGCAGAGGTTAAACTCTGACCTGGTGGGAGGTAGGTGTGCCCCCCAGAAAGTCCTGGTGTGCCAGGCAATTGTTCAACTTCAGGGTGGTGACTCTGGGTTGGATGGTCAGGTGCAGAGGTTAAACTCTGACCTGGTGGGAGGTAGGTGTGCCCCCCAGAAAGTCCTGGTTTGCCAGGCAGTGATCCAGTCTGAGGGTACAGACCCTGGGCTGGAAGACCAGGTTCAGGGTGTCCCCCCGGACCTGGAGGGAGGGGCTACTGATAACAGTGCCCCTACCATGTTGTCTTCTGAGGAGGCCACTCCTAGTTGTAGGGTGCTGGACCCCAGAAGGGAGGGCAGGGGGAGGGAAGCCTCACCCCGGGCCCTAGTCCAACCTGAAGGTACAGACCCCAGGTTGGAGGGCCAGTTGCAGGTTAACAGCTCTGCACTGGTGGAGGAAGGGTACAGGGTGACTTCTATAAGCACCCTGACCATGTTGGACTCTGGGGGTACTGCTCCAGGAGGGAGGGTACAGAGCCCCAGAGGGGAGGACCAGGTTCAGGCTGTCATCCCTGACCTGATGGAAGGGAGAGTGGTTAAAGGGTGCCCAGCACCTGGGGCTACCGCCCCCCACTCTCCACAGCCACAGTGGTGGGAGAGCTTTGAGAGGCCTGGGGCCTGGCTCTCATCCCTGACAGCTGTCAGTAACCACTGTGGCTTGCTGTCCGGGTGGACAGAGTTATCCCTGGGGAGGGGACAAGTGTCACACCCCGGGGGTAGAGAGGGCAACACCACTGTGTTGGTCCTGGTGGTACTATCCTGCTCTTGGGATACATCTGTGAGCAAAGTAAGGTTAGGTGCTGCACAGATGGGATCCGCAGGTAAGGAGAAAGGTTCCCCATGGGTTGGCTTAGTGGGCCCTGAGAGTATGGACAGAGGGATCCAATTGGAGTCAGGAAGGTGAAGGACTGGAGCATGCCCCTGCTGTTGTGGGCCTGGGTACTTGTTCTGTTGCCTCAAACAGGGAAGTACATCAGGATAGTTATTGTTCTCCCGTGACTTTAGGCTGGTGGGGGTTCATGTTGGATCTGGCTTTTTGAAAGGGACATCCCCAAACTTTTTGCCTCTTTCCTCTTATTTTTTCTGACCTGTTGTTGTTGGCTTTTGACCTCTGGGCACTTTACCACTGCTAACCAGTGCTAAAGTGCATTTGCTCTCTGTGTAAATTGTACTATTGATTGGTTTATCCATGATTGGCTATTTCATTTACTTATAAGTCCCTAGCAGATTGCACTATATGTGCCTAGGGCCTGTAGATTAAATACTACTAGTGGGCCTGCAGCACTGGTTGTGCCACCCACTTCAGTAGCCCCTTAACCTTGTCTCAGGCCTGCCATTGCAAGGCCTGTGTGTGCAGTATCACTGCCACTTCGACTTGGCATTTAAAAGTACTTGCCAAGCCTAGAACTCCCCTTTTCCTACATATAAGTCACCCCTAACGTGTGCCCTAGGTAACCCCTAGAGCAGGGTGCTGTGTGGGTAAAAGGCAGGACATGTACCTGTGTAGTTATATATCCTGGTAGTGTAAAACTCCTAAATTCGTTTTTACACTACTGTGAGGCCTGCTCCTTTCATAGGCTAATATTGGGGCTGCCCTCATACACTGTTGAAGTGGCAGCTGCTGAACTGAAAGGAGCAGGAAGGTCATATTTAGTATGGCCTGAATGGTAATACAAAATCCTGCTGTCTGGTGAAGTCGGATTTAATATTACTATTCTAGAAATGCCACTTTTAGAAAGTGAGCATTTCCTTGCACTTAAGTCTTTCTGTGCCCTTCAATTCACGTCTGGCTAGGTTTAGTTGACAGATCCTTGTGCATTCACTCAGACACACCCCAAACACAGGGTACTCAGCCTCACTTGCATACATCTGCATTTTGAATGGGTCTTCCTGAGCTGGGAGGGTGGAGGGACTGCCCTCACACAAAGGACTGCCACACCCCCTACTGGGACTCTGGCAGACAGGATTGAACTGAAAGGGGGCTTGGTGCATTTCTTAGACACTCTTTGAAGTCACCCCCACTTCAAAGGCACAACTTAGTATAAAACAGGGCCTCTGCCCTACCTCATCAGACACTTGCTGGAGAAGAAACCTGAACCAGAAACTACATCCTGCCAAGAAGAACTGCCTGGCTGCTCAAAGGACTCACCTGTCTGCTTTTCTACAAAGGACTGCTGCCTTGCTGTTGGCCTGCTGCCTTGCTGAACTGCCTGGCTGCTCAAAGGACTCACCTGTCTGCTTTTCTGCGAAGGACTGCTGCCTTGCTGTTGGCCTGCTGCCTTGCTGAACTCTTGTCTGGCTGTAAAAGTGCTCTCCAGGGGCTTGGATAGAGCTTGCCTCCTGTTCCCTGAAGTCTCAGGACCAAAAAGACTTCTCTCTTTCACTTGGACGCTTCGTGCGCCAAAATTTTAGACGCACAGCTTGTTCCGCGGTGAGAAAAACGCTGCACACCGACGCTGATCGACGCAACGCCTTCGGGACGACCAGAACTTCGACGCACGGCCTCGCAAGGACGGACAACACCGCCCGACTTCCAGAGGGGAAATCGACGCGACGCCTGCCGTGAGATCGAAACTTCGACGCACAGCCCCGCGGAACGACGCACAGCCGGAAAACAAGCAGGAGAATCCACGCACAGACCCGGGACATCTGGTAATCCCCGCGAACCATAGTAGGAGACGGTCCATGTGCCGGAAAACGACGCACGTCTTCCCCGAGTGAAAAATAACAACGCAAGTCCGTGTGTTAAGGGGCGCAACCGGCGCACACACCATTTTTCCTCCCGTAGAACAACGCACGTCTACCCGCGTGAAAAATAACGACGCAAGTCCGTGTGTGAAGGGGCGTAACCGACGCACACACCATTTTTCCACGCATCTCCTCTTCTGCGAACCTCTGCGGAGATTTTCCACCAGAAACCAGGTACTTTGTGCTTGAAAGAGACTTTGTTTGCTTTTTAAAGACTTAAGACACTTTGGTGGTCATTCCAACCTTGGCGGTAAAAGCCGCTTACCGCTGTCCGAAGACTGCCAACCGCCATGGTCATTCTGACCCACAACAGGCAAACCCCCAAAATACAGACATCCACAAAAGTCCGCCACACCAAAGGGCAGCGAGAAACTGGCGATGACCAAACCTCCACCGTCACGCCAACAGAAATACGCCCACACTATCACGACCCACGAATCCACGTGGCGGTCTTTCAACCGCGGTATTCTATTGGCGGTACACACCGCCGCGCTCAATATACACACACACTTACAAAACACAGCCACATTGGACAATTACAAATACACACACCTGATACACATACACACACCACTCCCACACACCCAACACAATATAAAACACACACCCACATCACCCACAAATCCCCACTGCTACAGAATCGGGACCACGCATTGAGAAAAACTGAGCACCCAGACGCGCATTTTACTTTCACCCAGCAATATTTCCACGCACTTCACACAACACACCAATACACATCACCACACAATCCACCCCACACATCATCCACACCACCCCATGGCACCGCAAAGACACCCCAGGTTCTCCGAGGATGAACTCAGGGTCATGGTGGAGGAAATTGTACGGGGAGAGCCACAGCTCTTCGGGACACAGGTGCAGCACACCACCATTGCCAGGAAGATGGAGCTATGGAGCAGAATAGTCGATAGGGTCAAGGCTGTGGGACAGCACCCAAGAAATAGGGACGACATCAGGAAGCGGTGGAACGACCTACGGGGGAAGGTGCGTTCAATGGTATCCAGGCACAACATTGCGGTGCAGCGGACTGGCGGCGGGCCCCCACCTCCTCCCCCAGAATTTACAACATGGGAGGAGCAAGTCTTGGCGATCCTGCATCCTGAGGGCCTCGCAGGAGTATCTGGAGGAATGGACTCTGGTAAGTCAAATCATCACTACTTCATCCCCCCCACCCCACCAGCATACCAACTCATACCCCCACCCTCACCCCCATCACATCCTGCTCCTTGCAAATGTCTCACCATCACAGCCCACCCATCCCAACACCAATCCCTGCATGCGACCACAAAGCATGGACACCCATCACCAAAGCATGCCCACTGCACATACCCATCCCCCACCAAATCACCGTCACAAAAGCCCCCACACGGGAATGCCAGCACTGGGGTACAAGGGCACCCACCCATTACACGCTATGGCACACACAAATGCAATAACCATTCATTTATACCCCTGCAGGACCCGAACGCCACGTCACCGCGCAGGAGGGTCCACAAATGTCCACTCCACCCCCAGAAGAGGCCCGCAGTGAGGACAGCACCTCTGTCGACCTGGATCTAGATGACCAGCCCGGCCCATCGGGGACCTCGGGACAATCGGTTCCCCTCACACAGCCACAGCCCATAGCAGACCTTCCCCCCTCTGGGAACACCAGCACAGCACCCACCCAGCGGGCCCATCCCTCTGTCCCCAGGACACGTCAATCAGCGATGTGTCCACCACTACAGGGCACCCAGGTTAACCCACCACACCAACAACAACAGGGACCTGGGGGCAGTGGTAGTGGGCACACGGTCCAGGGGACAGAGGCCCAGGGAAACAGGGGAACTGGGAGGGCTGCTGTGCGACAGGGGGGGGACAGGCCCAGGGAACCCACTCTCCACAAGGCCCTCTCCTCCATTATGGGAGCCTACCACCACTCGCAGGAGACGATGGCGACGGTCCTGGCCAGGTTTCAGGAGATCCAGCTTCTGCAGGAGGAACAGTATTTGGGGTTCAGGGAGGAACTACGAAACATCAGTTCCGCCCTGGCCACCATTGTAGGGGCTCTGAATCAGGTAGTCACCACATTGCGGGACACTGTGGCAGGACAAAGGGCCCCTGACACTAGCATGGACCAAGAACTGCCTACCACCTCTGCCGGCGCTAGTGGACAGGAGGCTCCGCCACAGGACCAACAGGCCACCAGCACCCCACCCTCTGCAGAAGGAGAACCACCCCGCAAGCGGGCCCTGAGATCCAGGAAGAAGACAGAGTAAGATGCCAAGACCCCCGCCAGGAAAGGGATACCTCCCTGATTGTCATCCCACTGTCCCACATTGATACTCTGTTCATTCTTATACTGCCCATGCTCCACTTTCCACAGGCATTTGGACAATGCACCTGTGATACTAATAGTCTGGACTCTGCCATGGACAATCCTCCACCATCACCCCTCACCGATTTGCAATCACCCACCAATATAGAGCACTTTAATAAACACAGTTATTGCACAAAACAATCAGGAGTCTGGCTGTGATTTTGTACTACTGTATTAGACACTACCGTCCCAAAATGCATATTTACATTGTGATGCCAACATACCGCTGTCACACAGCTGTAGTCCATGGGGAAACAAAGCAGATGTCACGCAGTATGGCCCACATCTCTGAAATTGGAAGGGAAAGTCACAACTCAGTTACCATACTCTGGGGGAAAAGGTCAGACAGTAGAGAGGTAGTAGGGGTTAAGTATATGTAATATGCCGGGTTGGAATCTTACCTGTGTGTCACTGAAAATACTGCTGTATTACTGTGTTCCTGTTGTCTATGTCGTCCTCTTCGGCTTCCTCGTCTTCACTCTCCACAGGCTCCACAGCTGCTGCAACACCACCATCTGGACCATCCTCCTGCAGAAAAGGCACCTGGCGTCGCAAAGCCAGGTTGTGAAGCATACAGCAGGCCACGATGATCTGGCACACCTTCTTTGGTGAGTACAATAGGGATCCACCTGTCATATGGAGGCACCTGAACCTGGCCTTCAGGAGGCCGAAGGTCCGCTCGATCACCCTCCTAGTTCTCCCATGGGCCTCATTGTACCGTTCCTCTGCCCTTGTCCTGGGATTCCTCACTGGGGTCAGTAGCCATGACAGGTTGGGGTGACCAGAGTCACCAATTAGCCACACACGGTGCCTCTGGAGTTGACCCATCACGTAAGGTATGCTGCTATTCCGCATGATGACGCGTCATGCACTGAGCCAGGGAACTTGGCATTAACATGGGAGATGTACTGGTCTGCCAAACACACCATCTGTACATTCATCGAATGATAACTCTTTCTGTTTCTGTACACTTGTTCACTCCTGCTGGGGGGTACTAAAGCCACATGGGTCCCATCAATGGCACCTATGATGTTGGGGATATTTCCAAGGGTATAGAAATCACCTTTCACTGTAGGCAAATCCCCCACCTCAGGGAAAACAATGTAGCTCCGCATGTGTTTCAGAAGGGCAGACAACACTCTGGACATCACCTTGGAAAACATAGGCTGAGACATCCCTGATGATATGGCCACTGTTGTTTGAAATGACCCACTTGCAAAGAAATGGAGTACTGACAGCACCTGCACTAAAGGTGGGATCCCTGTGGGTTGACGGATGGGTGACATCAGGTCTGGCTCCAGCTGGGCACACAGTTCATGAATAGTGGCTCGGTCAAGCCTGTATGTCAGTATGACATGTCTTTCCTCCATTGTCGACAGGTCTACCAGCGGTCTGTACAGGGGAAGATTCCTCCATCTCCTCGCATGTCCCAGCGGACGGTGCCTATGAAGGACAACAGCGAGCACAGAGTAAATCAACCTACAGGTACGTAACCACAGCTTGCACATAACACGATTCCCAATGCATTGAATGGTTTGAATGAGTGTTGATGCAAGGCCTAGGTATGTGTGACGCAGTTAAAAGTAAGCCATGTGGGCCCTTGAAATGGCGGCTGCCTGACCTGTGAAGTGTGACAATGGGATGTGAGGTAAATGCGCTGGTGTGGCACACCGTGGCGGTAGGCGGTCGAAGACCGCGGCGCAAAACAGCATTGGTTAACATTGAACCCTATGGGTCTCAGGAGCCAATGACGATGTGCGCCGGCGGTCGCGGTACGCACCGCCGCGGTACGCACCGCAGTGGGCGTGACCGCCATTTTCTCTCTGCTTAATCACTCGATACCTGATCTTCAACAGGAGAGGACCTACACTGCAAGTGCTGCTGTGACCTCGGTCTGGAAGAGACAATGGCTCATGCGACTGGGTAAAGGGCCCCTGCCTTCACTGCTCAGGAATTGGAGAAACTTGTGGATGGGGTCCTCACCCAGTATGCGCTACTCTACGGTCCTCCAGACCAACAGGTAAGTACACTGGGACCATGCTTTGGGGGCAATGGCTGTGTTGAGTCGGGTGGATGAAAGATGGTGGGGAGGGGAGCGAATGAGGCATGCATCAAACGACAGGATGTGCAACATGGCAAGGGTAGGGTTGGGGGGCCACTCACATTGAGGGTGCAGAAGGTGATGACTCTTTTTCTCCCCCTGTACATTTCACATAGGTCAGCGCCCACCAGAAGATCGACATTTGGCGTGCCATCGCCAAGGACGTCCGGGCCCTGGGGGTCCACCACAGACGGGGCACCCACTGCCGGAAGAGATGGGAGGACATCCGACACTGGAGCAGGAAGACGGCGGAGGCTCAGCTGGGGATGGCCTCCCAACGTGGGAGGGGTGCCAGTCGGACTTTGACCCCCCTGATGTCCCGGATCCTGGCGGTGGCCTACCCCGATTTGGATGGGCACGTGAGGACATCACAGCAGACACAAGGGGGTGAGTACAACCTCATTCTGGTGACTTTGCGCGCAGTGGAGGTGTCTGGGTGGGGGAGGAGGGCTGTGGGTATCCCTAGGCCAGGGCGATTTCTGTAGGCTAGGCCCCTTCGTAAGGCATGGCCCTGTGCCCCCGCCCCCCACCTCTGTAGGGTGCCAAGTACAGCTATTCATGGCCCTGTGTCATCTATGTGTGCAGATGTCGTCCATAGGCTTGTAGGCCATGTCCCACGGATTGAGTAGTGGACCCCAAGTGCGCAGCGTAGTGCAGGGGGCTTCTGTGTCTGTCCTGTCCGCCAACGGTGTCGCCAATGCATGCACTCAACATGTCTTTATTTTCTCCCCCCCCCCTTTTTTGTGGTCTTCCTGTTCATGTGTGCATTAGCATCATCAGGCGGAGGAGAAGTGGCATCGGAGCACGAGGGAGCTGCATCACACATTGCCCTGGAGGGCCATGCAACGGATTCAGAATACACCAGTGGGACAGAGGGCGAGGGGAGCTCCACAGCGGGGACTTGGGCAGACATAAGTGACACGGACTCGTCCTCTGAAGGGAGCTCCCTTGTGGTGGCGGCAACATCCGTGCCCCCCGCAACAGCAGGTACAGCCGCCACCCAGCGCACCAGCACCGCCCTCCCAGCAGCCCCTCAGCGTTTGCCCCGTGCCCGCTCACCCAGGAAGGTGGGCATCTCCTTCGCCCCAGGCACCTCAGGCCCTGCCCCAGTCACCCCTGCTGCCCTCAGTGAGGAGATCATTGACCTCCTGAGGACGCTCACTGTTGGGCAGTCTACCATTTTGAATGCCATCCAGGGTGTCGAAAGAGAGGTGCACCAGAGTAATGCATACCTGGAGGGCATTCATTCTGGTCAGGCTGCCCTTCAGCGATCGTTCAACACTCTGGCCTCAGCACTGATGGCAGCAATTGTCCCTGTCTCTAGCCTCCCCCCTCCAACTTCCTCCACCCATACCCTATCACCTGTACCTCTGCCTATCCCAGACACACCATCAGACCAGCCTGCACACACCTCAACACCCAAGGGAAGCTCAGGCAGACATAAGCACCACACATGACACAGGCATTCACACAAGCAACATCCACATACAGACATACCAACACCCACTGCCTCCACTGTGTCCCCCTCCTCCTTGTCTCCCTCCTCCCTCCCTGTCACGTCTCCACTCACACCTGCATGCACAACATCTTCAGCCAGTACGTCCATCACCAGCACACACACCAGAACCCCCCGCACACGTGCAGTCACCACCCCCACTACCATTTACACGTCCCCTGTGTCCTCTCCCAGTGTGTCTGTCACCCCCTCTTCCAATATACACAAACGCAGGCAGCCACCCACCCAACAGCCATCCACCTCACGACAGCCTCCAGCCCAAGCACCTGCACCCAAAGACACCAGACTTAAGACTCCTACAACCACAACCTCTTCCTCCACTCCCATACCCACTACACCTACCCGTCCCACTGGTCCTAAATTGCTATTCCTGTCCAAACTTAACCTCTTTCCTACAACACCCCCACCCCGTCCATCTCATAGGAATCCAGTCAGCACCTCAGCCACCACAAAACCGGGACCTGTGATGACAGTCTGCCATGGACTGTGGAGTCCCCCACCCTCAAGGGCAGCCAGTTCAGTACGGAGCCAAGGCACGGGCAGCCCACCTCCGGAGAAACACCCGAAGATAGTCAGCGGCCGGCGCGAGAGGGTGAAAACACCAGGCACTAAAATCCCTACCATGGCTCCGGCACGAAGTGTGGAGACAGGTGGCACACCGCCCAAGGTGGGGAAGGGCCACAGGCGAACAGGGAAGGCTGGGAAGGGCAGCACGCCCGAGGAGAGCGCCATCAGCCCAGCTGGCCAGGAGGGCCCCGCCAGCCCCATCCCAGGTGGGCAGTAGGACACCAACAGGCCCGGTACTGCAGACCAGGAAGGCCCCGCCAGCCACCCGACAGATGGGCAGGAAGGCCCCGCCAGCCACAGGACAGATGGCAAATGACCTGCACGCCATGGCCTGATCCGCTGAACTGGGCCCTTCATCTAAAGCACCGCTGAACTGGGCACCGCCGTCTCAAGCCCTGCTGAACTGGGAAAGCACCGCCATGGCAAAGCACCGCTGAAGAGTCCAGAACCGCCATGGCAAAGCACCGCTGAACAGGGCAAGCACCGCCATGGCAAAGCACCGCTGAATAGTCCAGAACCGCCATGGCAAAGCACCGCTGAACAGTCCAGAACCGCCATTGCAAAGCACCGCTGAACAGGGCAAGCACCGCCATGGCAAAGCACCGCTGAACAATCCAGAACTGCCATGGCAAAGCACCGCTGAACAGTCCAGAACCGCCATGGCAAAGCACCGCTGAACAGTCCAGAACCGCCATGGCAAAGCACCGCTGAACAGGGCAAGCACCGCCATGGCAAAGCACCGCTGAACAATCCAGAACCGACATGGCAAAGCACCGCTGAACAGTCCAGAACCGCCATGGCAAAGCACCGCTGAACAGGGCACCGCCATGGCAAAGCACCGCTGAACTGGGCAAGCACCGCCATGGCAAAGCACCGCTGAACAGTCCAGAACCGCCATGGCAAAGCATCGCTGAACAGGGCACCGCCGTCTCAAGCACCGCTGAACTGGGCCCTTCATCTCAAGCACCGCTGAACTGGGCCCTTCATCTCAAGCACCGCTGAACTGGGCACCGCCGTCTCAAGCACAGCTGAAGTGGGCACCGCCGTCTCAAGCACCGCTGCACTGGGCCCTTCATCTCAAGCACCGCTGAACTGGGCCCTTCATCTCAAGCACCGCTGAACTGGGCCCTTCATCTCAAGCACCGCTGAACTGGGCACCGCTGTCTCAAGCACCGCTGAACTGGGCACCGCCGTCTCAAACACCTCTGAACTGGGCACCGCCGTCTAAAGCACCGCTGCACTGGGCCTTTCATCTTAAGCACCACTGAACTGGGCCCTTCATCTCAAGCACCGCTGAACTGGGCCCTTCATCTCAAGCACCGCTGGCCCATTAGCGGCAGGGGCAGGCCCGCATCTGTGTCGGGCAGGGCTGCACGAGCACTCTGGGCACCAGTCCCCCTCCAGAACCAGTGGAGACATGCATCCACTTGAGAGACTGTGGCTTTGCACTCCCCAGTATGGCACAGTGGGCAACCCACCTACTGTAGAGACTTGAGAGACTGTGGCTTTGCACTCCCCAGGATGGCACAGTGGGCAACCCACCCACTGCAGAGACTTGAGACTGTGGCTTTGCACTCCCCAGGATGGCACAGTGGGCAACCCACCCACTGCAGAGACTTGAGAGACTGTGGCTTTGCACTCCCCATGATTGAACAGTGGCCATGGAGGCCCCTCGTGGATCTGGCGTCGTGCACTCATCTGGCTGAGGTGCCCCCCCTTCCCTTCCCCTGAGGTGCCTGTAGTTTTCCTATCTGATGCCCCTGCAGTGTTCTCTCCGTTGGAGTCAGGTATCCTGTGTGGGCTTTGCCCATGTGATTTGGGCCCAGTGGTCCACGGACAATGCCTGCTACAATGCTCAGACTTGTACATATATGTATATAAGTGTTTTTGATGTGTAGATATATATATATATATAATTCAGCCAGTAATACAATATATTCCAATGTTTAGAATCATTTCCTTTTGTCTTTGCATTCTTCCAGTGGGTTTGGGGGGGGTAACTGTGATGTATTACTGTGCATTGATGTGTGTGTTGTAGTGGGTGAGGGTGGGGGTGGGTGTGTCGCGTATGTGTGTCCCCGTAATATTTTCTCCCCCCCCCTCCCCTGTGTCGTAGGTGCAGTACTCACCGTTGTCTTCTGCGCCGGCGTTCGTGCTCCTGGTAGAGGAGCAGGAAGACAATCGCTGGGAGGATGTGGAGTTCGGGTTCCATGCTGTCCAGATTCCTTGTGGGGTGTATGGAGGTGAGCGTTTTCCGTTTGAAATGGCTGTTTCCGCCATGTTTTTATCGGCGGGGCTACCGCCCCGGAAAAGGTGGCAGATTGGTGTGTTGTGATAGGGTGGGCGGTACATTGACTCCCGCCTGTCTGTTGGCGGTGACCGCCGCGCTGTTTTTTTGTGCCGCCGTGGCGGGCGGTGTGGTAATGTGGCGGTCTCTGTTGGCGGTTTCCGCCAGGGTCGGAATTCCATTTTTTTACCCGCCAGCCTGTTTGCGGTTTGGCCACTGGTTTAACACCGACCGCCAAGGTTGGAATGACCCCCTTTATATCACTTTTCAGTGATATCTTTACAAATTCATATTGCATCTTTGATCGTGTTGACCTGCAAATACCCAGATAAATATTATAAATTTTTCTAAACACTGTGTGGTGTATTTGTGTGGTGTTATATTATGGTATTGTATGATTTATTTCACAAATGCTTTACACATTGCCTTCTAAGTTAAGCCTGACTGCTCGTGCCAAGCTACCAGAGGGTGGGCACAGGCTAATTTTGGATTGTGTGTGACTTACCCTGACTAGAGTGAGGGTTCTTGCTTGGACAGAGGGTAACCTGACTGCCAACCAAAAACCCCATTTCTAACAGAGACAATTTGTCAAAGTCAGTAGGTCAATCAGTCGCCCTGCATGAAAGTAGAAAACAAGTACAGATTAGTGCCTACGTGCAAATAAGCACCTGAACGGGTGTACTCACAATACACAGCAAACAACCCCCAAAGTGCCATGTAAAAAGAAGGGAAAAGGCTTACCATCCCACATTCGAGATAGAGCTCCCTAGGAACGCGCTAGCCTCGACCAAGGAGGTAATACTACATGTAAAAACAACATGGTGAAGAAACAAAGCATGTCAATATGTCAAAACTTAGCAGGTCATCAGGGGAGCGCCACAAACAGATTGAAATGGTCGCCATATTCATGAAAAAATCAGAAATGTGAAAATTGTTAAACATCAGTCATTCAAAATCTGGTAGTTGAAACAGTAACTTAATTCTTGTACAGGTTCAGAAAAACCATACAATGTAAGTAATACGATTCCTATACACAAAGAACCTGCTTATAAGGTAAAAAGATAAAAACATGCACACAGAATGAGTTCAAAATAGAAAGCTATGAAGAGCCCATGTGTGCTGACTCTGCCGGTGCCTCACATTTATTCGTGAGTGTAAAAAGGGGGGGCTAACCCACACAGAGCGGGAACCAGATAGCAATGAAAGGAGAGGTGGGGGCGGGTTACAGAGCCCCCACGTCTTCAAAACAACTTACTAGTCATTTCCTCCATGGTCGCAGTAAACCTGCCCCGAGACTGCACGCCTGTAGACGCTCGAGCGGCGTCCTCAGGTGCTTTTTATGTTGCAAAGGAGACGCGTCATCCGTCTTGATCAGGAAACAGCCAGCCGGTTGTTCCGGATCGTAATAATCGAAAAAGGACTACTATCCTGGCCTGTCGGCCATCTTTAAACGGGCTTAGAAAGGCAAGTTGGAGGGTCCTGATGCATAATAACGCAATGTCGGAGACCCTGGAACTAACAGCCATGTTAATGTAGTACTGAGTAAATAAACATAATCAAAAATTGTCCAAAAAACGTTTAGACACAGGCAAAGCCGAGTGTGTTAGAAAACCAACCATCTTAATAGATGTAGTTAAATAGTCGAAGACATACAGAGATGCCTAAGCCAACTGTATGGAATCAGTGTGAAATTGCCCAACCAGGTAAATAGTGTATATCTAACCATCCATCTTAGTAGATGTAGTTAAATAGTCATGGACATACAGAGATGCCTAAGACAACTGTATGCAATCAGTGTAAAATTACACAACCAGGTAAATAGTGTATATCTATACTCAGAAAAATAATAATAATAAAGACATGCCAAGTAAATGTTCAAGTCCTAGCATACAGAAAGATAGAGGACAAATGTCCCCACAAGTGAGGATATGGCGGTGTTTAGTCAGGGGTTGCAGAAATGTGTACGTATCACATAAGAACCCAGGGCAGCTAAGAATAAAAAATATGATGATAAATCAAAAGGATTGTATTTTAGTGCAAGCAGGTTCTAGATAGTTATAGAATTCCAAGGAATCTCGTCATTAAGACCCTCACTATAGGTTTTAAGTCTGAACACCCAACGTTGTTCTGTTCTAAATAAGAGATTGGGATTGTTACCATTGTTTCTCAGCACCTGTAGAACAATCCACCACATGTCATCAGGACCATGTTTTGCTTCTAAAAAATGTGAGCTAAGTTTAGTTGTAATACGTGAGCATCTGATGTTGCTCCGGTGTTCATTGATATGTTGTTTAACAGGACGGGTAGTCATCCCAATATATTTCAGATCACAGGGACAGGAAATCAGGTAAAGACACATTGACATTACAGGAACCACACGGATAATGCCCAATAACCGGAGGTAAGTTCCATAGAGTAGTTTGTTTATCCACATCGGGATGTAACCGAGGGCGAAATAGATTGGGATGACTACCCGTCCTGTTAAACAACGTATCAATGAACACCGGAGCAACATCAGCTGTTCACGTATTACAACTAAACTCAGCTCACATTTTTTAGAAGCAAAACATGGTCCTGATGACATGTGGTGGATTGTTCTACAGGTGCCGAGGACAATGGTAACGATCCCAATCTCTTATTTAGAACAGAACAACGTTGGGTGTTCAGACTTAAAACCTATAGTGAGGGTCTTAATGACGAGATTCCTTGGAATTCTATAACTATCTAGAACCTGCTTGCACTAAAATACAATCCTTTTGATTTATCATCATATTTTTTATTCTTAGCTGCCCTGGTTTCTTATGTGATACGTACACATTTCTGCAACCCCTGACTAAACACTGCCATATCCTCACTTGTGGGGACATTTGTCCTCTATCTTTCTGTATGCTAGGACTTGAACATTTACTTGGCATGTCTTTATTATTATTATTTTTCTGAGTATAGATATACACTATTTACCTGGTTGTGTAATTTTACACTGATTGCATACAGTTGTCTTAGGCATCTCTGTATGTCCATGACTATTTAACTACATCTACTAAGATGGATGGTTAGATATACACTATTTACCTGGTTGGGCAATTTCACACTGATTCCATACAGTTGACTTAGGCATCTCTGTATGTCTACGACTATTTAACTACATCTATTAAGATGGTTGGTTTTCTAACACACTCAGCTTTGCCTGTGTCTAAATGTTTTTTGGAAATTTTTTGATTATGTTTATTTACTCAGTACTACATTAGCATGGCTGTTAGGTCCAGGGTCTCCGACATTGCGTCATAATTTGCATCAGGACCCTCCAACTTGCCTTTCTAAGCCCGTTTAAAGATGGCCGACAGGCCAGGATAGTAGTCCTTTTTCGATTATTACGATCCGGAACAACCGGCTGGCTGTTTCCGGATCATGACGCGTCTCCTTTGCAACATAAAAAGCGCCTGAGGACGCCGCTCGAGCGTCTACAGGCGTGCAGTCTAGGGGCAGGTTTACCTCGACCACGGAGGAAATGACTAGTAAGTTGTTTTGGAGACGTGGGGGCTCTGTAACCCGCCCCCACCTCTCCTTTCATTGCTATCTGGTTCCCGCTCTGTGTGGGTTAGCCCCCCCTTTTTACACTCACGAATAAATGTGAGGCACCGGAAGAGTCAGCACACATGAGCTATTCGTAGCTTTCTATTTTGAACTCATCCTGTGTGCATGTTTTTATCTTTTTACCTTATAAGCAGGTTCTTTGTGTATAGGAATCGTATTACTTACATTGTATGGTTTTTCTGAACCTGTACAAGAATTAAGTTACTGTTTCAACTACCAGGTTTTGAATGACTGATGTTTAACAATTTTCACATTTCTGATTTTTTCATGAATATGGTGACCATTTCAATCTGTTTGTGGCGCTCCCCTGATGACCTGCTAAGTTTTGACATATTGACATGCTTTGTTTCTTCACCATGTTGTTTTTACATGTAGTATTACCTCCTTGGTCAAGGCTAGCGCGTCCCTAGGGAGCTCTATCTCGAATGTGGGATGGTAAGCCTTTTCCCTTCTTTTTACGTGGCACTTTGGGGGTTGTTTGCTGTGTATTGTGAGTACACCCTTTCAGGTGCTTATTTGCACGTAGGCACTAATCTGTACTTGTTTTCTACTTTCATGCAGGGCGACTGATTGACCTACTGACTTTGACAAATTGTCTCCAACTTGTAAGTGACACTCCAGCACTTCATGTTTTCATTTTTTGAATAGGAGAAGTAGTTTTCGGGTCCTGACGAAGCGTCACAGGATCATTTTTGACCCAAAAAAGACACGAAACATGTTGACCATACATTAGACAGGATTAGGTGTACTACCCTTCCTTCTTTATAGAGTATAGCGGGACATTATCCCCGCCAACACTCTGAATGTTTTTAATCTTGGCCTGAACGTGTTCTCTGATACATTAAAATGATGTTTTAGGCTCAGAGCCATTTTTATTTTATCCTCACTCTCCTTCACTCACACATCCTTTTCTACTCCTCTAGTCAGTTTTCTTTCCAGACCTTCACCTGGCAATTTGCCTTCGGTAGAGTACCACCCCCACTGGTGGGCGGTCTGCCAGACATTGCAGCACCGGTCTGACGTGGAGACAGCCCAATGATGAAACAGGTCACCCTAGTGGGTGCTTGAGGGCTCTCCTGATACTCTTTGTATCTCTGATTTCATTCGCTCTCTCCTTCCAACACCCCTAATTGGTTGGATATCACATGGAATAGTGTACCTTTCTTTATATTAGCGGAGAAGAGGTGCCAGCACTATCCAGTCCCTCAACTGAAGAGGCCCACAGTGATGACAGCAACTGTGGTCGCCTGGATCTGGATGACCAACCTGGCCCTTCAGGGACATCTGGACAGTCGGTTAGCCAGGCCCAGTCACACACCACCACAGAGCCTCACCCATCAGGAAACACCACCACAGCACCCACCCAGCGTAACCACACCTCTGTCCTCAGGACACGTCAATCAGCAGTGTGTCCACCACTACAGGGACCCCAGGGCACACCTCATACCCAAGACAATCAGGGACCTGGGGTCAGTGGCAGTGGGCACATGGTTCAGGGGACAGAGGCACAGGACAACAGGGAAACTGGGAGGACTGCTGTGCGCCAGCGGGAGGACAGGCCCAGGGAACCGACTCTTCAGGAGGCACTTGCAGAGATCCTGGGAGCCTACCAACATTCCCAGGATATGCTGGGCCAGATCCTGGACAACGTGCAGGAGAACAGGCAGCTGCAGGAGGAACAGTACCAGGGGATCAGAGAGGACTTGCAGGACATCAACACAACCCTGGTTTCCATTGCAGGGGTGCTGGCAGGCATGGCAAACATTATGAGGGAGGCAGTCTCACACCAGCGGGTCCCTGCCACTAGCCAGACTTCTGAACTGCCTTCCACCTCCGCTGCAGCTAGTGTACAGGAGGCCCCGCCACAGGAACAACAGGTCACTAGCACCCCTCCCCTTGCAGAAGGTGAACCACCCTGCAAACATTCCCTGCAATCCAGGCAGAAGCCAGAGAGTATTGCCAAGACCCCCGCCAGGAAATGAGACTCTCCTGATTGTCACCCTTGTGTCCCACCCTGTCCACCTTGAACTGCCATTGCTCCCCTTCCTGTGTCCCATTGGACAATGCACCTGTGCTACAAACAGACTGGAAGAATACCCTGGACTTTCCTCCGTCATCACCCCAGCCCATTGCACTTGCTCCTCTTCTTCTTAGCACTTCAGTAAACACTGTTGAAAAAATACAAGTATGGAGTATGTAAAATGTTTTAAGTATGTATTTGTTTAACCAGGTTCAAACATTGCAATTCAACTGTACAGTAATGTTCACATAAGAAAGACCTGTAGTTTCCTGCAGTGATCACACTAGGAGCGATAGTGAGGCACCAGCATCTGCAAAATGAATTGCCAAAGGGTACAGTGAGTGGGCATGGAAGTGGGAAATTACAGCATGCCAGTGCCAAAGATAATCTAATTAATGACAATGAAATGTGAAGTAACACTGTCTTACCTGTCTGTCATTGGAAGTATTGTCGTACCACTGCTGTTCTGTTGTCCTCATCCTCATCCCCTGTCTCCTCATCCTCACTGTCCACAGGGTCCACTGCTGCCACACAACCATCTCCAGCCTCCTCCTCCTGCAGAAAAGGCACATGGTGTCTCAAGGCAAGGTTGTGCAACATGCAGCATGCCGGGATTATCTGGCAGACCTCCTTGGGTGAGTAGCACAGAGATCCACCAGTAAGATGGAGGCACTGGAACCTGGCCTTCAGAAGGCCAAAGGTTTGTTCGATTATCCTTCTTGTTCACCCATGTGCCTCATTGAAACGTTCTTCTGCCCTTGTCCTGGCATTCCTCGCAGGGGTCAGCAGTCATGATGGGTTTGGTCACCAGTCACCTGCAAATATCAAGGGACAACATTTAGCCACACACTATCCTATATGGCCCACACCATACCCATACACCAACATATACTGGGTGGGAACCAGGCCTCACCTATTAGCCACACCCTGTGCCTCTGTAGTTCGGCCATCATATTTGGGATGCTGCTATTCCTCAGGATAAAGGCACCATGCACAGACCCTGGATACTTGGCATTGACATGGGAGATGTATTGGTCCGCCGAGCACACCATCTGTACATTCATAGAGTGGAAACTCTTTTGATTTCTGAACACCTGTTCATTTTGCCAGGGGGTGGGACAAATGCAATCTGAGTCCCATCAATCGCCCCAATTATGTTGGGGTTATGTCCCATTGCATAGAAGTCAGCCTTCACTGTGGCCAAATCCTCCACTTGGGGGAAAACAATGCAGCTGCAAATGTGTTTAATCAAGGCAGACACCACTCTGCTCAGCACTATTGAGAACATTGGTTGTGACATTCCTGCTGCCAAGCCCACTGTCACTTGGAAAGAACCAGTTGCCAAGAAATGGAGCACAGATAGGACTTGCACAAGAGGGGGGATCCCAATGGGGTGACAGATAGCAGATATCAGGTCAGGCTCCAGTTGGGCACACAGCTCTGTGATTGTGGCCCTGTCAAGTCTATAGGTGAGGATAATGTGCCTGTCCTCCATTGTTGCCAAGTCCACCAGGGGTATGTACACGGGGGTATGTCTCCTTCTCCTATTCATCTGCAGCGGGTGCAGTCTAAGGGACAAAAGAGTAAGGAGCCGGTCACAAACTGAACATTGGAGCCACAACAGTACAATGCATGATGTTCATTTGCAATGGTTAAGTGGGATTGTCCTGTATGTCCAATTTTTTAATGTGACGCAGTTATTATCCAGGGCCTGCGCCCCCTCCCCCTGAAATGGCATCCGCCTGTCCTGTGTGGAGGGACAGGTGAAAGTGAGGTAATTCCGCTGACGGTGTGCGCCGTTGCGGTAGGGGGTCGGGAACCGCTGTGCAACTCCTCATTGGTTAACATTGGGCCCTATGGGGTACAGTGGCCAATGGTGATCAACACCGGCAGTGACGGTATGCACCGCCGCGGACGTGACTGCCATTTTCTATCTGATCACTCACTTGCAACCTGACTTTCAACAGGAGAGGACCTACACTGCATGTGTTGCTGTGACCTGTGTCTGGAACCTACCATGGCCCGTGTGACTGGGGAAAGGGCCCCTGCCTTCCCCTTGGTGGATTTGGAGCGACTGGTGGATGGGGTCCTACCCCAGTACAGACTGCTGTATGGGCCTCCAGACCAACAGGTGAGTACACTGTGGGCACGATGCATGTGGCATAAATGCATGGGGTGATGCGTGTGAAGGCCTTGTGTGGGGGGTGGATGTCCCCTGGGCGGCGAACAGCTTGTGTGCTGGGACATGTGTGTGTAAATGGTGATGTGAAGGGGTATGGTGGGCCATAAGTGTAACAGGCAGGACGGTCTGACTGATACTATTTCCTGTGTGCATTGCCTCTGCAGGTCAGCACCCATCAAAAGAAGGGTATATGGCGTATCATTGCCAAGGAGGAGCAGATCCTGTGGGTCTACGGCAGGCAGGGCACCCACTGTCTGAAACGGTGGGAGGACCTGAGACGCTGGGCACAGTAGACAGCGGAGGCCCAGCTGGGGATGACCTCCCAATAAGGAGGGGGTGCCCGTCTAACCCCGACCCCCCTGATGTTCCGCATACTGGCAGTGGCCTATCCGGAGCTGGATGGGCACTTGAGGGCATCAGAGCAGCCACAAGGGGATGAGTACAGTACCCATCATTACAACTTACGCATGGTAGGGTGGTATCCGAATGGGGGATGTGGGTCAGTGGGTGCCCCTAGACCAGGCCTGACATTGCAGAGTAGGTCCCATGTTGGCCAGGGTTCTGAAGTGATAATCCTGCTACCTAGCTCGTAGGCATCCACAACTGGTCAGGGCTAGGTGGGTCCCGGGTGTGCTGCTTTTGGCGGTGTGTGCTCCTCCCCATGCCTTGGTGGCTAGCATTATAACTGGTAGTGCAATGCATAGTTCGTAAGGCTGTTCCCTGAGTGTGAGGGTGGTGTGTACACCAACTGTGGTGTTGGAGCAGCCATTGACCCAGTGCTTCCTTTGTCTCTTCCCTCCCCTTTTGGGACCCTGTCCTTATGTGCATTAGCATCATCTGGCGGAGGAGCAGAGGCACCGGCGATGGAGGGAGCTATATCCCACAGGACCCAGGAGGCAGAGTCCACTGACAGTAAGGCCACCAGTGGGACGGAGGGCGAGGGGAACACCACGGCGGAGACAGGAGGGGACAGTTCGGAGACAGATACATCCTCTGATGGAAGCTCCCTAGTGGTGGCGGACACCTCTGTGCCCACCTCAACTACAGGTACAGCCGCCGCCCCGCGTACCAGCACCACCCACCCAGCAGCCCCTCATTGAGTTGCCCATGCCCACTCACCCAGGAGGGTGGGCATCTCCTTCGCCCCAGGCATCTCAGGCCCTGCCCCAGTGAGCCCTGCTGCCCTGAGTGAGGAGGCTATTGCCCTCCTGCGATCCATCTCTGTAAGGCAGTCAACCATTTGAAATGCCATCCAGGGGCTGGCAGCCCAGATTCAACAGACTAATGCATTCATGGAGGGCATTCACACTGGCTTGGCGACCCAACAGAGATCAATCCAGGCTCTGGCCTCCTCTCTGATGGCAGTCATTGTCCCTGTTTCCACCCTCCCCCCTCCAACTTCCTCTTCCCAATCCCATTCCCCTCAACCCCAACCTATCCCAAGCACACAGGCAGACGAGCATGCACACAAGACAACACACATGAGTGTCACAGGCAAACACAAGTACCATACATCATCCCACAGACACTCACACAAACACCATCCAGATGCAGACATACCAACATTCACAATTTCCACTGTCTCCCCCTCCTCCTCCTCCACCTCCCTACCAGTTCCGTCTACACTCACACCTGCATGCACTACATCCTCATCCACTACCAGCATCACCACCACACCTAGCAGAACACACAGCTCACTGGCAGACACCTCCACAACAGACATGCACATGTCCCCTGTGTTCTCTCCCACCGTGTCTGTCACCCCCCCTCCCAACGTACACAAACACAAGCACTCAGACACCCAACAGCCATCCACCTCACATCCAGCCCATGTACCTGCACCCAAACACAGCAGACAGACACCTCCTACAACCATTCTCTCTTCCTCCACTCCCAAACCTTCTCCCTCTCCCCACCCCAATGTCACTAAGAAGTTTTTCCTCTCCACCATTGACCTCTTCCCACCCCCCGTTCACATCTGGCCAGGGTGGCAAAAACCCAGGCAAGCAACTCAGCCACCCAGTCCACAGGCCCAATAGTCTCCACACCCACTCATGGTGGGAAAGGATCCAGGGCACATGACCAGAGGTTGAAGGAGCCTGTACCAGGCAGCCTCAGGGAAAGGCCCGGAAGACCAATGAGACAGCCCCAGCAGCTGACAGGAAGGGCAAGGAGCCAGCCCCAGCTGCTGCCAGGAATGGCAAGGAGCCAGGCCCAGCAGCTGACAGGAAGGGCAAGGAGCCAGCCCCAGCTGCTGCCAGGAATGGCAAGGAGCCAGCCCCAGCTGCTGCCAGAAAGGGCAAGGAGCCAGCACCAGCTGCTGCCAGGAAGGGTAAGGATAAAGCACCAGCAGGCAAGAAGGACAAGGGGCCTGGTGCAGGGACTCAGACGGAGGCCCCACCACCAACCATGGTTGTGCAGCTGTCCGAGGCTGCAGGGGATAGGCTGAAGCCTCCCCCCACCACCACCAGCAGCAGCACCACCGCCACCAACAGTGGGCAGCCATCCGAGGCTGCAGGGGATGGGCTGAAGCCTCCCCCCACCACCAGCAGCAGCACCACCACACCAGTGGGCAGCCATCCGAGGCTGCAGAGGATGGGCTGGAGCTTTCCCCCACCACCACTGGCAGCAGCACCAAGAGTGGGCAGCAATCCGAGGCTGCAGGGGATGGGCTGGAGCTTCCCTCCCCTCCCACCACCACCAGCAGCACCACCAGTGGGCAGCCATCCGAGGCTGCAGGGGATGGGCTGGAGCCTCCCCCCACCAGCAGCAGCAGCACTACTACCACCACTGAGCAGCCGTCACTGCCGGCAGATGGTATGTAGTCCTGCCTCCATGGGCTGCAGTGCGGCTTGCCCCCTGCAAATCCAGTCGGCATGACACCCACCTGAGAGACTGTGACCTTGCACTCCCCAGGATCAAGAGCACAGGGCATGATGCCTCCTCCAGAACCAGTGGGTAACACACCCACCTACCCCAGCCTCCCCAGGATCAAGAGCACAGGGCACGATGCCCCCTCCAGAGCATGTGGGCAAGTCACCCACTTGAGAGACTGTGGCCTTGCACTCCCCAGGATCAAACAATGGGCATGTTTCCCCCTCCAGAACCAGTGATCTTCTATCATCTGCCGGCTGAGGTTCCCCCTGTTCCCCGTCCCCCTGAGGTGCCCGCATATTTTCCAGCTGATGCCCCTGCAGGTTTCTCTCCGTGTTTCTGCAGGTGACAGGTGGGGCCTTGGACTTTGGCCTGTGGCCCACGCACAATGAGGTCTGAGTAGTGTCCCTTTAACTGTACATATGTATATAACAGTTGCATTGCATTTTCATATTTCTACTGTGTTGATCTTATTGCACTCGCTTTATCACATTCCTGTTGTCCTTGCATTATTCCTCAGGGGTACGGGGTAAATATGTTTTATTACTGCAGCTGTATGTGTGTATGGTGTTGGGGGTGGGGGTGAGTGTGTTGCGTGTGTGTGTCACTCTCTTTTTCCTCCCCGCCTCCCCTGTGTGCTAGGCGGCTGTACTCACCGTGGTCGTCTTCACCATCGTTGGTGTTCATGGTGGAGCAGGACGTAGACAATCATTGGAAATATTTGCAGGGCTCCATGGCAGCATGATTCTTCCCTATGTCTCCAAAGGTGAGTCCTTTCCGTTCTGTGCAGTATTTATGCTAGGATTGTGATGTTGTTGGTACCGCCCCGGAAAAGGTGGCAGTTTCCAGGGTCTTAATATGGTGGGCGGAACATAGACTTCCGTCTGACTGTAGGCGGCTACCGCCGTGGTGGCTGTTGTTTCCGCCCTGGCGGGGGGTGGTAAAGTGGCTGTCTATCTGAGTTCTCACCGCCATGGTCATAATTTTGCAGTACTTACCACAAGCCTGTTGGCGGTATTACCACCACTTTATCACCAACTGCCGGGGTTGTAATGAGGGCCTTAATTTTTGTTTAGTGTGAAGCCAAGAGATGTCATACATTTGATGATTTTGGGGTTTCCAATCAATTGTGTTACATGAGGCAAGACATGATTGGATTGAGTTTGACGTCTTCGGAGGAGGGTATGACTAAAAATTCAGTCTTTAGGCCCATATTTATACTTTTTGACGCAAAACTGCGTTTGCGTAGTTTTGCGTCAAAAGGTGTAGCGCCGGCTTGCATCATTGCAGGGCGCCAGCTGGGCACCAAATTTATGGAATGGTGCGATCCGGCGCAAAGGGTGGGCTAGCGTAAACAAAAGTGACATTAGCCCGGTGGGGGTGGTGGTATGGGAGAAGGGGGCTTTGCAAGAAAAAATGACGTTAGGCTGGTTAGAGGTAAAAAAAAAAATGCCTCTACAGGGGTGTGGAATTTATTAAAATATCTACTTGTCCAGGGGACAGGTTGCTTCTCAAATCTACTTGTCCTGTAAAAAGATCTACTTGTTCCTTTGGTGCCATATAGTATGGTGGCAAATTATGGCAGCAATCTCATTATGTAAGAGCTCTGATAATAGCATCTCTGATTATGCCAGGGCTACTACCACAGTAGGGCTTGAATACTTGCAGTTTCAATCCCTACTGTAGCAATTTCCTTATTTTGCCACCTTTCTGCAGATCTGCATACTGGGGCTGGAGGAGCAGTAAGCAATAGTTCCAGGGCTGGAATGCCTTTGAGTCTGCAAACCTACTAACCTGCATGTTTTAAAGATTTTCACCAGCTTCTCTCTAATATTTTCCCATAATAAGAAAGGTTGGACATTTACTCCTGACAATGGCAGAATTAGAACTTCTTCCAGGGTTGAGAAGAAAGTGGCTGGAGGGAAAATGAACTTGCAAATGCTCAATAGATTTTCACATGAACAAATCTACACATGGTATTTACCCATGCTAAAATACAGTTCACAAATATTTTATAGGGGTACGACATATACCATGGGTGCACTTTTGTGACTTTCTTTAAGAATTTGGGGCCACATGTAGGTAGTTTCAGATTTGCGACTCGCAAATTGCGAGTCGCAAATCCGAATGTAGGATGGTGTCCCTGACACCATCTGTGATTCGCAAGGGCTTCGCAAATGCCCACCTAATGAATAATCATGAGGTGGGTCGCAATTTGCAACCCCTTTGCGAATAGCGGCCCTCACAGGGATGGTGGCCTGCTGGAGACAGCAGACCACCATGTCTGTGACTGCTTTTCGATAAAGCAGTTTCTTTTTTTTTTTTGTAATGCAGCCCGTTTTCCTTAAAGGAAAACGAGATGCATTACAAAAATGAAAAATGAAATGGTTTAGTTTCATCTTTTCAGAGCAGGCAGTGGTCCGCAGGACCACTGCCTGCTCTGAAAAATGTTTACAGGGACATTCACAATGGGGAAGGGGTCCCATGGGGACCCCTTCCCTTTTGCGAAAGTGTTAGCACCCATTTAGAATGGGTGCAAACTGCGAATGGTTTGCGCCCGCGTTCGCGGTCACAAAACAATCCTACATTGCACTGCGAGTCGCAATTAGGAAGGGAACACCCCTTCCTAATTGCGACAACCCATTTTGCGATTCGGTAACCAGGTTACCGAATCGCAAAACTGGGTTTGTGCATCGCAATGTGCTTTTTGCACGTCGCAAACAGCGAAAATCGCTGATTGCGACATGCAAAAAGCTACCTACATGTGGGTCTTGGTCCCTAATTAGGTCTGGTGTTAACAAAGACATTTTGTTTTTATTAAACTTCTATTTCTCTCTCTTTCGGCTGGCTTTACTGTGAGTGATTGCATTCTGCTCTTCCACAAGGAGCATATTGGCACACAAAATAGTTTTGTTCAGTGTCAGGAACTACAGTGGCTATCAGTGACGTAACGAAACTGGAGGGTGCCCCTTTGCAAAGAACATGGAGGAGCCCCCTCTCCAGACTCACTCAGGGCAGGTGCTGTGCTGAAGGGGCACCCTGGAGGGCGGCTGCGGGGCCTTTGTTATGCCACTGGTGGTGGGTTTTTTTTGCCAGTGTTTGTTTCAATGTTGAGGGCATGGTAGCTCCCACAACAATAAAGTGTCACAAAAGCCATGTCAAAACAAGACACGCATTGATGAAACTAAAAGACTTATACAAATATGTCAGATCAGTTGGCTTTGTCAGTGTTTGTTTATTTTCATGCTTCCCATATTCGTGTTGAAAATGTTTACACTGATTTTCCATTAGAAATATTTTTGGGAAATACTAGCATGCATCAACACATTTTACTAAGTGACACTTCATTTGCATCTAATCAGAGAGCATTCTGGGAGCATTATACTTAGCCTCATAGCCTGAACTTTTCAAACATGTGTATATACATTTTTTTTTTTTTGTACTGGCACCAACGTCAGTAGTGAAGTGTGACCTTAAAACACTTATTTACAGCACTCACCCCAATAATGAAGGCTTTCAAATAATGAACCATAAATACAAGTTCGAACAGCATTATCTTTTGAAAACACATTACCTCAACTGCAGAGAGTTCCACTCTCTGTAAACAAGCAGCCAAAGGGTTTGTGCTGCAGAGGGTTGGACCTACTTGTCCCAAGGGCAAAGTAAACATAAAAACTTGTTGCCCTTGACCCCAAACAAGATGTCCCGGGCGTCGGGCGATAGAAATTCCACATCCCTGCTCTAACCAGCCTACTGTCATTTTCTGACACAAAATCATCCATACTACATGTCTCCTGTCTTAAAAGAAACAGGAGTCATGCGCACCAACCCAATGGCCAGCACAGGGGACAAGGGTCCCCTGGACATAGCCATTGCACCCTGTGGCATGCAGAGGGCCCCATGTTGGGCCCCAATGGCACTTTAAATTGTAAAAAAACTACTTACCTATACTTACCGTACACTTACCTAGGATGGGGTCCTCCATCCTCTGGTGTCCCTCTGATAGGGGTGGGGGTGTTCCTGGGGCTTGAGGAAGGCACCTGTGGACCCATTCCATGGTGTTTGACCATGGAAATGGGTCCACAGGTCCCTTAATGCCTGGTCTGAGCCTGGCATTAAATTTAGCACTTCCTCACACCCGTGCGTCATTTTAGCATGGGGGATAAATATGAAACTATTGGGTTAGCACCATTTTTTAGATGGGAACACCTACCTTGCATCTCATTGACGCGAGGTAGGTTCACGCATCCAAAAATTGGTGCAAACTCCAATATTTTGACGTTAGATGTGTCCCGGCGCACAGTCTTGGGTCCTCACTGTGATATAGCATTCTTTTTGACACCCAGGGAAGATGCGTGGAAATCCTGGGCGTGCGGGACGAAGTCACAGGCATTGCTTCGATCCGGTATGGCGATGCGTTGCTTTTTCTGTCGCACGGCAGGTGATGCGTCGATTCTTCACACGGGAAGTCGGGCTGCATCATTCAGGGTCGGCTGTGAGGCGATTTGTCTATCGCAAAACGGCTGGGTGGGGTTTCCGGCAGGCTATGTGTCGATTTTCGGCACACAAGGAATTTCCTCAAGAGGTGAAGTCTTTTTGGCCCTGAGACTTCAGGGAACAGGAGGCAAGCTCAATCCAAGCCCTTGGAGAGCACTTCTCACAAAGTCAGAGGGCAGCAGGGCAACAGCAGGACAGCAGTCCTTCACAGCAAATCAGTCCAGATGAGTTCTTTGGGAAGCCAGGCAGTACCTCTTGATAGGTTGCAGGTTCAGGTCCAGAAGTGTCTGAGTTGGTGGGGTCAGAGACCCAGTTTATATACCCAAAGATGCCTTTGAAGAGTGTTTTTGAAGAGCATAAGGTCCCCTTTCAGTATAATCCTGTCTGCCAGGGTCACAGTAGGGGGTTTAGCAGTCCATTGTGTGAGAGCAGGCCACTGTCCTTTGAAATGTAAATGTCAGGCCCTCCACCCTCCCAGCCCAGGAAGACCCATTCAGTATGCAGATGAGTGCAGGTGTGACAGAGTATCCAGTGTTTGTGGTTGTCCGGGTGAAATGCACAAGGGAGCTGTCAACCAGCCCAGCCAGATGTAGATTGGAGACATGGTGAAAGGCACAGATGGATTTTAAGTGAAGAGAAATACTCACTTTCTAAATGTGCCATTTCTAGATTAGTAATATTAAATCCAACCTCACCAATAAGCAGGATTTTCTATTATCATTCTGGCCATACTAAATATGACCTGGTTACCCCTTTCAGATCAGAATCTACCACTCAAACAGTATATGATGGTACCCTAATGCTAGCCTATGAAAGGAGCAGACCTCACAGTAGTGGAAAATGAAGTTAGGAGTTTTATACTACTAGGACATATGAAACACACATGTCCATGTCCTGCCTTTTGTCTATATAGCACCCTGCCCTGTGGGTTACCTAAGGCCTACCTTAGGGGTGACCTATGTGTAGAAGAAGGGGAGTTTAAGGCTTTGGCAAATACTTTTAAATGCCAGGTCAAAGTGGCAATGAAACTACACACACAGGCCTTGCAATGACATGGTTAAGGGGCTACTTATGTGGGTGTCACAATTAGTGCTGCAGGCCCACTAACAGCATTTGATTTACAGGCCCTGGGCACATATAGTGCACTGTACTAGGGGCTTATAAGTAAATCAAAGATGCCAATTGGGAATGAACCAATGTTACCATGTCAAAGGGAGAGAGCATATGTACTTTAGCACCGGTTAGCAGTGGTAAAGTGCGCAGAGTCCTAAAACCAGCAAAACAGTGTCAGAAAGAGGGAGGGAGGGAGGCAGGCAAAAAGTTGGGGGATGAACACCCTAAGACTGTCAGGTCTAACAGTAAAGCACAACTACCCTGGGATATTTGGGATCAGTCAGTCCCAGAGTTTGACAAACAGTTTCATAACTTTTCCAAAGTTGCAACCACATCCAGGCTGATAATGATGAAAAGCTATAGTGTTTTTATGCTTTTGGGGTGGGAGTTTTACAAATAGTTGGTTTCAAGTAGACACTTCTTCATTGCAACACTACCATATGGTCTGTTTAGGGTCACAGGACACAGTACTCATAATACAAAGAAGCAATACTTATTAGGTACATCCAACGATGCCTGGCAGGCAGAGATCCTCAGCAACTGTCCACGTCTCAGCTTCTGTCAATCCACAATCCGGATTCCAGAAGTTGAAGTGCACTGTTGCTAAGCACTGTATCACAGCACTAAAGCGTATAACATTCCAGAATACAACACATCCCCTTTCCTTATCAACATTCCTTAATAACCTGACATACACACTATATAACATAATATAACAAACTATGAACAACTTCTACTAATCTCTTGACTTGTGTTATGCACATATACAATCCAGTAACTTTTTAGGTCTCACTCTTGCACATGTTCTTGGACTTCTCTTCCATCTTTGGCCTGTTTAACCTCCACCCCTCCTACCTTTCCACATCACTACATGCATACATCCTCTTTATATTTCATCACTTTCCATCTGACAATTTTAGCGTGTTCCCCTTTTCTCCACCACTTCCATTGGTTCCGATAACTTGGAAATACCCTTCCTTACCATATTGCCTGAACATACCCTCACCAACATTACTTCCACAAATTTCTTGTTACTTCTCTTGTCTCATTATGTCTTTGCTCATACCTCATTTGGTATCTTTCCACTTTCTCTCTCAACTTCTCATAATCCACTTGCTTCTGACCAGACCTAGCCATCCATGTAGACACTGCTACTGTACAAGGCAATTTCGCTTTCAACAGACAAAATGCTGTTTCTCCAGTGGCAGAGTGAGGTGTGGTTCTATAATTCCACAACATGTTCGACCTGACTTTTCCAACATATATTGCTTGAAATGGCCAATTGTATACTTTCCCCAATACACGGCTGAAGCACTCAATTAAACCATTCCCCCTAGGATGATATACCAGAGTTTTAAAAACTGATACCACACCTTCTAAGATATTCATAGAATTCCTCAGAAATGAGTTGCCAACCATTGTCAGACAATGTCTCTGCAGGATATCCTTCCCTGCAAAATATGTCTTTACAAATAGCAATCACATTCTGTGCTAATTACTTCTCTCATTAAAACCACTTCAGGCCATTTTGAAAAGTAGTCCATCATTACTACTGCATACTTCTCGCTCACACCTAAACATTCAAGTGGCCTGCAAATGTCTCTGGCAACCTTTTCCCAGGCCTGCTTTGGCAAAGTCATAGGACAAATAGTTGATTCTTGAAATACATTAAATTTATCACTGCACACAAGGGATACATTCCTGGACAAACCTTTCTATCTCACTGCCCATGCCAGGCCACCAAACGTCTACACGTACTTTCCTTTTCATAGCCGTCATTCCTCCATGCCATTCATGTGATAACTTCAATAATCTTTCATGCAACTTGACGGGTACCACCAGTCTTTCACTTCTTCTCACAATACCACCCACAACAGATAACTCCTCCCACACTATTTTAAACACCTCCAACTCCTTTTCCACTTTCACATTTCGGGCACATGGCAAGGCTTCCATCAATTTCACCAAAAGGGAGACTGCTAACTTTGCCCCCTTCCGCTCATCCTGTCCTATGGCTTAAAATACCTTTGACACTTCAGCCACCGTCCACTCTTCCTCCTCATTTTCTATCACATCTTTCAATGGTAGATTTGACAAGCAATCTGCATAGATATTTTTCACATATTTCACAGTAAACATGTAATCTTGAAGGTGATACAACCATTTTGCAATGTGTAGTGTGCAGAGGCAGCTCCTCCGTTAGGGTGGAAGAGTGTCCACCCTCTCTCCACCCTCTCTCACGTAAAATAATTTGCTTTGCATATATGATTACAATTGTAAGGTGCGCAATAGGATTTATATGTATTGTATTAATGTGCATAAAGGCTTTCGTAGCTTGACAAGGCCTGATAGTTTCATTCTTGCAGCAGTAGAGAAAAATTACTTGCTTATTCTGTTCCCTCTGACTTGATTTCTTTTCCCTCGGTTGTTGACTTGATATTGAATGTCCTATTGTATTGAAGGCGAAGAACATGTTTCAGTATTAACTATGTAACAATATTTGTTCTAGCTGTTGAGCAAGACAGGAAATTTGTAGTTCTCATGTGAATGCTTAGTTTAATTTCGTGAGTCTTGAGAAAGAATTCTGAAGTAACAAACAGTGAGAAAATGTAATATTTTGGCAGAACTGTATGAAATCACTGAAATGACATTGCACTTTCTCTGAGAAAATCCAGAATAGTTGCAAACTTGGTGGTGCCACCAACAACCACTGGACACCGAATCTTGAGTGTAGGATGAGCCCACCTGAAGGACCAATCAGCAGATCATGGATATTTCTAATTTGTGTACTCCTGCATTGAATCTATTGCTGTCACCTCCTGTCTTCTTCGAGTCTTTTGATGAGTTGCCTCTTAGTCTTAATTTCCCTGTTTGCTTATGCTGTTCAGTACTAATATGCCCAAACTCATTCTGAACTGCTGATTTGCTCTATGTGAAGCCCGTGTTCTGAACTGTCCTGATGCTGCTGTCAACTGACGTTGGGAGAAGGTGACCGCTCTTGTTGATGAATTATCCTGTTTCTGGCCCAGGAAGAAAGGTATAACTAAATGTGGTTACTCGTTTTGCTTTTCAGCTTAGATATTACACCAGCATATTTTGATAGTGAGTTGCCCTAGTTAGATGATTTTTTTAAAATTATTTTTGTCTTTCTTTTGCATTTGCCTGCATGTGTTAACCCATTCCCACACATGCAAGCCACAATTCGAGATAAGGATGGCCCAGCTCTGCAATTCACTGTTAAAATTGTATTTTGATGATTTACTGATGTCACCATCATCTGCATTGAAATCTGATGTTAATGATCATATTGTAGCTTTGTTGATCTATGTCATTCTTTTGGAGTATTTAATAGAGTTGATGTTTAGTAGGTTAAATCTATTTAGACATTTTGGTCAGCCAATGGTTTTCATGTATGTTTATAACTTAGTTTTGTGCACCATATATGTGAAATTGATTTTGTGATTGTAATAAAGCTTTGACACTTTATTCGGTTTGGAGTTTAATTTAGTGTTAACTTGTTCATGGTATTCAGAATTGTTTATGGTTTTATGTCATTGGCTTGTGATTGAATGAATCTGACTACTACACTCTTCGCCGAATCCAACGATCTAGTCGGCCCCTAGTGGTGGGATTAGTAATAATCTCTCACCAGCGCGCTTGTGGTTTCCGAACTCGAGGCGGGAATAAGACCTCCGCGAGCCAGCAGGATCAAATGGCTTCAGCACAACAGCTCTCATAATGGAATCTTTCACTAAATCAAATGCCTGTTGACACTCATCTGACCAATAACATTTCACTGCTTACTTCATTAATTCACATAGTACATGAACTTTATCAACAAAATGGTGCACGAAATTCGCAAGGCCAAGAAAAGACCTTAACTGCTCTTTATCACATAGAGATGGAGCCTTCTCTGTTGCTTCTACTAAATTAAGTTTGGATTTAACCCCCTTTCATAAATCAACATAGGTTCTAAATTTTCCACTTCATTCACACAAAATGTACACTTTTCTAAACAAATATTAAGCCCTGCTTTCCCCAATCTACTTAACAGCTCCCTGAGAATTTCATCATGTTGTTGATTGCTCTCCCTCAAACCAAAACATAATTTTGGAACACCAAAACATTTGTTAAATCTTTCAACCAACTCTGCATGGCTCTTTGGAAGACAGCTGATGCAGATGTCAACCCGACGGGCATGCAAATGAATTGATACGCCCTTCAGGTGTGATAAAGGATGTTAAATGTTTTGATTCCTTGAGCAAACGAACCTGTGATAAGTACTGGATAGGTTCAAAGTAGAAAAACATGTACCACCCTTAACACTTGCCAACATCTCTTTTATGTGTGGAAGGGGATGATGATCTATTCAAATACAATCATTTAGATCTCTTAAGTCCATGCACACACAAAGCTTTCTGTTGGACATTTTAGCAATAACTATAAGACTTAGCCATTCTAAAGCCTCAATGGGTTCTATCAGTCTCTCAGTACACAGTCAATGTAGTTCCTCTTTCAACATTCCTCTCAAAGTCAATGGAACATTCCGCACTTTGTGTACCTTGGGAACTGCTCCATCCTTGAGAACAATCTAGTGTGAATGCTTCCTTAAACATTCCAACTCCTTTTTTAACAAGTCTGGAAACTTGGTAAGCCATTCATTTGTGATGTTTTTCCGTTAACAATGCAAGCTGAGGATGATTGGGGTTCAGGATTATTCCCAAAGCACGTTGTTCCTTCCACCCCAATAAAGACCTTCCTTTTTCCACAACATATATTTTCCTTTTTTCCTTCTTCCTTGAAATTGCAATTCAGCTATGAAATGCCCCAAAACCTGGACACCACAGTGCCCTTCAGGTTCTACATCAGAGGGACATAATTCACCCGATTTCACTTTGTCCCAAATTATTTTATCTATAAGGGTAAATGGTGAACATGAATCCACCCAACCAGGCACGTATTGTCCATCCATTTTAATCACGCATTTTGGGGGGGCGATAAACATCTGCCATCTCATTGGAGTCTCCACTCAACATATATTTTCCTTTTGTCCTTCTTCCTTGAAATTGCAATTCAGCTATGAAATACCCCAAAACTTGGACACCACAGTACCCTTCAGGTTCTACATCAGTGGTACATAATTACCCTGATTTTACTTTGTCCCAAATTATTTTATCTATAAGGGTAAATGGTGAACATAAATGCACCCAAACAGGCACGTATTGTCCATCCATATTAATCACGCATTTTGGGGGGCGATAAACATCTGCCATCTCACTGGAGTCTCCACTCATTTTTGGCTCTACTGCACACACCACAGGCACCTCAATATCGCCAACCTAATCCTCCCACTCACATCTGTTTCTTCTTTATACCATGATATTCCCTCTTTGTTCACATGTTCACAGATTTCTTGGTGTTAGAATTCCCTACCATTTTGCAAACTCTTGAAATATGCCCCAATTTATTACACTTAAAACATTTACTCTTGGTGGGAGGACAGCTATCCACCTCAGCTGAGTGCTTAGAACTTCCACACCTATAACACACCTTCTTCCTTTCCATATCTTTCCTGACCCCTTCCGCGTTTTTTCATACACACATCTTTGCTGCATTCATATAATCGATTTTATCTGATTCATCATTACATTTTGATGCTCTACCAAACTCTTTGAAATATCGAGAGGTGTTTTCCATGTGTCCTGGCCACATCAATTGTTTTGTCTAAAGTAGGATCCTTTAAATTTTAAAAAAATTCTTGGATCTTTAAATTGTTCATCCTGTTCATTAGTTGGTCTTATCTCATCTCTGAGCTCTCTGAATCTGCATGTGACTTCTAATTTCCGCAAAACAGCAACGTATTGTTCAACTGTTTCACCTTGCTTCTGAGCTTGGGAAAAAAAATACGTCTTTCAACCACAATACTTCCTTTTGTTTGTAATTCTCTTCTAATGCTTTCATTTCACTTTAATACTCATCCTCCTCATTTGTGTCAGATCCCGCGTCTCTCTCCCTACCATTTAGACCTAGGCAATGTTTTTAATACCTTTCTTCCTTCACCCCTAAATTGTGTTTACTGATAGTTTCCTCTTCGCAGCAAGTACATCACCTCCTATGGCATTCAAGTATGTTTCAAAGGATACTTTCCAGCCTTCCCATGCCATACATGGCTGCTCAGGGTCCTGTAAGAATGTAGGAGGCGCAGGGATGTTTTGGGATGACAGGCCTGACCTATCCCTCAAACACACAGTGTGGCAGTGCACCTGAAGAGAAACGTTCACCCAAATAAACAAAATATTATAGTGTCACCAACAGAACATTTATACACACAAGCTAATATAAGATGATAATACCTCTATGATAATTCTCATAAGAAACTAATGCCTTGCAGTCACTCACATTTCATGTACATTGACATTGATACTCTTAATGCTTGCACTCCTACTCCTACTTCAAATATCTTTGGTAATTCACCTGTCGTGCACGACTCCTGGTCAGTATCTTAAGGCGCTACACCAAGCCGTTACATCGGCGTGAGTCTTACTGGCATTTCACCCCATTTTTTATTACTCCTAAACAGTGTGCATCAGTGATTTACCCCAGACTCACACTGTCGAAATTTCCCAAGCCGTGCACATCGCACGATGTGTCAAAGTCTAACCTTGTTATTGTAATGCTGTGCTCATCGGCGTTAAATCCTGGTACGTGCGTTTTCTCCCTCTATCCGTAATCACAAGAAGAATTTGGCAATGCACAGACAGCCATTCGCGTTGCTGGGGAATGTTTAGCTGAGTTACTAGGTTACAGCAGATACGCCCAATGACACACTTATTAGCGTACACACGTTGAAGCACGATGCATAGTGCTTCGTTACCTAGATTACGCTGTGTTCAGCAGACAACCGACGTCACAGTGTTTCCTTCTTGTTCACACAGCGGCTTCTGAACTCTCCTCCTCCTCATTCAAAGGAATACAAATCCACCTCGGAATGCCTTCATCCCAGTGCAATGGTCCTCAAGCATATCTCCGGAGACTTGAATGTACACACAGCATTTAGGGGCATATTTATACTCTGTTTGCGCAGAATGTGCATCAAACATTTTGATGCACCTTCGGAGCAAACCTTATCCCATATTTATACTTTGATGTCCGACCCCACGGACGTCCAAATTCCTCTGTGTGCGTCATTTTTTGGATGCAGGAAACCGCCTTGTGTTAATGACATGCAAGGTAGGCATCCCCGTCCAAAAAATGACTTTAAGGCCTGTGCGCCTTATTTATACTCCCGCGTCATTTTGACGCACAGGAGGGGGCGGGTCTTAAAAAACGGCACACAGCCTGATGTGCGCCATTTTTTAACGCCTGGGTGAGGGCAGGCGTTAAGGGACCTGTGGGCTCATACCAGAGGTGCCCTTCCCTGCCCCCAGGGACACCCCCTGCCACCCTCGCCCACCCCAGGAGGACCCATCCCAGTTAAGTACAGGTAAGTTAAGGTAAGTATAATTTTTTATATTTTTTAAAGTGGCATGGGGGGCATAATTTGGGCCCCCCTACATGCCACTATGCCCAATAACCATGCCCAGGGGACAGGAGTCCCCTGGGCATGGCCATTGGGCAAGGGGCATGACTCCTGTCTTTGCTAGGACAGTAGTCATTTCAATTGGGGTTGTGCGTCAGAAAATGGTGCACGTCCGGTTTGGGCCATGATTTTTTACTCAAACCTGACTTGCACCATTTTTTGATGCACAACCCCCATTTTCACCTACGCCGGCACTGCCAGGTTTGAGTAATTTTTTTTTTACTCTGACCAGCCCGCAGCGCCAGTTAACATCAATGCTTAAATAAGGCACCTGCATGGCACATGGGAATAGCGTTAGCCGGCGGTACATTTTTTTACGCAAACCAGCGCCAGCGTTGGTTTGCATCAAAAAGTATAAATATGGGCCTTACTATCTTAATATGAGGCCCAGTGAATGCCCCCAACTCCACCTTCCTGACTCTAACAGAGGTTCGCTTAATGTTCCCAAGTCTCTGCCTCTGGTCAATTAGTCTAACCTCCTCTTGATTAAGTGGCAGTCACTATAGCAACTCTCCACACCAACCACAGTCACTTGGATATGGAACACTGAATAGCTTTAACAAGTCGATAGAAAAAATCCATACCCATTTTTTGTCCAAATGCAGATTGCAATCACTGCAACAACGACTATGGGTAGCAATTTTGGACAATACTAATATGAATAAGAACGCCCTTCTCCTTGATGGTGTCCTCTCTTTCACTATCCCATCCTTGTTACCACTTTGTGACACAGGACATGGTACACACAGTGCAAAGAAGCAATAATGATTAGGTCGGTGCTTAATTTGTAAATAAAAACGTGCCAGTGCTCAAAGCCCTCCTCTTAAACACGCGGCTGCTGCAATTAAATTTGAGAACACGGAATACTGAGGCAGCGTAATCCTGAAGCCATCTTGGGCCTCTTCAATACATTTACAGCCCCTCCCTGCCCCTTCAACTCACTCTTGCTGCTTTCTGCTTTCTCCCATTGTGATGCTTTTTCGTTTTTCTCGTCCTCCGTCTTTCCCAAATGTGTCTTTTGCTCGCAGCAGATGCTTGAGGCAGAAGACGAAGCACCGGCCCTCAAAAATAAGTGCCGGTGCTCAGCACCGGAAACAACAAGAACAAATTAAGCACTGGATTAGGTACATCCAAAGACCGTTGACAGCAAGAGATCCTCAGCAACTGTCCACTTCTCAGCTTCTGTAAAACCACGACCCGGATGCCAAAAGTGGAAGCACACTGTTGCTAAACACAGCATCACAGCACCAGAACATATAACATTCCAGAATACAACAGTCTGGATCTAAAATGGGGAGATAAAACACCTTAGGCTAAAGGTTGTAAGAAGCCTATTCGCGAGGGTGTAGCCTTGGGGAGTGGGGTTGGGGGTGATACAGCCCACTAATAAATGCATTTATTGGAAAATATTTGGGTACAGATGCATTCAGTCGGGTACGGTGTAGTGTCTATCGGATTGCACAAGGAACTTTTATATGCAAAGAGACACAAACACACACACACAATCTCTCCCTCTCTGCTTTGAAAGTCTTCAAAGATTTTGGTTACTTTAGAAAATATTGCGTTTTCTCTCACTTAGTACCCCTACTAATTCACATTTGTCTCCCTTTGCACTGCCCATTAAGCCCCTCTCATATGTCCAGTTTATCGTACAATGTATTTTGACATTCTATGCCAGCGTGATTGTTGGACAATCTGAAGCCACCCCAGCCCCCAATCTTACCGACCAAACTACAACCCAGCCCATTGGGGTGTCTCCCGCACCATGGTGACAACAAATAATGAAGGAGTTACTTTCTGCAGTATGGTGTCAAAGGAAAACTCGTGTGTTTTCAATCAAAAGTTTGCAACATAATCTTTGCTTTTGTTGACTAAACGCCAGGGCACACATATCGCAATCCTACAAGAAACCCACCTGCGGGACCCAGACTTGCAAGAACTGCGGAGTAAATGGGGAGGACAGATTGTAGGCACATCTTACTCAACTTTTGCGAGGGGGGTCCTTATATGGATAGCAGGGAGTGTCCCCTTTCTCCAAACATCATATAGGATAGACCAGGAAGGCAGGTATGTGGTAGTGGAGGGTAAATTAGACGGCAAACAATTATCACTTATAGGGGTATATGCCCCCAACAACCCGCTGCCCGAGTTTCTGAGCACGCTCACCCCAGCATTATTAGTGAACCCCGAAACACCCGCCATATGGGGTGGAGACTTCAACTGTACGCCGGACCCGGCACTGGAAAGGTCTAATCCCCCCACACACCTAACAGCCAACAGATGCCCCAGGCGCCCATTGCCAACATGGGCCAGTGACATGGACCTCCATGATATATGGCACATGAAGCACCCACAACACAGGGAATACTCATTTTACTCAATACCACATAAGGTGCACACCAGGATAGATTTACTATGGGGTACTCAGGAAATCTGCACAACAACCAGCGGGATTGAATACCTAGCTAAGACACTATCAGACCACTCACCACTTAAAATAACTCTGGACTGGGGCAGGAAGCGTCAAGTGATCCCAACTTGGAGGCTACAAGTGGAAGCCTTACAGGACCCAACATTCACAGACACACTGAGAACAGCGCTAAAACAGTATTGGGAATTAAATACCGGTACCACAAATTTAAGAGCAGTGGAGTGGGACGCACACAAAGTAGTGATTCGTGGGCACTGTATCTCTACTACATGGGGGGTGAGACGCACACTCCACGCAGAGGTCAGCAAGCTGGAGAAGAAACTAAGAGCACTAGAAAATGCAGTAGCCCGCAATGAAACGCCATACACGTCATTAAAAGATGCGCGTGCAGAATACGCAACCGCCGACACCACATTACGCCTTCATGATTACAAATACCACCTGACTAGACTACAAGCGGAAGGCGACAGATTGGGTAGGCTACTCGCATGGCTCCTGCGGGAGGACCGGCAACGCCCTCCAATCGGGGCAATAGGAATAGGTGCAGGCGCACTAGCAACCACGCAGGAAAAAATAAATGATGCGTTCAGGGAATATTATACACAACTATACGCTAAACGTACATCATACACTTCCCAACAGCTCGGGTCTTTTTTAGCGGACTCCTCCCTGCCCCAACTTACACACACCGACAGAGAGACATTAGAGGCCCCCATCACATTAGGAGAACTCAACAAGGCCCTTGAACAATTACCTAGGAATAAAGCCCCAGGGGCAGACGGCCTGCCATCAGAATATTATTCTACCTTTGCGACACACCTTAACGCACACCTCCTAAAAGTAATTGAAGAAGCAGGGATCAATGGGATTCTACCCCCCACAATGAGGGAGGCAATGATAGTGGTCCTCCCGAAGCAGGGGCGCGACCCCACTGACGTTAAGTCCTACAGACCCCTATCTCTGCTAAACCTAGACTGCAAAATACTCGGTAAAATCCTGGCCAACAGGCTAGCTCCTTACATACACACTCTGGTACACAAGAATCAGAATGGATTTATCCCAAAACGCAACACCTTCCTCAACATTCGGAGGCTTCTAGGTGTAATGGGCGACACTCCCCCCGAGTGCATTTGAGGAAGCAGTGATTTCACTAGATATCGAAAAAGCGTTCGATACACTAGAATGGGACTTTCTGTTTGCCACCATGCATCTAATGGGTATTGGCCCAAAATTTACACGCTGGGTACGCATTCTGTACACTAAACCACAGGCCAGGGTGAAAACAGGTGGAGTCATATCAGAGAGCTTCTCGATCAGCAGGGGAACAAGACAGGGGTGCCCCCTACCCCCCCTTTTATTCGCACTAGAGATGGAACCACTGGCAGCACGCGTCCGTGCAAAAAAAGAAGAATGGGGGAGGTAAGGAGCGGCACCTTCCACGCCATATCACTATACGCAGACAATGCCTTGATATACATACGCAGAGCGGAGGAGGTGTTGCCCCCGGTGATGTCACTGCTGTCTGAGTTTGGAGGGATCTCGGGCTTGATAGTTAATTGGGGGAAATCCTGCATATTCCCACTAACCAGCTGGCCCCCAGCGAGACAAGAGAATGCCCCGTCAGGCCACCTAAAATGGTGCTTTGACACATTTAAATACCTAGGGGTCTACCACAGAGCAGAAGACCTTAGGGATGGTAATTTGGGAGGAGCGGTGACCTCTGTAAAGGGCTCAATGCGTTTCTGGAATAAACTACCACTCTCACCATTGGGCAAGATCGCCATAGCTAACATGCTGATATTACCTAGACTGTTGTATTATTTTTTTCGTGGCCCTGCTAATCATTATTCCCAAAAGCTTTTTCAACAGTTTAAATTCTGCCCTACTACAACTGGTGTGGGGAGAGGGCAGAAGGTGGGTCGCACTCACCAAGCTACATCACCCGGTAGCTGCTGGCGGGCTGGGCGCCCCAAACTTCGAGCTCTATTCCGCGGCCGCACAGCTGCAGTGGATCTTAAATTGGATCCATAGACCCAGCTCAGCGGCAGCTACTTGGCTGAAATCCCGACTTCAGGGAGTCCCCCTGCTAGTGTGGCTTATGGATAAACAAACCAAAAGCACACGCGAAACCCCACTGATGGCAGCGGCACACGCATGCTGGAAGAAGTATATCCAAAAAGATGCCAAAAAACTTCCCTACTCACCGCTTCTCCCACTAGAACGGCTCCCCGGGTGGGTGGAAGCCGGATCACATTCGCCCACAACCTGGATAGATGTGGGCATAAACACAGTGGGAGATTGCTTCGAGGAAGGAAAACTAATGTCCTTTGAAGCCATACAGGCCTTCACAGAGATCAGCCCGGGGCAATTCCTGGCATACCACGCTACATGCCACGCCATCAGAAAAACATGGGCGCCTGGAGACCTAGAGACAAATACCACAGCTACCCTGCACCATATGCTGAGCTCTGACACCCAAGAAAAAGCAGTCTCAAATTCATATAAACTTCTGAACAAACCCCCGGAATTGAACCTGCAAAAAGCTTGGGAGAGGTGGAACGCCGTATTGCCTACCCCGATCTTAGGGGCAGAATGGCCAAAAGCCCTGAGTCACACACGTGAGGTCTCAAGAAACCCCAGATTCCGATACACACAGTTTAATTACTTACATCAGACATATTTGGCGCCAGCCAGGATTAAACGTATGTTCCCCGGGACGGACCCAGCTTGCCCCAGATGCAAAACACCAGCAGCACAGTTTTACCACATGGTCTGGGAGTGCCCGCGGTTACAAAGGGAATGGGCTGGGGTGGTCATAGCATTATCAGAAATGACGGGTCTCAACCTGGACGCGAATCCCAAATCCTGCCTACTTGGCATCAGGACAAGGACGAAAAGAAACAAACATTTGCACAGGTTCGTAGATCTAGCTTATGCAATGTACAAAAGACTGATAGCCATGAATTGGAAGGCCTCCAATGCACCCGACCTAAAAGCCTGGCTCACCCTCACGCTTCGCTGGGCACGTGCTGAACACCAGGTGCTAATGAACCTGGCGCGAAGGGGACAGCGACGATCGGGCTGCGAAACTTGGGGCACTTTAGTCTCCAGACTAGAGGCAAAAAACGATGAAAGACCCCCTTGGACCGTAGATAGCCGCGATTACCTAGACGGCCGCGGGCTTGGATCCGGCTGTAACGCGGCTCTACACCAGGGGATGCATACACACCTGTCAACAACGCCTCGTCACTACTGTCAGCACACCAAACCCCCAAGCGCACACATGTCAAGCAGCACACAGGCCACCATGTCCAATCAATAGACACTGGCGCCATGGTGTACCACTTCACCCCACCTCCCCACCTCCCCTTTCCCCTTCCCGCGCGGCGGCCTGGGCCCCCACTTTAAACGGCAGTGAAACCCTCCTACAAAAGAAGGCCCTAAACACCTGCGTCGGCAAAACCCGAAAATATTGATTGGACTGCGCGGACCTGGAAGTGTACGAAAGTTCTTAGTTGTTTGTTGACTTTAATCGGTGAGAGCCCAGCAAGTTACTGTAATCAACAACATCCTACTATTGTTGACATCTGTGTGCAATGCAATGTATGGCTCTCTTGAAAACTTAATAAAAACATGTTAAAAAAAAAATATATATCTTTGCTTTTGTTAGATTAACTGGATTGACACAAGTATCCGAACAGTTCTCCATTGCCTTTCAGCTAGGTTCCTGCTTTATAAATATTACATGTATAAATAATGCATGCATGCATATAAACACCTCTGAATCATTCTCAGTACATTATTCACAGAGAGTGACAAACGTCTTAAGAAAACTCAATCCCATCTGCTGCAATCAATTTATACAGCACTCCATAGAATTCTGCGTCTTCTCTGAAGGATCCTCCTACTCTGACGTCTGCGGTGCAGGCTTATGAACCACAAGACAACTGAGCGCTTCATCGTTAATACATGTCCGCCATTTTGTGAGAGCATGCGTACCAGTCTTCATACTCTCGCGTGGAATCAGTCTTCAAAATCCATGATGTTGTTGCTGTTTAAGGGAGTGTCTTTCTTTAACTTCAGATCAAAGAGACCATGCAGAAAAATGTAGGGGGCTGGAGTCTTAGTTGCCACAGCTGGCGGGCAGAGAACTGCAGCTTGGTGGCAGCCAGTCGCACTTCACATGTGCAGCATGTTGTGCTCCTGTCCATAGTCAGCTACGCAAGGTGGACGAAAAAGTAAAACATGTATCACAACTGTAGCTTTAACTGAAATATTAACAAGCATATTAGAGCATCCCATTCGCATACCTAGTTATCACTTCTCTCTGCCTCCATCTTTGGGAGGCCCCTGTGTTGATAGCAGAACGGCATTGATTTTACGCACTTCCTCATCTGTTATTCTAGCTCTGGGAAGCCAAGAACAGAGGCCACACATAGATATCAGAAATAAAACATGACCCCTCCCTGCCAAAGCACACAGCAGGTTAAGTTACAAACACATCGCTACAGTGGACTCAAAATGAATACATTGTTAAATTTTACTAAATGAAGTGGAGCCCAACATTAGTTCAGCACTATAACACCCTAGGCAGGTACAGGAGAAGAGATGGCACGGAGGATTTCATTTACAATAGCACAAGACCTATGAGGATGCTATACAATTGAACAATCCTGTCGGCTCCCACCATGCTCTGAAGGTCAGCGTAATAAATTGCAAGAAAAATAGAAGCAATACACACTGTGGTGTTCTTTTAGTGGCCATTGCATGCATGATTACTAGCAAAGAGCCCCTCGGTGCATCTCTTAATAAAACGAAGTGCAAAGGCCAAAACGCGGGCCTTAATGATGCACGACAATGGGACAATTGTTAGCAAGGTGAAATTGACAAGTGAGTTAGAAGTCAATAACATACAACAAAGGTGCCATGAGAAAATATTGCTCTTTTGAACACTGTCACAACCATTCACTATTATTTGAATGTTGGCTGCATTACATTACAGGCTAGCCTACATGGTTGGGTCAAGGTATACCTTCTGAGCAGCATTCTATATTTTTTTTGCACTCCAAAGTGCTCTTACAATAGGTGAACTATCATATGCAAATCATCTTGCTCATATTACTAAAGGAGCTGAAACTTGTATGGTGTCTTATTGAACGGCTACAGTGCTATAGTGCTTTAAAACCCTGACAAGGTGCCAAAAGGTGTTTGCTTATGGGTGGAACGCTACTCTGTAGGAGAGCTCTAGATGGAGGACTGTGTGTCTGCCATGGCCTCTAAGGGCAATGTTTTGACGTTGTGCTTGAGAACCAGAGATATGCTCCTATCAAGTTTTGTCATGGAGCTTAGGCATGGAGCTGAAGTGAAATAGAGGAACAGGGTGCTTAAGCATTAGAATGGATAAGTTAAACATATTCACATGCAGTCTATGAAAAGTTTTGTATCATGCGGGTATGACAGAGATTGCTCAAAGTGTCTCACCATAAGCATGAAGCCGTACTTAGCCAAGTGTTTAGGAAATTGTGAGAATAGGCCTGGTCAGACAAGTTCCCAGTTTCAGAATTTTTAAACTACTTTGAGTATAAAGCATAGGAAGAGTCAAAGTTGAATGGTGTTACATTTGGAGGTGCACGCTTTCAAAACTGTAGCAGAAGCTCAGGAGTCTACACTAGAGCCATCATGGAGCCAATCTCAGGAAACAGCATTATTGAATTAGCCTTGTTCTAGGCTATGTGGTCCAACCAGGAGCGGCAGAGGAAAAACCCAATAGAATAGGCATTATCAAAAAGTCATTTTATGTGCTCTTTGGAGTTCGGCCTGAGCATCTGATGCGCAACCCATAGGGATGGCCATTATACAATCAGTTGTAGTATGTGCAACTAGGGATTCCACCTAGGAACAACAAAGGAACATCGCATGGTTCTGGGTATCACGCACTCAGTCACTGGATGTGCTCATATGGGTCCATTTAGGAGCAGCTACTGTGCAACCTATGGAAAGAGCCATTATGCAATCAGGTGTAGTATATGCTTAGTGAGTCTAACCTGGAGCCGTAAGGAAGCAACCAATGGGAATGGACAATGTGCAGCCAAACACTGAATACGCCAGGGATCTATCCAGGAGCAGCCAACTAGCAACTCAGTGGAACCAGTATTATATAACCAGCTGTACAATATGCTTTTGGGGGTGCTGGAATTAGTTGAGTTCTGTGGAGTGGAAGTTACCACTGCAGCTTTGGCTGGATCTGAAGATCCAAAATGTTGAAAGATTTGATGATCTTAAATAAGAAGCAAACGTGAAGCAAACCTTTTTCCTTAAGTGTATTGTTATTTTTGTAAAGAATAGGTATGTAGATTCTTACCTAAATGGGGTGAATTAATTACCAGACTGATAAAGGTAAACATTTGTCAGGAAAATAAGTTAAATATTTAATTCAAAAAGGGTTAATTGTTCTACTTTCCAAAAAGATCCAATTCGCACAATGCTTCCATGAAATCAACTATTGCAAACTAATGAAAGTATAAATGATTTAATCTGAAACATAACTTTCCAGGCAAGTCTGAGTAATTGGGTTGTGGGTTGACTGGGGTGGGAGCCCTGGTCAAGAAACAGCCACAATCCTATGGAGGGTGAACCACAAAAAGTCACTAAATTAATCTGTGCTTAACCCTGGGTAGCTTGGTAGAAAAATCAGTCAGGCTTACCTTAGAGGCAATGTGTAAAGTATTTATGCAGCACACAAACAGCAATAACATGAAAACACAACACAAGAAAAATCCCAAGCCAATTAAAAAAATTGAGTAAATTTTAATAAAGCATTTGACACCAAAGTGACAAACATCCAATCAGTAGAACGGGAGTTATGAATTTTTAAAGTTTTTTTGTAAAATCTAGCGCCTAAAAGATCAAAGCGTCAACCGTGGACATCTAGTTTTGCAAGACCGAGTCAAAGTCGAACATTAAGGCCAATAGAGCATGGTTCAGATACAAGAAGTGGGCAGGGCCCAGTCAGCGCTTACCTTCAGCAGGGCAAGACTACAGGATGTGTCCGAGGCAAGAGCATTATCGTCGGATGGCCGTGGGCTGAAGCTGTGGTAAAGATTTCTACTTTTGCACACTAAGGTGCTGAAATAGAAGTTTAAATAATCCAGTGGGACAAAGCAGAGGGCTGTAGCTGAAGACAATTCCACGAGGTCTGATATCCCTTTAGCGAAGGACCACTGCAACCCATGTGCTTCTGCAGATAAGAACATAGCAGGAGAAGCTGCAAAGTCAATCTGACTGCCAATGCACCTCGGGCAGATAGGTGAGCAGGTTGGTCCCAGTCTCCTCCTAGTTCTCAGAGCACTTTTTGGCCATATTATGTCTAAGACCTCTAGTTTGGAAATGGCCATCTGGGCAACTTTAGCACCACAACCAAAGGTCCAGGACTGATGGGACACCTTTTTGAGGGTTCAGGACTTACTCAGGCTGGGTCCAGATGCAGGTTCAAGATGGTGGGAGCCTGTTATGTCTCTGTGGCTCTGAACAAGAAGGCAGCAAACTACCCCTTGGAGTCACTTCTCATAGTCCTTGGTGCAGGTGTAGATGCATGGTTCAACAGAAGGGCTGGCATCTGAGGGTTCAAGGTAGGTTCCAGGGAGCAAAGCAGTCCTTCTAGCTACAACACCAGGAACAGCAGCAGTCTTGTAGAGTGTGCATCAGGTCACAGCAGCAGGTAATCCTCTGAGAGCCCTTCCACTGTTCTAGTAGTGAACTGAAAAGTGAGTCTAAAGGGTCTATTGTTATACCCTGGTGCCCTTCTTCTGGAAGGTGGGAGTTTTCTTGAAAGGTTCATTGAAATGCTTGGAATTTTCTGACTACCCTGCCCTGGCTCCAAGCTGGCTGCAGTGACAATACATGGTCTTTAGGCCCTTAGTGTGAAGGCAGAGCACAGGCTATTCAGGTGTAAGTGGGGCTGTACTCAGCCCTGCCATCCCCATCCTGCCAGCAAATGGCACATTGAGGGACACCAGTCGTTCTATTTGGTGAGTGTCTGGGAGGAATTCACACAGCCTGTCAGCTACATCCAGTCATGTATGGCCCAAGACAGGCTACAAGCACAAAAGGCCTAGGGCAGGAAAATGGTAACTTTCTATTTGTGCCATTTTCATAACTGTGTTGAAATATCAAACGTTATCATTAAAGAGGGTTTGTCATTACAATTTCATTGGTACCAACATGATATATCTACCATCTCCCAATTAGGAATTACATCTTATTAAATGTAATAAGGTATCTCCAATGTTATCCTATGGGATGGGTAGGCCTCACAGTAGTGAAAAATGAGTTTAGGAGTTTTTCTCTACAACGACATGTAAAACGTAGAAGGACATGTCCAATCTTTTAATTACATAGCACCCTGCCCCATCAGCTACCTAAGGCCCACCTTAGGGGTAACATATGTAATAAAAGGGGAGTTTAAGGCTTGCAAAAGGGATAAATGTCAAGTTGACATACAAGTTTAAAACTGCATTCAGGCTGCAATGGCAGACCTGGGCCATGTTTTAAGGTGATACTTATGTAGGTGTCACAATACGTGCTGCAGGCTCACTGGTAGCATTTAATTTACAGGCCCTGTGTATAAGGTATACCACTCTACAAGGGACTTACAGGTACATTAAATATGCCACTTGGGAATAAGCCAATTTAACCATGGTTTAGGGAGAGAACACAAGTACTTTAGCACAAGTTAGCAGTGGGAAAGTGCACAGTTCCTAAGCCAACAACAAAAGAGTTCAGCAGAAAGTGGAGGGTAAGTGAACAAATGTTTGGTGGTGACCTCGCAGAGAGGGCCAGGTCCAACAGTCAGTAATATATGTGCCTGCTTCCCTGAGTCATGCTTGAAGTGTAGTTTTTTATGGTCTGTCAATCACCCAGAGATGCAACATAGTCAAGCCCAATATATATATATTTTTTTGCATGATTAGCATGTGTCATGTTGGCTAGGAGAAATAATGCAAAATAACTATGAAGCAAAGGAAATATTAATATTTCTAAAATCAGGACAGAATTGTTAGGGTACATACTGAACTCTAGGATCTAATAAAGTTCAAATTCTTAGTTGATTTAACACAACAAGTTCAAACTAGGTGTACACTAGTTATAGGTGTAATGGTGTACAGAAGAGCATAACCAATCTTGCACTCAAAAATGGGATTTATGAATATGGCAATTAAGCAAGCCTAGTGGAATTTCCCTCTTCACTAATTTAATGATAGGTGCAGATTTGTAGTTCCCCCTCCCCCCGAAGACCCAACAGTAAAAACTCCTGGGCATGTACAAACACAGAAATCTGTGCTTAGAAAAATGTAATATCACCTAGACTTAGCTCATTCCAAAGTGTATTAAGGCAGTTACCTCTGTTTGCTGTAGTCTGCCATTTGCTACAATGCCTCCAAATCCGTTAGAATACGGCTGCCAGAGCAGTTGTCGGGCAAGAAATGTGACCATCTAACCACCACTTGAAGTTGCAGTGCTAACTTTCTATTACTCCGAAAATTGTTGGCCTCTTTGCGTTGTACAAAAACAATTTTAAGCGATTATCCACACTTTCTTAATAGCAAACTGTGGTTGTACTAGTCAAGCCACTCACTGTATCAGGTAGAAAAATACGGTGTTATTCCATGCTTCTTGTGTTATAGGCGGGGTAGGTGGCCCTTTAAAATTGCAGAGCAACTGGAAGTTAATAAATCTTAGAAAAGGACTGTTAGGCCAAAACTGTATTATAATCTTGAAAAAACATGAATGTAATTTTGCACTTAGTACACTGTATCAACCATGTCGTGGGAAAGATTATTTATGGTCACAGGGTATGGGCCTGTGCATAGTCACAGTTGTGAAGTTTGAACTGAAACAAAACAATTCAACTTATTAATGTGTCTCTCGGATGCTGGATCCTTCTAATGACGTCTATGAGAACCATTAATGAAATGTGAGGTGTAAGGGGCATGGTCAGCAGATGTATTAGAATATCTACGATCAATTTACATCTATCACTTCTACAGCAATGGTATGGTGAAATTGATTTTTTCAAGATATTAACTAAGGAAGGGTGGATGGCACAGTCATAGCGCAATATCAAAGAATGCAGCGGTACTTATGGACCTGTTGTAGACCAAGTGCCAACTGCATATGCGAGTGTAAAATAAAATGCTGAATAATGAAATGGAAATTAATGGATGCCCCAGACAAAGATCAGCTTTGCAACAACAGTCTCTGCACATAGGGGCATATTTACAAGCACTAGTACCTCCTTGTGTCACATTAGCGTAATTTTTTTAATGCTAATGTAGCATTAAGGAGGCATTTTTGCCGCACCATATTTACTAAGTGCCGCAACGAATGCATTGCGCCACTTTGTAACCCCATGCGCCACATAATGCCATTCCAGCGCTAGGAGGCCCACAAAAAGGACACAGCACTGCGCCATTTTTGGCATAATTTCTAATGCCTGCATAAAGCAGGCGTTAAAATGGCACACCTATAGTAACCTATGGGCCTCCTTGCACTTTGCTGTAATAGCGTCAACATTTTTGACGCTATTGCAGCAAAGCGCCAAAATAGCGTCAAAAATTCTGATGACATTGGCCTAATGACTGCCATGGTGCACCGTATCATAAATACAGCACTACCATGGTTTCGTTAAGGGGCCGGTAGGGGGTCACAAGGAAAGTGGCGCATCATTTGTGATGCGCCACTTGCTTGTAAATATGCCCCTTGATCCCTTGATAGGAAGAGGGATAGGACAGGTCACGTTTCGTAGATGGCCTCTAGTTTACCTGTTTGAATCATTTATTCTCAAAGGACGTCATAAACGGTAGTGAAAAAATGTAGAAATCATATCTTGTATTGTTACAAATGCTTGATTGTACCAAGAGGGCTATGCAGGCTCGTTAAGATAATTCAGGAGAGTATTAAGGTGTTTCATAATAGTTCACACTTAGATAATGACTCATAAGCATTTGTTTCTGTTTTGTCTACATTTGATAGTGCATTCTTTTTTCTACAAGCACATGTGTTCTTCTTAGACACGGGTTGTATAGTGTTTGCATGGTTCTATGCAGCACTGCTTATATGATGCATACTTTAGCTGCTCGTTTGCTGCTTTATCTCTTTTTGACTAGATTCAGATAATCTTTACTGTCCTGATATATAAAATCATGTGCAATATTTCCTTAAACACGCGAACAACATCAACAAAAGACACAGCTTAAAATGAGGACAAAATCCTGAGCAAGTCATAACAGCCTGAACTCAAATTATATGAACTGAAATATAAAATTAGTCACGACCATATCATTTCAAAAACAATTTAGTTTCAACCCTTTGGCCTTTATTATGGTCGATCCATAAAAGGGTTTCACATTTCTCGCCCGTAATACATTCCAACATGACAGAGATCTGAATGCAAAGGGTTTGATGACAATGTGGGGATGTGCTGCTTATTGCACAAATCGTATTTATGATATGTGCAGTAACAGGAGTTACCACACTTATTTGAGTTAATAGGGCCTCCTGTAATAGAAGTATATGTCTAACTAGGAAGACGCTTCCATTCGTGTAAGAACAAACTACATAAATTTCATGACACAAATGATCACTAAAGTCAAACAACTTTTCAAACATTATGTCAGCTGCATCAATGGTTACCTGCCCTGCAAAACGACGAATCTACCTATTGTCATGGAGACTTTATACCATCACCCCTCGAACTGCAGAAGAGGAATATACATTAGTCAGAATCATGCTGCTTTACAACGGGGTTTGAAGAGCTGTGAAAACAAGATTTCCTATTACGTTAATAAAAATCTTCGTCGTCATTCTTGTGTACTTTCTTCCTATGGCAGACGTCATGTAACTCCCTGAATGACTGCACACCTTGGGTTTCCCCAACAACAGAATTTACATTTGGTGTCAACTATAAACCTCAAGTTTATAGTTGACATTAATAAATAAGCGCCCAGCAAACTATTGTAACTGTAAACATCCTATCACTGCTGCTAAATGGATGCATCGAAATGTTTGATTTTATTGAAAATTTAATAAAAATATGTTAAAAAAAAAGTTTATAGTTGACATCAGCTATAAACTAGCTTGTTTTAAGACACAATTAGAATTCAATACAAACCTATTATTAGAACAATATATACAGATCTTAGCATAAGTAGACATTTAATTTCTATATGTATGAAAACAGCAAACTAATGTCAGAGAACAATATGTGAATTATACCAAAGTAGTCAGCTACATATCTTAAACGATATGACACTCTTTCTGTGCTACGGTCGCTCTTATTTTTATAGATAATAATTTCAAAACTTGTGTCAATAAGAGCCACTGCGAGTGAAAAGATATTCTTCCTGAAGCCCTTTGGAAGTACAAACACTGTACAGACTTCAGAACTCCCACTTCCTGTGTCTGATGAAGAACGTTCTCATAGGAAATCCAGCACAGTCTTACCAGTAGAAGTGTTCTTCCACCATTTTTGACACCGCTCGGGAGACAGCTTTTTGATGGGGGTTTAGGTTTTTGTTTAAATTCACTCCAAGCTTCTCTTCCAAAAAGTCAATGATGAATTCTGTTCCAGAGACTCTTTCATGGTTGTACTCTATCCAGGGCATCTTCCCTTGTGGGGAGAGTTTTCCATCAAAATAGTTCTAATAAATAAATGAAACAAAAAGAAAAAAGTAAACATCGTTTTTTTTACATACACTCAAATCATTAATAAATTAGTGAAAGGTTCTATTCCTGAAATTAATTTTGCAAGTGAACCACCATATGTAGTATGCACATCGTGTGCATAAAACAACGTATCACCTGCATGCACAGTCGACCCCAGCAGCAGTAGGTTATCCCTTTGTGAAACATTTGAAAGTTTGGTGCAAACTTGTTATTTGTGCTGAGCACTGTTTACAACTATGTTCAACTGGACTTTGTCAGTGTAGCATGCTTCTTTGGCTTCTCTGGGTCAACTTAGCATGCCTGGAGCAGGGTATGGCTAAGTCACAATACTAGTTTTACATATAAGCTACACTTACATGCTTAGAGATTGGCATTTGTGAACAGAAATAAAACATCCAGATTAAAAAAATCAAGATCTGCTGATTTTAAATCCGATGTTAGTGAATGTGCTGCAGAGGAATATTTCCCCTACTTGTAAATGGAAGCTCAGGGAATGTGAATGGGTGCTGCCTATGAGTTTCAAGGGCGTTGAAAATATACCGAACACTGACAAGGCTACAAATGTTTAAAAAGTAACAAATATTTGGAATACCTTTACTGACGTTCATCACACTTCTAAACTTACTCCTTCTTTAGGTTCCATGACCTTATGGAGATTTAGGTTCTTGGACAAACTGGTCTGCTACTGTTAGTTTTCTCAGTGGAGAGATCTTCAGGGAAACCTTTCCTTGGCCCGAAAGAACGGGTGTTGTGGCTTGTGAGGTGAAGATTTTCTCTATGGGATGAAGATTTTCTCTATAGTGGTACTTATTGGTTTTCCTAGCAGCACAAGCCGAAGGGAAGATAGGGTTTAGCAACCCTCCACCTAACTCTTGTACACTATGGTCCCACATTGGTGCTTGGTGGGGTAGGGCATCGAGGCTCTACCAATACAATGTACAAGCCCCTTTAACACTTTTTTGCATGCTTTTAAACTCACTACAACAATATATCAGTGCCTTGCTGTCTGTTTCGAGGGCTGATCGAAGGTCAGGAAGCTGGCCACTGGCAAGTCGACCATGTGCATGCACACCTGTACAATATATTGACATAATTACACAGGGCTTACAATTTTAAAGTCTTTAATTCCACAAAGAGAGGTGGTGCTATAGTGGTGTGTGTGATCTTCACCTTCGACGTCTGGCCGGTTAGATTCCTGCACACACACATGGTGCCATCAGAGGGGAGAAATCAAAGCCCATATTTCTGGATTTCGTGGTGCAGGGCAGCGCAGCAAGTCACCTTGCTTTGCTGCCCTGCGCCACAAAGTAAGGACATGAATGCATGGTATTTAAAAGAATAATGCGCATTCCTGCCCATTCCTCTACGCTAGCGCACTTTAGGCAGCCTAGCACCAACGCAGACATCCTTGCACAGTGGTCCAAGGGTGCCTGCATTGCATGCAGGGTTATTTTTGTGCAGGAAGGAGCACCTTACTGCACAAAAACAATCCTGAGAGGCTTTTCCCTCTTCTATATGTGCTGCATTCTGCAGCACATATAGAAGAGGAAAACACAAGGAGAAATAAACCCATTTCTCCTTGTTACACTTTTTGGCACATTCCCAGGTTTACAAGATCTGGTAGATCTGGGAATGCGTCAAAATCCACAAATATTGCATGGGAACATCCATGCCACACCCATGGAAATGCCTCCCTGGTGCAGGGTAACGTAATGCATCGATTTGTGCTGAGTTTCATAACTCGAGATGGATGAAGCTACGGAGGGCCACGCAAATCTCACTTGAGGTTTGCATCGCTTTGGCACCGCGTTGCATGGTGCAAGAGCGACATAAACGGGGTCATACATAAGGCCCTGAGTCTGGTGTATGTGACTTTCTTCTTATTCTTTCCCAGTAGCTACAAAGCTCCATTTATTGCCGGTAAGCAGGCGGCCGATGTGTGCCTGGTAAGACTTTCAGCGTTTCAGCAGAGCCCTGGGGCCGCAAAAGCAGGAATAACGTGTGGTGCAGTCAGGGGCGTCTGACATTTCTTTAGTCCGTAACAAATAAATAATCCTTGATTTGACTGACTGGTTGATTTTGATTTTGTAAAGAGCGCACATACCCGAAGGCGTCCTGTTGCTGAGATTTCAACAGATTTCCCCAATGAACATCTGTCAGGATTCTGCAGATACTGTTTAAGCCACAAATCTGGCTGTGGGGCAGCTCCAAGAATTAAAAGGATTTACCAAGCATTAGCTCGCTTTAAAATCTACTCTGTTCTCTCTCCTCTACGGCGAAGCGTAGGGGTAGGAATCAGTTTTATCAGAACAGAAGTGAATGTTCTAAACATCTCACATCTTCGGAATTAGAGACGCTCGCTGCTAATGTTGCCTCCAGAATCGCATCCCTTTTAAAACCAGAGCCAGTGTCAATTCAAATAACTGAAAAGGTTAACACTAAAGCATAGCGATTATACAATAACCCATTCATGCCTGCATTCTGACACTGCACGAAAAACAGGAAATCTGCATAATTCACTAAAAGAGTGGGATTCAACATCAACACACCAGCCTTGCCTTGTGTGAAACTACATCTGACATAAGTTCTTCACAGAAGTTCCTTTTCCCCCTGCTAGAAAGTTTGCATTATGGGTTTATACCATTATATATTTAATGTTTTAATCAGGAGAACGACATTTTTGCCTGCTCTCTCCTTGAAATACAAGTTTCTGAATAATTAGAATGTGAAGCCCATGCACCTGTTCGCTGTGTAAAAGGTCAAGTGCATATGTTTTACTTTTGCAGAAAACTTTAACGTTGATGAGAATGTGAGGTAAACATTTACTGGTGTGATCTGCGGGCCACAGGTTGGAATCCGTGCACGGACAATCCAACCTCTCATCCGCCTGAGCCTGGTAAAAAGTGGTGTGAATCGTGATTTAATTTAGTATTAATAACATTTGTAATTTACAGTGAAAAACTGATGTTAAGCGCTACGTAAAAAAAAATCCGCACAGCTGGTCCGATGATGATAAAGAATAATATTTGTACCTCCGTTTTTATAGCACCACTACCACTTTCCATTTTTGGTCATGATGTATTGCGATTTACTATCGCAAATATATAATGCTTAGAGGGTACAAACCCAGGCGGATTTGAATATTTTATGAGTACCCCTTCGGATTTGCTTTTAAAACACATGGCTTCTTATATACTTTTTAGGAGAAATAAGTTTGTCAAGTGCACAATACTGCCTTCTGCATCACTTAAAAACTTCACAAGCAGCCGCTGGAGTTCCTGTGAACTTCTTCATGGACGACAAGCCGTGTGTGTTTCTTTTCCAAGTTTGTGTAGCTATGTGCGTTTGTGGCTGTGGGTGCCAGTTATTTTACACACACACTTCCACTCGCTCTCCCGACTGTCAGTCTGTGATGCAGCTGCGAGCTGGTCCCTTCTTCGGCGCTGGGCTGCGGGCGTCAGCTGCTCATCAGGACTGATCACCAGTGATGTGGACAGGACCAGGTCACTGTTGTGGGGTTAGCGCGTTTCCCGTTGCTCCCCCGAGCCCTGTGCAGTGACCTGCAATGAGCTGAGTACAGGTGGAGCCACGAGTGACTCAATGACTGAGCGCCACAGCATGGTCTCCCATCACATGCTAGTTAGTACCTGTCCCCCAAACTCAGACTCCCGAGTGCTCCCAAACGTGAGTGCACGGTGCTGCACAGCTGCCTGCTCCATGCACTAACTCACTACTGCTTATGGCCTACGCGCAAGGAGTCAGTGACTCCTGACTGCCTCATGTGCCTGCACTAGTTCTTGCCTGAGGTTCATGCTCCGCGTTTTGCTCCAGTGTCAGTCACAGTTCAACCCCAGACACCAGCACAGGCCAGGAGCACATTCAACCCCAGACACAAGCACAGGCCAGGCGCACATTCAACCTCAGTCACCAGCACAGGTCAGGGACACATCAGACACCAGCAGAGGCCAGGCGTGCTTTCAACCCCAGACACCAGCACAGGCCAGGGGCACACCCAACCCAGACACCAGCACAGGCCAGGCGTGCTTTCAACCCCAGACACCAGCACAGGCCAGGGGCACACCCAACACAGACACCAGCACAGGCCAGCGGCACATTCAACCTCAGTCACCAGCACAGGTCAGGGACACATCAGACACCAGCACAGGCCAGGCGTGCATTCAACCCCAGGCACCAGCACAGGCCAGGGACACCAGCACAGGCCAGGGGCACACCCAACCCAGACACCAGCACAGGCCAGCGGCACATTCAACCTCAGTCACCAGCACAGGTCAGGGACACATCAGACACCAGCACAGGCCAGGGGCACACCCAACCCAGACACCTGCACAGGCCAGGGGCACACCCAACCCCAGACACCAGCACAGGCCAGGCGTGCATTCAACCCCAGACACCAGCACAGGCCAGGGGCACACCCAACCCAGACACCAGCACAGGCCAGCTGCACATTCAACCTCAGTCACCAGCACAGGTCAGGGACACATCAGACACCAACACAGGCCAGGCGTGCATTCAACCCCAGACACCTGCACAGGCCAGGGGCACACCCAATCCAGACACCAGCACAGGCCAGGGGCACACCCAACCCCAGACACCAGCACAAGTCAGGGACACATCAGACACCAGCACAGGCCAGGCGTGCATTCAACCCCAGACACTAGCACAGGCCAGGAGCACATTCAACGCCAGACACAAGCACAGGCCAGGTGCACATTCAACCCCAATCACCAGCACAGGCCAGGAGCACATTCAACCCCAGACACAATCACAGGCCAGGAGCACATTTAACCCCAGACACAAGCACAGGCCAGGCACATATCAGACACCAGCACAGGCCAGGCGTTCATTCAACCCCAGGCACCAGCACAGGCCAGGTGCACACCCAGACACCAGAATAGGCCTGGCGCACATCAGACACTAGCACAGACCAGACTCGCAGTCAGCCCCAGCCACCAGCACAGGCTGGTGCACACCCAACCCCAAACACCAGCCTAGGCCAGTTGCACATTCAACCCCAGGCACTAGCACAGGCGACGTGCACATTCAACCCCAGACACAAGAACAGGCCAAGTGCACATTCAACCCCAGACACCAGCACAGGCCAGGGGCACACCCAACCGCAGGCACCAGCACAGGTCAGGCGCACATCAAACACCAGCACAGGTCAGGTGTGAATTCAATCCCAGGAACCAGCCCAGGCCAGGTGCACATTCAACCCCACACACAAGCACAGGCCAGGCACATATTAGACACCAGCACAGGCCAGGCGTGCATTCAACCCCAGGCACCAGCAAAGGCCAGGTGTACACCCACCCCCAGACACCAGCATAGGCCAGACACATATCAGACACCAGCACAGGCAAGGTGTGCATTCAACCCCAGGCAACGGCCCAGGCCAAGTGCACACCCAACCCCAGACATCAGCATAGGCCAGGCGCTCATAAGACACCAGCACAAGAGTGCATTCAATACCAGAACCAGCACAGGGCACGTGCACACCCAATCCCAGACACCAACACAGGCCAGGCGCACATTCAACCCCAGATATCGGCACAAACTAGGTGCACATTCAACCCAAAACAGCAGCACAGGCCAGGTGCCCACCCAACCCCAGACACCAGCACAGGCCAGGTGCACATTCAACTCTGGACACCAGCACAAGGCCCTTGCACGTTCAACCCCAGACACCAGCACAGGCCAGTCACGCACTCAACCTCAGACACCAACACAGGTTAGGCCCAACCAACACACCAGCACAGGCCAGGCACATACCCAACTCCAGACACCAGCACAGGCCAGGAGCACACTCAGTCTCAGACACCAGCACAGGTTAGGCACACATTCAGCCTCAGACACCAGCACAGTCCAGGCGCCCACCCAAATCCAGACACCAGCACCGGCCAGGCGCCCACCCAACCCCAGCACTGTTCTCGGGACAAACCCAGCCGCACATGGCAGGCTGCAAATGTGCCCTGGCACAGGTATGAAAGAGGCGTTTCATACCAGGGGGTATATTGAAAGTGGCATGCGAGATTTCTATCTGTGCATCCAGACATCAAAGACTTGATTATCACCCTGCAGGACGTATGTTCTACTCTGATTGCCTGATCTGAAAGGAATATATGTGTCATCAGTTAGAGAATTGGTGCTCGGGTAAAGCGCTTCGGGCAGAGTTTGCGCTATATAATAACTATAAAAAAAAGAAAAGATAAACACAGAATATAGGAGTGGGAATATGTGGAAATGGTGTATAGGATGTAGTCACTTGGGCGTGAACCTTAGGGGTATTGTGTCAACATATTGAATGCTATTAATTGAGGGATCACAACTGACAATAGTTTAACCAAGTAGGGGCATGCGTGACAGTTTTTTTTTCTTTTCCTTCTCTCCATGTCCTCTAAGGGTCGAGAGGAGCCAGGGTGGCGCTAGCTAGATTTCCAGATGACGGGCAGCCCCACACAGGACGGTGAACTGCAACAGTGACAGCAAGCTGGAAGGGCTATTATCACTGCAAGGTAAATAGAAGCAAGGAAGTGCCTGAGTCAGGCTCTGAAACCTTTACAGTTACAAAAGGTAGGGATATCCCCAGCGGTAGGTCGGGGGTTCGTGCATTTCTTTCTTGTCGGCCCGCTTCACGTCACATGTTATTTGCTAGGGTCTTACGAGGCAAGTTGCCCTGCATGAGGCAGATATTAAGCATTACTGGGATGAAGATGTGGCGTAACCATTAGGGCGGAACACGTGATGCGGGGGACCGGTTTCTAGTCTTGGCATGAGGCTCACTACAATGTGACTCTGAACTCTCTTAAACCCCCCCCCCAGACGGCCCATTCCCGAAAATACTCAAAATAGTACATGAATCAGTTTCTTGATTTGGGAAATGTTGGCCGCAGTTTATTAATATTGATTTACAGCATGTTTGCCCTTACTTTTAAGAGGGCCATAAACCATTGGGTCATATCACAGGCATGCAATATTGGGCTATGAGTTGCCATAAATCACGTTGTCATCCATGAGGTCGAAAGCCAATGTGTTCATTGTTTACATTTTGTACATTTTGGTCATAAATCACTTTCGACATATTAACAACCCCATAAATTGCCGATATCTGCATTTCAAATGCCCATCAATCAATATGCCATAAATCAATCAAGTGTTTAGTCCTTTGGGCATCTTGCCCCTTGGCGTGGACGTTATTCCTTTTTTGTGCATGAGGGTACTCATTTGCTTTTGGGCTTAACTCGCTACCTTGGTTAGTCCTTGTGTCCAGCTCTCTGGCAGACCCGGGCTGCGAGTGCCGTGTTTCATGTACCTCCTCCGACTGCCTTACCATGCCATGAGGCATCCAAAGGGAAGTAGACCTGCCACCCCACTGTGTTGGGTGTGGCCTTTCTTGTTCTTTAACGCTCCTTTCTGCCATGCCGCCTTTTGGTTACCACCCAATAGAAGGCTCCCATCAATTTGGTCCATCTTATTTGCAGCCTGCTAGCCGCAAGGCGGCCCACAAGTTGCTCCAAAATACCTCTGTTCCCAGTGAAGACAGGTGTACCCCATCTTCCCCAAAGTATTCTGGTCTCTGCAAGCTGATTGGCCCATGCCTGATGCTTTCCCAAACTTTTTCACTGACACGTTTAGCTTTTTTCTTGATTTATCTATTGCTCCTGCTGAATTGGCCACCCTTCCACTTCTGCCTGGGGATGATCTCAGACCATATCAGCATTGTGCTACCCAGCCGCCTTGCTGCCCACGTGAGGTTTCCCCTGATGCTTTCCAGTAGGCCCTTCCTACCTAGTTGCGCTACGTCATTGCCCCCTAGGTGTATTATTACCAAGTCAGGCTCTGTGTACCATGCGGTTAGCAGCTCCCCTAGTGTGGCCTGTAGGCGCTCCCATTTCATGCGTGGGTAACTGAACCATTCTATGTTTGTTCGCTGTGTGCATTGCTCCCTCCTGGAGCCGCTCGTCTCCCACCAGACTTGGGCTGTCTGTACAAAGGAGTGTGCGATCACCCAAGCTGTTCTGTGTTCCGCACCTGTATGTGTAAGTGACCAACGGGAAAGTAAGGTTCTTGATTTTTTGCCCCCAGCCTTTCCTTCAGCTCCTGTAGCTGAGGGTGTGGGGGGTGACGGGGTTTCTACTCATGCTTGCCTAGTTGTTGCATTCTGATGTAACCTTTATATGCATTTGAGCTCCACCTCCCAATTGCTTTTATGCCTGCTGCTCCATATGTGCATGATATGGAGCAACCCATGGGCAGTGCTTTGTTGAAATATGTTTCCCCCTCAAACTTGAAGCCCAGGAGGTCGTAACTCTCTGGGTGAATGGGGAGAAGCCTGAATGCCGACTGTATGACTGTATGTCTGCTTTCACCATCAAGGCACCCCGCCCTTTTGTGCGCACTATTTCTACTGCATCCTCCACTGACGTGTACCACACTGCGTGACTCGCCCTCAGAGTAGGATAGGTGGGGAATAAGTCTGAATTTGCCTTGTTCTTTTTGTGGACCACTCCTAGGGGTTGATCAGGCCGGGGGGCGGGAGGGAGCTCCTTCTCTTTGTTAATTTTTTCTCTATTTATCTCAGGGTGTTCGCTTGCTTAGTGCAGGTTCCTTGGCTCTACCTTATGTGTCTTACCTCTTGAAGGGATTCTAAAGCCTCGCTCAAAACCTTCACGTAGTAAACTTGCGTCATTTTTGTTATCATATTGGTTGGCTAACTGCCTCAATCTGCCTGTTTATGGGGGATCTAGCCAACTCCACTTCTCTCCCTAACCATGCTACGTTGCTGCTTTGCTTACTTCCTTTTCTCTTTGTCCCTCTCGTGGCTGTTTCCTCTTCCCCTTTTGCATTCAGCTGCGGGATGCCCCCCGCATGTGGAGCACATGTGCCTGAATTTGCAAGCCGCCTCCCAGGTGCACTCATCCTTGTCATATTTGAAACATATCGCTGTTGCTCCCTTCCTAGTCTGTGACCCCTTCCACAGTGTATACTGTTGCCATTTGTAGAAGGGCTTTGCCTTCTCTTGCCTTCCTTTCTAACAGCTCCTGCGAAAGGACAGCTTGCCGTTCCCTGCCCAGTCCTGGCCTCTCTCGCTATTATCATCTTGTGCATGTAACCTGCCACATCTTCCTCGTCCCATTCCTTGTCTGGGTGAGCCTGCATTTTTAGGCTGAAACCTTTGTCGTAATCTAGCCTCTGTGCCTCGTGTATCTTTGACTCGTAGAGCCATAAGTCTTTTGCAGTGGGGAAATGTTTCTACTATGATTCTAAACGTATCCAGACAGTTATCGAAATTCTTCTCTTTCCTTACCCTGTTTCTCACTCTCCTCTTTTTTTCTTTCTTGTCTACTGTGGTCAAATCGAAGCCTTCGACTTGGATCTTTAGGCGTGAGAATATGTCGATGAATTTCCTGCGCCAGATTCGCTCTTTCACCGCTAGTAGTATCTTACTTGCCAGACCAGGTGCTCGGGCTAACATGTAGGGACTCCTTAGGCTGCCCCTTTTGTATGCCTCTGGGGCCAACCCCCCAGGTGATGGCCTGCACGCTTCCCTTTCTGTGTCACTGCCCCAGGCTTGTGTTGGTAACGCCCTGGCGCCTGTGGATGTTGACTCCTCCTCCTCCCGGTGGGGGGGATGGGCATGGCTCGCTCGACGGTTCTGCTGTAGGCGCCGGGGACCCCTTCCTCTGCGTATCGCTGGGGGCCATGTCCCCCATGGGTTCCGTCCCAAGACTCTCTTGCTTCACACACTCCCCGTGCTTTGCAAATAGGAAAGGCACCATTGACTTTAAATATTTCTGGACAATCACACTGATTTGCTCACCATTGTTCACCTTTGCTCGCTTGCTTGGACCTGGGGCCCCTGCCGCTAGGGGTTTCCAGTCCCCCTTTTTGCCTCCTCTGCTTGAGTTCCGCTGGTGCTTCTTTGACTCTCGGGTGGCTCCACCTCGTCCCTGGCTGTGTCGCTAGGCCTGTCGTCGGTGTGCTCTTCTTGCGTTGGCCCCTCACTTGCTCCACCTCCCCTGATCTGTTCCAGGATCCAATCTTTGCTGTGCTTTGACGCTGCTTCCCTTGCTGCCTTGATAATTTCCTCTAGGTCGAGTTCTTGGTTGGCGCCTTGGTTCTCCATGCTGAGTTGTGTTGTAGCTGGTCTCTGGCTCACGTCACACCGACTGGGCTGTCCCCTGTTTTTGCTTGTTACTCTACACGGATTGCGTCGCCCACCGGGCTATCCCCGGTTGAGTTTGCGATTGTGGTTGCAGCCAGGTTGCGTCACCCACCGGGCTGTCATTGGCTGCCCACTCTGCTTTGCTGCCTGGTCAACTCAGGTTGCGTCGCCTTATAGGCTGTCCCTGGTTGCCCCCCACTGTTTTTGCTCCTGGCCTACTCAGGAAGTGTCGCCTTTATAGGCTGTCCCCGTTTGACCTGTGTTGTGAAAGTACTTTAGCTGTGATGTAGTTTAAAAATCAGGCTGTATATTTATATATATATATATATATATATATATATATATTATTATTATTATTATTATTATTATTTTTTTTTTTTTTAAGCAGTCTTATCCTGCACAGCAAGTTGCTGTAACCAAACCAATTATTATTATTTTTTTAAACAAAGTGGGCTTAGGCTGGGTTCAGATCAAAGTTTGTCTTTTTCCTTTGAGCAAGCGCGCTCTCCTCCAGGCACTGCTCACATGCCCCAATTAGTTGAGATTAAATTAGCGTAGGATGATGAACCTTCTCAAACTGGGGAAGGGGCGTGGACTCCTGCCCGCTCGCTCCCGCTCAATACCAAATTTTTGCTGCCTGGCCTCGCACTGCTCTTGTTGGCGGCCAAAGGGATAATTTTTTGTAAATATGGGGAGGGGTGTGGCCTCACCACCTGCTCTCTCCCATTCAACACCAACCTGTGCTGCCCAGGCCTCGCGCTGCTCCTGCTGGTGGCCGCGGGGTTACTTTTTGTACAAATGGTGAGGGGCCGTGGTCTCACCACCTGCTCTTTCCCGCTCCGCACCGACCTGTGTTGCCAGGGCCTCAAGCTGCTCCTGCTGGTGGCGCAGGGTTACATTTTTGTAGAAAATGCTGGTGCCGGCTATGCTTGCTCGGCTCCTGCCCCACCCGCCCGCTTGTAACTTTGGGACTTTAGGAGCCCCAGTGCCCGTACCTCAGCAAAACAATGATGGTCCTCAGCCGCACCGACCCGATACTCTGCTCCCTCTGGATGCAACTTTCCTCCTCACTCCTGCCCTCACACCTATGACCGGTCCCCGCAAAAAAGCCTCTCTTTGTCCTGCCCGCCTCGATATCTTCTTGGTCTCCTGCGTCGTCGCCTCTCCACGTCGTCATCCTCTTTGCATTGCTGCCTGGCCGCCCAGGTAAGAAAGAGGGGTTCCAGGCAGGGCAGCCCTCTTTTAAGCCCCCACCTATGCCAATGGGGCACAGTGGGAGAAAGTCAAAAGATACTTTGGGCCCCGTTGGGCCATCCTTGGTTATTGCCCCCTTTCTGCTTCTGCTCTGCGCCGAGGGCTCAGAAGGGCAGGGCGGGGTGAGTGAAAGAGTGGGAGGAGACCACTTCCGGTCTCCCATTTGTCTGCCTGCCCCTTTGTGGCGCTTTTCTCGAGGGTCTTGGAGGGTTTCCACTCCTGCCCGTCGAGCCCTTCGGATGCGGGCCTTTGCCCAATCTCTATCTACCAACAGCACGCTTCCAATCATAATTGTCCATGAGGTACTGATAAACAAGCATTTGCAATGCAATGGGTCTCGCATTTGCTGGAGTTGTAAACTGGTAACCGGACTTTTCTTGCCATGAAAAGTAAACCAGTTTCACATAAGTGACCGACGGCTGCCATGAGCGTGAAGCAGACACACAAAAGGAAACAGAAGTTCGCTTGCAGTCAAATGTATCAGCAAAAGTGCAATTATCCGTGTAACTGGCAAAATTGCAATTATCCGTGAAACAGAGTTGACGTCATGCAAAGCGCATGCTACTGCCCAGCAAGATTGCACTGCCTACGAAATAAAAAGGAAAAGTAGTCCAGAAACCATTCTGAAAACATAGAGCCTCGTATGTTTTCAGTAGTTGGCCGGTGGGCTCGAGAAGGGCTAAACACCTAAATGAAATTAAATCAAGCAAATTGTAAAAGGCAAGCCCACAAACCAACCAAACTGATGGGCATGACATGGGTGTGGTTAAAAGCCCACAGAGAGATTACAACAGGGACAGAGCGTTTTTCACGCTCGACCCTAAAAACCTACAAATTGCCATATCAAGCTTTTGCGCACCCGTTATGCAGCATTGCTCTGGGGCAGAGGCATGGTTGCAGAACCGTTGTGTGGATTACAAAGCCTGTCATCCTTCCGTGTTAGATGAACTGAATACCTACTTGGCCTCTTCTCAGGAAGCCCCTATTTGTGAGGCTTATGCCTAGTAACTCACCAGTGGGTGTAGTACAAATGTGCCTTAAGCGATCCGTACAGAGTTGAGGCTCTAGGATCGGGGGACTAGTGTACAGAAATAGGTATCAGTTAAGCAGTGTGGAACAGTGCTTATCAAGAGACGATTATGCTTCAACATTGTGGTTGGTAGCATCACTTTGATCTTCCCGGTTCAGAACTCTCAGTGCTACACAGTGTCTTACAGGGCCTAGTGAACAATGAAGTACCACGCAGAAGATGAGATGTTTTATTGCAACAGTTCTCATGGCAGTCTTCTGGCTGCAGTGTGTGTTTTTGCTCACAAATAGTTTTGGGTTCTGGATTTACCAGGGCATATCAAAGGGAGGTGAAGGTCGCGGTAACTGGTCTGGCAGATCAGGAGGTCTGCCTGAGAGGCCGTGTTAGGTGCCTTTGTTAGCAGTGAAGTTAAGATTGTGGAAGTGGCTTGGTACCATATTTAAGTTGAGCCCCCACCCTGAGTTATGGAAGGACACACCTATCACAGTCTCAAGACAACCAATCGTAAGGCTAAAGGTGTGAGGTTGGTATAGTGCAGTCACCTGGCAGTGGTGACCTGAAGCCCAGAAGAAACTGGCCAAATGTGAAGCACCATGTCACTAATCCTCAGAGTAACCTACAATATCTGGTGAATGGATGGCACCCTATAACTTGGTCTATTCTTCGTATGACATGTCCTTCATCAAAGGCATTGTCCATAGACCTAAGAAAGCAGCACTTAATAGTCTATTTGCATTATCTGTTCCAAACAGGATAGGCACTTAAGGGCCAATAAATATGCCAATGGGGTGTTGCGCACCACATTCCAGGACCAATTAAACATGTGGTAGGGAGAGGTAGAGAGGTAGGAGCATCCTTCTCATCTTTGGATGGCTTGCGTTCACCTTACTCGAGGCCGAGGCATGCCACATGAGGGCCACGGTACTTGTAATAATCATAGTGGCAGTTTCCCATTCTCTATGACAGGCCCAGAGAGTTTTCTTTGAACTTATCTGTCACAGAATCTCACATTATTGCTTAATGAGGTGCAATGCTGCCCGGGTGGAGTGGCATAAAGTGTTCCAGCGTATGCAACAGTAGCAAGTTCCATAAATTACTTCACTCCCAATGCATTTTGTTAGCTCCCTGCATGAAGATTTAAAAGGTATGGTCTAGTTCTACGCTTTCTTTTAAAAATGAGCGTTCATGAGACTTGTGACCGATATTGCACAATTTATAACTTCTTAATGCTATAGGATACCTAACTTGTGTAAGAAAATGTGGTGGGTTACCGTCTCCTTGAGGAGTATGCAGAGTTTTATAAATCGGGGTATCACTGCATAGAACCTCATAGGGAAAAGCATAGGTCATTCAGTCATTCCTCGTATGTGCCATGGCACATGCACAGGATGCGAAGCGGCAGGGTACCGAGCAGGTACCATTCTCCAGGGTTGAGCTATTAAGGATATCCTATCCGATCATGTCTCTCAGTGCGTGGTTCTGAATTGGGTTAATCAGACTGACAGAGAGGTCTCTGTTACACTATCAGGGGCACACGGTAGCATAGATAGCTATATAGTTAGCTTCTAGTTGGAACTGGTGGTTGGAAGGTATGTGGGGAAACTCTCACAGATACAGCGCGTTATGGAGAAAGCTGACCAAGGGCCTAACGAGTATGTCCCTCTTAACAAGTGGAACATATGGGCTTGTTTACAACAGCTTTGAATAATCTCTATGGCTTCTGTAGCATACTTCCTGAAAGTATAATGGCATGCCAAGTCTGGCATAAATCTGCATAGCGATTGGGCTTCACTGGCATCACAAGATAGGTCAATCAGTATAGAAAAAGAGGTTGAGTTAGGAATTCAATCATTTGAGTGGTATGGCAGCCAATTTTGCCATTTCCACCTTAGCTAGGGGTAAGTGGTAACTGTACAGTGGGAGGCGCTTTACACTCAGGGCAAAACTGTGGTAGGGTTGGAGCTTGGGGCTGCCACAAAATAGCAGAGGGCAGCATAGGGTAACCGGGCCCAAGATTGTTCACATTGCATGTGCTTATGATTATTCATAGTGGGTTCATGACATAACTCTGTTGCATTAAGGCTTTTATGCACATAATTGCTGGGTTTGCACCATTGCATTATGTCTTACTTTCAGCAGACAATTTTCAGGTTGGGATGTTTAAGTCCTTAGCCAGTATGGTGTCCAAAGAGGTGGCAGGGCTGTATTTTACCTTGAGCATTCTGGTTCACAAGTGGCCTAGTACAGGCAAGTAGACCAAGCCAAGAAAGTTGGGAGTAAGTATAGAACAGGGGTTGGAGTGCATGTTGTGCATAGCAGTGTTTTCTGGTATAGCAGTTACAACCAGGATTCCCCTAGATGATCAGTGGCTACCTAGTCCCAGCAACTAGGTCAGCTGGCAGGTTTGAGTACCCAGTAGGGGAACTGGTAGGTAGTCCAGTCTCATACCGGAGTACATCCAACAAAACTGCAAGGCCGGGAAGGCCAGTTCTTACACTGGCAGAGCGCAGTAGCTCAGCGTTAACTGCTGTCAGTGGGCAATCAGTGCAGGAGGATCACAACATAGTGCCACATGATTAAACAAGTCAGTTCACCTGCTATGGGCAACAAAGAGAAAGGTAGGATTGGAGGGGACCTGGATAGCAGGTGCCCACTACAGCTTGTCGGCAGGCACTGGGGATATTGTACAGCCCATCCAAACAGTTTGAGAAAGCAATAATTCAAGGAATCTGGGGCACCATATGCAGCACTTGATGACAGGCTGGGTTATTATGACAAGACTGATCCCCTTTTTTTTTACTGCTCAGACGCCTCAAGCAATTGGATGGTCTGGTGCTGCCCAGAGCTGCTACCAGGGCAGTCGATTGGACCAAGGGAACTCTGAGCATGCTATGTCTGCAAAGGAGTTCTTTACTTTGCACAACAGGTGGTTAATTCGGGTGAGCTGGGTACGCACAGTGGTTTTCCCTGAACGTAGGGAGGCTGGGCATCCTGCTGGCCTTTGTTGGGAGAGGGATGGCCCAACAAATGCTTTGGCATTGCATGGGTAATTGGTGAGACCAAGAGTACTTTATTGGGCACGCTGGGTCTGCCAAATTAAACTTAATTTAACAAGCGGACGTTTTGGGTGCACAGGGTGCATACAGGGGTTGTTTCCCGGTGTACAGACAAGCCAAGCATCTATCTGGTTTAGCTGGGAGAGTGTTGGTCCAATAAAAGTTCCGGTGCTGCCTGGAACTGCAGCACTGGCCACTGGTGAGTTGAGATACCCTTCCCTAACAAGGGAGAAGGAGAAGGGAGTACTCGCTGAGGGTTTGGAATCCTTCCCCTGTGGACATAGTTAAGTTTTCTGGCAGCTGCTGGGAGTGCGTGGTTTTTGGCAACCAATGTACACCAAGAGAGGGAGTTGAAGGGAGAAAGCGAGTTCACCAATTACCTCCTTGCCCTGTGGTGGGATTTTAGCAGTGGAAAAGGGGGCTGCCCAAGGAATTTGGACTGATTTACTGGACTGACCCACCCCTTGACAAGGTAGTGATTGGTGTGGGCATTGGGCTGGCAGGAGGGGGGGCTGGCCTGCTGGTGGTCCTGGACCTTTCTGTCCTATCCCTGATGCCTGGAGTTGAACATTTAGGGGGCTTCATCTGGTGACAGGTAGCTCAGCAAGGGGGCTGCCCAAGGAATTTGGACTGATTTACTGGACTGACCAACCCCTTAACGAGGTATGGATTGGTGTGGGCACTGGCAGGAGGGGGGCTGACCTGCTGGTGGTCATGGACCTTCCTGCCCTAACCCCTGATGCCTGGAGTTGAACATTTGGGGGGCTTCACCTGGTGACAGATAGCCAGGCAGGGCGAGTGCATTATGTGGTGCCTTAGAGAATGTGTCTGGTATGGAATTAAAGGTATTGCCCAACCCTATCTGTGTGAAGGAGAGGAAGTTGTCACTAAGGTATGATTGTGAATTATCTCTCTTAATCTCTCTGATGTGCTTGGGGGGAGGGGGTGTGGGTGATGTATTAGGAAAGAGGGGGCCTTCTGACACTAAGCATTCTGGAGATTTGCACTGTACTGGCAAAGTGAAGACGATTATTGATTTGTACAATCTTTGAGCTGTTACTGATCTGGTGTACTGTATTCACATAACCAATGTCTACTAAACAATGAGTTTATCCCTGGCTGGTACTGTGTGACTAAAAGGTTACATCTTGGTCCAACCAACTTGATCGAGGTTGTCTCACTCCTTGAGAGGTTTCCACAGGGGGGGGGGCCGTGACTTGCACATTGTGAGCGCACTATGGCCAGGTAACCCCGCAAATAGCGGAAGGGGTGTCATTAGTCACACCACCACGTGTAACACCTCACAATTAGAGATGTTTTAAAGCCTGGGTAAAGTGGGCAATTGCCCAGGGGCCCCACCTTCCAAGGGGCCCCTGGGATATCATTTTCTCGCTAGCTTCCATCTATCTGATACCCACACCTAGACATTTGTAGGTTTGGGAGAATTCACCAATATTTTGCTGGTACTCTCCTTCATTCCCAGCTCAATTTGAGCCAGTGGTTGGCAGTGTGGCCTATCACCATTTATTTTTCCAGCACAATACATAGCCAAACACTGCTTCTACAATACAGTCCCATAGAAAACAATGGAAGTAGGGACTTAAAATAAAGCCCAAATATTTTTGAATTAAATTAAATTATTTTAAATAGTTAAACATCTAAATTCGTATATTTTAAAGTGTAAAAATCTAAACTAAAGGATGTATTGTTTAATTACAATTGAATTGTGATCTACATTTAAAATAAAAATATAAAATTATTTTGCAATAATATGAAACTTAAAAAATATTAAAATATTTGTGTTAATTTAGAAAGTTTAATAAACTTTTTGAATTTTCCCGATACTTCACAATGAGGAGATCCACACCCCAATGGGGAGTCTCCCTATGGGTAAGTACAGGAAAAGCAAAACAAGTCTATTTAACTGGAAAATTATTTAAATATTTTCATGTTAAATATTATTGTAAATTTACTTTATATATTTATTTTAGATGTAAAACAAAATAAAAAAAGTGCTACAAAATTATGAATTGAATTTTGAATGAAATATTTAATTTAGGACTCCAACTGTCTTTTCCACTGAAAAGCAGATTTGAACCAACCGAGGGGACTGAGGCAATAAGTGCCAGCCCTTGGAGGAAGGCCCCCAAGCCTGATGGGGTTCCTATGGATATATACAAGGAAAACATTGAGTTCTGGGCATCTGTTATCACCAATGTGGTTAACTGTGCCATCACTAGTAGTCTCCTGAGTTCAAAGGCATACTGCAGTGATCATCCCCTTTTATACAAAAGGCTGTAGACAAGGCCATCATTGTTACAGGCCAATTCCTTTATTAGACTCATGGTCAAAATAACAGGGTGCATCATCCTTGGTAGGATTGAGAGCTGGCCAGCACTTAACCAAGTGACCTCTCCTGTGCAATATGAATTCAGAGAGGGCTCGGTTCTCTAGAAAAATGCCTTAATATCAATGACTATTAACAAATATACAAGAGTCAAAAGGGGGGCACAGTACCTTTCTTTTATGGATCTAAGCAGTGCATTCAACAGAGTAAGCCATAGCAAAGTGTGGAAAATCCTGTTAAACCTGAGGTTTGATAATGATTTGGTTTACTTTTTATGAGCTCTACAATGTGGGGTAAAGGCCTCAGTAACATATAGACCAGGAGGCAAATGCACCGACCCTGATACACAAATGGTTTGAATTCCTGTCTGCAATCTTCAAGGAAGGATATGCCCAGTATGAATTCTACCTCATTACCGACCCTGCTTTATGCAGACAATGCTGTCTTACTGTCACGCATCCCTAACGGCGTGAGGATTCTAAATGATAATTTTGTCGGCTTCATGAACAACTCAGATCTTGAAACTAACATTTCCAAAACTAAATATATGATATGTGCTCCTAGAGTAGCTAAAACAAATTCTTTCTGTAATCATGAAAGGCGTATTGAGCAAGCTGCTAACTTTCTATGCTTAGGAATAATATTTGATTCTAAATGTTCATGGATGTCCTGTACATCTAATAGGTGTATGCTTTTTAATCACTATGTGCAAAAATGCTTACCTGCCTTAATGTATGGGGCTGACGTTTGGTGCTACCATGATGTTCCCAAGTTACAGGTAGAGGCGGATCAGTTCTGCTGGTGTTTGCTTGGCCTTTCCCCATTGACTCCTCATTTCTTCCTACACAAGGATCTGGGTATTGGATTTAGTTAAGGCTGCACTGTTATTGACCTGGGTCTCAGTTTGGGTAAACAAGTATACAACTCTTAATCGTGAGACTATCACTGATTGTTTGAATTGCGAGAAGGGTACCACAATCCTTTGGCTAAGTTATGTCCAATCTACCACCAAAGCAATAGGATGCACTGAATTGTTTAAATCTCTCCATTTGTTAATATAAGCGGATATCTCCTGAATTAAAACACTTTTTTTAAGGTACTGTGAAACATCTAGGGAGACTAAGGAGACTGAAAAACCCCTAATGTGGGACTATGCCAATGTCCAAACTTCATTAAACCTTGCACCATACCGGGCTTGGGTAAAGAGCCCCTGGGAAAGGTCACTTCTAGCTAAACTTCAGTTGGGAACTATAAGATCCTAGCTTTGCTTTCCCCTGAACCAATATGATGTAGCATCTGTATTAAATTGCATCTGTGATGAGGCCTTCGTGCAGAACCTATAACATTTTGTTTTCTTCGGTAAATATAATAAATCACAAACCAAGACATTTTAAACCCAGTTTTTAAATTAGATAATTTTCTGTCGGAGAAAGCTAGCTTTGTAATTTCTGTACATGCTTCCAAATTACTTGGTCTGTTTTTATGTAGGAACTTTTCTGAAGTCAGTACTACGCAAACAATATTTATTAAAAGACTGACACTCTGTTTACTTTTTATCATCTAATATATTAAGTGTATCTATGTATATTTTTAAATCGCTATCTTTGTATGTGACGCTTTTATGACTGTTTTCAAATAATTAAATAAAGCTCTTTGATTGATTGAAATATTTAGTTATTTAGCTAATTTAAATATATAAAAATAAATACAATTTTTTTAAAAGTTTAAACTAAAAAATAACTTCCCAACTAAAGTAAATAATATACTCTTTAGTTAGCATTAATAATTATTAAAAATGATATATGGAATTAATTAAAATAAAATATTGTGATTGTGTTCTGAAAGTTCACGCAACTCAACAAGTCAGGTTACAGCAATGAGATACGTGAACATGAGAGAGCAGAATAGAGCCATATTTACAAAGAAATGGTGCAGTTTTGCTCTCTCCTAGTGCTAGTGTAGTCAATCATTCTCATCTAGGCAGGATAACGGCCGATTACTGCCGGGAGATATGGGCCGTTATCCTGCCTAGATGAGAATGATTGACTCATCGGTAGAGAAGAATTAGTTAATTTAACTTTATTGAAATCTCCCCACATTGAAGATATAAGTTGGAAGGCTATTGCCACAGATCAAAGTAATAATCCTGACACTACCCCTGTTGGTACATTGTCTGCATTACCCAATTTTAGTACGGACTCACCCTCTGCTTTAGCTGAGCCTGTTGATATGTTATCAAGGTATATATCCTGGAATATAGCCGGTCTGGAGTCCAGCCAGTGTATTCCTGATTGGAGGGACTTCATAGATCAGGGCGATATAATTGCATTCCAGGAAACTTGGGCTATCACACCGATATTTCGGGTGGGGTATCTGAACTTTAGCAAGCCAGCAATTAGAGGCCAGAAAGGGCGTCCTGTTGGAGGTCTTACAATTTGGGTCCGCCAAAGTGCGGGTGTAAGAGTTGAAGAAGTGACAATTGATAGTCCAGACATAATTGCCTTAAAGATAAAATCCAACCAAGGTACAAACATCCTGTTGGTTAATATTTATGTCAGGGTTTCTCCGACCCTCCTCCTGTTGGATGACATTCTATCAGGAACAACGACCGATGGCCACAAGATTGTGATGGGGGATTTTAATACTTGTTTTGAGCCCTTGGGTATTGAGGACGGCCCGCTCACCGAGGATGAGGATCTATCCTGGGGTATTCCCCAACTCGAGATACCTCCGATTGCTAAGTGGTCGAGCTCAGCCACCTATATCAAGGGGCTATGCCTGGATATGGGTCTAAGAGCTGTTAACGGAAGGGTCAAGTCAGATAGTAAGGGCAGGCATACGTTCAACAACGGCAGACACAGTAGTCGTATCGACTATATTTTGGTCGATGTGAGGCAGTGGTTTGCAGTTGTTGATATGTTAGTTACGGAACGCCCAGAGAGCGATCATGACCCGCTGGTTTTGACCTTAAGGGATTCCAGCTTTCAGAGGTCTGAGGGCAGTGGTCCTAATATAATAGATAAAGAGGTCATTGTGAGCAATGATACGCGCAGGGTACGCTGGCCCAAAATAGCTGTGGACGCTGGGGCCCGCAGGGTGATAAGAACCTTAGTGTCTAGTTCTGTGGAGCTTTTAAACAATTGTGGCTCACAGGACGAGATTAACAGCGAACTTATACGTACCCATTCTGACTTGTTTCAGGAACTTAAAAAGTTGTTCATCAAATTTATTCCTAAACAACCTAGGACCAAGAAATACTCATCCACTACCTGGTTTGATAAAGAGTGTAGCAAGACAAAAAGAGTTCTCTTTGAGGCTATTAAAAACAAAAATCATAGCCAGATTAGATCTTGTAGAAAACTCTATAATGAGGCAAAACGCAAAGCAAAACAAAAGTGGGACGAGGAACGCTGGCTTATGCTGTCAGAAGCCTGTGGTAAACGCAGTATGCAACAGTTTTGGTACCTCATAAAATGGGGTATCTCGCAGGACGCCCACTATAGTCCAGCATCTGTCTCTAATCATCAGTGGGTAAAAAAATTTGAGGATCAGTTTAAGTGTCATACAGTAGAAGTGACTATACCCTACTGTCTTGAGCCCGTCGAGTCGTTAATTTTCTCAGTTACTGAAGTCATTAATTGCCTGCAAAACATTCCCAAAGGGAGGGCCCCTGGCCCAGATGGTATTCCAGCTGACATTTTTTTGGAAGACCAGGACCTGTGGGTACCTTATATACTCCACCTGGTGAATGCAGTTGCAGCAGGCGCTAAAATTCCTGACTCATGGTATGGGGCAGAAATCCTTCCTATATACAAGAAAGGCGATCGCTCAGTACCCTCAAATTACCGGCCTATCAGCCTTATTGATGCGATCCAAAAAATCATAGCGCCTCATTTTAGGGAGGATACAGGAATGGATAACAGACTCAGTTATTTTGACTCCGTTGCAGGCGGGTTTTAGACCTCATGTAAGCACCCTTGATCAAGCCTTTCGCTTTGCCCTTTTATATTGGAAAACAGTTTTTTTGGGTAAGGGCAAGTTGTATGCAGCTTTTGTGGATCTAAGATCTGCATTCGACTTGGTTCCTAGGACTAAATTATGGGATTGCATACTGGAACAGGGAATGCCCAGGGCTCTAGTGCGACTCTTAATGAATCTTCATGCATACACTTATGCCCAAGTCCGCTGGGATAAGCCTGGCGAGGTTACGGACAGGTTCCATGTTTTGAAAGGTGTTAGACAAGGATGTGTCCTGGCTCCCACTTTGTTTTCCCTGTTTATTAACGGGGTTACCAAATATTTTGCAACACATCCCACGGATGCTCCCCAGATAGCGGGAATGAAAGTACCATTGCTCATGTTCGCAGATGATACCTTGTTATTATCTAAGACAAGGCAAGGGCTTCAGCAGGCCCTACTCAGATTTGAGTTATTTTGTGACGAGCATGAGCTAGAAGTAAATGTTTCTAAAACAAAATTCATGGTACTAAGAGGTCGAACACAAACTGTGGCAAGGGTTAAAATGGGTGGTGCTATTCTTGAGCAAACTAATGTATTTACATATCTGGGTGTGCATTTTAGTGATAATTTTAGTTGGAAACCCCAGATTGATATTCAAGCACTTAAACATGTTCAATTGGGCGGTGCCCTTCTTAAGGAATATAAAAGATCATTTACCCGCCCGATGTCCCCACTTATGGAAATCTATGGGTCAAAAATTCTTCCCTCAGTTTTGTATGGGGCAGAGCTTTGGGGTTATAGCAATCTGGACCGACTGATGCTGGCCCAAAACAGATTTACAAGAGGGGCGGTTGGTCTTCCGAGGTCATCCGCACGCATTCCGCTCCTTTATGACCTTGGGCTCCAACCGGTGGAAGATCAAGCCAGATTTCGGCCCTTGGCCTTCTGGCGGAGGTTGTGGTCTACCCCAGAGCTGTTATTATATGCGAAAGCATGTCTCGAGGTAAGGGACACCCTAGGATCCGATAAGATTGGTTGGTTTAAGGGTGTTAGAACCACCCTTTGTGCCATGGGTCTAGGTGCCCTTTGGCACAACCCAGACTCAGCTACTTTTCCTTCAAAAAAAGAGCTGAAACAACTATATTGGGAATGGGTGGTAGGCATAAGACACTCATCCCTTATAGGTAGTTCCCTTACAACAACATTTGTACACGTGAAAGATGTCTCTGCAATTGAAATGTATTGGGATGTTATTACAAAACCTATGGACCGCAAATTATATCACCAAGTTAGAGTGGGCTCAATACCATTAAGGTGTTTAACCTCAACCTGGGGCATTGGAGGCCCAGATAAATGACCATTGTGTACTGAAATGCGGGAAAATGTGAGCCATTTGTTCTTTGTCTGTCCATTATATGCTGCCCCAAGGAAGAAGTGGTTGGTACCCCTATGCAAAAGTCTGGGCACACAATCGGCCGAGACTGCTTGTAGGATCCTTAAAACTGATCTTTCATCTACTATAGCAATAGTGGTGGCCAAATTCCTGGGGTGGGCATGGATAATTTGTTCTGAACTACTAAAACAGTTACATGTTTTAGATAAGTAAAATATCTTGAACATTAGAACTGAGTTTTTAAAGTAATGTACTTCCTTTTTTAATATGTTAAAATATTTAACAAATGAAGCATTAGTAGCTTTTATGAAATATTGTATTTATTGTTTTAATTGTTAGCACTGGTAATTTTATAAGTATTATGACGTGTAGCATGTCTTTTATGATGAAATATCGAATAAAGACTTCATTGACTTGACTTGACTTGAATATACTCTTTAGTTAGCATTAATAATTATTAAAAATGATATATGGAATTAATTAAAATATTGTGATTGTATTTTTAAAAATAATGTTACATTAATTTATAAAAGTTTGTTAAATATTTTGAAATATAATATTACATATATTTAGCTTTTGGATTTCTTTAACATTAAAATATATTTAACTTATATTGTTTAACTATTTTACATAATTTAATGTAACATTATTTCATATAGGGTTTTAAGTTCTTACCTCTATTATTTTCTATGGGAGGGTTCTGCAGTACTAGTGGTTGGCCATGTGTGATGCTGGACTTAATCTGGCTCTGAACTGGATTTATTAGTGTTTTGTGTTTCTTTTGGACTCAGTACTTTAGAAGTGCAGTTTGTGTATAGTCATGTGCTTATTACTTTGTGGGAGGGTGTATGTTCCTCCCTAAACCCCTTCCGAACACTCTGTAAACCCCTCCTAACTCCTCCCTAAAACCCTCCCATTCAGGAGCAAGTATGCATATTTTTGCAGACAATCACTCTGGTCCTTTCCATTTTTACTACTAAGTAGTCAAGTTACATGTGTGAGGATCACCCAACAAAAAAGACATGAGAGATGGAAATTTACACATGTACGGTTGAGAATATCTTGTTGTAGTACTTTTAAGAGTACTACAAAGTATAGTTTGTGACCAGGCCCTTTTCTGGGGTATCTGAACATTTGGTTCCTCCTAAATACACTTTAGGCCCATTAGGTCAGGTTGTAATCCAAAGTGAGGATGGGTGATGTGTGGTATGCAATCACTACCACTGACCCAGGTCACATTGCCCAAGGCTGTGTAGAAGCACGCATATAAAAAGTGGTAGTGGCCACTTGTGCTAATTTCCAATCCAGATTAATTGTGTGGCGTGTTGTCATTCTGCTCTGCTGCATGTTGATGCACGTTTTGACACTCAGGCCGCACGCCACCTGCAACAATTCTATTCTTGTCAGACTAGTGATTCAGATTTATAGTGAAAATAAAGCAAGGCATTACCCAAGTATTCATTCCACCAAGGACATCTGTGTGTAAAATTACCCTGAATGAATTGTCCATTATGTATTACATTAAGATAGCCGCAAGTCGGCATTTTCTTTCAATCATCATTCTTTTCACTGCCTCTAAAACAATGAAAGCAGGCTAATGTCTCATAGCTTCCATAATACAGGACCGGCACTAAGAAATTCCCATAAAAAATATTTTGATTATATCTAATGATGAAATGTAAAATTTGTACATCTATATTTACATTCAAATGTGTGTGTTTGTACTTTGGGGGGCTTGATTGCATGAACTGAAAGTTCACGCAACTCAACCAGTCAGGTTACAGCAATGAGATACGTGAACATGAGAGAGCAGAATAGAGCCATATTTACAAAGAAATGGTGCAGTTTTGCTCTCTCCTAGTGCTAGTGTACTAACACAAATGTAAGAACCCTTATGTCATGTAACAAGGGATAACTTCCTGTACAAAAGCTATCCTTTGGGGGGTTCATCTTCTTTGTATGTGTACCGCAGATTGTAGTACACATGCAAAGAGGAAGTAACGAGGAGAAATAAAGATAATTCTCCTTGTTATGCCATCCTTGGGTAGATACACCATACTGGTGCAAACCCAAGTTTGCAAGTCGTCAGCAAATTTGGGTTTGCGTCAAAATACATGAGTGGATACACAAAAACGCCCATGCTCCACCCATGTAATGCCTACCTGCCCCAAGGTAACACAAGGTTGCACTATGCACTGTGTTGCCTTACTTTAAAAAAAAAAAAAATGCCATGCTAATCGTGCTTTGCATGGCTTAGAAAATACCAAAAGAGATTTTGCATCTTCTCCTTCAAAAATGTGATGCAACTACGAAGCAAAAGTTTAGTAAATCTGGGTCTGTATATGCAAAGCCCTGCCACCATCACCACTAGCCAGATTTGGCCTCTTCAGATGCCACTAGAGTCTGCCAACATGAACACCAGAAAACATAACTCTACAAACTGTGACCCTCATATCATGAGAACTGTTGGACTTTGCCCTTTCTGCTGAGTCATCCTGAAACTTTTTGCCTTCAACCTCCTGGTTTCCGAACCCATTTTTGTTGGCCTTTAGGACTCTGCACACTTACCACTGCTAAGGAGTGCTAAAGTGCTTGTGCTTTTCCCTTTAAACATGATAGAACTGGCTTATATCTAATTGCCAAATTTAGTTTACTTGTAAGTCCCTAGTACAGTGACACTACCAGTCCCCAGGGCCTGTGAACTAAATGCTACTGGTGGGCCTGCAGCACTGATTGTGCCACTCAATTAAGTAGCATTTTAAACATGTCTCAGGTCTGCCACATAATCCTTTTGCCAGGCCCAAACCTTACTTTTAAATACATGTAAGTCACCCTTAGGCTAGGCCTTGGGCAGTCCAGAGGTCAGGGTGCACTGTATTTAAAGCATGGGACATGCACTTTTTAGTTTCACAGGTCCTGGTAGTGACAAACTCTCAAATTCATTTTTCACTACTCCAGGGCCCACCTCTCCCATAGTATAACACTAGAGTTGGATAATCATATTTAATAAGCTGTAATTTACAAATGGGAAAACATAACCAGTTCATGTTTGGTGTCTTTGGAATTGTAATGAAAAACTCTTAACTTAAAGTGAAGTCAGATTTAAAATTACAAATTTGAAAATTATACCTTTAGAAAGTTGCCATTTTCCTGCCTAAGCCATTTGGGAGCATATTTATAGGGATTTACTGCAGAGCAGCACAGCAAGTCACCTTACTGCACTGCCTGCAGCAAAGTGAAAGGGCAGGTTTGCACCCTATCTACAGCATACAGCATGTTCTTTCCCCCATTGCTGGCACACAATGGGCTGCCTAGTGCCAATGCAGACACCCTTGCACTACAGCGCAAGGGTGCGTGTGTTTCATGCAAGATTGTTTTTTGCCAGAAGAGACACCTTCCCGCACAGAAACCCTGGGAGGTGTTTTCCTTTTTCCATGTGTGCTGCAGAATGTAGCACACATGGAAAGAAGAAAAAGCGAGGAGAAATAAAGATATTTCTACGATGTTGCGCCTCCCCTGGGAAGGTGTGAGGTTTTGGCACCCCCCCAGGTTAACATGTTCTTGTAAATCTGGGGATGCGTCAAAATCCATGGGTGTTGCTTGGGAACACTCACTGCAATGCCCATGGAGAGTCTCCAGGGGTGGCTCCTCCATAAGGGCTCCCCACCCCCAGCCAGCAGCAGAAGCTGCAAAACCTTCCAATAATCATAGATTATTATCCCCTCATTGTGAAAGGTGCGGGGCATCTGGGATGAGGAGCAGTGAGGGGGAGTGCTCAGCACTCCCCCTCACTGCGCATGTATGTTTTGCCGGCCGTCTCGAGCCGGCCAAACACACATGCACGGTAGGCTCTCTCCAGCCCGGCAACATAGTTGCCGGGCTGGAGACAGCCTGCACATGCTCCAAGTCTGCCTGGGAGCGCCCAGCCGGGGCGATCCCAGCCAATCCTGACGATGCTTTGAGCAGCGTCAGGATTGGCCGCAGGGCAGGCTGGTACCCTGTGCCTATGTGCAGCCAGCAGGGAAGAGTAGAGCGGCACGGGACTGCATGGAAAAGGTAAGTGTTTATTTTTTATTTTTATTTAATTTTATCAAATTTTAGAGTCCCCCCCATGCACCGCCCGTGCCCAGCTCCTTTTGAGTGAAGTGAGCCGTGACTGAGAGTCTCCCTAACACACAGTAAGACAATGCAATGATTTGCGCTGCCTTACTCTATATCTATGAGGCCATTCAAAGCCATGAAAGTAGCTTTGCATGGCCTCATAGATATCATGTGGCGGTTTGCGCTGCTGTTGAGTCACAAAAAGTGATGCAACAGCAGTGCAAGGGGCTCATAAATATGCCCCTTGGTGTCTGCAGCCTGTCTTTGGGTCACATGACAGGATGCTAAGGACTGAAGAGGGAATTAGACGTAGGCAGGGAAAATGTGCCAGCCAGATGCTGCATCACACAGTACAACCCTCTTCAGAAGGGAAGGAGGGTGAGAGGACAAGGGTATTGCCCAAACCCCAATGATTTGTTTACAGCACAATTTTCAAAATATAATGGCAGTAAAGCCCATGATTTACAAGCAGATAGGAAGAGTAAATCATTTCATATTCTTCAAAGTCTTTAGAGTCGGGCATAGTGCCTGGAATCTGGACACAGTCATACCCGTAAGCATCTGCCTTTTATCTGCATTGCTCATACATCCCACTTGCCACTGCATTGCAATCACCTATAGCAGGATGGCTCCTACACCCACCAGCTCTGCACCTAAACTCATCAGATCTACACCTGCGTGCACTGACTTTGACCCAGCCCCCACCAACACTGTCCCTAAACATACCAAGGGTCACATTTTGTAAACAGTGCAATGTCCCTTTTTGCACTGTGACCCTTAGGTGTGCTGGGTGCAATCAAGGACAGTGCGCCAGATTACAGATAATGTGCTGTACTAGGGTAGCTGCAAGTTTGCAGCTACCCTGGAGGCAGTGCATTAGTGAAAAGCAGAGAGGCTCTTTTAAACAGCTGTTCCATCTTTCAAAGTGCGGGCGGACCTGGTCTGCTTTACAAAGGGGGGGTCATGGATTCCCCCTCCAGGTGGGCGCAGTGAGTGCCTGCCTGCAGGGAGATGTTTGGCTAGAGGGTCCATGGGCCCAACCTGTGTCCTTTCAGAGGGTGCCCTCGAGGACTGCATTGACTCTCCATCAATCCAAATCCCTGACATTCATCCTTTGCATCCTCTTTCCTGCATATTTTAGTCTTGTTCTAATATATAATATTCACACTTCAATCTGACCATGGCATTTTAGCTCCTGGAATACCATAAGCGAGGAGAAGCCACAGATGAACACAGCCATCATAAAGTCTCTGTGTCAAACCAGTTTTCTTTGTGTCATCTCTGTTTAATCACAGTGGCAGGAATTTATGATCCTTCCAAAGTCCTCTGCCAAGAGATGATACTGCTAAGAACCTAACTCTGCTGAATCATGGCACCTAACAAAAGTAGTTACTGTCTTTCCACTAGTTTTCTAATGAGGTTAGAGCTGTAACAGTAACCTAATGCCTTCACTTTTCTTCCTGTCATCACCCACCTGCCTTTACTAGTCAGAGACGACATCTTAAGCTGACAATTCATCAGGTAATCGTGATGTTGCCTATAGTGGAGACAAGTGTTGCACCAGCTATATTACCTCTTTGAGAGGTGATACTCATAGCTACATATACCCAGGGGTGTACCTTAAGGGGGTTGGGTACAAGTGCTTTCAGTCAGGTATAGTGAGGTGTCTGTCAGAATTTAGCAGGGATTTTTACATGCCCATACTAACAAAAACATGCACACACACTCGTCTCCATTTTGAAGGCCTTAAATGTTTAGTTTAAAACATATTGTTTTAAGCAGTGGTGGCTCCTCCATATGGGCGGTGGAGCGTCAACCCCCCTCCCCCGCCAGCAGCAGCAGCTGCAAAACATTTTAAACAAAACGATAATAAAATATGTTTATTATCATTTTGTTTAAAAGGAGGTGGGGCCATGGAGGTGGCGTGCACTGGGAGGAGAGTCTCGGGCCGGCAAAACACACATGCGCTGTAGGCTGTCTCCAGCCTGGCAACTGTGTTGGGCGCTCCCTGCTTTGGGCAGCGTCAGGATTGGCTGTAGAGCAGGATGGGAGCCTGTGCCTGCATCCAGCCAGCAAGGAAGAGGAGCGAGGCACGGGACTGCGCGGAACAGTTAAGTGTGTTTTTTTAATTTAATTTAATTTAATTACATTTTAGCGCCCCCTGCACCTCCTCCCCGCCCCTCCCCTTCCACAGCCTGCGAGTCACTACTGGTTTTACGTTTCCCTAACAATGCCCATTCCTCTCTCTTTTTCCTTCACCTTATGCCCTCTTCATGTCTTGCTTCTCATATAATGTATTTTAATATGATACCCCAGTGTAATTGTTAAGAGATCTGAAGCTCACACTCTCCCAGCTTACTGACCAAGCTATGCCCCTGCACAAACCCCAACTTTTCTTGGCTCTTCTCTCTTTTTTTGACACCTATTGGGGGAGCAAATGGGGTTGCCCCATTCACATTATCTATTATGCTTGCCTCTTCCATCTTTCTTGAATATGGACCTCAAGAAAAAGGCCCAGGGACACATGCTGCACTGCGTCATGTATTTGTATTCACACATGTATTGTGAAGATCTCAGATTCATATGAATAGGGACCGAAATTCATCAGGAATATTGCCTAGGTCACTCATACACAAGGTGAGCGCAAACTTATTCAGATGCTAAAACATTGTTTTGTTGAAAATCAGAAGGCTATATGTCCCAGCTCAAATCACACATATATTTGCCTAGACAGTGTTTCCCTATGGTAAATATCCATTTCAAAGATACCCGGAAGTGAGATTGATCACTTACAAATAAATATATTTTGCTGAACTGTTGTTTAACCACTTTGGGCCAGTGAAGCTGTTCCACAGCATCACATTAATAAACACACAAGTGTTAACTAATGCAGAAAAACCTACACACTGCAACATGCCTTGCAATCAGGGTATGTTTTGGCACATTTTTAGTCCTTCCTTGCCAACAATAGGATTACCTTGTCTGTGCCTCAACCTGTGCCACGACGAGAATATGACACTGCCCTGCTCTGCCCACTCAAGATTCCTATAAACCAGGCATTGATAGAGTTGACCTCTCCTTACCTTTATGGGTCGTGCTTCAGCTTCAAGCTTTGTGGCGTCTCTTGTAGCCAGTGGTTAATTTGTAAAAGAATAAGGCCCTCATTACGATTTCGGCAGTCTTGCAAGAAGACCGTCGAAGCTGCGGGCGCCACAATACCGCCAGTGCTGGCAGTATTGTTGGCTCCCTATTTTGACATTTACACTGGGCCAGAGGACGGAAACAGTGTTTCCGTCCGCTGGCTCAGCGGAAAAGTCACATCAACATTGCAGCCGGCTGATAATGGAGCCAATGGTTAATGGCCAGTTAACTTAGAGCAATCCCAATCCATTAGGCCTCCATCGTAATGTGCCTCTTCTTGGCAGGCGTTTCGATTTCATGGGTAAACAGGCTAGTGAGAAATTATGACTCACCTGCAATATCTACCACGCTCAAGCGAAGAAAGCGCCTGAAGGTTCTGAGCAACTTTTTCATAGCAATTTCTTTAGAGGATGAGCAATTCAATACTGCAAATGCCTTCCGACCCAGAACATTTTTGTGGCTTTGCCCCATCTTCCATTTGGTGTTCTTTCACTCCTTTCCACTGTGTATCTAATCTAACAGCCACGCAGGTGTCTGCGGCGATAAACAGTGTGAGTGTTGGAAAGCTTCCTTTTGTTCCAGAGGATAAAAAAATCAACCACCATGTATAGCTCTTGAACATATCCTGCACACTGTGGTTTAGGGCTGAATTTGCCTCACAAGAGGCATTTCTGTCCTTTTGCAATTCATATCCCTTCATATAGTAGGTAACTGCATAAGTACCCACACTCTAACCTAGTCCTCTGTGCACTTATTTTCCCCTTTCTATGCTCAGTTCTTTTCCATTTCCTACAGTGACTGCCCGAATCCTGGCCGCTCTGTCATAGGTTCCTATCAAAAAGACAGACCCTAAAAAAGTGGCGATTCCATATGTTTTCCTGAGGCACAATAGATGGGCATAAGCCAGGCTCCCTCAGATCAGTTTACAGAATCTGGCCATTCTGCACCCCACCAGAGAGTGATCGGTGCACAGATCTCTCATGAGCGTCTCATGGTAGTCCATGCAGTTGAATTGAAATTGCAGATTTAAGAGCCCCTAGCACCTCCTTGCATCATATTAGCATCATTTTGTTATGCTAATGTGGCCCAACGAGACCAAAATCGCCACAAATTTACAAACTGGCGCAATGCATGCATTACACCACTTTGTAACCCTTTGTGCTACATTATGCCTGTGCCAGACATAGGGGGTCATTCTGACCTCGGCGGTAAAAGGCCCTTACCGCCGGTCAGAAGTCCGCCATTCTACCGCAGCAGCCGCAGTAAACCGCCACGGTCATTCTGACCACCAACTGTGAAACCGCCAAAAATCCGACATCCAAGGAAGGCCGCCACATCAGCGGGCCGCGGAAAACTGGAGATGACCAAACCTCCACCGTCACGCCAACACAAACACGCCCATGCCTTTCTGACCCACGAATCCACGCGGCGGTCTTTCAACCGCGGTATTCCATTGGCGGTACACACCGCCGCGGTCAAAATACACACACAGCTCCAAAACACTGCCACATTGGACATTTTGAAATACGCACACCTGAGACACATACAAACAACACACCCACACATCCAATCAACTATAAAAAACACACCCACATCACCCACAAACCCCCACTAGTTGGAAATCGGAGCGAAGGCGAGAGCAAGAGAGATAGAGATAGAGAGAGCGAGCACAGCAATAGAAAACCCCAACACACACAGGAACCCAACTTCATCACCCACACCACATCTACGCACACATCACCACATATCACCACGCACATCACCACAAACACCACCCCACACCTCATCCACACCACCCCATGGCACCCCAAAGACACCCAAGGTTTTCGGACCAAGAACTCCGGGTCATGGTAGAGGAAATCATGAGGGTTGAGCCCCAGCTCTTCGGCACACAGGTGCAGCACACCACCATAGCAAAGAAGGCTGAGTTATGGCAAAGGATCGTAGACAGGGTAAACGCTGTGGGACAGCATCCCAGAAATCGGGAAGATATCAGAAAGCGATGGAACGACCTACGGGGGAAGATGCGCTCGATGATCTCCAGGCACAACATCGCTGTGCAGAAGACTGGCGGCGGACCCCCACCCACTCCACCCCAATTCACAGCATGGGAGCAAGAGGTGGTAAACATCCTGCATCCTGATGGCCTCGCTGGAGTAGGCGGAGGAATGGACTCTGGTAAGTAGAATCTCAACTACTTCACCCCCCCCCAACCACCAGCATGCCAACCCCCCCTCCACCCCCAATCTCACCCCCCAGCACATAACCTCCCTTCCAATGTCTCACCAGCACAACCCACCCTAAACAACACCAACCTCTGAATGCCAACACAAACCATAGACAGCCACCACCAAAGCATGACCATTGCACATACCCATACACCCCCCCCCAAACCCTCACAACACCTCCCACAAGGGAATGCCAGCACTGAGGGCCAAGGGCACACAAAATGCACGCCATGGCACACACAGAAACAATAACCATACTCCTTTACCCCTGCAGGGCCCGAACGCCAACACACCGCCACGGAGGGTCCAGATTTGTCCATCCCACCCCCAGAACAGGCACCCAGCGAGGACAGCAGCTCTGTCGACCTAGAACCTGACGACCAGCCCGGACCATCGGGGACCTCTGGACAGTCGGTTCCCCACACACAGACACAGGCCACAGCAGACCTAAACCCCTCTGGGAACACCAGCACAGCTCCCACCCAGCGGGCCCATGCCTCTGTCTCGCGGACGCGTCAATCAGCGGTGTGTCCGCCACTACAGGGCACCCAGGCTGACCCAACACCCCAACAACAACAGGGACCTGGGGGCAGTGGTAGTGGGCACACCGTCCAGGGGACAGAGGCCCGGGGAAACAGGGCGACTGGGAGGGCTGCTGTGCGACAGGGGGGGGAGGACAGGCCCAGGGAACCGACTCTCCAAGAGGCCCTCACCACCATCATGGGAGCGTACCATCACTCCCAGGAGACGATGGCGACGGTACTGGCCAGGTTCACCGAGATCCAGGCACAGCAGGAGGAACGGTACATGAGGTTCAGCAATGAACTCCAGGACATCGCTACCACTATGGGGACCATAGTCCAGGCCCTCAACCGGATAGAAACCACATTGCGGGACCATGTGGCACCGCAAAGGGCCCCTGTCACTAGCCAGGAACAGCCTACCACCTCCGCCGGCGCTAGTGGTCAGGAGGCCCCCACAGAACGATGGGCCACAAGAACCCCACCTCGTGCTGAAGAACAACCACCCCGCAAGAGGAACCTGAGATCTCAAAGGAAGACAGAGTAGGATGCCAAGACCCCACCAGCCTAATATCCCCCCGGATGTCATTCCACTGTCCCACAGTGTCACCCTGTCCAACCTTGAACTGCCCCTGCTCCATCCTTCCACAGCCCGATGAACAATGCACCTGTGCGACCGAGAACTGGACTCTGCCATGGACATAACTCCACCCCCACCCATCACCGTTTAAATATCATGTACCACAATATAGCATTAAAAATAAATCACTCATTGCACAGAAATCATTCTGGAGTCAGCCTGTATTATTTACAAATGTATAACACATTACTTATCAATAATGTTCTGTTATTTATGTGTGGACAACATACCGATGTCAATAAGCATTAGTCCATGGGCTAACCAAGCAGAAGTCACGCAGTGGGTCATACAGCACTGAAAAGGGAAGGGAAAAGTAAACTTCAGTTTAAAAGAACTGGGGGGAAATACACAAAGTAAAGATGCAGGGGGCATTCAGTAAATGTTAAATCGCGTGGGTGATTCCTACCTGTGTGCTACTGAAAATACTGTTGGATAACTCTGTCCCTGTTGTCTGGGTCGTCCTCTTCGTCTTCCTCCTCTTCACTCTCCGCAGGCTCCACAGCTGCTTCAACACCACCATCTGGACCATCCTCCTGCAGGAAGGGCACCTGACGTCGCAATGCCAGATTGTGAAGCATACAGCAGGCCACGATGATCTGGCACACCTTCTTTGGTGAGTACATCAGGGATCCCCCTGTCATATGCAGGCACCTAAACCTGGCCTTCAGGAGGCCAAAGGTTCTTTCAATGATCCTCCTAGTTCGCCCATGGGCCTCATTGTACCGTTCCTCTGCCCTGGTCCGGGGATTCCTCACTGGGGTCAATAGCCAAGGCAGGTTGGGGTAACCAGAGTCACCAATTAGCCACACACGTTGTCTCTGTAGCTGTTCCATCACATAAGGGATGCTGCTATTTCGCATCACATACGTGTCATGCACTGACCCAGGGAACTTGGCATTCACATGGGAGATGTACTGGTCAGCCAAACAGACCACCTGGACGTTCATCGAATGGTAACTTTTCCTGTTTCTGTACACCTGCTCATCGTCTTTTGGGGGTACTAAAGCCACATGGGTCCCATCAATGGCACCAATTATGTTGGGGATATGTCCAAGGGCATAAAAATCACCCTTCACAGTGGCCAAATCAACCTCCTCAGGGAATACAATGTAGCGCCGCATGTGTTTCGTCAGGGCAGACAACACTCTAGACAAGATTTTTGAAAACATAGGCTGAGACATTCCAGATGACATGGCCACTGTTGTCTGGAATGAGCCACTTGCCAAAAAATGGAGGACTGACAGAACCTGTACTAGAGGGGGAATTCCTGTGGGTTGGCGGATGGGGGACATCAGGTCTGGCTCCAGCTGGGCACACAGTTCATGTATAGTGGCTCGGTCAAGTCGGTATCGTAGTATGATGTGGCGTTCTTCCATTGTCGACAGGTCCACCAGCGGTCGGTACACGCGAGGATTCATCCTTCTCCTCGCAAGTCCCAGCGGACGGTGCCTAGGAAGGACAACATGGCGCACAGAGTCAAGCAAATCACAGGTACGTTCACCACTGCATGCATAGCACACGATTATCTATGTATTGAAAGGCGTGTATGTGTGGCAATGCAAGGCCTAGGCCTGTGTGACGCAGTACAAATAATGCCATGTGGGCCCTTGAAATGGCGGCTGCCTGACCTGTGAAGTGGGACAATGGGATGTGAGGTCAATGCGCTGGCGTGGCACACCGTGGCGGTAGGCGGTCGAAGACCGCTATACGAAGCCGCATTGGCTAACATTGAGGCCTATGGGTTTCAGGAGCCAATGACGAGGTGCGCCGGTGGTCGCGGTACGCACCGCCGCGGTACGCACCGCCGCGGGCATGACCGCCATTTTCTATCTGCTTAATCACTCGAGACCTGATCATCCACAGGAGAGGACCTATACTGCAAGTGCTGCTGTGAGCTCGGTCTGGAAGTGATAATGGCTGCTGCGACTGGGGAAAGGGCCCCTGCCTTCACGTCTGAGGAGTTGGACAAACTTGTGGATAGGGTCCTCCCCCAGTATGCGTTACTCTACGGTCCTCCAGACCAACAGGTAAGTACACTGGGTGCAAATTGAATGGGCTATGCCTGTATGGAGTGGTGTGGATGCTAAGTTGGTGGGGTGGGGGGCGAATGAGGAGTGCAACGCACGACAGATGAGAGCATGTGCCATATGGCAAGGTTGGGGAGGGGGGCCAATCGCATCTAACATGCAGAGAAATTATGATTCTTCCTTCCCACCCTGTACATGTCAAATAGGTCAGCGCCCATCAGAAAGTGGACATTTGGCGTGCCATCGCCAAGGAAGTCCGGGCCCTGGGGGTCCACGTCAGACGGGGCACCCACTGCCGCAAGAGGTGGGAGGACATCCGCCGCGGGACCAGGAAGACCGCCGAGTCACTGCTGGGGATGGCCTCCCAACCTAGGAGGGGTGCCAGTCGTACCCTGACCCCCCTGATGTCCCGGATCCTGGCGGTGGCCTACCCTGATTTGGATGGGCGCTTGAGGACATCACAGCAGACACAAGGGGGTGAGTATCAGCACATTCTGCTATCTCTCTGCGCAGTGAAGGCGTCTGGGTGGGGGAGGAGGGTTGGGGGTGACATTAGGCCAGGGCGCTTTCTGTAGTGTAGTCCTCTCCTTTAGGCATGGCCCTGTGCTCCCGGCCCCCACCTCTGTAGGGTGACAAGTACAGCTATCGATGGTCCAGCATCACACATGTGCGCCTTTGTCGTCTCTAGACCTGTTGTCCTAGTCAGAAGTACTGAGTAGTGTACCCCGAATGCGCGGCTTAGTGCATGAGGCTCCTGTGTCTGTCCTCTCCGCCAACGGTGTTGACATTGCATGCACTCAACCTGGTCTTCGTTTTTCTCCCCCCACCCTTCTTCTTCGTCTTCTTGTGCATCTGTGCATTAGCATCATCAGGCGGAGGAGAATTGGCATCGGAGCACGAGGGAGCTGCAAGTCACAAGGCCCCGGTGGGACCAGGAACAGACACCGAGGGCACCAGTGATCCGGAGGGCGAGGGGAGCACCACAACGGGGACCGGTGGTGACACCAGCGACACGTCCTCGGATGGGAGCTCCCTAGCGGTGGCGGCAACATCCGGGCCCCCCGCCTCTCCAGGTACAGCCGCCACCCAGCGCGCCAGCCCCGCCCTCCCAGCAGCCCCTCAGCCTACGCTCCGTGCCCACTCGCCCAGGAAGGCGGGCGTCTCCTTCGCCCCAGGCACCTCAGCCCCTGCCCCTGTTACCCCTGCTGCCCTCAGTGAGGAGGTCATTGACCTCCTCAGGACACTCATTGTTGGGCAGACTACCCTTTTGAATGCCATCCAGGGGGTAGAAAGGGAGGTGCATCGGAGCAATGCCTACCTGGAGGGCATTCATTCGGGTCAGGCTGCCCATCAACGATCGTTCAATGCTCTGGCCTCAGCATTGACGGCAGCCATTGTCCCTGTTTCCAGCCTCCCTCTTCTGACTGCCTCCAGCCTGTCTCTGTCTCCTGTTCCTCAGCCTATCCCATCCACACCATCAGACCAGCCTGCACACACCTCAACACCCAAGGGCAGCTCATCCAGACACATGCACCACAGAACCCACAAGCATTCACGCAAGCAACACCCAGATGCAGACATTCCAACAGTCACTACCACCTCTGTGTCCCCCTCCTCCTCGTCTCCCTCCTCCCTCCCTGTGACGTCTACACTCACACCTGCATGCACACCACCATCAGCCAGTGCTTACATCACCAGCACACCCTCCAGTCCAGTCCGCACACGTGCAGTCACCACCCCCACTACCATTTACACGTCCCCTGTGTCCTCTCCCACTGTGTCTGTCACCCCCTCTTCCAAGACACACAAACGCAGGCAGACACCCACCCAACAGCCATCCACCTCACGACAGCCTCCAGCACAAGCACCTGCACCCAAAGACAGCACACCTGACTCTCCTACAACCACATCCTCTTCCTCCACTTCCATCACCACTTCTCCTACCTTTTACCTTGGTCCTAAGAAAGTTTTCCTTGCTAATCTTGACCTCTTTCCCTCCACTGACCCACCCCCTCCATCTGCAAAGAGTCCCAAGAGCACCTCAGCCACCACCAGCCCAGCTTCGAGTGTCACTGTGGTGCATGGGTTCTGAAGCCCACCCTTTGCCAGCAGTGACACTTCAATCAGCAGCAAGGGGACAGCCAGCCCCCCACCAGGCAAGAAGACCAGGAAGCTAAAGGGCCGCCGTGAGAGGACTGACACGGCTGCCCCCAAGGAGCAAAGTTCGCCCACTTCACCAGCCACAACATCTAGGGGAGGCAAGGGCCCGAGAGCCCCATCTAAGGAGCGAAAGGGCAGCAGGGCGGAAAAGTCAGCCAGCAGGAGCGCGGAGCAGGAGGGGCCCACAAGCCCCATCCCGGGTGTTAGGAAGGACACCAAAGGGCCCAGGACTCCGTCACCGAAGGGTCCAGCAACAGCACGGTCAGAGGGCGACTGAGCAGGGAGTCCAGGCCAGGTCTGGCTCCCTTGACCTACTGGACGAGCACCGCTGAACAGGGCCCCGCCGTCTCAAGCACCGCTGAACAGGGCCCCGCCGTGCAGAAGAGCACCGCTGAACAGGGCCCCGCCGTGCAGAAGAGCACCGCTGAACAGGGCCCCGCCGTGCAGAAGAGCACCGCTGAACAGGGCCCCGCCGTGCAGAAGAGCACCGCTGAACAGGGCCCCGCCGTGCAGAAGAGCACCGCTGAACAGGGCCCCGCCGTCTCAAGCACCGCTGAACAGGGCCCCGCCGTCTCAAGCACCGCTGAACAGGGCCCCGCCGTCTCAAGCACCGCTCCGCTGGGCCCCGCCGTCTCAAGCACCGCACCGCTCCGCTGGGCCCTTCCTGTCAAGCACCGCTCCGCTGGGCCCCGCCGTCTCAAGCACCACTCCGCTGGGCCCCTTCCTGTCAAGCACCGCTCCGCTGGGCCCCGCCGTCTCAAGCACCGCTCCGCTGGGCCCTTCCTGTCAAGCACCGCTCCGCTGGGCCCTTCCTGTCAAGCACCGCTCCGCTGGGCCCTTCCTGTCAAGCACCGCTCCGCTGGGCCCCGCCGTCTCAAGCACCGCTCCGCTGGGCCCCGCCGTCTCAAGCACCGCTCCGCTGGGCCCTTCCTGTCAAGCACCACTCCGCTGGGCCCTTCCTGTCAAGCACCGCTCCGCTGGGCCCCGCCATCTCAAGCACCGCTCCGCTGGGCCCTTCCTGTCAAGCACCACTCCGCTGGGCCCCGCCGTCTCAAGCACCGCTCCGCTGGCCCCTTCCTGTCAAGCACCGCTCCGCTGGGCCCCTTCCTGTCAAGAACCGCTCCGCTGGGCCCCGCCGTCTCAAGCACCGCTCCGCTGGGCCCTTCCTGTCAAGCACCGCTCCACTGGGCCCTTCCTGTCAAGCACCGCTCCGCTGGGCCCCGCCGTCTCAAGCACCGCTCCGCTGGCCCCTTCCTGTCAAGCACCGCTCCGCTGGCCCCTTCCTGTCAAGCACCGCTCCGCTGGGCCCCTTCCTGTCAAGCACCGCTCCGCTGGGCCCCGCCGTCTCAAGCACCGCTCCGCTGGGCCCCGCCGTCTCAAGCACCGCTCCGCTGGGCCCCGCCGTCTCAAGCACCGCTCCGCTGGGCCCTTCCTGTCAAGCACCGCTCCGCTGGGCCCTTCCTGTCAAGCACCGCTCCGCTGGGCCCCGCCGTCTCAAGCACCGCTCCGCTGGACCCTTCCTGTCAAGCACCGCTCCGCTGGGCCCCGCCGTCTCAAGCACCGCTCCGCTGGCCCCTTCCTGTCAAGCACCGCTCCGCTGGGCCCCTTCCTGTCAAGCACCGCTCCGCTGGGCCCCGCCGTCTCAAGCACCGCTCCGCTGGCCCCTTCCTGTCAAGCACAGCTCCGCTGGGCCCCGCCGTCTCAAGCACCGCTCCGCTGGGCCCTTCCTGTCAAGCACCGCTCCGCTGGGCCCCTTCCTGTCAAGCACCGCTCCGCTGGGCCCCTTCCTGTCAAGCACCGCTCCGCTGGGCCCCTTCCTGTCAAGCACCGCTCCGCTGGGCCCCGCCGTCTCAAGCACCACTGGCACAATGACAGTGCCGGATCTGTCTCGAGCTACTGTTCACGGTTCACTGTGCCCACCATGCCTCCTCCTTGACCGGCGGAGACTGTTATCCACCTGATGGACTGTGGCTTTGCACTCCCCAGGATGGCCGAGTGGGCAAGCCGCCCACTGTAGAGACTTGAGAGACTGTGGCTTTGCACTCCCCAGGATGGCCGGGTGGCCAAGCCACCCACTGTAGAGACTTGAAAGACTGTGGCTTTGCACTCCCCAGGATGGCCGGGTGGCCAAGCCACCCACTGTAGAGACTTGAAAGACTGTGGCTTTGCACTCCCCAGGATGGCACAGTGGGCATGGTGGCCCCTTCGTGGATCTGGCGTCGTGGGATCATGTGGCTGTGGTGCCCCTCCTCTTCCCTTCCCCCTGAGGTGCCTGTGGTTTTTTCATCAGATGCCCCTGCAGTGTTCTCTCCAAAGGACTCAGGTCTCCTGTGTGGGCTTTGCCCTTGTGTTGCTACACTTTGGCCCACGGACACTTGGAATCTCGTTAGATGTGCAGGACTTATTGCCTCGGTTTATCGTATACACTGGATATTGAATTGGTATATTTGATTTGTTATTGCTATTTGACGGTGACTTATCAGTGGTTTTTATTTCCCATAAATTTCGAGTCACAATTTAATTATGTCCTTGTTTTTTTTACGGGGGTTTGGGTGGTTTCACTGTGACTTGTTGCTCTGCATTGGTGTGCACATGGTTTGGGGGGGGGGGGGTGTATCGCGTATGTGTGTGCACGTAACCTTTCGTCCTCCTCCCTCCCCTGTGTCGTAGGTGCAGTACTCACCGTTGTCGTCTGCGCCGGCGTTCGTACTCGTGGTAGATGAGCAGGTAGACGAGAGCAGGTAGGATGTTTAATTCGGGTTCCATGCTGTCCTCCTTCCTCGTGGAGTGCGTAAAGGTGCGCGTTTTCCCGTTCGTAGTCTGTTTCCGCCATGTTTTTATCGGCGGTGCTCCCGCCCCGGAAAAGGTGGCGGATTGGCCGGTCATGATAGTATGGGCGGTACATTGTCTGCCGCCTGTCTGTTGGCGGTGACCGCCGTGCTGTTTGTCGGTCCCGCCGTGGCGGTCGGAGTGTTAATGTGGCGGGCTGTGTTGGCGGTTCCCGCCAGGGTCAGAATTCCATTTTTTGGACCGCCGGCCTGTTGGCGGTTTGGCCGCCGCTTTATCACCGACCGCCAGGGTTAGAATCACCCCCATAATGTATGCAAAGGGGGCACTCCCCCATTAGGGGCGGCTAAAATAATGTTGCAAAGAAATCGAAGAGATTTCTTTGCATCATTTTTTTTGTTGCACTTTTAGCGCCTGCTCAGAGCAGGCGTTAAAAAGAGGCACACCATTAAACATTACGAGCCTCAATGGAGTTTGCAGGATTAGAGTCAATATTTTTTACACTAATCCTGCAAAAGCTCCGAACTAAGGGCCAGATGTATCAAAGGCTTTCACCCATTCTGTGTCTATGGGAAAATGTGTTCCTACATATGGCACTAACTACCACCATGGTGCACCATATCGTAGGGGGGGCACAAGAAAAGTGGTGCTGCACTGTGTGCAGCACCACTTTTCTTAAATCAGACCCTAAGCATGTAACTATTTATGTTGAAACGCTCTACCAGACTCAATTTACTTAAGGAGGCTAGATAACTAGTTGCCGGAAATGCAGGGCCAAAGATAACCAATTGCATTTGTAGCAGTCACACTTCAGTATAATGAACCGATTGCTGCAGTCAGGTTTAACAGGGAGTTCCCACTGGGCAGAGGCACCCAACAAGGGTGCCCCCTTTCTTCACTATGGGCCAGATGTATCAAAGGTTTTTACTCATTCTGTGTCTATGGGAAAATGTGTTTGTACATATGGCCCTATATCTGTAGAGCCTGAAGCAGCTGGGTAGGGTGACGGATGAGAATAAAGGATTTGGAACGGATGTCAGACCCTCAGAGAAAAAGATCTTGCTGTCTGTAAGCGATATATTTTTGTACACAGCACAGCTCCGAATAACTATCCCTTAGGCCTTTCTGAATGTTCAGAGATTTGGTAAACACAGGGGGCATAAAATTTCCTGGAGAAAATTTATTCTATAAAAGAATTGTGTATAGGTATTAATAGGAACATTTCTACCAGTAATTAAAATTAGTGCAGAAGGTTTTCTTTACCTCGGGATACACCCAACACCTAAGGCCGAGATGTGTCTTACATGAAATATAAAATATATATTAGTGGTGTTCCAAGCAGATGTGCGCAGATCGACGTCTTTTCTGCTTATGTTTATGGGAAGGACAGCGGTTTTTAAGGTGGTTTTCCTACTGAAGCTACTCTATGTTATGCAGAACACTCCCTACCCGGTAACCGAAGGGATCTTTATTTGGATAAATACAGAAACGCAGACTGTGGGATCGAAGAATTCGAAAACACTGAGCAATGAAAACACTCACCAGATCTGTCTATGTAGGGTGTGGGGATAGAACTCCCAGATATCAGTGCCTACTGCTGGACCACACATATCCTGGCAATTAATGAATGGGTCTGTGCTCCAACAGACAATCCTTCAAAAAGATCAACCACAATTGGGGGGAGGGGAAATCAGGGGAGTTGTATATATATATATATATACATATATATATATATATATATATATATATATATATATATATATATATATATATATATATAATACCAAGAATTTTCACCGCACTCCACGAGGTACCAGTAATGTATACTTTTATTCAGTAACAACCACCAATGCGTTTCAACTCCCAAAATATGTTGATTATTACATTGCTCCACTAGTCACTTCTCTTAGTTCCTATATTAAGGATACGGGGGATTTATTGAGAGTGATAGATGGTATTCAATGGTAGGAAAGTTATAATTTAGTGACAGTGGATGCAGTATCCTTGTACACGTCAATCAGACATGAAGTAGGGCTAAATGCATTAAATTATTTTTTACGGCAAAGGAAGATTGAAGAAAAGAGACATTCGGAAATGCTTGTGGAGATGGTAAAATTGTGTCTAAATAATAACATCTTTATTTTTTATAAGAATGTATACAAACAAGTGCGAGGGACTGCCATGGTTTTTTCTCACTCTCCAAGTTATGCTAACTTAACCTTGGGTTGGTGGGAAAGAGAAATGGCATGGCAAGATAAGCATTCTGAACATCTGGACAAAGCAGTGCTATGGTTATGCTATATAGATGACTTGTTTTTGATTTGGAATGGCACTAAGGATGAATTTGATGTATATTTTAAAATCTTAAATGAAAATGACTGTTGTTTAAATTTTACTTATGACATCAATGATAAACAAATTGATTTTCTAGACATTAGAGTATATATAGAAAATGATCAGATAAATACAACGATGTTTAGGAAAGCAACATCCACTAATAGTGTCCTGCATGGGAGCAGTTTTCATCCAAAACCATTATTAAAAAGTATTCCTTTCAGAGAATTTTTAAGAACCAGACGGAACAGCTCCAATGATAAAGAAATGGAAAAACAATTTAGCAAGGTGCGAAAACAATTTATGCACCGTGGGTATCCAAGAGCAAATATTGACTTCAGTGAGAAAAGAGCTAAGAAGATACCTCGGCAGGACACTTTGATAGATAAAGGTGTGAGATGAGGAAGTGATAAGAAGGAAGTGTGTCCTCAGTTAATTCTTACTTATAGCAAGGAAAGTAAGGACATAGAAACAATATTTAAAAAATACAGGAAAATATTGAGAAATGATCAAGATCTGGCAAAGAGAATAGGTTTCAAACCACAAATATCATATAGAAAGTCACGCTCATTAAGAGACATATTGGTGAATAGCCATTACGCAGCACCGATAACAAAAAATTGGTTGAAGACTGAGGTAGTGGGCTTCTATAAATGTAAAAAATGTAAAGTGTGTCAGATTGCAGGGAATACAAAAACATATATGGACTATAGAGGAAAGGTTATACATATCTCACAGAGAATCACTTGTGATAGCCAATATGTGGTGTATATGCTTGAATGTGAATGTGGACTAAGATATATTGGGAGCACAATATGTCCGCTCAAGAAAAGAATCTTAGAGCACACTAGAGCTATTACAAATCAAGACATGAGCTATACAATCGCAAAACACTTTGCAAGATCACATACCAATGATTGGAGAAAACTAAGGTTTGTGGGAATAGCACAGATGAAAAAGAGAGGGGGTGATATAATTCAAAAGCTCCGACAAATGGAGAGTAAGTACATTATTCAGCTTCGTACGAAAATGCCATATGGGTTGAACATGGACGAGGAATTACATGTTCATTTATGATGTGGAATGTGACATATGATAAGGTAGACTGTAATGATAACAATGTTATTATGTAGGGGCTGACTTTGTAGTGATATTCATTATGTAGTGCTAAAGTCAAATAATGGAAGTTACTGTTTTGGAGAAAGGGTTTATTGTACTCATGGTGGAATAGATAAAATAAGAGAAATCTGAAAAATGACAATTAATGGAATGAAAAGAAAGTTTTTGAAAACTAATGAGTATATAAGTCAATGAGTAGCAGATTAAAATTGTATGACTTTAGTCTAAATATGGATGTAGAACTACCTATAAAGTAGCCCATGTTTAATCAAGTAAATAACAAATAAGTAATACATTGATATGTCTAGCAAAATTAGTGAAAAAACAATAGAAAATAAAGTAATGAGGAATTATGAGCTAGAAAGGATTGGAAGAATATTGAAAAACAGAAGAAATTAGAAATATGTGTTCTAAAAATGGGGTTTGGAATTTTAATTGTAATTATAATGTGTGCGAACTACGATATCCAGAATGAATTGTGCATGATGAAGGGGTATTGAGTATAAAAAGAAAAAGTAAAAAGGGACTCACTTACCGTGAACAAGACTCCTTAGGGAGTTGAAACTCGTTGGTGGTTGTTACTGAATAAAAGTATACATTACTGGTACCTCGTGGAGTGCGGTGAAAATTCTTGGTATTATACAAATTTCGAGATTGGTCTTCTCTGTCACTGGGCACCGGCAGTGGAGTGCGCCGCCCAGCAACTTTTCGACCACTTTGTTCTACAATATATATATATATATATATATATATATATATATATATATATATATATATAATGTATATATATATATATATATAGTGTGGGTGGACGAATAAAGCTACTAACCAGCACCCCAGCCCAGACAACTCTACAAGCCTGAGAAAAAGTGACAAGGTGTATTGGATGGAAGTACTGAATTACTAAGGAGACACCATTGTGAGAAGCAAAGATGTTGAAAAAAGTACATAAGCTAAGTCGGTTTTATGCATGGGACAACATTGAGCTATCTTGAGTAGGGGGTGTGATTGAGGGGGGTAAAATAAATTAATTTGACGAGCTAAAGAATGAATATAGTATGGCATAGAGCAAACTATTCAAATATGCTCAGTTTACGCATGCCCTCCAATCAGAGAAGGTGGCCTTGAATGAGATCCCTGAATGTGCTCTGCTGGAGGGCAGAATACTACTACTACGTGAGCTGGAGGTGGAGGGGTTTCTTTAAAAAAATAGAACCCTCAACAATAAGATGCTGCAGAAATGAAGGATGAAATGGGGGGCAGATAGAGGGCCCATGGAGGACATGTCCTAGAGAAGTTGTGTCCTAGAGAAGTTGTGATAAAAAAATGCTGTCTGATACAGCTAGAAATTTAAACAGTGCATACTTCAATAGGAACAAGCTACTTAAAATGAGAAGGTCTCATCACCCTTCTGCATGAAAGATGAAGGCAATATGGAGATGCAATGGAATGGAAACTAAGTGATAGTTACCCTAATCTTTGTATGGCATTCAAATTTAGGGCACAGTACTACGCACTTACGCAACTGTCAATGGCAGATCACTGGCACAGGGATATCTATCCATACTTCCACATGAAACGGTATTTTGATGTGGGGCACAGTACCATGCAACGATCATTGTCATACTACTGGCACGCCAAGATGCATAGACTGAGCATTGCTTACTGTGTAATGATACCTAGATGTGTTGCACTAGCACAGCGACCATGCATGATGATAAAACTCGCACTGGAGGGATTGTCCTTTTCTATGTAATAGTGTGTGGTGTGTATAACTTGCGTTCTGAATAAGAAGGTGGAGGCAAACGCGTGCATACTGAACAAACGAAGAAGCCTGTTGGCCATTCTTATTATTATGCATACGTCTGTGTACAAGCACGTCTTTTCAGTGTCTATGCTAAATATTATGTTTTTTTATATGTTTTTATTTTCTGTGTCTCGTTTGAGGTGATTATATGCTGTTATTGTTTTCTTCTCAGGGCCACTTTTGGGCTTCACAGACTCGTGAATAGGCAAATTAAGTTAAAAAAAATGTTAAATTTTTTTTCAGTTTGCATTTGAATCCATGCATGTAGCCTAAGGCACACACCTCCTGAGGACACTGCATTATATGTCTGTCCTGATAAACGCTGAGGACCTTATAGGCCTTCGAAGGAGATGAAACATGTCGACACTGATTAATATTCCAATTTAGACAAGGGTCCTAGGACCATAATATACCTAGAGATCCTGCCAGTTATGCTATAATTTAATCATATCTACTGGCACCATGACTAAAGAGACACCTTGGTGACCAGTAAGGTATTTTTATTTAGACCTTGGTAGGATCTATCCTAAGTGCTCCTGTCATTCAGTTGAGTCCACCCTGGCCTCTGGGAGCTAGGGTGGACCCAACGACGAAGCATGCCACTACTAGAGGGGGTGAGGGTGATTAAAAAACAAAGAACTGCTTTCTTCAGGGGAAAGGAAACCATGGTGTGATGAGCTGTCATAATTATGACCGGTGACTAGGTCGAGGGTTACTTATTTATTGTGATTGATTATTTAATTGGGATGGTGTATCCCTGGGTGGGGAGTGGACCCCCCAAAAAAAGATCCTTCCTGCCCTATTGGGCTTGAGAACCAACTGAGTGTTGGTGGTTTCTGAATGCTCTACATATAAAGATTCAAAACTTCTTGCCAAGCCTTAAATTCCCCTTTTTTACATATAATTTGCCTCTAAGGTAGGTCCTGGGTGGCCCACAGGGCAGGCAGCCATGTAAGTAAAAGGTAGGGCATGTACTTTCGAGTTTTACATGTCCGGGTAGTGAAAAACTTCTAAAGTTGTTTTTCACTACTGTGAGGCCTAATCGTCTCATAAACTAGCATTGGGAATTCCTTAACATACTTTCAAGCTGTAATTCCTGATCAGAAAGGAGTAGCTAAATCATGTTTCATATCATTGGAATTGTAATGGTAAATCCTCTTTAATGGTAAAGTCTGATTTAACATTACTATTTTAGAAATGGGACTTTTAGAAAGTCAGCATTTCTCTGCTTTTACTTCTCTGTGTGCCTAACAGCCTACCTCCAATACACGTCTGGACTGGGCTGGGTAACAGCTACATTTGTGCATTCTCTCCAGACTGCAACAATACAGGACACTCAATTGCAAATGCATATTGATGGGTCTTCCTGGGCATGGAGAATGGGAGGGGTAAACACTTACACTTCAAAGGGTAGTCGCCTGACCCCACACAAAAGACCGATTACCCCTCACAGTTAACTGATCACACAAGACTGGGATAAAAGGGGAACTGGTTCACTTCAAACCCCCTCTTTTAAGCCTCCCCCACTTCAAAGGCACATTTGGATATAAGTGCTGGGTCTCTGACCCCATCAACTCAGACAATTCTGGACCTGGAACTGAACCTTTGTCAAAAGGACTGCTGTGCTGCTCAAATGACTCAAATGGACTGCTTTTCTGGAAGGACTGCTTTTCTGCTTGTTGCCCTGCTGCCTGCTTCTCTCTGACCCTGCTGGAAGGACTCTGCCTTCCCTCCAAAAGTGATCTTCAAGGGTTTTCTGCCTTGACCCCTATTCTCCTGCAGTCTCAGGGACATCAATGACTCTCTACAACTCCCCTGGTGCTACTGTACTCTACTCTCTGTGAGTCTCACCCTCTCCTGAAGTGCCCCCTTTAAGCTCTGGGCCTCAGAAGTGGCTTCTGCAGCCACTTCCTGCAAAAAACGGTGCCTTGGCTCGAGTGCAGGAGAAACTCTGCTGCATCGCTCCTTCGATGTTGACGCAGAAGCTGTTCAGTGACCGCAGATTCACAGCCTATGTAGTTTGATGACAACGCATCCTATTCACTTCAATGAAGTTTGCCACCGACGCAGTGACCTGACCTGTAGAAAATACCCAGGCATCGTTCCCTCAACACTTTGCTCCATCCAAGGTGCTATTTCAGCAAACTCTTTGAGGGTTCTATAGCCAGCTTACCCTCCATCGCAGTCAGTCTGAACTTCAGATTTGCACCTGTCCCTCGCAACCTCAAGTAACCTTCTGACTACTAGTGACTTCTAAGGACTATTTTGGATTTAATATTTAAAAATTCATATCTCGACTTCTACTGTTTGGAATTTTTGTTGCTTTGGTCTTGTTTTACTCACTTAAATATTCTCTATTTTTCTAACCTGGTGTGGGGTATTTTTGTGGTGTTTTCACTGTGTTACTGCATGAGTTATTGCACTGTATGAGGTATGAGCTATTGCACAAATGCTTTACACATTGCCTTCTTAGTTGAGCCTGCCTGCGCTGTGCCAAGCTACCAGAGGGTGAGCACAGGATAATTAAGGTTGTGTTGTGACGTACCCTGACTAGGATTGTGTTTCCTTGTTGGACAGGGTGCATACCTCTGCCGCATACAGACCCAATTTCTAACAGTAAACCTAGAACCTTAAGATCAGAACAGGTAGCAGCACAGGGCATAAAAGGCACAGCAGTACACACAGAGATTTAGATACAGAGTACAAGAGCATGCACAAAAACCTCCTTTTAGTAGCCTCAGCACTTCTCCCAGCATCAATGATGCCTGCGAGTCAGTGTTTGGCCCAGATTACAGAACAGTTTTCCTGGGAGCAAAAAACTATACTGACAATTCCTTTAATTTTAGAGGCACCAGAAAAGAGGAAAAAGCTGAGTACACTATACATGCCAAAGCATATGAATGAAGCACATCAACAGTGCAACCCTTAGAAGGTACTTTCATATTTTGTTTATTATTTTCCAAATTATGTTGGCACAAGGTCAAGTTTTTAACCTCGGAGGAATCCACATATTATAATTATGAGACAAATTACTGCTAATACTAATACTTTTAACCTGGTGCTTGTAAGAACGTTTTGACTCAATGGGCATAATTATAAGTTCTACAGTTCTAGAGTCCTGAAATTACCAGGTCCAGAATAAGTGACTCCAGGTGGTAATTGCACCCCTGCACTGTGCAATCACAAGCTACTTTCCAAGGAATGGGGAATAACAGGTGTACCTGGCTTTACTGGGTTTAAAATTCCCATGTGGATTCCAATATCTGCCCAAGTAGCAGGTCTGTTTTCGCAGCCACTTATCTGCTCAAGCAAGTGATAAATGAGAATAGGGGCTTCACTGTGGGTGGGAGAGGCATTGGGGCAGGAAAGGCATCTGTAGTTTGCATGCTCCCCCATGCAAACAAGAAGGGGTCAGACATCACTTGTCCACGTAGCCTCACTTAATTTTACTGGCCTGTGTTTTCACCCAATAAAATAGGGCTTGATGTTCCCCACACCTTGCAATCCCGTTGAAGGGAATACAGAGGCACACGCAATTGGCTGAGTATCATCACACCCGGGATACTGCTCCACCTGAATCATAATCGGGGCCCTTGTGATTTACCAACATCTACTAACATCAGAGAAAATATGTTTTAAACTTATTTTTCTAGCACAAATGCAACGAGAAACATACGGTGTGGCTGAGTTTGCAATAAATACAAGCCATCTGTCTGCAGAGAAGGTTACGTGCATCTGTTAAACTGGAAAACAACTCCTCTGCCAAATGAAATATTGCCCAAGGGAACACAATGCTTTTAAACCTTTAGCTGCAAGCAGGCGCCTAATTCATTAGAGGATTTCTCCACTGTTGTGTCCATGGAAACCAATGAAAACCAATATCTAGATCATCATGAGCATTTCCAAGAAAACCATTAATACTCGTATTTTTATTTTGCAAAATTGTAATCTACACTGCTGTATATTCAAGAGATCTCGAATCTTTTATGACTTTTTGTAGATACTGTAGAATTACTCAATAACAAGGAAAATGTTTTACAATAATATATTGTCAGAAAGGGTGTGTCTTAGGGCTATGTGTGCATTGCGTTGTGAATAAAAGTGTTTCATGAGTTTTATAGACTAGATATTTTGTTTCACCTGTATATTTCATAGCACTTCCTTGAATGAACACCAAGGTGGTTGATAAGGTGTATATATACAAATACACACACACACAAACATTTGATTAAATAGCAAGCAAAAACAATATTGCATTCCACACAGTCTTCTCTTATGAAGGAGTCAAGTGCCTCTTGCTAAGTTTTAATCTTATATTTGTTGTATATTATTCTAACAAATTGTCCGACATAGCAAGACAACAAAAGGCAACTAAAACATATTTTCTATTATATTAACTAGTTGCTTTGGGAACAAGATTTTTGCCTCTTCTCCAGGGGGTCCTGAAGGTGCTTGCCCCATTCAAGTATTCATACATTCATGGCAATATTCTCCATTAAAAAAACAATAAAGAAAGATTTGCATACACTTTTCATGTATGTAACTTGGGGGTTTGGGAAACCCCCTCATAACCATACTCAGCCACCTAAAAACGGCTGCATGCAGCATCCCCAGAGAAGAAAGGTTCCATAGCCCATATGACCACCGAAAGCACTGCTGTTTTCCCTTGGTGGTGGCAAATAGGGTGATGATACCCGGATCACCAAAAGTACATCTGGGCAGAAACAATCACACACAAGTTTCTCCATACTTTAGCAACCCACGTATTAAAAAAATATTATGGCCCATTATCTTGTCTCTTGCCCTGCATACAATGTGTCGATGAGGAGCGCATTAGATGGACTTGTCACTTAAGTGTTCTAATGGCTTAACATAGTTTCAACTTTGGATGGCATGTCTTTTGATTTTTGCTTTTGATTTTGTACCTTCAGAAAGTCTAATAACAGCATGCATGTTAAGTGAAGCAGCACACTAGCACCAAATCACTTACTAACCAATCTAAAATAAAAACAAACAGCTATGCTTCGTGCCTAATGACTTGACTACTACTTTTCCTCATGATGACAAATCTAAAATGAACATTTTAAATCAGTAGAATAGCAACAAGACTATGGCCCTGATTTAAGGTTTGGCAGATGGAGTAAAGGCATACAGCCACCCTGCCTTTACTCCACCTGCCAAATTAAGAGTAGTCCACCAGCACCCTGGACACCACCATTATGTCTGCTCCTGCCATTGTTGGAAACGTTTGACAGATTAGACCTTCAGACATGATGGATGGGCATCAAACATGTCTAAAGTAGTACTTTTTTTTCAAAACAAGCTCCCAAAGCAGGAGTTAAAAAAAAAAGTCAGATTAATTGGCCCCACATCAAGCGAGTTGTCTCCGGTGTTGTGGGGGGGGAGGGGTTTATTTTTACTGCCGCTCACTTCTAAGTTTTACCTAATGAAGAAACACCAGCAAAAAAAGGAATCCAACCGTGCTTTCTAAACTGGGCAGACTACCAAAACAACTTGCAATGCCTAGTGGGCACCCCGAGGTGGGGGCTCTCAGCCAAATTTTTAAGACAGTGACTAAAAAAAGTTCAACTATGCTAAACTGGGGTGCTGTAAGTCACCATCAAAAAGTGAAAAAAAGAGGTTTAAAATTGGTTATTCATCCATTAAACTCCATCATTTTAATCAGTCTAATACTACAAGGATGAAGACCAAGGTTAAAAAAATGATTTGAAAGTGCAGGAGAGGATTATGCTCAAAACACCTTTAAAAAATGTATTGAATATGGTAGAGTGTTCCTAATGTTAAAAAGAACCTCTATAATGCGGTCGACATGTTTCGCGTCTGTTGGTCCGTCCGGATCCATTGACGCTTCATCAGGACCTAAGTCACTTACTTAAGAGGACTGGTTGTTTCCGGGTGACGGTCTCCGAGGGTAGGTCCCATACCTGGACCAGTGACAGAATCTTGTCATCTTGAGTCCCAGAGACACTTCACCCATGGAACCTGTTCTCGAATAGGGGGTAGGTACCTGTATTACCAGTCATCTTAAGTAAGTGACCGGTCTTATTGTATCTTTATTGATGATACTTACTTCAAAGAGGTTAGTTATTTAGTTACTTAGGTCCTGATGAAGCGTCAATGGATCCGGACGGACCAACAGACGCAAAACATGTCGACCGTATTATAGAGGTTCTTTTTAACATTAGGAACACTCTACCATATTCAATCAATTTTTGAAAGGTTTTTTGAGCATAATCCTCTCCTGCACTTTCAAATCATTTTTTTAACCTTGGTCTTCATCCTTGTAGTATTAGACTGATTAAAATGATGGAGTTTAATGGATGAATAACCAATTTTAAACCTCTTTTTTTCACTTTTTGATGGTGACTTACAGCACCCCAGTTTAGCATAGTTGAACTTTTTTTAGTCACTGTCTTAAAAATTTGGCTGAGAGCCCCCACCTCGGGGTGCCCACTAGGCATTGCAGTGCCAGCCTAGTGAGGAGCTAATCCCGGTGATGATGCTGGTCATCCATTAGGATGCTTGAGGGTTCTCGCTCCTGAAATTACGGGTTTCTCCTGTCTTTATTTTCCACATATACATTTCTTTTGGAACAGTGTACCCTTAGTTAGTTACTAGTGTTGGGAGACTGTACACTGGACCATCAACACTCCCGGTCCCTCTCTTCTGTTGTTATCAAAACAACTTACCTCTGATAGCTCATACTCCATTGGGCCGTCTGAAGAGTACATCGGCAAATAAGTCAGACTAGGCTCCATTGTTAACATACTGTTGTTCCGCCCAACACTAAAGTGGACGAAAGGACCGGAAGTGTGGTAAAGAGAGTACTCTGTTGTTGTTACAATGGAATGCACTCTCGCCAAACTCTAAATCAGTCCCTATGAAATTCCTGCTAGTAGCCACAACTAGCCCTAGTAACCAAGACAACTCAGGAATTTTACTCTCCAGAGTTCCAATACATCCTAAGAGGCAGACAAGAGTTTCACAAAATCTAGACCCAAAAAACGTAACATGTCCCACTCAGGTCAGAAGGATGGTAAAACAGGGTGGGCATTCTTCTAACCATTACTATGATTCCTGAAAGAGAGTACCTATTCCTAGTGCAATACTGTCCTTTAATTAATTGACACCTCAAATGAGCAACTCAAACAATAGGCATCAAAAAGTAAACATAAGCCCAATTGATCTATGCTAGAAAAGGAACGGGGAGGCTGGGAAGCTATTCAACTGCTCCCTTGTTAAAAGTATTTTTTTATTATTTTCAAGTAAATTCAATATTAGTCTTTCATGATGTTTCATCAACCTTAGCATGTCTGTCCTTAGCATATTTTCTACATTTTGTGTCCACTTTTACTTCTATTTTCTTCATTTTAATAATCTGGGTTTCATGTGTTGTTAATGAATAAGGCGGACACTTTGCAAAAACCCATGCTTTCCCGCCCTCTTACCACACCATTGCACATTTTCATTTTCTCTATGTCTTTGCTCCCTATGCCTTCTCTTTACTCCTTCCTTTAGCTCTGCTACCCTTTTATGCATTTAAATAAACTAATTCCTGCACTGATCTCTCTATGCTCTGTGCCAACAAGAATGTGTGTGCTCTTTATTCAGTGTCACTAAATAAGAGATCTTCATTCAAATAGTCTTCCTGCAGTGTGAAATGAAATTCCAGATTCTACAGAATCACCATGGCAAACAAAGGACTTCTTTAGTGTCTCCTCAGAAAATACTAAACATAACAGGAATGCTCCACAATCAGCCATGCGTCAACTGCTGGCAGGCTGTGTGCCTGTTCCACTGTTCACACTTTCAGTGTATCCATTTTTGTTATTTCCAAATTATACAGAAGCACATTCTGACATTCTCCGGGCTACTGTGCACAAACCACAAGGCAATACATGAAAGAGGTCCATAATTTTGCAGAGGAAGCCCAAGAAATACAGCAGGAAATGATGTCATGTTCTAGATTGGCCTGGCAGCTGCCAGGGATACATCTTTCTCTGTCCAAACTGGTAAATCACCTGGAGTTCCGAAGGATGCTGAAATAATGGCTATTCTTCATTCAGAGTGTAAAATATACTAAGTGTCTCACTATGAACAGAAAGTGGGGACATAGGGCCTGATTTAGAACTCCGCGGAGGGGTTAGTCAGTCACAACAGTGACAAAAATCTTGTCCGCCGAAATATAAATTACATTATTTCCTATGGGGTTTATATTTCGGAGGACAGGATATCAGTCCCCGTTGTGACGGAGTAACCCGTCCGCCGAAATCTAAATCAGGCCCTTAGTCAAACACCAGGAAACTAGAAGAATTACCTATTTTTGATCTTGAGCACAAGGTTACACTGACCTAACTCACCAGTGACAAAGATGGAACATCATGTACCACCTAGAAATGATCCTGCTTCGAACCCACACATCTACTAAGACCGTACCAGCATCAACGACGTTTTGACAGCTTACAGTATTTACATAATCTGATAGACACAACCCTGTAATTACAAATGTAAACCATCAATAAAAAAGTACTTCTACTGCTTGTATGATATAACACAAGATCAATCATCAAAATGCTTGTGACTTGCTTAAAAGGCCCATTTCAAATATCTATTCACACCTCTATTAACTAAAACCATGTCATCCTTCACACAACATGTGAGCCATTACCAAAATATACAAGTAGCATAACACGCTTATTTCATACCTCTACTAACGGAATAGATATCAGTCCAAGTCTCCCTCTACCCTAGACTGCTTGAACTTCCTAACTAAATCCTAATGATCGTTTCCTACCAACCTCAATGGCATGTGTAACAATGAACCAAAAAACATAAAACTGTATTGACTTATATACCCGTCCATTAACATGGTGTAGTAGTACACACTGCCAACAGAATAATACCTACTGTATACTGCAAGTTCTCCACTTCCATTGACCACAAAGACACAATTAGGAATACAGATCTATACATAGCAAAAGGATAGCAGCAATTAACAACTAACTTACCACTAGATTTGAAACAGCATGAAACTAATCTGTAAAACAAGTCTAATTATGTTGCATAATATAAAACTAACTGCAACACGTACCACTAGCTCTACAATCTAACTGTGAGCTACGAGTAGCGTGCTACTCGCATCAATGCTGAGAGGGATAGTAAGCGCCACATAAAACTATACAATACAATTATTTCTTGAATGTATCGCTACCCATGCCCACATCGACAAAGATTAATTACACCAGACCATAATAAGAAGAACATGACAGAGCACAAGACAATCCAAATAATAAGAGGCAACATAATTATCAACCTACCCTGTAAATGAGCTAGCGGTACAAACTAACTGATGCATGTTTTCATTACTACCACAAAAAGAATACGAAATGATACAGGACATTGACAATATCACAGAAGGTCAGGCATTAATTTAAATAGGCATTACTCATATTAAAAGATCCCCGGCACCAACTCTCATCCTAGACACAGACAACCAGGGAGTTGCAGATTATAGAATAGAAATGATAGACATACACAGATCTCTAGGGGTATTGTGGTTCATGACATCAAGTCAATTATAGAGCATTTCTTTGAAGATTATTTTTATGTAAAGTAATCTGTATTAAAGTGCTAACACCGGTTTCAGATTTAACACTTCTTCCTCACATCCTTATCAAATGTACTATGAATCTAATGCATTAAACTCACTCCATTAACACACTGCTCCACTTGGGTATCAATAAATGATTTACATTCATAGAAGTAACATTTTTGCATATTTTAAACAGTTCAGTTGGGTAATTTAGTGATTTAGGAGAGGTCATAATTATAACATAAAAAATATCCAGGAAAGGGGTAGACTGATAAACCTCATCCATGGAAAAAATGTTTTTTTCAGATTAGTGCTAGACCCTTGTCCTTCCCTTTAGACAGCAGGGGAAATGGCTTCTGTGTCTTGCTCACTGAAAGGATTGGTTGTTCAGAGGCAATGTTAATTCATAATTCCAAATGGAAGATTTGGAATGATAAAAAAGCTTAAATGTTAAATACAATCTATTTCACTGATGTGTAATTAATTGGCAAGAACTGGCTCACGGGGAGTGTCCCCCAGTGGACTTTTGAAGTTTTTATTACACTTTTCTTTCAATGGAGCCTTTCTTGTTACATTAAAACATTTAAAATCAAATCACAACAATAAAGCAAGTTAGACATGCATCATTATTTCCTTAGGTCATAACAAAAGGAAAAACACTATTTTCTGCCTTCCCAAAAAGTGTTAATAAGTGCTAGCAATAGACATTGGTTACCTCTAGAATTTTTGATCGGGTGGCCGGTGGCAGCTGGTAACAACTTTGGAAGAAAAGGCTCTATCTAGGCGTCACACAGCTGATAACTGCAATCGGTTATGGTTATATAGCAATATGTGCAGACAGGGTCGAAGGTGAGATGAAATAAGTGGGGACTATAAAAGGATCATCGCTCAAACATGTAAACTACTTTTCTGTGATTCTCAGAGTGTGCCACTCAGCCAGTAATTTAGTTTCTATTTGAGCTTTCTGCAATTACATCCAGCTACATAAGACAACAACTGACACACACCTAAAACCTGACAGGGCTACTGGCGTTGTCAATGGTTGCTAACTGTTTAAGAAAAATGAGCAACAACAATGATTTTATTGTAAATAATACTGAAAATGTTCAAATTCTGAAACTGTGAGACTATGAATCAAATATGTCAGAGGCCTGTGAAAGGAGCTTTGGTCTTCAGTTATGCGGACTTTATTAGGCATGTATGTCCTTTTCTCTCCACATCACATCCATCTGCATATCTTAAACCTCATCTCTTTCCTCTTCCACACCTTCTTTTCACTGTCTCCTGAATGCATTCCCTAGCATCTCCTTCCCTTTACCGCTCCAAACATACACTGCACTTACTCACATGTAAGCACTTTATTTTCACTTTATTTTTGTATACTTTATCCTTGTCAGTATTTTGAGAACTGTGTACCTCCTTCCCAACCATTTACATAGACTTTCAATTACAACTGGAATAAATGACCATTGCTCCATTTGTTCTTCAGAGAGGCCAACCCATTGGCAGGCACTGTCCGAAACTGTTACTGCCTTTAGCCTCATCTCTCAATCTCAGTCCGTCATGGACACATGGTGTGACTCATTTAAAAGTATGCATTAGAGTTGACTAATAAAATGGAAATAGCTATCAATCTAAGGGAATGCAAAATTTAGTATAACACATGAAAAATAAACAGGAACTAAATTGCTGACATCCATTACTTTACCGTTTTTTTTACATTCATTGTTCCGACATCAATCAGTGTTTTTGGCACCAATGTTAAGGACATGAACATAGGATCCAACAGCGACCATTTCATGGTCTGGTTTAATGCCATATGACAGAGACAGATCCCCAGAATTACACAACCACCAACATCGAGCATGCCACATCCTCTGTCTTTAGTATCAAAACAGGCCTGGAGAAAGGGGTAGAACATTCCAGAATCATTGTGCTGATCAGTCTAAATAAATCAGGACTTTAATAAGCACTAAATATGTGCACCATATTCTAGGCATGAATACTCAGAACATTTAATGGATTTTGACATTTTTCTGGTATTCCATAAATCTGGAAAATATATGCACATATTTCTCCTTTAGAGTTAATACTAGCAGAGGTTCTTGTTAAAGACGAGATATGAAAATCAACTGACTTTTTGATTCTTTGGATAATATTGAGTAAATGTCTTCTGATTGCCCACAATCTGGGGTTATTTGTATTTTCTCTACTTTGGCAGCAGCATTTGTGGCAGCTAGTTGCTGTGTGGGGAGAGCACCAATATTATACTTTGGGCAGACACTGGAATGCTAGAGTGTAGGCGTTAGCTGCTTCGTAAATTATTAAGCATTCCCAAACCCAGCAAAGCCCACATCTAGCCACTGTAAAAGGGTTAAATACCATTTACATGGCACTTCTCTCAAATACAAGTAATGATTCTGTCCCACATTTACTAAGACTTACCGCTGGAGGATCAGGGCAAACACCTATGTTTTGACACAAAGACCGATCTACTAAGACAGCCAGACATGGCTCTGCATCAAAAACTAGCATCTACTGGAAGCAGGTGCAAAAATAATTGGGAATGTATTATTTTCTCTAGGTAACCCATGCTTCCGTGTGTGCTCCAGTGCACAGCACACATTCAGTGTGTCAGAACCATCTGCGTTTGTATACGGCTGTGTAGGAATTTGTACTGGAAGGGTGTGCTTCCAAAACAAAAGCTATAGTGGACAAGTCACACTGTATCAAGGTAAGAATCTGTGCATCACACAAAGCAGGCTGTCTGTGTGCCAATTAGGGAGAGATTTGGCATCTGGAATAGGGGATGGGAATGCTGACTATGTTGTGTTGGACATTTGGAACAGTCAATAAAGGAACAATGCAAATAATCCTCAGCAACTTTAGATCACGGTAGAAATGTATGTGTTTTAGTGGTTATGTACTTCCATGAAAATAGCGAACACAAAATGTTATTCTCTAAATTCCACAGATGTGACTGTGATTCAAATAGTTTAATTAAAAGAAGTGATAGTCTGTTAATTTGACGCTGTAGCATGTTTTATTGTTGTCAAGATGTAATTTTTAGTTTTGAGGGAATACCACAATGTTCTGGTGGGTACTTCAACATAATCGATGTATTGGCCATTTGTTTTTGTTTTTTTACTAACTCCACCCTTAAAAAAGTCAGTGTGAATGATTTATAAAGGTAGCGTATATTTGTGAACAGAGTATTTTGGTCCTGTTTCTACAGAAACACAGTACTTGCCCCACTCGAATTCACATTTTGGTGGACTTGCAGCCACACTGCTCCACATGTCCCCATCTTAACACAATTGTTAGACCTGACAGCCTTAGGGTAGTCACCCCTAACTTTTTGCCTGCCTCCCTCCACTTTTTGGACACTGTTTTTGCTGGTTTATAGACTCTGCGCACTTTACCCCTGCTAACCAGGGCTAAAGTGCATATGCTCTCTCCCCTAAAACATGGTAACCTGGAATCATACCTGATTGGTCTATTAATTTACTTATAAGTCCCTAGTAAGGTGCACTCTATGTGCATAGGGCTGGTAAATTAAATGCTACTAGTGGGCCAGCAGCACTGGTTGTGCCACCCACTTAAGTAGCCCCTTCTCCTGGTCTCAGGCCTGCCATTGCAAGGCCTGTGTGTGCAGTTTCACTGCCACATCGACTTGGCATTTAAAAGTTCTTGCCAAGCCTAGAACTCCCCTTTTTCTACATATAAGTCACCCTTAATATGTGCCCTAGGTAACCCCTAGGGCAGGGTGCTGTGTAGGTAAAAGGCAGGACATGTACCTGGGTAGTTATATGTCCTGGTAGTGTAAAACTCCTAAATTCGTTTTCACACTACTGTGAGGCCTGCTCCCTTCATAGGCTAACATTGGGGCTGCCCTCATACACTGTTGAAGTGGCAGCTGCTGATCTGAAAGGAGCAGGAAGGTCATATTTAGTATGGCCAGAATGGTAATACAAAATCCCACTGACTGGTGAAGTCGGATTTAATATTACTATTCTAGAAATGCCACTTTTAGAAAATGAGCATTTCTTTGCACTTAAATCCTTCTGTGCCTTACAATCCACGTCTGGCTGGGCTTGGTTGACAGCTCCTTGTGCATTCACTCAGACACACCCCAAACACAGGGTACTCAGCCTCACTTGCATACATCTGCATTTTGAATGGGTCTTCCTGGGCTGGGAGGGTGGAGGGCCTGCTCTCACACAAAGGACTGCCACACCCCCTACTGGGACCCTGGCAGACAGGATTGAACTGAAAGGGGATCTGGTGCACTTCTTAGCCACTCTTTGAAGTCTCCCCCACTTCAAAGGCACATTTGGGTATAAAACAGGGCCTCTGCCCTACCTCATCAGACACTTGCTGGAGAAGAAACCTGAACCAGAAACTACATCCTGCCAAGAAGAACTGCCTGGCTGCTCAAAGGACTCACCTGTCTGCTTTCTACAAAGGACTGCTGCCTTGCTGTTGCCCTGCTGCCTTGCTGAACTCTTGTCTGGCTGTGAAAGTGCTCTCCAAGGGCTTGGATAGAGCTTGCCTCCTGTTCCTTGAAGTCTCAGGACCAAAAAGACTTCTCTCTTTTACTTGGACGCTCCGTGCGCCGAAAATTTCGACGCACAGCTTGTTTCGCGGCGAGAAAAACGCCGCACTCCGACGCTGATCGACGCGACGCTCTTGGGACGATCGAAGATCCGACGCACGGCCTCGCAAGGACAACGCCGCCCGACCTCTAGAGGAGAAATCGACGCGACGCCTGCCGTGAGATCGTAATTTCAACGCGCAGCCCCGCAGATCGAAGTCTAGAGGAGAAATCGACGCGACGCCTGCCGTGAGATCGTAATTTCGACGCGCAGCCCCGCAGACCGACGCGCAGCCGGAAAACAAGCAGGAAAATCCACGCACAGACCCGGGACATCTGGTAATCCCCGCGATCCACAGAAAGAGACTGTTCGCGCGCCGGAAAACGACGCCGACTTCCCCGCGTGGAAAATAACGACGCAAGTCCGTGTGTGCTGGGGAGAAATCAACGCACACACTCTTTTTCCACGCACCTCTTCTCTTGTGGCCCTCTGAGGAGATTTTTCCACTCCCAACCAGGTACTTGTGCTTGAAAGAGACTTTGTTTATATTCTAAAGACTTAAGACACTCTATATCACGTCTCTGTGATATTCCTACATTTTTCCATTGCAACTTTATTCTTTTTGACCTACAATTATCCTGATAAATATTATATATTTTTCTAAACACTGTGTGGTGTATTTTTGTGGTGCTATATGGTGGTATTGTATGATTTATTGCACAAATACTTTACACATTGCCTTCTAAGTTAAGCCTCACTGCTCGTGCCAAGCTACCAGAGGGTGGGCACAGGATAATCTTGGATAGTGTGTGACTTACCCTGACTAGAGTGAGGGCTTTTGCTTGGACAGAGGGTAACCTGACTGCCAACCAAAAAAACCATTTCTAACAACAATATACTATATCAACCATAAATAGGATGCCTTAGGTGAAGGCATCAAACCGACCAGACCTGAAAGAGAAAATGTTTCCTACATAATTTTATTAACCTCTGTTGGGCCTAAGCAAATAAATGCATAAGATTGGATGCTGCGCAAATAATAGTCATCCCATGACAAAGAAAGTTGTCCTGTCCATCCCTAGTTTGACATTTTCTGGTCTTCTGTGTGTTTTCTCTCAGTGAATGTGACAATCGTTGTGTCCACTTATGGTGTTTTATCACTTGCTCATGCCTCTAAAAGAACATTAGGTTCTGGTTGTGAGAGTGTGCGCTTACTGTGTACCCCACCTACAGAAAAAGGTAGCGGTTGCTACTTCAACCCAGGCCATAGGCAGACTGCTGTTGGTAACAGTTAAATCAAAAACTCAAGGGCCCTGCACTTTTTTATTGTCACCCTTTGTTGTTGAAAAATCCTACAATTCACAGAACACACCATAACCAGAGTCCTTTACCCGTCAGACATGTCTGCATTGAGCCGTGTCACAGAAGAAACACTCCTGGCCATAAGAATACAAAAAGAATCCTACAAAGGCCACACACTAACTACCAAAGCAAATCCCTGCAAAAACATAACTAATGCAGTAAACCGTTATAAAGCACTAATTAAAAACATCAAAGATTACATCAATCAGCTCAACAACTCAAATTCCAAGTTCTACTACAATCCCCCACAATATTGCTAAGTTTTTCTCAGGGAAAATACAGAAATTCTACAACCAGCTCAAACCAACTCAAATAATCTTCCTCTCAATTACTTACCAACAAGAAACACCCTTGAATCAGTATCACCCAGGCTACTAGACTCAAAGGACTCACTTAACATAATCACTAATTTCTCAACATAAACTGACAACCCTAAGTTAGCTACCCTAATAAAACCCTACACCTATAACACCAACCCTCTTAATTTACCTATCATAAACTCTTCACTAGAAGAAGGCATATTCCCCTCAACTCTGAAGTTAGGACAAATCACCGCCATCCTAAAAATGTATCTCAGTCTCAGAAACTTCCAAAGCCTACGGCTTGTATCCAAACTTCCCTTACTAGCCCAAATCATTTTGAAAACAGATTCGACCTAACTCCTTACTCACATATCTACCTATAACCTTCTCAATGCATTCCAATTTGACTTCCGTCCTAAATGTAGCACTGGAATGGTAACACTCAAAGTACTTGAGGCATCCTCTGATCCTTTCATGATGGAAATTCCAGCCTTCTGGTATTTCTCATCCTGTCGGTGGTATCCTACACAGTAAACATGACAGCTTATTGAGCCAGTCCTCAACCAGGATGAGAACCGACACAAACTTCATAAATTGTTAATTTGTTAAAATAGACTCCCACAGATCTGAAACACTGCCCTAATTGCTGTATGTAACCGGGGTCAATACTCTCCCTTTTCAACTTGTACATGAAACCACTGGGATCCATGATGTACGATAAAGACATCAGCATCGACCAATTAGCAAATAATACTCAACTATACAAAAATGTATCACCCCTATCAAGCATCTCATTGTCAGGTAGACATTTCGAAAAACAAGGAAGTGAACAAAAGTTGTGTGAAATGTGCGATACATGAAATTTCTGCCCGTTTAATAGTTCGTCATGACATAAAGCGATATAGTATTACCGCATTTGAAGGGCAGTCCCTGGTGGTTAGCACTAGGAAAAAGATGGTGCTGTCTCAGCACCCAGAAATAGGGGAGTGATTGCGGAAATACAGTTTCTGCATGTTATTCAATATTTAAAGGTAAATCTGAAATGATACCATGTGTGCAGGAAGTGGTAATGGATTTACACAAGTTTAATTTCTAAATGATAATCTTTGTAGGCACCAATTCAAAAACTGCCTATTCTCTTACAATATAGGAGTACAATTTTTAGCTCATAGCAAAGATAGTGAAGCCACCTCGCTATCCAACTATGACTAATTGAATTGTCGACTAATTTTGTGCACTCATGAAATAAACAACTTTTAAAACTCTCATGGCATACTCATGGCACAGTAACAGACATAAGATACCTTGCAATTATTGACAGGGGCAACTGGGTTTACTGGTAAGTGAGTTAAAGCTTCTAATGACTTGGGTAGGGCGGTGATACTGACAGCAGTAACCAGTGTTACCAATAATCAATCAACTGGTGAGAGGGAACCTAAAACAGATATCATATTTTCTGGCACTATGGGACATATGATGGAGCTGCTACTTCAAAACCTTAAGGAACACACTATTTATCGATGACATTAATAAAACAATGTGATGCAATACTAGTTGCTGACTTGCTATTACTATCAGATTGAATTTGTCATATGTAATCCTTTGTCAGTATTAACAGGCATAGCTAATACATTATTCATATGAAGCTATGAAATATTGAACACGGTGTTCCATGTAATTCTGATGTTTCGAATTGACAAACTTTAAGTGGAGCTGAGGCTCTCTGCCAACATTGTTTAAAGTGCCCACCTATCAACATTAACTAATAGTGTATAGAACATAGTGCAGGCCAGAATGATGTTTCGCAGGCAGCTGATCTATAAAATGCAGACTATTCTTCAAGGTTTTGACTCCACGGTAATGAAAAATGAAATGTGCACACCATTGCTTTGGCATCACAAAAGTGGAGAACTCATTCACCAGGTTTGAAGCATATATCTGAACCCAACACACCTCCCCCCACATCTCCCATAAAGGGCATACTACATCCAATGTCTGTCAACCACATACTCACAAAGGGTGCTCGGGAATTCAATTAGAATTGGAGTGCTTCACCACCTAATCAATATCTTAAAGCACTACACAGATGCTGACTGACAACAGAACAGTGTTGATGTATGGACAGGTATCAACAACTGGTGTTTGCACCCAGGGGTTCCAAGTAACATCACAGACAGGAGCGAATCTCTATTTGTCTTTGGAATCACTTGGAACCTCAAGGTTGAAAACATATTGTTGATATTCATTCATCTATAATATTTTGTGGTGTATGACGTCCCTATCTCGAATCTGCCCCCTGAAGTTGACACCATGAACCAGCTGTGTAGGGGAGAGGGATTCATGGAGGAACAATACAGGTGTCATTCTCTCCAAAAATATCTGGCTGCCTGGAACCCTGCTAAATATCTGCTCTGGACCTACCATTTACATAAACAAAGAGAAACTTGCAATCTACCACCCTCCTCCACATCACTGAAGGCTTCCATCTTTCCTTCCCTACAAATTCATTAAAAAACCTATGCCTGGCAGGCCTCACCGCTGGACCTTAAACCCTTCTAATATATTTAACTAATTCCTGGTGTCTTGTCACACGTCTGCACTTCACTCTGGGAATCTTTTCCTCTTACTTCATCCTTAAGCGCACTGGTCCACTCTGTATTCAAAATCGGATAGCAGGCTCTGCGCTCAGACAGAGCTATTGCTAAGCATCTCAGATATAGGCTGCTTCCCTGAGGGTCTGCAATATGCAACTTTGAATTCCACAATTACAATCCATTTCAAATATTTATAATTGCTTTGTATTTCACACATTAACGTTCTTTAGGCAATGGAAGATGAAATGATGCTCAGTCACGCATCAGAGACGTAATTCAAATCCAAGTCTTAGGGTCCAAGGTGGGCACTAACCCACAACACCACATATCTGTTGGCCCCTAAGCAGACCTAGGAGCTGCCTTCTTAACCAACTGCTGTGTTGATTTGTGGTTGCCAATCACCAGAGACTCCAACTGCTCCTTGCATAGTGGTGTGTGGAAAAATCTAGCTTTCTAGAAAGACAGCCTTGTTCCTGCCAGAAGGAACAAATCCTTCTTTTTCCTTGGGTTTCACATTGAAGTGGGGGGAGCTGCAGACTAGGATACTGTCTGTCTGACAAATGAAGGTGCAGGAAGAAAGAAAATTAGGTCTGTGTCATTTTATGCATTATGCACTGTAAATCTCTCTTCTCCTGAAACAGTCTGTTCCCTCACTGCCCAGAAAACGAGACGTAGGAACATTATGAGGAAGAGGAGGTGGCAGGGGCAACTGTGTGGCCATAAAGGGTATACCTAACAAGATGGGTCACCACCCAGATCTAACACTATCTTCTATTGAGAGTCCTGAGTGATCTACAGGCAACTTGTTTTTTCCTTCTATTTCCAAACAGTCAATGGGTGTGCACAATGATTTTCAACCCCTGAATATCGATGAGACACAATATGGAGGACAAAATACTGTAAAATATATATACCAACAGGTAAGTCTAGATTTTCTATACCTAACTTCACATTTATGTACCTACATGGTACATATATCTTCAAGAAACTTAGGTGTGGCTGTAGGAAGAGCAAATCTATACTCCCTTATCTTTTTACCTTTCGATATTTTGTCCCTCGATACTCTGTCCTCAATGTTCTTGTACCACAGTATTCTGGGGGTCGATATTCAGTAGTAAATGAAGTGTGACACTATATAGTGTGTGAGACCACCTAGTCCGTAAAAGGAAATCCCCCCTTCCCTCACTCACCCTACACAGCACCCACACCACACGTTTTTTACACCCAGTGAGTTCTAGGAGCCCACGGATAATCTCTCGTGAACATAGCTCCATATCATAGGTGAACCCCATACCTTTTTGTGGTAACTAGTTTTATGAAGAGGGAGCTAGTATGGGTTGTTTCCCACCAAATACATGTTTCTTATCTCCCTTAAACTCTCCGGTAGTGTGATAATAGTACCCTACAGTGTACCAAAGAAGCTGGTGATTGAGACGTGAACCTCTTTACAGACTATCATGAAAAACAAGTTTCAGTTCAGGAGCTGAGGAAGCATGAACAACAGTTCATAAGATATAATATAGGATAGCTGACCACCGCAATGTTCAATAGTATTACTTGTTGGTGCTCACCTGCAGTGAACAAAGAGAGTGAATGGGAGAATAGCTCACTTAATTGACACATTCAATGGTGCTATTTACATATGAATGGTGCCATTTGCATATGAATGTGCCAGCACTGCATGCCCAACGCTCTGCTGTCAGGATGTCTCACTGTGATAAACCCTTACTGCTGAGTAATTTGAACTTTTGCAGGTTATGAGTTCAAGTCACTGTAAGACCACGGTATCCTTGCCGGTTTGGTAGAATGAGTACCATTTAATTGAGTAACAGTCACACCTTGTATTTACTAGCCTAAAAGGTGACTGAAGTGCACTACACCATAAAAACTATTATTGTCTATTTATTGTATGTCCTCAACTTTGTTTTCTCTGTATCGCGTTAGGTCTGGCTTTAGCCAATACATTTTTATTTTAATAAAATTAATTATATATTATACTTACTTATAGGGGCCCCTCAGCCAGTTCAATCCATCCATTGGGCTGCCAGTATGGCATCTACATTTTTGTTCCCCTCAACACAGCATCCAGCAAGGGGCACAGGGCTAGCCTATTTCAGCCATTTGGCTATCTCTCTGTGAGTGACAGCATTCTGCTCCTGAACAATGCGCACTTACAAACAAAAAGTAGTCACCTAGTACAGTTTTACAAAAATCATTTGCAAACACTGAAAAAGGCAAACGTTGGCATCCAGCGCTAGACCTATTGGCTTTGCCAGTGCTTGCTCCTCAGTTTCACTAGAGACTGGGAAACACATTTTTCAGTCAAGCCCCTAGTGCCTCCATTTATGGACATTGTCTTTCTTCCTTGGGCTAAAATGATTGTGCCCTTATGTTAATCAAGCCCACCAGTCTGTACATGGGGATCCTACTTTTATATATATAAAAAAGTGCACCTTCCAAGTGTGTCTGGTGTGAGAGATTATAACTTTTGCCTACCTTGTGCCTCTTTTTTAAAAACATGGCAGTGGTATCACAGTATATCAAAGATTAAACAAACGGGAACAGGTGACACAATAGCATGTTTCTTAAGTCATGGGCCTACTCGCAAGATATAACTTATCCCAAGTGTAAGCCCATCTCAGGCAACATCCTGAGGAAGTCACAGAATGACTACAAAGATGAGCTTGAAAGGGATACATTTGATGCGTATGCTGATATGCAAGGTGCACACTTTATATGTGATTTAAGTGGATGAGAAAAAATGGAAAGTGTGAAGACTGGTACTGATATACAGGGTCATAATGCAGTCCTCTGCAGCCCCTATGGAATAGGTGGGCCTCCAGGGGGCCCTCAGCCTTTCGAAAAGGGCCCCATTCAGTCCAAGGTCAATGAATATCTGTGAGATAGAGGTGACTCGGAGGCCCCTCATCACATTCTGCAGAAGGCCCCCATTATTTTGCGTTAAGACACTGCTGGTATAATGAGGTAATCTTATTCATGTCAGATGTCTGACAAAGTGAATGAGTGACTTAACTAGTCAGATTGAAAGTACCATTCGTAAATTGATTGAAAGTGGAATGATTTGCAGGTTTCATAATCCTGTGGACCCATCGACAGGGTTTACAAACAGGCACAGGCTAATGCCACACTAGCACTGTGTTTTAGGATCTCCAAATTGATTAGTGTGCATTAGTGATATAAGGTGACTGACTTCCGGACAATCAGTTGAAGGCTTGGTGACACTCAATGGCTGGTATGTGAAGTGACTGGCCTCTAGCCAACATGATGCTAAATGTTCGGTGGCAGAAATGTAGTGAAAGAGTGTGTTTGCTTGTCAGTCTGTGGTGAACAACTGTCTCTGGGAGAACCCCAGTGAGCATGTCACTGAAGAGAAGTGGTTCAGGAGAGGGACCTTCCTAGGAGAAGCCTCCTTGGTTCTGCTTTGAAACAGAGAAGCTCACCCTGCAAGAAGGAAGCGACTAAGTGGGATCAATGCTGGGATTAGGATTCAATATGGTGACACTGAATGGTTTTAATTTTCCCAGTTTAAGCCAGAAGCTATCTGAACAGTGGTATGGTGCTCTGCAGCCAATGAAAGAACACTATCAGGGGCTAAAAATGGAGGTCATTGCATTTGACCACCATTTGCTTTAATGCTGTTGCCCTGCGACCTGTGTGTTTTTTCTAAACTGTGTTTGTTTTTGAAGAGATCAGAATTCAACAGCATGAGAAAGAGAATCCCATTAGTGGATCCTCACCATTGACTAAAGTGTTCTTAAAAGTAACGTTGCAAGATGAGCTCATGTCATCAGGAATAACCTTTTCCAATTCTTCCTTTGCCTTTAACAGCGTAATGCCCTCAGGGAGCTGTGGTCTTGGTTCATTGCCAGTGACCCAATTGGAGTTAAGCCTCCGAAAACAATAATTTGCTAAATGAAAAAGCTCAGCATTGAAATGCAGTGCCTCTGCTGATGCAAATTCGCCTTGTACCCTTATCAAACAATGTTCCTTTACTTTATAACTGTGGATGACTAATTCTCATTGTAGACCCCATGTCCAAGTCAACATTAAATGGCAATGGTTTCCTTGATCTGTGGGTCCTTTCTATTGCACAAAGCTGATGGAAAAAGCATCAATGAACAAAGAGATGGAATATCTCCCTTACTGTGAGAAGACACAGGAACTGGGTCCAAGTCTAATGCCAGTAGGATGGTAGGAAGCCCTATTACACACCTGGAGAACACATCCTTCTAAATATCTCTGAACAAATGTCCACACCGACACACACCATGTTCGAGAGATAAAGGACAGTGTTCCTGTTGGTGAATGCATGTTGAACCATTAGTGGCTACGTTGTCATTTCACTAATCTCATAGATTTGCTGCACGTGGTGGTTTTCAGGAGGTTTAATTAAAACATGCAGAGTTCCTTAGGATCGGTGTGTCGAAAGCTTTAATTTGTAATGTTTGTCTCGTGATTCGAAAATGTATATATCACTTAAAATAGCCAGCAGTGGGCACAAAAGAAGATTTAACATCCCAAACATGAGTAAGAAGGGTGGCGCTGAGAACCAAGCGGGCAAATTAATTTAACAATATACCTTTGTCCCGCACACAGGAGGAGATAGTCCTTTGTGCCAAGGTGAGTAGGGAGGGCATCTTAGTTTTACCTCCAAGAACGACTTTGAGTTCTAAGACACAGAATCCATGACTGCAGTTCCAGAAATAGAAGAACATTTCAAATATAATGTTTTTACATCATAAAAAGTAGAATCCCCAATTCAAGTTCTGTTGTACGTCTTGAGTATTTTATGCTTCAGCTCACTCGAAAGGCTTTGTTTAAGAAATCTCCATTCAGTCGCAGAAATTATAAAGTGCAGCACCATCCAAATACTTAAATATAGAGTACGTTTATCAAGATAAAAATAGCAGCGGAATTAAATCCTGATTCCTTGAATCTTCTGCCTAACACGATATGGTGCAATTTGTAATTTCACAACAAAAGTCTCTACATAGATGGAAAACCTTCACGCTGTCTATTTTTCTATATTTTAAACAGATGTTTTTTAGGTCTGACATTAACCAAGACTTTTTGAAACAGAAATTAATGTGGCAGACATTGTAGGGTCAACCTAGGGCTACTGGGGATTTGATGCCAGACGCACAAGTGTCATGCTCACCATAAAAATAATGGACAAAAATCATTTTTCAAATGCTCACTTTAATAAATCCAATATGTCACACCTATTAAATTATAGCTTAGCTAGTAATGGACAAACCTGATCCTGGGATACAAAGTAAAAGTAATATGGTGTCCTGCACCCAGGACCAGTGCATGCAAGAGGCTACTTGTACTATAAACATTCATAAAATCAGCATTCAAATTCAAAGAATTTTCAATACTTATCAGAGGTTTCTGCTAGCATAAGTGGGCCTGCAGCTGCCGCCACTTGGCCCATGAAATGAAACATAAAACATTTACGCAACTCAAATGTCAGCATCAATAGGGTCATATGAAGCAAAAGGTTTATCGACAACTAAAGGATCTATATCAGAGCAAAAAGTATCACGACCTCAGGGGCAAGATTACCAAATGAATACACAACTTCGAGGACACCATGTTTCAGCCTTGGACTGGTATTAACAAAAAGGTGCATTTTGGGATTTGCTGTCCTGATTTACCGCAATTGAGCTAAAGTCAAATTTGACTGTGATATGTGTTAGTAAAACTGGAATGGAGTACAGTGAGCCCAAAAGCATGGCCTCTTCTAGTAACTTACAACTCTATTGTGGGGAAAAAAACGTATAGGTACATGGCAAACCAGCCTCATGAAACAAACTTTTTTAGCACAGGTAAGGATTCAAGCGATAACATTACCTGGTAAGGCAAATCAGCCATTCTTAAATATGTTTCAATTTTCAGGCAGAATGGAGATAAACTTGGAACACCCGTATTTGGTCTTGAAAACTGGTGGAGTATAATTGCGTCCTTCGAATCTAGAGCTTGTTCCTTCCTGAAAAAAACGATAAAGAATGTGTTGTAGTGAAATCACAGAAAGGTCATTCCGCGAGAAGCACTGATGCCGCAGTGTGCAATGGCAAGAGCATCCTGAAAGAAATGTGTTTAGTCCCAAATACTGCCAGTGCTCGGAAGGTATTACGGGCAATGCAAAACCCAGAAGATGCTGAATATAAGGGATGATGAAGTTCTTAAGAGGTTGAGTGCAGGCATCTGCATTCAAACATTATGAGGCCGAAAGTTGTGGTAATGGTAAACCACAGCAGCTTTCATTCTTCTGGTGCCTCCTCTTTTAGAGCTTGCTACAAGGAGTGTTACTCCTCTCCAACAACCGGATGATAAAGTAACAAGAAGGGAGCGAACAGGAAAGGCACTGTCACGCAACAAGAAGTCTTTGGATGTTACATCCTATCTAGTCTACATGTGCGTCTGTCTATATCGTGCACAGGGTGGACCAGCCTATAGGCAATGCATGGCGGGCTGTTCTGAAAGGTATATGTGTGGCCAGTTTTATTTGGCTGTTTGTTGGCCTGTTTTATGGACTGGCTGGCCGATTTTTTACTCTTGATTTCCCTGATATTAAAACAAACATTGTCTGCAGCAAGCTCAAATCCGTGGAGTCTTCCATACCCTAAAAAAACACTTATACAGTGCCCCTTTACAGATAAGCTCATTCCCATGCCGCACCTTTATTAAGAAAAAAACATTGGCTTCCTTTAAAGTAACCTATACCATGTAAGGTGTGTTGCATGGTGTTTAAATTTAATAAGTGTAGATCAGGCGGCAGGAACTTCTCAGTGATTGCTCCTGCCGTTTGGAACTCTCTGCCAGATAAGATCTGACAGGAAATGAATTTTAGACTTTTTTTAAAAAAAAATGAAGATGTGGCTGTTTAATCAGGCCTACAAGAGCTATTAATTCTTCTGTTGCTCCATTCAGATGATGTATTATTTATAAATATTGGTTAAGATGCGCTCTATAAATGGAATATAACACAACTGCCCCAATTTAGAAACAGGGCCAATTTTTTAGCTATCTTACTCATTAATGGGTCACTTTTATTTTGGTGCCCAGGCCAATTTTCTGCCCCAGTTTGACTCTGAATATGATATGTGACAAATAGTGACATGTTTACTGTGCATCTCGCTGCACAAAGCGAATAACAAAAATTATTTCCATAAGAAAACAGTCAATGACAAAGCACGGCCGACCCCCTTTATCGATGCTTGTATACTTGGTTGGTAGAATTAATATCTCTCCACACTCCTAGCCTTGCTAAATTCTTAATCTTTTGCAGCAGCAGACAATCATCTTATTTCTTTCCTCAGACCAAAGTTCATCCACTTCAAATGAAACCACCACCAGTCATACAGAGATAAACGACTCCCCCACCTCCGGCTGATGGTACACAGGCCTCAGGCCTCTCCCTGTAAGGTGACCAGAAATGTAAAGCCAAAAACCTGGAGATTTCACAAAAAGTAGAAGAAGGACTACAAGTTTACTTCTGCCCAGCACACAGAATGCAGCGCTCATCTACATAGAATAACAGAACAGGCACTAAGAACATAATCAAAAAGCTATTTTTAAAGCCAGTGTAATGCATTTGAATTAAATTGCTTTCTGATACCACCTGCCAACTATCTCTTCTTTAGAAGACCAAAAAAATCACCTCCCACCATTTTCAGGCGACCCTCTAAAAACCGGGGCATGAGCTAAATTTACCAAATCTTCCAGGACAGCTGGTGAAAATCCGGGACTATCCTGGCAAATCTGGGACGACTGGTCACCCTGTCTACCTGTACACTCTCCAGGACTGTTGTCAATCCAAAGATAGTCTTCTTGGCACAAATCCTACCCCAGCTCGCGCTCTGTGTCCCTCATAGCTTGTCTTGCAATTTCTAGACCACGAAGAAGAAAAGTGAAAATAATTAGCCCCTCCTGTCTTTCCAGGACTTTGCGCTATTATGGTGATGTCTTATAAGATGCAGTCATGCCTGCCGGGGCCTTTCTAAATGCTGTTTAGCATCAACAAAAAATGCTGTTTGCAGATGCTGTGCAGCATCAGGGAAAAAAGTGCCTAAAACCCTTTCCCCATCTGGCCACTCTAATCCACAGTGCTATCATAACATTCCGAGTTGGAGCTGCCTGGAGGTGGACATCGCAAGTCATCATGTGGATCCCAAGAAAGAGGCCACATCTGACATACTGTCACATTTACTTTACTAGTAAGTCCCTAGTAAGGTGGCACTACCTTTGCCCATGGCGTGTAAATTAAATGCTACTAGTGGGCCTGTAGCACTCATAGTGCCACCCACCTTAGTAGCAATTTAAACATGTCTCAGGCTGGCCATTGCAGCCTGTGTGTGCAGTAGTTTTATAACTGCCATTTCAACCTACCAAAATAAATCTTTTGCCAGACCCAAGCCTTCCTTTGTAATACATATAAGTCCCCCAAGGTAGGGGCAAAGGGCAGGGTGCAATGTATTTGAAAAGGGGGACCTACTTTTACGTTTTCATGTCCATACTCTTAAATTAGTGTTTTCACTACTGCAAGGCCTACCTCCTCCACAGGATACCATTGGAGTTACCCTTTTTTTTTTTTTTTTATATATTTATTGGTGTTTTATCAACAAACATATAAAAGGTCAACTTTTCCAGGAAATAACTCCTCCCCGGCCCCTTTTCCCCATATCAAACTCCATTCCCAGGTTACAATCAGTATTCCAGTATTGCCTCTTCGGGTGAAAACTGAAAAGTTCAAGTCAAAGCCAGCACATTTCAATGTTCTAGGGATTCCGATCCTCAGCCACATCTGAGTCCTCCGAGGATGTGATTTGCTCCTGGGTATCAATTTTTGGATCTTTAAGGCAATCCAGGAGATGGCCCCACTGCTGCGCCATATCTGCAGTCTCAGCCCCCTTCGCTTTCTCTTGATGTAAAACCCTCCCTTCTGCCTCGGCCCACTTAACTAGCGTGTCCCGCCACCTTGGTAGTTGTGGGCCCCTGGGGTCTTTCCAGTGCATCGTGATCTCCTTTTTAGCCAGGATCAGTGCCAGGTCAATGTATTTGGATGTAGTTCTCTGTGAGTGGGATCTGGGGAATCCCCCTTGTAAGGCCACTATTGGGGAAGATCGAAGTCTCCTGTCTGTTACAGTTTTTATGCTATGTACGACTTTATCCCAGTATTGCTCCAGTGTCCCACATCTCCATAACATATGCATCAGGTCTGCATCAGGTTCCGAGCACAAGGGGCATGCACTATTCAAAGTATTGTACATCAATGCTATCTTGGCGGGACTGAGGTATGCTCTGTGATATATATATACAGAGTAATCAATTTAAAACGGGCATTTCTGGATACTGTGTTTATATGTGCTGTGATTTTCCTCCAATGAGGTTCATCTATAGGCTCGACAATATCCTCTTGCCAGAGGGTCCGCAACCTGTCAAGAGGGAGTAGAGTGTCTTTATGTAAAGTTTTATAGAGTGTGGATACAACTTTCTTATCTCCCCCTATTGTGCAGAGGGCGTGGCATCCCGCGTAAGTAGGAGGTTCCCTTAAACCCTGTTTCCAGTGTCGCTGTATGAGTGCTACGAGTGATCTATGCATAAGGAACAGCCCCAGGGGGACTTCAATTTGTGCCATCAGTGCTTCGAAAGACATCAGTTCCCCATTGCAGAAAAGGTCCCCAATCACAGAGATGCTGTATGTCGCAAGTCATGTGACGCCCACGGCAGAGTTTCCACCAGGGAGTACATTAAGGCAGGACAGCGGCATGTCCGGTGAGTATGGGGATGTGGTTCTCGTGCATTATAAGCTGCGCACATTACCTGGAGGTCTGGCGAACCTATTACCAGCATCCCTCTGGGAATCAGGAGTATCCCTAAAAGGGCTGTGACAGTGTGTCCTACTTGTTGCCCCCTGGTTATATCCAATTGTGCTGTAAACCATGCTTTTGCCAGCCACTGTAGTTGGCATGCTAGGTAGTACATCTCAATGTCTGATGCCGCCACCCCCCCTCCTCTGCAGTGGGTCTTTGGAGTTTTTGCAAGGCTAGTCTATGTCGTCCCGGCCCCCAGATAAAGCTAGTAAGAATAGAGTCAATCCCCTGGAAAAGCAGACGGGGACCAGTACAGGCATTGTCGAGAAATAGTACATTAATCTAGGCAGAGCTATCATTTTAACCAGTGCCACGCGTCCTGCCACTGATAAGGGTAATGTCTTCCAGAACTGGGCATCTGATCGCAACTTCCGGATCGCTCTATTCACGTTGCCCTCCAAGAGGTCTACAGGATTATGATAAATATTAACATCCAGGTAACGGAAGGTGGATGAGGTCCACTCCAAACCCCAGGTGTTTGTGACTCGGGGCACCCCCTCATAAAATGGGAAGATTAGAGATTTCTGCCAGTTTATACGCATTCCCGACATGTCCCCAAACTTCTCTAGCAAGTCCATGGCTCCCGGTAACTCCCTGTCTGGGTCTTTCAGAAATATTATCATATCATCCGCATAAAGTGCAATTTGGTGAGACTGATCCCCAACATTTAGTCCCTTGTAGTGACTATTGTTTCTCGCCATCTGCACCAGTGGTTCCATCGCAATGGCAAATAGCAGAGGCGACAGTGAGCAACCCTGTCTGGTGCCCCTACCGATCTTGTACGATCTCGAGATTGTGCGACCCGTGCGAACCCGAGCCGTGGGGGTTGTGTATAGCAACTTCATCCATTTAAGAAATCCCTGGCCCAGACCCATCTGTCGCATTATAATCTCCAGATAGTCCCACCTGAGACTGTCAAACGCTTTTTCAATGTCTACTGCTATAATTGCAGCAGCGCGTTGGTTCGGAGACTGGGATTGTAGTATCTTGATCAGTCTCCTTATGTTGAGGGTGGTACTACGGTGCGGGATAAATCCTGTCTGATCTGAATGGATCAATTTTTGCATGTGGGGCAATAGTCTTGTGGCCAGGATCTGGCTAAGTATTTTATGATCCATGTTAAGCATGGATAAAGGGCGATATGAGTGCACATACACTGTTTCGGCAATGGGATCACAATGGCTTCATTTGTAGATGAGGGAAGCTTTCCAGTCCGCAGTGCCTCTGAGCAGAGTGCACCTAGCTGAGGCGCCAATAGGTCTATGAAGGCACTATAAAACTCTGCGGGTAGTCCATCCGCACCAGGCACCTTTCCTCTAGCCATCGCCCCCACTCCCCTAGTTACCTCTGAAGGGGTTATTGTTTCTTCCAGTACCCATCGATCATCCTCTCTCAGTACAGGAAGCTGGAAATCCCTCAGGCACTGCAGCCTAGCTGGGTCCAGAGTCCCCGCCGGGGGGGGCGTAAAGTAATGAGTAGTAATCAGTAAAGCTAGCGTCAATATCGCTTTGTCCATCGAGTCGCTTCCCCGACAAGTCTACAACCTCCATCACCAGGGAGTGGGGCCGAGAGCCAAGCCAGTAATGCTCCTACCCTATCTCCCTTCGTATGCTCTCTGGTGATCTATTTTTTATAGTCAAAGCATCTCACTTTTTCAGATGCCGACGCAACTTTATTCTTAGTTTCGGAGATAATAGGGGCCAGTTCCGGGTCTTCAGGTCTTTTGCGTTCTAAACTCCTCAGGTCTTCCTCATATCTATCTCCCCCTCCAGGGATCTCCTGACCCCCACTATCCCAGCCATGCATTGACCTCTGACAGTCACCTTGAACGCTTCCTACTCTTGAGCCCGGGATGAGGTGGTGCCCTGGTTGAGCGTAAAATATTCGCTGATAGCATCCCTGATGGACTGCCAAAAGGCGCTATCTTCCAGTGTTTCCACACTAAGTCGCCGGTCTGGTATTCGGGGCATTCCCTTTTCCAGTCCATCGTAAGCAGTAAAGGATTGTGATCAGACCCTGTACGGCAGAGATATTCGGCGTTAAGTACCGTACTGTTTACGTCAGGGGATGTCAGGAAAACGTCCAGTCGAACATGTAAGTCATGTAAGGGCGAGTAGAAGAGTAATCTCTCTCTTGAGGGTGAAGGTGCCGCCTGGTGGCTTTGAGGCCCCAATGCTGTTCCCTGTCAGTGAAACTCTTGGCTACCTTGAGTGTGGGGGAGTGCCGCAGAGGAGGGTGGGATCTGCCCAGCTCGGTATCGGCGATATAATTAAAATCGCCACCCACTATTGTTGCCTGGGTGAAGTGTGGTCCTAGCATGTGCGATAGTGTGTTTAAAAAGGTGCCTTGGTCTTGATTAGGGGCATAAATACCTCCCAGTATTCTGTCCCTTCCTCCCAGGCGACCGGTCACCAAGACATAGTGGCCCTCCCTGTCTATTACTACTTCAATTTTTTGGAACGGTACTCCTGGCCGTATCCACATCAGGACCCCTCGTGCGTAAGCCGAATATGCAGTGGCGTATACCTGCCCCTCTCCATCGCTTAGTTATAGCTTTAACCTCCTTTTCTGTGAGGTGTGTTTCTTGTATAATTGCTATGTGTACTCCTCGTCTTTTTAGCTGACTGTATACTTTATATTGCTTATTCATACTATTTAATCCCCTAACGTTCCAGGTGAGGAATTTATAATCTATGGGTCTATCCATAATCTGTATGGACGTGTAACTCGCCTACTCAATCCCCCACAGGTGGCCATGTTGTGCTAAGCAGTAACACTAGTCCTGGCAATGGCAATGCGTGGGATGGAGTTGATATCCCGATTTGTGAACTAATAACATCAAACAAAACAATTCCCCCATTATCAAAACTCCCTCTCCCCAGGACCGGTAATAGAACTATCTCCGTCCAAACATTCACTAACTGCTTAAACATTGTGTGTGGAGGCAGAGGCAAGGATATTACTTCCCGGCCTCAGTAAAGTAAATTCAGTTGCCATGCTGTTGTGGAGAGCAAAGATGACCTGGCCAATTGGGTTGCTGACCGTGTGCACAAGTTTCTCCTGGGCTCCGGTGCTCCCTGCAAGCCAAAAGTGTCATTGGGCTCTAGTCAATTGTCTCATTCAGGCCATCCCTCCAGGGATAGCCCCCTCTGGGAGTGACAGGTGACGTCTCTCAAAGGATCTCATCTGATGTCCCCGGGATGACCCTTGGGGGATTGTCGGAGGCATTGTGAGACGAACAAGAGGCACAGCCGAACATTGATTCCTGATCCGAATGGGTCTCGGAGGGGTGTGGCGAGCCGGGCCCCCTACCTCCTAAAGATGCTGCGGCTTGCACTGCTTCTCGCCTTTCCTGCAATGCTTGGCTGCGCGGTGGGGCTGCGCTTGTCAGCTGTTTCGCCTTTTCCCTTCGAGTCTCCATATGCAACCTCGCGCATCCCCCCCCCCCCGGACTCTCTTCCGAAACCGTTCTAGACATGTCCAGCCACTCCCGCACCTGCTGCGGCAAGGTGAAGAAAAGCATGTCATTGTTTGTGATGATTTTCAGTTTAGCCGGAAACAGCATGTTGTATCGTATGCCTCATTCTCTAAGTTGTCGTTTAATCTCAGTGAAGGTGGCTCTTTGTTTCTGAGTGTCCCTTGTGAAGTTACCATTGGAGTTACCTTATTATGTTTTATTAGTGTAATTTCCAAATGGAACAGGTAACCAGTTCAAGTTTGGTGTCTCTTAAATTGTAATGAAAAGTCCTAACTTATGATGAACTCGGATTTTAAATTACAATTTTAAAAATGCCCCTTTAAAAAAGTTTGAATTTCTTGCTTTAGCCATTTGGTGCCTGCAGTCAGTATCTGGGTCACAAGACTGGGTGTAGTTGACAGTTGGGCTTTATGTATTCCTCCTGGGCAGCCACTCACAATGGGGAACTTAGGTATGACTAGATGGGCCATCACTGACAGGATGGGAGGCAGGAGCTGGGACCAGCCCCACTTATACTTGAACAGGCTGCGGCCTGCTGCCACATAAAGGGCTGCATACTGCCTGTAGTTAGTCTGGAGCCAGGAAGGCAGGGTACCTGTGCACTTCAAAGGCATGACTCTAGAAGCTTCTCCACACTTCAAAGGCGCAACTGGGCAAAAATACTGAACCTCAGACATCACCTCTTCAGTACACTTCTGAACTTGTGGATACTCTGCCAGGAAGAAGGACCGCTGTGCTGCTGGAACGTCTGCCACTCTGCTGTACTGCTGTTATAAAGGACTGCTGCCCTGCTGTGCTGACATGCTGCCCTCTTGCCTGGGTGAGGACTGGACTAGCATCTATTGAATGCAGAACCCACAATGAATCAAAGGTTAGTTGACTGGCCTCCTGATAGGAAGCATCCGGGACACGACAGACTTCCAATAACCTTGCACCTGCACCTGGGCTCTGCTATCTGTGAGTCTACCCTACCAAGTGGTGCCACCCCAGTCCTGGACCCTTTGAAGCATGCTTAAGGTTTTCTGCCAGCTTCTGTGGATCCAGTGGAACCAACATATCTCCTTTACTGTGCAACCCCGAGCACAACTGACTCATCGTCACTGCTGTGTGAATCAGGACCGCCACAAAGACCCGCATCGCATCCCAGCCCATCACCTCATCGGAACTGCTGATGTGCACTGCATCCTCGGCGCAGGCCCTCACCAACAGCAGCCTCGATAATGACATCGGATTTTGCATCTCAGCCTCACAGCTCCTCAGAACCAACGCATCATCTCGACTGTGCATTACATCGTCGACACCGGGCTTCATATCGCGAGCCCTTTTCAATGGGGATCTTCAACAACAAAGCAGGACCTCGCATTGCAGCCTTGCAGCACCTCAGAACCTTTGCATCACTTCATGCTGCATAACGCATCTTCGACGTGGATCCTCGCAACACAAGCCAGGATCTAAGGTAGTTTGATCAGTGGGCATAACTAGGTCTCTGTAGCCGGCTCCATTGCAATCGGCTGAACTTATCATTTTGTCCAGGTCAGTCGTGTCTACGTATCCGCATGTGGCGCTTTGTGCTTTTTAGTGCTACTTTGACTGAAATCTTTAAAATTACATATCACCGGTTTGACTGATTGGATTATTGTCATTTTAGTCTTGTTTTATTTATTTAAAAAACAGTCGATTTTTCTAATTTGGTGTGGGATCCTTTTGTGTGGTGTTTTCACTTTATTACTGTTTGAAATGTTGCACACGTACTTTACACATTGCCTCTAAGTTAAGCCTGACTACTGTTTGCCAAGCTACCAGACGGTTGAGCATGGGTTAATTTAGGGTTGGCTTGTTCCTCACCCGACAAGGATTGTGGTTGATGCTTGACCAGGGCTCACACCCCAGTCAACCAACAACTCAATGTCATACAGCTGTCCTCTTTGCGTTCAAGAGTACTAATAGACCTTTTAAAGTCACTTCAAGTATATACAATGCTACATGCTATCAAGAGTTGTGTGAATAACCAGAAGTAATCAGACCTCAGCAATCCTACAATCCGTGTTACTGGTGGAGTGTAGAAGGTACATTCTATGGTTGATTGACACTCCAAAATACACTGGCTAGAGTAAAAAAATATTATGTGCCATGTGGAACAGGCCTGAGAACTGAATAGCTTTATAGATTTCGTCCATGGGAAGTTGAGTTCTGAGCATGGATGGTCAAGAAAATGTACTGTTTTTATGTAATGTTCAATAATGTCAGTCAGTATTTTTCTAAAAATGTGCAAGCAAGGGAACAAACATACAGGCATGTGCCCTGGAGCACACAATTTAAGCAAGACTAGAACTTAAGTTTCACTGTTTCAGACTAATACAGTGACCACCAAAACCCAACAATCTTATCAATAGACTACTGGTCCTCCAATTCAACATTTATCACTTGCCTGGCAGCTGTTGAGCTGGCACCTCATCTGTTTGAAAATATGCTTTAAGGTACTTATACGTATAGGGACTTTTATTACCCCGGATCTGTAAGAACATGGAGTGTACACCCAGCACAGGAAGTGCACCTGTTTTCAACAGTGTATACACAAAGGAAAATGTATTTCCTTGGTGCTTAATTTGTCCTGGTGTTTGTTGGTGCTGGGCACTGCTACTTATTTCCAAACACTGGCAGTAGTTATCCACTACATGGTGGTGCTGTGTGCATAGGATTTTCATCAGAATTCCTAAGAGGTACATTTAATGATTTAGTATACTTTATAAAAAACCTGATAAAAACGATCAGGCTGGTACTGCCGTCACTGGCATTTGGCACCAATAGCAGGAGCGGTCGGCCAATGCTAGCTGGAATGGACTGCAGAAAAATACTTTGGGCCTTGGCACTTATAATTAGGTAAGTCAGTTGTCCGAACCTTTTTTTGCGGAAGTCGGTGTGCTGTCTGCACCTTGCAGGCTCAGAAGATTGCAGGTCCAGCCATCCTTTCACCATACCAGCGTTCATAAAGGTAGGCTATTTAGTTATGATTAAATTAATATTTTTTTCACATAGCTTCAAAGCTGCAAGACTGTGGTAATCTGTGGCAGGTTTGCAGCAACAGTGATTTAAAAATGTGTGGTTGTTATTATGAAGGTGTAAAGACCCCCAGTCTCAAAGATTACATTTTAAAAAGTGACCGTGTGAGCTGAGACTATTTACAGCCTCAGTAATAATGGAATCCCTCCATGTGTTGTTTGTCACAAGCTGGTCCAGGTTAACTAGAATCAGAGTTGTCTCTTGACTCAACTCAACCCAGATAATTTATCAAATTAAAATAAAAAAGTAACAGGAAAGGGAGGAGCTTTGGTTAGGGATGGTGATGTTTTACTTATTTCTTTTTTGAGTTATTCTATGGAAACCACATTTTATTAGGACGTAGGCGAGGAATACGAGGGTGCTGAGCACAGCCACATCAACAGCGAGCTGCACTGCCCTCCGTGTGGGGATCTGGGCACTGGCATTGCCAGTGTTGTGACCAGGTGCTGGCCTGGTGTTTGGCTTCCTGTCAGTCACTCTTTTCATCTGAGGAACGCCGCCTCTGCCCTGGGCCTAACCAGAAACCAATCATGGAAACCACGTCCTCCCAATGATCCCACTTCTCTAGGGAAATGAATCCAATTGAAATTACTTATTACCTCAGAACGACCGAGAGAAACCACCTGGTCTCTTTACAGGGAAGTCAAAGGGTGTGTTAGACACTTTCTCCCTTTCCTAGCTCCTCGCTAATTGGTTGCTATGTGAGTAACGCCGATCCAACCCACTCCTCTGAAAATATTAAGGGGCAGATTTACAAGAAAGTGGTGCATTGGTCCCAATGCGCCACTTTTCTTGTGTCCCCCTACCGCCACCTAATGACACCATGGTTGTGCCGTATTTATAATATGGTGCACCATGGCGGTCGTTAGCACAATAGCGTCAACATTTTTGACCCGATTGTGGCTCTTTGCTGCACTAACGTCAAAAATGTTAATGCTAGTGCAGCAAAGCACAGGGAGGCCCATAAGTAAATATGGGTGTGACATTTTAACGTCCGCTCTGAGCAGGCGTTAAAAATGACAGAAAACAATGGCACAGTGAAATGTTGTAAATTGCACTGTGCCATTTTTTCAGGCCCCCCTGCGTCGGAATGCCCCCCTTGCATACATTATGTCTGATGCAGGCATAATGTGCCACAAGGGTTTACAAACTGGTGCAATGCATGTATTTTGCCACTTTGTAAATATGGCGTGGAAGAAGGCCTCCTTAATGCCACATTAGCGTTAAAAAAACAACGCTAGGGTGGCACCCGGTGGTGTTTGTGTCAGAGCTACTTCCATGATGCAAAAGCGGCCTGGCAGCACTTTACTGCTGTATTGCCCTAGGGGATCTCGAGATGTTTTGCTCCAGAGTAAGTAAATTTAGTCGGGAATGTGCAAGCAATTGATGTATTATTTGAAAGTGCAGGACCCAAGATTATTTTTCTGATTTATTAATCAATAGTGAGAGAAGCAGCACAGTTTCTGTATGGTACCCTTGGGATACTCAACAGAAGGTTGTCTCAAGTTCATACATGGTCCTGCGACTTCCTGAAATAGTAAATACTCACCATCAGCATAGTATAAGTCTGAGTCCTGGCTGCACCTGGTAGGCAGCTTCATAGTAAACAGCTAGAGCTAAGGCCATGGTGCAGTGTGGCAGAGGGGCAACTCTCTCCTCAGAATTATGAAAAACTGTTTCACACTGAGGTCTTTCCATGCCATTAACTGGTATAATCATGAGAATCAAACCTAAAAAAAGGCACTGAGCAACACCATCCTATGTAGAGGGACAGGGTCATGACCCTTATTCCATATTATATTCCTTGTGATGTGAAATCAAATCCTGGGACCTTCTGCCTTCTATGTGCAACTGTACGCCCTGTAATGTCCGCCATCTTAATATATGGTTTGGAATCATAGGCCCAGGTGTCGTTAGGTGGTGCTTCGCCCCCCCCACTGCCACCTAGCGACACCATGGGTGCACTGTATTTACAATACGCCGCACCATGGTGCATGTTAGGCCAATAACGTCAAACTTTTTGTAAATATGGTGCGGAGATTTTTGCCTCATTGAGCCACATTAGCGTCCAAACAAATTACGCTAAAGTGGCACAAACTGGCGCGAGGGGCTTGACAATCTGGCCCATAGTCTGAATGGCTACCAACGGGATATCCTCATTGGACCAATTCAGATTTTTTTTTTACCCATATTTTGATCATGCCCACGTTCCATCTTTTTAACCAGACCTTACTACATACCCCGGTTATAAGCCCCGCGAATACAAGGCTCTCAGCCCCTGTGGTCTGATTTGAACTATAACAAACATACATACCAATTTCTGCAATAATTTTGCAAACGTTCTTTCTATTGCCCACCCTCTTCCCAATCTTCCCCTAGTAAAAATCAAATAATATACTCTCATTTTACAAGTTTTCTTCCTATTACCCACCATCTTCTCTCTCTTCATGGTCAAATAACATGCGCTAATTTAAAAATGTGTATTTCTTTTGGCCAACTTATCTTTATATTTCCCCATGGGGTCAATAAGGTCTGCACTTAAATCATTTGCCTCTAGTATACATTATTTCTGCGAACCGTAGAACGGGTCAGCATTGGCTCCCTCGTCGTCGTGGTAAATGACGCTGCTGGCGGGTACGTTGTTTACATCAAGGCCTCACTGCGTGACTAACACCCTCTAAGCAGGCTCCAGGCAAGACACCGCAACACAGGTGCACCGGGGATTTGTAGAAGGCCGCACATCACCGTTCAGGAAAATAACCTTGTACAAAACGGGTTGGTACGGGGCTGCCTGCATTTGGACCCACATAATTATTATACCGAGCTGTTTGGGGGAAGCTGGAATACTCAATGAGTGAGGCGAGCTCCCCCCCCCCCCCCCCCCCCACACACACACACACACTGGTGAAAACACAGCCCGGTCCTGTGATGGGGTTGCTGAAGGACGGTCTGCCCTTTACCCTCACGTTGCGGCCCGCCTTTTCGCCATTCCCATCGCTTTCTTCTCGGCAGCTTACCAACAGTACTGAGGGAGTAGGGAGTCGGTCTGCACATGTAAACACTTACACTATAAATGCGTCCTAATGGTGTGTGCCCGGGTCTGACTGTGATTTATGTCCGTTGAACGCAAGTGAGCACGCGCTGCAGCTCTTGCCTGTGGCTCGGTGTGTTTGAGTTTCAGGAAATCAATGGGTGAAGGTCGAATGTGGATGTCAATCTTCACACAGAAGAAACGGAGAGTAGGAGTTTATGTTTGTGGGTTGACCCCACGCACCTGAACTGTGTTTGTGCTGAAAGACCATCTGCGTCCCTTGGGCCACGTACATCTAGCCTCCAAGCTTCTCTGGGGTGTCTTCCCCTGTACCCCAAAACCTCTTGAGTTTAAGGGAAGTTAAGCCCGTGCACAACCCTGGGCCTTTGGTGGGGGGCACAGTCCCAAGGCTCCCCTTATGTGTAAGGCCTGAAACTATGGGTGTATACACCCCAGAACCCTTGATACACTCTGAACTCTGGTTCCTGCCTGCTCTCCTGTCTCTGCAACCCAATGGATCTGCGGATCGCTAGGCCTGTCTGTTATGAATGTGTTTAACCCTGAATGTGTGTACCCCAGACTTTTGTATACCTCTGGACCTGTTTGCCCCTTAATCCTAGGATGTACATCCCAGTTTTCTGTCAGTGTACAGTCGGTCAACAAGACCCCTCCATTGCTTTAATTTCATATTTATGCATACTTTGTGTCCCCAGAACCATAGAGCCCCCTGTTTTTCAGACCACTGTAGCCATCGTGTCATCAGACCCCTCGAGGGGTCCCCAGAATCATGCATTTCCCCACTTCCCAGACCTTGTCTCCTCCTAACCCCCTCTGCTCTCACTCCCCAAACCTTGCAACCCATGGGTGTCCGTAGTCCTGTGCACCCTAGATCCGCGCTGACCCAGACCCCTCTGTGTACCACACCCCCTGCCACCCCCGGTGCTCACCTGATGGCCAGCAGCTCGTGGAGGAGGTAGGCGGCGGCCGCCAGCAGCGCTCCCCCGGTCAGGTAGAGGGTTTTCTTCCACCAGGAGTCGGAGCCCAGCCCTGACATGGTGCTGCCGGGATCCTGCGCCGGGAAGGCGACGATGTCCCCATAGAAGAAGGAGGCGGCGTACTGCTCCTCTGCCGCACCTCCGCACCAGCTCAGGGGCAGCGGGCTCTGGTTCCGGCTCAGACCCAGCAGGCACGAGCGGGGCGAGGAGGAGAAGCCCACCCCCCAGTGCATGCTGCCGCTGCCAGCCGCCGGGCCCGCGGCCCGCCAGCGGAGAGAGGCATGGACCGGCTCGGATGGAAGAGGAGGAGGAGGACCGCGGCCGAGGAGCGGTGATGATGGAGCAGGCAGCCTGAGGGCAGCAGCAGCGCCTCCTCCTCCTCTCCCGCGGCACTGAGCAGCTGCAGCCACCGCTGCCCGCCCCGGCCGGCGCTCCCCCTTTGTGCCGGTGAGGGAGGAGAAGGCCGATGATGTCATCACCGTGCTGTAATAGACACGCTTCAGCGGTATGACTTGTGCTTCTATATACCTAGGAACAGAGATGCGAGCAAATGGGAATTCCCGTATGGGCCCCTCTGACGATGAGTGTTCATTTCCATCGCCTTTTTTATTGAGCAAATATATATATATACAGACACAGACACACACGCACGCAAAATAAATACAATTAAATTGTTAGGTGGTGCGCATTAAGCACAGTCCATTTTGGGCCCAACTGAACCGAAAACTGGGGAGATAAAGCGATGTACTTAGAATCCATGTGAGTTAACCGAGTGGCACGGGATTATAATTGAGGTGTGGCTTTCTACAGTTGATAATTTAGCTCTTATCATACAGTCATAATATTGTTGACTCTCAATCAGATGAGAAGAAATCGACTGAAGCCACTCATGCTCCACTGAGCAAGACAAAGAATAGTGACTCTTGCTTGACATACAAACTGCCTATTTCTGAGGTGGCCTAAGTGATTGCACTTTGTGGCACCTCTCAAAATAATTGCGGTGCAAGGCATTATTTGAGGTGGGTAATATTTCCTAGATGCTCCATTGTGACCTTCCACCTTTAGTGGCCATCTGTATATGACCACTGAAGGTTGCAGGGCACCCCAATGGCCATTATTCAATACTAATTTCAAAGAAAATAGTGCACACCTAAGGGCACGAATCCTGTGTGACAAAAAGCCTTTTAAGATTATTCTGTCTTATAATCAAAATTCAAATGAGCACTGATTATGAAAGAACACAAAAGAACATTCAGTATGAAAACATATTCAACAGGGCAAATCAAAAGAACAATCATATGACCCATAAATATAACACATTCGCAGTAATGATCAAGCAATACACAGCAGTTACAAAAACAAATGCATACGTAACATACATAGAACAAGAATACATTCATCATATAGCAAGACTTTAAAGAATATCACTAACCATTCACATGTTATTAACCACAAAGATAGCAACACAAATTATTCCCCAGGTGTGCTTGAAACAGTTCATAAAGTCCCATAAGAAAAGGGGAATATTTATATTCTTAGTCCTATTTCTACTGTAAGGGGAATCTTTCCATTATTAGTTGCTCATTTGACACCAAAAAAGTTCATTGGAAGTATGTCAATGGTAAAAATAGCCTTTTGACATTCCTGCCCTTGAAAGTGCTGACACTTTTCGACCTCAACACAAATGGAGTACCAAAATATTTGAATGAGGTCATCATCAGAGCGAGACTTCTTCATAATATCTGGACACTGGCATGAAGAAACAACCATAAAGACCTATGAGAAAAGAGCACGTGAAGAGTTTTTGCTTAATGTTTGCTCTTGAGAAGGATCATGCGATATACCTACATACCCGTACTTCCGATGATCCCAGTTCCTAAGAGATAAAAAAAAATGATCCAAGTTCCTAGTATTACCAAATTAATGGTCTGTGAATTAAAGAAGAAGAGAGAGGAAGGGAAGTAAATCTATGTGGTCCTATGTGTTACACCAGCACCCACGAGGACAAGTTACTATGAGCTCACCAAAAAATGATAATGCGCGTCACTTCAAACCTAAACAAGACAAAAGGATTGCTAGTGTTTTTTAAAGAAATGTTGCGGCTTCAGTCACCAAAAAGGGAAAACTCCTAGCCCAAATAGAATTGAGTCATTTCTTGTCATGATATGCCCCACGTAAGTCACATTAAAACAATTGGTGTTATAAAGTATACACGTTTACTTAAGGAAGTCAATCTGTCCTCGTGAGCGCTCCATTAACAATCAGTTCCTACGTGCGGGTAGGCCTGCCTTCAAGGCCACGGAGCAGCTTCAGTTTGGTGCAGCAGACAGCTGTCGCTATACAGAACTTATACTGTTAGAAAAGGGGTAGTTAAAGTGATACTGGAAAGCAAGGCTGGCTCAAGGCATGGGCAGTGTGGGCAGCTGCCCCCGGCCTTGTTCATGCTCACAACCAAGGGCTCTACACCCAGTGCTTAATTTGTAAATAAAAAAGTGCCAGTGCCCAAAGCTCTCCTCTTAAACACGCAGCTGCAGCAATTAAATGTGCGAGCACAGAATACTGAGGAAGTGTAATTCTAAAGACATCTTGGGCCCCTTTAATACATTTACAGCCACTCCCTGTCCCTTCAGCTCACTCCTGCAGCTTTCTGCTTTCTCCCATTGTGACGCTTTTTCATTTTTCTATTACTCCATCTTTCCCATATGTGTCTTGTGCTCGCAGTAAATGCTTGAGGCAGAAAAATAAGTGCTGTCCCTCAAAAATAAGTGCTGGTGCCCCACACCAGAAACAACAACCACAAATGAAGCACTACCCGCACCACATCACTGCTTTTCAAACTACTCCAGTGTTAAGAGACTCCAGGGAGCAGGAGGGATGCAGCGTTGCAAGGCCCAGGGGAAGGAGAGGCCCCCTCTACTGGGCCTCGGAGCCCTTGCCTGAAAGGGCTTCAGAAATCTAATCACTGCATCTGCATGAAAACAGCAATTAGCTGGGTACTTGAAGTGCCCTTAGGTGTGAAGGGAACCATGACCCTTTATGAACGATAAGCAGGGTGTCCTGCAGGGCTCACAATACAAGAAAGAAACAAGCCCCATCACCAATGTCAACTAGGACAGGGGTTAGGGAAACTATGTCATCAAAATTCCAAAGTGCATATTTCTTTAAAACACAGAAGCATTTTATCTTAGCACATCAGATTAGATCACTAAATTGAGATGTACTAAGTATAAGTGAGAGTTTTTCAACATGAACTGAGAAACATTCCTGTCCCCGCCCTGATGATAACAGTATTAGTCAACTAAGAGCAGGGCCACTGGAATCATTTGGCAGGAAAGGACAACCGGGTTTACTAAACTTGTGCAGCAAAAAAAGGCAAATGATGTGGTACATTTTGTGATAGTGTTACCTAATTTTTGTCATTTTCACCATATTACTACTAGCGGGGCAAAGCGTTCACCTCATTAGTACCAGTCTGACAACTAAATACAGCAATAAACAAAAGAAAGATGACCAGTGAACCAGTGTGAAGGGCTTTCCGCAGTGCAACAAGTGTTGCAGCATTTTTAGGATTTTGTTTTCAGTTTTTTTATCCATTTGAGCTAGGAACAAAATCATTTTTTTGTTCAAAGCTGCAGATTATGCAGCAGATGGCTTATTTGGCAAATCCATAACTATGCAGAAAATGCAAAGACTGCAAAAGTGGTCCTGATTAAGAGGCATGTCAGGATTCACATGTACCTTATATGTGGACTAGATTATCATTTAACTGATATATTATAATCTATTACATGAAACATAAGATGTGTTGAACAGTACACATCCTGACTGCACGTATTTGAAAGTGTTCTGATGTGTGATAATGAACAAAATGGAGGTTGGTGAAATAAAGAATTTGCCTAGGATCACACAATTTGGTCAAGCAGGGAAACTGACATTAATCCCAGATTTCCAGTTTCTCACTGTGCAATTCAGCTACTACATGCATATCTATTCATGACATTAAAGCATAATGATTCGTCTTTCATTCATGAAGGATGAGACTAGAGCCTGGGTGTCAGGCAGAGTCCACATTGTATTTGTGGCAGGTTTACATAGAACGAACATTGACCATGGACATAAGAGTACTTTACAACAGACACAGACTTTACAGCATATAGGATTACCTAGATTCACAAGATGCTCAGCTGAGGCCAGGATTCAAGCCTGGCTACTCATGATGCATGGTAAGCAGCTGCAGCCACTAGACCACATCACTTCCTGTGAAAGCTCTGCTTATTTTGGGCTCATGGTTCCAAGAAGACCTTGAGCTGAGCAGAGCCAGGCCTCTGGCTCTAGTTTCCAGCGGTTTGCCCACCTATTGTAGCATGTAAAAGAGAATGGGGGTCATTATGAACATGGCGGTAAACACTGTCTCCTGCCGTGGTGACGGCGAACAGAATCCCGCCATTGGTGGTAAACAGAAACCCACCATAAAAAGATGCAAAAAACAGAATCCACCAAAAATATTCCTACCACCAGTCACCGGCAGGGCCTTGTTGGCAAAAAAGTTGCACATCCTACCCTGCCACCGCCGAGCACACAAATCCCCCGTCCTCCAAATAATGATGCACAAATCGCTGCGGCGGTCAGTGGATGTCGAACGACCATTAGCGGTACACACCGCCACGGCCAGCAAGTGGACCCAACAGTAAGAAATGCACACATTGGCAAGTTTGAAACCCACACACCTGACACACATCCACAACACCATAAAACACTCACAGACACACCCACAATCCTTTGCATCGCCAATAGGAGAAGCCAGACGGATAACACTACAGGCAGACACCGAACGCCACATCACACGACTCACAAACCCAACCACACAACAGCACCCTCACCAATATCCACACAACACACACCATGGCACCCCCCAAGCACCCACGTTTCACAGAAAGAGAGCTAAGGACCATGATGGACGAGATACTCAAGGTCGAGCCACAAATATTCGGAGCACAGGTCCAGCACACACCCGTCGCCAGGAAGATAGAGTTATGGCAGACCATTGTCGACATGGTTAATGCAGTGGGAAACCATCCATGCACAAGGGACGACATCCGCAAGCGATGGATTGGCCTGCGTGGGAAGATGAGGTCCATGGCATCCAGGCACAAAATTGGGGTACAGAAGACTGGGGAGGGAGTTCCACCAAAACCCCCGACTACACTGACTGGGAGGCAAAGGTAATGGCCATCCTGCACCCTGAGGGCCTCACTGGACTCACTGGAGGAATGGACTCAGGTAAGTCATCCACAATTACCCCATATCCACCACACCTTGAATGCATGCACCACTCCACATCACAGGTGCCGCAGACCAGTGCCTACCTGGATGGCATTCACGATGCCGTGTCTGGCCTACAGAGATCTTTTCAGGCTCTGGCCTCCTCTTTGACGGCAGCCAGTGTCCCTGGTCTTTCGATCCCCCCTCCCAGCACCTCCACCCCTTCCAGCACCCAACTCCCTTCACCCATCCCAAGCACACATTCTGACAGCCATGCACACACCTCAACACACAAGAAGCACAAAGAGAAACACAAGCACCACACTTCCCACCACAGGCATAAACATAGCCAACATACAAAGGCACACACAACAACATCCACTTCCCCCAGTGTGTCCACCTCTCCCGCCTCCCTGTCTGTCACCTCTACATGTACACCCACAGGCACTGCACCTTCATTCACTATTTCTGGCCCCATTCCTGCAGTCACCACAACATCATACATCCAGTCGTGCACCCCAGACACCACACCTGCACTCACCACAATGACTCTAAATACCACTTGCAGCACACTCACCAAACTTGCAGACACCCAGACAACATCCATTTACACTGGCAGCCTGTCTTGTCCCACTGTGTCCACTCCACTCCTCCCAAAATACTCAAATGTTCCGAGACACACATCCAACACACATCCACCATACCTCAGCATACTGTACAGTCACCTGCATCCACGTCACGCACACCTACAGCTGTTACGACCACTCTCTCTACCTCCACTTCCACACTTTCCTCCAGGTCCACCCCGACTGCCCCTAAGAAACGTTTTCTATCCCGTGTAGACCTTCTTGAACCCAGTGGCCCACCCAGTCTCATCCCTAAACGTGCCCACCTCCTTGCCCTGTCCACTCCTCCCACGTCCAAGTCCGCCCCTGTCCGTCCTTCACATTCACGTGCACCTTCCCCTGTGAGCAAGAGGCCCGTGCAGGTACATCTGACGCATCCCAGTCAAAGCCCGATCTCCCACCTTCCAAAACAAAAACCATACCCCCCTCCACCTCCCAAAGCCCAAGCACCCCCCTCCCAGATGTAAGTCCCCACCCCACCACCCCCTGCCCCTGTTCCCTGAGGTGCCTGGCTGCCCCAATGATGCCCCTTTATGGTGGAGAACCATGTGCACATGTGGGAGTCAAGTTGGGGCCATTTGGGCCCATCAGCCTTTCAGCTCTGGACTGGCCATTGGCCTAATGTGGATGTTCTATTGCTCCTGGAGCGTTAATAAAGTTTGTGTGGCCGGTGTTGTTGGCACACTCTGGATCCGTGGTTACTCGTTTCATTGTGGGGGTGGGGGGGTTGTGCACATGTTTGTACTATGGGAAGGTTTAATTAGACTTGTGACGGCTAAGTACCTCTAGCTCTGGGGTGTATGGCTTGTGCTGTTGTGAAGGGTTGTGGGTGCGTTGCGGGGTGGGTGTTTATGTAACTGTGTCCTTTCTTCCCTTGTTTAGTAGGTTGCGGTACTCACCGTCGTCATCTTCGTCAGCGGCTCGGTCGTGGAGGTATATTGCACGGAGCAGGACTGGCATGATTTGCAACTGTCTCTTAATGTCTGCTTCGGCGTGTTGTGTGAGCCTCCAGTGAGTGTTTCCTTTTATTTGGTTAGTTTCCGCCTGGCTTTGCGTGGCGGTGGTTCCCGCCCCGGAACTGACAGCAGTCTAGTGCTTCATTATTTGTTGGGAGGGTTGGGCCTTTCAGTCGGCCTGTGAGCGGCCTATTCTGTCATTGTTGGCACTCCTCTGCTGGCGGTGAGTGTTTTTCAGGCTGCCTGTTTTTCATGTGCTTTATTATTGGATGGGCCAGACCGCCAGCCTGTTGCCGGTAGTTACTGCCACTGCTAGGGGTGCGGTCTTTCCCACTGTGTTCATAATGAGGGCCAATGTTATGAGAGGCAGAATCCATGCACAAATATGAAAGAAAATCAGAGAGCAGGGGAAGTAGAAGGGGATAGATGATGCAAAGGATGAGAACTGCTGAAACGAGTTAAGAGGCTAGAGAGAGAAGAGTGATAAAGAGCAGGATATGAAAGGAAGATAGGGATGTCAGAGGGGCAGAACAAGCAGGTAAAGGGAGGTTATGAAGTAGAAGGGGCAGAGCCAGTGAAAAAGCTCAGGCAAGAGAAGGTGACAGGCTGGTTGAATGATGAGAGGAAAAGACTAGAGCTCTGAGGGGAAAGATGGACATAAGAGTGGCAGAATCAGGGAGAGAAAATAAGATGCTTAGGGAAAGGTGAGACGTGAAAAGGAGATAAAGCAGGCCTAAAGTGGATATGAGATAGGACTCAACCAGCACGAGTAAGTATTAGGATGGGAAGAGATGAGGTGAAAAGTAGAGCATGGTGGGTAGAGAAGGATATAAATGGGGACAATCAGCAAAAAAGTAAGAGCCTGGAGAACAGATAAAAATGTTCTTAAACCAGTGTGTGCTGCTAAGTCTGCCAAGCCTTCTGCCAAAGTTTGCAATTCTCTAGCTCTTTATTTCCCAGGTAACAAAGTAAAACAAAAGTATTAGGTTGTGATCTTCAACCACCATCAGTGTGTCTGCTGAATTTCACCCTGCTCTCTGTGTACTCTAATACTCCTATTGACCTTTCTATTAAATCTCACCACTCCCAGTGGGATCTTTTACTGAACATATCCTGACCGGAGATCTAGAGATAATAGCTCCTGCCCTGAACTTGCTTTGCAACATTTTTCTTGCCTCATCATAAGTTCCTAGCCATCTAAAAAACAAAAAAGCTGTGGTTATTTCTCTGCTCAAAAAGCCTTCAGCATGCGAAACGTCTCCGCATCTTCTGACATCTCTTTGCTACCCTTTTCATGAATGTCCCACAATATTTTTCTGTAAAAGGAAAAAAGCAGAAAATAATATATTGAATAAACTATTACAAATCATCACAAAGTTACACTGTTCACCATATGTAAGCACAAAGTAATTTAATAAGATATTACCCAGATTTGCTAGTGACTGCATGAAATTATAAAAGCGACTTTGCCCACACAGTTAGATGTTAAAATCAGGAATCATCAACAACAATAATATGAAATTTGTAAGGGGCATATAGAATTGCCCGCCAAGGAGTTTGAGACGCCTGGTCCACTAAAAGATATAATCAGGTTTTTCTTTCCCTGGTTCTAGTCAATCTATAAGCATTTAAACTTCAAAATTGGTTTGAAGACCTCAGGTGAGATTATTTCCAATGTTAGAAACTTCATTAAGAATTTTTCCATTAAAAACAGACATTTCATCAAATTACAATTAATCTGAGTATCAGAGGGATTAAAGCTTTTTATGATGGCATTTTTTACAGGTTCTGATGCCTCTCTCGTTGAAAATGTTTTTTGATAATACAATTATCGGGCATTCTTAAAAGCTGGCCACATTAAAAATATCTTACTTTATGGCACCACATGACCTGCATGGCTTTGGGTCGGTATGCTTCCATGATGGCTGATCGGCCAAGAACGACAGAACACCAAATTGGGAGGCCATCAGCTTTCTCTTTAACTGGACAGAAAATGTCATATTTAAATATGCTGCCAGCTTAAGGTTACTATATGACTGAATTACCATCCAGGCATGCATTCGTCTAGTCAGTATGTGTTTGTCACTGATACGTGAGTGGAGTTTTGCAGCTTTATTGATTGCATGACAAAAAGCGGTGTGAGGTAGATTCAGGTTCCAGAACTGCAGTGTGTTTCTGTTCTCAAGTGCAGAGCAATTTCCTGTAGACAATGCAAGGGTCCTTTAGCAGTGACTGACAGGAGGCATTAAAATATGGTCTACTTTAATTTGACCGAATTTTATGCTATGTTTTGATAGTGGGGTAGCTTTTCCCTATGGTTTGCTGCATTAGGCCAAATTTCAAACGAAATTGAGCTGGTGAGGCATTCTGTGGCAGACAAAAGACTCACTTGTGCAAGTCTGCAATTTATCCAGGGTCAAGGTGTCTTTGCCGTACAAGATGGCACTTACATTACCCACCCTTGGTAGGAGTTTAGCTGCAATAGTTGCCAGTAAGAGTTTGGAAGAAGGACTGTTCAGTTTCTTAGCAAGGGAACAGAAGGCGTCTATTAAGGCTTTCCCTTTCTTCTCAAGGTATTGCTTGCAGTTGCGGGTCGCAGAGGGGGCGGGGTAGTGCGCAGAGGTGGGAGGACTGGGGGGCAATTTTTATTTTTAAACCACTTACCTCGCTCCTGGATGCGCCACTCTGCTCCTCCGTCTCGCTTCAGACACAGGCTACCAGCCTGCCCTGCGGCCAATCCTGATGCTGCTCAGAGCAGCGTCTGGATTGGCTGGGAGTGCCCAGCAAGGGTGCTCACAGGCAGACTGGGAGCCTGTGTAGGCTCTATCCAGCCCGGCAACTGTGTTGCTGGGCTGGAGAGACCCTTCTGCGCTTGTGTGTTTTTTGCCAGCCCAAGATGGCAGGCCAAACATACATGCACAGTGAGTGGGAGTGCACAGTTTATTATCGTTTTTGGGGAAAAGCTTTGCAGCTGTCGCTTCTGGCAGGAGGGCGACGCTCCTCCGCCCTTATGGAGGGGCCGCCCCTGATTGCTTGTGTGGTTGGAAAGGTAGTTTCTTATCTATGTACAGTCCCAGATATTTGTAACTGATAACTTCTTCTAGGACTTAGTCTCCCAGCTTGATCTTAAGAGAAGGACCAAGCTGACCCCTGCTGGACATTATTTTGGTTTGATACATGTTTATTTCTAATTTTTTGGCCTCTGCATTTTCTTCTAATTCTGTAAGTGAACACTGCAGACCCACTCTTAATTGGCTTAGTAAGACAATGTCGTCCTCATATGAGAGGTGCACCAGAGTTAACGGACCCAGTCATGGTTGGAAAGAGTTTATCTGGTCAAGCCTTGGGGACAGGTCAGCCATAAACAAATTGAACAAGTGTGGGGATGGAACGCACCCTTGTTTGAGGCCCACTTCAGTGGGGATTTTCCTCAAACTTCTTGAACCATCCCCAGTTTAAATTGAAGCCAAGTGCCGGTGTACAGCTGCATTATAGCATAAAGGATCCTATTTGGGATCCCCCACTGCCTGAGCTTTCCCCACAAAAGCCCTCGATCCACATGATCAAATGCTGTCTTAAAGTCTACAAAGCATAGATTGATTTTTTCTTTAGGCACTTGCATTTGTCTGCAATTACTATGGCGGGTAAGATATTCACACTGATACCAAATCCTCTCCAGAAACCTGTCTGACAGATGGGAACAAGGTTATTGGTTTTAGATCATTCTAATAAGTCCTCCAAAAGTAGCATCAGATAATATATGGCCTCTGAATTAATGAGCGTGATGAGCCTGTAGTTGGTGGGAAAAGGCCGATCTCTACACTTGAAGATCGGATTATTATTTATCCTCACCAGCTGGTTAGGACTGTACCAGTTCATTCCACCTCAATATGTAATGCGGATAGCGGATTTGTCCAATATTCAGAGTCAAGCTTGTAAATTGCCTGTGGGAAGCCATTTGGTCCTGGAGCATTATGTTGGTTAGCCGGGACAGGTGAGCAATCCAGGATCCTACATAGGTCGAATGTATCAGATGGATGATTACTTTGTACTGGCTTTCCAGATAGCAGGCCATTGGTAAATACCTTGGTCAGGTGGACTACCCAGTCCTTCTCTGGTATGCTTGAGTAATTTATTACTCTTGGGTCTCTGTTGCTATTGTTTACTGTTTCCCAGAAAGCTCTGGTGTTAGCTTGGTTAGCATTGAAAAGCAATTTTGTCCAAAACTTATCAGAGATTTTTTCCAGTCTTCCCAGAGTTTTTTTTGTATTGGTTCCTTCGATTTTTTTAATTCTTTTCCATGCATGATTTGGAGCATTGGGTTTTCTCGCCTCCCTTACTACCCATCTTAGATCTTTTCTCAGGGTTGCAGTCTTTCCTCCCAGGCAGTCCTTACGCTCGACCACATTCCTCCCGTTGGAATTTAGAATGGGTCTGTGTGTCAGCAAATGTGTTGAAAATGATGTCTAAGCTCCCATTATAGTACTATTAGAAGCATTGCTGGAATCCAGTATTTATTTTTCATTGCTAGCCAGCCTTGGTAGAGAGTGATGTGTCCACCTGAAGTGCTTTAGGTTGGTTGTATTTAAGATTCCTACTTCCACTGGTGCAGTCAAGTGTTTTGGAGGGTTCAGATTCAACTCAAGATGCTGATACGAGTGATCACTCCACGTTGTGTATTTAACTATATATTTCTTTAGATGTTTTAATAATGGCAGGGAAAGGATTTTATCGTCAATAATTGATCTTGAATTCGTGCAGTAGTGTGTAAACCTGGGGGGATTGTCATCCTGCAGGCGACTGTGAATGACTCTTAAGCCCAGATGTTCTAGGGCAGTGACTAACTTTTTTCCTTTGAGGTCCGGGCATTTTCCTGGGTGGCCTGCCTGTGGCATAACCACCCAAATTGCATTCTCAGCTGCAAGGTGGCCGTCTTTATCTGGAGTATATAGTAGATAGGTGTTACAGTCACCTGGTACTAGTATTTCCCAGGTAGGATTTGTAAATATTAACTCTGTTATCTCATTGATTAATTTCTTTAAAAGTGCAGACTTTTCCTGAACATTAGGATGGGCATACATATTAAATATAATTACCTTTCTTGTAAGCTGATTATATTGTATGGTGACTTAACTATTTGCAGATTTGGAGCCAAGCTGAAAAAATGCTCAGAGATGGCTTTAAATGATGTTGACACATAATCAGCAAGGCCTTCTTTTGGTCTCCCAGTTCGGTGTGACTTCCTGGTTGCAACGTGAAGGAGTACGTAACCGTCCGGCTGAACTTACCAGCCAAGTCTCTTGGAATGCGATAATGTCATGTTTTCCTCAGTTGGGGGGAGAGCTTTTGCTGAGTTTGCGTTTCGCCCCTGTGATTTTCTAAGACAGGATGCATGAAGAACTTTCTTGAGGATTACTTGTTGTTGGTTTTGGGAGATTTTCCTCTGGTTTGCTTGTCTCTTGATTTGGAAGTCACTTGGTGCATTTATAGCTGATGCAAGCAAGTGCCATTGGTCATGATTCACATCCATTGGCTACTTGATTTCCGATTGCGTGCGTGTTCCAGTTGAGCCACAAGCACCTTGTAAGACTGAATACATCATGGGAGGTTTTTGTTCGAAGCTTGATCGTTTGGCCACTTTTTATAAAGGTGAAAGATAGCGTGGTTCATTCAGTTGGTTTGGAGAGTGCTATATCCAAAATTCAAACTGGCGGGCTTCGCTGTTAATTAGTAGCGCTGTGCCTTCTGTTCTCCATGTAGTAAGAGTTTGTTCAGGCTGACCGCAATCGTCATTTGTTAAGAATTTGGCTGATAGGAGGTCTGATGATTTGATGTTTTTCAGTGTAGGTATGAAGGCAAATAGCCTCATAATATTGCCTCTGTTCAGAATGTCCCGCTGCCCTTGTGAGGCATACTGGGGTGTAAAGATGACTTGCTGATTATCGTTCACTGATTCCTGAGGAAGCGTAGTTAAGACTGGAGAGTGATGTGGGAGATCCAGGCCATTATTTTGCGGGTGCATGACATTGCTTAAAACCTCTGACCTTTGGATATTGATTATTACTTCAATCTTATCATTTGAAGGGGGATAGGTAGAAGAATGCCACCTATGAATGGCTTCATGAGGATTATCCACCAGTGAGCTGCTTGATAATGTGACAGTATGGCCTACCAAAGTGTAGCCAGCTGCATTTTTGTTCCTATTTGCACTGGTTTTATTTGTCGATGAAAGTGCATTTTCAGCTACGGGGTTTGGCTTATGCAGTGGTTTTTTGTTTTCATAATAAGGGGGATAACCCTGTCCTGTTCAGAGGTTTGCTTGTGATGTTGAAGGTGGTTGGTCTTCATACCATCCTGCTGTGCTATGGCAGGTGGTTTTAAAGTGATTTCATGGCCTCTCTGCACTATATCTGTTCTGCCGGCTATTGTGATGAGCCAGGTAGATCTAAGTGTAACTGCTTTGACTTCTGTTCCAAGCCCGGTTCCCTGAAAGTAGTTCAACAAACTTTTTGCAATGTGTCTGACCTTTCGGCTGATGCTTGGGATGAGTCTAGTGAGTCTGAGTGAGACTGCTTTATCTCTGGTTTTAAAAAATCCTCTGGTCCTGTATCCCTAGTTGAGATTAATGATGTGTTTGATGTTACTAAGCCCTGATTTCTCCGCCTCACTTCACTTTCCACCGAGAGTTAATTCTTGCCTTTCTGGCATGTTTCCTCTGTCTTTTTGTTTGAACTAGAGTAATGGGTTTGCGCAAACTGGCTGACTTGGTTAGCTCATGAATCCGTTGTGTTTCTGATGGTTGAGCTTGAGAACCATCATTATGATATAAGGTGAGCCTATCAGCCATAACATCAATTTCACAGTTCTTTCGTTTCGTTATGATACTGGTTAGTATGGCTGGAATTGTGCTTAGATTATTGATGATTGGACCGCAAACACAGACTTCTTGCTGAGCTGAGTTTTTTTTCTCTTGTACACTGCTTATCAAGGATGTCAATTGTTCCAGTTTAGTCTTAATACCAGAAATGTGGGTGGCTATCATTTTCATAAGGTCAATCTTAAGATCCAACTTGTCTGATTGCAATTTGGGCACTGTTATTGTTGTTTGTAGAATATTTAATAGTGAGTGTAGGTTGAAGATACTCTCCACCTTTAGAAGATCATGGTTCACATTGCACTGGGTGCTCACACGTACATTGTTCGTGTCACTGATTGACTTTGAATCTGTCTCTGGTGGGGACTGCGCAGAGACACTGAGACATGACCAGTCGGCTTGACATCCATACTTGGATCTTGTTGAACTACTGGGTCAAGGTGACTCGAGATTTCTATGACTGAGTGGGTGCATTCTTCATCACTGCCCGCCACATTGATGGGCTTGACCTCCATTGCGTGTACAAGATCCATGTTGTTAGTCAATGAGATTGAATATAGCCAGGAGTTATCTGCCTCTTTGGCTGAGTTGCTATCAGTTTCACAGGTGTGTAACTCCTGCGTGGAGAGTGCATAGGACCATAGTTTGAAACTGTCCGTGGCTCGGGCCTTGGAGTTGCGTGTTGTTGGTTTGGAACATTGACCTGAGCCTGTGTCATACTGATGTTTCTTCCTGAGGCTCCACTCATTATTGTGGCTGTAATTTGCACTACTTCTTTTGGGTGTTCGATGAGCTGTTGGTCTGAACTTGTAGTTTAAACAGATTTTTGTGGTGTCATTGGAGTCAGCAGACCCTCAATGTTTTCTAGTATCGCATGGATAGCTGCAGCTGCATCTTTTAGAAAAATGAATTTACTAATGATGTCATTGTTTGTCTTACCAAACAAATTTTGAATGGGCGATATCAATGGGCTAGCTTGGCCTATGCTGGCCTTTGTCGTGTCGAGTGAGGCTTCGTTCATCCTGAGCTTTTTTGAGGGCTTTTCTGGGTCTTTTGAAAACGTGTTTTTGACCTTGCCAGATCTCATGAACCCTGTTGGCTTCAAGTGGTTTTGTTTTCATGTACCTTAATAAACTTCAGGGGACTTCCGCTTTGCACTTAAACAGGCACAGTCAAGCACAGCCAAGCCCCACCTTGGGGAGGGGGGAAGCAAGTGCCTACTTCTTCCTGAATCTGTTGGGTGCCACCTCACCTCCGACTTGCATGTCAGTTACTGAAGAGTGCTGAAGGGTTGGGGGGACGGGGACAAGCACGCCTTACTGAATGGTTTGGAGAACAAGGCAGGGGACAGCTGGCTCCAAGTTCTGCAGTCCTTTGGTCTTTTGGTCCTGAGCCACCAGTCTCTGCAAAGAAGCATGAGGGCGGTGAGTACAACCAGACTGCAAGCCACACCCACACCTAGCCAGGCCTCTTCCGCAAACCACGGGATTCAACACAAACTGTGCAAACTAGTCCACGGCGGTGCCCTTATGACTTTGATGCAGTACATTTGTGGCTGTATTAATAGCTGTAGTTGATGCCAGTGCCACATGGAGCCGGGTGGTGCCTTTCTCTGCTGTGGGGCCACTGCTGGGCCATTGCTGGGCACTCTAGTGCACTGTTGTTGTTGGATTTTGCCGTTACAACAGATTATGGGGATTGTTGAGACACCCTCTGAGGCTCCCTACCTGAGACTCCCCTTCATGCACAATAGCGCTGCACCCCTTTGTGCTCGCACTGTGCCGTCTCACCAGCGCGGACACCTTGACAGGGCAGGGGGGACCAGTGTGTCTTCTGCAGGTGAATGATGGTGAGTAGACGGCAGCGTGGAGGCGTGTGGAGTCATTGGGAGGAGCGGAGGAGGCATCGGGACAGAGACTGCATGGCAAAAGGTGGAGCAGAGAGGGATACCAAATTAGCTGTGTACCGGCAGCTAGGAAGCTGGCAGTCGGAAGTGACCCCTCACGCAACCACCTCGCAGTGCCCTCACAGCATCCTTGCATCGTAGTAGCATAGCAGCACTTCACTATAGTGTTGTGGAAAGCAGAAGTATGTTGTGAGACCTTTACTTTGTGTCAGGGGCAATAGGTGATTAACTGGCAGCATATGTGGAGGATACTACTTTTTACAATTGTGTTTTCAGAGATATTTTATTTCATTTGGATAAGAGTTATTCCTTTTAGAAACTGGTCCCTCAAAAAGCTGGCAATCAGTCAAAGCTTATTCCAGGAAGTGATAAAGGTATTGGTACTCAAAGATATTATGTCATATTAATCCTACCAGATTAGCACCTTATTCAGCCAGCCTAGCTTTAACTTTTAAAAGGGACTGATTTAGAGCAGGTTGTTATGAAATGAAACACCAAAACGTTTTGTATGACTGATAGTCCCCAAATACCCAATCAACATCTTACAATATCTCTGTGTGTGCAAAGTGACCTGAAAAGTGATAATGGACAACAATCCACATTGCAAGACTTAAGTGCTGCAAATGCCAAAAAATGGGGCTAGATTCAGTTAGGAAAGACAGAGAATCCACAGTTGACTGACGGGCCTATGGCCAGGCCACTTGGTGAGATGATTGTTTTTTTTTTTATGTGGATAAACCGAGGTCATTGCTTGGGCTGGCTTGGCTGTGGGTACACAATCTAAAGGCCTGTTCTAGCCTTAAGGGTGGTGTGCCCAGAGTCAGTCTGACTGTGCTTGCAAAGGCAGCTGGCTCATTGTCATGTGCAGAATTACAATAGGCCAGCCTGGGCAAGGACAAATCATCCCAAACCTAAAGGAGTGACAGCGAAGCCCGAGGAAATGGAGCAGTTAGAATTGGACTTCCATGGGAGATGAGAGGAGGAAGGGGGAGCGCACAGGAGATGGGACCTGCATGGGAAGAAGGCAGCTGAGAAGCGGGGGGCGTTCCATAGGGTACATCAATGCACATGGAGTGATTTTTCAAACACCGAAAATATGCGAGTAGGCTGAAAGTAGGTTCAGGGAGTCAGAACTTGCATTCGAAGTTGGAAGACCAAAAGTATTTGGTTAGGTACCTGGAGAGGGACTGGATTGATAGATGATGGAAATTGTCTTGTAGTCAACTACCTATTTAACCAAGATCCAAAGGATTTACCTCAAGGCAGGCACAATTGGTTATTACTTCTTAATCTAATTACGAGTTGAGTTACATGGTTGTGGTCCCTTTGCAATTTGGCAAATGTTTTTTCACATATTAAAGGCATGTGACTTAATTTATTTTAAACTGTAAGTCTCTGATATTACTTTAGTGTTATTTTGCAAGTCAAGCACCACCTCCCTCAGCCTACCTATTCCATGTTGCTACATTTCGTTTCCATATAGATGTAAATTGCAGTCTACTATAGAAAGTCCATTTTGTTTTCCTGCTTTAATGTATCTCTTTAGTGACTGGCTGCCAGTCGTTTGTTTATCTGGTCACAAACTGTTTTCTCTTTAAGCCATTTCTTCTGTATACCTTTAAGTTAGTTCAGCTCTATGCATCTCTTAAAAATTGAGTTTGAGGGTAATTGCTGTGTTTATGTGCTCACTGTAAAGATGTGGTACAACCTTTGGTGCTTCTGCCTGCCAATATATTAGCCACCCCACCTATGTATGACATTAAAGCTGTCTCCTCTTCTTTTGGAATCTGTACATTCTGTTGTTTGGTGCAGCTCTTGCAGGTCACTCACCCTACATGTCTTATGTTCAACTTCAATAGTATAAAGGGAGAGCTGGAGAATCACTTGAAGTGCTGCTGTATATTTCTAGGATAAGCTGACCTGTAATTGTAATCACACCCTAATCTGGAAGCAATTAGTGAACATCACAATAATAATATCATATTTGAAGAGAGCTAAGCCTAGCTTTTCCAGCCATTTGGAATAATGTCATGTATTTTCATGTAATACAGCTTTAAAATATATGTACGTATTTTATTTGGATTATTATTTATATTTTTCAGACATTTTGTGATAATCACACTAAGTAAGTAGTTTCTTTCCAGGATTCTTCAACAATGCCCGGGAATTAATATTCAATTGATGCCACGTCCTGTGATGTCACATCTTAGATGGGCCTCGCATGTTCCTATTCTGCCCGGGGCCCCACAAACCCTAGAATCGGCCCTGATGGAAAGTGTATTTTGAGGGATGAGGCCTTTTGATTTGTATGTAGAACATGGCACCTACCATTACAATGACTATTGTAATGGACCACGCTAAAGAGGATGGATTGACTTCCATAAGTACGCATGTGTACCTTATGCACCCATTCTTTGAATGTGAGTTACGTGGGGCTGATCATGACAAGAAATGACTGAATACTATTTGGGCTGGGAGTTTTCTCTTTTTGGCGAATGAAGCCGCAACATTCATACTTGTTCTTCTTAAAAATGCTAGCAATCCTTTTGTCTTGTTTAGGTTTGCAGCGATTAGCATCATAATTTTTTGGTGAGCTCAAAGTAACTTTTCGTCACAGGTGCTGGTGTAAGACATGGAGCTGCATACATTTACTTCCCTTCCTCTCTCTTCTTTTTTAATTCACAGACCACTCATTTGGTAATACAAGGAACTGGGATCTTTGAAAGTACCGGTATGTAGGTATACTGAGTGCACCTTCCTCACTTCCTCTTCTTTCATAGGTCCTTAAATTTGTTTCATCATCCTAGTGTCCCAATATTATAAAGTAGTCTCGTCCTGATGATGACCTCATTAAAATATTTTTGGTATCCCATTTGCGTTGAGGTTAAAACATGTCAGCAGTTGCAAAAGGGAGGAATGTGGAAAAGCTATCTCTATCATTGAAATACCTCAAATGAACTATTTTTGGTGGCAAATAATAATGGAGAGATTCACCTTACAGTAGAAATAGGATTGAGAACACAAATATTCACCCTTTTCTTACGGGACTTCATGAACTGTTTCAAGTACACATGGGGAATAATTTGGGTTGCTATTTTCTTTGTTGTTAATAACATCTGGACTGTTTGTGATATTCTTTAAAATCTTGCTACATGATGAATGTATTCTTGTTCTAGGTACATTACATGTGCATTTGTTTCTGTACCTGCTTTATAATATTTGTTCATTAACGTGTAAGTGTTATATTTATGGTGCATATGATTGTGCTTTTAATTTGCCTCATTAAATATGTTTTCATACTGAATGATTCTTTTATAATAATTGCTCATTTCAATTATGATTAAATAAAATAGAATAATCTCAAAAGGCTTTTTTTTGTCACACAGGATTCATGTCCTTAGGTGTGCAGTATTGTCTGTGAAATTAGTCTTGATTTACGGCCATTGGGCGGTCTTTTTTGTCTTGATTTATTTACGATGATCCCTCCCACTTGGTGACATTATAAGAGGAAACCCCAGCATAATTATACACTGAAGGTTGCAGGGCACTGTGCTGGATTAAGGTTCAGTGAAATATTACTCAGCCTACAGCCATGTTAATATGAAAAGAGCTGCTGAAGTTTGGCAAACTTGTTTAAAAAAAATGCAGTATTCTTTGTTGAATTTAAAATGTGGCCCCAAGGAAACAATTGTGCATCTCAAGACAATGTTGGAATTATTTTATTTTATAAATGAAAGGAGATATGAGACACGTGGTCCTTTGATGTGCCTCTTGTTTAGTTTAGATCTTGTTGGATGCCTAGTATTTCCAAGAACCAAAAAAGATTATTTGCTCAGTGGTGACAGAGTAATTGTTTCCACAAGATTTGTTTTGGCAGTAATCCTTCACCAGTAATGTCACCTAGAAATTCTATTTGCTTTGTTTTTGAACAAGCATTTGTTTTTTTCCAAAAACAATCTTTATCTTTCAGAATTTGAAGCACTCTTTTTAACGGTTTATCATGTTCTTCAAAAAAAATTCTATAAATCCAAATATCATCTTGGAACACTGTGATTCCATACCCACTGAAAAGGTAATTCTTAATGCATTGGAAAACAGATCCAGCTGAGGTCAAATCAAATTGCACCCTTTAAATGTCAATGATCTATCTGGACAGGTGAAGGTTGTAAGGGCACACAAATGTCCCTCTAGTTTTATTTTATTGTATGCAATTTTATATCTAAAGTAGAGAAACTTTGGGTTTATGTAAGGTTGCAATTAATTTGTTTATTTTAGGTAGTGGTGGCAATCACTTAAGTGTATTTATTCAAAGATCAGTGTTTGATGCATAGCCTAATCTCCCACTTTTATTCAGGCCAAAAATAGAGGTGAAACACAAAGTGAAGTTTCTATGGATCTCTTACTTCGTATCAACACACTTTAATTGGTAACCTCCTACTTTAAATATGGGAGAATGTCATAAACCTTATCTGTAACTGGACTGCTCCTAGTTTCAGTTTGATCGTATGATGGAACTCACATAATTTACACAAGTCCCACTGAATACTTCACTGTATTTTTCAACTATTACACCAGTAAAAACCTTTATATGTGCAACGGAAACATGTAGACATGCTCAAGGGTCACATTTGATATGTAAGGCTTTCAAGTAATGTTGACCTTGGACCAAAATTATCTCTCTAACCATATATATTTTTTCTGACTATCTGGGTTGATTTTCTCTTTTACTTAATATCTGACCACTTGGGGCGTGGCTAAGACGCCACTCAAGATGGCTGCCTAGCTGTGGGGCTCCATACCGCACCTTAACTGCCAATGCTTTAAGTACAGTTTTCACTCACTTTGTACTACGAAACAGGATCTTTCCAGGTAGAAGAATGCTTCAGGACCTGGCGGGCTTTGCTTGACTATTTTCCACACATTTCAGTGCCGAAAAGAGCGGTTGGCATTGCTTCAATTGTTGCGGCCCCCATATTGATTTCGAGCACATCGGGTGGATTTTGTACAGTGCGCCCAAACCAGTCATGCAGCAATCTTGAAGGAGGTGCACCAGTGAGTTTTTCTTCATGCTTTCCAAGTTAGGCCATCCAGACAGACAGAGTATAAATAACATTATTTCGCATTCTTCCTTGGTGCAGATGCTTCTTCAGTGATATTCTATGGCAGCATATTTTTGAGGTCTCACCCCCATTATTAGGTCACCTTCTTTATCATATTTATAGCCCGAGGGCCACATTGGGTCTACTGACTGACCTCATTTTTCTGTCCATTACCTATCCACGTGCTTTTATGTGGTTAATTCAATTACGGGGAGATAAAAGAAAACATTAAATCCCAATAAAGGTCACCCTAAGAATATACAGTATTACATTCAGACTTATCCTCTGCAATACCTTTAATGGATGGTCAAGTTCCTCTTTCGACATGTCTCAGTCTGGTAACTCTCGTTCTACAGCTTCACCTCTCACATCATTCAAAATGAACTCTCCCTCATCTATCAATAAAGGGCTCAAACAAGATCCACCCTCTCCTCCAAAATAATGTTCTCTGATATCTCTAGAGACCGCCATTGAGGAAATTCAAGCCTTAAGACCATTTATTGAAGAAACTAAAAATTGCATTCAAAACTTTGATGATAAATTGTCAACAATGGAAGCTAGAATACTATTGGTAGAGCAACGTGTGAGTGATATACAGGACTTTTCTACTAAAATCACAGGCTTAAAGAAAGATGTCATAATGTTGAAAAAACATGCAGAAGACCTAGAAAAAAGAAATAGGCACAATAACCTATGTTTGTATGCTCTTCCTAAAGGCATTGAAGGTGAAAATCCTGTATTTTTTTCACTTCTTTTCTGTCAAAACTGCTAGACTTAGCTTCATCCACTAATTTAAATATCCAGCATGTTCACAGACTGGGTCTTCGTATATCTTATTCAATTCTCTGATCAAGCACTGTGGAGTGAGTGTTTTGTTTTTGGAGTTCACAGAACTTTTGGAAGTTCTAAATGCTGCCAAAGTGTTTCCACAGCTACAGCTAAATGATACAAGGACTTCCTCAGACTTTGTCTGGCATTGCGAGCTTTAGGTGGAAGCTACAGATTATTCTACCCAGGCACTTTCAAAGTCACACACCAGAATAATCCTACCACCTCTGATAATCCTGCTGACCTCAGGAAATGTATCAATTCCCACTCAATGGTCTGCTGGCCCCTGCTCCTCCTCTTGACGTTTATGCAATGATTAAAACATTTTCTAACCTGTTTTGGTTCCTATTTAGGTTAATAAATGTGGCTTGTTTTTTACCTCCTGTGCAGGTCATCAACATTCTTCCCATGCCTGTTTCATACCTGTTCTATGTAGCATTCCAGTGTGGCGTGGTGTCCCTTGGTTGTGCCATCTTCACCTGTGTGTCACCACCCTGTTGCCCATCTTGTTTTTTATTAAAGTATGTATCTCATACATCGGTTTTGACATGTACTGTCTTCTATTGTTCTATCTATTATCTTTCCTTTTCCCTCTCCCCTTTCTGGTTCTATCCTTCTTTTTTCCTTTAGTTGTCATTCAGTATTTCTACTGTCCTCTTACTTTTTCCCCTTTTTCTATCCACTCTTATTTTAATGTTATTGATCATATAGTTTTTTATTCTATTTTTGAGCTTTTTATTACATTCAGGGTTATATTGAGGAATGTAAAAGGTGTTATAACCCTGTAAAGAGCCAAATAATTATTTATCACTTACCTTCTTATAATCCTTGTTATTAGATCTCCTAAGAAACACACTTCAGAAAGGCAGAGGCCTTAAAGCTGAAAAGGAATTTGGTAGGCTCAGTTTTTACCTCTCCTACATCTAATAAGAAAAATGGAGTATCAGTTTATGTCATAAAAAGTTAAACTGTTCTCTCTTAAGAAATGGACAATGTTGATTGTTAAATTGTTGTTTAATTATATTCTTTTTACTGTTGCCAATGTCTATGGTCCGGCCCAGCCTGACAACTCACTCTAGCCTACTATTACTAAGGAATGTTTTCAATATAATGCAGATTTATTTTATTCTAGGTGGTGAATGTAACCAGATTATAGATCAATTTTTTAACTGACAATGTCAAATTAGCTTTATTCCCCACAAACCTCATACAAAATTTCAATCTGCTATCTCCCAGAATCACCTAATAGATGCTTGGACATTATGTAATCCTACTACAAAATAATTCTCTTTTTATTCTCCCCCTCATGGTTTTCTCTCTTGATTAGATCATATTTTACCCAGTAAATCACTAGTGCAATCATTACTGCTAATATTGAACCTATTGTCATTTCTGACCATTCCCCAGTGGTTGCTGATCTGGACTTACTCCCAAGCACATCCCAAATCGAACAGACAGAGGTTCAATAATTCTCTTTTACCTGACCCTGCTTTCACTACCTTATTCACTTACTTTGCTAATTCATGTTCTGTACTTAATATAGGTTCTGAGACAACTCCCCAATTATTATACAATACATTTAAAGCTACAGCCTGAGGTTTTATTACTGACTTTGTTTAAAAAAAAGAAGAAATACTAAACAACACAAGTTCTTATTAGAAAATATTAAACATCTTGAGCATCACTTCTATATTTCATCCTCTGACTCCAATTTACATGAACTTATTCGTGCTAAACTGAACTTCAAAAAAATATCTACAGATAATGCTTCATCCATTTTATTAAGTAGTAGTGGCCATTATTATGGAGGGTGTAACAAAGTAGGGAAACTCCTGGCTAATTATCTAAAGATTTGGAAACAACACACTTCTATTGAATCTATTCAGTCATCTGTCGGAAAACATTTATTTAAAGATCATGATATTTTATAAAAACTTGTATACTCCTGAATCTCCAACACAGTCTTCGCTCATAGAGACTTATCTTGATCACACTCATCCTTCAGCCCATGATAAGCTGACCTTCACATCACTTGAATAAGACTTATCAACTTCAGAACCTCTCAAAGCCCTGAATGCACTTAAGAAAGGCAAAACTGCAGGTCCAATGGTTTTATGGCAGAATTCTATCTGCATGTTTCAAATATACTTCCTCCTAAACACTTACAGCTCTTTCAATTTTCCTATCATTCTGGTTCAGCAGGAGGTACTTTTCAGGAGGCACCAATTTGTCTTATCCACAAAGAAGGCCGTGATCCTTTGCATTGTAAAAATGATCAGCCTATTTCTCTCGTAAATGTTGATTATACAATTTTTGTCAAGCTACTTGCCTTGCGGCTTGAACCTGTTTTGCCCAACTTGATTGGTAAGGAGCAGTCTGGATTAGTTAAGGGGCATTTAACATCAGATAACTCTGGATTGTTTTTAATGCATTAAATAAAGCTTCTTCTCTTTCATATTCCTTAGCTGCTGTAGTTATAGATGCTGAAAAGGCATTTGATAAAGTTGATTTGACATTGTTACTCAAATCACTTACCTGTCATGGTTTTGGTCCCAATATTATTTCCCTCATATCTTTACTTTACACAACCCCCATGGCTTCTGTGTTGCTCAATGGACGTGTTCCCCAATCTTTCCCATAGCACCACAGGGTTCATCAAGGTTGCCCTTTATCTCCTCTTTTATTTGTTTTAGCCCTTGAACACTTTTTAACTTGAATTAGAAAGAATGAGCTCATATCAGGGTTTCAATATGGTGATAATCATTTGAACTTTCTGCTTATGCGGACAACATTTTTCTCTTCCTCTCTAACCCGGATATTACAATTTATCCTCTGCTTCATGAAATTTCTCAATTTTCCACTGTTTCATGATAGAAAACTAATTCGTACAAAATCGGAGTTTTGCCTATTATCAAATGTTGTATTAAACAATCTTTTGACTCTACTGGTTTTCACTGGAATAATTCTAAAATTAAATACTTAGGTATCTGGTATATCAATTCTATATCAGTTTCGGTTACTTTCAAAATGAAAGAGGGACTAATCAGAATTGATAAGCTCCTCTCTTATTGTAACTCGCTTTTCCGATCTTGGTGGGGTCGTCTTGACTCCATCAGAATGATGATTATGCCTATCTTATACATTTTGCCCATGATCCCACCTCACATATTGCTTACACATTTAAAAAAATAGACTCTATTCTTTCCAAAATTCTCTGGAGTAGGAAAAAATCTAGACTTTCTTATTGCGTTTAAAGAAATCAAGGATAGAAGGTGGTTCAAAATCTCTGGATTTTCGGACATATCATAAAGCTTTCTGCTTGGGACAGGCCTCTAAATGGTTTCATCCAGTTTCTTCCCATATACACCCTTATGACTTGATATTGAACACTACCTACTCACGCCATTCTCTCCTAGACAAGACTTTTTCCTTCTCTTAAAAATACCACTACTTCCTCACCTATATTTAAACATATATGTCTTATTTGGAATCCTTGTTATCAATCTCAGACTCTAATAAGGGACTCCTTTTTGCATTCTTCCTTATGGTACAATCACCTCATCACTATAAACAACAGACCTATTTATTGGACTTATTAAAGACAAAGGGGTATAATATGGGGCCAGGGCTTATTTGACAGTACTAATCCTGGCTCTTTCCCTCAACTTCAACAATTAGATAATTGTCCTTATTCGTTTTGGTTTAAATTTTTCTTTCTTATAGAAATAATTTTAGACATTCCTTACTCTCTTCCACTAAACCCTATGATTCCTACACCAGTTTCCTCCGTTTTAAAAATTCATACTTTTACTCCTAAAGCCTCCCTCATACAAAAATACTTTTTCATCCCAGATCCTTCTCGATCTAAAACCAATCTAGGACTTGGTTGGGAAAAAGACTTGGGATGTGCTTGGACCATTTCTTTCTGGAACAAAATTTGGTCCTGGACACTTAACATTTATAGATCAGCCTCCACCACTCAATCAATCTATCTATATTCTTTTTGTATCATAGATTATATCATACACCTGCATCTATAGGCAATATTTCTGATCCAAATGATAAAGCATGTTGGGCATGTACTCATCCTCATAGTGATTTGATGCATCTTCTATTTTTATGTCTTCGCACTGCCCAGTTTTGAAGAAAGTATGGTCTCAATTTACGCAAATATTTAATTTACAATGTCCTATGTCAACACCTTTGCTTTTTTTGGGTAGTTTATTACATGTTATTATACTAAACCCTTATGACAATGGTTTATTTGACCTCATGCTGGCTTTAGTTTGTCAGCAAGTCACAATTAACTGGAAGTGTTCCAAAAATATTTCATTCAAAGCTTGGTGGTAAATGATTGTCACTATTATAGATTAGATGTTTCACTTGTCTCTTCATGCAGATCACATGTTAATAGACTTATATTGGTTGTCATTAACAAATTTCTTAAATACTGCTGCTAAACAACATGTTAATTCTACCGACTCTGAAAACTTTACACCTCTATGAAATGTATTTTTCCCTGCTTTCTCTCAATTATATTTTATTATTTTTTCAACCATGTACTTGAGTATTCATAGTTTAATAATTACAACATTCTGCTGTATGATCTTCACTTGTTGGCTTATACCCCCTTACCTCCTTTTTGTCATCCCTATTTCTCCATAAAAAAATTATAAAAGTGTTAACAGTTTTAGTTCCTCTTACACGTTAATACGCTTCTTGATTCAAAATTAAGATCTGTTATGTTTGTTGCTCCTTTCTGATGTGGTTGTATTCCTAATAATGCTGATTAAACTTAAATAAATATCTGACCGTTTTTTTTTCAAATACCTATCTATGGTACTTATCAGTGCACCAGAATCAAAGATGCATTCAACGATTCTATTTTGTATCATTATTATGCAGATCGGTTTCATCACAAGTGTGCTACTTTTAACCTGAAGTACTAATTTATGAATATTCTCTTTAACATTTTGCACTTCCTCAATCATACAAACTTTATTATGCCTCCAAATTCTATGCACTTTTGCCAAGGTGGGCAATATGCAACAGTTGTTGCCCGGCTTACCGCAAGCTGGACATCATTTTTAATTTACATTGATCTCTGCATGGTTATACCCATATCATGAACAGGTTCTTTGTTGATCATTGTTTTTGCTAGTACTATTCTTTTCCTTTTTCCTTCATTTTTACATCTGTTATCCTTTGTAACTAAGTTCATGGGCCCATATTTATGAGGAATAGGCGTAGGGAAGCACTGCATGTCTTCTTGCTGCACTGCCCTACACCAATGTCAAAGGCCAGGAATGTACTGGTGCACGATTGGCTTCCTAGCACCAAAGTAGGCACCCTTGCATCATGGGTCAAGGGGGCATGTGTTGCATGCAGGATTGCTTTTGTACAGGAAGGGACCCCTGCCTGCACAAAAACAATCCCAGGAGGTGTTTTCCTCTTTCTACCTGTGCTAGAAAATGCAGCACACAAGGAAAGAGAAAAAACAAGGATAAATGAAAATATTTCTCCTCACTACATCTGATCTGGAGAGGCGTAAGGTTTTGACACTGCCCCATGTGTACATGATTTAGTAAATTTGGGGCAGTGTCACAATCCATGTGTGCTGCTTGGGAAAACCCACTGCAATGCCCATGGAATGCCTCTCTGGGACAGAGTAAGGCACCACAGCAACTTGTGCTGCTTTGTCTTACTCCGTATCTATGAGGCCATGCAAAGCCAGGCAACAGGCTTTACATGGGCCCATAAATAGGGTTGAGAGGCTTTAGCCGCCAGCACATCAAAAAAAGTGACGCTTTGGCAGCGCAAGCCTTTCATAAATATACCCCTAAGTGTTTTAACTGATGTCTGCTTTGTTGATTCAATAATATTAAAGACTGAACTGATTGTTCGAATACCTTTTCTGTCATATTGTGTTTAAATGACAAGTTTTTACAAACAGGTCATCTTTTTGTGCCTTATTTCATAGCAATGACAAAATATTTGTCACAAATCATCTGGTCAACAAAATGAAATAAGTTACTTACCAGTAACTGTAGTTCTCCAGTATTGGGAGCTTTCTTAGATTCACATGCTTGAATACTTCCCCGTCGTCGAGATGGGAGTCCCCGGTGGAGTATACAACCCAGGCCTGAAAATGTACATATACAATACATGGGCTAGGCCTCAATAGAATAACCTATCATAGTCGTTTTGTAAAATAGACCCAAACTCAAATTTGAACCAATCAGATTGCTTCACCCCTTAGAACCTCCTGTGAGGAGCTGCCTTCCCTCAGATTTTCCGAGCATAAGTGCTTTAATAATGAAGAACACTGAGAAAAGAGAGAAGGTGAGCTCCCCCGGGGAGGCGGGTGGGCCGCATGTGAATCTATGAAAGCTTCCAATACTGGAGAACTACAGTTACAGGTAAGTAACTTATTTCTTACTCCAGTATTGGACCTTTCAGAGATTCACATGCTTGAATAAGACTAGCAAGCAGTAACCAACACATTTTCTGTACTGACAAACACTGTTCATCTCGTCATAAGATATCTTTCACATTAAACAGGTAAATTCAAAGCAACAAAAGTTAACCTTCTGAAACATAAATGAATATGCATGAGAGGTACGTTAATACTGAACAGAAAATGTGATATTATATCAGAAGCGGATGGTGGGAAAACAAGCAGCTCACCTTATCGGAACAAATGTCTAAGGACTGCTTGACCCACCGCTGCATCTCAGAGCGCCTCAGCATCCAGACAGTAATGCTTTGTGAAGGCGTGTGTCATTCTTCACGTCGCTGCTCGACAGATGTATGGCAGTGACACCACAGAGAAGAGCGCACAGGATGTAGAGACTGCCCTGGTAGAATGCGCACGTACTCTGGCGTCCAGGGGCCGACCAGCCCTTTGATGGCAAAAGGCTATTGCGCTTGAGATCCATATAGAAATAGTCTGTTTAGTAACGGACGCCCTTTTCTGGGTGCACTAAATGCCACAAATAGTTTATTTGATTTCCGGATCGAGTATGTTCGCTGCAGATAAAATTTAAGGCATCGTTTGACATCAAGGGAATGCAGCGATCTTTCTGCTCCAGTCTGAGGCTGTGGTAAGAAAGTCTTTAGCACCACTGGCTCATTAACATGGAAGTCTGACGGCACTTTGGGGATAAACTTAGGGTTTGTCTGCAGGATGCCTTTATCGTCAGCAAATCTCATGAAGGGTTCCTGGATGGTGAATGCTTGGATCTCGCTTACTCGACGAGCAGATGTTAAAGCCAAGAGGAGCACTACCATCCAGGTGAGATACTTAATGTCTGACTTATGAATGGGCTCGAAAGGTTCCTTCATTAGTTGACCCAGGACTGTATTTAGCTGCCAAGCTGGAGGCGGTGCTTTGACTGGAGGAAAAGATCAGAACAGACCTTTCATGAATTGCTTGATAAACCTATGGGACCAGAGGGATGGTCCTTTAGAAAGCCGTCTATATCTGGAGATAGCAGCCAGGTGAACTTTAATAGATGCATGTGCAAGACCAGAGCGCGCCAGATGAAGAAGATACGGTAAAACCTGCTCTGGAGCAGATGTAAGCGGATGAATGCCATTAGGGACACACCATAAACAAAACCGTTTCCATTTTAATTTGTACATTTTACTAGTGCTATCAGCATGTGCTTTAGTTAAAATAGTTTGGCAGTCATTAGGAATATTCAAATGGCCGAACTCATTGAACTCAGGAGCCATGCACATAATCTGAGAGACTTGGGATCCGGATGCCTCACTTGGCCCTGGCTGATGGTTAGTAGCTTCGGTATAGGTGCTATCCTGATGGGAGGACACGAGGACAGCAACAGAAGTTCTGTGTACCACGGTTGACGTGGCCAGGCTGGAGCATCAAGATTATCTGGCAGGGTTCCGATTTGATCTTGCTGATTACCCGCGGAAGAAGAGGTATCAGAGGAAAAGCGTAAGCATAAATCCCTGACCATGCTATCGAACGGGCATTTCCCCAGGACCCTGGTTGGTGATGCCAGCTTGCATAAAACCGGCATTTGCGTTCCGGGACGTCACGAAGAAGTCTAGGTTTGGCTTTCCCCACCTGAGAAATATTGCATCCAGCGTCCTCTGATTCAGCTCCCACTCTTGGGAAGATGTGCCGAGCCTGCTTAGTGAGTCTGCTGTGGTGTTGCTCGCTCCCAGAAGATGCTCTGCTCGTATGTGCACTGAATGTTGAATGCACCAGCCCCAAATGATTTGAGCTTTTCTGGCAGCAGATCAGACCGAGTTCCTCCTTGTATGTTGATGTAGTGCATGGTGGTCGTATTGTCCGTTCGGACCAGCACCAATGAGCCTCAGATTCTTGGCAGAAAAGCCTGCAATGCCAGGTACACAGCTCTGAGCTTGAGGAGGTTGATGTGAAGAGTAGCATGAGAGTGGGGGCCACCTGCCACTCACTTGAAGATCTTCAAGGCATGTACCCCATCCTTCCATCGAAGCATCGGTTGTTAGCGTAAACAGAGGGACCTGGGCTAAGAATCCTAACTCCTTGGAGATGTTTGTCGGTGTTGACCACTAATCGAGGGAGTCGATGATCCTTGCTGTTATCTGTATGATGTCCCCGAAGTAACCTTGCGTCTATATCCACTGTTTGTCGAGCTCTTCTTGAAGAGGGCGCATCCGAAGGCGACAGTGGGGAACTAGAGTGATACAAAAGGACATCATCCCCAGTAACGATTTGAACTTTCGAACTGAAAGAGACTTTCTTTTCCGAATTGTGTCTGCTAGGGTAACGAGTTTGAGTTGTCGTTCCTCCGCTTGGAATGCCTTTACTTGAGTTGCGTCCAGTACAGCTCCCAGGAAAACTATTCTTCTGGTAGGCTGAAGATGGGACTTGTATCGGTTGAGAGTGAGGCCTAGTTGAAGGAATAGGCGTAACGTGGTCTTGAGAGAGTGGCGTAGAGAGTACATCTGGAGCCTTCAGTAACCAGTCGTCCAGATATGGGAATATCTGGTGTTTGAGACGCCTCAGATATGCTGCAACAGGGGCTAAGCATTTTGTGAAAATCCGGGGAGCGGATTTGAGTCCGAAAGGTAGCACTTTGAATTGAAAGTGCCGGCTGGCAACCATGAATCTTAAGAATATCCTGTGTTTGGGGTGAATGGGTATGTGGAAGTAGGCATCCTGCAGATCTAGGGAATCCATTAAATCCCCTCTGTTGAGAAGTTGAAAAACATCCTTCAGTGTCACCATGCGGAAGGATTGCTTCTTTAGATATTTGTTGAGCTGCCTAAGATCAAGGATGGGTCTCCACAAACGAGATTTCTTCCTGATGAGGAAGAAGCGAGAATAGAAACCACTTCCTTTTTAAGAATAAGGGACTATCTCTATCGCCCCTTTGGATAACATGACATCTATTTCCAGAAGGAGAAGATGCAGATGCTGTTGATGTTCCCGGGAAGGCAGAGTCTCGGGGGGCATGCAAGTGAACTCTAGCAGATGACCATAAGTTATTATGTCCAGAACCCACTTGTCGTTTGTGATCTGACGCCAACGTTGCAGGTGATGTGTCAAAGAAGGAAAGGTAGCCGGGCCCTGGAAGCTGTCATTGCCTGCGGGAGGTGTCCTTAGATTGACTCCCCGACTTCCCTCCAGGAGGAGGTCTGTTGTATGCCTCCGCTGGAGGTTGTCTCTGGTGGTATTCGGGTCTGGAAGATTGGTATTGAGAGGCATAAGTTGGGTACCCGAATGATTGGTAACCTCCTCAAAAGGAAGAGTGTCCTCTACTCCTGGCTCCTCGAAAGAGTGTGCGTTTATACTGCAATGATCCTAAAGACCTGGCAGTATCCATGTCTGCTTTGATTGCTTGAAGAGCATCGTCCACATGTTTACCATAAAGGTCTTGCCCATCATAAGGGAGGTCAAAGATCTTGGTTTGGTCATCCGGTCTACAATTTGTGGCCTTAAGCCACCCTTGGCACCTTAGGACAGCTGAACCAGCCAGTAGCCGAAACCCCATAGGGGCAATGTCCAAAGCACAGACAATAACCTCTGCAGTCGTGCGTTGACCCTCCTTGAGAATCTTTCTCGCTTCTGACTTGTTGGAATCTGTAAGATCGTCAACAGAGTGTGAAATGTCCGATCATAGCTGCCTGGGTTATCTGCCTAGGAGCACCAGGAAATTTGCGGCATGGACCACAATGGCAGACATAGAAGAAAATCTTTTACCAATGTTGTCAAGGCGCCTACCATCTTAGTCTGGAGGCGCAGATAGAGGTGCTGAAGGGTTTCTGGAGCATCACTGGGCAGCCTGAGAAACCACTGAATCTGGTTTTGGATGACCCACCAGGCAAGCAGGGGCGTCCTCTGTCGCTTTATATTTCTTGTCCAGCTTTGGCAATACCGCTGGCACTGTCGCTGGGTTCCGCATAATTTGTAATCCCTGTTTCCATACATGATCTATTATAGGGATTGCTTTGACTACTTACCTATGTGGCTCCTTAAAGTCATATAAAAAGCAATCCTGCTGTGTGGATTGCATTTGGAGCTCAAAACGCGCAGCTGCTTTTTCTAATAGATTGTGAAAAGATCCAATATCCTTTGGAGGGGATTCAAATGCCGTTGGCTCAGGTGAAGGGGATGCTGGGAGTACATAATCATCCCATTCATCCTGGTCTGAAAGAACTTCTCCTTCTTCAGCCGCTTCGTCTGACAAGGCGTGGACTTGAGGACTCTGTGGAGCTTGAGGAGGAATTTGCGGCGCAGCAGGAAGAACTGGTAGAGGTACTGGAGTACATGGTGCTGTCACCACTTGTGTATGATCTTTTGCTGACTGAGGATGGAAGTGCTCCCTATAATCTGCCAGCATGGCCTGTAGGTCGGAAACAAGACCAGAAAGCAAGCACACCATTCCTTGCTGTGGCTGTGGGACTGGATCATAATAATGCTGATCATAATAGGAGTCATCATCAGAGTACTCCTGACATTTAACATGCAACTGGTAAGGACTCCTGGCTACTCCAAACAATGCGTCCTGATCTGATTCATCATCATCGTCGCCATCTAAAAACGAGATGGCAAAAGTCTTGACAGCTTGCTTGGTGATGTGACAGACGGTGTCAAATGAGTCTTGGAAAGCCTCTTGAGAGGAGTATGCTCCTCAGATGGATATAATGGCAATGTTGATGGTCTTTGCTGGAAGCGTTTTGATAATCGACGAGAAAAAACCTGCTGTCGTCGACGGAGGCGTCGACGATATCATCGTCACTGGAAACATAGTCGACGATGTGGTCAACGACAATAGTACCGTCGACGGGAGCGTCGTCGACGGAGGTGTCATTGGAAGCGTCATCGACGGAGGTGTCATCAACGAGGGCATCGTTGATGGACGCACCGTCGACAGGAGCATCGTCGTGAGATCAATTGTCGACGGGAGTGTCGTCGACGAGAGTAGCGTTGACGAAATGGGGCGTCCCGTTGACGAGGATGATAGCGTCATCGACGAGGAACTTGCAACTGCTGTGGACACTAAAAGAGTGACTACAACTGGCATCAGTGATGAAATAGTAATCGACGAAAGTACCGTCGACAATGGCGCCATCGACGGTGCTGAACTTGGCTTCTTGAACTTGTGGAGAACCTTAGGAGGTTGAGTAGCCGGTTCAGAAACAGTCTTTTTTTATGATTTTTTTAGGGTTTCTGTGCCTGTTTTCTTCCTCTGCAGAGAGCTGTGACTTTTAGCAGATGTCTCAGCTGATTTTTGTGCCATTTTCTTAGGTGGCTCTTGAATATCCAAGCCCTCCTGTTTTCTCTTCACAGGTGTTTTAGGAGCAGATATAGAGGAGGAGGCACTGTCCTCATCAGAGGCTGAGTGGCCAGTCTTACCTCTCTGAAGCCACAACAGCAGGCGACCCTCTCTGTCTGTCAAAGTCTTTGTAGAGAATTACATATTTTGCAGTCCTTCGTTTTGTGGCTGGGATATAGGAAGTAAATGCATTCCTCATGTGGATCATCCACATATAATCGTTTCTTCAAGCAAGAGGCACAGGATCTAAAAAGGCCTTTCCTTGGTGTCTCTGACATGGCAGCCAGTTTGAAGCACCAGAGAAGAGAAGAATTGTCCTAGAACTGAAGTAGTAGATCTTCTGAGAGAAAATATTGAGCAGAGCTCAAAGGAGACTCCTCAGCACAACGTGCAGTGGAAAATCTGAGGGAAGGCAGCTCCTCACAGGAGGTTCTAAGTGGTGAGGCAATTTGATTGGTTCAAATGTGAGTTTGGGTCTATTTTACAAAACGACTATGATAGGTTATTTTATTGAGGCCTAGACCATGTATTGTATATGTACATTTTCAGGCCTGAGTTGTATATCCCACCGGGGACTCCCATCTCGACGACGGGGAAGTATTCAAGCATGTGAATCTATGGAAGTTCCAATATTGGAGTAATCTCAAATTCACAGTTTGATGCAAGAACACATTGTGTAGTTACATAAGCATCCATTTGCTCATTATTTTGCTGATATCTCATTATATATTTACAATTTGCTACCACAATACTAGAGTTTGTTACAAAGTAGATTTACAACTTCACTACAAATCAAGTAAATGTTCAAAAAATATTCTGACCTTCAACACTCAAGCAGTAAAATGAACTATCAGTTTTCTATGTGGTGCGACTTTTGTCCATTTATACCTACTAAATAATGGTGATAAATTCTATACCAACTTTTCACTTTATTAGATTCTCCCAGTGTCTTCGAAAACATGGCACTGTATTGAATTCCATATTATTTTACTTGCACTTTCAAATTTTAGTGTGCCCCTTTAGTTGTATATTGACTTTTGTATTGAATTTACCTTGAAAGGTGATTCACTTCCTTGTAGAGTGTGCTTGTTCTCACATGTCCTTTTCATACATCCCTTAGTACAGCGTTATGCCAGGTACTCCAGTGTACAAAGTTGGAAGTGAAAATGCAAACTCAAGACATACGGATTTACATTGTGCCTTCATATCAAAACATTACAAGTCTTGCTCAAAATTATGTATAACACATGACAGTGATGCCTGGGTTAATAATCAAGTTACTGTACATATACCAATTACATCTGTTTAAAATTAACACAGTTCACCGTTCATGTTGTTCTTGTATTTCTTTTTTTTCTACCTGTATTGTGTGTTTACATCACAGTTGAAAGAAAAGGTTCTTTACTAAACTGCATATGATCCCTTGGAACATTTGTGGTGTTCAGATTACGTTTTTTGAGCCTCTTAGTAGCAGGCATGCGTTGAAACATTGTTTTGGAATAGTTGAAAATTAGAAATATTTAATGCATGCACATTGCAGAGCGTGGAATTTAATTAAAATTTTATTCAGAATTGCACTCCATCCATGCACAACATGGGCGGAGAACAGTTGGAACGTATAACAAAACTTTCTTCAGTCTGAAAGAAAGGTGACCTCCGCATTCAAAGTGAGGCTAGAAGCACCGTGATTGCTTTCATTCAAAATCCTTTAGCAACACAAAAGGATGATGGATGGGTGCTGAAACTTTTCAAACACTCACCCACAGTCACAGATCTGGGTTTAATCCATCGTTCTTTTGCTCACCATGCCACCCCCGTTTCGACCCCACCGAATGCAAATCATGTGTGACCCTGTTGCCCATGGAAACAGTCCAACCTGAACTGCCAGACCAGGTCCTCCCTGGACCGGAAACAAGCATCCTGGGGCCAGTTTCAGGATATCACCCTTAATCAACCAGGCTAGCTTGAATCCAGTGGCACAGTAAGCACAGGACCTACGGCTGTAGGTTGCTACAAGGCAGCTCCACCTGCAGGGTGAAACCAGAATTTGGTAAAACAGAAACTGCTATCAATAGGTAAGCTCCCTGACCTCACCTATGTGGTAAGGGGAAGGGATTCTGGCAAGGAGCAGGCTAAGGTCTTCATCAGAAGAGCTCGAGTATTCATCAAAGGAATGCAATGAGTACATTTATATGTGCGTTGGGTGATAAGATGACTGAAGGGCATTTTCAGACTACTTCCTACTGCTGGTCCCCCGATCCACTCTTTCTCTCTGGGTGCTCCTGCTGCATGGCTCTGCTCCGCACCTTCTGTATTGCAGAACCCACGTGTTTAGTCACAGTTGCTGCACTGCAGATTTTGGAGTGAAAAGCCGACTTGCTTGTTTATTTTTGCGTTCATGCTCACTTGGCCATGTCATCTTCTTCAAGGTGGTAGTGTGAGCGGGTGAGGGTGACTTTGGACCACAGCTATGCATCAGCAGTCTCAGATAGCTTGGTCATTCAAGTAGGCTATCAGTTTTGTATGGGTGCCAATAAGACTGTGCAGAAAGAGCCGAGAGAAAGCCTCATGCTGGGCAGGCACAGATGCCTAAGACGATGGAGGAAGCTTTTATTAGAAGCAGTGATGCCCGGTGGCTAGGTGAGTGCCTGACAGATGATGCAACTGCTCACACAAAGGTCCCAGCACCAACTGCCAGGATGATTAGCAAGAGACTGTGACTGGGAGGACTGCTGCGACCACAACCTTGACTGGGAGCTGCTGGGCAGTGGCGATTTGGACCCTTCAGCCCTCTGAGACACAGCGTCGGCCTGCCATGGTGAGGTAGAGGAGACCCAGTGCTGTCCGACCAGACCCACTGCAGCATTTGAAACACCATCAGTTAAGGCAGAGAGAGTGGGTGGTAACAGATCTGTTCTTGTCCTCTCCCCCCACCCCCATCACTCCCCCCAGCTGTCTAAGTGGTAGTGGGATCTGAGTCCTACAACAACAGTGCAAATGCCACCTTAAGCATTGGTAAATCCGCAGGGATTACTCGTCCACTCTCTCCATCATATTGGACAAGACTGAGCAGAAGCATGCAAAGCTCCCCTTTTAGAGCAAAAGATCAACTAGAATGGCAGAGAAGGTGCGTGGTTACCATGAATTGCCCACCAGGAAGACCTCCGATGCACTGCCTGAACAGGACATCAGGGACCTACTTACTGCGATACAGCAGAGCCTTCATAAGATTGACACTAAAGTTGAATCTTTCACAACCAGACTGGACCATATGAAAGGGTGCCTAGACAAGCATGATGACCACCAGGATCAGATGTAGTGTCAGGTGTCAAATACTGAAGGAACAACTTCTACCCATTACGAGCAACTACTCAAAATGGAGAAAGTACTGCCTGTGATAAAGGCCAAAAAAGAAAAACTTGGAAGCGTGCTCTAGGCGGAACAAAATTCAAATCCATGGCCGCTTGAGTCTACAGCCGTGGATAAAATCGACACGTTTCTGGAGCCATGTTCCGCTCACTGTTCCAAGGCCCCTTTATCCCACTGCTCTCTGTGGAGTGTGCACATCGCTCCCTGGACCCAAGACTTGCCCCAACGAGAACCATCATCCCATGCCTGTTGAATTACAGAGATTGAGACGGTAAGAAATTGGGTTGCTTGTTGAGAGGAGGGAAACCCTTCTCAAGTAGCATCCACAATTCTCAGAATGAGTTCACATGCAAACCCTAAATTAAACTGTACTCAACACTCAAGTAGCTTGGCACAGAGCAGTGAGGCGTAACTCAGGGGCAATGTGTAAAGTATTTGTGCAACACTTCAAACAGTAACACAGTGAAAACAGAACACAAAAGGACTCCACACCAGTTAGAAACAGTTCTGTGGATCCACATTGAAGATGTGTCGCAGAGCTGAAGCAATGCGCCGGTTCCGAGATGTGGTGAGACTGTGATTCAGAGTCCAGCATCATCATCAAGGCTGCCATCGACAAGGGATGGGAGGGCCTGCACTGAGAATGAGTCAAGCAGCGGTTGTGATGGGCTGGGATGTGATGTGATGTGATGTGGGTCTTTGCAGTGGTACTGATCCACACAGTAGCAGCAATGCATCAGTCCTGCACAGCGCAGCAGAGGAGATGCAGCGGTTCTGCTGAACCCACAGAGACTGGCAGAGCATCCTAGGCCTACTTCCAAATGTCCAGAATTGAGGTGGCACCACTTGGCAGGGTAGAATCCCAGATGGCAGAGTCCAGGTGTAGGGTTTAAGGTTGTTGGAGCCTTCTGTCCCAGAGATTCTAGTCAGGAGGCCAGCCAACTAGCCCTTGAAGACATTTTGGGGTCCTGGGTTCAAAAGATGAAGGCCTAGTCCTTCTCACCCAGGTAAGAGGGCAACATGGCAGGATAGCAGTCCTTCAAAGCAGGAATCCAATAGAGTGGAAGTCCTTTCAGCAGCGCAGCAGTCCTTTGCAAGAAGCTGGCTCTGTATATACTATATCAAAATGAGATATAGTGTGCACAGAGTTCAGGGGTTTCCCAGAGGTTTAACAGAGGCTAAAGTACATAATATTAATGCTCTCTTTTGTGGTAGTGTGGTCGATCAGTTAGGCTTATCAGAGGGTAGTGCAAAGCATTTGCTGTACACACACAGGCAATAAAAGAAGCACACACTCAATGACTAACTCCAGGCCAATGATTTTTACATAGCCAAAATATACTTTGTTACTTAATTTCTAGAACCACACAATTCAATTTGGAGGTAAGTACATTTGCAAGTTAGTATCAAACGTATGTATCAACACCACTTTGTTTCAATTTGGCAGCTTATACAGTTTTCAAATAAATTGCAATAACCTGTTTTAAAATAAGTAGACTGACATTTTCAGAAACAGTTCTAGAGGGGAGGAAAAGTTAGTACGTTCTGAGGTAAGTACAAGACCCCAGTCTCCAGGGCTTAGGATGTCCACAGGTTGGGGTTCAAGTTAACCCCAAACACCCGCAACCAGCAACACGGGGCCAGTCGGGTGAAGAGGTCAAAGATGATGCAAGATTTAAAATGGGCTCCTATGGATACTGGGGGCACTCAGATTCAGGCCTGCTTGCAGGTAAGTACCCACATCTTCAGAGAGTAGAACTGGGGGGTTTAGGTGAATGCTGGGGGGGGCACAGGTCAGCATCAAACACACCCCCTCAGTGGCGCAAGGTGCAAACACAGCGTTGTGCTCCCAATGCTTTTGAATAGGGGGACCCTGGGAGTCAAAAAGATGCTGCAGGGTAGGGCCAGGGGGTCGGTTCTGGAAAACCACATGCTGGACAGGGAGGAGGGCCGCCTGCTGAACGTTGCTGGACCAGTGGTGAGGTTCCCCAAGGCCAGGGGACTGCGGGGGCAGGGGTACCTAGGTGTCGGGAATCTTCGTCCGATTCTCTCGCTGTCAGGGGGGGTCCTCTGGATTTAGGCTGCAGGCGTCGTCGTGATGGCCAGGAGGGTCCAACCTAGGGTGGACACTTGGGGACCTGCTCTGGACCGGTGGGCCACCGGGACACGGGCAATGGGCGTAGGTGCAGAGTGGGCAGGACTCGCGAATCCGGGGCAGTCCTGGAGTCCTTTGCTGGAGTTTCGTGCTGGGCAGGGCCGCTGTTCATGGGAGATCTTGGTCTTCTGGGATGCAGACAGTCCTCTGGAGGCTTTTAAGAGGTCGCTGGTCCTGCAGGATGTGTCGCCTTTTTGTAGCAGGAGTGTTGGAAATGGGGTATTTGGTTGGCAGTCAGGTTACCCCCTGTTCAAGCAAGGACCCTCACTCTAGTCAGGGTAAGTCGCACACAATCCAAATTATCCTGTGCCCACCCTCTGGTAGCTCGGCACTGAGCAGTAAGGCTTGACTTAGAAGGCAATGTGTAAAGTATTTGTGCAATAAATCATGCAATAACACAGTATAGCACCACAAAAATACACCATACAGTATTTAGAAAAATATATAATATTTATCTGATAAGATGCAGATCAAAACGATTAAAATGCAATTAGTATATGTTGAGATATCACTGTAAAAATTATATAAAGTGTCTTTAGTCTTTTAAAAGCAATAAATGTCTCTTTCAACCACAAAGTACCTGGTTTGCGTTCAAAATCTCCGCAAAGAACCGCAGAGGAGGAGATGCATGGAAAACAAGGAGGTGTGCGTCGATTTCCGGTGCTCAGTCGTGGATCCCCTTTGGGTTGCAGGGCTTTCGGACGCTCCGGGAACAATGCGTGGATTTCCGGCGCTGACAGGACAAAGTCACTGGGGCAGAGTCGATCCGGTGGGCGTTGCGTGGAAATTTCTACTGCACGGCAGGCGCTGTGTCGATTCCTCTCTGGAAGTCGGGCTGCATCGTTCCGGCTTGGCTGTGTGTTGATTCAGTGGGATGTGCGTTGAATTTCCAGTCACTATCCTGGCACTGCGTCAATCTTCTCGTTGCGAAGTCGGGCTGCATCATTCCGGTTCAGAGTGCGGTGAATTTTTCACTGTGATGCAGGCTGTGCATCGTTTCTTTTCACTGCACAAGGAGTCCTTCTTGTAGAGATGAAGTCTTTTTGGTCCTGAGACTTCTGGGAACAGGAGGCAAGCTCTATCGAAGCCCTTGGAGAGCACTTCTCACCACAGCCAGAGAGCAGCAAGGCAGCAGTCCTTCACAGAAAGCAGTCAGGTGAGTCCTTTGGGTAACCAGGCAGTTATTCTTGGCAGGATGCAGGTTCTGGTTCAGGTTCTCTTCTCCAGGAAGTGTCTGAGTTGGTAGGGGCAGGGGCCCTGTTTAAACACCCAAATGTGCTTTTGAAGTGGGGGAGACTTCAAAGAGTGGCTTAGAAGTGCACAAGGTCCCCTTTCAGTTCAATCCTATCTGCCAGGGTCCCAGTAAGGGATGTGGCAGTCCTTTGTGTGAGGGCAGGCTACTGTCCTTTGACATGAAAGTGTCAGGCCCTCCACCCTCCCAGCCCAGGAAGACCCATTCAAAATGCAGATGTATGCAAGTGAAGCTGAGTATCCTGTGTTTGGGGTGTGTCTGAGTGAATGCACAAGGGAGCTGTCAACTGAACCCAGCCAGCCGTGGATTGTAAGGCACAAAAGGATTTAAGTGCAGAGAAATGCTCACATTCTAAATGTGGTATTTCTAAAATAGTAATATTAAATCCAACTTCACCAGTCAGCATGATTTTGTATCTCCATTCTGGCCATACTAAATATGACCTTCCTACTCCTTTCAGATCATCAGCTACCACTCAAACAGTATGTGAGCGTGGCCCCAATGTTAGCCTATGAAGGGAGCAGGCCTCACAGCAGTGTAAAAATGAATGTAGGGGTTTTACACTACCAGGACATGTAAACTATACAGGTACATGTCCTGCCTTTTGCCTACACAGCACCCTGCCCTAGGGGTTACCTAGGGCATACCTTAGGGGTGACGTGTGTAGAAAAAGGGGAGTTTTAGGCTTGGCAAGTATTTTTAAATGGCAAGTCGAATTGGCAGTGAAACTGCACACACAGGCCTTGCAATGGAAGGCCTCAGACAAGGTTAAGGAGCTACTTAAGTGGGTGGCACAATCAGTGCTGCAGGCCCACTAGTAGCATTTAATCTACAGGCCCTCGGTACATATAGTGCACTTTACTAGGGATTTATAAGTAAATTAAATAATCCAATTGGGTATGATCCAATGTTACTATGTTTAAAGGGAGGGAGCATATGCACTTTAGCAGTGGTTAGCAGTAGTAAAGTGTGCAGGGTCTTAAAACCAGTAAAAACAGTATCTAAAAAGTGGAGGGAGGCAGGCAAAAAGTTAGGGGTGACCACCCTAAGGCTGTCAGGTCTAACAGGGGGCTTCAGAAGCTGCAGACCGACCGGTAGGGCTGGGGCCAAATCAGTTTGTGTCTTCAGTCTTCTCTGCTGGGGGTCAGCTTAGCAGGCCTTCTTTCTTCTTGACGTCTTCTTGAGGTCGCCAGGAATCCGGTGAGCTAGGTACAAGGGAGCCCTTAAATCCTAGATTTAGGGGCGTTACAGGGGTCAGAGGACAGTAGCCAATGGCCACTGTCCCTGAGGTTGGCTATACCCTTCCTGTGTCCACTCCCTTTGGGGAAGGGGGACACACTCCTAACCCTATTGGTCCATCCTCCAAACCAAGGTGGAGGATTCTGCAGGGAGGAGGTCACTTAAGCTCTGGACACCTTAGGGGTTGTCCTAACTGTGGTGGTCACCCCTCCTTGTTTTCCCTAATTTTCCGTCTGACCTGCTGCCAAAAGTGGGGCTTGGTTCTGGAGGGGGGCATCTCCACAAGCTGGAGTGCCCAGGGGCACTTAACAGGAAGCCTGAGCCTTTGAGGCTTACTGCCACGTGTTACAGTTCCTGCAAGGGGGAGGTGTGAAGCACCTCTACTCAGAGAAGGCTTTGTTTCTGGCCTCAGAGAGCACAAAGGCCCTCGCCAAATGGGGTCAGACACTGGTCTGCTAGTGGCAGGCTGGTACAGACCAGTCGGCCCTACCCTAGAGGGTTAGGTAAAATACAGGGGGCATCTCTAAGATGCCCTCAGTGTGCTTTTTAAAATAAATCCAACACCGGCATCAGTGTGAAAAATCTCATCAAATTTTTAAAAAGGTACATGTTTTTGTGCTGTGATCACATGGTTGGAGATATCTTAGTGCATTATGTATCCCATTTTTAGGGAATGAGGAAGGTGCCTTAGGGCTAACTTACACAAAAAGACAGAATGGGAAGTTGGTCGATCCGTCACATGTCCTCTTTAGAAATTAATTACCCAAACCAAGGTAATAAGTTCAATTTAAATTATACTTCTAAGTCTGTTTATGCAGACCAGAACAGAAACAAGTATTTGAGATAGTCCAACATTAAGGAACACCCCTTTTTAGGATACAAGGCCCCTCACCTACCAAAGTGGCATTACCGAGCTCTTTGCGGAGTTCTTTATCCTCAGTTCAGGAACACCCAGAGGTCAGGTGAACTACCTCACTGCAAGATGTTCTCTTCTTTGCAGAGCACCTGATGAATGTAAATTGGGCCAATGTGAAATGTGAATTATTAAAATTACCTATGGAAACCCAAAATACTATTTTATTCAACAAGTAGTTTCCATGATAATATTACAAACAGACACACGACTCTCCGGACATAATCATCCTCAGAGGACCTATGTAGCTAAACATAATTTTCATATAGCTTTTCCTTTGAAAACAGGTGTCAAAAATGTGGTGTTAGTTTAAAAAGGTGCACAGATTTATCCTGAACTATGATCTACACAGGTTGTACGGGATTTGCCATCCCCTAGGAGTACACTTATGGTTGTAAGGACAAAATATTGGAGTATGGAGGGATTAGAGCAGATACTGTAGTGCAATTGGAACTACGCTGAGGTGTGCCAGTGTCTAGTAGCTAAACAGGTCCTCGCAGTGTCTTGAATGGTGTGAATCAGACAAAAACTACAGGTAGTTCCACCCACCCTCAGAATGTGCCGATTGCAGTGCAAAACTTCAGAGGAGGCATAATGTGTCCACCACAAGTGTAACGTATACCAAAACAAAGGTCACTGGAATGTCATCAGTGAGCCCGTTTGCTAGTTTGCCGTTTAAAAATGCATTTTTGTGCTCTTTCAAAGACACAGTTCTTGACATTTGGTCCCTCTTTAAGTATAATCAATTCCATCTCATTGGGCAAGTGGTTCTCCAAATAATGTGCAGTCAGTTTCGTTGTTGATCTGCAGCAAACAGTACTCCTATGTATGTTAACTCGTGTCTTAATTTTCCTGGTTGTTAACCAGACTATCTTAACTTCCAAGGACATGTTATGAGAGATATAGCATTTTTGGTGTTACTGTTGGTGTGTCTGCTGAGTTCCTATTTATTTTGGAGTCCCACAAGAATACAAGTCTACACAAGCATCCCCTAGGAGGTGACTTTAACAACAGTCGAATAACTAATGAGGTCTACTGTTTGGGATTACACCACACCCATAAAATTTCTGATGGGGGCACCTTTTGTGCTTTGAAAAAGAATTACTTCCACTTTAAAGTAACATGGATTTATAAATACAAGAAACTTTAATGGGCAGCACATTTGCCCCATGGTGTCTGTGGGTCTACGACAGACACCTGGTTCCTGAAGTCGCAGCACGGTTTGAAATCGGTTACATTGGGTGGGGACATTGTTTCCTAGCACAGTTTTCTGAAATTGTTGATAACTCGTCGAAAACTTACAAAGTTGGAAGAGGGGCTCTGGATTCATGCCAGAAAGTGCCGAAAGAATTGACACCAACGCGCAGGGATGACACATTTGCAGCTCCACTCCATCACTTCTGGGGTGGTGTGGAGTCTGTGTGGACTTGCACAGTTCCACCTAGCGGTACATGGAGCACTTCTGTGTGAAGGTTTCCGGATCTAGTCTGGTGCCTGGAAAGTATGCCTAGGTGAGGAATCTGCAGTCAGAATTATCCATCAGAAAGAGTGTATGACTCGGAGAGGAGGGTGTGCAGTCACCACAAACAATAGCTTTGTGAACACTCTTCATGTGGAATGGAGGCCACACGAAAAACATGTAATAGTAATGTTGATCATCATACATAAATATGAGAAATTGCATGTAAACCTTTTAGAATGCAATCTGAAAATAAGTAACCTCAAAGTCTAATAGAATAGCCAATCACCTACTTGTAATGCTTTGAAGATTTCATCCAGGGCCACCATCTGAAAGGATTCTAGGGTTAAGTGCTAATCTGGGGAATCTAGATTGTAAAAGATCTGCAACTCATCAAATTATTTCTTGATAATGAAGTAGCAAGGATCCTACACATTTCTGGCTCTGGCTTTATCATGCGCGAAAGGAGGAGTTTTGCATATCTTCCAGAGGCGATGGAAGAAATGGATAAAACATAACATGATTTGATGGTTTTTGGTCAATTAAACATCCCCGCCAGGTCCTGGTTATTTTGCCCTTCGTTTAACTAGAGCCTTCTCCATGCAGTACTCTTTTCTTTTAGTTCAACAGTTTTGTTGAAATGTAGTAGATACAACTGGACATACTGACATATGTACACAGTCAAAACTATATGACCTAAATATAAACAGTACGAAGCATACACACTACACAGCATGGTGCATGATAAAGGTAACTAGGTGTAAGTTTCATTAAATGTACTACAATAAACTGTGTGTGTATATATATATATATAAAGAAAATGTAGACATGTCTACTAGATAACGCTATATTATTGTAACAAAAAACATTGTTGTACTGTAAGCTTGGTATAATAAAAGAGTTTTAATAATGAAAAAAGTAAAGGATAGAAAAGGATAGGAGGAGAGTAAAATGAGCCTGGGTAGACAAATGATTGGTAACCCTGTGAATCTAAAAGTGCTCTACTTTAACAAATCTGAGTTAGCTATCACTTTTGGGATATTTATTGTGGTTTTTTTTTTAACTTCAAGAGCTCATCAGTTTCCTGGAAGATGAAAGTGAGTGTGACGTCTGAAAGTGTTGTCTGCCCTTCTAAACAAGCATAGCCAAGCCCACCAAGTACGAATGGAGATACTCCAAGAGTTCTTCCATTATGAGAGGACCAGTTTAGTCCCTATGGCTAACATAAGATCAATTAAAAGAAAATCTGTGGTGTTCAAAAGTCGGTTATAAATGCCTTAGAGAGCTCTGTGGCATCAGTGGTAAATAGGATTCCAAAAACCTTCTATATCGCCACACCACTACACCACTTCAGAACTCCTCGCGCTCAACCCCGGCCGCCCCACCGCCTGCATCCAGGCCTCTCCTAGGCACACCCTTGGACCTTTTTCCCGCCGCACATGCCACTTCACCTGCGCTCAAGCCACCAAGCACCACAACAACGCCACTCACCTCAACCACCTCAGCTGCATCCTCCTCAACACCGCTCCGTACACAAGCACGCCATTGAACTCTGGGACCTGCTCACATCAACCTCCCCAGACATCGCCTTCCTCACCGAAACCGGGATGAACCCCTCACCAGAACCAGACTTCGCCATAGCCATCCCTGAGGGCTACAAGATCATCCGAAGAGACAGTACCAACAAACCAGGAGGAGGAATCGCCATAGTGCACAGAAGCTCCATCAGGATCTCAACCGACACCCATGACGCCCTAGATGCCCCAGAACACCTGCACTTCCAGATATACATCAAGCCAACACCACCCTGAGAGGAACCCTCGTCTACAGACCCCTGGGCCCCCGCCCTGAATTCTGCGACACCATCGCCGACTCTATCAGCACCACGCCCTCGCCTCCACAGACTACATGCTCCTCGGCGACCTGAATTTCCACCTGGAGAACACCGGCGACGGCAACTCCTCAGCCCTACTGGAAAACCTTGCTAACCTCGGCCTCAAGCAACTGGTCGCCTGGCCCACCCACTCGGCCGGTCACACACTCGACGCCATCTTCTCCTCCAGCAGCCACGTCACCTTCACTCACACCACCGAACTCCATTGGACCGACCACGGTTGTGTTCATTTTTCCTTCCAGAAACCCACCACCAACAGCATCGGATCCCTCACCGCAAGTGGAACAAGATCTCCAAGGACTAATTGATCTCCAACCTCACCCACGCCCTACCACCCAAAACCAACGATCCCAACACCGCCGCCCTCAACATCAAACAATGGCTCGACGACTGTGCCAAAACCCTCGATCCACTCAAGAAAACTACCAACACCCACGCCAACAAGAATGCTCCCTGGTTCACCGCAGACTTTCAGGCCTCCAAACGAGAATGCCGGAAAGCCGAGAAGATCTGGCGCCAAGAACAATCAGAAAACAACCACGCCGCCCTCAAATCAGCCATCCGCAAATATCACCAGCTCATCCGGACCACCAAAAGATTTTCTACAAAGAACGAATTGACAACAACGCACACAATAGCAAGGAGCTCTTCAGCATCATCAAGCAACTTACCAACCCCCAAGTCCTGCTCCGCCGACCCACCCCACTCGCAAGACCTCTGCAACTCCCTCGCCACCTTCTTTCACAGCAAGATCACCGACATCCATGGAAGCTTTGCATCGCTGTCCTCCACCACCACCACTACCAAGGTCGACCCCAACCCACCCTGCCACACCAACGTCCTGAACGCCTGGACCCCCACCAATGATGAGGAAACCACCAAGACCATGAGTACCATCCACTCCGGCTCTCCCGCTGACCCCTGCTCTCACCACATCGTCAATAAAGCCAGCCAAATCATCTCTCTCCAGCTCCGGACCATCATCAACAGCTCCTTCGAGACCGCTGTCTTCCCGGAGAGAGCTGGAAACACACCGAAGTCAACACCCTGCTCAAAAAGTCCAAAGCCAACCCCGAAGACCTCAAAAACTACCGACCTATCTCCCTACTCCCCATCCCTGTGAAGGTCATCGAGAAGATAGTCAACAACCAACTATCCCGCTTCTTGGAGGACAACAGCCTACTCAACGTCTCCCAGTCTGGATTCCGCAAGAACCACAGCACCGAGACCGCCCTTATCGCCTGAACCGACGACATCAGAAGCAGGCTCGACAAAGGTGAAACCGTTGCCCTCATCCTCCTTGACCTTTCCGCAGCCTTCGACACAGTCTGTCACTACACCCTTCGCACACGCCTCTCCGACGCCGGAATTCGCCACAGAGCCCTGGATTGGCTAACTTCCTTCCTCTCTGGAAGAACCCAAAGAGCCTGCCTCCCCCTGTTCCTGTCCAAGGCCACCAAGACCATTTGTGGAGTTCCCCAGGGATCCTCACTCAGCCCCACCCTCTTCAATGTCTACATGGCTCCGCTCGCCAACATTGCCGATCCCACGGCCTCAACGTTGTCTCCTACGCAGACGACACTCAGCTCATCCTCTCCGTCACGAAGGACCCCGCAACCGCTAAGAACAACCTCCACACCGGACTTCACGCCATCGCCAACTGGATGAAAGAAAGATGCCTCAAGCTGAACTCGGAGAAGACTGAGATCATCATCTCCGGCCCCAACAGATCAGCATGGGACGACTCCTGGTGGCCTGCCACTCTGGGGTCGGCTCCAACGCCCATCACCAACACACGCAACCTCGGCTTCATACTGGACTCTTCGCTCTCTATGACCCAGCAAGTCAACGCCATCTCATCCTCGTGCTACAACACCCTTTGCATACTCCGCAAGGCCTTCAGATGGATCCCCATGGAAACCAGAAGAACAGTCACCCACGCCCTCGTCAGCAGCAGACTGGACTACTGCAACACCCTCTATGCGGGAACAACGTCCAAGCTCAAGAAGAAACTCTAGCACATCCAGAACACCTCAGCATGACGCATCCTCAACCTCCCTCGCCACAAACACATCTCAGCCCACCTCAGAGACCTCCACTGGCTCCCAGTCAACAAAAGGATCGCCATCAAGCTCCTGATCCACGCTCACAAAGCTCTCCACAACGCCGGACCGGCCTACCTCAACGAGCGTCTCAACTTCTACATCCCAACACGCCAGCTCCGCTCCACCAACCTCGCCCTCGCAACCGTCCCCAACATACACCGTACCTCAACCGGCAGCAGATCCTTCTCCCACCTTGCCGCCAAAACCTGGAACTCCATCCCCGTCAACCTACGTCTGACCCAGGACCTCTTGACCTTCAGGAGGTGCCTCAAGACCTGGATCTTCGAGCAGTAGCACCCCTCTTCCCCCCTCCCCGCCTTGAGACCCTTCCGGGTGAGTATCGCGCTTAACAAATTACTGATTGATTGATTGATATCACATTTTGTATTTGATGCCATAGGGAGTAAATGTGTTTACAGCTTTAAAAAAAAAGAAACGTGAACACACTGGGGATGATATACCTGCAATGGTTTAGCCCAACATTTGGAGCTCTTCTCTCAAAGGAAACATTACACCAGCTTTAACACAAATGAGACTGTGGCTCTTACACAATGGCTATTGGACCCATATAAAACGTCATAGATTGGGTTTATCCATGCAGTGCTCTTTTTTAGTGCAAAAGTAGACGGGGTAATCAACCACAAATGCAACTCAGGCTGACTTACAAGTAAAGCATTATTTTGTTTGGTACTATTCCTTGCTTTTTTTTAAAAAAACTTTTTTTTTTTAAAACAGCTAGGCTTGCTAGAATGTTTATTAATGAAAGACTAAAGAAGAACTGCATAAAAAAAGATTGCCACAGTGTGGAATAAAAAATGAGCACTTAAGGGCTTGGTAATAAATATTTCTCACATTGCTGCAACATGTTGTGTTGTTGGGAGGAAAATGTACTTCCCAGCAAAGGGTCAGTTAATTAATTACTTTGTCCAAACCTTCCTAAATTAAGATATGTGGCTTTTAAGCAAGGCATTTCATCTCATATCAACAATCAGATTAATTTCTCTATTATACTGGGGTGATCTATATATCTGAAAGAAAGCAGTCTCTCTTCCATAACTTTACATGCAATTCTTTTTGTTGATGGTGAGCAGGAATCAATCAATCAGGGATTGTAAAGTGCGAATACTCACCCATAAGGGTCTCAAGGTGCAGGGGGGGGGCTGGTGATCTGACTGGGAGCTGTGGTTCAGTCGAAGAGCCAGGTCTTGAGCTTCTTCCTGAATTGAGGCAGCAACGGAGATAGCCTGAGGTGGAGAGGCAAGGTGTTCCCGGTCTTTGCGGTGAGGTAGGAAAAAGATTTACCTCTGGTTCTGGTCTTACCGATCTGGGGGACGGTGTCCAGGGCCAGGAGGGCTTAGCAGAGGTTTCTGGTGGGTGCATGGAATGATAGGTGGTTGAGGTACTCAGGTCCCGCGTCATGTAAGGCTTTGTAGGCGTGTGTGAGGATCATGAAAGTTACTCTTTTGTTGACAGGGAGCCAGTGGAGTTCTCTCAGGTGCTCAGTGATGTGCCTGCGGTGGGGAAGGTTTAGGACAAATCTGGCACTGGCGTTTTGGATGTTCTGAAGTTTCTTGCAGAGGTTCTGGGTGACACGGGCATAGAGTGCGTTGCCATAATCGAGTCTACTGCTGATGAGTGCGTGGGTGACCGTCTTCCTGGACTCTGTGGGAATCCACCTGAAGATTTTTTGGAGCAGGCGCATGGTGTGGAAACAGGATGATGAGACAGCGTTGATCTGGCAATTCATGGTGAGCAAAGAGTCCAGTATGATGCAGAGGTTTCATGCATTGTCCATAGGTGTAGGGTGGATACCCAGCACAGTGGGCCACCAGGAGTCGTCCCAAGCGGAAGGGATACAGCCTAGGATGAGGACTTCGGTCTTGTATCAGTTGAGCTTGAGGAAGCTGTCCCTCATCCAGGTGGCGGCAGCCTTCATCCCATTGTGGAGGTTGCTCCTGGCGACTGTGGGTTCATTGGTGAGGGAGAGGATCAGCTGGAATAACCTCAACATATTTCACCCCATCTGAAAAAATGACCTACCTTCAGTAACAATCTTTCTGGTGGACATGCTATCTGTCTGCAGATTACTCACCTGCTAACTATCCCCAGATGCCAGACTGGACTGGGAAACTCTCCTGCACCAGTAGGTGGCACTGGAAAAAACACCTCCTTGATCTCATTCAAGCCATAAAGTGCCCACACCAGTGCAGCTACATCAGGTCCTCCTCCATTTTTTCTGTGCCCTTACAGAAAGAGATCAGACATAATCAATTTGGGGAAGTCTAGTGCAGCAATTTAAATGGGAACCTTTTTAGGACATATCTATTACCATACTACAGAACAGAGAGGTGAGTAGTGTTGGTAAGGACTCTGTATGTAGATATGGTATCCACCAAAAAGATTGTTACCAAAGTGTAGGTAACTTTTTCTTCTGATAGATACTTTTCCCTCCAGATTTCTCACCTGCTGAATAGATTTCAAAGCAGTATCCCTCTCAGGTGGTGGGTCTGAAGGAATGGTCAGATTAGGAAATCCTTTAATACTGCTTGAGCAAAATGACTATCCCTTCTCACGTCTGAATACAAGCTGCAATTTTTGGCAAAGATGTGAAGAGAACCCCATGTTGCTGTTCCACAGATGTCAGCCATAGGAACACCATTGGCAAGTGGCAGGGCACAGCCTTTTACCCTGGTGCAATGACCTCGGTTTCCCTCCAGTAGCCTTTTCTTCGGAAGAGTGTAAAATTTCTTTATCCACCAGTTATCCAACTGGATAGGATCCTCTTTTGAATTTCCTTTCCCTTCTTGCTGCCTGTGTATCACACAAAGAGCTCGTCACCAGACCTGATTTCCTTAATCAATATAAAAACTGATCACAACTAGCCAAATCCCATGCTGGTGCACCCACACCCGAAGTCTCACTGCTTCTTGACTGAGCATGAGACCCCACTCCTCTCTGCTTATGATGTACCACATTGCAGTTGTGTTGTCTTTTCCTTTTACTGCTTTGAAGGGAAAAGAGTAAGACCTGAAGAACCAGATAAACCGTCCTGACATGCAGTATTGGTTCTTCTGAAGACCACAGGCTTCTGATCTCCAGCTTCTCCATCTTAGCACCCCAATCAGGATGGATGCATCTGTCACCCCAATAGTCATGGGTGGTGGGGTGAGCGCTATAAGGACATCCTTTGATGCAGGTGTTCCTCCACTGACCATCATTCCAGCTCTGATGTGTGTTCAGGGAGATCACGATCATGATCCACTGATTGGCCTTGTGTTGGAACTACTGCCTGCATGGTCACCACTGGAGAGCTGCATGTTCTAGTGTGAAGGCATGACTAGGAGAATCCCGAATGTCTCAGATAAACTGGGGAAGACAGGAGGCTTCGGTACTGCCCCTATGTACAGGAGGCACTCAGAAAGGGCTCTAGGTGAGTCTTATGCACATCGATGGAAAACTCATAGTCAAATAGCAGGGATGCTGTAGCCTGCAAGTGGATCATCACCAACTGTTGGTGGAGGGTCAGTAGTGTCATAACCCCACATGGAAATCTGAGGGTACTGATTTTAATTGAGTATAGTGGGATTCGTGTGTGATCACTGAACCAAATATGTTATTAATGCTGCAAGTCTGAGAGCAATGGTGAGAAACTTCAACTGAGTGAGACAGCTGTCAACCAGCTTTTTACTGAACTCTTGGCTGTTGAAAGAGGGGTCGGTTGCCCAACAGTCAAAAGAAATAAGGTGGTGTAAATGGTCACAGATAACAGCAATAACTGTACGTGTTTGCTCCACATACCTTTAGCAGAAGCCTTGCTGGATCACAAGCTCGCTGCATCTCTGTGTGCGACGTAGTGCAAGCCGTGTTGGATCTTCCGTGTATGATGTCAGGCCGACGTACCCTGCGAGAGGACGTAACTCGCACCAGCAGCCATTTTCAATCAGGAAATACACACTGATACGCACTCCGAGCGGTATGTGACGTGCCTTCATGTGAAATTGACTCACAACGACATTCGATTGAGCTGGATGGGGTACTGGTGCGCGGCATCTGCCAATTACAATGCTGATGTTCACAGCTGATAAATATTTTGTGTTTTAAACAATGATGTGCAGAATGGTACTATCCTTGCAATTGCAACGCTGATGTGCACAGCTGGAGAATATATTGTGTTAAAACATTAATCTGAAGAATGGTACTTCCTTTGCAATTACAACACTGATGTGCACAGTTTATAAATATATTGTGTTAAGACACTGATGTGCTCAACGGTACTTGCCTGAGTCTACAACACCAATGAGCACAGCTCAGTGAATATCATACATCAGTGCTTGAAACAATGTGTGCACAACAGCATTCTCTATACTTGGAATGCGGATGTGCACAGCCAAGTTACTTTACACAAAGAAAATTGTAAACTGATAGATCTCTACTTACATAATAGGTGCAGTTGTGCATTTACTACTACGAAAAGAAAAAAAGGTACCATCGCTGCTACTAAAATGACACAGCCCCAGCAATTCCTGTCAGAGAAGGGTGATCCAATGATAACGTAGAAATATTGGAAGAAGCTTTTTGATTCTTATTTCTTGGCAATTGGTGGGGGGATTTTCTGCTGTACGAAAACAAGCAGTATTGCTCCATAACTTGGGTGTGGAGGGATGAAACATGTATGACAGTTTAGAGGAGAAACTTATTGGGAGAGAAGAAGGAGAAGCACCTGATGTATATGAGGTGTCAGTAATGATGTTGAAGGAACATTTTGGAACTAAAATAAATGTGGTGCTGCAACAATATAAATTCTTCACTAGGATACAAGGGAAGATGGAAAAGATTGGGAATTGTGTAGCTTCTTGAAAAATGTTAGCACATACTTAGGAATTTGGCAGTCTGTCAGATTCAATAATCAGGGATCAATTAGTAAGATGCACAAATAATCCCAGAATGCCAGTGAAATTGTTAACTAAGAATCCAGATTTGAAAGAAGCTATAGCAGTCATGGAGGGAATAGAAAATACTATGTTATGGGTGCAAGAAATGCGAGATATCAACAAGCATGAGGTTCCAGCACTGGGCGGTATGGATGAAGGAGGAAAAATTAGAGAAGTCAGTCAAGTGAAACAGAAAGGAAGTAATTCAGATGAGGACTGATTGACAAAAGGAAAAAGGACCACAAGGACCATAAGCTAAAGTGTTTTAGGTGTGGCAGTGAAGGCCTTCTATCAAATAGTCAAGGATGTTATGCTAGGTTGGCGATGTGCAAGTAGTGTGGAGAGAAAGGTCACTATGCTAGGTTGTGCAGAGGACAAAATGTATCAACAGTGAAGGATGACAATAGTTTAGTACTCAATGTCAAGGATGATGGTACGGTAGATGGTGAGTCTACTGAAATGCCCATGTGAGATTCTGATGGGAGAAAAAGCCATTAAAGTATTAGTGGAGTCAGGGTCTCCATATACCATGGTGGGAGAGTAAAATTGGCACTCAGTGTTTGGCAAGGAGAATAACTGAATGCAGGCACCTGATATCAATCCTGCAGGGTACGGGGAGAGAAGAGATTGATATGTTGGGATACACAGTTATGAGAATCCAATTTTGTGACAGAGAAACAGTGAGGAAAATATGTGTGGCAAAAGGAGGGGACAATTTGTTAGGATGGAGGCATCAAAGTGAGATGGGGATCACATTGGATCCCAGTTCAAAATAAAACATTCTGTTATTAAAACATGATAACACTAATGAATACATGGTTGGAGAATATCCCCAAATGTTCACTTGCAAATTGGGATTGTCGAAAGGATTTGAACACAAGATCATTTTGAAGGATAATGCTATTTCTTCTGTACACAAAGTGAGAAAAGTACCTAATTTGATGTTAGCCCTATTGCAGGAAGAATTCAACAAACTCCTAGAATCCAAGGTGATTGAGCAAATTGAGGCGTCTGAGTGGTTAGCTCCAATTGTTTTGGCATCCAAGGATGGGAGAAATAAAATTTGCATGTGTGTACACTTACAAGATTTGAACAAACATATTTGGGTGAACGGTCAACCCCTCCTTAAAATCACTGAGTCTTTAACTATGTTAGGAGAGGCTAAAGTATTTTGCGTGATTTGTTTGTCGTCAGCTTACCACCAGGTTTTCCTGCATCTGGACTACTGTCACCTGACATTGTTTGTCACCCTGTTGGGTGCTTATCACTTCCTGTGTATGCCTTGTTTCCAAAGGGTGAAGTAAAAAATATTGACAGGCATGCCAAGAGTGTTGGTATTTCAAGATGATATATTGGTGTCAGGGAATGATATGGCTGACCATGATCACATCTTAAGGCAAGTGTTGAGCAGAATGAGAGAACAAGGTCTTACATTGAGCAATGAGAAATGTAGATTTCGAGTACTCTCAGTCATATATCTAGGACAATCCATTTCAGGGTAAGGTGTTAGCCCCAAATAAGAGTTAGCGGAAAGCATTGTAGGAACACCTTCTCTAGTTAACAAAGACCAAGTTAGGTCTTTCCTAGGGTTAGCGGAGTTTTGTGCCAAATTTATACCAAATTTTGCAAAACTATCATTAGCATTGAGAAATGTACTGAAAAAAGGTTTGCATTTTTAATGGACCAACGAGTGTGAAGATGCATTTGGAACTATTAAGGATACCATTGCAAAGATGTCTGTATTGGGACAAAATGATGTGCGTCGCAAGACCATGCTCACTAGAGATGCACATCTAAGTGGACTTGGAGCGGTGTTCTCTCAAATGGTTGATGGGGAGAAGACAGTAATTGCCTTTGCTTCACGTTCAATTAAGAGTCCTGAAGAAAAGTACTCTGTGATTGAGTGTGAGGCTTTAGCTGTGTGATGAGAGATTCATAATTTTAAGCTTTTTCTTTGGGGTATACCCTTTATCGTAAGGACAGATTATCATCCACCTGTCCAGATTTTTGCGTGTAGGGAAGGGGCATTTCCTACACCCAGAATAAGGACATGGAGTGAAGGGTTGACGGAATTCAACTTTCGGGTTGAACATATAGCAGGAGCTTTGAGCAGGGCAGCTGACTGTCTAACTAGGCTACCAAAGATGGAAGGTGTGGCTGAGGCCAACATTACTGATGATAAAAGAGTGCTGGAGGAAAGAGGAATGGGTCAGGTCATGTGAGAAAGATAGTGCCCTCAAAGCTGTATCACAGTGGGTGATAAAAGGTTGGCCTGGGTATAAAGAGCTACCAGAGGAATTGAAGAGGTTCTGGAATGTCCAGGATGAGTTATGTTTATTGGAGGGAAACGTCTTCAGAGGCTCCAAAATTGCTCGACCTCTTTGTTAGAGAAGATTATAAACCTAGCCCATGAAGGGCACTTGGGTAGGAACTTAACAAAATCAAATCTGAGTCAGTGGTATTGGTGGCCAGAGGTTGATCACCAGGTAATATGTGTTGTGAAGGATTGTGTATTGTGTGGGAAGAGTGACAAGAACAAAATCACAAGATTCGCTCCTTTGGCCCCGGTTGAGATGCCAAAAGAACCATGGACCAATTTGGGGTTGGGCATTGTGGGTCCGTTGAATGAGTTATCCCCTCAAGAGAGATTTGTATTTTTGATGGTGGATTGTACGTCAAAATGGGTAGTCACTAAATGTGTAAGTGCCGTAAACACCAGAATAGTTATTGAGTTTTTGAAGGAGGGAAATGCTAGAGAAGGAGTCCCGCAGTATCTTGTGACTGATAATGGAGTCCAACTCTGTTCCTGAGAGATGTGTGATTTTTTTGTAAGGGTTGTCCATTACTCATTTGAAGACCGCTCTCTATTCTCCGCAGACGAATGGGTTAGCCACAAGAATGAGTAGAATAATTAAAAAGAGTGTTTAGGTAGCACTGCATGAAACAAGGTCGCTATCAGAAATCTTGAGAGAGAAGTGGTGGGCTCATAGAAGTACACCCAATTGTATTAAACAAGAATCACCTTTCTTTTTGCTTAAGGGGTGGGCTACAGGGTCCAAACAAAATCCTCTTTGGCTTAAAACCAAAGAAAGAGATCTAAGTGGGAAAAGGGATGCAAGAAAAGAGATAATTCATAGACGCAAAGACTATCAGAGGAAATACAGTACCAGGTTTGATAAGAGAAATTGTGTGAAAGACAAAGTGGAATGTGGGAGAGACTGTGTGGGTGAGAAAACCAGGATTTGTCAAGAAGGGGGAGAGGTCTCTAACTTCATGTGTCCTTACATCATAAGAAAAGTAAAGAGGAATGTGGTTGTTTTGAATACAGCAGATGTTTGGGAAAACAAATTGGGGAAAAGAAATAGGAGAAATTGATTAATTGTTGTATTTCTTAATTTCTTTCCAAAAGGGTTGTGCTGTTCATGAAAAAACTGTATTCATGTATAATATAATTTTCTGTAAATGTGTTGTACAACTCGTATAACCTTTAAGCATAGGTTGTATGTATAAAACGTAAAGTTAACTTTAGCTATGAATTATTATTTATATATCTGTTTTTTGCGGGGGGTGTGTTATGGATTATGTACTTGAGTCAGTTACCATGGAGGTAGAATCATTCAATGTCATTAAGGGAACAGAACTGTGTGTTCTGAGAAAGGCAGTTGAAGAGCTAAGATGAGGATGGTGGTTCTTGTTTCTGCATACTTGAAATAAATACACCTTCAAATACCAGCAAGTGTCAGCTTGTACTTAAATAGACGACACCTTGGAACAGGTCCTCGTTAAAAGGTGGTAGAGTCTCAGCCACAGTGGAGGCTGGTTATAGAGCCTCAGTATATTTGATCTGGATTCTACTGAAGATATGGGCAATACCAAAACTTAATCTGCCTTCCAGAGGATGACCTAAGGGCTAGTTCTGATGACTGAAGATCAATGTCTATGTACAGTGCTGTTTCTGAAGAAGGCAAAGGCAGTAAAAATGCAGCCATCCCAAATCATTTGTGCATGGAATAGTTCTCAGGGGATGAAGCACTTTTTTCTCTGTATCTTTCTTCCTCCCAAAAGTTCTGGGCCTCTCTGCAAGAACTCAGAAATATTGGGCACAGGCTGATTCTTCATTGGATGGCGGTAAAGCCAGCAGTTTTGGAGATGGAGCCAGAAGAGGCAACGGTGGCATCATAACCTGCACCACAGCGAAAGCTGGCAGCTCAGTCAATGAAGAGCCTACTGGTTAAGGCTTCGGCATCAGAACGAATCGGACCAGAGCCAGAGGTGGTCCTACAGAAATAAAGGGGATGCATTCTGACTGCTAAGGAATGACCAGCTTGCAGGATCCCAAGTGGAGCCCCTTGTGGTCCCATGGAGCTGAGATAAATCAGATTGGACCGTTGCATGCTGGAACACCTCCATCATTGCATGGAGGAAATGGGCTAGATTTACATCTGGTGCTAGGAATTTCGGGTCACCTGAAGGTGGAACCACAGGAGGCATCGGCGACAAAGGGACCGGTAAAGGCCATGAAGCTGGTATTGGTGCGCCAGTCCCCCGGGTAGAGGTATATCAATGAGGTCTGGCTACGAAGACAACTCTGCCGGAGACGAGTGAACTGAGACGATTTGCCCTTGGATCCTGCACAAAGTTAAGGGATTCATACGTAAGTCTATACTTTTTCTTATGCTAACTCTACTTTCCTCTCAAGGATGGTTAAGAGGGAGAGCACTTGCATGTTTCTTGATACTTCTCATCCACCCATTAAAAAAAACAAAAAAAAACAGTGAATTCTTTTTCACACCTCAGCTGCACACTCAAAACACAAAGGGCTCTGTGCTTAAAATACGCCAGAGCATGTTGCTTAGTGCCTCACTAGAATAAAGGCCAAAAAGAGTGAAGGAGGGCAAGCTGTAAAGCAGTGGTTCCCAACCTGTGGTCGGGGACCCCTGGGTGTCCACGAAGCCTCCTCAGGGGGTCCTTGACTGCTTAGAAAGTTAACTAATATTAACAGATTAATAAAGTGTATATAAATAAAATGGCTAACTGGTACAATTGAACATTTCAAAACATACTGTATTTGTCAAGGAATTTGAAATTGGAGGCTACAAATTAAATTAGTATTCTCAGATTAATTTGTGTGAGCAGTGCAGGTGCATCAGACAGAATACAGTATGGACGATGTGTGACTTCAAATGAATTTAGAAGAGCTTCAACCTTCCTATTAAAGTCATATATTTTTTTTAATTAAATTAAATGTGTAGGTAATTAATGGAATGCTCGTTTCTGTATGTTTGGTTTATTGGTTTCCGGTTCAAATCACTGAGGCCTGGGTCTCCGGCTTCCAGTAATGACTCAGTGGGGCAAGGGGGTCCCAGGCTTCCAATAATGATTCATTTTGGGTCCCCTGGTTCCAGTAATGTTAAAGTGGGGGTCCACCGAAGTAAAAAGGTTGGGAACCACTGCTGTAAAGCATTTATTGCTTCAGCCATTACTATCATTTACAGGGTTGGAATCCAAAATAAGAAAAGCATGTGTAAGGTTCTCAACAGGTGGAATATATTAAGGTAGAGAAGTAAGAAAAGGATGAGGAAGATGAGGCAAACAGGAGAATTATCTAATGGTAGTCGAGGATAAATCTGAGAATATCCCTCAACCTCATCTGCAGTGTTATCCAGAATAACCTCATTTGGGATATCTTTCTGAAGACTCTTTCCTACTCTCTGAAGAAGCATATGTAAGCAAGCCTAAATAGAGAGCCAACAGGTGGACAATAACTTTCATTTTGTGGGCATAATAATTCAAATGTTTATAAGTCCTGTAAAGGAACATTGTGAACAATTCCAGATAGAGCAAAACAAACTGAAGTAAAGGTGATCGACTCGCAAAATGGGAATGCGACTCGCAAATAGGAAGGGGTGTTCCCTTCCTATTTGCGATTCGCACTGCGATGCAGAATTTCTTTGTGACCGCGAACGAAAAACAATTCGCAGTTAGCACCCATGTCAAGTGGGTGCTAACTCATTCGCAAAAAGGGAAGGGGTCCCCATGGGATCCCTTCCCCTTTGTGAATGTCGCCCAAAACATTTTTTCAGAGCAGGCAGTGGTCCCACGGACCACTGCCTACTCTGAAAAAACGAAACCAAATGGTTTCATTTTTTATTTTGTATTGCAACTCGTTTTTCCTTAAGGAAAACGGGCTGCAATACAAAAAAATAAAACTGCTTTATTGAAAAAGCAGTCACAGACATGGAGGTCTGCTGTCTCCAGCAGGCCACCATCCCTGTGAGTGCAGGGAATCGCAAGGGGGGCGCAAATTGCGACCCACCTCATTAATATTAATGAGGTGGGTCTTTGCGACCCCCTTGTGATTCGCAGAAGGTGTCCGAGACACCATTCTGCATACGATTTTGCGACTCGGAAATTGCGAGTCGCACCGACTTACAATTTCCGAGTCGCAAAATCGTATCTTGTTACATCTGGCTCTTAGTGTAGAAAACAAACAAAAAAAAATCACAGATCTAGGATATTGTACTTGTGGGAAATGACTTGTTTGGGGATGACGCAGGAGAAGAAGACAACACCAACAAGCTTGGAGCAAAAAGAAGAAGGAAAGTGCAATCAAAATAAAGTGAAAATTCTTCAAAAATGTTTTAAAAATTGCTTGGAGGCGTCATGAACTAGTAAAGAGATTTTCTCACTCATAATTTTCTCTTTGGACCATCATTTCTTGCAAGGTTTGTCACAGCCTGTAGACTCCAAAGCTCAATAAATAGTGCATAAGCATCGTTGTACTAGGCAAAAGAAAATATTTCCTGAAAATGCTTCCCTGCAGTAAGGCAACAGCAGGAATGGGGCGTACTAGTAACTCAGATTCAACTCCTGAATATTGGAAGAACTGTTAACAGTCATGCCTAGTCGATTTTTTCAGGGGATTCAGCTGCAGCCTGAACAACACTTAAGATGATCTAACCTTTATGTAGTATGCAACCACCATGCATCATCTTGACAGCTTGTCAGACATGGAACATTAAACCTGACACTGCTTTTGAAGTAAGGATCTTTCCTGCCTGGGGTACAGGAGGTAAATCTAAGTGGATCCCTCCATAATCACATTAGGAGTGGTCATGCTAGATTTACAATATATACACAATAATGTGCTCTGCTGTTAACTGTGCCATGCCTGAAATTGCATCCATCTTACCAACGCTGGAGTATATCCTGTTGAGGTTAAGTTACACCCTAACTGGGTACTCCAAATTTGGCTTCTAATTCGTTCAATCTGCATCACAAGGATCTCGGTAAACTAGTCATCTAGTCTCAAAAAAGATATGTGGTAAGAGTGCATTTCATTTTGAAGTATACTGCACACTTTCATAAACCAAGTAGAGTTACCAACAATATGGGAACAACTGAAGAGGAGCATATCTGGATATACATAAATAAGAAAGTGACAGCCACATCAATCAGCCACTTCTCACATGCGAAGCCTGCATTGAAGACAGGACTGAGGATAAAGCCAGGGCCCAGGCAGAAGAAGTTAAGTGGCAGAAGCCAACGTACCAAGTATTCATCTTCTAAAGACTTGCAAGTCCCCTAACTTGGTGTTGGATGTTCCTCACCAAAAGAGTGCTAGACTGTTGGGCTGGTGGGTGACAGCCAGCCAAAGTAGTACTTCTTTTATCATGGGTGACTACAGTCCCCATGAGCAGGCACTGAATAATACAGCAAAGCTATTGGTGGCATCTGATCAATAATGATGGGGAGCTAGCAATTTAACCCTTTTAATTAGTGGAGACGTTGCCTACTAACTCACTTTGTGGAAATATGTGAAGTATGTGCCCTTTATTCACACTCAGTGCAAGTAAGGTTTGCAAGTAGTGCTTGGATAAAGGAGTGGTGGGGTGTTTGTAGTTGGTCTCTTCCTGTATGTATTACTTCTGAAGTTGTAGTCCACTTCATATGGTTTAGTAGCAGCCAGACCTGCTGATTCCCTCTCCTGCCTAATTGCCGGTGCCGCTGCTCTCTTTATACCTCTGTCTGCAGAAACCGTTGTAAAGTAAAGTAAATACGTCTTGTCTGAAATCACATAAATGTGAATGGAGCAGGAAGGATTCCTTGTATTCACTGTTCTTGAACTAAGCCAGTACTAGTGGGTCAGCGAGCCACTAGCGGGCCCAAGATTTGTATTTAAGAGCATCGTCAGAGCCCAAAACATGCAAAAAGAGATATCTCACACCCTGTGCCTTGCTCTCCCCAAAAAAGCCAAGATTCATCAACAGCCCCCAATTGCAGAAAGACCATCTGATTCTAATCTACAAAATCAAAGAGTCAGTTCAGCTTAGTAGCTGGTTGCCATTAAGCTGAATCACACCTGCATGAAATGAACTTTTCAAAAATCAGTTCGCACTGGTGATCATGGGCACAATTTTTTAATGCAAGCAATCAACTCAACTGCTGTTGCTTCTCAGTCTAGATAGATAGATAGATATCTTTATTCGGTCTAAATTTAGACCATAAAAGTACATTAAAAAAACCTAATATATACAAACAGAATATATCTCATGACAAATAATAAAAACGATTCCAACCATTAGCTTCCATGTAAAAATAAATAATAAGAGACCTTCCTGGGAGTGTTACCTCAAGACCAACTTGGACCTTTATGATCTCATCTACATAAAGTGCAATGTGCCTTTAGAAATTGGCACATACATATGTAAATAATGGAGCCAAGTTAAAAACATTAAAAACACAGTTTTTGGCCAATACCACACATTATGGAGTGCTTCTGGTTCTGTCGTTCTGATATATGTATAAAAGATAGTACAAAATTTAGATATTAAAAACACAGTTTTTAGCCAATTCCAGTCCTTGTGGAGTGAATCTGGTTCTGTCAATCTAAAGTGCAATGTGGTCCTATTCCAAAAAGTGATACATAGTTGAACAAGATTAAAAAGCATTAAAAACGCATTTTTGGCCAATCCACTTGTGGAATCACATTTCTCCTTGGTGCCAACTTGGGCCTAGTGGGCCCTGTGATACACAATGACAATTTGGCCTGCTTCTGTTGAACACTGTATAATGCTAGATTAGCTAGGCCTTTGAGATGTGTTTATCTCTCTTGGAACGCATTATACTGCAAGGCTTGCTAACGTTACAGTCATCACAAGACATCACTGCATACTAGCTTGAGCAATCCTCACTTTCAAAAGTACTAACGTATGCACTTATTGTTCCTATTTCTCTTAATATAGATGTATCAGGCACTATTAGATTCATAGGACATATTGTGCAAGTTCCTTGTCTATGATCTTAACCCTTATATGGAGCGTTATGAAGAATAAATGATAAATCACATGTGCTCTATTGCAAATTTGATCATGTGTTGGTATCAAGAACCAATGAAATGTATTAATGTGCTTGCGGTTTAATTGTATAAAAGATCATGTATTACTTCCTCTTTTAAACTGTTCGAGCTGGACTTAGGCTGCTCAGTCTCCGTGTACACATATTTCTTATTAAACTTTATCTAAGGAAGAGCAGGCTGGTCTTTGGTTTGTATCCTGAATTATCTGGATCTGATTTACATCTGAGTTGGCTTCGACACACTCATAAAATGTACTTCTAATACAGATGGCCTAGGATGAAGTATGCAATTATTCTGGACAATAACACATGAGTGTATAAATCAAACATTTAAAAAAATCAAATCTCAATTCCCATAGGCCCTCTGTAATTTTATGGCCGATCCGCTAAAACTCGCAACGGCATAGCAGATTTCTGCTAAGACAGCAGATTGCAAGTGTCTCAAACTATCTATGTGTATTGTGTCGTAGATATACCTTATTTGGTTTATTATCAGAAGCCATAACAGCGCAGAACAAAATTTAAAAATAGAGAGTGGTTATTAACTTTAAATCCAGCATAAATTACATCAATGTATTAAAACAAAAAATCTTGAAACCTTTAAAATAGCTGAAAGCATCTATAAACATATCTACAACCCCTTTCTGGCCTTGAGAACTGCACATAAGTATGCTGCGAGGCCATTGACCCGAGGGTAGGTCGCTCCCCCTGCCGCTGCAGCTCCACCAGCCCAGGCTCCTGACACCTCCCAGCAAGACCTGCTAAAAACAGTAAGTACTCCCCCCGCCCAGCCCCGCGCTACTCACCACTCTTCTCCCGTACCTCTGTCTTCTGCTCTCTCCTCCAACCTCTCTCCGCACCTCTGCTGTCCTTCTTCCCTTCACTCTCTGCCCTCTTGTGCAGCCCTCTTGCTGCGTGTTCTGCTCTTCCTCGGCCAAGCTCCTCTTCCTCACCGCGCTCTCATCCTGCTTCTTTCTTCATCTGTGGTCTTCTTCTGTGTCCTTCTTCTGTGTTCTTCATCTGTGTTCTTCATCTGTTTTTCTTCTTTCTCCTCTGCACCGCGACCTGCGTGTCCTTTCTTCTATCTTCATCTGTGTTTCTTCTTTCTCCTCTGCACCGCGACCTGCGTGTCCTTTCTTCTATCTTCATCTGTGTTTCTTCTTTCTCCTCTGCACCGCGACCTGCGTGTCCTTTCTTCTATCTTCATCTGTGTTTCTTCTTTCTCCTCTGCACCCCGACCTGCGTGTCCTTTCTTCTATCTTCATCTGTGTTCTTCATCTGTATTTCTTCTTTCTACTCTGCACCCCGACCTGCGTGTCCTTTCTTCTATCTTCATCTGTTTCTTCTTTCTCCTCTGCACCGCGACCTGCGTGTCCTTTCTTCTATCTTCATCTGTGTTTCTTCTTTCTCCTCTGCACCGCGACCTGCGTGTCCTTTCTTCTATCTTCATCTGTGTTCTTCATCTGTGTTTCTTCTTTCTCCTCTGCACCCCGACCTGCGTGTTCTTTCTCCTCCTCTGTACTTTTCTCTGCATGTTCCTTCTCTTCCACTGTGGCCTCTCCTCATCTTCTGGACGCTTCCCCTCTGCTTCTCAGGTCTCTCCTCTTCTGCCTGACTCTTCTTCTTCTTGACTCTTCTCTCTTCTCTCCAGGCCCTTCTCCTCTTCTTCTTCACTCTTCTCTCTTGACTCTTCTCTCTTCTGTTCTTGACTCTTCTCTTCTTCTTTACTCTTCTTCTTGACTCTTCCCTTTTCGGTTCTTGACTCTTCTCTTCTTCTTTACTCTTCTCCTCTTCTGTTTTTCCTTACTCCCCTCCACCTCTGTAACCCCTCTCCCCTCCACCTCTGTAACCCCCCCTCCCCTATCTTTTCTCCCCTCCCCTCTACCTGACCCCCCCACCCTCCACTTTCCCGCCGCCACCTCCTGCTCGGCCCCGCCCCCCCTGCTCCCATTCGTCACCCCCAGCTTACCCCTCCTCCCCCCCTCCTCCCTCTTATGGCGGCCGCGCGCAGCGGGCGCGCCGAAGGCGTGCCAAAGGCAAGCCTGTCTGCGCCCGTCCCCGCCTGGACCGCGCCCAGCGCCACGACCCCTGGCCCCCAGCACTCCCAATCCCCACAGCACCGCTACGACCCCAACACCCTCCACGCCCTCAACCGGGGCCCTCCAGTGCCTGCTTCCAAGCCAACCCTAAACGCACCCATGGACCCTTCGCATGCCTCACCTGCAAGCTCACCTTCCACTGCGAAACCACCCCGTCCGCCAGCCATCGCGCCAACAACCACCTCAAATGCATCCTGATCAACGCACGCTCCGTCCACAAGCACGCCGTTGAACTATGGGACCTCCTGGACTCCACCGCACCGGACGTCGCCTTCATCACTGAGACCTGGATGAACGCCTCTTCAGCCCCCGACATCGCCATAGCCATCCCTACGGCTACAAGATCTCCAGGAGAGACCGCACCAACCAAGTAGGGGGAGGAATCACCATCATCTTCAAGGACTCCATCAACGTCACCACCTCCACGAAGACACCCCCCTCGCCGCCGAACACCTGCACTTCCAGATCCACACCGACCCCAGGACCACCCTCAGAGGAACTCTCATCTACAGACCCCCTGGACCACGCACCCTCTTCAGCGACTTTATCACTGACTTCGTCTCCCCACACGCCCTTGCCTCGCCAGACTACATCCTCCTCGGTGACCTCAACTTCCACCTGGAACAGAACAACGACCCCAACACCACCGCCCTGCTCGACAACCTCGGTCTCAAGCAACTGGTGAACACCCCCACCCACATCGCCGGACACACGCTCAACCCCATCTTCTCCGCCAGCAACCACGTATCCTTCAGCCACTCCGCCGTAATACACTGGACCGACCACAGATGTGTCCACTTCACCTTCCGACGCGAGACTCGCCACCTCCGCACACAATCCATCCCACGCCGACATTGGAACAAAATCCCCGCGGAACAGCTTCTCTCCACTCTCAGCAACAACCAACCCACCTTCTCCACCGACCCTAACGACGCAGCCCTCAGCCTCACGCATTGGATCACCAACTGCGCAGACAACCTCGCTCCCCTCAGACGCCTCCCAAGACAGACCAACACCAAAAAACCTCTCTGGTTCACAGACACCCTCAAGGAATAAAAAAAAAACTGCTGCACCCTCGAGAAAGCCTGGCGCAAGGACCACACCGCAGATAACATGTCTGCCCTCAAGAACGCTACCCGCAAACACCACCAACTGATCCGCGCCACCAAAAGAAATTCCTTCACAGACAGACTGGACAAGAACACTCACAACAGCAAAGAACTCTTCAACATTGTCAAAGAGCTCTCCAACCCTAACGGCAACGCCATCACGCCCTCACAAGACCTCTGCAACTCCCTCGCCACCTTCTTCCATCGTAAGATCACCGACCTACACGACAGCTTCGGACACCAGACCCAGCCAACCACCACAGAACCTACAACCCCAGCCATCACCCTCAACGCCTGGACTCACATCAACACGGAAGAGACCAAAGCCACCATGAACTCCATCCACTCCGGTGCCCCCTCGGACCCCTGCCCACACTTCATCTTCAACAAGGCTGACGACATCATCGCCCCGCATCTCCAGACCATCATCAACAGCTCGTTTGCTTCTGCCACCTTCCCGGAGAGCTGGAAACACGCAGAAGTCAACGCCCTACTGAAGAAACCTACGGCGGACCCCAGCGACCTGAAGAACTTCCGCCCCATCTCGCTCCTCCCCTTCCCTGCCAAAGTCATAGAGAAGACCGTCAACAAGCAACTTCCTTGAAGACAACAACCTACTCGACCCCTCTCAGTCCGGATTCCGAGCCAATCACAGCACAGAAACCGCCCTCATCTCAGTCACTGACGACATCAGAACTCTGATGGACAATGGAGAAACAGTCGCCCTCATCCTCCTCGACCTTTCGGCTGCCTTCGACACCGTCTGCCACCGAACACTAATATCCCGCCTCCGCTCCACCGGGATCCAAGGACAGGCCCTGGACTGGATCTCCTCCTTCCTCTCCAACCGCTCCCGAAGAGTCTACCTCCCACCTTTACGCTCAGACCCCACCAAGATCATCTGCGGTGTCCCACAAGGCTCCTCTCTCAGCCCAACTCTCTTCAATGTCTACATGAGCCCCCTCGCCGACATCGTACGCAAACACAACATCATCATCACCTCCTACGCAGACGACACTCAGCTGATACTTTCCCTCACCAAGGACCCCACCAGCGCCAAGACCAACCTGCAAGATGGAATGAAAGACGTCGCAGAATGGATGAAACTCAGCCGTCTGAAACTGAACTCAGACAAAACGGAAGTCCTCATCCTCGGAAACACCCTGTCCGCCTGGGACGACTCCTGGTGGCCCACGGCCCTTGGCACCGCACCAACCCCCTCAGACCACGCACGCAAACTCTGATTCATCCTGGACCCACCTCTCACCATGACCAAACAAGTCAACGCCGTATCTTCCTCCTGCTTCCTCACCCTCTGCATGCTCCGAAAGATCTTCCGTTGGATCCCCGCCGACACCAGAAAGACCGTGACCCACGCCCTTGTCACGAGCCGCCTGGACTACGGCAACACCTTATACGCAGGAACCACTGCTAAACTCCAGAAACGTATGCAGTGAATTCAAAACGCCTCCGCCCGCCTCGTCCTCGACATACCCCGCAACAGCCACATCTCCGCCCACCTGAGACACCTGCACTGGCTTCCCGGTAACAAAAGGATCACCTTCCGACTCCTCACCCACGCACACAAAGCCCTCCACAACAAGAGACCCGAATACCTCAACCGTCGCCTCAGTTTCTACACACCCACCCGTCAACTTCGCTCCGCCAACCTCGCTCTCGCCGCCGTCCGTCGCATCCGCTGCACCACGGCAGGTGGGAAATCCTTCTCCTACCTGGCGGCCAAGACAAGGAATTCCCTCCCCACCAACCCCAGGACCACCCAGGACCACCTCGCATTCCGGAGGCAACTCAAGACCTGGCTCTTCGAGCAGCAGTAACCCCATCCCCCTAGCGCCTTGAGACCCTCACGGGTGAGTAGCGCGCTTTATAAATGTTTATGATTTGATTTGATTTGATTGCATATTTGGATTGATGGGAGAGTTTGTAGATACAGAAAGGCCGAACGAGACTGTCGTATTTGTAAAGTTTTTAGAATTGGTATTAAAAAATTCTTTCTCTGGTTAATATGCATTTTGCAGAATAAAACTGTGTGAATTGTGCTTTGCTTAGAGATTAAGTCACAAGGACAATTCTCCAATTCAGAGCTCCAATCATTCATTAGAGGGAAACCGACCAAATGATGAAATGTCTCTAGTCTTAAGCGGGTAAGGACAAAGCGGTGCCTGGGGTTCAGAACATACCGCAAATATGGTTCCATGCCATCAGACATTTGCATCAATTGGTTCCTCATGACACTCGATTTTTGTGCTTCCACCGCCCACCTTAGATCAACCAGATGAGTGAAGAATTTCTTTTTAAGTTCTTTCCTGGTCAGTACTTCCATTAACTCTGGAGTGTCATAGAAATCTGGATGACGCAAGTCCATAAAAAAATTCTTAATATATTTCAACCAAGAGATTTGCAATGAATAATTAGATGTTTGACAATCTTTTATGATTGCCGTATTCAAACTTGCACGTTCTGATGTCCATACTTTGTGCCATAACAGTATTGGTTGTAACCTTATTAAGTCAATGATGTACATGAGCCCCAGTTCTGAATGGCATACAAATGATGAGGTAGATTTGGGAACATTCATAAGTAATTTAAAAAAAATAGTTTTCCGCTATCTGCAACACATTATAATTTTTATGACCCAATGAGCCCGCCCCATACATTGCGACAGAGACGCATTTGGCACTGTAAATTGTCAACATGTCTTTTGGAGTGATCCCCCCCAACTCTTTTAGAGAAGTTGTTTACAGCCATATTGGTTTTAATAAATTGTAATTTCCTCAAGTTAATACATTGATTACAGGTGCCTTTGTCATCAAACAAAATCCTAGGTACGAGAATGTCGATGTAACGTCTATCTTCTCTCCCTTTATTGTGATAGGGCAGTTTTTAATAGGCTTAGTGCCACATTTCATCACTAAAGTTTTAGAGAGATTGACTCTAAGGCCTAATTCGCCCATATAATTATCAAAGGTTGCCAAAAGGCGTTGTAGCGCTATTGGGGTTTGTGCCATAAGGACAGCATTGTCAGCATACGTAAGGGCTGGTATTGGTCGGTGTCCAATTTGTGGTAAATCCTTACATGCTTTAACTAGCACTGACTCAAGTTTGTTTATGTATAGTGAGAATAGAAAAGGCGCTAATATGCAGCCTTGTCGTACCCCTTGTTTTATGTTGAATAAGCTAGTGCACTCCCCATGCACTCCGAACCGTACCTTTGCTCTACTTCCAGAGTATAACTCCCTTATGAAGTGGACGATTGTTTCATCTACCCCCAATCGGAGCAGAATGGACCATAATTTACTATGGAACACACATTCAAATGCTGAGGGTCAAATCTATGAAAACCATATATAGATTTCCTTTCCTGACCTTGGTATATTTACCAATCAGGATATCAAGGTTTAGAGCCTGTTCCACAGTTCCTATACCTGCACGGAAGCCATATTGCAAATCCATTTAAATGTTATTCGTTTCAGCCCACTCCTGCAATCTATTCAAAATAATACAACCAACTATCTTTGCAAAGGTATCAAGGAGCGAGATTGGTCTATAACAAGCAGGATTGTGGCGATCACCTTTTTTTAATATTGGTACAATAATGGACTCCGTCCAGGTTGAAATAAAACCTGCGGAACAGCATGCTCTAAGAACCTGTGTCAATAAGGGGGCCCATAGAATAATGTTAGATTTGTATATATCTACTGGGACACTATCTGGACCTGGTGCTCTCCCACTCTTACTTTCGTTAATGGCTTCAGTGACCTCATCTACGCTAAACGGTGGGGTAATAGTCATTACATCACCTCTTTCGGCGGCTAGATCTGAAGTTACCATTTTTTAACAGTATATTTCTGAAAAAATTGACTATCCACTCCTTTTCCGTAATAGCAATTTCTATGGTGGGAGAATCTTTCTCTCCCAACGGGGAATTTACTACCTTCCAGAATGTGACATTATTGTTTTGGACGCTTGCTTCATACAAGGTATTCCTAGCCTGCTCTTTAAAAAAATTCTTCCTATTTTTTACAGCCTTCTTATATTTCTGTCTGAGGGTGGAGATCTCACTCCTGCTTCTTTCTGGATTATGTAAGGCCTTCTTAAGTGTTTTGTGAGCCCGTGCGCATTCAGAGTCGAACCAGACCTTTTTCCCCTAGGGACCTAGCATTTTCATATTAACGCTAAGTGACTTTTTAATCCCACAGGTGATTGCTGTGAAGGCTCTGATACATTCTTGTGGGTTAATATCATCACAAAGACAGATCTCAAAATCATTTACATAATCACTAAGCAACTGCTTCATGAAGCCTATAGGTTCGATTTGGGACCAGCGTAGGAAATATCCATTTCTTGAACCCAATTCTATATTATTAAGATTATCTACCTCTCCCATGGGCTGTTTCTTTCCTAAGGGCAATGCAAGGAGGATGCTTTGAGGGTAATGATCGCTAAGGGCAATATCATGGATTTGATGATTGGCTACGCTATAGAAAAAATGATTAGATATTAAAATAAAATCTATTATGGTATTTGCGCGTCTTCCATTAAAAGTTGGTTTAAATTGCAGATTGGTACCATGAATTCCATTTACAAATACAAGATCATACATCTACATGGTGTCATTCAATATGCTGCCATAGGGATTATGAAAGAAATGAGCTTGGTCCTCGTACTCCCCTACATAAAGGCCACAAAGCTTTCTCTGTCAAATGTGTGCACAGGTGGGTATTGAAATCACCCTCCCATACAATCAAAGACTCTCTCCCAGAGGAATTACACACTGATCCCAGGTCATCCTGGAGTTGTCTAATTATACTAGAAATTTTATCTGAAGAGGCATTATTGTAAAATTTTACGATAACTATCTGGCATAGCTTTTGTAATTTGCATATAATCATCTGGAAAAAAGCATTAGAAATTAAACAAATGTCCTTAATCAGATCCAACTTATTCGAAATATAAGTGCAAAGCCTCCCATTTGACCTGCTGTGTATGGAAGGGATCACATGAGTGTGAAATGTCCTATATCCGTTAATATGTATGGGGTCAATAGACCAAATCTCTTGAAGGAACAGGCAAGAAAATGATTCAATAATGCGTAGCCATTCAATGTTATTAATTTTACTACAAAGACCCCCCACATTCCAAAATAGGAGTTTGAAGCCTGGTCTTACAGCCCCTACCTCAGTCTCATATAGATCAGGAGTGGAATGATCTATCTCATTACAGGGACTGAGTGGATAGTTAGTTGGGTGGGCAAAATCCCCTCCGTCATACTCTCCAGATCTAATGTTATACTGTTCATTGTTAATTCCCACAGGTACTTTCCTACAATTACCCCTCCTGCTGTTATTGATTTGATGATCAGGTGATGGTTCCATAAGGGTAACCGCCCTGCTACCATCCAACCGTCAGTCCAAGTCCTCTAAAGGCGAGAGAGCTTGGAATGTATTAGTGGTGGGGATAGCGCTGTTGTACTCAGTTAGCTTCTGTGGTAGGGGGGTCCTATTTCCGTGATGGACATGGCCTCTATTATCTTGGTAGAAAAAACCTAATGGGAGTAATGAGATGCCATCTTTGGCTACCCATCGAGGACTTAATCCCTGTAAAAAAAATTCCACCAGTTTCGGAGATTTAAATGAGAGTACCACACAGTCTCCCGTTAATGATGTTTGGCTACCCACCCATTTAACTCTCCTAACCATTTTTATGTCTTCGAATAGTGCGCCTGTCATACCAGGTTCCATTCGGGACCCTATCCAGCTTAAGGATTTGTTTCTTAGCGCTGTCCAAGTTTCACGGTTCTCGCGGGGTATAATGGGAACATTCGCAAGAACCACTACACAAGGTGTAACTGCAGGGGGTAATTGTAAGATATCACTCTGTGAAAGTGAGGAGTCCAAAAGAGGGATGAGACGTGTTATAGGTCTCGAGACTCCTTTTGCTTATCTGCATTCGCTTCATTTGGTGTATGCTATTAGTACGGCCTGGACGTATACATTGCTCTACAGAACGCTGGTTGGCTAAAGACAAAGTTTGCGTCTCCGTTACTGAACGTAGATTTGAGTCAGCTAGGCCATTCAATTGGGGTGTTGTACAGATTGGATCAACCATTCGGGTCTTCACTAAATCAAGAATAGATAACAAATTATTTTCTATTTCAGTTAAACGATTTAAAAGAATATCAATTGATGCTTTGAATGTAAGTTCGAATGCTTTAATCGTGTCCAGGGTGTTTGCTTGAATTTTTTCAGAGGTTTCAGTTATTTTCCTCTGGAGCTTCTTATTATCGGTTTTATTATGTATCTGTCCTATAGGCTGAGGGCTTGTATCGGGCTTGCTGCAGGGTTCAACTATCAGAGGGCTTTTTAACGTTCCCCTTAGCAGTGGTCGCTGCTTCCTTGTGCATTTGGTTGGGGGGGGGGGGGGTGGGGGGGAAATCATCAACTTCTGATATAGACTAATGTACATATTGAATGCTGCCATTTTGAGTTTTATCCTTATTCCTAATTTCGATTCCCTGTAACTGTGTGGTCAGGGTCTAAATTTAGGGGGTTATTGTAACTGGGTATAGCCTCAATAGGGATCCTTTGTAATGATAACCTTTCTTCGACATTTGTAATTTGTTTGTCTATCGCCCCCATTGCCCCGGAGATGTACTTTAATATTGATGTGTGCTCTTTGTGGGGAGATGTATTTTTTGTATTTGATTGCTCCCTCTTACCCATATCTGGGTTTTAAACCTTCGCTAGGATAGCCAGAAAGGTACTTTGTTCCACCTTTTTCCTCACTAGCCCTCCGTTAATGCACTGTTAATCAGACATAATGCAAATATTCGATAACCTTTAGTAAAGATACACTTTCTAATAATAATATTAGAGGGGTGGCCCAGCCCAGTCTCCTCCGGGCTCTGATGGCGCAGATGGGCCCGCTCTTCACCCGGTCTTCACCCAGACGCGCCCGCGCGCATCTTGCACAGCAGGTGAATAGAACCGATGATAAGCGCCTCCTCCGGGTGCGAAATCACAGCAGGAGCAGCTTCCTGCCGCTTGTAAGTCTGGGGAATGTAGTCTGCGGTCCCCCAGGCCCCTCTCAAAGTGTCCCGCGCAGCGGGTGAAGAGAACCGATAAGCGCCTCCGGGCGCGAAATCACAGCAGGAGCAGCTTCCTGCCGCTTGTAAGTCTGGGGAATGTAGTCTGCGGTCCCCCAGGCCCCTCTCAAAGCTTCTCAATATGCAGGGAGTGCAGAATTATTAGGCAAGTTGTATTTTTGAGGATTAATTTTATTATTGAACAACAACCATGTTCTCAATGAACCCAAAAAACTCATTAATATCAAAGCTGAATATTTTTGGAAGTAGTTTTTAGTTTGTTTTTAGTTTTAGCTATGTTAGGGGGATATCTGTGTGTGCAGGTGACTATTACTGTGCATAATTATTAGGCAACTCAACAAAAAAAAATATATACCCATTTCAATTATTTATTATTACCAGTGAAACCAATATAACATCTCAACATTCACAAATATACATTTCTGACATTCAAAAACAAAACAAAAAAAAATCAGGGACCAATATAGCCACCTTTCTTTGCAAGGACACTCAAAGCCTGCCATCCATGGATTCTGTCAGTGTTTTGATCTGTTCACCATCAACATTGCGTGCAGCAGCAACCACAGCCTCCCAGACACTGTTCAGAGAGGTGTACTGTTTTCCCTCCTTGTAAATCTCACATTTGATGATGGACCACAGGTTCTCAATGGGGTTCAGATCAGGTGAACAAGGAGGCCATGTCATTAGATTTCCTTCTTTTATACCCTTTCTTGCCAGCCACGCTGTGGAGTACTTGGACGCGTGTGATGGAGCATTGTCCTGCATGAAAATCATGTTTTTCTTGAAGGATGCAGACTTCTTCCTGTACCACTGCTTGAAGAAGGTGTCTTCCAGGAACTGGCAGTAGGACTGGGAGTTGAGCTTGACTCCATCCTCAACCCGAAAAGGCCCCACAAGCTCATCTTTGATGATACCAGCCCAAACCAGTACTCCACCTCCACCTTGCTGGCGTCTGAGTCGGACTGGAGCTCTCTGCCCTTTACCAATCCAGCCACGGGCCCATCCATCTGGCCCATCAAGACTTACTCTCATTTCATCAGTCCATAAAACCTTAGAAAAATCAGTCTTGAGATATTTATTGGCCCAGTCTTGACGTTTCAGCTTGTGTATCTTGTTCAGTGGTGGTCGTCTTTCAGCCTTTCTTACCTTGGCCATGTCTCTGAGTATTGCACACCTTGTGCTTTTGGGCACTCCAGTGATGTTGCAGCTCTGAAATATGGCCAAACTGGTGGCAAGTGGCATCGTGGCAGCTGCACACTTGACTTTTCTCAGTTCATGGGCAGTTATTTTGCGCCTTGGTTTTTCCACACGCTTCTTGCGACCCTGTTGACTATTTTGAATGAAACGCTTGATTGTTCGATGATCACGCTTCAGAAGCTGTGCAATTTTAAGAGTGCTGCATCCCTCTGCAAGATATCTCACTATTTTTGACTTTTCTGAGCCTCTCAAGTCCTTCTTTTGACCCATTTTGACAAAGGAAAGGAAGTTGCCTAATAATTATGCACACCTGATATAGGGTGTTGATGTCATTAGACCACACCCCTTCTCATTACAGAGATGCACATCACCTAATATGCTTAATTGGTAGTAGGCTTTCGAGCCTATACAGCTTGGAGTAAGACAACATGCATAAAGAGGATGATGTGGTCAAAATACTCATTTGCCTAATAATTCTGCACTCCCTGTCTACTTACCCATGTTTCGCAAGTAAGAGTTCACTTTGTGAAGAGACAGGCGCACTATGCAGAGAAAGAATGGGAGCACAGATAAAACGTCCTGGTCGTCAGCCCTGAATGAGTAGAGCAAATAATCTACAAAACTATTTTGGTGCTGGTCCAACCACAAAACTGACCTAAAATCATCCCAGACCCAGAATCCAGCCTTCCAGAGTGCTGCTGTGAGGTAGACTGCCAAGTCTGTGACCAATGCCAACAGAGGCTGCGAGCAGCACTTAGGTGCTCCGCCGGGCATTCTGATCGCGGCGGTACAGCTGCGGCCAGAAACGGAAAGTCGGCGGTGTACCGCCGACTTTCCGCTGCCCATGGGAATCCGCCATGGCGGCGCATGGGGATTCCGACCCCCTCACCGCCATCCTGTTCCTGGCGGTTCCGCCCGCCAGGAACAGGATGGCGGTGAGCGGTGTCGTGGGGCCCCTGCAGTGCCCATGCCAATGGCATGGGCACTGCAGGGGCCCCCGTAAGAGGGCCCCACTTTGAATTTCAGTGTCTGCTCTGCAGACACTGAAATTCGCGACGGGTTCTACTGCACCCGTCGCACATCCTCCACTCCGCCGGCTCCATTCGGAGCCGGCATCCTCATGGAGGGCTGTTTCCCACTGGGCTGGCGGGCGGCCTTTTGGCGGTCACCCGCCAGCCCAGTGGGAAACCCAGAATAACCGCGGCGGTCTTTTGACCGCGCAGCGGTATTCTGGCGGTTCCCTCCAGGCGGGTGGCTCCCGCCGCCCGCCGGGGTCAGAATGACCCCCTTAATTTCTTAAGGGCACGTGGACCTCTACATTTCTTCTGCTGCATCCTCTTTCTCTGATCAGCAGTCCTAATTTGGCTGCGGGGGCCTGTGTGCGACTGTCTCACTGCCGCCTTATCCGCTCCTCACCTCAGTGCTGCTCTTCGAGTGAAGGCCTGTGAGCTTCAAGATTTCACTGCCAGATCATCCCTCCCTCTTAACATGTAGCACAGATCTGCAGGTCAGTTATCCTACAGTTCTTTGCCACCTAATGTTGGTCTGTGTGCAGTGCTGCCTTGTTATAAAGATTGTCCTGTTGCCCCCACGTTATACAGGCCAAGAGAGCTGGGCGGACAGAGTGCAGGGATGCCCATCAAATATTTGGGTTACAGGACCAACTCCTCTCACGAATAATTTGTTGAATCCACCTCTGTTTTGTTATAAATGATAAAGCGTGATAATACAGGATTCAGTAATTTAGCTACAGACTGCTTACCTTTGATGGAGTCCAAACAGATGGTATACGGTACTGGAAGAATCGCAAAATAGAATAGTTTCTGTTTAGAGGACTTGATTCCTTCCTATCTGGACTGGAGCATGGCAATAGGATTGGTTTATTAGAAACGGGATGGAACTGGAAAACGAATTAAACTCACCTTCAACAGATAATGCCAGTTCTTCTTTATTCATTGCAGTGTCATTATTTTACAATATATACATTTTGCATGTCACTTTCCGTACTCTGGCGTGTTAGGGCTTACTTTGTGCCAACATTTCAGTGGATGCTCACGGAGGTTCTCTAGATCTGGCAGCAATTTCAAAGCAAAAGGCACAAGTTTAAGAAAAATAAAACAAAAGATGCCCCCGCAAAAATCTCCTAAATGTGTGAAAGAGTAATGGTCTGTACCATAAATGAAAAAACACAGATTGATGACGTGACTGTAATGTGAAAAAGCAGCAAGTATCCCTGAACCGTGTGATCGATCTCCTGCAACAAAATTCAATGGTGTTGATGATGGCCAGAAGGCGGCCAGAAGCAAGCAGTGGAGAAGTCGCTGTGCTGCACACTCCCTTCTATCAATTATTTCAGATTCAATTTCTATTGATGTGGTATTTTGACCCACTGGATAGCTGGAGGTGGGAAGAAGTAAGAGAAATGGTGTAACAATTAATAAGCAAGCAACTCTTTAATTACGTTGCAAGTCTATGCGATTTATGTATCAACAAGTCACAACAAGAGAACATCAAGTAGGACACAAGCAAGTAGCAACCGATGAAGTAAAAAAAAAATAACAGTTTTTATTTCAAGCCCCAAATTAGCAAGCTTGAACCCCAACGGGGTTGTTTTTCAGGCAAGGAATAGAGTAATACATGACTCATACATTTTAGATGTTCCGTGATTATTTCGGATTATTGTGTGAATGAAGGCTTGAATATAAGAAACACCAATATTTCTGACTTTCGTGTGTTCGAGCCTGGTTGCCCTGTCACATTGGTTTCATATAACTAACATATGCACACACACATTTTAAAGAGCATCTAATGTAGACTATTTTTATCACAGACTAAGGAAAGCAATACAAATGAATACACCACCATGCAAAGTAAAAGTAACTAGATCTAGAATAAAATCTATAATTGTAATAGTCATCTCACTCATATATGAACACACTTTACTGTCATCTTTTCAAATCACTGAGGTCCAGGTAAACGAAATGCCATGCAGCCCAGAACTGTAAAGTTACAAGTCAAACCCATACCATAGATGGAATGAGATGGCGGACACAAGGCATTTCAAAAGGTTTAATATTATGCCATATGCAAGGCTACCAGATGGCTTCATGTCCTTAGCGTTCCTTTAAAAACCTACTGCATTCTGGGACTTATACTCCATAGGTTCATATGATCTGAAAACAATGATTCTGAGAAGGGATGACCAAGACTGGAACATGGTGTCCATCATGTAAACTTACTAATGTGGCTATTTTCAACATATAGAACTGATGCATCCCTGCCATATGCAAATCATAACATTATTGACACTGTTTCCCTTGGAATCCACATGGGATATGTTGCTACTCATATGTGAACTCCAGATTCAGGGACACCTGCAGACGGCAAAGAAAATAGCACATTAGATGTGTGCTGGGGAGATGCAGAGCAGCCCTAGCGGCATCCCGGTGTAGTAGGGGGAAGACACCGTCATCAAAGCGGTCTGCGACCAGACTGGTCCTACAGCAGACAAAGCACACAGGCAGCTTCACAACACGGGTTCCGCTCTTCAAGCATTCGGTTGAAAAGCAAGAACGTATTGCACCAATAATCTATCAATTCAACGCTTTCGAATCCCAATAATCACGATTTTTCATGGCGTGGTTCCTAAGTGAGCATCAACTTTTGGGGTGCTCTGCTCCTCCTCTGGTGGTTGCTCTGTTGAAAATGTTTCTTCTGGGGGGGCAGTTTTTACAGCGTGAAGCGCGTAGTTAATGCTGGTACTATCGATCCAACTCCACGAAGTGGACAGTGGGTTATACAACATTCCATTCACAGTCTCAACAGCAAAGCCATCTGCAGGAAGAAGGATAACAAACGTAATCAATGAGTGCTTGCCAATGACTGAATATTTAGCCTGAAGCAAAACAAAGAACTAGTAAACAATTTCTTTCTAGAGGTTGTAGTTTATTCTGAGGTACTTTTCACACGACTTTACGGAGTTTGGTGAAGACCTCTAATATTGTGTACCTAACGCATAACTAATGCAAATATGCCAAACTATCAGTCATTGATATGACTGTTTCTGATGAAGTCAGGAGCTTACATGAGTACTGGTGAGTGTGGTTCCACACCAAAAGGGACACAGTTTGTGTACCAAGTTAGTATATAAGAGAGCAGATACCTTTATAAAGCACTGACAAAACAGATTTAGTGCACCGGCATTGTAATGACTACAATACAATAAATTAACCTTCTAAACCTTCCACATCTACTTTATCAAACATGAAGAGAAAATGATAAACTAGAATATACTAGACCTTGTACACACATCCTGTAGGCAATACTAAATACTAAACATATTCCCTCAAAAGGGAGAATCAAAACTACTGTTCCATCAACAATATATCTTTGTCATGTGAAAGGTTTCTGTGTCTCATAATGTCAAGGAAAGAATCATTCAGACACTGCACCCACATATTGGGAGACCTCCTGAGACTGCAGCTGGGTTGCACTAAATTCAGACTACCTTAAATTTATGTTCGAAGCAGCGGTGACGTTTCGCTGTCCTGGGGATTAGACCGAAAAGAAAAAAAAAAGATTATGGGCAGGTAGGCCGAGCTGAGCTGGATCACCTTTTTTGAGGAGCACAAGGGAAAGCCAGACAAGAAACCACGTGCCTGCCAATCTTAGAGCAAATATCCCTCCAGATGGCTCCGACTTCCCCCTCCTGGAGTACTAAAGGAGGCGCATACTTCCTGGTGGGAAAAAGAGACGCCGCTAAGATTTTACTTCCTGGACAAATTGATTTCTCACTTGTGTATCATATCACACAAATCTGAATGTTCTTAAAAATATTAATTCTCTCATAATGTTATAAAAGTAAAAGAAGGAGAAGACAGGATATTTTAGAGATCACTTTTAAAATGAGCATTGCTTCCTGGTACTGAATTAAAAAGTTCACAGTTCCATGCCTTTTGCGGTTACTCCATGGGTTCCCACATGTTATATTTCATATTTCCTTTAGCAATCTGCACTGCAAGCTTAAGAAGGCTACCTGAAATAAGTCTAAAAGTAGACAAGCCTGTCTTCCAAGACATAGGTTATTTGCATGCACTTACAGTTCTCTAGCATGGATATCTTTCATTGACTCACAAGTTATATAAAACAATTCCTCAAAGTCATACCAGAAGACCAGGTAGTATCCAATATAGCAGTAAATATGAACAGGGCTACGGGCAAGGAATAGTGCTCATTTTGTTGCAAGTTCACCTTATTGGAAGTGTTCAAACTTCAGCTACAGAGAGGAATGTGCTAAGCTCCCCACCTCCCCTACATGCCAACATAGCTCAAATCCCTCTGCTGTGGAAAAGTCCATTTTGCATCCCTCTCTTCCCATTTAACTTTCTGTAAATGTGTCAAGGATGGCCATGGACGCTCAATGGATACAACCGGATAATGGGAAGTCGCCAGAGCCACTGCGCCTCAAAAAGCCTTAATTAGGATGATGGCACAAGTCCCACAATATCACCAAAGACCTCCTGTTCAAAGACACATCTCACGAATTCTGTGATCACAACCAATGCTATATTGGAGGAAGGGGTTCATCTTCAAGAACTCTACATCCAAGGGCTTCTATGGCTGGTACTGGAGAGGTAGTTACAAATCACCGCCCTAAAGTTGCAGGGCTTCAGGCATTTTGTCCAAGGGTTGATATCTCTTTCATACTTAGAACAGACAACAGCACCTCAATACGTTAATAAAACAAGCCGGAGTGCACAAGATCGCCAGCCCTGTCAGAGAAGGCTAAAACTTTCTAGCGCTGGGCTATTGCTCACAAGACCAAACTATCAGTGGATCAAATGTCAGTGATTTGCTGGCAGATGCCATTAGCAGATCCAATAATGACTGTAACAAATGACAGCTTCACCCCAATCAGCTCTACAGAATTTCCCACCTGTGGAACATCACTGTTCGGCCTTTTTGTGAACACAAGCAGAAAAAATGCTGATTCTTCACAAGTAGGCAGAGGAAAACTGGACTGCGGGTTGGTATGTGTTTTCGATGAACAGGTACAGGATATTTTCATTTGCTTGTTCCCTGACCCCATACAGTACTCAACAAGCTCGATAAGGAACGATCAACAATACTTCTGCGTGGCCCAAGCAGCATAGGTTCACAGACCACTGGACGAGTGCCCTGTGTTTCTCCCTTCCCAACTGTCCGGACCTTCTCTCCAGGCAAGGGATTTAAAGTGCTTCACCACAACACTGCATCATTCGACAGCTTCTGCCAGTGCATACAGAAACTGCTCACTTGACCATTCCTCATATTCGAAAGAGTTTTGGGCGAGGACTTTTGCTCAACAAAAACTTGCAAATTTAAACTGCAGTTGCCACCAACAGGGTTTTCCTCTTTTGTCTTCCAAGCCTTTGAGTTTTGTGCACTCTGGCCAGAAATCCAACTCAGTGAGAGTTCACCTTGCCGCAGCGTTTCACTTTTCAGAAGTGCATTGGACACATTTACTTTCTTCTCAAGCAATCATCATAGCATTTAGCTGAGGCTTTTTATGTGGTTTCCTCCAGTCTGCCATCGTCGCCTACCATGAGGATTCCACGTCGTACGCTCCCAAGGAATGAAAAGACCATCAAAGCCTGGTCACAGAGTGGTGAAAAAAAAGTTTCTAGAACGTTTTTTTTTTCTCACGTGCAGATATTTTTGTAGGAAGTTGGTGAGAACAAAGACATTTGGACTTAATAATTGTCTCTTCTGGTGAGATCGAGTAAAAGGGTCTCCTCCCTCCAAGGGGAACGTCATTAGATGGATTTCACCATGCATTACTCTCTATGTTGACTCCTGCATACTCACACAGGTATATCTATCACCATGACTCGCACAGGCACACCTCTTACTCTGATCTCATACAGACACACCACTCCCTCACATTCATATGGGCAGATCACTCACCTTGCACTCAGAGGTAAAGAGTCTGTAATTCTTACACACCTGACTCTGGTACCTTTCCTCCTGAGTTATGTGACCAGGGCCCAAACATAGCGCCTGCAAATGACAGTCGCATACAGCCCTCACACTCCCTCCCCCTCGGGGACAATGGAGCAGTTGATATGGCCTGACCTGCCTGAACGAGGCACTTCTCTACTGCACATTGGTGGCTTTGAAAGCCTCTCGCTCTGTGCCTTGTAATTTATTAGCTCCTCATTGTTCCAGCAGACCAGGCGACAAACAACTTCTGCACTCACAAAGGCACCTAAACAACTCTTTACTTTGCAACTGATTCACTTGATGCAGACTTATAGCCGTATAAAACAAATGTGCACACTGTTCCTGAAGGAAATTAGAAGAGGGCGAAAGAGAAAAAGAAGGGGGAAAAAAAGAGAGAGAGACTGTGAAGCCAGCGTTGTAGGAGTACCCTCAAGCATCACAGTCGGATGCTAGGCATCATCATCGGGTTTAACTCCTCGTCAGACGGCACTGCAATATCTGACGGGCCCCCACCAGAGGTGGTGGCTCTTCTACCGGGGGAGGACTCTGCGGCTCAAATTCAATCCGCAGATCATACTGACAGAGGAGAGAGAAAGAAAATCTAAAATTAGCTCTGAACACCTAGTGATTTAATTTAATCCTTGAAAAAAAGGGTCGGGCCAATATTAAAAACAGATAGGAGTATCCAGGGAATAATGTCACTTTTACTCCTAAAGAACGGAAGTGAGGGAAGAGTTATCTCTCATTACCATAGATCAACATGTTTCGCGCCTATTCGGTCAAGAATTGATCCACTGGCGCTTCTTCAGGACCATTAAATTGTAACTTCTCCTTCATCTATCTGATATTAAATAAAAACAGACATATAGAGGCCGTAAATGCTGAAAGGTCACTTACAGTCATCGGACCATTCGTCACAGTCAGTCTTTTAGGAAGTCGCCCTGCATGAAGATAAAGTGCAAGTAAAAAACAAAATGCACTACATAGACATTCACTGGTGTCATAATGGTGAAAAGTGGTGATAGACATCAGGTGTATGTGAAGACAGAGACACATGTCATGAAAGGCTTACCATCCCATGTGAGGACAAGGCTTCATAGGGACACGTGAGCCTCATAAACCATGTGAGTTCACTGGATAAAAATTGTAAAAAAACATTATTATACATAAATAGACAGTGACTAGAACAGTTGCGGAGTCGTGTGCAACATCAAAATCAAAGCATTCTATTGTTATCATGACATAGGGTCTACTCAGTTGTCAAGTATCTTATTGGTACACATAGTATGTCACATGGAAAACTATTCAATCTGACAAAGTCGACAGAGTACTTGTTAGTAACTGTATATAGAGCAGTAAGTCAGAAAACGACAAAAACAAAGAACATGTAGATTAACAAGCAAGGAGGTGTCTGTTCGTGCTCCATAGCTAATAGTGGGTGCTGCTAAGCACATATTCACATAATCAAACAAGCCATTTAGCCAACATGATTATAAGAGTATAACCCTGCCAGGAGCTTCCCAGCCTGGTAAACAATGAAAAGGTTGGAGGAAAAGTCATAACAGCAGGCTCGATGTACACGCTAAAAAAGGGTCCAAAGTGACCACTTACTTCAGTCACCGTGTTGGTCAGCTTCTCGCCTACCCCGAGGACGTGTCCCTGGAAAGACAGGCGCCGTCCACTCGGAGGCGTTTAAATAGCAGCACCCACTATTAGCTATGGAGCACGAACAGACACCTCCTTGCTTGTTAATCTACATGTTCTTTGTTTTTGTCGTTTTCTGACTTACTGCTCTATATACAGTTACTAACAAGTACTCTGTCGACTTTGTCAGATTGAATAGTTTTCCATGTGACATACTATGTGTACCAATAAGATACTTGACAACTGAGTAGACCCTATGTCATGATAACAATAGAATGCTTTGATTTTGATGTTGCACACGACTCCGCAACTGTTCTAGTCACTGTCTATTTATGTATAATAATGTTTTTTTACAATTTTTATCCAGTGAACTCACATGGTTTATGAGGCTCACGTGTCCCTATGAAGCCTTGTCCTCACATGGGATGGTAAGCCTTTCATGACATGTGTCTCTGTCTTCACATACACCTGATGTCTATCACCACTTTTCACCATTATGACACCAGTGAATGTCTATGTAGTGCATTTTGTTTTTTACTTGCACTTTATCTTCATGCAGGGCGACTTCCTAAAAGACTGACTGTGACGAATGGTCCGATGACTGTAAGTGACCTTTCAGCATTTACGGCCTCTATATGTCTGTTTTTATTTAATATCAGATAGATGAAGGAGAAGTTACAATTTAATGGTCCTGAAGAAGCGCCAGTGGATCAATTCTTGACCGAATAGGCGCGAAACATGTTGACCTATGGTAATGAGAGATAACTCTTCCCTCACTTCCGTTCTTTAGGAGTAAAAGTGACATTATTCCCTGGATACTCCTATCTGTTTTTAATATTGGCCCGACCCTTTTTTTCAAGGATTAAATTAAATCACTAGGTGTTCAGAGCTAATTTTAGATTTTCTTTCTCTCTCCTCTGTCAGTATGATCTGCGGATTGAATTTGAGCCGCAGAGTCCTCCCCCGGTAGAAGAGCCACCACCTCTGGTGGGGGCCCGTCAGATATTGCAGTGCCGTCTGACGAGGAGTTAAACCCGATGATGATGCCTAGCATCCGACTGTGATGCTTGAGGGTACTCCTACAACGCTGGCTTCACAGTCTCTCTCTCTTTTTTTCCCCCTTCTTTTTCTCTTTCGCCCTCTTCTAATTTCCTTCAGGAACAGTGTGCACATTTGTTTTACATGTATACACAGGGAGTAAGCACACTGGACCTAGTATAAAACTCCCAGTCCTCCCTTTGTAGTGCAGACTTATAGCCGCCATGCTATGCTCTGTTTAGATAGGGACACCCTCTTCCTGGGTGACCGAAGGACACAAACAGAAGCATGTCTTTTGTTTTGTCCACGTTAAGTCTAACGCACCTGCCCATATTTAATGAATACAAAGATTTTTCGGCTGAAGAAATGGGAAAAGGGATGTAGAGAGATAGGTACATTCAGCTGAAAGTCAGTGGGGACTTTAGGTATGAATTTAGTATTGCTCCATAGGACACCTTTGTAAAGTGGAGAAATGTTTCCAACCAATGTGCTGGACAGATCATTTGTTTATGCTAAAGGAATTCCAATTGAGGACTGTAGCCCTAATAAGCGTGGGCTTGCAGAATATATGTGTCATTTCCAAAATAACACCCAAGAGAACTAAAGCTAAACTTGGAGAGCTTTGCCCTCCAAGTGTAATAAAAGATGTAAATAACATAGTGCAAGGCACAAGTCTATGTACTGGTAATGCGATGACTCAATTAGCGCTGTTTAAGCTGGTTAAGTCCTTTCCTAGGGCCCCTTCAGCTCCCTGGTACAATGAAAATCTGAGAGCATTTAAACATGAATGCAAGGGCCTACAGAGGGCCTGGCGCAAGGTTTACAAGGAAGGATGTAAAGCTATTTAAGGGCAGCTCTAAGGAAATATAAAATGGAGATGTTGGTGACGAGGTAGTTGTAGATTATAGAGGTTTCTTCTTCGTCATCAAGGAGGATGACAGAACCTTTGATAGTAAAAATGTCAGGGCAGCAAGGGCTTCAAAGGAGCTGGACTTCTGCTTATTTTTTTTGTGTAAGCGGATGTTTACTCGTTCTGAAATGTTTTTCTGAGGAAACTCCAGTTTTTCTCTTGGAGGAGGTGGCTGCAGGCACTTTAGGTAGTAAATTCCGCTTTGGAAACTCCAGGTTTACTTTTTTGCACCTCCTTTGTGGAAGTGCTTGGTGGAGCACTTTTAACAAAATCATTCCCAGAAGAGGCGTTGTCCCTCCTGGAAAGGAGGTCATTATTGTTTCCAATATGTATAGGGCCAACCTCTTCTTCCTGTCCTTCAGTCTTTTTACAGATGTTGTAGCGTGAAGCCTTGTGCGCTGGATGAAAGCAATAAATACACTGTTCATGTGGATCATCAATATAGATCACCTTTTGACTCAGTGCTTAATTTCTACAAAAATTAGTGCCAGGGCCCAGGGGCATCACATAGGGTGGCATTGCAGCTTGCACCTACCTACTGCCCTGGCCAGGGCTGCAAAATGGCACTACTAATGGCTTTGATGTGCTGCTAATATTATTATTTAGTACATATTTAATTGCTAAACTGATGTGCTTTGCTGAAAATAGACTGACAGCTCTGCCATGTGGCGAGTCATCAAAAAGGTACTGGTCTTAGGAATTAAGTGCCAGTGACGAGCATCGGAAAACACCATCACAAATTAAGCACAGTTCTGACCATCAGTGTAGCAGTAACTGAAGATCTGTTTCTCTCCGTTAGTCATGATGGCAGCTGCTGACCGAAAAAGGGTCTCACTGCCCTGGAAAGGGATGATTTTTCCCTAGAATTACCCAGACACAATTAATAGTAGTCTAAAAGCTGAAGATGGGACTGGTTCAAGAGCAGAGTGTAATAGAAAAGCATCTGAATTAGGTCACAGACAGGTTTGAGCAGAGCTCATCTCAGGGACTCCCTTACACGCGATTTGCGGTACAAATCTGAGCTACGGTCACCTCTGGAGCACTCAGTACTTCCACCACATGGACTGGAGATCAAGCTGTTCAAATGAGGTGGACATGCTACTAAAATAACACTGTTGTTGAGGTATATGGCTATTTTTTTCTGTTTATTGCTTTTTAAAGCTACCGGGGATTCCCAGCCTGAGAACAGTGAATGAATCACATATGCAAACATATGAAAGATGCAATGCTGGATAATAATTAGTAAGAACAATCTACTGGTCTCAACAGAGGGAGGGATATACTAAAGTATTATCATGCAGCACAAAGAAGCCTGAGTTGAAATGGAGCAGCAGTGCAGAGATCACTCTGGGGCCTAGCATGGTTGTGAAAGAGACAAAGACCCAAAAATGCATACCAGCAAAAACAACACTGGATGGCTGCAACAGCAAAGACAGTTCGGGGCCATGAGACAACTCGACCTAGTCCGCCATTATACGATCAGGCCGTTTGAAGAATGCAAGAAAGTATTCGGGATTGGGGCACAAGATAAGCCACAATACCTGCAGCTTCCACTTTGGAGTATTTCCCAGCAAACCATTTACATCATTTGAAACATTTATCAGGCAAGGGAGTCGAGGATATAGGTACAGTTTATAAAATTCTCCAGAGCAATCCTCTGTAATGCGATGGAATATCAGCAAAATCGCTGGAGCGCGTTATCCCAGGAAGTTGGAGACACAGCTTGAGGGAAGGATACCCTCTAGGCAATCTGCCTACAATAATGAAAATGTCACTTACCCAGTGTACATCTGTTCGTGGCATCAGTCGCAGTAGATTAGCATGTTCTGCAATAGCTCGCCATCTGGTGTTGGGCCGGAGTGTTACAAGTTGTTTTTCTTCGAAGAAGTCTTTCGAGTCACGGGACCGAGTGACTCCTCCTTTTGTCTCCATTGCGCATGGGCGTCGACTCCATCCTCGATTGTTTTTCCCCGCAGAGGGTGAGGTAGGAGTTGAATTGTAGTAATAGTGCCCATGCAATGGAGTGACTAAGTATGCACTTATTTAAGGTTGAGATGATACATATATAAATAATTGAAGGTAACTTCCAAACTGCTACAGGCTCCCGGGGAGGCGGGTGGGCACATGCGAATCTACTGCGACTGATGCCACGAACAGATGTACACTGGGTAAGTGACATTTTCAGTTCGATGGCATCTGTCGCTGTAGATACGCATGTTCTGCAATAGACTAGTAAGCAGTTATTTCCCCAAAAGCGGTGGATCAGCCTGTAGGAGTGGAAGTAGTCTGAAATAATGTCCTTAATACAGCTTGACCTACTGTGGCTTGTTGTGCGGATAACACGTCTACACAGTAGTGCTTGGTGAATGTGTGAGGCGTAGACCATGTGGCTGCCTTACATATTTCTTGCATTGGGATGTTTCCTAGAAAGGCCATGGTAGCACCTTTCTTTCTGGTTGAGTGTGCCCTTGGTGTAATGGGCAGCTGTCGTTTAGCTTTAAGGTAGCAGATTTGGATGCATTTAACTATCCATCTGGCTATACCTTGTTTTGAAATTGGGTTTCCTGCATGAGGTTTTTGAAATGCAATAAAGAGTTGTTTAGTCTTTCTGATGTTCTTTGTTCTGTCAATGTAATACATTAATGCTCTTTTGACATCTAATGTATGTAGTGCCCTTTCAGCTACGGTATCTGGCTGTGGAAAGAACACCGGAAGTTCCACTGTTTGATTTAGATGGAACGGTGAAATAACCTTTGGCAAAAATTTAGGATTGGTCCTTAGGACGACTTTATTTTTGTGTAGTTGTATAAAAGGTTCCTGTATAGTAAACGCCTGAATCTCGCTTACTCTTCTCAGGGAAGTAATGGCGATGAGAAATGCCACCTTCCAGGTTAGGAACTGTATGTCGCAGGAGTGCATGGGTTCAAAAGGTGGACCCATAAGTCTAGTTAGGACAACATTTAGGTTCCATGAAGGAACAGGTAGTGTTCTTGGTGGTATAATTCTCCTAAGGCCCTCCATGAATGCTTTAATGACTGGTATTTTATATAGGGAAGTTGAATAGGTAGTCTGCAGGTATGCAGATATTGCTGCAAGGTGAATCTTAATGGAAGAGAAAGCTAGGTTAGATTTTTGTAAGTGAAGCAAGTAACCCACTACATGTTCTGGAGTTGTGTGTAATGGTTGTATTTGATTAATATGGCAGTAGCAAACAAACCTCTTCCATTTACTTGCATAGCAGTGCCTGGTGGATGGCCTTCTTGCTTGTTTTATGACTTCCATACATTCTTGGGTAAGTTGTAAGTGCCCGAATTCTAGGATTTCAGGAGCCAGATTGCTAGATTCAGCGATGCTGGATCTGGGTGTCTGATCTTTTGGTTGTGCTGTGTCAACAGATCTGGCCTGTTGGGCAATTTGATGCAGGGTACCACTGATAGGTCTAGCAGCGTTGTGTACCAGGGTTGCCTTGCCCAAGTTGGTGCTATCAATATGAGTTTGAGTTTGCTTTGACTGAGTTTGTTTACCAGGTAAGGAAGGAGAGGGAGAGGAGGAAAAGCGTAAGCAAATATCCCTGACCAGTTCATCCATAGGGCATTGCCTTGGGATTGTTTGTGTGGGTATCTGGATGCGAAGTTTTGGCATTTTGCGTTCTCCCTTGTCGCAAACAAGTCTATCTGAGGTGTTCCCCAGAGTTTGAAATAAGTGTTCAGTATTTGGGGGTGAATTTCCCATTCGTGGACCTGTTGGTGATCTCGAGAGAGATTGTCTGCGAGTTGATTTTGTATCCCTGGTATAAACTGTGCAATTAGGCGAATTTGGTTGTGAATTGCCCAATGCCAAATTTTTTGTGCTAACATGCTTAACTGCGTGGAGTGCGTCCCTCCCTGCTTGTTTAGATAATACATTGTTGTCATGTTGTCTGTTTTGACGAGAATGTATTTGTGAACTATTATTGGTTGGAAAGCTTTTAGTGCTTGAAAAACTGCAAGAAGTTCTAGGAGATTGATATGCAGTTTTGTTTGATGTACGTTCCATTGTCCTTGTATGCTGTGTTGATCGAGGTGTGCTCCCCACCCTGTCATGGAAGCATCTGTTGTTATTACGTATTGTGGCACTGGGTCTTGGAAAGGCCGCCCCTTGTTTAAATTTATGTTGTTCCACCACAGAAGCGAGAGGTAAGTTTGGCGGTCTATTAACACCAGATCTAGAAGGTGACCCTGTGCTTGAGACCACTGTGATGCTAGGCATTGTTGTAAGGGCCTCATGTGCAGTCTTGCGTTTGGGACAATGGCTATGCATGATGACATCATGCCTAGGAGTTGTAATACCATCTTTGCTTGTATCTTTTGTGTTGGATACATGCGTTGTATGATGGTGTTGAAATTTTGAATTCTTTGTGGACTTGGAGTGGCTACTCCTTTTGATGTGTCTATTATGGCTCCCAGGTATTGTTGTACCTTGCGTGGCCGAATCTTGGATTTTGTGAAATTGACGGTGAACCCTAGTTTGAAGAGGGTTTGTATGATATGATTTGTGTGATTTGAGCACTCTATTAACGAATGGGCCTTGATTAGCCAGTCGTCTAGATATGGGAACACATGTATTTGCTGCCTTCTGATGTGTGCAGCGACTACCGCTAGACATTTGGTAAAGACTCTTGGTGCGGTTGTTAATCCGAAAGGCAGTACCTTGAATTGGTAATGTATTCCTTTGAATACAAACCTTAGGTATTTCCTGTGCGATGGGTGAATTGGTATATGGAAATAAGCATCCTTGAGGTCTAAAGTTGCCATGTAGTCGTGCAGCTTTAGCAATGGCAATACTTCTTGTAGTGTGACCATGTGGAAGTGGTCTGATTTGATGAAAGTGTTGACTACTCTGAGGTCTAGGATTGGTCTCAGTGTTTTGTCCTTCTTTGGTATCAGAAAGTACAGTGAGTAAACTCCTGTGTTTATTTGTGTGTTTGGCACTAATTCGATTGCATTCTTTTGCAATAGTGCCTGCACTTCTATCTCTAGGAGATTGGAATGGTGTGTTGTTAAATTTTGTGCTTTTGGTGGTATGTTTGGAGGGAACTGTAGAAATTCTATGCAGTAACCATGTTGGATAATTGCTAGAACCCAAGTGTCTGTAGTGATTTTCTCCCATGCTCTGTAATAATGACCTATTCGTCCCCCCACTGGTGTTGTGTGGAGGGGGTGAGTGACATGTGAGTCACTGTTTAGTAGTAGGGGTTTTGGGGCTTTGGAATCTTCCTCTATTTCTAGGGAATTGCCCTCCTCTATATTGTCCCCGAAAACCTCCTCTATACTGTCCTTGGTAACTGGACGGTGTGGCTTGTGAGGTGCTGGCTTGTGTGCTTTGACCCCGAAACCCCCCTCGAAAGGGCGTTTTACGGAATGAGCTGTAATTCCCTCTGCTCTGCGGGGAGTAGAGTGCGCCCATGGCTTTGGCAGTGTCCGTATCTTTTTTGAGTTTCTCAATCGCTGTGTCCACTTCTGGACCGAACAGTTCTTTTTCATTAAAAGGCATATTGAGAACTGCTTGTTGAATCTCTGGTTTAAATCCAGACGTTCGGAGCCATGCATGCCTTCTGATAGTTACAGATGTATTAATTGTCCGTGCAGCTGTATCTGCAGCGTCCATGGAGGAGCGGATCTGGTTGTTGGAGATGGCCTGTCCCTCCTCAACCACTTGTTTTGCCCTATTTTGGAAGTCTTTGGGCAGATGTTCAATGAGATGTTGCATCTCGTCCCAGTGGGCTCTGTCATAGCGCGCAAGTAGTGCCTGGGAGTTCGCGATGCGCCACTGGTTTGCAGCTTGTGCTGCGACTCTTTTACCAGCTGCATCAAACTTGCGGCTTTCTTTATCTGGGGGTGGTGCATCTCCAGATGTGTGAGAGTTGGCCCTTTTCCTAGCTGCTCCTACAACAACAGAGTCTGGTGGCAGCTGTGTTGTGATGAAAGCCGGGTCTGTAGGAGGCGGCTTATACTTTTTTTCCACCCTTGGTGTGATTGCCCTACTTTTGACCGGGTCCTTAAATATGTCTTTTGCGTGCCGGAGCATACCAGGGAGCATAGGCAGGCTTTGGTAGGAGCTGTGGGTGGAGGAGAGTGTGTTGAACAGGAAATCATCCTCGACCTGTTCTGAGTGGAGGCTTACGTTGTGAAATTGTGCTGCTCTAGCCACCACCTGAGAGTACGCGGTGCTGTCTTCTGGTGGAGATGGTTTTGTAGGGTATGCCTCTGGGCTGTTATCTGACACTGGGGCGTCGTATAGGTCCCATGCGTCCTGGTCTTGGTCACCCTGGCTCATGGTGGTGTGAGCTGGGGAGTGTGATGGCGTTTGTGCTGGTGAAACGTTAATCACGGGCGGAGGAGAGGGTGGTGGTGTAACTCTTTTCACCACTTTTGGTTGTGGTACTTGTTCCGCCTGGAACTCCAACCTTCTCTTTCTCCTAATGGGGGGAAGGGTGCTTATTTTTCCTGTCCCCTGCTGAATGAAGATACGCTTTTGCGTATGGTCCGCATCAGTTGCTTGTAGCTCTTCCTCAAACCTATGCTTCTGCATTTGGGAGGTTAGCGAGTGCTCTTCTGTATAAGAGCCTGAAGCTGGGTCGCTTGCAGTTTGTTTCGGCGTCGAAACTGTGTCTGCGTGTTTTTTCGGCTCCGAGGTGACTTTTTTCCTTTTCGGTGCCGAAACCTCTCGGCGTCGATCTGTTTCGGTGCCGCTGTCTCGGCGTCGAGCCGTGTCCACACCGGCATCTCGGTGTCGAGGCTTGTCTCCAGCACTTTCTCGGTCCCGAGAAGGCTGCGTGCCGGTGTCTCGACCGGAGTCGGACGATCTCGGCACTGTTTGGGCCTTTTTCGGTGCCGACGGTCGGTCACCGATTTTATGGGTTGAGCCATGGCCTGGTGGCAGTGGCGTCCCCTGGGCCTTGTAAATGTTTCTTTGTGTGGTTTTCGACGTCTTACTCACGGTTTGTGTATCGTCGAATCCTTCGGAGTCTGAGTCTTGGATCGAGAAGGTACCTTCCTCTTCCTGTTCCTCGAACTCCCGTTGGGCTGTCGGTGCGGACGCCATTTGAAGTCTTCTGGCTCGACGGTCTCGGAGTGTTTTTCGGGACCGGAACGCACGACAGGCCTCGCAGGTGTCTTCGCTGTGCTCAGGTGACAGGCACAGGTTGCAGACCAAGTGTTGGTCTGTGTAGGGGTATTTATTGTGGCATTTGGGGCAGAAACGGAACGGGGTCCGTTCCATCGGCGTTCCTCAGCACGCGGTCGGGCCGACCAGGCCCCGACGGAGGATCGAAAAACTACCCCGAAGGGCACCGGAGCTCTTCGATCTTCGATGCGGTGTTGAATCTAAGTACGCCGATCCCGAACGCAACAATACCGACGAAAATCTTCCGAAATTAACTATTTTTTCCGTTCCGAAACTCGGAGCGACAGGAACACGTCCGAACCCGATGGCGGAAAAAAAACAATCGAGGATGGAGTCGACGCCCATGCGCAATGGAGACAAAAGGAGGAGTCACTCGGTCCCGTGACTCGAAAGACTTCTTCGAAGAAAAACAACTTGTAACACTCCGGCCCAACACCAGATGGCGAGCTATTGCAGAACATGCGTATCTACAGCGACAGATGCCATCGAACATAGTGTTTCAATTGTATTCTACTTCACAGAGCTTTTGTACCATTTTTCCGTCAGCCCCATATATTTTCTGGAGGTACACGGAGGGAATTGACTGTAAAATACGGTACCCACTTGGATTATCACAAGCACTTGAAACATGCTTGCTTCAACCACTTGAGTGTTGAAGCTTATCGATGAATATCAGTTACAATGTGAAAAGGTAACTGAAGTCACCCAGAGAGACGCATGTTCCACAAAGACAAATAAGTTGTCATTATAAATATTACTAACTCATGGACCAATAGGGTCTAAGTGCTCAGCAGGGTGGCAGTAGTTATAGTGCGTAAAAAAGGGGCACATGGTATCTTCCACAGAATGGAACCCATTTCATTTTTACACAGACACAATGCTATAATTTCCATGGGCAGAAAAATTACATCATGCATGCTACTAAATTTGCAAGTTCTGTAATTCCCTCATGATGTGGAAAAGCACAACCCTATTTCCAAAATATATGTAATGGAAAATTCCAAATGGAATTACGTCTCACCATTAAGCATTGCGAAGATTTTGAGATAACAATGGTTTACGTTTTGCATCATAAATGTGCTGAATAACTTGTTTCCTCTCTTTTCGTCTCCCAGAGAAATGTACCACTTGCATAACAAGGCACGCTGGCAAGTGTAAGGCAAACCTGTTTAAGCCTCTGACTGCTTTGTGATGGTGGTGGGTTTGAATGGTCGCTTTGCGTTTATGAGGGCATGTGATTTCTATATACAGCATCTACACATACTTTACCTTTTCAATCTTTGATGATGACAGAGTCATCCGTAAGGAACCCTGATCAAAATAACAGAGAGAAGGGATTTCTGACTTAAGAATGGTGGAAGACTTTGGCCTTTAATTTGAATTCAGTGGCAGCTCATGTTCAGAGGTGGTCTTAACAAAAGGTGATTTTTCAGAAATACTATAACAGGATCAGCCTTAAGAAATGGATACAATATGACAAGGAAGATAGTTGGAACGGGAAAGGCCATAGGCTGACATGTTTGGTCACCTGGCAGATCGATGATATAATGGGACGCGGTACCTCACAGGGTACAGCTGCTATATGACTATTTGCTCATGAGGTTCCCACTACCACATTTATTCTAAAGGCTTTGACTGTGGCCAACATAGTGATTTTAAAACAAATGGAACACAGAGCATGAACCTTATTTATAGAAGAAAAATAATCAGCCTGCATTAAAATATACACAGTCAGAGAAGTGCAACACAACAGCGAATCATTGAGGAAATATTGAAGATACGCATGTTTAAAGTATTGCTTAATCCCAAAATTCTCAATTGCTGCTACATTATGTGGTGTGATTAATCACCTTCCTCATTTCCAAACGCTAGCACTTTCATTCACTGTTGTTTTTGTTATTTGTTATCGGTTTCCCTTTCTGGGTTGTAAACGTGTAAGATGGCTCAAGTGAGGAGTTAAGAAGATAAGTCAACGTCGCCGATTATGTGATCTGAGATACAATAGGATCTCAATATAAATGCTTTCACTTGGATGTAACTTAGCACTGCTTAACCGAGGTAATGCAAAGCTTTCAGTAAAACAGATGTGGGATTTCAACCCACAGACCAGCACTTATTTTCCCTGTATGAATCCATAGTATAGAAAAAAAAGCACAAGTACTTCCGGTTTAGAGACACTAAGTGCTGCACCCCCTCATGATGAGATGGTGAGATGACCTGTGATGAGATGCTAGCAGCAATGTGAGGTTATACTGCATAGATTATTTCTTGCAACAGAGTCCTAACTAGTCTACAAAAAACTCTGATTTAAAGACTAGAATTGACCACGTTCATTATAGGAGACTACATTATTTTTCTCCGTAGCATAGAGACACATTCTAATATAGACTGAGCAAGCATTACTACTCAATTCAATGCTTTAAAAGGCACTCTGCTGACATAAACGTTTATTACAAGCAGTACTTACTAGATTCCAAAACGCGCTCCAGCTCTTCAGGTGTAACAAATTTCTCCCAATCATGAGTACCATCTGGAACAATTCCTAAGATTTTCTCTGCAACCACAATCCCCAAGGCATAAGACAGTGGTGTTTTACTGATTGTAGTAATAAAAATGGAGCCACCAGGCTAAAAGAAAGGAATGTCACATTAGATTCATTTTCCAGCCACCATGCATAAAAGAGATTCTGTAAAATACAAGGAAAAAACAATAGAACCACCAACCAACAATCTTTCAGCACTTCAGACTTCCAAGCTGATTGTGTTCCCTTCAAACAGAAACTTCTGTGAGTCTACCTTCATGAAGGCAACTCCTAGCACACTTGCCTCCACCAAGGAGACATACAACTGTCTCAGGTCATGAATACTTAGAGCATATCACAACCACTGTCTCCCTCACAGGTTACGGTAAAAGTGAAACTAGTGCTTTAAATGGAAATATAAAAGTGCAGGTACCTGGCTGTTTACAGTACCCGTTTTCTTCTGAGAAGTGCTGGTACTCTCCTGTTAAATATAATGCAACAGTGCTGAAAAGTGCAGTACTCTACCTTTCAAATTAAGGAAGTGCAGGTACTGAGTACCGGACAGTACCTGCACATTTAAAGCACTGAGTGAAACAATATATAAATTCAGTACGGTATTGTGTGAGCACACACTAAAGGTAACACTCGTTACACAAGCGATACAACATTCCCAAAGCATCATCAAGTGATCTACCGACATTCTTATCTGATAATAACCTCAATATTAAGCAGTGATTCTGGCCCTGATGGTCCATTTAACATGGTTTATAAAATGGACCCCACATTTTGTGCTGTGTTTTTTAATCCTTGTTTTTAGTTCATTCCGGGTGTATGCCAATGAGCTGGAAAGGGTCACTAATTAGACCTTTCTTTAAAAAAAAAAGAAAAATAAACGAATATAAATTACCTTCATCTTATAGACTGAACTACCTGTTTGAAGATTCAGTAAAAATATATTTTTTAATTGGATTAGAAGAACCAGAGGATTGATTATCAACTAACAAGTTAATTCCAGTCGATCAAACAGGGTTATGAGCAGGCTCCTTGGCGTACATAATTTATTTCCTTTAAATCATCGTATTAGTAAACTTCTGTGCATTGTCACTTTATCAGTATTTTCCATGGGTTTTGAATCTGCATTTGATAGGGTAGATTAAAATGTATTATGGGCTGAACTAAATAAGGAAGAACTCCTTGTAGGTTTATTATTACTTTTAATTGCTGCACATCCTGAAACTTTGGCAAAGGTGTATTTGGCGAACGAGGGAGAGAGAACTAAAAGGGATGCCGCAGAGACCAGATTAAGCCTGGGGTGTGTATTAGCACCTCTACTGCCCTTTCTCTTTCAGAGCGACCATACAGAAACTTCCATTAGTAATTGGAGAACAAATCAATACTCTCTTGTATGTTTGGTAATCTTCGATCGTAGTCTCATAGGATTACATAGGAGACAGGTGGACGATCACCACCTCTACTATAAGATAACTTAAAAATCAATATTAATCAAAACAGGTACGGTATTGCATCTGGGACATAGAAAAGCATTTTTGAGTGGCAATTAGAGAATGTAAAATTGCAGAGAATCTAATTTTATATTCAGGTAATATTGTTAATGAGACGTTACCTTTTAGGAAGCATGACCCAGTGGTATTCAAAGGGTTTTGGGAACCCTGCAAAGTCTGTCTCATTTTTAACTGTAAATTCGTTGAACTTTCTAAATCTAGTATTAGGATTAGTACTTAAGAATTCGTTTCTTTTACATTTTAAATGATTTGAAGGGAAAGAAATTTGAAAACCTTTTAGGGTCCCTACTGCAACTGAGATTTGTCTGTCTGGAATTTAGTTTAATATTGATGAATGTGAAAACAGAAATATTAGTAATATATTTTGGTACATTACTACAACAGACAAAATAAAAAATCTTTAGCAGAGGGTTGACTGATGGATTTATGTTTGAGAGACTCAGACTTTGCAAATAAATAATGGTATAACTGATGTGCTTTATTTAACAATTATGATCTAATTTGAGTATCAAGCAACTGGTCGAGGTAATCCAATTCCTGTGAAAAATGTAATTTAGGGAGAAAGCATTTCATTTTACATTTAAAACAGATATAGAGTATATTGCAGGTAACAATCATTGGCTCTGTTTGATAATCTGAAGAAAAAAATAAGAGCGGCCTCTCAACTACTTAAGGCATCAAATCCTTTTCTGTGTAGGCATTTATTGTCATTTCATTTAGGGTTTTTATGTAGATGTGAGCACATGAACAACTTGGCTATGCACTCTATTTATAACTACATATACCCTTGAGCACATTCATTTAGTTATGCCCAGCTGACCCGGGAAAGAAGAAAATATAGTTGAAATCTGTATTAAAGGCAGTTGCAATTCATAATGTGAATGTTGCATCCGAGTACCTTTCTGAGATAAGCACCAAGGAGGCAGCAACTGGCGTTGTTTTTCCCCAAGGGAGATAGTTGGAAAAGGAAATTAATATTGTGGCAAAAATGCTTTGTTTCAATATAACAACTGTCTGAATTTTAAAATGTCAATGCATTTTCTTTGTCTAGTTCATTGCACAATATTTTTCTGTTGTAACAAATACATGTAAGCTAACTGGTACATTCCTAATACATACCGGCATGATCTACGCACACTTTCATCCAGTAACAACTCATGTGTCAAGTGCGTGAATTCCCACAAGGGTGCCCTGACGCTGTAGTACACTGCAAAGGCTACTAGACCGTATTAAGAGCGTGGGGATGTGCAACGGGAAGTAAACAGCTAATCATTTCCATTCTAAGTCAGATCTTAACAGTATGTCCTACTCCCACAGACCTGGCTGATGCACAGACGTGTAGCTAAAATCCAAAACTAACAAGATTCCTCTATCCACACTGCTGTAATGTCTGAACATTAACCCTTAAATGAGTGAAACACCCTTAAATTGACTAATTTATTGCACATTGGCTACAAGGATGTAATATATACATGATAACTATTAGCGGTTTGCGAAATGTAGCAATTCAGCATGGCAAGAGATATGTACCACTCAAGTAAACTGCGGCACATTAAAATTAGCATGCAAATCCTCCACTTCGTGAAGGCAACACCTCACATGTCCATGCCTTCTATGTCACTCCGGGTCTCTTGTGATGCGCAGGCTGGTAACCTATCTACATGAACCAACAATTGTTGTGAATAAGATTACAATCCACCACACAATGGAATGAGAGTTGGGCCTTCTAAGGGCCAAGTCCGATGACTTTACTGCACTAGTGGTGTCTCTGCATATGCTCCAGATAGGGTGTGCAATATTACACACTTGTTGCCTGCTGCAAAATCCTGCAGATAAGCGATATGTGACAACAACACCCGTAAAGAAGGAACAATGTCAATGAAAACACAAATTATGACAAAAAAGAGGCACCGGGATGCCAATGATGCTGGCGAAGGGGCTATATTATCCATTATTACATAGAGGTTACTGCACAATATACTCCAGTTGAAACCAAACAGTAGTGTTTTAAAGACTTATTGCAGAAACTCCACAACATCTCCCTAACACAATCTTAATCCCACCAGCTCCCAGACTAAACCATCATCTATGCCCATATTCTAATATAATTTATCCTCTAACTGCCCTTTCCTTCCTTCTAAACTCACCCTAACCTACCTATATATGGTCCCTCTCAGCTCTGTCCTACCTCCATTTCCTATATCACAGCAGACAAACCTCATTTTCCACTCATCTTCACTGTAATGTGGCTTCCCCCTCTCAGCTGAACATTTACGGCAAGCTCCCTGTGAGGCCCAACATCAGATACATGCTGGGATTAGATTGAGGGCAAGGAGGTGGAAGGGCAGTAGTCATCCTGTGTCGAAGTGCGTCAGACCAAATGACGAGGCCTGTACAGCAGACATGTCTCTCTGCCACATGAAGTCACAAAGGCGTAGATCATCCAGCAGAGAACCCTCTGGCTGGCCTGTTAATCTGCCACAGGGAGCAAATGGTGGTTGTAGTCTGCCACGAAAACTCTTCCATCTGAATCATACTGCGCAGAGGCCTCCCGTTTCTAGACTTGAACCAGCTCTGCCACCATCCCGAAATGCTCACTAACCTGCACCATTGGTACGGTCTACACCTGAAAATTCTTTATGGGAGTGGTATGACATGCCTCTGTGACTGCAATCACCTCCATCCATGTGAAGTACTGTGCTGTACAGTCCTCTAGGGTGTTCAACTGCTGTAGGAAATGCACAGTAGCCTGCGCCCAATGGTTTTAGGCTCATCTTCAAGTCAGGACTGGACTCGGATAGTTTCTACCTTTTTATCCATTTTACCTTAAGTGTGCCACTTTTACTGAAATTACTGATGGAAAACTCAAAGATGTTTTTTAACTTTTAGAATGCTTTTTAATTTTTTTTTTTTTAACGGAGGGTCTTGAATGTCCATTCTCAATAGTGAGCGAATAGGGCTTCTGAGGAATTTGGTGGTTGAACGAATTATCCACATTTTATTGTACCTGTATCACTAAGCGCTCTCAGGAAAACAAATCCTCAGGCCTTTAGTACGGAATCCAATGTGTAAAAGTATAGTCCTCTTGGGGTATTATTAAACTGAGAACTACTTAATATTGCTTAAAACATTTTACTGGGAAGAACTAAAATAATATAAATTATGATGAGACGTTATGGTCTTCTTAAAAGATCTGAGAACAGGTTTTGACTTGAACACCTTAATAGTGAAGACCAGAACTAGGCACTATGGGAACTTTGCGATCAAACAACACAAGTCAGCAATTCAATGAGTGAGGGTTTGCACACTGTTCGTTATGAACAAGGTGCATTATATTGATTTCATGAAATAGCATGGCTTTCAAGCTGCCTTTAGATCTTACTTGTCCAATATACGGTCCATATGCAGCAATGTAATACCCTCGCATGCAGCCCAACTTTTATTAAGTGTATATGCAAGGTTACACTCGGCTCAGGGCCTGCTGCATGTTAATGTTTGTTCACAGAGTGTATTAAGGTGCACGAAGGTGGTTATGGCCATGAAGACAGGTCTGTTCAATACCAAGATAGGCCTTTTAGCTTTATATTCTGTGTGCTCAACTGTCACATATCTTTCTATAGTTCCTGTTAACAATCAACAGAAGAGATTTTTGCACTCTGCAACGGTTAGTTTTTGCAGTAGGTCAGCAACTATAAATGGCTTTCACGCTTCTGCATCAGAGAAACTGACAATACACAATACCAACAGCTTGTGTGAGCTTCCTGAAATCTGAACAAAAGTACTGATCGGTAGAAGGAAGCAAGAGTGAAGTGTGAGCACACCTCCCGCGCCCTCCTCTGTCTCTCCAAAGACTACCGGGCAAGACAAAAGTAGAAACTACAGCACTAGCTGGGGCTTGGACAAGGCTGGTGGACTGGTTATTAGAGGGGTGCTGAAAGACAAATCTCCAGCTCGGTTAAGGATGTGTAATGAAAGATGGTTGGGTGCATTTAGGACCCATTCTTTGATTCCCTTTGTTTGCTAAGATAATAATTATGGCTAGAATCATTATTCGCATTATATGTAAGAGAGTAGCTCATAAGAAATATTAACTTGTTGTTCTCAGCCAGGTTTGTCTGTCTCCTAACACGCTTCCTCACATGAGCACAACTCTGTGGGAGAGGTTGAAGATAACTGCCATTTTTCATTTTCTCCAAAAAGATCAAAGTTACCTTTTGAGGCTCAGGAAATCGCAAAGCCGGGACCTGAATAACTCCAGGGACTGCAACATCCCAGTGCATTTTATCCAGCCCGTCTGTGAATTTGGTGTGTATTTTTAATTACATTAGTCCTGCTGTGTCACCTGAGCCCAAAAAAGAAAAGTCCCAGCAAACAGTTCCTCCTTCAATAAACAAGAGAAAGCCCCCTCCACAGGCAGGTAGTAGCCTGATTAGCTGATAGAAGGCTATTCACATGAACCACCACCACTAAAAATATCATATAGGGCAACACAGATTAACACAGTGGTGGAGAGATGACCTAAACCCTACACACTCCTCTGTAGCGTCCTCCCCAACTTTGGTACCCTCCAATGACTATGCCACGCGCAGAGCTTTAAATCACAAGTCTTTATTCTTCTGCATGTCTCTGTGACCTCCCACATTCTAAAACAAGCTTTTATTACATCCGATTCTAGCAATTATGTCACACTACTACAAATTCTGTTTGGAGTCACAAGGGTTCCGTCCTAAAATCTGCAAGACACTACATCTCCCCCTCTATTAAATAAAAAAAACATTTCTGTGTCAGAGATTGCTAAAGATGGTGAAGAAATAAAAGCAGTCACAGAGATCTCAGGGTCAGCCTTTCTTTCACCATTTCAAATTGAAAACTTGTGAATCACAGGCCTGAAGTGAGAAAAGTCTCTTGTAACAGACGTCCCAGGGTGCTGGGCAGTAACTGTGTGTCCTCTGGTAGACACCACTTGGAATGGTTCAGCATCCTCAGATTTTCTTTAGCGCATTTGTCCGACTTTTGCATATTGCCTCATGTCAATGTAAGCTTTAATTTTCTGTTAACCAAGTCCCTTGTATGAACCATGTTCTCACGCTGGTCTCTTTTAGTGGTCCATTGAGGTAACTTGGTTGCCATTGCTTTCCAAAACATCAAAGTCACTGGACTTTCACCTGTGGTTGAGTGGGGTGTTGAACGATAACCTTGTAAAGTAGAACTGTTTTCAAACTGAGCTTCTCAAGAGTTCCATGCTGTACTGCTTTCTTTAGCGTACTCATAAAATACTCAACAAGTCCATTGGCCTGTGGACACAAAGGTGTACTCTTTTGATGCTTTATGATCAGATACTCCAGAAATTCTTTGAATTCTTTACTGTTAAAGGGTGGGCCGTCATCAGACTTCAGAATGGTTGGAACGGCCCAAATCGGAAAGATGCCATCAAGTTTTTCAACAACTCATTCATGAGTTGAAAATGAGAGATCTTCAACTAAAGGAAACAGTAAGTATTTATCAACAATCACCATCAGATGATGTTCATTATTCAGTGGGTCAAAGAAATCAAAGGTTATTCTGTCCAATCCATGCTTAGGGTGTTCTGACATGTTCAGAGTATGTTGAGTAACACTGGTAGAAAGGCTGTTGCACATATGACAGGTCTTGAGTTCCTTTTCAACTCTTTCATCTAAGTATGGAAACCAAACTCGGTCTTGGAGAGCTGTTTTTGTGACAACAATACCACAATGTGCTTCATTAGCCACTTCAGTTACTTTCTGTCAGACTCTCAGGAATCAGGATTCTTGACCCTCATGGTAAGACTCCTTCTTGAGTTATGGACCATTCATCCTTGGCATTTTTGTATTTTTGATATTCAATGTCATAGGTAAGAGGTCGAGTATGTCAGTTCCACAACTGATGTGTAATTATGTCCTTCAGTTTCAGGATGCCACTATTATGACTCATGGCAGTGATAATCTGGGCTAATGAAATGGCAGCTGGTATACTTGACAATGAAATGAAGGTAGGCTTCAGCCGTCTTAGATGGAGTACTGTGCCCTTGTATAGGCACTCACGAAAAGTAGGGAGCAGGATTCTGATCCTTTCCTGGATGACGCACAATTGTATAATCATATTCTTGCGATTGGAGTCCCCAGCGTTCAATGTAAGAAGACATCTTGGCTTTTGGATTGCCAAAGAGAGTCAGTAGAGCTTGATGATCAAATACCAGCGTGACAGGCTTTCGTACAGGAATACATGGAAATGTTCACAAGCCATACCACAGAAAATCTTTCTTTCTCAGGTTGTGAGTAAGCATGCTCTGTTTGAGACAAACTTCTAATAGCTTGGGTCACAATATGCCGTCGAGCATTGGGGCGTTCACTGTGCTGTGCAAGGACAGCACCATACCCAATGGGGTTGGCATCAACAACAACCCTTGTATGAAGCTTTGGATTAAAGTACGCCATTTTTGTAGCATTTTCAATGGTGTGTTTGATCCTCTGGAAAGTTCTCACATTCTTTTAACCATTGACAAGACAAACTTTTCTTTGTTAACTCTTGTAACGGAGCACTAACAGTGGCAAAGTCTTATATGTATGAATCTTGAGCAGTAACTGGCCATGACAAGAAAGGAACATACTATTGAAACATCTTTGAGGGGGATCAGTATTTGACAGAGCTTACATTTTTGCAAGATCAGGTGTCATACCGGCATCAGAAAAAAGATGGCCATAGAATTTTAGTTTTGTCTTGTTGAACTCACACTGGTCTACATTCAAAGTCAATCCTGCATCAATGAGCAAATTACATACTTGTGTGACAGCTATATCATTCTTCTGTGTAGCTCTGAAACTAATGTCATCGCTATGATTGAACACATTCACAACAGGCTGGATAATACGTTGTATCGAAACAAACCAACATGTGTAGAAAAGGCTGTAATGTACCTGCAACTTTCTTCAAGTTCCAACTGATAACCTTTATTTAAATAATGGCAAGAAAAGATCTTTGCACCATTTAATTGCATTATCATGTCAGCGATGTATGGACCTGGATGTCGTTCTCGTTCAATCGCCTTGTTTGCCCGACGCATGCAAATGCGTACAGCTCCTTCACTGCCCTTTTTCAGGCACTACCACTATGGATAAAACCTATGGAGTTGGACCAGTGGAACACTCAATGTCAGGATTCAGTAGCGATTCAAGTTATTTTTCAACTGCTTCTTGTAAATGAAAAGCAATTGGTCTGTCTTCACGAGCAACGGGACGGACATCTTCATTGATATACAGTTTTTACTTTCATAGTCTTAAGCTTTCCTAAAGAAGCAACAACAAAGGAAATTGACTTACTATTTCATGTTGAGCATTCATGTTGTAATTCACAGAAATGAGTCCCATATCAGCAGCCATATTGAAACTGAGTAAACAGGCACTTGACGCTGTAATGGAGACAGTTCACTGTATTTCTCCTCAGGCATGATGTTTATTGACCCTTCACTGTCGATAATGAGAGGTATTGAACAACCATTTATTTTCAATGTAATCTTTGGACAGTGTTTGTATGACTTTGCTGCTTTGAAACATCGACTTTACTTTGACTGACATTTTTCTTCACATGCGACCAGTCCAACATGCACATGTCTCTAAGGTAAAAATCATCACGGCACAGTCACTTTCTCCACTTCCACTTAATATTAAAACTGTAGAACATCAACATGGCACAGTCACTTTCTTCACTTCCACTTGATATTGAAACGTTACAACTGTTTGACAATGATTCCGATTCCGATTGACTGTTCAGTATTGATTTGCCTCAACTGATGTCGCCGTTTGGCCTTGTGGGCGTATGATGAACGTTGCATCTGGAATGTTTTGGCAGACATTTGGTCTTTACGCTGTGACGCCTTTACTTTTTCCTTCACTCAACACATCTTAACAAAATTATTATTTTTCCCACTGCCTTTACACCTCTCTCCAATGGCGGGACAAGTTCTTTCATGTGGAAACGAAAATCCACATTGAAAACATAACTTCTTTTTATGGGTGGCCATCACTTTGTGTCCTTCAGTCTTTTTCTTCGGCTTACTTTTCACACAAATTCACTCTGAGCACCTTAAGCCTCCATGTCAGCAGCTTGTCTTTCAGCGCGCTCCTCAGCGCTGGCAGCCATCAACACTCGCTCCAGACTAAGATTTTCTCTTAGATTTCATCATCTGACAAGCATCCATCAATAACTCTAAGACGTATAGCTTCTTTGACAACAGATTGTTAAACTTACAGTGCTTGATGAGTGAGTCAAGTCTTTCTGCAGACTCATTGATGGTTTCACCAACTCTGACATTCTTGACTGAAAATGTATCATTCAGAATCAATGTTTGTTGCTGGATTAAACTTGATATTCAACGCATATTTAATACTGACAGTATGTGACTTCTTCATCAGTTCTCAGCATTTTCTTTATAAATTCTTTCACACGATCACCAGCAAGATTTCTGAGATACTCTATAATCGTTCTTTTATCAGTCTCTTCAAGTGTGTCAATGAAATCTTCAAAAGTCTCTATCCAAATAGTCCATCTATTGTCAATATTTTGCTTTTTGGCAGTATCAGAAGGTGGTGGTGATTTCAGGAAGGAGGCAGCATTGTAACTGATCATAGAAGTGGCTGGCACTGAGAGTGGAGCTCTTTCAGATGCTGCTGCCAGTCCATTAGACTCTGCATCATCACTGAGGCCCAGCAATGGACTGGCCTTTAGGTCACCCAAGACAGTCTTTTGGGTTTAGATCTTCTTCTTGGTCTCTTTCGGAGCCCCGTCACTCATGGAGACCTCTGGAGTTGTTTTGAGTTGCCAATTGGCAGCTTTGGTGGTTTGTCACTTCAGGCATTGAACAGCTCAGTAAGCACAACCGCATGTGCTTCTTCTTGGGTCTCCCCGCCTGGTGCTGAGGTGGGAACGCTCCATTTATTAAGATTCTGGTAAATGTAACAACAATATGCTTCCTTTTTAATTGTTCTGGCAGCCAGCACTTCTATTCATAACTTTTTTTTGCAGATTATATTTGTCTTTGACTGCACTTTGTAAACCTTGTTGTATCCGTCTTTATTATTATTTATTTTGCACTGCGGCGCGGTACCTTTTTAGTCTGGCCTTGATCTTAGTTCTCAGTGGAGCTTTCTTTATCTTTAACTGCTTCACAGTGGCCGGAGTTGCGTTTTGACTTCACATGTGCCAACCGTCGACTCGTCACTTCGAAGAAGGCGCATGCAAGCAGTTGCTTGGGCCACAGAAAACTCTCTGGAAGAGCACTATCCTTCTTCAGGTTACTTATCCCCTATCTCATCACCAGTAGTAGCATCCTCCTCAGCCTGGGTACCATCCAATGAATATGACACACACACAGCTATAAATCACATGTCTTAATTCCTCTGCGTATACCTGTGAACTCCCACGTTCTAAACCAGGTTTTGTATTACATTCTATTTTAGCTAATATGTCACACTACTACGGAGTACGTTCAGAGCCAAAAGGGACATGTCCTAAAACTTGCAAGGCACTACATCTTCTCTCTTCTATCCAGCAGCTTTATCCTTCCAGTCCTCCTTGCTTGTCTTAAATGTCATGGAAAGAACTGTGTGTGCTTAAAAAGGTTTGTCACGCTAAGCTTAAAAAAGTAACCTTCTTAATGCAAAATTTGAATTTTAAGGAAGGTCTGACAGTCAAATTAATTTGAATCAGGACACTGTACTGTTTGTCATTTACTACCAGAACTGTTCAGCTCAATGACATTTCCTTAACACATGCTTTCCCAAAACAGACACTTAATTGAGCGCTCACAAAGCACTTGTTTTCTCAATTGCAGAGTTCTCTTCCGAAACATTTCTAAATAAATTGTATGGCTTCTCTTTTACTAACAAATGGGGCTTGACAATGCAACATAATCCAATTAGTTTAAACATTTTAAGGGGGGACGGGGCCTGCCCCAAACCCTACTTGGGAGAGTCAGCTCATCAGTTGGGCATACTTGTGAGGCACAAAGCTTAACAAAAAAAATAAAAATAAACAGTAACCTGCCATCTCAGATAAAAAGTTTGGACAACATAATTTTTAAATATATCAAAATGAGCTCGCGATTCCTGGAGTGCAAAAAATGCTGCAAAAGTCAGGACTTGACCGTGCCTCTAATCGTGCTTTAAAGCAACATGGCACAGCTGCATTGATATGAAGCGACTGGGGGCGCCATGTTGTCTTCTGTGTTGATGGTGGTAGTCAGATGGATATTATTAGTGAAATGACCTTGCTTTGTGCACTTGAGATAAACTCTAGCGGCAAGCCTGCTAGGCTCCACTAGACGGTTTAAAGTAGTGCACAGGAAATACGGTCATCAGTGGGATTATCTTTAAATCTGGTATACGGCACTTGCCATAGTGTTTGCTGCACGGATATTCCGGTTCACGTCCACCATTTTACAAGCTTTATATTTAATCGCACATCACATTTTATGTCACAATAGATACACTTGTTTTTTTCCTGCCTGCGGGAAACAGCACACATACAGGCAGTGAATTTAGCCCTGCATCGCTGTTAAGTCGTGGTGAACCTCTCGCTTTAGCAGAAATATCGGGGGTAGGGTTCTTGATGGGCCTCGCCTGTCTGCAACTCGGCAGATAATGGCTCATAATTAACATAAAAGGGTGGGAGGATTAGTGTGTGAGTGAAAGGACGTATGTAAGGATGGCTGTGTGAGTAAAAGGGTGGATGGAAGATTGAATGCGTGGCGAGAGAGACTGATGATAAATTAATTGATCGACCGATGTATACGTGAAAGAATGGAAGGATGGGTGAGTGAGTGAAAAGATGGACACATGAGTTAGTGAAAAGATGAATAAATAAAAAGGAAATTTCATGGATGGGCGGATGGATGAGTGAAAGGATGGAGGTTAGGGTGGACGAGTGAAAGAATGGATGGGAGAGTGAAAGGGTGGATAAATGAGTGAAGAGATGACGACAAGTAAAAGGATGGATTGATGGATGAGTGTAAGGATGGATGAGCTAAAGACAGGTGGCTGAAAGGATAGATGAAAGGGTGGCTGGATGATGAAAGGGTGAATGGATGACCAGATAAGTGACAGGGAGGATGAGTAAAAGGATGGATGGATGAGTGAAACGGTGGATGGACGAGTGAAAGGAAGAGTGGAAGGATGGAGTGAAAGGGTGTTTGAGTGAACTAAAAGGGTGGGAAAATGGTTGTGTTGAGAGATGGATGAGTGAAAGAATGCATGAATCTGATGGACAGGTTTGGAGATAGATGGATGGATACGTTTGGACATGGATGGTCACACGGATGGATGGTATGTTGAAAAATTGAAATATGGATGACAATGTAAATATGAAATCGTGAGCATCACCGGGTGCATGGAAGGATGAAAGGATGGATGGCTAGATGCTTGGATGGAAGAGGCAAGAGAGCTCTTCTGGGGAGGTTCGGGGTGACGATTTGCTTGCTTGTTTGCCATAAGAGCTTTGTTCAAAGTGAGTGGTATTTATATTTTCTGGCTATTTCTTTGCCCGCTTATTTTGACTTAGTGTGCCTGTTTCCTTTGTTCAGTTTCTAAGTTTTCATTTAATAGTACAAAATGTGGCCGTAGTTTTGTTAACTGTTTATTTTAAACCTCAGAATAACAGGTGGAAGATAAAGGGACACGTTTTATGCACTTGTGAAAAACTCAAAACTCGTACTATAACAGAACCGATGTTATGTCGAAGGAAAAAAAACAACTCCGTGGTAAGATTGCCAGAAATAAGTCGACATATGTTACGCCAGGACCACTCTCTGTAATAATTGCGTACTCGCGTTTCCTGTTGGTCTTGCAATTTCACTGAGCCGAAGACTAGCGTACTCGCCTCTCCGGTTTCTGCGTAGTAGTTTTTGGAGCTTATTTTTGCTCATATTGTCGATACGATCTGGAGGCGTAATAAAGGCTACTGTATTGGATATTCACTGATTAATGGACTAATTATCAGCATTCATGGTTCAAAACCGTACATTGGAGTATAGAAATCCTGTGATGATAGATAATCATCACTTACTTTTTGTGTGATATTTCGTGGATTGTGCTTGATGATGGTTGAAGTTGGGTCAACCTTTTGAAGAATTAAGAGCCCTGAAGAAGTCGTGTGGGATCGATTTGAAGTGTTCCCAAGACGAAACACGTGTTGGCTTGAATTGTACCATTTTGGAGATATGTTTATACCTATGAGGAGCAAATATGTAAAGCATTGAATGGACTTTATGAATTTGTATTAAAAGTTGATACTCGAATTTGTAGAATTTTCTACGGACCATTTTTTATTAGTGTCTTTAGGTGTGCCACACCATGTAATCCTGTTTGTTGGGTTGTTTCTAACCTATAAGGGATGGGGGTGTTCCCTTGTGTAGGCACCCAGGTTTTTCTTTGTTTTCATGTCTACTTGATCTATAATTGATGCTATTTGTTGATCCCGAGCGCCTATGTAACCCCAGCTTTTCACCCCACTAGCAATTTTGTATCCACTCTCATAACTAGTCTCTTGGCCACAGAATCAATCTCTCACGCAAGTCAGGGAGGGCCCCTTCACGGGAAATGAGGTGACACTACGGGTTTAGAAAGGAGAGGCACACCAGATAGAAGGTGCACAAAGAGCCCTTGGATTAATACCTATAAATTGGGAGGGAGATGTTAGAAGAACAAGTGGGGTGGCATCGTTATGACCTAGTATTTAAAAAAAAAAAAAGATTAAGTTTGATTTAAAAAAAAAAAAAAATGTACACGGCCAAAATTCAAAGAATCAACGTAGTAAGGATATTATTTTGAGATTATATTTTAAGTGTATGAAAATATCACATTTTCACCACCACTTTGGAAGGTACCAATACAAATGGCCAAAACTGACACTCTTAACAAGAAAGAGAAAAGACTCCAAGGCCAAACAAATCAAGACTGTTTTTTTCTGCAAATCAAGGAATACAATCGTCACCAGCTAGACAATTAAGTATTATTTGTTGTTCCCTACAGACTTAGAAATACATTCTTCCGCAGCTAGACACTGAAGTATTTAATAACAACCTCTGAATACTGTGGGTTCGCTTTGAATGAATCTGGACAATAAATATGCACATTACAAAGGAACAGGTGCACCAAGGACATGGTCAGATTTGATCAGCACTCATGAACAAGTGTTAACGTATCTCATTTTTGATTGGTTTGATCTGGTGCAACCTAAACCCCCTGCAAAACCAGCCAACGCTGCAGCCGTCGCTGTGCAACCAAGCACGTGCTTAGATGCTTTAGGCCTAGTGTGCATCTTTTACAAATCACATTCGCACGCGACCTTTACAATTCTACAAGTTCTTACTTTTAGCACGTTATGGCAGCACTTTATGAAAGATTCCAGGTCACCAACATGCTCCACGACTTCGGAGGCTACAACTGCATCGTATATTTCCGCCGCATCATCCTCCATGTCCTCCAGTGAGCAGGCGGTGTACTGGATGCGACTGTCCAGGTCTGGGTCGAACGATTTATGCAGATCTGCTGTTCTAATGTTGTTCTCCAAGGGATCAATTCCGGTAACTGCCGCGCCTAACCTGCCAAGTGGCTGATGACAAAAAGCGCGGTTAAGGCCAGCGTGAAAGGAAAACACGTTACTTATGCAAGAACACAGCAGTGAAGAGTCCACCGCAATTCTAATTTAAATGCAATAACGTCTCGCTACTAATATCTCTGGCTAGCAACCTTCACGTTTACAAGTCATTACTTTAGAAAATGTAGCATCAGACAGAAATAGTAAGAAACGGAACTGTACCATTTTGACACAAATAAATACAAGCGAACAAGGTAAACACGTCGTCAAACCTTTTGTTTGACCATATTCGGAAAGTGTAGTAAGGTGAGAGTTTTCTTCCTTGCTTGTGAAAGCAAACCATGGCTAGCTTCGAGTCTTCTAATCTTAAAGAATCCACGGAATTGGGATTATTGGATTTTTCCATGATCAGTGTACTTACGAATGTGGAAAGTCTGCCGTTTTGGTGTAACTTCCAGGTTCACAGAGTATATGGGCTATTCTCAAATATTTTTTGTGGAAGAAGGAAGGAGAAGGTGGATCATTTACGTACCAAGCACATTCATATTTTTTTCAAAAAGCTCAAAAATGTACATGAGCACTTCTGGGAAACAGACAGCAGTAGTTCAGGAAAATTAATATACATGGACACTTTACTAATGCTTGCAAAAGTACATTTGCCGATGCAAATTTTATTTCACGACTGAGAAAATATTTTTTTCAGCAAAAGAAACTTCTTTCTGTATACCTATCTACCTCAGTTTGAGGATGAAAAAACTGCCTAACCCTACACTCACTAGAGGTTTACTATCAGTAAAGGCGGAGGAGCGCGCCACACTGGATTTTTGCAAAAGGTAAAACAATGTAATTATAATTTTTTTTTCCTGTGAGTAAGAGGGCGGGGCTGGGCTGGAGGGTGCAGGAGGAGAGGTATGTGCACCATAAAGTGCGCATGTCTGATTGGCCGGCTGTGTTCGGCCAGCCAAACAGACCTGCGCACTTTGCATGTTTTCTACTTGGCTGTATTGCACAGGCTCCCCACTCCCAGTCTGAGCGTCGAAGCAGGCCAATCAGACAAATCATGACGCTGCTGTCATGTTGGTGGCAGCAGCATATTGATTGGCTGTGAGTTTGTGTGCTGCCAGGAAGCAGACTAGGACGGAGGGGAAACAAACCATGTCTCCTGAAGGAGAAGGTAAGTGGGTTAACTCCACCCCCCTTCTCGCCACCCCATTCAGTGGCAGCCGCCGCTGTTTACTATTCTCTTTAAAATGAGAAACTCATCAATGGTTTACAGGATGGGAAAGCCCCTTGCAGATGGTTGTACATAACCCAAACACAAAAGGTTGTAGGTGTGCACTTATTTCGAAAGGCATTCCCATTCTGGAACGCTCATGCCCTCCCCTGGTAGCAGATTCCTCCCACATAAAGCCACACCATTTTGTTGAGCAAATCAACTTGTAAGCCTCATTTCATGTTTTGTGAATTACAAATACCTAGCTGCACTTATAAATCATTCCATCCTTACGTGAATAGGGCCCTGCCCGTTTGCAGAGTGGAAATAATGAGGACCTGCCACTTACTAAATGGGGGTGTAGTCGAAGAGGTTTCTCGACAGGAAGCATATTTCGCCATGGAAAATTAACAAATAACGTTAAATGAAGCTATGTGCATTAGCACTCTGGATTCTGTGTGCTGCACAGATTATTAATTCAGAATTCCTAAAAAGTCAAACACAGTACAGGGTTACATTTTTGATTCTAGTTCTTTTCAGAAAGCAATTGCCTCCAAGAAAAAATACATTCTAGAACATGTCCCACAGAACGAATTCTGAGCCAGGTAAGAAACACAAGCCAATGAGGAGTTGTGCTTATTCAGTTAAAATGCAAACGCGAATCTCGACGATGATCAGCATACAAAATAAAATCCTTTTTGCTTTCCATTATGCCATTAAGCCTTTGATACCACTTTTTAAACTGTGGTAACGTCAAGCAAATACCCATCTTCGGTTGCCTCGCCAAGCATTCTCGAGTGTCCAACTGTTCTGTTCTCATCATGCAGACATGAACCACACAGAAGGGCAAGAATGCAGAGGTTTTGCGATACTTCATTCTGGACATAATCTGAAAGACTCATGATGACAGCTACTTATTCCAATGTAAACTACCCATCATTTCCAGTCTATCCAGCCCACTGAGTATGACCACACACATTTTACGTTAGGTCATGTGAAGTGTGGTACTAAGCTCTGCAATGTCTCAACTCAAAGCTTCAGTGGTTGTGCACAAGTTGAGATCTTTTGGTGAGGGACTGGCAATTTTGGATATGTGACAGATGTCTGTGATTAGTACAGTAGTACAAAAGTCCAGTTATTTGATTTAAGAAAAATAGCATGAAGGACAAAATGGGACTCATTAACTCACGATGGAGCAGTAGGCTGCCCTGGGTATTTCCACCGAATGCAAATCACTGATAGGTGGGCTTGACACCTCATGAGTGAACCTGCCCACAAAATTTTACATCGCCGCTTACCACCATGGACCCAGAGCATCCCGTTGTCCCACCTTTAGAGAGGTGATGGGAGGAGCACATCAAGCTGGGCAGCTGGAAAACATCAAGGTTGGTCCAACTGCACAAGACGCAAGTATGCAGCCCTGACTGCAACACCAGTGCCTCAGTCGGAGCTCTGGTGATGGGAACAACTTGGAGAGGAGGAAGAGCATGAACACATCCAAAGTAGGCCTAAATGCAACTACCCACTGTAGAGCTGCTGAGGAAATATAGGATAGTGTAATTACCAGCTCCATCGGGACAGCGATCTTATGATAGATAAGAAATACTGTTTTAATATAGTGTTCTTCATGCCACACCTCTGACATTTCTATGCTCTGAAATACAAATTTTGCTATTATCAAATTTAACTCCTTATGTGCTAACCCTCTCAACCTCCAAAGTGCTGGGCCCTTTTTTGTACTTGTAACAGTTTGCGCTTAAGCCTTCAGAACGTTTTTACCACAAAAGAATTTGTGTCAAATTTGTGTCCTTTTTTTCTATACCTTACAAATTCTCTATTTACTCAGGGTTTGTGGTGGTTCCTACAGAGAACTTTGAAAATAGCCAAAACGAGACAACATTTTCAGTTTTTGGAGAAATGTGCTTTCAAGACAGTATATATTTTTTTCTTAAAATGCCATCAACAAAACAAACAAACAACAAAAACATTTGCTCCGTTTGGTGAGCTTTCAGGAATAGGCAGAGTTGTAAAAAACAAAAAAAGCAATAAATAAATAATTTTTGCAACAGTTTTTGCAATGTTATATGTGACCGTTACTATTTTGCATTTTTCCAGTTTCTGCATACTTGCAGTTATTGGGGGAAGGGTGTGTGAAACACGTGATCCCAGAAAGCTTTCATTTCTTAGAAGTAGACAGATTTTTTTTTAAATCAAGGTATCCCAAAATATTAACCATCAAAATCAATAACTAATCAACGTAAATAGAAAAGACAGAAATAGTTAACAATATTTTCATTTGTAATTTTTGGGTCTTAACGCCCAACCTACAAAAGTAATATGCCGCTAAGTCACTCAGTCTCTTTTGGTCGTAGGGATATATAGTGCTTGTTAGTTGTCCAGAAACAAGCAATAAACTGTTACCCACAAAGCTGCAGCTTATAATGATTTTTGTATGTACCACCCACACATCAATTCAAAAAGTAAAGTTATTGAAAGAAGAAAGGAAAGCTATGCTTTTTTTAAATGTGCCCAAGACTATGAGGTTAAGAATAATGGTTATGACCGAATTTAAAGTTAACTATTCTACAGCGTGATTTAGAGGATGCTTTGCTAAATGTGTTTGTTTTGTCATACTAACTTGCCTTTTGAAAACACAACTGTAGAGAAATTCACTCCATAGTAACAAATATTCTACTACAGTGTATTCCCACATTCCTCCCAATAAAAACGGCACCCCACTTGTGTGCGTGGGTCAATGACCCATGACAGAAAAACCACAAAATGCACCACCGCAACATCAAGATGTTTCTTTGAAATTTCAATTTCTGGGAACGTGAGTACCTGTGGTATTTGGGCCAAGGTTTGTCCAGCATCGAGGGAAACCTACCAAAACCAGATATTTCTGAAAATTAGACACCCTGCAGGCCCCCTAGGTGTGGCCTGCATGGATCCCACTACTGTTAATACCAATAATGCGCAGGAAATGTCAAACGTTGATCAAAATCACAGAAATTTCTCAGGATACTATGAAAGAAAGTTCTTCTATCTGCGGGGATTTACAAACATCCTACCACTTAGTGTCCAACACTTCTCCTGATAAAAAAGGAACCAATTCAAACTTGGACTAAGTGAAGTCATTTTACGGTTAATGTAGTCTTTACATAGTTAGAGTTTTTGTCCATTCCTAGGACGTATGTTAGGCCCGCCCACAGATGAGGGTATCTTTTTTTCTTTTTTACTCAGAAAAGTGCGAGAATGCAGGATGGCAAGACCACCTGCTGGAAATGCCAGAGATTTCTGTCACAAAAATACAGAAATAAAATTTGTTTTTTGAACCATACTTAGACGTTTGCAGGGCAGGCGTGCTGGGATCGATTCAAGCCACACCACTCAAACCCTGAGTCGCTAGTATTTAGAAATTCCCAGCGTTGGTAGGGTTCAGTGGGGGCGGCCAGCCCTGGGCTGAAATGCTGCAGCATTCACCTGTGCTAAGAGAATCAAAATGGGTGTTTAGGCATATTTTTGACATTTGAAGACACTTTGGGTAAGAAAATATACTGGGATCCATGAAAGCCTCACCGTCCGGTGTCACTAAATATCTGAAAGGTCTAAATCGATTCCCAGGGGAAAAGTGAGAAACTGGGATTTCTTGGGCTTTAGTTTTGACATATGGACTGGCAGCGAGGGGGAACCACCATTTCTCTGCCTCAGAGGGAAGAAATACTGTCTGGTCTGAAATACCTGTCTCATTTCCTAGGTAGCATGATGGGCGTCCTGACTCCCTGTTTGGGCAAACGGAATCGTTCGCTCCATATTTGCCTATCTGAGAGGGAATGAAAAGGGCAAGGGAAGGGTCGGAAAGCCCACCAGAACGTCAGTGGAAAAATGAAATGAATAAAAGAGGGTGCAAGGCTTGCCATTCCTGACAGAGTACTGCCGCCCCCCCCCCCCCCCCCCCGCTTGCACCAGACAGTCTTTGTGACCCTTTAGAGGTGTTCTTCGCCTATCTTCATGTCCCAAGAAGAGGAAAACACAAGAGACACATGGGATTGGTGTCCAAATTAAAACAGTGTAGAAAATGGGCCTGTATTGGCATCAGGTCAAACCCCTGGGCACCAAATAGTCTTTCTGTCACCCAGGGGAGGAGGAATAGGGGATATTATTCCCTTTCTCGCAGCCCATATGTCAAAATTAAACCCAAAGGAATCACAATTTCACACAAATACCATGAGGGTGACCGAAGTATTCTGGTTCTGCTACACTGCAGACTAAAAAGTTGGGTGGGTCCAAGGGGCTGGAGGGAGTCAGCAGCTTAATGCCAGGATGGACCAACCCCCGCTTCTGCTGTAAAAAATAAAACAAGGATTTGCAATGCAACGGGTCTCGCGTTTGCTCGTGTTAGAGCTAAGAGCGTTGCAAACTCCTAACCGGACTTTTCTTGCCACATAAACCAGGTACGTAACCAGAAAAAGTGCAATTAACTGTGTAACAGGGTTGGTATTATACAAAGCGCTCGACTTCTGTTAAGCGAGATCGCGCTGCGAAAATAGAGAAAAAGTAGTCCACGAACCGGACGGAAAACAGCGAGCCTCGTATGTTTTCTGTACTTGGTCGATGCGCTCAAGGAGGGCTAACCACCGGAAAAGGCATGAAGTATGCGTGCCTTCCACTAATGAAATCAAGCAGATTCTAACAGGCAAGCCCACAAACCAATGAAAGACACTGACATGACGTGGACGGGGCTCCTAGCCCTTTTTAATTCCTAAAGCGTCTCGCTAGCGAAACGCATTCGCAAGCGCATGCAACGCAGGCTCGACCCTAAAAAACGTCCTGAGCCTGAATTACTTGTATAACACATTGACCTTGTTTGTATGACTACGGAGTCGAAGACAGTGCACCCGCTTTACAAAAAAATGCTGGTGGAAACCGACAGTTCATGCACTGCATACAGCACATTGGTTAAAGACACTGCTGTGGTAGAAACCGTGGCTCCATCTCTACTGGAGGACAAGCCTCCCTTTGAAGACCAGACACTCCGATTTCCCTTTCCAAGGGACACTTTCAAGGGTACTGACTGAGCACGCATGCTGTCCATGCACCCATCCACTGTTTTTTTGCTTCTTCGCATCTGTCTGTAATGTGACATGGGCACAAAGGAAGTGTTTCCTCATTTGCTTCTGGCCACATCCCAAGGCATATGAGGTAATGCATCTTAGTGATTGCTCCAATCCAACATTTGCGCAGGCATGGTCCATACTGCCGAATGGGGCCCATAAACAGCTGCACATCCTTCTTTAAAGAAAATGGGCACTTTCTGTAACATGGCCTGTCTAAGTGGGCATCTGCCTCCCTCATGGAGGGAAGCTTGGCTTCCTAAAAAACAGTTTGGGCTCAAGGGGTGCTGGTTGCAACCCAATGCAGGAACATGCCAGCCCCTACCCCATTCTCCTTTACTTTTTATAGTAAATCCTTGGTGTCTAGTGTGCTTTTTGCCCCTCAGGAGGGATGGCTCGACCACCATCTCTGTGTTTTTTTTAATGTGTGCGATATGTGCAAGTAGGAGTACGGACAAGCAAAGGTGTATGGAAGGTTTTTGGAAGCAGATGGTATTGTTTAGATATGCAGGTTCAGTGTTATGTAGAGCCTTAAAAGTGTGGGTGAGGGGGCGTGGCCAAGATGACAGCCAGAATATGAGCGTTTTGGCACAGATCTTCCACCGGACTCAGCTGGCCATCGGCACCGCCATCCACACATGACCCCGGAGGTGGTGGCGAGGCCCAGAACATTCCAAGCCCATGGAGAGCCTGGTGCCAGACTCGGTGCCACCTGACAGTACATACAGCAGTGCGGCCTACCGCCACTATACACACAGAGCAGAGGGAGGTTGAGCCAGAGGCCATCACCTACCCACACACCAGCACTTAGCCCTGAGGCACCAGCAAGAGCCCCTTCCGCAGCTCAAGTGCATCCACAAGCAGCCCCCGCGCACAACCTCTGGGGGAAGAATCAGGACGGTGCACGGGTGAACCCTGTGAGCCTGACAGCCCATGCTCACCAGCAGGGCCAGCTGGCGGCTGGGCCCCAACCAGGTACCATAGGTGCCCCTGGGGGCTCTGGAGCCTGGATCCCGGGGGGTTCAGGAGTACAGGAGACTACGACCTGCGTCACACCAATGCAGAAACTATACGCACTGTAGTGGGAGGAGGACAGGCCACACTTGCTCAGCGCTCATCATCTAGGCGCACACCCCCTTCCCACTCTTATTTTGATTCACCAGCCACTGGGCCCTATGGCAGCACCCAGCCAGAAGGTGTTGCGGTTTGGGCCAGCTCTCGTCCAACTTAGTAATTTGAGGAGTCCTTCAGCAATAAATCGCACCAAAGGTGCCAGGGGGTGCCTGGGGCATGGGCAAATGTGCACATTAAAGAATGTGCAGAGCCGGGGGCACGACCCAGTAGGACAACACGACCATTGAGCCTACGACCTAGGTGGCAAGCACCCCAACACCCACACTCGATACTTCTCGCACTGCAAAACAAGTGGCCTGAACTGCAGCAAACCTCCACACCTCTTGGTGAAGAATCTACCCACTAGGCCCCCATAGCTGCTCTCAGAACAAAGAAGGACTCTACACTGAAAGTCCTCCTCACTAAGGCTGCCTCCAAAAAGCCAAACCTTCACAAGGTGATAGGCATCATGGACCCACCAGCCTTAGCTGATACAGACAAACCCCCAGCCCAGGAGGATTCACAAGTCCCAGTCACACGATCCTTCATGGAGACTCTTTTTAACAGTCTCAGAGGGGACATTGTCACACTTGGGGACAAAGTCACCACCAACATCAAGGAAATCATGCAAGACGTGGTGGAACTGGACCACTGAGTGGCAACACTAGAAACTAGCAGGGATGCCCTGAAGGAAGAACTGGAGTCTCACATATGTAAACTGCTGGAGTTGAGGAAGCAGAACAAGGAGCTCCAGACCCACCTTGAGGGTCTGGAGAACAGATTCCATCAGTTGAACATGAGGGTGAAGGGAGTCCAGGCAGACTCCGGAGACCTGGAAAACTTTGTCACCTGTCCCTTCCACCACATAATCCCTGAACTGTCCAGGAACGAAATCATTCTTGACCGCCTGTATAGGGCTGGTTGCTCTTCAAAAGCACCCAGTATCCCTCAAAATGTCCTTACCTGCATTCAGAACTACTGCAGCTTAAAAGAAGCCATAATGACTGCAGTGTGTGACCAAGGATCAATTTCTTTTGAGGGCAACAAACTCATGCTCCAGAGGCGCCAAACCCTCAAGGAGGCGGCCAACACACTTCTACGCAAACAAGGGTGAAATACAAATGGGGATATCCATTCCACCTGATTTTTGTCTGGGGCAAAGAAATGTACTCCATATGCACCAAGGAGGAGGTCTCCTCCATCAAGGAATCAACACCACAGGGATAGTCCGACCAAGAGGCCCAGATCCAGGACACCCGAAGCATAAATCACCCAGCAAATGACATCGGCACCCCAAATGGAAGTGTGTCCTTAAACCAACCCATGACAAAACCCACCTGGAATGCACAGCACTCCTCCATCACATTCAGAGGCAAGACACTCCTTAATCTCAAACCTTTGCCTAGTTCCCCATTGAAAGCCACAAGATAGAACCATCACACAGCACTCAAGAAACAGCAGGTCCTAGCACAGCAGACAGCCCCCGAACAACCAAATAAGTTGGCACTGCAGACACACTTACTCATACTTAGAGGCCGGGCTGGAACAGTCACCACATAACTCACTACTGAATGCTCCTCCTATTGTAGACGACATTATTCAAATCACTGAAACACACAGGACTCCCATGGATGGAGTAGTTTTTTTCCCTAGTTAACCCTCCCCCTTCAGTTTGACATCCCTGGTAAAGCCCCGTCTCCAGCACCCTCACACAACCCATAGCAAATATGCACCACCACCACACATAGCTCACACTGCCACCTCCGGGTTTCACCCACCCCCAGGTGACACCCATTCCTCTTAAATGGTCAAGGTTCTAAGCATTAACATTAGAGGCCTTAATTCCCCAGCGAAGCGCGTCGCCCTTTTATCCCACCTGAAAGCCTCCAACTGCAATATCGTTCTCCTCCAGGAGAACCACCTTCTAAAAAAGGACTGGAAAAGGCTGCAGTCCCACAGGTTCAACCAGCAAATCTCCTCTTCAGGACCCAGTAAGAAGGCAGGAGCAGCAATCCTAATAGCAAACACTCTTTAAGGTCCCATCACACAAACTCAAGGTGGTATACCTGGAAGACCCCTCTCGGTACGCATTTCCATCCGTGCCTATATATTTTCCCTTGCCACGCTATACACAAGCAATAACCACGAAGAGCAGTTCTTGCGTACTGCTGTGGGCCTCATCACTGCCTCCCCAGACAAAGACACTGTGATGGGGAAGGGGACATTAATATCGTCCAAAACAACTTACTGGGCAAAGAACCCTTGCAGCAGGACCATCCCGGGGACTTTAAGGAAGCTGGACAGCAAAGGTTACAAGATGTACCTAAGATAGACGCTTGGCGATTCAGACACCCCATGTCTAGGGGCTATATCTTCTTCACAGCCTCTCACCAGACTTGCACACGAATTGACTATTTCTTAATCTCCCCTCACATTCTAGCAGCCATAGTTTAGACAGACACAGAAGTAGTCGAGTTGTGTGCTCACTCCCCCATCACGATCACCTTCCCCATCCCAGGGCGTACCACCCAAAGCCATCTGTGGCAATGGAACAACAAACTCATCACAAAGGACTCCACCACGAAAGAGGTCCAAAAGGTCATTAAGTAATTCTTCCAGGCCAACGATACACTAACAACTCCTGTAGCTCTAGCCTGGTGAACACTGAAGGCAGTTATACAAGGAACCTTCACAGCTATCTTGGCAAGACTTAAAGAGAGACATGACAAACTAACAAAACTGGAGGCTGAGGTGAAGGTGCTAGAAGAAACCCTCAGGCAGTTGAGCTCCCACAGATAGCAGAGATAATTGACATTGGCTAGGAAGCAACTGAAAGCACTTGACTGGGACAGAGCAAAATACACTCTCCTCCGCAACAAGCTAAAATATTACACAGGGGGCAATAAGGAGGAATGCCAACTAGCCCACAAACTAAGAGCTCAGATCCAAAGGAGTAGGATCTCGGATATCCAAACAGATGCCAGCCCGAAGTTATACTTTAGGCTGATACTGACATCGCCCCAGCCTTTGAACACTTCTATGCCACACTATATACAGCAGAGAAGACAGATACAGTAGCAATAAGTAGGTTCCTCTCCTCCGCACCGGGAACCCTAGCCCCCGAGAGGGATGCACTCTCCCTAGAGGCCAACTTCCGTGAGGATGCTGTTCTAGCGCTATGTCCAGGCTACCGCCAGGCAAAGCTCCAGAAACGGACAGCTTCACTGCAGGCTTCTACAAGCTCTGCAGGCCCGGCTCAATGTTATCCTATTTAACTTGTTCAATGAGACAGGCACACTCCCCGCTGCAATAAGGGCGGCTGTGATCACCATAATACCCAAACCCAGGAAAATCCCAAAGCTCTGATTCTCATACGACCCATCTCCTCATTAAATGTTGATGCTAAACTGTTCACGGCTATCCTTACAGCCCACTTAAACCAATACATGCATGGGTTCGGGGACCCTGATCAAGGCGGCATTATCCCTGAAATAAGGGGTAGCAATAAAACCAAACGTTGCCTCCCCCTTTTGGAAAAAGTAGTTTGCTCCCACACCCCAGCACTATTTTTGATCTATTGACATTGAAAAGTCTTTTGATCATGTAGACTGGCTGTTCCCTAGGCAAGGTCATGGAGAGGGCAGGACTGGGGAACAGGCTCCTGAAACATGTGTAGAGTAGATACACCAATCCCACAGCTCAAGTGAGATTCAAGGGCCTCACCTCCCGTTCATTTGCAGTCATCAGAGGTACTCAACAAGGTTGCCTCTTATCCTTCCTGCTTTTCGAGTTATATATGGAACCGTTTGCAGAGAGGGTAAGGTCGAATATGCTAATCAAGGGCATTGACTTTTCCTCTCAGAAACACAAAATAACCCTCTACGCCGTTGACATCATTGTTGCCTTGACTCAACCTCTATCCTTCCTCCCAGCTTTCATGACCGAACTCAAGCCTTTTAAAGACATCTCGGGCTTAAATGAGAATATTCAACTGTACCAGGCCCTAAACCTAACAATATCATGGGCATGCCAGGCCCACCTAGAACAAAAGTTTCCTTTTTTCTGGGCGAGCAATAGGGTGCCCTTCTTAGGTCTCACACTACTTCCCACCCTGCACAAGACATGCTTACCATCCTACCTCATCTTCTTGATTTACCTCTATGGCCACTGGATGTAGGTGAGCAAATATGTTAAATATAAAACCAGAATAAACAGATTTGATCTGCAAAAGTGTGGGTGAGGAGTTTAAAATAAGCTTGTTTGTGTATGGTGCGCCAGTGGAGCTCCTTTAGATGTGGTGTGATGTGCGTGAGACATGGAAGATTGAGAATGATTCTCACTGCTGCTGTCTGAATGGTTTGCAGCATTCTGTTGAGTGTTCTTTGTTGATGCCAGAATAGAGGACGTTCCCATAATCAACTTTCTTGTGAGAAGGATGAGTGTGATGATTTACCAAGTGCTGATTGGGAGCCATTTGAAAATCTTCCTCAGAATCTTCAAGGTATGAGAGCATGAGCTGGTGATGGCGCTGACTTAGGCAGTCATCTCAAATTTGCTGTTTGTGACAATCCCAAGGTTCTTGCCCTGGATGGTGGGGGAGGATGTAAATCCTAGCTCTGCTGGTTACCAGGTGAAGTGCCACTTTGAAGTGCTCTTCCCGAATATCAGTCTCGTCGGTATTCAGCTTCAGACAGTTGTTCTTCATCCAGTGAACGATACCAGCCATGCAGGCACTGAACTTGAATAAATAATAGTCCTCTGACTATATGCTCAGAATTATGCCCACAATACACAAAAATGACAACCTCGCCCATACACCAGGTTTAGTCTCACACCAAAGCTGAAGGGACTTTCAACCGCACAGAATGGATATTTCTGAACCCTTCAAAAATTTGGTTGCAAAGATATTCTCATTAGATGAGTCAATAATTCTCCATAGCATGGTTACCATCAGCATCTGTGAGATCATCAGAATTTCATCTGATTGGAAAAGAGGAAGTGGCTGTTTTCACACTGGATGTCCATGATGGCTCTAAAGCAACACTTTAACAGGTCTTTTCTAAACCTAACATGATTCTGAGTTTTATAGATTGGGCACACACTGTACCAGAGTAGGATGGACACTGAATCCATTAGACAGGAATGTTCCTTCCTTGTAAGACTAAAGAAGCCAACACCTGAACATGGGTGGTGGGGTCTGTTCCCCACATTCCTTGCACAGGTGGTTAACAATGTGGGTAGAATCGGATGGTGTTCTGGACTTGGCACTGTCAATTTTGACTTGAGACACCCACTAAATACAACCAACAGTAATAGTGGAGTTTGTGAAAACCTTCAAACAGGTCAGATAGCAACTGGTATTGGGGAAAGCCAGGGAGACAGTTCAACAATATGTGTTTAACAGAGATGGTGGAACTATAAGGGAACTAGCATGGCAGTTTGATTAGAACATGGTAATTTTCAGGGAGCAATATAAATCCTGACATGGCAAAATGTGTTTAACTTTGGAAATAAGAAACTGCCATAGTAATGTGTAAATTGGCTTGCAATTTCCTGTGGGCAATGAGAAATTAAGCAAAGCAATGTGGAAAAGGACAAGACACTTTGAAACATATCAAGCTGACACACTGAGAAGCAATTTGCAGTACGTAAACAGCATTCTTGGCACGCTGTGCACCATACTATTAGCAGCACCCTGGAATATCTAAATAATGCAAAGATAGGCATAAATGTCTGCCTTCTCGGCATCCAGTGTTTGTCATCGACATTCAGTGTTTGTCTTGGACTCACAATTTTCTGATGGTTATATATATATAAATATACAGTTGCACAGAAATAATTCTGCACAGTGGCAGGCCCTCAAGTACTGAAATATTTAAGAGCTGTCTAAAGCACTTATTGACAAAAACTGGAAAATTATCAGTAGAAACACAACCAAGTCACATGTATTTAAAACCATCTCTTGGGGGGCTGTCTGGACTACATTCTTCACAACAATTCTCTTCAAGAGGATCAGCCACACATGCATCACTTGGTGCAACATGGGGCTACTATTTACCCCACTGGTGTTTGAAAACTTCACATCCAGCAGTCGAGAACTGGAGAGTGCTATCCCCCAAAAATGCAAGTAGCAAAGCGAGAGCTTGTGCCCCCTGACATGACAGGAAGTAGGAAAAAGAATTTAGTACATTTGGTAATACAAGTGTATGCTAAAGACCTATTCTTTAATTACCAACTTCTTTTTCAAGAGTGCTCATTTCAGATAATTAAACACATGTTAATATAGGCTCACCTCACTTAACACTCCTCCACCGCAGCCAACATCCAAAAGTTTAACACCAAGCAAGGGACTGCCAAGCTCATGATTGCCATTTTTACTTATTAAGGTATCTCTAGAAAAATAACAATACACTGAAGTTATCTAATCATCAACTAAGGAAAAGAAATAAAGAACAGAATTCTCAAATTCACTTCAATTGATAAATAGTTTATTTTCGGTGTGAGACAAAAAAACATAACAGTATAACAAATCTACTTCAGTACCACAATAACAAAATATGTCAATACATGAATAGAAATGTGTCAACCTAAACATCATTCAACCTAGCCTGTCCAGTTTTAATGACCTATTTGATAACCATCAAAACAAAGGAATGATATGGGCATTGTAGGATACAGAAAGAAGAAACATCCCTCACAAGTGCTTCATTGTGACATATATAAAACCACAAAAACAGACTGTGATCCCATCATTGCGAGGATTTAGAAGTTTCTAACTTAATAAAAATAAAGTAATATATATTTTTCAAAATAAAACGGATTCCAAATTCATAAGGCCATGAAGTTAAAATGCTTTAGTCGGTTAGTTAATTGTTAGCACTGTTTCTTCAATATTTGGTCTTTCCTCTAGAATATCTATAAACTTTGTACTGACCATTCCTTAACACCTTAGGGCCTCACAGTTTCATTGGCAGATCTAATTGCCCCAATTCTCAAAGTGGAAGTAAGTCTGCAGGTGCCCATGTCTGAGGAGAATATCGGTTCTCAGATTAACATGAACAGAGAATCGGGATTTAATTAAAGACACAGAGGCTAACATTATGCATCAACCTTTTAATTGCCACTCCTGCAGTCCCTATAAAGAATATTCCCAACAAAGAAAACTTCCAGAATTGGAATTTCAACAAAGTATTAGTCTCACAGCATAAGAACACTCTTTCTCCTTTAAATGCGAAAGTGAGAAGAAACAATCTCTCTCCTTCATCCTCCTTTCTTCTTACGATTGTGTGCATGCAACGAAAAATAAACGTTAACCACTAAATATATACCCTTTCCTTCAAAATTCCTGTAAAAAAAAAAATCAAATACCATATCTACAGTTAATCCTATACTCAAGGTTAAATTACTTACATTCGGTCAATATTATTGATCTTTATTCACCCCTTTTAGTTTTTTTAGCATGGGGTGAGGTGGGTGGGATAGCCTATGTGTCTTTAATGAAATCCTGATTCTCTTTTCATGGTAATCTGAGAATCGCTATTTCATTACAAGACCGGAGGCTATCCTTATGCAAGTTGAAATTCCTTCAACACCCCTTCAGACAAATGTTCTATTGGTCTAAAATAAGGTTTTGAAAATGTACCCACATTTGACCAATCAGCTGCTTTCAAAATTTCCTCTAATCTTCCTCCAAGCCAAGTTACTTTGCTTGCCATTGCTCCGCTCAGACGAGGTGCTTTGAATATTTCTATATTCACTCCCGCTTGTTTAATCCATCTTGCAAATGTGGATGCACTTACTGCTTTAAATGGCTTCACATATGAAATTAACAACTGATACTCACCATCCCTTATGTTCTCCAAAACTCTACTCTCATAATCTTTCAACCACTGTACCACACACAATTTTTTGCATTCTCTAAACTTTGGATAACATATTGACTTTGACATAGTTTTAGTCCTTTTCCATATCTCAAAGAATACTCCACCTGGACAATTTGTCCTATTAATTTGCTCATAACACTGGATATCAGATACCCTTTGGCAGGAAATCAAACACAATAGACTTGCCAATTTCATAGTTAGATTTTTTAGAGTTAAATATTTATTCATGGGCCAACTTAAAAATACTTTCAGAACCAAATTTACATCTGTAGCCCTAGGCGATCTTTTAAGTCACATGCTTTTCATTACTCTACACACTAAAATATTACTTCCTACAGTTTTTCATCCTGTCCTATCCCACAGGGATGTAACATGCCATGTAGAAATTTCTGATCTAAAACAATTTAATGACCTATAACTTAGAACCCTCTCAAACGGTTCTACTAAAAAATACACTGCCTTTACCACATTGGCCTCCATGGGATCCAAACTCCTTTCCATGCACCAACATACCCAAACAGATATATTCCTTTGGACCTCCTTCTAGTTCCTGGTGCCCATGACTCCTCCAGCAATTCTGAAGCCCATTGCGAAAGACCTTCGAAAGCTCTAGATCCCCGGATATTTTCCTAACAAGAAGGTTCAACACTTTGGTCATGGTTAAATGATGCTTCCCTTTTACCTCATTTGCCAGCATTCCTTTCTCTGCCATAATAAAAAATGAAACTTCGCAAGCCAGTTCCGTTACTGTTGGAAACCACGCCTGTGATACCCAAAAAGGTGTTATCAAAATCAACGGCCATTTCTCTTTCCTTACTTTCAGGAGCACCCTCTGAATCACTGAAAATGGAGGGAAAACATACCCCCATTCCCTGGCCACTTCTGCTGAAATGCATCTATCCCTGATGCTCCTGGATCTGGTAACCAACTGTAATACTTCAGAACCTGAAACGTTAACCTGTTCGCAAACTGATTTAACTCTCTTAGGTTTATCACTGACCTCCATCATTTCTCCTTTTTTCCACTAAATATATTGTGCTTACAAACCTTTTTGTATGTTCCTCTACATGTCGTATTGCATCCTTTTCCAACATTGCCATTATCTCTCTACCTGCCATTACCTTCTGTTCTCGTGTTAAATATGATTATTTTGGTTCTTTCTTCTGGACTGATACCTGACCAAACTATTTCAAAACTCCTGGCTGTTTTTAAAACACAGGAATCCTTTGTTATTTCTTTCCACCTCTCCTCAAAGTTCTTCATCCGCCCACCGATTTTTTTTGGGGAAGAACCAATACAAATCTCTGTACTCACCTTGCGATCCTGTTGTGAACTGACCTCTTCCTCTGTTGCTTCTGACTCGACCTCCACGACCCCTTTGTGGGAAGAAACTGGATGAACCTTGGAACCCTTCTTCCAGCTCCTCAGTAAATAATTTTATTGGGACCCTTGGAGTCCATGGCCAGTATAAGGTCCTAGTCAGCTGGCCCTTCCAAAAACAACCTCAAAAACCTTTCTTAAATTAGTCTGTGCTTTATCTAATGCGGTGAAAGTTGACACATATTTAAATAAACTCTTCACCCTGCCCTCATGAAAGAGCAAACCTTTAGCATCCTCTGATGCTTCCTTATTTGTTAAATCCCCCAATTGTAGGCTAATTCTCATCAAAATAGTATTTCTACGCTCTGCCAACATACCCACCTTGGCATTTCCCAAAACCACTATTGCTCTTTGGCTCCAACCTTTTAGTAATTCTACATCCACTTGTTCGCCTTTTATGTGTGCCTTCTCTGTCATGTCCATTATTTTTGCTAATCGGCCAAGTGTATCAAGAAGCCAGTCTTGACACGGTTTTAAAGATCTTTCTAGACCCTTGCAAGGGTCTCTTCCCAACTTAAATTAAAAAGTAATTATACCCGGATCCAAGTTAGGAGTTGAACACACCTTTTCTTCAATTTGAGGTCTGGTGCACTCTGTTTTCAACTCATTTCTAACCTATCTAGAGGCTTCCTAATATATTCCTTAATGTACTTCCCAACATTATCTAGAGGCCTTCAATCAGCACTTCTTGGATGGCGAATATTACGTGGTCTAAACCTTTCCTCTCCTAATGGGTCTTTGAGTACCACTTGTGAAGACGTGCTGGGGCCGTCTTTAGTGACATTATTTAAATCATCATCTAGATTTGTATTTAAGATATACTCACCAAGTATGTTATCATTTCGTTGACCATTTTTCTCATTATAATTCATAAACTCATCATCTGATAGATCTTGTGTGCCGCTAAGGACACCTTCACTTTGTATGCGGCTGAGGGCACATTCGCCATGTATGCTGCTATGAACACCCTTCTCTTCAATGGAATTCAATCCAGCTTTCTTCCCTTTTTCCAAATGTTTTTTAAAAAGTTTCTTTCCTTTTGTAATTTTCTTCTGTATACCCCCATCATCAGAAAATGACTAAAAGTCTTCTCATAGCCTTATGTCCTTTCTTTTTCCATAACAGTATCCAAAACCTCTCTAACAGATGCTCTAACTTCATTTTGTATCAGTCTTCAAATACCTTCCTCACTTTTTCCTCTTGCAGTTGTATTGAATTCAACACTATCGCCTTCTGAATCCATAGTATCACTTTAGTAACCTTCCCTAAAACTCCTTTGAATCACAAGCGCTGCTCTCACCAGGTACCCAGGCGACAGCTGACCGTTGCAACACGGGTTCACAGACCTACAGCCCTTCAATTGTTTACTGTCCAAATTCAAAATGGCCATCACTTCTCGCGTTAATTACTCCCGTTGCATCATCACGTACGTGAGTCATCTTGTGCATGAAACCTTATCACATCTGCCCTCTGCAACATTTTATCCCATTCATTTTTCGTTAATTATAATTTCCTCTTTGTTTCCTCTGTCAATTGTTTTAAACTGACTATTTAAAAAAAAAAAAAAACTCATTCTCATATACACTAGCAGCCACTTCTTTAAATGACGTGCATTTGCATACCTCGCGCTCCCAGTACTCCTCAGCAAGCAGCTGCAATCTCACTGGCACTCACCCTTCTGCGAAACACAAGCGCATATGTAAACAACCTTGTGCTTAATGTTTAAATGTAGACAAGACCTTGTGCTTATTACAGATTAATACTTTAGAGTTCAAGGCCGGTTACAGCTTTTATTTTAAAATAAATCCCACACTCAACTTCAAATTTCTGTAAACAGTTTAAACATGTCGCTATTTCAATCCATTCCCTTATGTATAAATCTATATACATCTTGAAATATATCTTAACATATTAATTATTTTAAAAAGCTACATTACACTCCTTGTACAGGACATTTGTATCACCTTCTCACACTCTGCTTCTGAAAATTAGAAGCTTAACTCTTTCAAATAAAAATATTCAGGCACTCAACAGTTATCTTTTACATGAATAGTAGTCTGTAATACACTTCTCCGAACAGGAGCAGCATTTAAAATAGGGAGCAGCATTTAAAAAAGGAAGAGTGTTCTAGTGCTGTGGGACTTATACCTCATTCTGGAAACTTCATTCCAATTCTAGAAGTTTATTTTGTTATGAGTGTTCTTTAAAGGTGCTGCAGGAGTGGCAATTAAAAGTGTGATGCATAATGGTAGCCTCCAGTCTTGTAATCAAATAATGGTACTCGGAACCATCGAAACCATACAATTAAACCCAATGCACATCAGAGCACTTTGCAGCCTTATGAAGGGTATGAAGTACTACACAAATGCTGCAACATAACTTCCTGTGAAGTTCTTAAAATTAGTGAATGATATTTATATACATTTCCCCCTGAATAATCTCTAACCAATGTTTGCAAAGATTCAACTTTAAGAAAAAGGTTATCTATAGGGTTAGGAAATTTGCACAACTTCACATCTGTCTAGGCAAACTTGTGTCTTATGGAAAACTTTTTTCATGGAACATTGCCCCTTTTGTCACAATCTGTAAGAAATCAGAGAATTTCTATTCACTCACCTCCTGTTCTGTACATCTTAGAGTTGACTAATTTAGGAGAAGTTTAGCAGTGCAGGACAGCATGGAAAGGCAATATAAATGTTTAGATTACTTATTAAGTTGTGTCTGTGGGTATTCACATCAAAGGCATTGTATTTCTCTGACACCCTCATACACTCCTAGACTGCACTAGAAACACTGGCAATAACTAGCCTTGGAGTCACTGATGAACAGGGAACATTTTGCAGAACTTCAGCAAATGCTATATAAAACTAAACTAAGGTTTGTATCTGTGAATTACCTCTCTACTGATGTTAAGAGATTTGGAAAGAAACACTTCTGTACAATAAGCTCATTTACATCAACTTTAAGCAGGACCGTTGCAATTAATTTGGGATTTGCGTGGTGCATCAATTTAGCCATGTTGAAAAATAGAAATTGTTATTTTAAGTTGAAAATCTTAATCTGAAAGATCCTTCTGGAAGACATTAGCACCAGTAGCAAGAGACCTTCTAAGACAAGAACTTGAGTTTTGCGTCGTAAATCAGATCAAAAGGACACTTATTGAATTGTGAAAGCACCCACTGCCCTAGAAGTAAATACACAAGAGAGAGGACTGAACAGGACTCTTGTGAGCTCTTCAATTATACATTCAGGGACGCAAAGTCAGTGGAATGTCTGAACCAACAAATCACTGAGAGAGGGACTCTCAAAAAAGTACACTAAGTGAGGAGTGGCTCAAATAAGCGAGGATTGGCTAAACTAAGCAGTCATGGCACTAGCTGAGGCTGCTCTGATGACAGTGGATGCTGTCCCTGTAGATAGCACTATACTCACATACAGAATATTTTTCACTTTGAATTATAGATCTTTGTGAGGACTGTTTTTATGGGATGCCAGTACTGTCTGGGTTTACTGGGACTCAACTGTAACAACAGAATTTGTCTAAGGTGTCCTGAGCTCCAACTTAATGACTAGGGGCTCCATGTACAAAGCATTTTTATAGTTGTGAACATAGAAAAATGCTTTTTGGGATTTACAAAGCCCAAACTGCGATTCAGTAACTTGGTACCAAATCGCAATTTGGGTTTTGCGATTTGATATTAGGAAGGGGCATGTTCAGGGCATCCCTTCCTAATAAAGAATCTGAATGGTATGTATGACTGTTTAGTGACCATGAATGCTGTCGCAAACAATTGCAGTTAGCACCAATTTCAAATTGGTGCTAACCCATTCGGAAAGGGGAAGAGGTCCCCAGGGACCGCTTCCCCTTTGCGAATGCATGCAAAAAAATTTTTTAAAAGCAGGCAGTCCCAGGGACCAATGCCTGCTGTTAAAAAATGAAAATGAAATGTTTCATTTTTCTCTTTTTTAGCGTAGCCTGTTTTCCTTTTAGGAGAACGGGCTGCGTTTAAAAAAAGATTGCTTTATTTAAAAGCAATCACAGACATGGTGGTCTGCTGACCACAGCTGGCCACCATCCCTGTAATTTTTGCAATTCCCAGTGGGCTGCAAATTGCAACCTACTTCATTAATATTAATGAGGTAGGTCTATTTGCGACCCACTGGGAATCGCAAAAGAAACTCAGTGGAGCTTCATACATTTGGAATTGCGATTTCCTATTTGCGATTCGCATGGAATCGCAAATAGGAAATCGCAATTCCAAATGTTCGTACATGTGGCCATAAGTATTTACCAGGTAACGGAGTTGAACAGTCCAACGCTTACTCAGATACAATGAATAAAGTTAGCAGACAAAATAATACCTGTCAAAAAGGATACTTTTCATTGATTTACTTTCTAAAAAGCAAAATACTTTATTGTAATAAGAACTATACAACACATTAAATGGTGATAATCAAAGAAAACGAGGACTCCCTAGCAACATCGCAGCAGGAGATATACATCCCAAACAATATTACAAAAACTGAAACCCGATAAAGACATTTTCCATGGGAGGCTAAGGCCAACGTTATCCAGTGAAACATGGATGGAAAAACTATTTGCATGTGTGTGGTGCAACAAATCCAAAACTACTGATCTTCGCTAAAGGATCACAAATCTAGAACAGTAGCACAAAGACTCAGTGTTGCAAAAATAGAGTTCAAAGAATGGGAGTTTGCAGGTTCTTGTGTTTCGCTTGTAGTGGTCTGCTCTTGGTTACTGGTGGAGAAATTGTAGTGGAGTTTTGATGCACCTGCCACAAAACTTCACTAGAGGCCTCCACTCGGACGGTGAAGACAAATAAACAGGTGTCCACCCAAGCCTTAAATACAAATCTAGTACTTCAGTGAGACAGTGTCAACTCACTCATGACAGTTCCCTCCCAATTTGCTCCGCACAGCTGCAACTCATTGCGGACACTCTGGAGGTGTTTCCCAGATAGGGATGTTATTTGTTATGGAACAAATCCAGAGAGTTTAATACTCTGCCCACAGTATGGGCAACCTCGAACCCTTGGATTGTTGAGTTACAAAAATGGTGCTTGTGCTGTCCATAATTAGTACTTGATTATTCGTAGAAATACATGTAGACAACTGCATACTGTTCATAGTTCCAGAACACTGATGTTTAAGAGCATTTCATTCATCCTCAACAAGCCCCTGGATGAAAGTACTTTCTGGCAGGTTTCCCATTCTTCAATGAAAGCATCCATTGACATGATGAATTCTGGTACGTTTGCCTGGAATGTGACATCAGAATCAATGTTCTGGTGCTAAATCCATCAAAGCAGGATTTGTTTAAATATTATGGAACATTCATAGAAACACATGATACGTCCGGTGCTTCTTGTACTGGCCACCTGTGCTGGCTGCAGGAAGGAAGAGCGCATAAGTTCCAGAAGGGATTTATACTTGTGTACCATGCAGGTGGTAGCTCAGAGTCTTTGACCTTGGAATACAATTTCCGAACATTCCTTTGACAAGCATACCTTCCCCAATGAGGTCCCACTAATGGCCCCTTGAAAGAAGAGAACATGAATGAGTTTCCCCTGATTAGAGTAAGGCCCAGAACACTGAACATTAGAAGGCAGCCTCAAGCAGACTCATTGGTTTATAAACAAGCCTCCAGGCATGGATAAAGTTGTTGATATGGTTTCCTGAGGTGGGTGAACACAGGATCCAGGCACTTTGTAAAAATGCAGTAGGCATTCTTGAGCCCGACATGGAAAACTCAGAATTGGTCATGTTGACTAGGTACCAAAAACAAGAGGGACAAGCTACGTCTTTGACGCGTAGAAATTTGAAAGTAGAAATCCTGTAGACCGGTAAGGTGAGAAATTCCCCCTTTATAGAACCAGGATTAATTTTTCAGGAGTCCCCACTAGAAGGAATACTTTGAAAAGGAATATGTTGGACAGGCAAATATCCAGAATGGAGCACCAGCCAGTTTTCTTACTTAGCCGGAAAAATCTAAAGTAGAACTATTTATTCCACTGACATCTGGGCATGAGTTTGAAAAGCCTTTTCAAGAACATCGTGTGCATTTCATCTTGAAGCTGTTTGCAGAGTTGGCATTTCTCCTTTAGTGGTGGTGTTTCAGGCTTTTGGAACTCGAAGGCATGGCCTAAGTGGGCCAGTTCTATGACCCAATGGTCGGACATCATAGCCTATTCTTCTGGAGGTCCAAGGCATTCCTGCCCACATGGTGCCAAGAGAAAGAGGTAGAGAGATTGTGCCCAATATGATAAAGAGGTCAGATTCTTTTAGCCACAATCAACAAAGAAATCACTCATGGTGCAGTAACTGCTGCAGTGTTGATCACAGAAACATAAATGATGTTGTCAATAGGATTTCTGATAAAGAATGAGACACGGACAAGGTGCTCATGGGTGAGGTCATTGGGGTCAAAGATGTCTTGAAACTGACCAATGAGAAAGCAGCAAGCTTTGTTCCTAGGTGGGAAATCGGACACCTTAGGCATGCTAAGTCTAGTTTTCCTGACTGCAGGAGTAGGATGATAGAAAAAGCAGAGAGGAATGAAGTAAAGCCAGTATATATGACAGAAACAATCCTTAGCTGAACGGAAGCAGCAGAGCTTTGAAGGCACTCCGTTACACGCAATATGCAGTAAAATAGACAGTTTCTTACAAGTAGTAGTCTTCTGCGGGATCCCTGGTTTGACACAATTTTTCATATAAAGGCTTTTAGAAAACTCAATAGCCCTATACCCATAGAAAGACAGTTTCTTTACACTATTTTTAAAATACTTCCATTCTTTGCTTAATAAAGGAAAACCTCAAGAAATGACTTTATGAAATCTCCTATTTTAACAATCTGTACATGAAAGAATAATGCCTACTTCTGCACAAACATAGCTGGTCTAATAGCTAAGCCAGAGACAAAAACTGCACTGTTTATTTCTGGCTGCTGGATGGCAGTTTGCCTTCAGTTCCTCTTGAGTTCACGCAGAACAAAACTGTTAAATTAAAAGTAATAAATAGGAAATTTCTTTGCTCATGAATTCAGCAAAGACTCCTCTGACAAAGAACCGGTATTATAAGGAGAAGGATTTTCCTCTTTAAAGGATCTTTGCTGATATTCATAAACATTGAATAGAATAGGAAGCTCCCTAAAGTAAGCAGAATTAAGAGAATGTAATATAAGATACTGTCACGACGCTCAAGCAGGGCAGTAGATAAACAAATTATACAAACAGGTTTCGCCAACTTGGGAGCCTATTTTGGAGTCAGGAGTCTTTGACAACAGAGTTGTGCAAACATATTAACTGATCCCCAAGGTAGCAGCTCTACAGATCCTTGCCACTGGTATATGTCTTAACGTGGCAGCTTTATCTCTAGTTGAATATACTTCAGGTTTTCTCTGAAGCAATGTTTGTTTTGATTTGTGACAGCACAACAAGAGGCAAGATACTACCCAGCTAGAAATAGTTTCCATAAATGCTTGCTGTCCCACACTGGTATAGCCAGAGTTTACAAACACACGAATAGGACAACCTTACCTCTTTTTTTCAACCTAAGTAGTATTTCAATCCCTTCTTAACATCTAAAGTGCAACAATATCTCTACTGGAGAGGTTGGATTAGGAAAACATGCTAGCAATGATACAGCTTTGACATAAAACTCCAAAAACACCTTAGGCCAGAAAGTCAGGTGGATCCTAAATACAACTTTATCATTGTGGGAAACCATTTATAGTTCTTTAATACAAAATGTCGGAACCTCACTCACTCTACGGGCTGATGTAACAGGTAAAAAAAAAAAAAAGCTACTTTCCATGTTAGACGTTGTTGTGCAGCATCATGCACGGGTTCAAAAGGAGACCTCAATCATTTTGATAATATTGTGCTAAACTCCCAATGGGGAGATGGCCCAGTTAGTGGAGAATCTACTTTAAGCCCTTCAAAAAAATCTTTAATGACTTGCATCCCAAAGGATGATATCTGCCCTGGAGTTGGTAGTAATTGCTGATAAGAGTACTGTTACAGGGGAAATACTATGATCTGAGTTAGTCAAGTATAGTAAATAGGCACTACTATGTCTTCTGGGCAGGACTTTATCTTCCCGACACGCGATAGCTCAATGTGCCATATGCAGAATCTCATCCTTTTATGTACACAGGAAGATCTTGTGGAAGGTCTCTTTCAGGCCTCCTTGAGAATCATAAAGTATTCAGGAGAAAGGTTTAAATGAACACATTGATGTGTTCAGGGGTTAAGAAGTCAACTGTAAAGAAGTCAAACTGTGGTGAGTCTTGCCCCTGACTGATCAGCAGGGAACAGAATTCAACATAGTGTTATGCTCAGCCTCTCAGATAGGTGCAGCAGATCTGTGTATCAGCACTGTCTCAGTTATCAAGGGGCTATAAAGATCATCCAGGCTCTGTCCTTCTTCACTTTGACCAGCCTATTCGAGATTAACTGTACTGGGGTGGGGGGGAGGGGGGTTATGGGGGGCAAGGGGGAGTTAAGGGCAGTGTTCTGGATCAATTAATCAAAAAATCATTCCCCTAGGACCCAGGCTCCCTGTGTCTGCGTTGGCAAAGAGATCTATACCTGGAAGACCCAAATGCTGAATACCTGAGTGAGAACTTCCTCTTTAACTACACTCTGAGGGTGTTCTGATGTGTATCTGCTTATAGTCTCAGTTTGCTGATTTTGAGCTTTGCGCAGGTAAATTGCTTGTATGCGGAGATTTTTCGGTATCAGTCAATGTCCGATCATCTGTACTTCCCTGGATAACGTTCTCAACCCAATTCCAGCACGTTTGCTTAGATTATATATTGTCATTTAATTGTATATTTCAATCAATTGTTCTGTGTTCCAAACTGTTTTAAGACAGGACCCCTCTTTCCAAGATCCTGTACACTGAACCTGTGGGTGTGCTTTATGAGCTCTTTAACTTAAAAGGGAGACATCTGTGACAGCTGTATGCCTCAGAAAAGTTGCTGAAAGGGAACACTTTTCAAGAGACTGATGTGATCTGTCCACCACGGTAAAGGACTAAATGCATCCGACGGTACAGTCAATCTGCTTTCCTAGCTCCCAGAAGGTTGATTCCATTGATCTGGCAGACATTCTAGCAGTGGTCGCATGTGCAGCCTTGGATAAGGAACTATTGTTATGCATGAGGAAAATGAGCTCAGAAAAGATGTTTACTTCTTTGCTGGAGTGTTTTGAGAGGGAAGTGGTATCAGATTGTATTTCACCTGGATGGGTGATAAACTCTCACCTGAAGGATACACTTATGCTATACTTGAGTCTGTGATTGACCCCAAGTGTTGAATCTTTTGAGATGAAATAGCTTTGGCTGCTTTGTTTTCAAAAGAAGGCCCAGATAGTTAAGACTCCCAACTTCAGTTTGCAGCCCTAAAGTACCCTATGTTTTACCTGGTTTTCGTAAGCAAGTTGTCTAAATACAGAATATAGACTCATTTCAATCTGAGACAGGCTGCAGCTAAAGCCATGCACTTTTGAGAACAATCAGGACTACACGTTAGACCAAACTGTACTATTATGAATTGAAAATGCTAATTCTTAACAGCAAACCTCATATGTTCTGTATGTGTGGGCTACAATGATACAGAAATATGCATCACTGAGATCTGCGGAGCACATCCAGAGTGATAAGAGAGAAAATCGAATCTAAAGTCAGCATTCTGAATTTCTCTTTTTTTCTATGTGTTCATGGTTCTCAGTTCCAGGGTGGATCAGAAGTCTTGCTTGTAAATGGTGAGCAATATACTGATGATGTTAACTGCTCAGCAGTACACAAAGGACTAATTTGGACTTTTCATTTTTTTTTGCTTACTTATGGACACCTTCAGGCACCTAGGAGATAGCTAACAAGGAGAGAGAAACTTCTCTGGGCTCATTAGCCTTCCTTGTAGATGATGGAAGGACAACTGCAGCAGGTCTTGAATGTTCCTTCTCTTGTAACTTTAGCCCTTCATGACCTTTCAAACTCCCCCCTTGACAATTTAAGGGAGTATGGACACTGTTTGGTGTCATGATAAGCAAGGAGGCAAAGGATGCAGAGATCATGGAAATTTCTCTCAGAGTTCTTTCTCCAACACGAGAGACATCTGACAAATAATAAAAACATGTTTCAGCATAAAGAGCAAACTGATTTAAAAACAAAACAGTGTACAGAATCAAAAACAATCAACTGGACTAAAGGCCTAAAAGAAATTAGGAAAAAAGTATCCATATGGATAAAAATATCCATATGGATAAAATTGGGCAGAGTTCAGTTTTAAGGGATCCTCGTACAGGACAGCGAAAAGATTAACTGAAGGTAGACGGCCTAGAGCCGTGTCTTACTGGATGCCCAAGTCAGTCAGCAGCTTTAAAGAGACAGCACAGTTTTGTCTCTAGGGTTTAGCCATTACACTATGGTATTCTTTCATTATCATATATATTTTTTTTAAATAGCGATTTTCAAGAAGTTAACCCCTTACTGCGTGTTGTCCTTTACTTTATTAAGAGAATATTTCAATTTAAAATACAGTCTACATTAAAGAAAATTATTTCTAGTGTCACGAGCATAGGACTAGTGAATCTTCTAAAAGGCTTTATCCAAAAAATATTTTTCTTCTCAAAATAATAGTGTTCCGGGGATTCCACAAAGAGGTGGAGATAGTAAATGTTCATGAATTCAACAAGAGACTGGAGTGCTCAGCACATTCACCTCATCAGCTGAAGTTTGGTCTGTTTTCAAGAAGTGAAAGTGCTACTAAATAAACACAGTGTTGATAAAACTATTTACTGCCATGCTGAAAACTACACCGGATTCCAGCCTGGCAAGAGGGAATAAACCAGCCATGCTATCTACCCATATCCCTTAATTTCATGCTCCTATTCTTGGAATCCAATTTCAGATCCTTAGTTGTGCCAGAAGGATGACTCCTGCACCAAAGCAATACTTCAAAGAGGACAAGGAGGGCTGCATTTGACATGTTGCAAGCATTGTTCTCGCTATACAATATGATTGATTCTGAGGGAAACACAAATTATTTTGTATCATGAACAGAAGTTCTGTTCCTTAACTGCTTTCTGAAACAAGATTTTCTTAGAAAGAAGGTGAGGTGATAGTTCTCAGTTCACAGACAACCATATATAATGGAATAACTATATGTCTTAGGACATATGGAGCTGTTATTCTTTCAATGGTGGTTAAATATCATGACTGATTCTCTTTGTGGATGAGACACAAAAATGCAACAGGAGTAACTACTAATCTAATCATCTTAGTAATGCCAAATCTATATTGGTGTTAGTGAGATTTTAAATGGTGGAGAATGCAAAACGTTTCTTGCAACAAAATGGTAGGTCTAAGACGTTTATCATGGTTTTCTGAAGTACACCTAAAAGGCCCAACCATTTCTACTTACAAACTGGCATTTCTAGAGCAGTGCATCTAGCTGAATGCAACTGAAAGCATATTTAAGCATGAGGAGCACTAAGTCCACATCTGATTATTCACATTTACTAGTATCATATCAACCTCTGCTTATCAGAGGAAGAAGTTGTAATAGAACCTTTTACCAAAGCCGTCTGAAAACATTACCTCCCCTTACCTTTTTTAAGTGCTTCCAACACCACAACGAACTGTGTCAAGGATGACAGAAACAAACTTTAAACTCCTGTGTGCCCCCTACTTTTCACATTCAGTTTCTTACAAGCACAGAAGAAAAGCTGCTAAACAGATATATTTAGCTTTCTTCAGTGCACCAACCTATATCACAATCACCAGCCTTGTGATTGTAAAGGAGTAGAACAGCAAATGGGAGCAGGAGAGGCAACCAATGAAGTATTGCAATAAAAAATGTAATGCACGTGTCGCATGTAAAACACAAAATTGTTTTGCTGGAATATTTGGGCACTATAAAACACTATGAAAAACATGGTACTGTCATTCCATTGAGCTTGAAGGACATCAGTGTAAGATTGGTGGTGTCAAATGTTTGACGTAGAAAAAAGCTCTTGCCATACATTATAGGTTTGTCCCTAGGACACACTGCTTCTATACATATGACTTGAATATCATGGATGAAGCATATCACTGTGTCTTAAACATACTGCTGAAAATGAGAAACCAGCTTCCACGTGACACTATGCTAAATCCACGCTACAGTCACATAAAGAAAGAGTAAAACTATAACAACTCTATCTAGAACCTACCTAATAAATGGCACTCTGAGATCATTCAGAGAATGTAGGGCAGAATAGACTCCCTCTTCGTCCCACCACCTCAGGGACCAAGCTTGGAACTTTTTTAACTCATCTGGGTCCACTGTTGTGTGTGTGGAGGTGTACCTCCTTGCAAAGGAAAGCCTAAAAGAGAAAAAAGGGAATAAATGTAAGGAATGCATCACCACTATTTGACGAAATATGGACATAAACTATTAAGGCATTTCACTCTTATGCTCAGCATGACACAGAGATTAAGGGGGTCATCATGACCTCGGCGGTCTTGGAAAAAGACCGCCGAGGCCGCGGGAGACAGAATACCGCCATTGCCAGCGGTATTCCTGTCTCCCTATTATGACATTTCCGCTGGGCCAGCGGACGGTAACAGTGTTACCGTCCGCTGGCCCAGCGGAAATGTCACATCAACATTGCAACCGGCTCGTAATAGAGCCCGCGGCAATGCTGATGTGCAGCGGGTGCGGTAGCACCCGTCGCGCATTTCACTGCCCGAAATTCGGGCAGTGAAATGCGCGACGGGGCTATGCCTGGGGGCCCCTTGCACTGCCCATGCCAAGTGCATGGGCAGTGCAGGGGCCCCCAGGGGCACCCCAAGTCCCCTTACCGCCAGCCTTTCAATGGCGGTGTTTACCGCCACAGACAGGCTGGCAGTCGGGGACTCATAATCCCCAGGGCAGCGATGCTTGCACCGCTGCCCTGGGGATTATGACCGCCAGGCGGAATCCTGTTGGTATATTGGAGGGGCCGGCGGTATGGCCGTGGCAATTGCGCCACGGTCATAATTGCTGGCGGAACACCGCCAGCCTGTTGGCGGTGTTACCGCCACCTTACCGCCGGCCGCCAGGGTCATAATGACCCCCCTAAGTGTTTTACTGAGAGCCTCAGGGCCTTGGTGCATTGTACTCGGAGATCAACCAACTGGTAGGTAATGTCAAAACGTGGCAACGTTTTTCGGTTTAGTTAACACTGTACTAACCACTTATTTACTGAAGAATAACTATATCTCAAGTGGCAGGTGTATCTTATGGAGAAAATACTAGGGAAGCAACAGGAAAAGGCCTGCATGCATATGTTGAGGGTTGCTAGCAAAGCTACTTCTATGATAGAAAATATAAAATTGAATGCACAAAACAGACCCCTGGAGAACTAGCATATGTCGTAAATGTTGTACAAGCCATGCTAAACACACATGGTACGGAGCTACCCCAAACTGGCTGGCTACTGGCACAAATGACAGTTAGGATTCAAACTTGTACCTTTATCCCAATCCCTTAATTGATCAAAGCTTGTATATGGAAAGTAACCCAAGAAGCAAGCAAAAGTAAAATGAAATGCAAAGCAAAAACACTCATTTTTACGTCGAACGGGCAAGCCCTCTGGCCTGTTGTAATCTAGCTGTGGGCTTTTAACCACACCCACCGCACACTCATCACTATCACTCGTTAATGTACTTGCCTTTGAAAAATCCATTATCATCATCATTGGTAAATGCTTTATGATTGTCCCTCCTTGGGGACGTTTTGTTACCGCCTTGGCCATCAACCCTGTTACATGAATAATTGCACTTTTGCCGATACATTTGACTGCAAGCGAATTTCTTTTTCGTTTTGTGTCTCTCCTTTGTGCTCATGGTGGCCGTAGCGATTTGAAGCGGCTTGCTTATGTCAACTGTTTTACTTAGCATTTTCAATTTTTAGGAATTTGCAACGCTAGTAGCTCTAACTCCAGCAAACATGGAGCATTGTAAATGCTTGTATATTGGCCAAGAGGTGAAGCTGTATGAAAAGAATGAGTCCTGAACTACCTGAGGTGGCATAATGGAGAACAGGGTATAGCGGAAGAAAACTATAACAGACTATCCAATACTATATTACAGCAGAGGCAGGCCTAAGTGGTTGGAAATTATTTCTGCAGTAATTATTATATCTCCATGTCTAATATGACCTTTGCCAGTAGATGAGACAGTATAGTCAGAAATATCCTAAACAACCCAGAAACCAACAGCAGAGACTGCAACAGGAACGGCTGAATCTAAAAGAAGGCACGCAGTTGCAAACAAGATTCCAGCTTCCTAGAGGTGTAAGGCAACCATAATAACCTGCTGACCTGAAGTAACACCAAAATGTCAAGAAAGAAGCACAAGAGAAGTCTAAAGAATTAACTTTGGATGCAAACATCTCTAATGGAGAATCATAAAAGGTATGTGCTTTCTGATCAATGTTATGTTGAGTTTTAAAAAGCAATACAACAGTTTATAAAAAAAACTAGTCGCATATTTCTGTTGCACCACATAACTGGAAGAGGCAAGTGGGAAAGACCGGGCAAACATGCTTTAGCAATTTTTGGCCATCTTTCTCAAGGATATTATGGCCTCTAAAGTCCACACCAAGAACATGCACAACAGTATAGAAAATATTTACACTTCAGTCCGCGATCAGCTCTTAATAACACAGGCCATTTCAGACAGTGCTCGTCTTCCTTAACCCAATCTAACCTCCTTTAGCCTAAAACGGAATTCCTAAACCTCCAATGGAGGAGATGACCCTCAAATGTCTGGAAAAGTGATACAATTATCCATAGCTCTCTGGAACATAGGGATTTAGCCCCACGCAAATGAAATGGACCTATACACTAAGCATTATTGGTTTTCCTACTAAATTCCACCATTTGCACACTATGGATGTAGTCATGCTTCTTTACCAGGCTATCTCTGAAAACAATTTCACAACCTCGCTGTATGCCACAATTAGGCCGCATCTACCACACCACACAGTCTGGTAGCAAATTATGTATTGTGGGCTTAGCAAGAATGTACAGGGGCTAACAGTCAACCCATTGCTTATCACTGGATACCTTTTATAGGCACTCTCACTTGCTTGTTTCTTAATTAATGGCTTTACTTCTACCAACTTTTCCATCTTGTGCTTGTCCTTCCCTAGCAGCATAGCCTTTTTACCATCTCTCTGGCTGGCTAGCTGGCTTTTACTCTTCCACTGCTCACTTTTAGGGAACATCTTTTTTTTTTCATAAGGACTTTACAAAAGTGCACATGCTTACAAACTCTCTTCCTCAGGGACTTCTCGTCCCCCCTCCAAGTACCCCTCCATGTTTTTTTGTGTTGTTTCCCTCATGTTGCAAGGTCTTTCCTCTGTGTTCATCCCCAAACCAGACTCAACTCCCTCACTCCTGTGCACTTAGTGTGGCTTTCTCACCTGTGTGCTTCTACTCATCCTGTGTTGCTCTCCCTTGTGTGCTGCTGTTCCCCACCCCACTCCTTAACACTGCACGGTTCTCCTCTGCACCACAACTCTCACCGTCTTTTATATATATATATACATACATACACACACACACATATATATATATATATATATATATATATATACACACACATACACACATACATACACATACATCTTTTATGCTTTTTTTTGGTGGGGGGGTGGGAGAATGCTAGGAGGTATATTGCCTTCTGTCATTTTAGACTCTTGGATGGTCACACTGTTTTTAGGCATACAGCTGGGTTAGATTGTAGCAGATTAATCACTAGGTTGCTAGCTGTCCGATAGATCAGCTAGGATGAAGAATGGAATTTGGCGAGTACACAAGAGCTGAGCGGCAGCTGATATCACAGGTATATGATGCACGTAGTAAAAGATAGGCCAATGCAACATGTGCAAAAAGATATGTGCAAATAGATTTAAAGTACAGGATTTTCTCAAACCTTTGTAAAGATGCGAGTTTCTTTTTCAGTCCCCATAATTCCTCAACCCACCCAGCCTCCATGGGGTTACCCCGCCATTAATTTGGCTCCCGACACACCTCAAACTGTACTTGTCAGCCCGAGAACAATTTTGAGTACCCATGTGGTAACGTTACTGTGAGCCACAAACAAAACTTAACAGTAATACACAATCAAGGCATGCAGGGGGGTGGAGGAGGGTGTGGCTTGATAATGTACTGCTGCATCTGTCACAGGGAGGCTAACTACGGCACACACCAACCACGTGTATATTTTAATGAGGATGTTATGACAGTGCACTTGGTTGACATGCTATCGGGATTTATAATCTTGACATCCCACCCCTTTCTCCCAACTTCAAAAAACATGTTCCTTAAATGACGGCCCTTCTTTCACAACCCTTAAACGCAATACCATACCTGTAATCCTATCTTTCTCACACATCTAAAATCATAGTCCCCATAAAGGGCACACTTTCTTATCCCATTCCCAAAACTCACTATCCCATACTTGGTGTCCTGCTTTTCCTTCAGCCCCCTCCTCCTCCCTGGAAAAACATTTGCATATCTGGCATCCTTACTTTCAATTATTCACCAAATCCAATGCCAAACTTGACATCCTACCATCTCTTCAGCTGAAACAGGCCCTTACCTTGCATCCTACCACACCCACCTACCACAACTCCATACTTGCCTTTATTTCCATACCTGTTTTCCTCTCTCCTCCTCCACAACTTTAAATCAAGTGGTACTAGGCTTCCTCTTCTCTTTCTGTAACCACAATCCACCAAAGAAGTTGTGGTATATTAGACCATTTAATCGGGGCTCACGCTAAGCACTGGCACTAAGGAAACAAGTACATGGCTGGTCTACTGATGAGTGTGGATGCTTCTAATAGACTGATACTCCCACAGATTTCTTCCGCCTCTCCAGGTACCAGATGGAACCCAGAAATGTTCAGGTGTCAAAGGAAGTCACCAGCACCAGATGACACTGCAGGATGATGGTGATGTGAAATCCACATACACTGGTTATGTTTTTAGTGCAAACTATATAAGTCACATTGGTGCATATTCATCAGTTCTGTTCTTATTTACCTGCCATCAAGGAAACTGAGATACAGCAGACAGAACAAACACTGAATTACTATTGCAAGTCTTGCACAAAAGAAAATAATAATATAAGTTCTCCAAAGAAGCAAAGCAGGGCATTAAGGAATATGTGAGAGGTGGCCCATCCTGAGGAAAGAACACTGCCAAAGATAAGAAACTAGTTCTTCAGTACTGGAAGCAATGGAAGGCACAGAAGTATGAAAAAAACGCACAGCTTGCCAGCCTGAACCTATAATGAGCTGAGCAAAGCATGCAGGCAACCTGTCAACACGTGCACGAGTCTAAAAGAGAAACAACATTTTTAGGTTGAGCGTGCAAGCTCTTTGACCTGTTGTAAGTATTATAGGCTTTTAACCATGTCCACCGCAAGCCCATTACTTTCACTTGTTTGTGGTCTTGCCTTTCAAAAATCTTTTGTTATCATTGGTAAATGCTTTACGTTTGTCCCTCCTTGAGGCGGTTTTGTTACCGCCTTGAACACCAACCCGGTTACATGGATACCTGCACATTTGCCAATACGTTTGACTGCGAGCGAACTTCTTTTTCCTTTTGTTTCTCTCCTTGACGCTCATGACGGCCATGGTGCTTTGAATCGGCTCGCTTATGTCAACTGTTTTATTTTTCATTTTCAATTTATGTGGCAAGATAAGTCCTTTCAGAAATTTACACCACCAATAGCTCTAACTCGAGCAAACGTGAGACCCATTGTATTGCAAATGCTTGTTAAAATGTATTACTAACCAAAGGAGTAAGAGCAGTTAGAGAGCATCATTCTCCAGGTCTTTTGTAAAAAGCAAATTTTTTTCAATTGAACTGTTGTCATAGGTTTACATTGTTCATCAAATCACTGTAAGCTGGATGGTCTGCTTTACTCGCCAGCTTTCAATCACCAATCTCCTTATTCCAGACCAACTACACTACCATTATGAACTCAATAATTCAGTCTCTCCAACTAGGATATTATCTAAGCGCGCCACATTAACAGCCAGTCACTTAACTACTTTCTTCACACAAAAATTCAGGTTATGAGTTTCATGCTTATTTCTCTTGTTCTACCATCACTCCAACTATTCCCCTTAATAGGCCCCTCCTCCGGTTACAATTTCAATCTCAACAATGAAGCTTACCTTTCTATTGGACAAACCTTGCATCCATATCAAATGATTTGCTGGCAGATGATTAATACCCTTAGAAGTCCCCAACTAGTCATTTTCTAACAGCAACTTATTTCAACATGTTTAAAATGCCTCTGCCAACCACATCTACCTCAGCCCTTTCTTGGACCCCATTTTTTGTCAAGACTGTATTTGAGCAAAAATATCTGCTGAAAGCAGAAATCACACTTCTTTTTCTACAATTTTCTAAAACCCACAGAAAATGTGATCTCCAAACACACCAAAATCAAGGGATCGATTCAGACAATGGAAAACTGCTTGCATCTGGACTGCCCACCTTTCTTTGGGCAGGAAGACACTATCGAATTGCAGGATCCCACACATCTTGACTGGCTGACTTGTATCAAATTAGAATGATGTTAGTGCTGGAGACTATTCAGAAACAAACAGAGTTTCTTTCTAACAATCAGCACAGCTTTGGTCCCCCATTCATACAGGAGACTCTGCAGCCAACTAGAAAGGTTTTAGCGCTCCACACACAGAATACCCTTCACACAGGATCGACAGCCCAGAAATCTCGCTACTATAAGCGACTCACTGTTGGTTTCATCCTGCTTTTGCATGTGACTTTACTCTCTATGCAGATGTAAATGTGAATCCCAAACAGAGTAATTTCCCTATGTGATATTCTGCAGGTGGTGGTCAGACAAAAAAATGTATTTCTCTTCGCCACAATTTTCTGATTATGGCTACCTTTAATCAAATTATTCAAGTCTTAACATGAATAATGTAAGCGATTCAGTATAACCTGAATGCAGCAGAGAACACTCTATAGAAACATCATTCGCCAATCTCTTTAATTCCAGCGACAATACCCAACACAGCCACCTGGCCTCTATTCTCATTAGTGCCCTCTCGCAGTTGTAAGTACTCCATTGGTTTCTCGTATCTCCTTGTTATCTGAAAACACCCCAAGTCATTCTCCTGCCCTCTAGAGTACCTGGCACTACAAGCTTCTGCACCTCAAGGTCATCTATTTTCCATCATTTACTTCATCTTAAAAACTATTTATTCTGCCGTTAGCTCCCATTAATTTATTCACCTGGATCTTGATGGAATAAAAAGCCGGTGGTGGTTTATGCGTTCTCTGTTCAATTGAGAAAGCATAAACCAACACAAAGATGGGTGCTACGGCATTAAAACGTAAAGTGCAAAAGTACATTGGGTCGAAAATCAAAACCATTATGAATTGCCTAAAAAAAACTGCCATTCTTATGTTTAAAGAGGAAAGATAGGCAATCGATCTCAATCTGATTGAAAGTAGCTAAGTTACCAGTGTGCACATTCTGAATATTCTATCCAAGCAATATTTAAAAATGTTGTTGGGTAAAGAAGGCGTCAACAAAGTGTCACACGATATGACCACAACAATGCAATCTCCTAGTTCACACTAGGCATCATTGTTTCATTCAAGACGAGGGATGCTTGTGGCAGTGCTTCTTATGCACAATCAAACTAAAAAGATAAAACTTTGGCTCAGGTTGCCTGGGCAAATAATAAGAAAGAGAAGTTAAAGCTAGAGAAAGTCATACACAAGGCTCCTGGTTTTACATTTACATGTGGATACAGATGCAAACAATGAGTTTCTTGTATATATTTATGCTTAATTGTATCTCCAGGCAGCCAGCCTAATACCTAGGATGCACAGGGAGAATTGAGGAAAACAAATGTACATCTGCATACAACTTGGAATGAAACTGTGTCTTTCCAACCATCATGCCTCATCCAAAAATGGCTAACTTGTTATGCCCTCTTACAAAGCGCCTCTTTAACTATTTCCTACAATACTTGGTGGGTGAAGACTGGAAAGATACCCTTTCATACTAAACTGTTCAGAAACTTGTCTTTTGCTTTCCTTAACAGTCCCTGTTGTAAATCCTTAAAATCTGTATTAAAGTTTTGTTTTCGTCAATCTTTGCATGTGAGAAAACAGGCCAAATATTTACGACAGGAAAAGAATCATCAGGATTGAGTGACAAGACGGTGTAATGACAAGGAGGCAAAGTAAGGCAAAAATGCTTCTTTACTCATTTCCCATTCCTGTCAGAATGCCAGCTTAATGGTCCAGCCACCTAGAGCTTTTCTCAACATTCTAAAGCAGAGTGTGTAGCGTTCGCCACACGCACACACGCACACGAAGATGGACGGCAAGGTAGGGGAAGGTGCCATAGAAGTGTTCAACAATCACAACAGATAAACATTTCAGTATTAACAGGACATTACATCTTTTCCCTTTTTTCAACTATTAGTTCAATATGTAATGTATGAAATTGAAGGGTGGCACAATAGTACTTCTGGTCATTACAGCATCATTGGGATTGGCCACGATCGTAGATGAAGACATTTTAGAAGAGGTACCATGTGTGGCATTGGCATAGCTTGTTCTACGGTGGTCACTGTCGTTGGCATTTTCACTTGATTCAAGTACACTATTATGAACAACTTCGTGGTCACTGACTGGTTCTGATGAACTAACGTCAACTACATTTGATCCATTCCACCACTGACCATTATCTAAAAAAACAGCAGTGCCCTTGGTCTCAACTACATATCTTGGTTCACCATACTTGCTCATATTTGCTCCTTTCTTTTGATATTTCACTCACCAAGTTACCCGCACTCACACTCGTTTCCTTGACTTCATTCCTAGCATTATAGTTGCTACGCATGGTTTTTGGTGCCTGTCTACTAACTTTCTGATTTTGGTCTCTTTTTCCTTTCTGTTCTCCTTTTCCCATTTGTTCCATGCTAAAGACCAGTATGGCAGCAATTGTGTGATGGCTAATCTACCCCAGAGCAACTTAAAGAGTGTTCTACCTGTAGTTTATGTGGAGTGGTGCGATATGACCATAGTCTGGTTCTAAGAACCGCCTCTAAGGGAATATAAGGCATTAACGCCATTTGAATGGTTTCCTTGACTAGGCGATTGGCCTGTTCAACCTGCCCATTGCTTTGGGGGTGGGACAAGGATGACCGTACGTGTTCTATGTTATTTACTTTCAATAATGCAACTATTTCTTAGAATAGAAAATGCACTCCATTGTCAGAGACTAACTGATGTGGAGAACCCTTACTACAAAACAATTCCTTCAGAACTGTTATCACTTCAGATGTGGTGGGTTGTGACACAAACTTAGCCTCAATGCGCTTATTGAAGTAATCTACAATACCAATGGCATAAAGCATGTCTAGGGGTAAAGCAGTCATTGGTCCAATAAAGCCGATCCCAACTTTTATCCGAAGACATTCAGGTAGCTCTACAGAAGACATGGGGAATCGGTGAGTGGTCACAGTTTATCCCGTTTAGCATAAACAGAACATTGGCTGACAAATATACCAACATCATGATTCATGGCTGGCCACCAAATATCTTTCCCTAAGCTTTTGTTTAGTTACTGTCATTCCCACATGGTCTTCATGTGCTAGGGCCATCAATCTTCCTCTTAAGGATGTAGGCGCGATCAGGGTTTCGCTGCGGAGAAGGACCTCATCACCAACAGTACTGTCATCTTTTATTTTCCAATATGGGTGCAACATTTCTTTTAGTTTCTTTTTTCATGGCCATCCTTCAACTGTGTACTTTTTATTTCTGCAAACACACTGTCATTTCTAGCAGCCATCATCCACTCCTATTTGGTAATAGCGCCATTGGACTCTTCACAATCAAACAAACATGCACCCAGCAAATCATCATCATCCTTATCTTCACCACAATCTGATTCACTATCACAAGGGGCTCACAGGAGGTAATCAGCAGAAACATTCACTCTGCCAGAAATATGCTCCATCCTAAATTGGTACTCTTGTAACTTACATGCCAGCTTTGCTATTCTTGGGATAGGTTTACTAGAACTCTTCCCTTCCAAAATGCTGACTAAGAGCTTGTAATCTGTGCGTATTATGAACTCTTTGTCTCAAAGAAAACTTTAAAACTAATAGCTCTTGGTCAATCACTGACTAGTTTGACTCTGGGCCTCTCAACTATTTTACCCATTAACTGTTTTCAGGCTGAGCAGAGCCCCCAACCTGATCTGCCCAGCATCAGCGGTACTATGCTTTGTGATTTCTTACAGAAGGACTGCAGGAATGATGCCAGCTCAAGTTTTGTTTATGTCCTTTATTCTCTGCACACACTTTCCAGTCCATATAAAGTCTGCGCCCTTCTTTATCAATTTTTGAAGTGGTTCTACTTTTACATCAAACTTTTGTATGATTAGAGTGAAATTCACACATGCCCAAAAATGATGCAAGTTCTTCCTTGTTATTTGGAGTTGGTGACTTTAAAATTGCAGATATCAAGGATGGCTTTGGTCAAACACCATGTCCGTCAATGAGATTTCCAAGGTACTCTATTGTTCTTTTGAAAAATGTACATTTATCTTTTTGTGATGTTAGACCGCTGTCTTGTATTCTTTGTAGAACCTTCCGTAAAATATACCGGTGTCCTTCATCTGTTTTGCTGTAAATTAGTATGTCAGCTTGAAATTACCTTACTCCTTCCGTATCTGAGCAAAGTTGGTTCATTATACATTGGAAGAAAGCAGACGCTGAGCACAGCTCGAAAATAACTCTGCAAAATTAGTACGCTCCTCCAGGAGTGATGAACGCAATCTAACGTTTTGATCCTTTCTCCAATTCTAACTGATAGTAAGCTGCACCGAAGGCAAACAGTGTGAAGATTTTCGCTTAGTCCAATGTCATCCCCATTTCATTTATTAGAGGCAATGGTTGACAATCAGCTACCACATGGCGGTTGAGTTGGCAAAAGTCAATGAATAGATGGATTGAGCCATTCTTTTTTTTAGCAATGACAACAGGTGATAGCCTCTTTGATGCATTGGTTGGTTCTATTATTCCATTTTCGCACCAGTCCTTTAAAATGGTTTTGACCTCCGTGTGACCGGACAAGGGTATGTTCCTTACACGTTGTTTGACAGGCTGTGTGTTTTTCTTCAGAATTATTTCATGTTTGAAATTCTTTAAGCATCTGTGGATGGAAGGTACAAGCCAAATCAATTGCCGTACGATTAGCGAGATCAGGGTGCTGTCTGACCCAGTTGCGAGTGGTGGATGGGAGGACATCAAGGTATTGTTCTAAAATAACAGCATCAAACATCTCATCTTTAGTAGTCTCGGAGGGGTGTAGCCACTTCCCCCCTGCATGATATACTCGATAATACAGGTACGAGGATTTTCTTGTGGCATCCATTTGGTTTGGCGGAACCGGACGCAATGGTTTTCCTGGTCGAGTCCAATCCTTTCAAGGATTGCTTTCTTAATTTCGCTGTATGGGGTTATGCCTCCCAGGTCAATGGCCTAATATGACGCCTGTAGATTACCCATTGGTAGAGGGGCTATATATTGGCCCAATTTTTCCGTCTGCCAATTGGCGGAGCTTGCCACCCTTTCGAAATTAGTGAAAAAAGAATCAGGATCCTCATTGTCCTGATATTTTTGAAGGACACTGCTTGGGACGTTAGGATGTACCCCGGTATGGGCTATGGTTTCTGTCAATTTTCCCAACGCAGTTTCATGTACCAGTTGATTGTTTGCAATGATTGTGGCCTGGCTCTTCAGAGCGGTCTGCAGTGCTTCTCTTTCTTCCTTCGCGTCTTTCAGCTGCTCCTCCCAGACTAATTGGAGATGCCTTTGTCCTTCCACCAACTGGCGCTATCACGTCAGCAAGGGAGGGTTTGTCTTCCATTGCTGTCCCCTGTTTGTGGGGGCTTCCTAAGAAGAATATCCCACTTCTGACACCACTCTGACAGAGGTAGCGCAATGATGACACTAAGTCTGAGGTAGATAGTGCACATGCTGCCTTTATTAAGGGTACAGGTGATTTTTTGATTATGTGTTCCGTTGTTCTGCCGTTATTCATATAGTGTTCATCTCTCATCTTCTTTCCAGGTGGGCTCTCAGGAGGCACATGTGGGGAGAAAATGGAGACAGACAACCGTAAGTGGACTGGTGAGTTTTTGCTTTCTTGTTCTTTTTCTTTCTATCCTGTTTCCTCTTTTCTATCTTCTTCTATTTCTCTTTCTGTGCTCTTTGGTTTTTCTCCCTCTTTCTATCTCTCTCTGGGCCTGTTCTCTCTCTTCTAGTCTAAGCCTTCCTTTTCGTTTCCTTCTTCCTTTTCCTCCCTGTAGGATAAGACTTTTACTATGAGATGGCCTTAGGTATCTTCTTTCCGTTTAGTTTCTAGGGTGTCTTTTTTTTCCTATGCTAATTTTTGACTGTCTGGAACTATCTCCCTCCTGGGGGTTTGTCAACTGAAATGCTGCCCAAAATGCGAAAAACGGGGAAGAAAGGAAAAAAAAAAAAAAAAAAAAAACACAACACAAACAGTAACCGTCCCTCGGTTCAATTCACCTTCCCCCTCCCTCCTCCAACTCACCACAGCTATTAGGGCCTGCCCCACGTACCTGCCGAGGTCAGGCTCTCCCCAGAGCATGGCCGGAGTTCGGGTGTTCTGCCTCCTGGCACTCCGACGCGTCTTGAGACACCGCTGCTGGTCCCGGTGCTGGGGCGCTGCCGGTGTCTCCCACGCTCTCCTCTGCCTGGACGCTGCTGACTGATTCCCCGCTCTCCAGAGTCGAAACTCCGAGTTCTTCTCTGCTCTCCTCTCCCGAAACAACGCAGAGGTCTTTCCTGCTCTCCTCTCCAGAAACACCGCAGAGGTCTTTCCTCCTCTCCTCTCCCGCGGTGACGGCATGGAGGGCTTTCCTCTGCCTGCTGTCACCGGGAAGTTGTTCCCGATTGGTTGCCGACCGGAGGATATCTGGATCAGGAATCACGTCACCACTGGTGCCCCAGGGGCATGGCGGGTTTGACCGAGGCAGTGTCGACCGGTCACAGCATCCACGTTTTTCATTGAATACCTCCGTGCATTCTTTGAGAATTGCTTCTAAGTTGCCTTCTTGGATGCTGAATACATAAGGAGGTTGGCATGGATTTAATCAATATTCTCAGCTTCTGACATTCTAACCAACCAAAGATGTTGACATTGTAGTCTACTATGAATACCTTTGATGCTGTACTTTTCTCACTGAACATCAAATCTGTGTTAAATACTCCTTCCAGTTTTATTCTGTGGCCTGCATAGGCTTCTGGGATGATTGTCTCTGCATGTAATGGTGTTTTGCACTGTATGTTTTCAAAGGTGTCCTGCTACAGAATAGTTATTCTGGATCTAGTTTCAACTAGCATCTACATACTTTCCCCATTCATGTGAACACTGCATTTAGGTTGATTCTGTAACCCTCCCTGGTTGATGATGGCCACAAGTAACACTAAATGTTCCATCATATCATTGCCATCTGAGACTTCCTCCGATTTTGATTCTTTGACATTGAAGATCTTCTTGATGGTAGAGGTTTTTTTCAAACCTTTAGGAAATGTCCTGTCTTTCCACATCCTTTGCAAATTTTGCCTATAGCAGGACATCCTTTGCTAGATACCAAATGAGTACTGGACCCACAAAGGTAGCCTGCCAATTTGTTAGTGCACAAATTTGAATTGCACTTTTCGTTGGTCTTTCTGAATTGAATTGATTTGTAGGTGCTTCTCCATCTTTGCGAACTAGATTGACATCCACATGATCGGTGTCAGGTTTGCGCAGTAACTTCACTCCCTTGGCAGACCTTTCAATACTCTTTCTATTTGATATCACCTTCTCCAGGCTAGGGTTATGATGACACAATGGTTTGTCTTGTGCTTTGACGCAAGTGGTGTACATTACCACCGGATCGTGGATCATTTCATCCATGTCTCTGAACAAGCATGTTGTGGCCAACATTCTTAGAGTCACAATACAAGCCTCAATTGATTCCCCAGGAGCTTGGTAGCGGTAGTAGAAGTTGTACCTTTCCATAATGACACATTGTTCTATGAAAATAATTAGTTATTTTAGTTTTGGCTTCAATGAATACATCCCATTATTGATCCACCTCCTCTTTTTCAACAGAGGTTATGTGATCAAATAACCTTCTTCCCTCTACCCCCAGACAATTATACATTCTGGTTAGTTTCCTGGCTGGATCATATTTGGTTCCATCAACAGCCTCCAAATGTTTATCAAAACATCTGATCCATTGCGACCAACTTTCTGCAGGTGATCCTAGCACTTCCAAAAAGGTGCTGACCATTGCTACTGCATTCATTATGCCAGCCATGATAGTATTACTCTGCTGGGATTACACTTATAAATTAAATGTAATAACTGTTCAATAATGTTTAAGCATGCAGTATTCTTTATGTACCATTCCTTAATATCACTATTGAGGATCTGGCTCCCTCCAGTGTTCACTTAAGGTGTAGATTTCTTCAAAATTCAGCAAATTCAATGGGTTAATTCACTCACTGTACAGCTTTTGAAGTTCTCCCAGGGGCCGGTCAAGGCGGAGGGAAGAGGTTGTCAGCTGCCGGCAGGAGATCCAGAGGCCTGTGTGGGCATGTGATGGGAGGTGCCAGCAGTCAACAAGCACCTCAACTCATCAACCTGGGAGAATTAGCAATCAGAAGCCTGTCGGAGGCTCAAAACTGCCACCCTCCAGTCGGATATGGATGCGTAGTGAAGACAGCGGTGATCGTATCCCGCAATCATCGCCAAAATTATTTGTGTAATAACGAGGAGGCATAACGGCTTCTTTATTCATTTCGCACTCCTGTCAAAATGGCAGCTTAATGGTTAAGCCGCCTAAAGCTTCTCTCAACATTCTAAAGCAGCACATGGCTTTTGCCACACGCACAAACACAGAGAAGGATCGACATGAAGGTAGGGGAAGGTGCAATACAAGGGTTAAACAATCACAACCAGACAATACTAAAATGTTTAACAGGACATTACAATGGTTGTATCTGACCCCTTGCTCTGCTTGCAGATGGTAGATCTTCCACAGAGACCCAATGTTGGCCAGAGGGCAGACTTCTGCAAGTCACAGGGGGGTCTGTAGGTGAAGAAGCATTACAATACAGCAGCTGCCACTTTAAAAGCGTTTTCTCTACAACTAAAATTAGAAACATACCTAGCTGCAATGTCTTTGGCCCCTCTCCCCACCACCACATCCACAAACAGACAAAACATAAAATTCTAATACAGATCAAGTAAAAAATAAACATGGACCAGGAAAGATAAATAAAAATACCATTAAACCGAGAGCCTTAGCGGTATGCCATCAGGAAGGATATATCAAAGAGAATTATGGGATGACCTTAAATTGATGAGAAAAAGAAGAAAACAGCCAGCATCACTTATTTTTCGAATATAAAACATACACTTACCCTAAAAATTGTATTCTCACAAACTGATGACTTACCAGATGTTCCTTACACCAGACGGGTGTAAGGAAGTTAGGTTGTCTGGTTTCAGAAGTCTGGTTTGCTTACATCCCTCTTTAAAACCACAACACTTTGTGAGCATGGTTTCAAAGCAACGGCATGCTGCGAACAGACAAAAAAATTATTAGATGTGTTGTGGTGGGAAATAAGAATGAAAATGTCACTTACCCAGTGTACATCTGTTCGTGGCATCAGTCGCAGTAGATTCGCATGTTCTGCAATAGCTCGCCATCTGGTGTTGGGCCGGAGTGTTACAAGTTGTTTTTCTTCGAAGAAGTCTTTCGAGTCACGGGACCGAGTGACTCCTCCTTTTGTCTCCATTGCGCATGGGCGTCGACTCCATCCTCGATTGTTTTTCCCCGCAGAGGGTGAGGTAGGAGTTGAATTGTAGTAATAGTGCCCATGCAATGGAGTGACTAAGTATGCACTTATTTAAGGTTGAGATGATACATATATAAATAATTGAAGGTAACTTCCAAACTGCTACAGGCTCCCGGGGAGGCGGGTGGGCACATGCGAATCTACTGCGACTGATGCCACGAACAGATGTACACTGGGTAAGTGACATTTTCAGTTCGATGGCATCTGTCGCTGTAGATACGCATGTTCTGCAATAGACTAGTAAGCAGTTATTTCCCCAAAAGCGGTGGATCAGCCTGTAGGAGTGGAAGTAGTCTGAAATAATGTCCTTAATACAGCTTGACCTACTGTGGCTTGTTGTGCGGATAGCACGTCTACACAGTAGTGCTTGGTGAATGTGTGAGGCGTAGACCATGTGGCTGCCTTACATATTTCTTGCATTGGGATGTTTCCTAGAAAGGCCATGGTAGCACCTTTCTTTCTGGTTGAGTGTGCCCTTGGTGTAATGGGCAGCTGTCGTTTAGCTTTAAGGTAGCAGATTTGGATGCATTTAACTATCCATCTGGCTATACCTTGTTTTGAAATTGGGTTTCCTGCATGAGGTTTTTGAAATGCAATAAAGAGTTGTTTAGTCTTTCTGATGTTCTTTGTTCTGTCAATGTAATACATTAATGCTCTTTTGACATCTAATGTATGTAGTGCCCTTTCAGCTACGGTATCTGGCTGTGGAAAGAACACCGGAAGTTCCACTGTTTGATTTAGATGGAACGGTGAAATAACCTTTGGCAAAAATTTAGGATTGGTCCTTAGGACGACTTTATTTTTGTGTAGTTGTATAAAAGGTTCCTGTATAGTAAACGCCTGAATTTCGCTTACTCTTCTCAGGGAAGTAATGGCGATGAGAAATGCCACCTTCCAGGTTAGGAACTGTATGTCGCAGGAGTGCATGGGTTCAAAAGGTGGACCCATAAGTCTAGTTAGGACAACATTTAGGTTCCATGAAGGAACAGGTAGTGTTCTTGGTGGTATAATTCTCCTAAGGCCCTCCATGAATGCTTTAATGACTGGTATTTTATATAGGGAAGTTGAATAGGTAGTCTGCAGGTATGCAGATATTGCTGCAAGGTGAATCTTAATGGAAGAGAAAGCTAGGTTAGATTTTTGTAAGTGAAGCAAGTAACCCACTACATGTTCTGGAGTTGTGTGTAATGGTTGTATTTGATTAATATGGCAGTAGCAAACAAACCTCTTCCATTTACTTGCATAGCAGTGCCTGGTGGATGGCCTTCTTGCTTGTTTTATGACTTCCATACATTCTTGGGTAAGTTGTAAGTGCCCGAATTCTAGGATTTCAGGAGCCAGATTGCTAGATTCAGCGATGCTGGATCTGGGTGTCTGATCTTTTGGTTGTGCTGTGTCAACAGATCTGGCCTGTTGGGCAATTTGATGCAGGGTACCACTGATAGGTCTAGCAGCGTTGTGTACCAGGGTTGCCTTGCCCAAGTTGGTGCTATCAATATGAGTTTGAGTTTGCTTTGACTGAGTTTGTTTACCAGGTAAGGAAGGAGAGGGAGAGGAGGAAAAGCGTAAGCAAATATCCCTGACCAGTTCATCCATAGGGCATTGCCTTGGGATTGTTTGTGTGGGTATCTGGATGCGAAGTTTTGGCATTTTGCGTTCTCCCTTGTCGCAAACAAGTCTATCTGAGGTGTTCCCCAGAGTTTGAAATAAGTGTTCAGTATTTGGGGGTGAATTTCCCATTCGTGGACCTGTTGGTGATCTCGAGAGAGATTGTCTGCGAGTTGATTTTGTATCCCTGGTATAAACTGTGCAATTAGGCGAATTTGGTTGTGAATTGCCCAATGCCAAATTTTTTGTGCTAACATGCTTAACTGCGTGGAGTGCGTCCCTCCCTGCTTGTTTAGATAATACATTGTTGTCATGTTGTCTGTTTTGACGAGAATGTATTTGTGAACTATTATTGGTTGGAAAGCTTTTAGTGCTTGAAAAACTGCAAGAAGTTCTAGGTGATTGATATGCAGTTTTGTTTGATGTACGTTCCATTGTCCTTGTATGCTGTGTTGATCGAGGTGTGCTCCCCACCCTGTCATGGAAGCATCTGTTGTTATTACGTATTGTGGCACTGGGTCTTGGAAAGGCCGCCCCTTGTTTAAATTTATGTTGTTCCACCACAGAAGCGAGAGGTAAGTTTGGCGGTCTATTAACACCAGATCTAGAAGGTGACCCTGTGCTTGAGACCACTGTGATGCTAGGCATTGTTGTAAGGGCCTCATGTGCAGTCTTGCGTTTGGGACAATGGCTATGCATGATGACATCATGCCTAGGAGTTGTAATACCATCTTTGCTTGTATGTTTTGTGTTGGATACATGCGTTGTATGATGGTGTTGAAATTTTGAATTCTTTGTGGACTTGGAGTGGCTACTCCTTTTGATGTGTCTATTATGGCTCCCAGGTATTGTTGTACCTTGCGTGGCCGAATTTTGGATTTTGTGAAATTGACGGTGAACCCTAGTTTGAAGAGGGTTTGTATGATATGATTTGTGTGATTTGAGCACTCTATTAACGAATGGGCCTTGATTAGCCAGTCGTCTAGATATGGGAACACATGTATTTGCTGCCTTCTGATGTGTGCAGCGACTACCGCTAGACATTTGGTAAAGACTCTTGGTGCGGTTGTTAATCCGAAAGGCAGTACCTTGAATTGGTAATGTATTCCTTTGAATACAAACCTTAGGTATTTCCTGTGCGATGGGTGAATTGGTATATGGAAATAAGCATCCTTGAGGTCTAAAGTTGCCATGTAGTCGTGCAGCTTTAGCAATGGCAATACTTCTTGTAGTGTGACCATGTGGAAGTGGTCTGATTTGATGAAAGTGTTGACTACTCTGAGGTCTAGGATTGGTCTCAGTGTTTTGTCCTTCTTTGGTATCAGAAAGTACAGTGAGTAAACTCCTGTGTTTATTTGTGTGTTTGGCACTAATTCGATTGCATTCTTTTGCAATAGTGCCTGCACTTCTATCTCTAGGAGATTGGAATGGTGTGTTGTTAAATTTTGTGCTTTTGGTGGCATGTTTGGAGGGAACTGTAGAAATTCTATGCAGTAACCATGTTGGATAATTGCTAGAACCCAAGTGTCTGTAGTGATTTTCTCCCATGCTCTGTAATAATGACCTATTCGTCCCCCCACTGGTGTTGTGTGGAGGGGGTGAGTGACATGTGAGTCACTGTTTAGTAGTAGGGGTTTTGGGGCTTTGGAATCTTCCTCTATTTCTAGGGAATTGCCCTCCTCTATATTGTCCCCGAAAACCTCCTCTATACTGTCCTTGGTAACTGGACGGTGTGGCTTGTGAGGTGCTGGCTTGTGTGCTTTGACCCCGAAACCCCCCTCGAAAGGGCGTTTTACGGAATGAGCTGTAATTCCCTCTGCTCTGCGGGGAGTAGAGTGCGCCCATGGCTTTAGCAGTGTCCGTATCTTTTTTGAGTTTCTCAATCGCTGTGTCCACTTCTGGACCGAACAGTTCTTTTTCATTAAAAGGCATATTGAGAACTGCTTGTTGAATCTCTGGTTTAAATCCAGACGTTCGGAGCCATGCATGCCTTCTGATAGTTACAGATGTATTAATTGTCCGTGCAGCTGTATCTGCAGCGTCCATGGAGGAGCGGATCTGGTTGTTGGAGATGGCCTGTCCCTCCTCAACCACTTGTTTTGCCCTATTTTGGAAGTCTTTGGGCAGATGTTCAATGAGATGTTGCATCTCGTCCCAGTGGGCTCTGTCATAGCGCGCAAGTAGTGCCTGGGAGTTCGCGATGCGCCACTGGTTTGCAGCTTGTGCTGCGACTCTTTTACCAGCTGCATCAAACTTGCGGCTTTCTTTATCTGGGGGTGGTGCATCTCCAGATGTGTGAGAGTTGGCCCTTTTCCTAGCTGCTCCTACAACAACAGAGTCTGGTGGCAGCTGTGTTGTGATGAAAGCCGGGTCTGTAGGAGGCGGCTTATACTTTTTTTCCACCCTTGGTGTGATTGCCCTACTTTTGACCGGGTCCTTAAATATGTCTTTTGCGTGCCGGAGCATACCAGGGAGCATAGGCAGGCTTTGGTAGGAGCTGTGGGTGGAGGAGAGTGTGTTGAACAAGAAATCATCCTCGACCTGTTCTGAGTGGAGGCTTACGTTGTGAAATTGTGCTGCTCTAGCCACCACCTGAGAGTACGCGGTGCTGTCTTCTGGTGGAGATGGTTTTGTAGGGTATGCCTCTGGGCTGTTATCTGACACTGGGGCGTCGTATAGGTCCCATGCGTCCTGGTCTTGGTCACCCTGGCTCATGGTGGTGTGAGCTGGGGAGTGTGATGGCGTTTGTGCTGGTGAAACGTTAATCACGTGCGGAGGAGAGGGTGGTGGTGTAACTCTTTTCACCACTTTTGGTTGTGGTGCTTGTTCCGTCTGGAACTCCAACCTTCTCTTTCTCCTAATGGGGGGAAGGGTGCTTATTTTTCCTGTCCCCTGCTGAATGAAGATACGCTTTTGCGTATGGTCCGCATCAGTTGCTTGTAGCTCTTCCTCAAACCTATGCTTCTGCATTTGGGAGGTTAGCGAGTGCTCTTCTGTATAAGAGCCTGAAGCTGGGTCGCTTGCAGTTTGTTTCGGCGTCGAAACTTTGTCTGCGTGTTTTTTCGGCTCCGAGGTGACTTTTTTCCTTTTCGGGGCCGAAACCTCTCGGCGTCGATCTGTTTCGGTGCCGCTGTCTCGGCGTCGAGCCGTGTCCACACCGGCATCTCGGTGTCGAGGCTTGTCTCCAGCACTTTCTCGGTCCCGAGAAGGCTGCGTGCCGGTGTCTCGACCGGAGTCGGACGATCTCGGCACTGTTTGGGCCTTTTTCGGTGCCGACGGTCGGTCACCGATTTTATGGGTTGAGCCATGGCCTGGTGGCAGTGGCGTCCCCTGGGCCTTGTAAATGTTTCTTTGTGTGGTTTTCGACGTCTTACTCACGGTTTGTGTATCGTCGAATCCTTCGGAGTCTGAGTCTTGGATCGAGAAGGTACCTTCCTCTTCCTGTTCCTCGAACTCCCGTCGGGCTGTCGGTGCGGACGCCATTTGAAGTCTTCTGGCTCGACGGTCTCGGAGTGTTTTTCGGGACCGGAACGCACGACAGGCCTCGCAGGTGTCTTCGCTGTGCTCAGGTGACAGGCACAGGTTGCAGACCAAGTGTTGGTCTGTGTAGGGGTATTTATTGTGGCATTTGGGGCAGAAACGGAACGGGGTCCGTTCCATCGGCGTTCTTCAGCACGCGGTCGGGCCGACCAGGCCCCGACGGAGGATCGAAAAATTACCCCGAAGGGCACCGGAGCTCTTCGATCTTCGATGCGGTGTTGAATGTAAGTATGCCGATCCCGAACGCAACAATACCGACGAAAATCTTCCGAAATTAACTATTTTTTCTGTTCCGAAACTCGGAGCGACAGGAACACGTCCGAACCCGATGGCGGAAAAAAAACAATCGAGGATGGAGTCGACGCCCATGCGCAATGGAGACAAAAGGAGGAGTCACTCGGTCCCGTGACTCGAAAGACTTCTTCGAAGAAAAACAACTTGTAACACTCCGGCCCAACACCAGATGGCGAGCTATTGCAGAACATGCGTATCTACAGCGACAGATGCCATCGAACTTATAATTTCTCTTTCAGAACAATACATTTCAGTTTATGACATTTTCCTCAAAAAAATCCAGCTATCCAGATTGGCATTACCTTAACTTTTATTCTTTGAAGCACTGGGGACACTACATAACAAGCATTAGCATAGCTAATAGGTTTGGCTTCAATGTGTAAATGTATGCAAAAGTGCACCAAGGTTATTAGCACTTTGTCTCTTTGCAGCCTGTCTCTTTCTGTACCTCCTGAGTCTGTACCTATTCTCTTTTTTCCAAGTGTGTAGTGCTGTGTTACACAGACAATGTAAAATTGAGCCTTAGTGCAACATAGTCAAGAGAGTGGAAAAACTTGGAGCAAAAAAATCACACTGACTGTAGCAACATATTAAGAGCAAAAACACATAGGCCCTCATTCTGACCATGGCGGTAATAGACCGCCAGGGTCGCGAATGACGGAAGCACCGCCAACAGGCTGGCGGTGCTTCATTCGTCATTCCGACCGCGGCGGTACAGCCGCGGTCGCCCAGCCGGGTCCGGCGGTTTCCTGCCGGATTTCCCCCGGCTGGGAGAAGCCTGCCTTGGGGATTCTGACCCCCTTCCCGCCAGCCTGTTTCTGGCGGTTTTCACCGCCAGGAAGAGGCTGGCGGGGAAGGGTGACCTGGGGCCCCTGGGGGCCCCTGCACTGCCCATGCCATTAGCATGGGCAGTGCAGGGGTCCCCTAACAGGGCCCCAGCCTGCTTTTCACTGTCTGGCTAGCAGACAGTGAAAAGCGCGAAGGGTGCAACTGCACCCGTCGCACACCTGCAACACCACCGGCTCCATTCGGAGCCGGCTTCAATGTTGCAGGCCCCCTTCCCGCTGGGCCAGCGGGCGCTAACATTGTTAGCGCCCGCTGGCCCAGCGGGAAGGTCGGAATGCCGCCAGCGGTCTTTTGACCGCGGAGCGGTCAAATGGCGGTTCCCGCCAGGCGGGTGGCGACCGCCGCCCACCGGGGTCAGAATGACCCCCATAGTGCACAGTTAGGTAAAACATCAGTAGGGGGCGTGGTTTGACGCCAATGGAGCGGGACACAGAAGTCATCCTACCTCAAACTGCAACATTGGGCCTGACTGATTCACTACAGAGGACCCCCTGTATCACTAGGAATCCACTGCTGTTATTACCCCAGCGACTGGTACTGATTTCCCACTTCATCTGATCTGCTTGGTGCGTCCCCTTCTCAACATGGTGGCCTGCTCGTGCACCTGGCACAGGGCCAGCTGAGGGCAGGATACAAATAGGCGGCGTACCCCCTTGGGGCCCATACCACGGAGTAATAACTTGGACTTCCTGGGTGGCACTTGGTGATGTTGGACTGATGCCGCACGTGGCGCTGCCCGACTGTGATGCCTATTAGAACATTGGAATGCTGGGGGCTCCATTGAAAACAATGGAGTGCTGCAGGCTTTTACTGGCCGGTAAAAGCCTGCAACGCCAACATTCCAATGTTCGCTTTGTTCACAGCAACAGCTGTGAACAAAGCCTCACGGAGCCCGAGGGGATTTTAATCCCCTCGGGCTCGTGATTTTTTTTTTTTTTTAATAGAACATTCTGCCCTGAGTGGCAGAATGTTCTAATAGCCTTAGAACCCGCCGTAGCGGGCTCTACCGGCTATTAAAGTCCCTCTCCCTTGTTAAATGCCCTCGCCTTCGGCTCGGGCTTTTAACGCGGGGAGCGGGCCTTTAATAGCCGGTAGAGCCCGCTACGGCGGGTTCTAAGGCTATATCAAGAGAGAAGAGGCCATGGGCCTATCGGACCTTTGTGGGTGCGCTTACGGCGGTAATCTGAGGCCAGGCCAGCACTGAAGACTGCAGCTCATACCCCGCAGCCAACGGTTGTGCCCCCCCACCCCCGGGCAATTAACTGCGCCCAGCACCCAGGAGCGACCTTACCATTTGAGGAGCAGGCATGGACCCGGCCACTGCCCCACACAGACTGAGGAACGTAGCAGACGGCCCTCCAGGGACGAATTATCTGCTGAATCCGTACTGCGATCCAGCTGCAATCCTGTAGTCTCCCCTGATTTGGTGGTAATAGGCGCACCCCCGCTCGTCCAGTAGCCTTCTATTGTATTGCTGGGCCCCCTGCACAAGTGACTCATGCCCCATACACCCACTGCAAGAAGGCCTGGGGAAGTGGCCCTGCTGGAACCCTGGCTGGGCGCATATACTGTGAGCATGGGCCTTGATGAAGGTCAGGAGAGACGGCGATGGGATCAGGGTCAAAAAGGTCCGACTTTGTGCGATTGTGCCTCCAACCACTACTCTTGGTGTGACGACTGCACCGCTGATTGTGGCCAGCTGCACTAGCCTGTGGGCTTTGGGGCTCCATCAGTGCTTTTTCTAATTGGAGTGAATATTGACAGATTTGCTGTGGGGAGGGCAGGCCTGCCAGCTACAGTAACAAATTGTTGATGGTGATATGGCGCTCTTTGATGATGAAGCGCTATCTTGTACGTCCTACCTGATGGCACACCTTTCTTCTGCCAGGGACCCATGCTAGGGGGATAGATAATTCACTGACTATATGCGTGGGTTGCCCTACATGGTGGTGCTGAGTGACATTTAAGACTAGATGACCTTACCTTGTACTGGAACTGACTGTTCTCTGGACATCTATCGGGCGGCCATTTGTCTCATATTTTACCATTCGGGCCCGTGCCTTGATGACCCCGAGAATACTACCTGGAGGAGGAGGTGTCACCAGGGAGAGAGGTGCACTTGCTATCTGTGGTCACAATGCTGTGCTACCACCTCATAGACGCAGAAAGAGTACCTTGTGACTGGTGGTCCGCCGATTGCCCTGCTACCACATGCAGCCATTCAGCACGTTTTGCTCTTTGCCTTAGTACAACTCATAGGAGGGAACCAGCTACTTGCGGCTTGAGCCACCCAACTTGACCTGAACTGTCACCACCATGGGAAAAGTCACCAGGAAAAAAATACATATCTGAACCCTAAACCTCTCAGATGCAGGGGCCCAAGAACTAATGCATTTGTCTCCTGTGGTGGACGCCTGATACAAGATGACTAAAGAAGGTTGGCTGAATAAGTCACCATCACTGAATGCAACATGGATGAACTAACTCCAGAAGGGACTTCATTACAGATAAAGCTGGCTTCCATGGAAACGAGGATCAAGACCCTGGAATATCGAGCTGAAGATGCCAAAAATAGGGTGCGGCGAAACAACAACAGGATCATTGGGCTTCTGGAACGTACTGAACGCTCGGCCTTCAATCTGATTGATTATTTAGAAAAATGGATCAGAGACAAAATAGCCCTGGAGGAATTATCCCCCTTTTATTGGCACACCGGACCCTGCACAACCCCTGCAGGGCTCAAAAAATGTACTCAACCACTGCTATGCGACTTTTATTTTTGAGGTTGAGCTATTTTTAGATTCCACTCAACCCTTCTGGAAAGTGGACAAAGAACAGGTGTTCTGTTCAGTCAGAAACTGAATTAGCAATTAAAATGCCTTTAAATCTTATTCTTGTCACATTTGCTCTGTGTTCAGAGACAGAGGTCAAAAGTCAGTTAGTCTTCTTGCAATGCAAATACTTTTCCTTGTGACTGCAGAGTTCCAGGATTTTGTAAGGTGAACTGTCTGACCTATGTGAAATGAAAGGCTTTTGGTATCAGGTTTTTCCTAACACACAACATTTATAAAACTAAGTCAACTTTATTACCTTTCAAAATATATTTCAGTAGCATTTTCTGTACTTCTGTGTGATGAAAAAAGTATTTTAATAGAACGAAAAAAAGTCTGAACACTTTACTTGGTGATGTGCAAATTATAAATGTTTTCTGAAACTCAATTTTCATAGAGTATTGTTAATACGCTATATAGTTTTATCAGTAAAGCTGCAAGTTAGTCGGAAGGTTTCTGGGCATTTCTTGGAAATTTAGGCCCAGGTTTATGTTAAAGTGGCACAGCGAGGTGCCGCTCCAAAAATAGCAGCGCTGTGCTGAGCCACTTTAGAAATGCAGAGGGGCACCGTATTTAGAGGACTACGGTGCACCCCTTTGTTTCTCCCTGCACTGGCGCTGAATTAAGGTGGCTAGCGCCAATGCAGGCATCTTTGCGCCATAGTGCAAGGGTGTCTGCGTTGAGGGGATAGATCGTCCATGTGCAGGAAGGTGTCCCTTCCTGCACATGAACAATCTTTAATGTCATTTTTACACTTCTATGTGTGCTGCAAAATGCAGCACACATAGAAGTACCAAAGCGCCATTTTGAATGATTGTTTATGTGCAGGAAGGGACGCCTTCCTGCACATAAACAATTGTCAATGGCATTTTGCAGCACACAGAAAAAGCAAAAAATGAGGAGGAATAAAAGCATTCCTCCTTGTTTTGCCATGCTAACACCACCCCTGGGGTGGCGTTAGTTTTTGGCGCTGCCTCAGGTTTACAACATCTCGTAAATCTGAGGTAGCATTAAAAGCAATGCGTGTTGTGGTGGAACGCCCACAGCAACACAGATTGCACGCACCTCTGATGCAGAAAACTGCGTTGGAGGGGCCCATATTTACAAGGAGGCGCAACGCCACAAAAAAGGCTCTTAAATATTCCCCTTACTCTCGGTAAATTACAGTGCGCTATCACATCATGCTTTAGTAATATATTTATTAAAAGTGAGCGTTTAAACCTAAACTGAGATACACTCCTGCCCTAATGGCAAAGCTATCAGTAAACTAAGAGGCAAGTAATGCATGGATCCTGTGTACCCTATATGTGGGCTAGATTTATTATACATGGAGCAAACGTTTAGTGTATTTAATCAAACAAAAGAGTATTTTTTTTTTTATAGCAGAAATGCTGAACTCACATATTTGAAGGTGAACTCATATGTGAGAACGCAGAAAAAGGCGACTGTAAAGTACAATATTTACCTAGGATCACAAAATTTGAGGCCCGTTTCTGGGTCAAGTACATTACAGTTAGGTCGAGTAGAATATTCAAGATACTCGACCTGCATGTCTCGTAAAAAATGTATGGTTTTTCAAGGCCTTCCCTGCCACCTAGAGAAGCGTACCGCCAAGAAGTAGCAAAACTCTTACATTATAGGGACCGACCATTTTCTAAACCATACTAGACTGGGTGAGGAAATCCTGAGAACCACATGATCATGTTTTTCCATGATTTCTCAAAGGAGGTTGAGAAGCTGACAGCATCATTCACTGAACCCAAGAAGCAACTTCAACAACATGGTCTTCAATATGCAATGCTATTTACAGCATGCTTGGGGTGACGACTAATGATGAAGTACACTTTTTTACCTCCCCTCAAGCATCGTGGGATTGGATGGAAATCCTCCATCAACACAGCAGAGGTGCCTAACTGCCCAAAGAAAGATGCAGCTAATGTCTCCCTCGGAAGTGGGCAAAACATTGGCAGAGAGCTGTTCCGCCCCAATATCAAGCGCAACTTGAACACCGGTGAGTGGGGGAAGCAGAGGCGGCCATCAACAGCAACCAGGTCTTCGCTCCACCTTCCCTTGAGGGTAAAGAGAATTTATGAGACATTGACTCTGATGAGTCATCTGTCTCCTCTTGCCTGGCATCTCTGACGATATTATTTGAAAGAAGAAATCTTACCTGATCTAGTTAATTGGATCTGGATTATTATTAGTTTACTTATGCAAGATACTGCTGTATCTTTCCTTCCTTGAGGATTATCCTTGTATTAATTTCAGTTTTTTTTCTTTTACAGGGCCAGATGTCGTGAGGGTTATCCTGTATGTTCCACTCAGATAGTGACATAATCAGCCCTGGAGCACCTGTACAGACTGCACCTGTCCCCCCAGCCCCTGCACCTTTAGTTGTGTGTGTGGTGTATGCATGTATGTTTGTTGTTAAGCGGCTGATTTGGATGGGGAGTCGTTTATTTCTGGTCCTGGGGATGAGATGTTGGGATTTCTGTTTGTGGGGGTGTCCTATGGTTGCCACTGCCTACTGTTCCATTTCATTGTCGGATTGTGAGCTGACCTGCGTTTTATGGCTAGGAGTGGACCTCTTCCCTTCACCTCTACCTAGAAAGGTTTGATTGTCCCAATGGCCCCTAACTTCTTATCCTGGAATGTCCGGTGTCTAAACAGCATGTCCAAGCACTATAAGGTGTATGCATACCTAAAAAAGGCGAGGTGCACAGATTGAACTGCTTCAAGAAACCAACCTCACTACAGCTGAGACACTAGCACTTCATAAAAGATGAAGGTGTCAGATATATGCAACAACCTACTCAGCCTTCGCCAGGGGGACTTTGATATGGGTGAGACTAGGAGTGCCTTTCCAGAAAGCAATGAAACTCATTGGCTTGGAGGGCAGATATATTGCAGTCATGGAGAGGTTGGCAAGACAAGATCTAGCCATTGTAGGAATCTATGACCCTGATATAGATCAAGGGAGATTCTTTGAGAAACTCTCCAGAATGCTTGCTCCATTTTTAATGCAACATATTTTAATAGAGGGCTGATTTAAATTGTATTGCAGACACTGTCCTTGATAGGTTCAACCCACCATTACGTGACTCTCCTGTGAACCGCACATCCCACACTTTCACAGATGGGTAGACAAAATAGGGGCTAGTAGATGCCTGGAGACAGCTTCGCTCCATAACACGCGATTACTGATTTTTGGGGGGCATACATTAACTTTATGTTGATCTCGATACCTTTATATGCATAGCGGTTTTTCAGGGAGTTGTCCATAATGTAGAATACCTCTGTCAGACTTCGTCTGACCATAATCTTAACTTCTCTATAGTGGGAGTATAAACATCCTTGTACACCTGACTGGCACCTCCATGTGAAGCATTATACAACCCTGTCTTTAAGCATACCATTGAGAAAGCCATTTCCAATTACTTTGCTGAGAATACCAGGACGACTTCCTCCTTCTTAACTGTGTGGGATGCATTTAGGACAGTCATCAGGGGCCGGTGCACAGCCGAAGTAGTGGACGTCAGACATACCTTGCTGCCTAAAGCTGAAAGCCAAGAAATGGTGCTGAGAAACTTGGAGATGCAGACATCTGGGAATGCGACACATAAGCGACCACTATTGGAAGTGCAAGAGATGCTGGCAACTTGAAAACTACGCTGCATTGATTATCTGGAATCTCTCACTCGCGCACACACGGATAAAGCCAGAAGGTTATTAGCATGGCTCATCAACCCCACTGCTTGGAACTCTATGGAACTGAAGTGGCAGTCAGTCTCCTATTAATGCTAGATTCCAGGGGTATTGCAGGACTCTTTATGCCCCATTGCCTGCAATATCACACTGTACGTTTGAGGACTTCCTCATCCCGTCATTCTCCCAATGCTCCCACAAGACACTGCAGACACCCTGGGAGGAGCCATTATGATCCAAGAAGTTAGAGCTGCCATCAAGACCATGGCACGTGGTAAGGTGCCTGGAGAAGATGGTCTACCAGTTTATTTTTTTGCTGCCTATGGGGACCTTCTAGCTTCGAAATTGGTGGAACTCTATGCAGCTGCTCGTGACACAGACTGCTTGCTGGTGTCTACTTTCGAGGCATTAGTTGTGCCACCCCGAAACCTGGGCACCCACACACTGACATGCGTGATTGTTACCCTCTGTTCATGCTCAATGTGGACTATAAAGTACTTAGTCTCATACTAGCAATTGGTCTACTCCCTCATAAGACAGCATAGACCACACTGATCAACCAGGTTTTTTGGGGGGGGACGTAATACTGCAACTCATTTCTGAAGGCTTGTCTCGAATTTGAATGATGACAGCTTTGACAAACGGTCGGCTGCTGTTATGGCACTGGACATAGAGAAAGCTTTCGACAGCCTGAGTCAAGATTTCCTTTACTGGGTCATGATAAAGGTTGGTCTGGGTCCTGGGTTTATTCATTGGACAAAACTTCTCTATTTTGGTCGCACAGCACAGGTATGCACTGGCAGGACTATATCAGATTCCTACCATGTCAGGTGGGGAATCCGACAGGGATACCCTTTTCCCTGTTGCTGTTTGCAAAAGTAGTGGAACCACTGGCCCTCACTGCGCGCACGGGTAGACACTATAACGGATTGACTGTTCTGGGATGGACACACTAATTATATGCAGATGATATGTTGCTCTTCCTCCACAATGCAAATCTAGACTCCCTGCGAGCTATAGAACTTTTGGAGCTATTTGGGGCTGGTATCTGGCCTTCATATCAACTGGCAGAAATCCCACTTATTTCTGGTCACAAAAGATGCCAGGGGGCACTTCCGCAATGACTTTATTTTTTTACCATATTGCCACTGCTGATCTCTTGCCAAATATTCCCCAAAATGGTCTCCATATTAATTGAATTTTTCTGGGGGGCAGGCAGAAACAGAATAGCGTTGACAAAGATACAATGGCCTGTGGGGAGGGGGTATTGGCAGCACCTGTCGTGGAGGCATTTTACCTTGCAGCACAACTGCAATGGTTCAACAAGTGGATCTGCAACAGCCTACACCCAGCAGACATGGATGCCACTGCTCTCCCTGACATTCAAGATCTCACCTCCATCCTCCTGGTCCCCCAGCTACATCTACTGTACGCCTCCTCTGAAGTGCTGCTGATACTGAAATGCTGGCGTCGTTGCCTTCAGAGGACCCGCACTCGTACCCTTCACTGACATGCCATTAAGATGGCTGAAGATGTTGACCCTTGGTGGAGCGCTGGGAGGACTGGGGGGGTGGACTGCTAATTGGATGACTCGTGCTGGAGATCTGTATACAGATGGCGTACCGCTTTCTTTTGAGGATCTAGCCTTGCAATTGGATATACCGGATGGTCAATTTCGTTTGCACCACTCACTAGTTGCTATGGTGCGCACCCAAAGGGACATGGGGGAAATCGGAACATACAGTACACCAGGGGTGCCAGCAGCTTTAAACTGCGAAGGGGCGATTCAAAGCAGTAACATGTATATATAGGGCAAAAAGATGCATATGTTCTTCTACCCTTACATGAACTGAAAGCGAAATGGGAAACTGACTTATCACAACAGATCATGGATGCAGACTGGGATAGGATCCTGGTGAATACCCCCCACTGTGCCTCGTAATGCCGGAGTGAACTAATTAACTTTTATTTTCAACATAGGGTCTACCTAACACCTGGTAAGATCAACAGACTCTACCCCTCTGCGATGGCGACCTGCCCTAGATGTGGTGAGATAGGGGCTGAGATTGACCATATGATAAGGTCGTGCCCTTCCCGGGATTGTTTCTGGGAGGCAAATCTGCATTATTGAAGTAAACCTCCAGGCGATTCCCTGTAATCCAATTAATTGCATCTTGGGAGGGTTCCCTCTGCCATATAAACGCAAAATTATCACCCAGTTTACAGACTTGGCATTGGTACTAGCCAAACGGGAACGGGCCATGCAATGGAAGGCAGCTAAGGCGCTATGGTTTACTAAATGGAGGGAGGAATTGCTCAAATGGGCAAGACTGGAAGGAGCTGTGCTGCTCAGGGAATTGAAGAGGGGAAGTGGGACAACAGATGGAGCACGAGCTTGGGATAATCTAGTTGACACTCTCATGGCCCCAGACCCGTACACTAATTCAGAAGCAGACCCGTCATCTAGCTCCTATTCATTTGAAGGGGACTCAGGAGATGAACAAGGATGAATAGTTACACCACAAGATGGAAATCTTGGATGAATATAATATAAAAGACAACAGAAGAGTCCGGAACGTTCCGCGGATCCTGTCAAGACATATAACATCACACATGGCAGTGCCACGGAGGGTAGTTCTGGGTTGATTGGCTGGACTCTTTCACAATGGACAACGGCAAATGCTGCAAGTTATGACATGCTGTAATACCGGTTTAGGATGTCTTTTAGTCAACGGTGGATCCATATCAATATGTGTTTGAAGTGATATCCAAGAGATCGTACAGGCTTATATTGAGCTGCCATTGTACTATGTAGTTTTGTTGCACTATAAAAATTAAATGTTTTTTTTTTTTTTTTTTAAAGTAAAACATCAGTATTGGTACAAAGTCACCAGGAGTGTGGAGCATGTTTAGGTGCACTTTCAGAGAATACTGAGAAAATCCAGTAGTAAGAAGTCACAATATGTGTGAAAAAATTATAAAATTTAAAAAAAGGGTACTAAGTGGAAGACCAAATTTTGTTGACAGCACACTGGGACAAATTCATCGCTGGCACAACATTATCAAGTGTGCTGATCCTCTGCTTTGTCTTCTTCTTCTGCTTGCTGGTGGACCAGATCAACTGTAGAGTGGTCCATAGAATCTCACTACCTTCCAGGGTGGGGGTTAATAGAAAGACAGGTGCTTCTGGGTCCTAACCATGGTGGTTGAGATCATTTGCCATTGGTGCATTCAGGTTTGCCTCACCATGACTCTGTAGAACGGAAGGCAGGGAAAGGGTGCTCAGGGAACCAGTTTTGGTGGGGCAAGAGCTCAGAACTCAACCGTCAATAGACAAAATCACAATGTCCAACCCAGTGCATATCCATAGAACATGTCATGAGTGATGTAATATATGAGAACATATGCAGTGCATGGCTGGTGCAGAAGTTATAGTTAGCTCTGCCTCTATAACTTGTGAATTTATGTTGGTTTTTCGGGTCCAAAACATTAACATGGTCACTGATATTCACCTACCTACATTACTATAACCTTTGCTTTTTTCAGTGAATTTCTAGTTTTCTTTTTCCGTAATGTAATATGTTACTGTCATAAGTAAAGTGAGTGCCCCTCTGAAGGCTGTGTGCAGCGGGAGGCCTGCACCCAGGCCCAACCCCAAACCTCTCACAGGCAGCCAACCACACAATGTGAATAGCAGGGGGTTGGCAACAGGGCCAGAGCTAGCCAACTGCTATGCAGGCAGCCAACCTCACACTGCACTAGGCTTTTTTTCGCAGGCGGCATGGGTTGGCCACAGGGCCTGGCTTGCAGCCAGGTCTTGCAACAGACTCCCCGCAGACAGCCACCTGGAGACGGCCAACCCCACAACCTTTGCTCGTGCGTGGCATGGGGTTAGCCGAACGACCTGTGTTGTGGCCAGGCCCTGCTTCTAACTCCCTGCAGGCAGCAAATGTCACGCTACGCACCGCCTTTGGCCATGCACAGTGAGGGCAGGTCACAGAGCTTAGCCTGTGGCCAGGCACTGTGGTTTAACCCCCAGCAGGCTGCCAGACCCACACAGCCTTTGGTGTGAGGAGCATATGTTTGACTTTTAGGCCCCAGGGACCTTATCCACTTGGGCTAAAACATATATTAAGGGGAGGGGCATGCAGATTCCTCCCCAAACCTTAATAGGCTCTGGGCCCCACCCCCCAGGGGCAAATACAATAAAAATGCGGGGGGAGAGGTGATGCTGATCCCATCCCTGGGGACAAAACAATAATAAAAGGGGAAGTGTGCCATGTGGCCCCTTCCCCAACCCTTCATAAACACCGGGGACCACATCACCGAGGGCCATTTCTTTATCAAAAGGGGAGGGGGCTGGCTGCACAGCATCTCACCAAGAGCCTTATCCGTCTCCTTGGACCCCCATCCACCGGGGCCAAAGTCAATTAAAAAGGGGAGAAAGCTGTGTCCCTGAGCCTCATTAGGCCCTGGGGACCCTATTGACCATGACTGTTTTGCTTTTAAAGGTGAAGGGGGTCGCATGAGCCCCCAATCCCTGAGCCTCAGTGGGCCATGGGCATCTCATCCTCCAGGGCTGTATTTTTTTTTTCTTGAGAGGGTAACGGTCCGCACACCCCCACCCCCCCACCACCACCTCCCTGAGCGCATAATAGCCCCTGGGACCGCATCGCCCAAAGCCTCCATTTTAAATAGGTTGGTGCTCCGGTGCGCTCGCTGCCCCAGCAGGCTCCTGGTATGCTGCAGGAAAAGCCATTGCTCCCGCCCAGAGGGAGCAGCTATTTATGCTCTGGATGGGAGCAATCTGTTGTTTTGTTTGTAACGGTGTGTGCAGGGAAACAGAACACAACTATTCCCAGTCAGCTGGAGTATTTTTAAAGCTCCCACCCACTGGGGGCAGACTATGTTTTTGCTGCCTTTTGGCAGATTTAAAAATCCAGACGGAAGCTAAACCGTTTCACTGCCTGTATCCGTGCGGGCAGGGAAACCACTGTGTGGGCTCCCTGGGACACAACAAGGGATCCCTGGGGTCATTAAAGGCTCCCTATCCTTTTAACTTGAGCCATGGGGGATGGGACCCATGGGGCTGAATAGGGCACCAAGAGGGGGCTGCTGCTCCCTTCCCCATAATAATTTAATTGGAATCCAGGAGATGGGTTAAATGGGGCCAAAAACAGCTTGAGAAGCGGACCATGTGCCCCCCCCTTCTCTTAATGATTAGACTGGGACTCGGCGGAGAGGTCCCCAGGGCCAAACACTGTTTGGAGAGGAGGACCAAACAAACCTCCCATAAATATACCAAGCCCCCGGGGCCCTATGTGGGCAGGGAAGGTGGGCCCTACCGATGGCCCCTCTTCATACGTATTATAAATAATCGCAGCCTCCATTTTGGTTTTATGGTTTTTGTTTGTGTGCAGTGGGGGTTAGCCACCCACAGTGAGTTGAGTGCAGAACCTGGTTGGAAGCATGGCCCTGCACCGAAAGGATACTGTTGTGAGGACCTCTTGGACCAGAGTTGCTTCCCCAGTTTCATAGCTTCATTATAGATTTCATATCTTTAACATTTTAGCTGCACTGCTTTTAGCAATAACATTTTAAACTTGTTTTAGTTAGCCTTTCCTCTACTTGTAATCAGTACATTCTGTCCAAGGCTAAGAACACAGTACACGCTATCCTAGTGCTTCCGTTGCCCATTCACGCGACAGCTTCTAACAGTTAGGCACAGCACTGCATTAGAGCTATGCTTCTAACACAGTGTGGCTTTATTATATAAATGATGCACAATCCGGAAGGGGCAGAGGGACATTTCAGTTGCGACCATCCTGAGAAGTATGCTGTGTTCAACATGCAGCTCTGCTGGTGCTTATCTACCAGTTTCCAGAGAGGACTGCCATCTACACTACAGGCCGACTCCTGACACTATTTCCAGGTATGGGCCTAAGGCTAATCCTATAGATCAGGCAGGCAGAAGGGTACACCTGCTATGCTCTCAGTATAGTCTTAGTGTTAGGTAAGAAACTCTAGAATCTCTAAAACCTCTAGAACTCATTTAACTTTGTTGGATTGCACATTATCCTTACCATGTTTATTATGGCGGTAGCTTTGTTTTATCTGCCCAGTTATCTCAGTTCTTTTTCTCTATGTAGGATTATGATTGTTTCAATAAATGTACTGAAAACGTATCTTGTATCGCTCTTGTGTTTCGCCTGGGCAAGCAGGAGTAATACAGAGTCTGTAGTCAGAGTCTCATGTGCAGGTTGCTATAATCACCTCTCATCCGAGCATAATTGGGGTGTAGGTGAGGCACTGTGAGTTAGCCAAGAATTGGGATGACAGTTTCTGACAGTGTGGAAAGACTTAGTTCCCCACATTCTGCAGTTCTGCTTTCATAAATATGAAGTCCTGGTACCCTAGTAGGAACCATACAACAACATAAGCAGCATAGGTTGGTGCCCGTAAACGGCTGGGGTGCAAGGCCTCAATGAAGGGCCCTGTAGCTATTAACTGCTTTGGCTGCCTAGATCAGAAGGGGCACAGGCTGGCCTCAGGCTAGGCGCTGAGACCAATACCTGCTGCAGAAAGTAATATTGATAGTTTTTCAACATGAACTTGGAAACATTCATGTTCCACAGCCCCTCCGCCATGACAAAAGTGTCACTACAGAACTAATTTGTCACGTGTACCATGTCTGTGGCTTAGATTCTCATTATTTATGGAGCAACGCTATAGTATATTAAATCGAACACAAAAGGTTTTTGTAAAGAACACATCCTGAACTCACATATTTGAAGATGCTCTTATATGTGATAGTGAAACAAAAAGGAGGCTTAGTGAAATACATTTTTTGTCTACAATCACATAGTTTGGTCAAGAAGGGAAGCTGTGATAGAGCCCATGTTTTCTGGTTTTAAGTAGGGCAATTCAGCTGGTAGATGGTTATTGCTTACTCTCTACATTTTTACATCAGAGGAGATTGCTTAATTTTTATTATTTCTTTGTGCATGAGATAACAGTGTGGGTGGCAGGTGGAAGCCGCAAGGAAGCTTGGCTCACTTTGGGCTCATGGGTCCAAGAGGACCTTGAGCTGAGGCTGAGTCATAAATCTGGCTCAAACCTTCAGTGGCTCAAAAAACCTCCAAAACAGCAGACGCCTTCCCTTTCAACTACAGGCACATGAAAATCAACATTATCCATTCTGGAACGGTTGTGGTTTAACAGGAAGTAGATCACGGGGCAGTTTAGTGACGCTGCATTGTGAAACTGCGATGTAAGAGCGGAGGAGAGGGCAGTCAGGCAGGTAGCCGGCCTTCTGGACTAGGGGTAAGAGGAAGAGGAATCCCGCCACCTCATTTCCACCTCCCTCTTTTGTGCCTCCCCGGTTCAGCTCTCGTTCTATCCCATTCCGTCAGGAGGCAAAGAAGACAAAGGAGATGCAGCTGCCGCAGGTTCTGTGGGTCAGGAAGCCCATGCAGCGGCGGCAAGCCGGCCGCAAGCTGCCGAAGCCCTTTGCTCGCCCCTCGCTCATGCGCTAGGAGGGAAAGATAGTCGCAAGCCAAGTGGGAGTTTCGAGAGTCAGGAAGGCGGTGCAAGTTCCTCGTTCCTGCATCGGGAGTAAAGAGGAGAGCGCAGGCCTCAAGGAGCATACTCCCCGCTCCTGGAAGGGGAAAGTGTCACGCCGGCCTAGGAGCAGTGCAGATAATACGGAGAGAAAAGGGGTAGAGGAAAGAAAGCCTCCCCCCAAAAGAAATAAGGAAGTGCTTGAACTACTGAAGCACTTGAACTACTGAACGCTGAAGAGCAGCGAGGATCGCTGAGGAAGAACTTAAAAGTACCTAAAAGCCAGCCGTATAGCTGTACAGAGGGAACAGAGGAATAGAGGAACAAGGATACAAGGATACAAGGAACAAGGAACAGATGAACAAAAGGAACAGAGGAACAAGGCCAGCAGGTGGTGAAGAACTGCGGGACTGGGGGAAAGTTGGTCGAGTTGAGAACGGAAAGGGGGCCTGTCACCCGTCATTAAGGTACTGTGACTTGTTGCTGGCTCCACTTTATTATTTCATTCCCTCGGGCCTGGTCCGGCCTTGACTTGCCCTTGCCCTGCCCTTGCCCTGATCTACGCCTCGTTTTGTTGAACTTCAGCCTGCCTGTAATTGTGTTAAAAGAGGTACTTAGGGATTGCGGACTACTGGTTAAATACCTTTGTGATTGGCAGTGTGCTAGAGAGGGTCCCCGTATTCTCAGAGAGATTCAGAATGGCGTAGTAGAAAATTGAATCAGACTTACACCAGACTCATACTAGGCACTGGTAAATCGTTAACAACTCCTTTGAGAGGATAACTGGTCTGCTGGAGGAAGAGGATCCAGGATTTTACTAAGAACAGGAGCAAAAGATCAGGAATAAACAGAATGATTTCTAAATGTATGAGAAGGAGTAGGTCATTTCTTAGTCGGGCCTGCAAAAAAAATAAAAAACAAGGGAGTGCAGCAATTAAACATAAAATGTTTGAACTCTATTCTCCCATTTCTTCTAAAGGATCCTTGTGAGAAAACAACGATTAAGGCAGAAAATACATTCTGCATCAATAATAATACTCTTCAAGGTCCCATTCAGGATATTGACTTGAATATCATGACGGATGATGGCACTACCGTTAGGGAGGGATCTGCTGTTTCTACCACCTCTCCCCTCTCGAGGGGGTTCAATCAGGTCAACCAGACCGATGTTATAGAATACACCCTTCCTGATATCGATCCAGATGAGGTGTTCGGCAGCAGAATTGTCCCTTCGTCTATACCAACAACGCCCATATTAGCACAATCTAATATTGATTCCCCCATGTTAACGTTATTTAGTAGTACTTCTTCCGATCACTTTCTTTCAGATATAAGTCCTGCAGAATCCCAGACCTAGTGTGCCCACCAGGACAACATATAGGGGGTTATTCTAACTTTGGAGGAGTGTTAATCCGTCCCAAAAGTGACGGTAAAGTGACGGATATACCACCAGCCGTATTACGAGTTCCATAGGATATAATGGACTCGTAATACGGCTGGTGGTAAATCCGTCACTTTTGGGACGGATTAACACCTCCTCCAAAGTTAGAATAACCCCCATAGTCCTTTCTGAATCGCTTAAGTGTCTTGAAATAATGTTATCGTCCATTTTGGAACTTCTCGAAAAATCTATAAAAAAATTCTCATCACACTCACGATATTCTTGTTTCCATTATAAAAGTCTTACTAGCAAATCAAAACATGAGCCACTCTCCTGACGAGTTGACCAAAACAATCAAAAAGGAGGCATGTAAAAGTTTGGGTCTAAATACAAATGGTTCTAGTTTGCAGTTACCAATTGCTCAGGTGATAAGTTTTCCCACTCCAATAAAGGTACCCAAGCTGGAAAATAACATTAGTAAGAAGTAGTCACTACACCAGCGATCATGGTCTCCGAAGAGAACGAGATATATTCCCTGGACAAGATCTTTTCTAGCATGAATTCACTGCACAATATTACTCCATTGGCCCATGATGTCCAGAAAATGGAACACGCTCTAAATCCCAGAGCGGTTCCATTCCCAATCTTCCTCCCCAAAGATCAGTCATCCATAAAGCTGATGGAACAAAAGGAACTCAATATGGGACAGGCTAGTAAAACATTTAAAATAAGAGGGAAGAAGACCCGGAAAAAAAAGAACCGTCGAAACTCAACAAAAAAAAAAAAAAAGGGACGGTTTAGTTCGAGGAAAGAGAGCAGGTGGAATCTACGGTCACCTTGGAACTGGTCCCCTCACTCAAGAATTCACAGAATAGGACTGAGGGGGCGTCTTTCGTTGTACTGGTGCAAGATCGTGGACAGACGGATTCACCGGTTATTCCTTGGGCCAGATCAGAATCCATCAATGTAATCCCACCTGATCCTGTCCCTTTTAGAGCTATGGAGATTTGTCCCAGAATAAGTACTCAGAAAGTGGAAGAAAAATTCAGTAGAGATATTGCCCTGAATGGGCATATGAAGTTAGCAGACTGCTTGGAGTTCTTGACTATATTTCACTCAAATATATGCTTAAATCGTTCCTTTCTTCTGTCATGTTTTTTGGAAATAGAAGAACTCAATCTAATTGAGAGTACTGATATTGTGAGGGTCTTTCTTGACCACAGTATAGGTGGGTGCAAGGCAAAGGTTTAGTTTTCCTCTAAAACTATTGTGAAATTAATTCTGGTTAGCTGTGCCCAACTCCAACGCAGGGGTATCCCAGTCAGAGAGAAGTCAATGTACTCTAGCAGGCAGCTTATTTCTCATGGATTGCTCCACAAGCTATATCGTGAACTAGGGGGTGGGTACATTCTTTTTCCCCAGGTGAAATTCTGCAAGTTTCCCTATTCCAAGGTACAAGGGTAGTGTCTGTTTTGGAAGGTCCCAAATATCAGGGCTCCAGTTCCAATCAAGAAAACTGGAATTGGTTAGCGGGGGCCCTGAATAGATCTAAGACAAAGGATAAGCTGAAATAGTCATGCTACTAACACTGACCTCTATTTGGTCTCTTGGAATGCTGCAGGACTAGGGAAAGACCGATGTAAATTATATGTATTGTGTTCAATGAAGATCGATCTGATTTGCATTCAAGAGACCTGGTGTTTAAATGACTCCTCATGCCCGGGCTACACGGTTTTAAGCAAAAAAGCATTCCCCTCAAAAAAAGGGCATGCTAAAGGGGGTATAGCCATGCTTTTAAGTGACAGATATAACTGGGAATTTGATAACCTCTCCGAAGATACAACCTTTTTCCAAATAGTACGAGTACAAGTTAGGGAGGAGAAGGGTGGGAAACTTCCGATGACTATTGTAAATGCATATTTCCCTCTGAAAAGGAATTTGACAATATTTTACAACAACTGCTTACACAAGTTTGCGCTGTAAGAAATTCTGTCAACTTAATTATAATGGGGGACTTAAATTGTAAAATTTCGAATTCTACGCTTCATTCCTTCGGTAATTTAGATAGGGAAAAAGCACTGAATATTCCTTCTATCTTGTTCGCTCCTAGAATTAGGGCAGATAAAAGAGGATTCTTTTTTTTTTTTAAAGGTCTAAGGTCCTGCAGCAGTATTATTCTGAATGGGCGCTTCAGTTCGGATTCACCTGCTGTCTTCACACATAAGTCCGTTAAGAATAACTCCACTATAGACTATAGTTGCACTTCGTACAACATCACTCAAAGAGTTGAGGATATGGTAATATTAGACACCCCATATAGTGACCACAAGATACTAAAACTTACTTTAAAACTGCAGCTAGGGGCCACAGATCCATGGTCTATAAAAGGCGCAAACCTTAGAATTATTGGAAAAAATAGGAGAATGTCTTGGACGACAGCTAAAATAATTTTGATTAAGCCATTGCTGGAAAACATTGTGGGACATATGGAGATTTGGGGGAAAGACGTTGTAACACATTTTTCCAACTTAATAAGTTATATTACTTCGCGTAAGCAGCTTATGCGGAGTAAAACTGGAGTCAAAAAAGCTCAGCTGCCTATCTTGAACCTGAACAGAGAAATAAATAAGTTATTAAGGCGACAATAGGAGTACAAGACTAAGGAAATTAATAGGGAAATAACAAAACTTAAGAGAAGAAGACTGCGGCTGAAACTGGCGATCCGCAGAAAAGAAGAGGATCACAAGTGGATTGCATTAAGGGAAGCAGCCGCAAAGAGAAACCCCAGGAAAGTTTGGGCTATCATCTCAGAGGGGTGCCGAAACTGTAAAACCTTATTCACCCCCCCCCCTCCCGATGGCAGAGGAAGACTGGAAGTTGTATATCCAAGACCTTTACGCTGAAAACCAGCGCGCTGACCCTGGGAGAGAGGTGATAGTATCAAACAGAGGGGGAGAAATGGATAATACGGGTGCTCCTACTGTGGTTGAATTAGAGGGGATTATAATTTCAATGCACTCTTCGGGTGCTATGGGCCCCGACGAGGTTCCGGTGACTTTAATTAAAAGGGAGCCTTTGCTTTGGGCAAAACTTCTTCATCTACTACTTGGCACCTGTTATGCCCATGGTAATATCCCGGAATCATGGACGGGTAGTATAATACTTCCTCTACATAAAAAGGGAGATAAAACAGTACTGTCAAATTACAGACAAATTGTCTTATTAGATGCAACTGGAAAGATATTTGCGAAAAGTTTCTTACTGCAATTAACTGATTGGGTTGAGGAAAATGGTATTCTTCCACTGGAATAGGCAGGCTTCAGAAAGGCCCATAATATTTAGATAACTTCCTTATAATGCAAACTATAATTGATAAATATGTCCAGACTGGGGGGGGGGGGGGGGGGGGGGGGAGTATTGTATGCTGCATTTATCGATTATTCTACAGCATTTGACAGAGTGGATAGGAAAACATTGTGGAAGAAACTTAAAGAATTAGGGATCCCACCTTGTCTCCTGCGATGGTGATTTCCCTGCACTCATCGACCTGGTGTAAAATCCTAATGGGTGGAGGGATTGTCTTCAAACTTTTCAATCAAAAAAGGCCTGAAACAGGGCTGTTAACTGGCCCCATTGCTTTTCTCCCTCTACATTCACGACCTTCCTAAAAACCACAGGAGCACTTTTGGCTATGCCCCCGTGGTGGGGGGCTGGCCAATGGTATGCTTATTATATGTGGATGACATAGTTGTGTACGATCTTACCCCAAAAGGCCTAAATCAACGCCTGAATACATCAATGTCTCAGGTGGTATGCTTCTCCGGGAAAAACAAATCAGAAGTAAAATCTGGGTTCTGGGTCAACATAAGTTGGAACAGCTTGATTCATACCAGTTTTTGGGTAAGATCTTTTCGGCCTCAATAAACGAGCAAGAGCATATTTGCAAAAATACTAATAAGGCATTTTCACATGCCCAAGGTTTGGTGGCATTCTTTAATACAGATGGTAAATGTCACTTTTTACACTTATTGTCTGCCTAACAGGTTAAGATTCCACCTACTTTCTTACATGCAATCGAATGTTTAGACATAAACAAATAGGATTTTCTTGACAAGACAGAAGGCCGTATTCTAAGAGAAAGGCCTCTTGTAATCATTCTGCCTCAGGGGCAGTGCTACAACTTGAATTAGGCATTAAGAATATTTTTGTGCAAGGCCTTGCGGCTGTGATCAGAAGGGCGCATTGCCTTATTCATAGTGAGGAACTTACACTGAGAAAGCTGGCCTTCAATGAAATCTTTAACAATTTTAGAGAAAAATCTGTGTTTTTCAGAAACTACATCTTACAGCTGGACTCGGTCCCCATTCCTTTGAGACCCTATGTATTTCTAAAAAAAATTATGAAGGAAGCGACATGGTCCAAAGGTTTTTTGATGTGCCTGGATGCATGCCGTCATAGAAGAGGTCTCGAGAAGTTAACCTATTCTGTAAAGATGAAAGTGGTGCAACCTTATTTGACCTGCAACTTACCACATGGAGTGAGATTTTGTATTTTGATCAGACTTAATAGAATACCCTTTAGAGACCTTATTGCCAAGTGGGATTGCTCCATAAACTCCTGTGATTTGTGTCAAGGTGGGGTACAGAATATCAAACATGTTTTATGTGTCTGTCCCGCTTTAGCAACACAAAGGAAAAAATGGTTGAAACCCCTCTTTTTGTGGCTAAATATCAGATCTTATAGAGAGGCCTTAGATTTATGTTATACCCTCCCCCCCCATGAAAGATTTTGTTATAGGATTTTTAATTTTTTTCAAACTTTATTGCAGATATTTTGATTTTTTTGTGTTCTTTTAAAAGTGTACTATTTTATCATGTATTTATATGGTTCTGTCTTTTCCTTAGAAAAGTGTATAGTTTTATTATGAATTTATATGGCACTGTATCATTACTCATGTGGATCTCTTTGGAGTTCCAAATCATCATAATAATACATTGAGCCATTAAAACATTGAAAAGGAAGTAAGAAAATCACTGTAAAATTTTAAATTATATTTATTTATGGGGGTTATTTCCAATGAAGCTCCCCGGCACCACCACCCACCTATGCCCTGTTGCTACACAGCAGAGAGAGACAGGATTAATTTCTGTAGTTGAGGTGTCCCACGATGCTAAAGGGACTAGTGTTACTCTTCCAGACAGTAGAAACAGCTGTTTGCAAGCTGTGAACACTCCCAAGCCACCACCCTCCATCTTGAACTCTGCCTTATGGGCAAATTGACTCTTCCCTGCAATGGTCTGACTGGCCTGTTCCTCTCCCTTTCAGCCTGTGACAAGTACCTCACCCTGTGACATAGAAGAGTACCCCAAGCTGCTGCCTTTCTACCTTGCATACTGGAGCCCCTTATGGAGCACTGCTCGCCGGAGGACATGCCTGCCGCTGCCTAATGTGCAAACTCTTATGTGCTGCGCTCTACTTAGCCCTACATGCCTGACTGAGACTGCAGACTCTTGGAAGGGTTCCCACACAACTTGAACCATAGTACGCCTGTTGTGAGGCTTTGTTCTGAGGGCAGCCTTGTATTCCAGGTAGGCTGGCTAAGCCTAGGGCTTCACCCAAACATACATCAGAGCACCTTCAACGATCCAGGCCCAGAGGTGAGTGACTCCCCCCTCCTTTTTCAGCGAGGCCAAGATCTACTGACAGAAGGCCTCCAGTCCTCAAGCTGTGGTGTTACATGCAGTAGGTCTTATTATGGGAGCAGTGGTCTGCTCAGACGGGACGTGGTGACTTTTGGGCTGTGTACTCCCACAGATAAGACTGGGATGTCGGGTGGTGCTATGTGCTCTTGAGCACCATTTAAGTCCTTGACACTAGAGGCCACTTAGGGGGTCCCAATACATATATATATAGTGCCTATCATTTGACCATTCCTCCGTTTCCCATTTACCAGGGTTCTGAGTAGGCATTAGTGTGGGCTGAATCACAGTCATCTGTCTCCCTGACCCCACCCTTCTTTACAATCATTGCAGTTCTTATTATAGGGAATAGCTGATATCAGGGATCACCAAATTAGAAGCTATCAAACTGTTTAGACCCACCAGGATGTACAGTCAGCAGGAGGGATGGCTAACAATACAGATTTTAACATGGACAACAATGTAAGGTTGGGTGCTTTGGTCTACTGCTACATACCAAATCCTGAATGTGCAGTGGAGGCAGGAGCTTTTTGTACCAGGTTGCGTACTACAACCTCGCCCCAACATAGTGATGATCACTCCTCCATCACTTTGAGATTGCCTACAGTCCTTACCCACTATAGACTAGGTGCACTACCTAACTCTATATGCAATCACACAGACTGCCGAGTCTCCAACTGGTATTCTCAGAAGCAGTCAGCTGACCTAAGCCCAACCAGACTCCAAACGATCTCAGACATGGATGAGCTTCTGAAGCAAATTAAGGTCACTGGTACGACACTGGCAGCAATGATTCCTTCGCAAAGGTAATTAATGTGAGAGGAAGTCACCACCTTCCCCACTTGATTAGACAAAGTCGACTAGAGGAATAATGATGTGGAAGCCCGCCACTACGCTCTACCTGACTGGGGCAGAGATACTGGCTTTTTGCAACACTAGGTCACAGACCTAGAAGACAGAACATAGTGTAACTACTTTTGCATATACAGCATTCCTGACTAAGCAGAGAGGGGGAACATAATTGGAAGTACCAACAATTATACCACTATCTCAGGGGTGTGCTTGAACACCCACCAGTGGAGTTGAATATATCTCCCATTCGACAATATCTAAGACTATGGAGCCAATTTAGGGCCATTGTTACTGGAATTTATGGCGTTTTAATTTAAACTATATACTCTGGCCCCCCTCTCAACACAACTACACTACAATGACAGGCAATCTTGGGCAAAGCATATTGAGCCAAAGAATTGGCAATCCTGCTTCTTGACCATGACAGGGCATGTAAGGAATCCTGCTGAAATTACTTTTCTTTAAAATCTTTTTTGTATATGTACTGGTCCCCACAGAAATTACATCGGGCATGTCTGCTGCCTTACAGCCAGTGCAGCAACTGAGGAGAATACTATTGCAACCTCTACAATGTTCTCTGGTCCTACCCGACTCTACAGTCCAACTGGACTTGTGTGGGCCAATTTACATCTCTACAGCACCCTGACGCTAGACCCCTTATCCCTTCTCCGTGACACAACTGAGGCCCCCAATATGGACTATTACACTCACCGGTGGCTAGCCAATTTTTTAACAGTAGCCAAAGTATGCATTGGCTGCCACTGGGGTGGTGCTCCATGAATGTATTACTTATAAACTTAACGACAAGCTAGAAGCCTATGAAAGGATCTGGATAGCATTTCTTTACTCCTTTGTATAGGATATTCCCCGTCCCCCAATCTCTCAATATTTTAATTTACCCATAAACTGACAGTGATCAGCTATGACTGGACCGCAAGTTCCTGTACATTATAACCACTGAACTAATCTGTTGAATAGTTGAGTCAGTCACTTCAGCATAAGTGACCTGGTTTTATATTGTGGGACACAGTAGGGGAGAAACTGTTGTGCTGTAAAGCTGTGAGGTAGATAGGCAGGGGAGGGGTAGCATTTCTCTTTGTTTATCTCTTTAGTCCTGTATGCTGCTACTCATTTACATATTCACTTCCCCATCAGTTTGCTCTGTCTGTGTGCATAATGAGGAATTGTTCACTAGCCTCTTATGAGTTACGTTTCCCTCTAGATAGCCTTGTGTTGGGACAACAATCTACATGCATAAGTGCGTTACTGGATTGCTCTCCTGATCTTCCAATTTACTACCTTGGGGACTGTTGTCTGGCTGCCATTTTTTTAAAATCCTTCTTTGCCACTCATACCCCACTTCCCTTCCATTTCCGTATTTCCAACCTTAGCCCTCATCCCCCGGCCCGGAACTAGGAATTCCTAGTATTACTTATACCAGTTTGCTACCATATTCCTTTGCACTCCATTTTGATTAACTATACTACTCTGTCATTGTATAATACCACCATAGTTGCATTGTTCAAGTGATTAAAAAAGGGTTTTATTCCCAATCGATCTTGTCCACTTGAACCACTGAGTTCATCTAGAAGTCGTTTACAGTTAAAAGCGACTTTATTTAGTTTTTCAAAGCTTCTAATTGTGACACACTCTCTCTTCCTAATCACCCCACTTGCAAGGTGTCCATAAAAGACATGGTCGCTGATTGGGAACTATGATTTCCAGAATGGAATTCTATTCCACACAATTATAAGACGTCCAGTGATCCTGCATCCAGATGTACTGGATATGAGAACAACAAACCCAATTTTACCAGCCGGGAAATACTGCAGCTAAAATTGGAGGGAAAGGCTGCTTTGTGGCCAGACTCATTCCAGCCAAGGCCATGAAGGGTTGGGGGACAATACACTCCACTCCTTCATCTTCCTCAACCCCTCGCCAAACCACTGCTCCCTCACAACAGCCTCCCTCACACTTAACTCAGCTCCCTACAGACTTTTACCACCTACTCACAGCAGGTGGTTAAACACCCTGGAAAAAGTAATACCATGTGAAATTCCAACTGGCAAATCGAGATCCATATAGTAATTCCCCATTCTGTGGGATTTAGCTTGTGATTGCATGGTACATGGTGGGTTGTGTCAGCATGGTACTAATTATAATTGGTGCAGTTTGCACCCTGGCAGTACTGTGCAACTTGTAATCAGGCCAGGGTGAGCTACTTTAAGTGCTCGAAATAGATCAAGAGGACTGAAAAGCCCAGTTATCCATTCCCACTACATCTACAAATACATATCAGAGGTACTTCACCAAGCTTTAACTTCAACAGTAGACAGAAAATGCAAGACTCCATCCCAGTGTGTTAGAGGCAATGATATGGTTTTCTCTTTGCTACAGTGCTTTCCCGTTGTGAAGGACACAACCCAGATATGACAGAAACCTTGCTTTGATTTATTCTCTTCATGCATTGAACGGATTTATAAACTGAGGCAGTTCAAACTGACACTGAACGAAACTATGCTATAGTCTGAAATCAGTTATTAATCGATAATTGTAATTAATATCCCAGCACTCCAAAGTCTGTCCGCCATCCTCTTCTGATGCTTGATGGAACACTTGCATTCTTTGCACGCTAGACCATCAACTATTGCAAGTTATTTCAAGCAAAATACCTTTTTGTCTGGTGGTCTCCTGCACAGATGTAGCTCGTTCATCTTATATGAGAACACCTTGATGTGTTAACAACTATTTTATTCTGACAGTCAGGAATATTACCAACTGACTGACACTCACTTATTCAATTTCAAGAGCAATTGAAGTTGCATTTAAAATCAAATATGGGATTGTTCTGTTACATATCCTGAAAACAGGCGTGTTAATCCAACTACACTCAATATTCTGAGACCTGTACATGAGTTCGACCTCAAACACGCATATGGTGCAACATCGAGATGAGAGGCCGGAAAGCCTACCCTTTGGAAAGGCTAGCAGGAGCGTCTTTCGTAACATGAAATTACAAATATTTCATAAGCTTACTGCCATATCACAGAAGAAATTGGTAAAAAAAATGTGTTAGAGTGTTGAAAAATCTTTGTAAAAACTGATTATAATCTGCTTTATCTTGAAACCTATAAAAGAAAGTGTGTATTCTCAAATCATTAATTCCCCTTTGTAAAGATATCGGTCAGTAGCCTTTACACAGTGTCAGATTCACTAAAACATATTTGTTGTAATCATATCAGGTTTGACCAGCATGTTGAAAATGCATGATCTATCATTATTTTATTTTATTGGGCTGAAAGATATCTCCGCCCCTTAAGTGTTATCTCCACTTCCATTGGTTGCCATGTTTGCCTCGAATGCCACCAAGCCTCCCCGAAGTTAAGGTCTCGTTGCGCCTATGCGCAGGCAGACAGATCAAGCTCTGACCCATCATCAACCTTTACCTTTGACCTTCAGGCTAAAAGTCTAAAACGTAACGCAGAAGGATAATATAACACCATCCGAAGCAATCGCTGGGCCTGAAAAAGAACTTAAAGTACGTCTTCGCTTTGACATTCAATATTAAAGGCAGGGCCTCGCTACGATACCCTGGCATGTCCACTGGCTCAGTGAAACCGGTAGTACTACAGTGTTGCTGCTGAACATATCGGGCTCCTGACAGACAGTACGACAAGTGCTTCTGATGCACAGAATTTACCTGGTGCGCGCCAGGCCATCTGGACGCTGCCTGACTCCCTTAGTCTTTTACTCGTTGTCTTTCTTTGCCTGCGGAACCGGCTGTGCTAAGGCGGCTGCACACCATGTACACCAGGCAAGTGTTAGTAAACGAAGTTTGCACCATAGGAGCCACCCGGCCTGTACGCTGTCACGAATGACCTCTCTATTACGTCACAAACTAGTGACCTTCAAATGGAGGCCTGGGGCGGGGGGCACGTAGGAAGGAGACGAGAACAAATCGAAGAGCGATTCGGACTGTGCCTGAGAACCAATCAGCGAGCGATGTGGACTGCGCCTGCGCGCTGTTTAGATTAATGGAATAAAGACACACTCGCCAATTGATTGCTTCTGTTCTGTGTCGTACTACGTTCGTGTAGTCGTCCTTTAATCTATTTATTTTCGTTTTCACCTCGGATGTTGAGAAGTCACTCCTCGGTGCGTTCCCCACCTACAGTTAAACGCGTGCTCCAGTTGCTTGCTTTATTGTGTATGAGCGCCCTTTAGTTTCATTTCCTTGAGCTTTCAAGTCACCTAGGACGTCGGGAGGTCATTGTGCCGTGCTACGGGTGTGGGTGCCTCCTTAGTACTCGTCTCTGCTGTGGCAACTGGAATTACTATCGGGGCACAAGTCAAGGGTACACGCGGGTAGACAGTCCTGTCAAGAGGTTGCCCCCCCTCCCCTACACAGAAATATGCTAATCACCGAAACACATTCTGCAGCGCTTGCTTGTTGTCTGCTTTCTTCGGAGAGCAGCAAAGTGCAGGAGGGGAGGGACACAGCTTATCACTTCACAAGTATTTAAGAGAGACATGCTTTTGACTTTATGCAATCCCTGTATATAAGATATACACATGCACTGTAAAAATGTCAAATGTGTTGGTCAGTCTCAGTATTTACACAAATAACAATTCAAATACCACTAGTCTGTTTTATTCCTTGCATAGCACTACTAGTCAATGCAGGATATCAAAGCACTTTACACCATGCGTAAACATTATACATTGACAATAAATATGTGTGTAAATCAGTGTTCAGGATTCAGGGTTAAAAGGCATAGGAGTCACATCTTCATAGCTCACAGTGATGTCGTAGAATGATTACAATGTATGACCTGCAGGTAACTAAAGGAGCTCTGTTAAGAGCAGTAACACACTTACTGAGCTACATAAAATAAAAACTGTGCCATCCGTGTAGTATTTTCCCCAGCCTGGGCACCCACCAATGACTACGCCTAACACAGAGCTTGGTATTAACATGCCTTTATTCATCTGTGTGTAACCTCAAACTGAACATTCTAAACCTGCATTCACTTCACCACACTCTAACACCTATGTCACAGTTCTATGGAGTCCTTCAGGAACCAAAAATGTGCCTTCAATAATAACTCGCTCAACACCTCATCTTCCCTTCTGTTAAATAATCAAATGTTTTTACACCTATACACACAATCATAGTTCTTCAGTGAGCCTTCTCGATGATCTGATTACTCGTCCCAATCATGTCTTCAGAAACTTGAAACCGGCAATAAAAGTGTCTACAATCTGTATTGGCGATGCAAGAGCAACAGCAGGCAGGGGTATTTCAATTGTTCTTTCAGAACCAGTCTCTACATTGACATTATCTGACAAATGGTTACCTACTTGTCCGAAATGCGAGCAATCTCTTGTGATGGACTTCTTAGGAGTTTGGGCAGTCACCATGTGTCCTTTGCTGGTCACAACGCGGAATGGCTCAGCATCGAATGGAGCATCAGACTTCCATTTTCTTGAGTGACAACACACATTCTCCTTTAGTGAAAACAATATCTTTTCCATGACGCTGCTTGTCTGCGTAGGCCTCCACTTTCTTTTACAATCCAAGACTCTGGTACGGGTTTCTTCCTCAGTACCTGATTTTCCATTGGTCCATTGAGGTAACTTGGTCGTCATGGCTCTCCAGAGCATCAGAGTTGCAGGGCTTTCTCCTACGATCAGGTGAGGGGTCAAACGGCAAGCTTGCAGGGTAGAATCCAAGACAGTTTTAAGGTTGAGCTTTTCCAAAACATTAGGCTGAACAGCTTTCTTCAATGTACTCTTGAAACGTTCAACAAGGTCATTGGTGTGCTCTTCTGATGCTTCACAATAAGATGATGAGAAAATCTTTGAATTCTTGACTGTTGAAAGGTGGGCCATTGTCAGATTTTGAAATCCCAGGAACACCATATGTCACAAAAATGCAGTCTAATCTCTCAATGACTCTCTGTTGAGTGATAGATGAGAGGTCTTCTATCAATGGAAAACAGGAGTATTCATCAACAGTCACCATCAGGTGATGTGCATTGTCAAGAAGACCGAAAAAGTCAACATCAATTCTTTCCTATACGTGCTTTGGCAAATGTGACAGGCTTGAGATGCATTTAGTAGGTTTCAATGACAGGCAGTTGCATAGATGACAGGCCTTCAACTCGGTCATTGGGATGAAGAAACCAGACTCAGTCTCGGAGAACTTGTTTTGTGGCAATGATTTCACAATGTCCTTCATGGGTCACTTCAATTATCTGTTGTTGCAGACTCACTGGAATAACAATTCTCAAACCCCTCAGGATAATGTCTTCTTGAATCACTGACAGCTCATTTTTGACATTTTTAAACTTCTGGTATTCACTGTCACTGTCAAGAGGTTGACTATTCTGGTTCCAAGATGATGTGTAATTATGTCTTTCACTTTTAACATGTCACTATGTGAACTCGTGGCAGTGACAATTGGCCCAACAAAATGGCAGCTGGTGTGTTTGATTGCACAATGAAATTTACGTAGGGCTACCATGACACTATAGGCACTCTGGTGAAGTAGTCAGCAAGGTTTTGATCTTCCCCTGGATGGTGCCCGTTTGTGTAGTTGTATGCTTGTAAACATAGACCTCAGCCTTCAATGCAATGAGGAACTTGGCCTTTGGATTGCCAAAGATGGTCAACAATGCTTGCTGAGCTGTCACAAGCCTAAAAGGCTTTCAATATAAGAACACATGGAAAAGTTTGCAAGCCTAAACCACTTCTAAACTTTCTCAGGTTCTGAATAAGCACGTTTAGTCTGGGACAAACATTTGCATACATATGCCACAATGTCTTCGTGGCAAAGTCTAATATGTATCTGGAACAGTAACAGCCATGCCAAGGCATGAAGGTAAAATGGACGCATCTTGTGGGAGACTGGCAGTTGACAACACTAGCACTTTAACTGGATCAGGTGTCATAACCCCATCATAAAAGATATGAGCAAAGAACTTTAGCTTTGTGTTATGGAATACACATTTCTCAGCAATCAGACTCAAACCTGCATCAACAAGTAAATAACACGCTTGAGAGCATTATCGTGCTCCTTCTGAGTAGCTCTGAAAATTAACGTCAAAACTATTGTTAAAAGCATTCATGACAGGCTATATGATTAGTCCAATTACATCTTGAAAAAGCTCCGCAGCTGATGACACACCAAAAAATTAGTGTTTTATATCAAAATAGACCAATATGTTTAGAAAAGGTTGTAAGGTACCTGCAATTCTCCTCGGGTTCCAACTAACCCCAGAGAGCTCTAGACCCCTGCCCTACTACAGGTAATGACAAATACTAAAGAAGCAGCATCACAAAATGTGATCAGTCTCTTGCAAATAAATACTAAAACCACCGAGTAAATATATCACTCAAAAATACATCCTGTACAATTGCAGATGAGTTGTGGCACACAGAATTGAAATTTGTATTTTATGACAAGACTAGCAATGCTTATTGTGCTTGTTCAAAGCATATCAGCGATTCTTGAAACAACATTTGGAACAGGTTTGCATTAGACTGTCCAAAAGAGTGTGTAGTTATGCCAATTTGCAGATACGGGAATGTCCTCCAGCCTTGAGCCAGCCCAAAAAAAGCTTTGGATGCCATTGACTCACTGTTGGATAAGCAAAAGAATCAATACCAGCCATGGACATGATCCATTTCACCCCATGAGGTAGCGTAGGAGAAGAGACAGGTTTAAAAGGCTTTCTAATAGAGTTAAACAATTACGTGGAAAAGGACGTTCTTAGATGAACAGTCTTTTTCTTGTATGTTTTAATGCACAAGCTTGAACACACTTTTGGTTGATTAAAGAAATAAGGATAGAAAACATAATCCCCTGTACGAGTGTAGTGTCTGGGAGACATATCCAGGGCTCCAGCATCAGAGAAATGCTTAATTGACACCAACCATAACATAGCTTTCCAGACAATACTTTTAAAGTTAATGAATTGTCAGACTGATGTAGAAACAATTTACAATCAACATTGACTTCCCATAGAACAGATTACTTCAGGCCAAGAGGATTAGAAAAACATACCAGATCAGAAGGTTTTCACCCATTGGTTTTTCATCCACTCGAACATGCCTAGCTGAAACTGATGATCAATATGTATTGACTGTTTTATAAGATTTACCTTGGCTTGGAAGAGTAGCTAGGAAGTTGACTATCAGAGTTAGATATGCTGAACTGATATCAGTATATCTTCTGACACACCAGCTAACCCATAGTGGCCATGCAGATTGGTAAGCTCTTCTAGGACCTGAGGCTAGGATTTTCAGAGTTATTCAGCAGGTTCTAACAAAATGGTGAGTTTGTCGAGGCTGCCCTGAAATCTTCCAAGCTGCCAGAGGGAGGGAGTAATTTAGAATACCATTGTGTGACCGTAAGAATTGTGTAACAGACTTGGAAGGATGAAATTAACTTTGGGCAATCAGAAGTTTTTTCCAGTAGGGTCAGGAACTAGATCCGAGACTGCCAAAGATGTTGCCAGGACCAAGATTGCTATTTGGCAACATGTCTGGGCAAATTGTTAATCTTTTTAGAACTTGATAATGAAGAAGACCCAGAAAGACAGCTTATATTGACAAAGATAATAAACATTTAAGTCAATGTTGTCAGGGAGATCAAGGGCTTAAGCAGAATGGTATACATCTCAATCTTGATGCTAGAAACGTTGTACTGGGGAAGACGAAGAATCAATTTATTTGAGTTGCAGAGAAAACCCAAAATGTATGTTCTCCTGGAAGGAACCAGTGTCTGCTTGTCCATTTGATAATGAAATCCAAAGACTTAATAAGCTGACTTGCCACGAAAAATGGTGAACCAAATTTGATTTGTCTTGAGCCATAATTAAAATATCATCTTGATAAACTAGGAGTCTGATACCTTGGGCTCTTGGAACTAATCCTCTAATTGCTTATCTGCTTTTGTTTTGGGGATATCATTGAGGACAATAATCTGAGGATGGATAGCTTTGAATGTGATGAACCGACTTGCAATGTGGTTCCAACTTCTACTGTCCCCAGCAAAAACGTGCTTTCCAAAGTGTTTATCATTATCAGTATTATATCTATAGTTGTCATCTGTGTCATACAGCTTAGCCACCGCAACAAGGTGCGCCATTTTCGCATTAGAATTCCATATGAATGGGATGTCCAAGGGAAAAATAACTTCCTACCTAGTGCAGAGAATCTTTGCTAGCTATACTTTCTGAAAACTGAGTTACCCCTTCTGGAAAAATCATCTCCCTCTGAATTAGTCTGACACTTTAAGAATTATTATTAGATTTATCCGTGACTTCCAATTAAATCCCATTGTAGTTGTATCAGGTGGAAATTAATTGGACTTGTGCATTGGAGATAGCCCAGCACTTCCTGTTTTTCTCAATGAGAAGGGTCAAAGCAGACTGTTTTTCAAGGATATTACTCACAGACACCTAAATATTTTCAGGTCTATACCTCATTGTGGAAGTCACCGCCTGCATAACAGATGATTGAATGAAATAATTTAAATTTGATCTGAACCATTCACTCTCTTTTTCCTGACTGTAAAATAAAGACGAGCGCTAAGAAGTCATATGACATATGAAAGGTTTATGAAGCTCAAGTGAAAAATTAAAATATGGAAACTAATGTTATAATACACAGAATATTGAATTAACAAACTAATTTAAAATGTAATTTAAATTAACCTAAAAGAAGACTCAGAATATCACAACAAGCAGGACAATAGATGATGGCCTTAAGACAAAATCAGTTCTGCAAGAGCTGAAAAATCCTGGAAGTGCAAAGAAGCCTGAAAGCCGCATCTGAGCGGTTTGCACATTTGTGAGGAAAGGCCCTCCCAAGCTGAAGACTTCCCATGTAGCTGCGTTTCAGAGCAGAACACACTCAGTAAGAGGTTGGGCCATGATAGGAGGTGGAGAAGACCACAGATGAAAGCAGTAAGAACGCTGCTGGATTATGCAACAAATAGAAAAAGAACCGATTGATTAAACCCAAATCTATGACTGGGGGGTGGATGTTTGATTTGTTCTGCATTCCGTCCAACATCTGTTCTTTTTGCATTTGTTGCCTAAGTGGGAAGGGTATGCCCAGCTGTGGGTCCCGTGCAGACTGTGCCACCAGATTCAAGCTAGCCTGGCTGAGGAGGTATGATACCCCGAAACCAGTCCCAGGATGCTTGTTTTCGGTACAGGGAGGACCTGGCCTGGCAGTTTGGCCTGGACTGTTCCCATGGGGAACAGGGTCAGGACTTATTTGAATATGGCTGGGTCCAGACTTGGGTGGCATGGTGAGCAAAAGAACAATGGATTGAACCCAGATCTATAACTGGGGATGAGTGTTTGAAAAGTTTCAGCACTCGGTCCATCATCATTTTGTGTTGCTAAAGTCACCCTAAGTGGCCAAGGTATGCCCAGATGTGGGTCCTTTGCTCACTGTGCTACTGGATTCAAGCTAGCCTAGCTGAGGAGGGGTGATACCCCGAAACCGGTCCCAGGATGCTTGTTTCCGGTGAGAGGAGGACCTGGCCTGGCAGTTCAGACTGGACTGTTCACATGGGGAACAGGGTCAGGACTGATTTGCATATGGCTGGGTCCAAACTGGGGTGGCATGGTGAGCAAAAGAACAATGGATTAAACCCAGATCTGTGACCGGGGGTGAGTGTTTGAAACGTTTCAGCACTCCGTCCATCATCATTTTGTGTCGCTAAAGTCGCCCTAAGTGGCCAGAGTATGCCCAGATGTGGGTCCCTTGCTCACTGTGCCACTGTATTCAAGCTAGCCTAGCTGAGGAGGGGTGATACCACAAAACCGGTCCCACAATGATTGTTTTTGGTCCAGAGAGGACCTGGCCTGGCAGTTAAGGCTGGACTATTCCCATGGGGAACAGGGTCAAGACTGATATGCATATGACTGGGTTCAAACTAGGGTGGCATGGTGAGCAAAAGAACCATGGACTGAACGCATATCTGTGACTTGGGGGTGAGTGTTTGAAAAGCTTCAGCACTCAGACCATCATCCCTTCGTATTGTATTGTGCAACAAATGCACTTGTGGAATGCTTAAGAATGGCAAAGTTTAAAAGGCTCTTGTGGAATGATGAAGGGGTCGTGCCCTGGCATAGCGAAAGGAGGGCCTGAGGAAGCACAATAAGTCTTATTGGAAAGTGAAAACAGGATATGTGCCAGTATACTGAAAGGCAATATGTAAATTCAACATAAACACTTGAAGAACCAATGTTAGATTACAATGTTAGATTAGAATAAAGTAATATTTATCTTGACAGCAAACAACAAGAAAAGAGAGCATTTTGTTCTCAGTAAATCATATTGTGTGGGTTTATTGTTTACAACTGGTCTACTACTACTTGATTACCATTTGTACTTATTGCTAAGACTCATGGGAAATGTAATCTTTGTTCTCATTGGCTTCTATATATACTAAAGCAAGAAAATTAAGCATACTGGAAGCTTTCGGTCTTGCATTAAATCTAGAATGATGTGCATATCACCACAATAGCAACAGACCGTAACTGTTCACTAGACAGGAACATTCTCAGATTGTCTGAAAAACAGTCATGTACTGCTACCTTTTGAATAAAACCTCCGTTATCTACAACTGTACTTCCTTTTCTGGAAAGACATTAAAAGGCATTGACAATTTACAACAGAAAGTTCAGATCAATAAAAAGAGCCTTCTGGAAACAAACCAATCTGGCTTTGGGGAAGACTGAAGCATAGAAACAAAAGCACAAACTATAATAAAAATGCCCTTTCAACCATGCATGTAGGAAGGTACCCTCTTTCTTGGCATGGTCACACCAATTTTCTGCCTATTGTCAGTGTGTTTGACTGTGTCCACTGGGATCCTGCTAACAAGGACCCCAGTGGTTATGCTCTCTCGTGTAAAGTTTGGTTCTGTACTTTTTCCTTCCCGCAATTGGCATACTGGTCCCCCCCATGTAAGTCCCTAGAATATGGTACCCAGGTACCCAGGGCACTGGGGTACCAGGGGATCCCTATGGGCTGCAGCAGTTATTCTGCAGTTATTCTGCTACCAATAGGGGGCTCATGCAAAGGGAGGCAGGCCTACAGAAGTAGGCCTGCCATTGCACTGCATGCACCCGTTTTCACTACAGGTCACTGCAACAGGTCAGTATGGTAGGCCCTCTCAGCCCAGAGGGTAGGGTGCAGGTGCCTGTGTGTGTGGGCACCCCTACACTAGCAGAGGTGCCCCCCACAAACTCCAGGCCCATTTTCCTAGACTTTGTGAGTGCAGGGACGCCATTGTACGCGTGTACTGGACATGGGTCACTTCCTATGTCCAGCTACATAATGGTAACTCTGAACCTGGGCATGTTTGGTATCAAACATGTTGGAATCATATCCTAATACTGTTGCAAGTATTGGGAGTAGGAGACCCATGCACTCTGGGGGCTCTTTTGATGACCCCTAGCATTGCTACCACCAGTCGTACATGGTTTTTCGGGCAGCACAAGCTGCTGCCACCCCTCAGACAGGATTCTGCCCTCCTGCTGCTTGATCTGGTCAAACCCAGGAAGGCAGAACAAAGGATTTCCTTTGGGAGAGGTAGGTAACACCCTCTCCCTTTAGAAATAGGTATGACTGGCACCCCACCCGGGGACAAGCTGTGTAATTGTTGCACCTCATCCACTAGATTTATGGGTGGGGCCCAAGCTTTACTCAAGAGTCTTGCACCAACTATGACAGAAAATCCTTCCCCTTTCCTTTCTGATTTGGACTGAGTAGATACTGCCCCTCCGGCAGAGATTTCCAATGTTATCACCGGGGTTAGTAGAGAAGAACGGCCCGGTAATCTAGAAACTGCCTTACATTTGAGAACTAGGATAAAAACCGCATGCCCAGAACTTAATATCATGTCTTGGAACGTTTCAGGAATAGGGAAAAAGTTGCAAGATCCTGAGTGGGTTAGTTTCATCAACAAGCAAGACATTTGCTTATTCCAGGAAACTTGTGCTGAAGAGGTGATCTATTTAGACAAGTTTATAACTTACTTCTCCCTGGCCCAACCACCTTCTGGGGGCTTTGGCAGATCGAAAGGTGGCCTCATGACTCTGCTGAATAACAAACTACAATGTGACCACTCAGTGATAAATCTCAATTCACATGACCTACTGGTAGTTCAATTCACATTTCAGTCTGGCTTTGTAGTGACCATGGTCAATGTATATGCAAGATCTGTTTCACGAGGCATAGAGTCTAGGGTACTTGCCTAGTTAGTCGAACATATGGAGCACCTGCATCCATCAGGCTACCTGGTGGTTGCGGGCGATATGAACTGTACCTTTGAATCTAAGAATCTTATTAGTAATCTGACAACTGAGGAAGACGAACTTTGGGGTATCCCCCAACCGAAGGAGGATGCCTCCTGTATTGGCTCCAGCGCTGCTTTGCAGATAGCTTTCCTCTGCCTTAGATTTGGATTAAGAGAATGTAATGGCCGCACCAGATCAGATCCAAATTGTGCCCCTACTTTTAAGCGTGGATTTTCTTCTAGCACCATTGATTATTTCTTGGTGGATATTAGGCTCTGGACAAGTACCCTAGATATGAAGGTTGAACCCCGTCATGATAGTGATCACAATCCTCTGTGCCTTACCTTAACCAGTCACGTATTTGGAAGAGCCCAGAATTTAGAGACCACTGATGTTCCGACGCCTCTTCTGAATCATAGACAAACCTGTGTCAGTTGGCCAAAAGTGATATCAAATTCATATTCGATTAAGACAATCTATTCATCTTTTTTTAAAACTCTTTTCTAGCTTTGATGAGCAAGAGGTTGATAATTCCAATCCTGAGCATCCATGCAGAAATGACTAGTATCCTACAGGGCATTTTCTATAAGAAAACCTCTTCCAGGCACACCCCTGGTTATACTCAATCTAGGGAATGGTATAACAGGGACTGTATTTATGCAAGGTCCAATTTAAAATCAGCCCTTAAAATGCACTTACTTGGGGAGATCAGAAATTTCAGACTCAGGTATACCAAGGCCCTGGAATTAGCAAAAAAATATTGGGAACACAAGACTCAACGAAGGATGCTGGATGCATTTAAGAACCAAGATGATGGCTCCTTTTGGAGGTTGTTGGCTAGTCGATACAGAGGGGGCAATGACACAATTAGTATGCATATTCAGCCAGAGGGATGGGTGGCCCATTTTTCTGAGATGTATGCCGTACCTGTACAACAGGATTTTGTGTGCCAGGGGGGTGACAAATGCAGATTCTTTGTTGAGGGCCCTACGGAGGACATTGTCTTTACGATGACTGAACCTATAGCAGCCATTAACTCCTTGAGACCAGCCAAAGCTCCCGGCCCTGATAAGATACCGGGGGACCTGTTTAAATCTGAACCCATCATCTGGGCGTGGTATATAAATACACTATCGAACGCCATAGCAGCAGGTGGCCCTATCCCGGACACATGTATGGGGTGGAAATAATCCCTATATACAAAAAAGGTGATGTGAGCTTACCTGTTAATTATAGGCCAATTTGTCTTATTGACAACTTGCAAAAGGTCTTTGCTAAGCAAGTACTAGATAGGCTCATGGAATGGGTTCAAGACAATCAGGTTTTATCCCCTCTTCAGGCCGGGGTTCGCCCAAAAATTAGCACCATGGACCAGGTCATTAGGCTCTCTCTGTTATTCTGGAAATACGTCACTTTAGCAAAACACAAATTGTACGTTGCCTTTGTGGACTTAAGATCCGCCTTTGACCTTGTCAGAGGGAAGCTATGGGAAGTTTTGAATAAAATTGGTGTCCCGAGGAATTTAGTGTATTTAATTCAAAGGCTGCACGAGAATACCTATGCACGAGTGAGATGGGGCAGTCAGGGGGAACTTACTGATCGAATAGATATTGGGCGGGTGGTACGCCAGGGATGTGTTCTTGCTCCCACTCTTTTTTCCTTATTTATTAACAAGGTGGTTAAAGTTGTAATGGATTGTCAATATGATGCTCCTTCATTGAATAATCAAAAAATTCCGATCTTGTTATTTGCTGACGGTTCACTGTTAATTTCCAAAACACCGATGGGCCTGCAAGTCCTGGTGGATAGATTCAGTGCTTTCTGTGCAGATTATGGATTGGAGCTTAATCCTAGTAAGACCAAATTTATGACTTTTGTCTGTGGCCCCATCAAAAGATGCACCATTTCATTTAACGAGGCTCCCCTAAGTAAGGTATGCTCTATTGATTATTTGGGGGTAAGAATTAGCAACAATATGAAATGGGAGGCCCAGGTTGATAAGAGCACTGCACTTTCATTACACAGATCCGGGGTTATCTTGCGTTTTTACAAATCTACTACTGTAAAAGCTGTCTCTCCAGCTATTCAATTTTTTTTTAGCAAAGGCTCAGGGTGCAGCGACCTATGGCGCAGAGGTTTTGGGATTTTCAAACGTCAGCAAATTATCTGTGGGGGACAACAGCTTTATAAGATCTCTTTTGGCATGTCCTCATAATACCCCATTGACTTCAGCGTTTTTGGATCTTGGGCTCTCCCGTATTTCTGACATAAAAGCCCTAAGACTCTTACTTTTTTGGGTACATATTTGGACCACCCCAGAATTAGCCGTGTATAAGGAGTCCTTACAAGACATCCTAGATAGACCTAATGCACTTTCAATTCCCTGGCTTAAGCATATCTCGAGATAGTTCCATAATCTGGGACTCAAGGACTTCTGGAGTCAACCCCACAATTTAAGGAGGGCCCAGAAACATTATTTGAAAGCAGTTTGTAGGTCTTATGTCAGAAACAATCACTTGCTATGTACGTCACATGGTCGATTGACATCCAAATTTCTTGACTTCAAGTGGCACCCTTACTTCAAACCTTTCCTAGATTTAATTCCTGACTTACTAAGCAAAAGCTTGTACGTCCGCTTCAGGTATGGGTGCTTACCTTTGAAGTCTTTTACAAGTACTTGGCGACTTGCTTTGACAACAGTTCTATGCCATAGCTGTAATTCTACCTCAGAAGCTGTAGTACACTTTGGGGGTCATTCCGACCCCGGCAGGCGCTGCCCGCCGGGAGGAAACCGCCAAAAGACCGCACTGTGGTCAAATGACCGCAGTGGTCATTCTAACTTTCCCGCTGGGCCGGCGGGCGATCTCCAAAAGATCGCCCGCTGGCCCAGCGGGAAAGCCCCTGCAAAGAGGAAGCCGGCTCCGAATGGAGCCGGCGGATTTGCAGGGGTGCGACGGGTGCAGTGGCACCCGTTGCGATTTTCAGTGTCTGCAAAGCAGACACTGAAAATCTTTGTGGGGCCCTGTTAGGGGGCCCCTGCACTGCCCATGCCAGTGGCATGGGCAGTGCAGGGGCCCCCAGGGGCCCCACGACACCTGTTCCCGCCAGCCTGGTTCTGGTGGTGTAAACTGCCAGAAACAGGCTGGCGGGAAGGGGGTCGGAATCCCCATGGCGGCGCTGCAAGCAGCGCCGCCATGGAGGATTCCCTGGGCCAGGGGTAAACCAGCGGGAAACCGCTGGTTCCCCTTTTCTGACCGCGGCTTTACCGCCGCGGTCAGAATGGCCCGGGAAGCACCGCCAGCCTGTTGGCGGTGCTTCCTTTGCCCTCCAGGTCGGAATGAGGGCCTTTATGTTCATTTGTCCTGCTTATGGGATTGCTCTGCGGAAGTGGATTTGCATAGCTTGTAGGAATATGGGCATGAGACACTGTAAAGATGCACTAAGGCTGATGATGAGAGATACCTCTACCTTTTTAATATGTGCGGTCAGCACGTTTCTTGCGTCCGCATGGCATATACGTACACGCTTTTTGAAAAGCCAAAAAGACTTGTCTTTAAGCAATTATAGTTTTTAAACCTATTTATTCCCCGATTATTTATAACATTTTCTTCTAAGATCATTGTGACCCTCCGCTAGTTGTAAACAGGACGATAACGTGAGATAGTCCCTCCCTATTAGATAGGTCGCTAGTTAGTTTCCTGTGGGAAGTATGTTAAGGATTTTTAGTGTATATGTTTTTATTTTATCTGTATGACTATTGGTCAAAACCTTTTTTATTCCAGTATTTATTATGCACTTATTGTTATTTTATCTGTTGTGATTTTTATTGCTTTGATGGTTAAATGTGACCGAATAAAGCGTATGATGATGATGATGATGATGAGGTGTGACTGGCTTGGGAAGGGTAGCCTCCACAAGCCACTGGTGTGCTTTAAAGGGCACATTTAGTGCCCTCTGTGCATAAACCAGTCCACACCGATTCAGGGACCCCCAGTCCCTGTTCTGGCACGAAACTGGACAATGGAAAGGGGAGTGACCACTCCCCTGTCCATCACCACCGCAGGGGTGGTGCTCAGAGCTCCTCAAGAGGGTCCCTGGGTTCTACCATCTTGTTTCCAAGGTTGGCAGGGAACTCTGGGAGCATCTGAGTGGCCAGGCCAAGCAGGTGACGTCAGAGGCCCCTCCTGATAGATGCTTACCTGGCTAGGTGACCAATCCCCCTTTAAGGCTATTTAGGGTCTCTCTGTTGGGTGGGTCCTCAGAATCAGCTTGCAAGATTCCAGCAGAATTCCTCTGCAACCTTCACTTCAACTTCTGGCCTCCAGAACTGCGACTGGACCCTCCAGGACCTGACAATCTGCCTTCAAGAAGAAGAACTCTTCTGCAACATTGCTTCCAGGGCTCCTGCAACCACCGGCTGCTCCTGCAACTACTGGCTGTGCATCCACTGAGGGCAGTGTGTCTTCAGTCTGCACTAGAAGAAAGAAGGAATCTCCCTTGGAGTGAAGGAGTCACTCCCCCTGCATCCGCAGGCACCTGGTGCAACGAAGGCTGGTTGCTTGGATCTCTCCTCTTCTTAAGCTGCGTGGATCGTGCATTACGGGTGGTGGTCACGAGTAGTCCTCTTGGTCCCTTCTGCCAGCTGTCCAACTTTGGTTGAGGTAAGCCCTTGCCTTCCCACGCAGGACAGTACCCCGGTGCACTGCGTCTTTTGCTGCTGCCAAGGCTTGTTTGTGTCTCATCCAAAGGATCTTCACGCGACGTGTACCTCCAGTCCCCAGCACTCCTTCCTGTGATGCACAGCCCTCTGTGTGGTTCTCCTGCGGCATGGGATCCTTTTCTGTAGTGCTGCGTGGGCTCCTTCTGCAACTTCTGTGTCCGTGTCCTGTGGGATTCCTGTGGGTGCTGCCTCCACTTCTGTGGGTCCTCTGTGTCACTGAGGGTCCCCGTGACTGCCCTCCTGAGTTGAGCACCCTTGAGCCTTGCTTGTCCCCGGCAGCTCCACTTTTCTACTAGATGAGAATTTGCCTTTGCCAAGGCTTGTTGATGGAATTCCTGCACCGACACCCATCTGCAATCTTCACTGCAGCGTGGGACATCTTCTGCATCCATCAGGAACTCTTCCCCGGCTCCAGGGCTGCAGTGCTGACCTGTTTGTCTTCACTGTCAACCAACTCCTGCAAGTAGAGTTGGGTAGGTAGTAGCTCCTACTCCTCCTGCACTCCACTGACACTTTTGGACTTGCTCCCCTCTCTCCACAGGTCTTCTCCAGGAATCCACAATGGTTTCTTGCAGTCTTGTCTGTGTGTCTTCTTTTCTTCTTTTACTTCCTTTTGGGTGGTTTGGGGAACTTCCAGTGATTTACTCCTGCTTTCCTGGTCACTGGGGGGTACGGTGCTACCTACCTCTGTGGTTTTCTGGTACTCCCAGCTCTCCTCTACACATTCCACTTACCTAGGTGGGGGTCCTGTGTTTGCATTCCATTTTTTAGTATATGGTTTGGGCTCCCCCTAGGGTCACTATTGGTTATTGCTATTTTCACAGTTTTCTAACCCTTTCTATGCCTATTACTGTTTACTAGTGTATATAATTAGTGTATTACTTACCTCCTATTGGAGGGTTGCCCTTCTAGTATTTTGAGGTATTGTGTTCCATAAATAAAGTACCTTTATCTTTGTACAACCCACCATACACCAGGCCAGCTTCCTACAATGTACAAAATAATAAAATCCTTTATCAGTGCTCTGCAAAAACAGAGGGTGAAAGATGTCAATATCTTAAACTGGTTTAGATCTTATCTGTGAGACAAGTTCAATGTAGTTATGATATAAAACCACCCCACTTCTCCCTTTTGGAAAGGTAGCCCTTTAAACAGTTACTAAAACCAGACAAGTTAGAGTCCTTATACTTCACACCAACAACAGCAGCTATATGCACAATTTGATTGTTCTCTCATATCCTCAAAGAAACAAATAAAGCAAAATCTCTGGGTTACAACTGGATGACAAACTTTAATTTCATAGAAATATAAGCTCTACAACATAGAATGCTCATTAGAAGCATTAGTGCTATGAGTCCGAAGAAGGACATTGCTAATGGACTTCCAAGTGCTGTTGAGTGTGAACTCAATTCACACATGGTTTTCTCTGAAAATAACATTGCCCATGTTTCAACAAATGATTCCCAGCTTGATTGTATATATATATTTTAAGAACATATGAATATAAAAAGTTCAATGCTGGATAATGATTTTTTGCAATGAAGATTTAATTGGAGACATTTGTCAACATCTGAGCAAAGGTATACCCTGTGAAAATAAAGAACCAAAGAGTTCCAGATCCCGAAGTCTGTGGTGCATGGAGAATACGCAACTGACATCACAAGCACAGATGGTGCCATATTTACATATGACATGTTGCTTCAAGGGAAGATCCACACAAGGCACTACTGATTGTCAGATAGGTGAATTTAAGAAAATATATCCCAGTTCAGTCTACTGCCTGGAAATGTTTCAAGAAGATTAATTTTCAGCAGGGAGAAACTGTTCGAAAATAGCCTTTCAGAAGTGTGTTTGTTAAGCTTCAACTTTTAATGTAATTCACTTTCCTTAAAACAATGCCACTGAGATTTTGTTTTGAAGTTGTTTTGACAAGAGAGATTTCTACATGAAGTCACAGCACACACATCAATGTTTATGAGAGTTCATGAAGTGCCATAACAATAGTTTTAAAGGCAGCCCACAGCCCTCCCCAATTGTTGGCATGAAAGTCCTCTGCAGGGTTTGGCAAATCAGGGATGCAAAGTCCTTGTGCTTTTTTCTGCTAGTGAGGTTGACAATCATTCTGTGATGTCAGCGGGACATGCCAAGTGCACCACTCTTTAAGACAGTGACTATTACTCCCTCTACCCAAACTACGAGAGACTGACTGTGGTGAAAGCACAGCACTTTAGTCAGAGGTGAAGGCTTTATTGTCTGATCTGTAATGGAAAGGTTGTCTACCTGTGCCCCTCCAGATGTGTTGACCCCGCCCCCAAACTAGGGTCCTTTGCCTTCAGGATGTCTGGGACATCATGAAGTGATGGTGTCCAACAGACTCTGTGTGTGCACTGTACAGCCAATGTTCATCTCAAATATTGTAGCCTGCACGTACACATCTGTCCTGCCCAAAACTAGTTCTGTATTGGGTGGTAGGAGATAGCTAGGCCAATCCTTTGATGTAACTTTAGGTAGGATTAAATGTCTCCCTTTCCTGTCTGAGATCTGCATCCATTCGAAGATGGTGTCACCTAAACCAGCCTGAACGGGTCTAAGGACGACATGAAATGATTAAAATGGAACCAAGCACTTCCAGGATTAGTGGGGGGCCACTAAAAACTCAGAGGCATAGAGGGTCCAACTGGTCAGGCCTGACCTCCAGAGAAAGATAAATAGCTCCAACCCCCTTCCACAATAAGTTGCTAAAAGTTTCTACTTGTTGCTAAGGAGAACCTGTGCACCAGCGCTGAAGAGAAAAATACAGAGGATCAAGGAGCAGGACTGCTGCTGCATCAGCACTCGCTTTCCAGACTGGGCTGTCCCCAGTGAAGGGAAGCAGACTAACCTGCTCACCGGAGAAGCTGAACTGCAATTCCCTGGAGGAGTGACTGACTTTACATGAAAAAAACTAAGCAAGTCTGATTGAAAGGATCTACATGGAGGGCATCGCAATGTTCAGCTGTTACCCAGGACCCACAAGATCATACCAGCTAGCTGCCCAGTAACCTTCACTACCATATGGGTCCAACTATCGCTATACCATAGGATGCCTATAAGCAACTGTTTCCTTTTGAGTACATGTCTAGGTCTTCAGCCTTCTGGTACCTTCACACCTACTTAACAAGCTAGGCAAGTATAACTGTGCTCTTTAAATCACTAGTGCCCTAATAGCCAATAAACCTAACAGAAAGACACTGGATGTGGACAATTTCATGAAGGTAGAGGAGGAAACAACATCTCAGAATGTCAACATTTTGTGAAGCCAGGAAAATATTGCACAGACGTAACACATGGTTGTATGTTACATCATTGTCTAGCACTACATTGCCTGATATTACATTGTCTCAGTTATCATTAGCCTAATTTTAATGAAATATTTATTACTTGTATCTCTTTTTTATAAACATTACCATTGATGATGTAATGTCAGGTGAAGGGAATGTAGTAGTGGCGACGTAGCGAAGGGAATATCATAACAACTATAAATTAGCTATCACTGTAAGGACTCAAGTCTCTAACCATATGTAGAGCTGGTCTATCCTACCATGTTGGTTCCCTGTATTTTTCCAATTTTGGCAGTTTGAGGGGCCCCTAATTCCAAAGTATGCCCCTCTCGAACCGCGTATCTTGTCCTCCTTAGGCCCCAAGATTGACAAGCCTACAAAGTCTTCAGAGGGTAGCCTCTTGGATCCCATTGTCCTGATGCTGGCTGGTAATGACTATGTGTAGGTTTTGGGGTTCAGTAGCTGAACCCACGAGTGATGCCTCCTGGCCTCCAAATGTCAGTTAAACTCATTAACCCAAATGTTAATTAAAAAGGCCCCTTTGTTGCACTTGCAATTAAGTGCTACCATTGGATGGTCACAAACATTTTTATAATTAAAATGGTTTGTGCAACTTGAAATATGGCTCCTGCCCACCCAGAAACAGAAAGGACAAGACAGTACACCTCTTCTTCCTACTTACCAGTGTATCATATGGCACTGAAGCCCATCTTTCAAGATTATCTAAATTTGGTGTGAGGATAATGGGGCTGTCAGAACAGGGGCCCTTAATCTTAGATTCAAGCAGAAATGCCCACACCAAATTCCAGGGATTTGTCTTATCCAGGGAAAGTGGAATAACTACACGGGCCTGGGAATGCTGTGTCTTTTATCTTTGGCCTTTCCCTTTTCCAGGGACAAACCCGCTGACATTTTCCACATGCATGTAGCAGATGGAAAATGTCAGTGGAATGGCCAGAGTCTCAGCAGAGGAGAATGACGAGGCAGGCTAGAGCGACGGCCATATAACACAAGAGGAGGGATGCGGGGGGAGTGGGACGGGAACAGAGACGAGGTAAAAATGAAAAAAATTAACTTACGTCGCCTCCGTCACTACCGCCTTGCGCTCCTCTTCTTGTGGTGTCCCAGCATTCAATGCTGGAACACCAGCACAGGTGCCCCAGCAATCCTGGCACTCCTTTCATGCAAAATCTTGCATGAAGGGAGCACCAGGATGGGTCTGAGCTGCAGTGACTGCCACTCAGACTCAGCCTTCGTGTCTGTGCAGTTTCTCCAGCCCGGCTGTTCAACACAGACGGGTCAGAGAAACCTTTTCTTTGTGTAAATTTGCGGCCCAAAAGGCGCTATCTGATGAATCAGAAGTTTCAACTGAAGTTAGTCGTCAAATCAATACATGCAAATAATGTGAAGTACATTAGGCTCCACAAAGAAAACAGAGGATGGCTATGTGTCGGACCATAAAGGTTTATTAAAAGTTAAAGGGTTTACAATTCAAATTCAACAAATTAGTAATAATAAGTAATCAATAAACTAATGCATGTAGTATTTATGAAGTTTAAATTAAACAAAGCCATATAATAAAAGACAAATCAGTATAAAGTTTCCTCAAGGGGAAAGGTTAAGTAAAATCTGATCTCCCATAAAGCAAACATCCCCCTGTGCTCTAAGTCATCTCAAAGTGGACAAAGAATGACTCTACACATTCTGGGAAGGTTCTGCTCTGCACTAGCTTTAAATCTCTCAGTTCTAACATTTAATGCACCTACACACAGTTCACTCCAGTAAGGTTAAGGCATAGAGAGATAATCTAAGCTCATTTTTTCAGGATCGTTCACAATGAGGCTTCTCTAAACGTCCTTCAAACTTACAGTTATCCGTAATAAACAAGATACATTGGATTAGCCTGTACTCTGCAAATGCTCTTTAAACAGCTTGTTAAATAAACAAAAACACTTCACATGAGAATGAAAACAAGAACACATCACATTTGTAAATGTGGAGTCAGCTTCTACTAGAAATAAGAAATACATGTGATATGAAACAAGATGGCAACCAGATGTTAGCCATTTTAAACACAGACCTACATTAGGTATGGTCAATCTAAACAAGAATAATACACAATGGATGAGCAAGGGGGAACATTGCGGCCAGTTAGAGTGTGGGCCGCGAGTTCACCACCTATCCTGCCACAAAGAATTGCACCCGTGCTACTAGATTAGCATCCCCCCCAAAGGTGCTTTGACAGATCTCCTCGGCAGGAGGCGTGCTCGAATGGGCAGTTGGGGTCCGGAATACCACCTCCAGCAGAGCAGCGGTGAGGATGTCCGGCTCCAGCTCCCGTGGCTTTGGGCAGCCAGACAGCTTTGCTGGGACCACTGCGTTTCGGCCTGGATCGGCTTCCTGAGTATAGCAGGCAGCGTCAGCACAAGTCTTCATCTGTACTCACCCGCTGTCTCTGCAGCGTTTGCAGGTTTCATCCATTTCACCTATTTCACCACCACAGGATGCCATAGAAACAGTGCAAATGAGACTCACACTAGGCGCTTCGGGGCTAAGAATAGATGACAAGGAGTCTTGAAACACAAGAAAATCCCCCAGCCAAAGGACAGCCCGACTGGACTGAGTAGGTCTGATTGAAACTAATACAGTAAGATCTTGGGGCAAACCTAAATGTGCTCGTAGGGCGAGGCAGGCATCAGTCATCCAGGTAGACCTGCAGTCAGCTCAAAGCAAGGGGAGGGAGTCCAGGGAGTCCGGGGTTTTACAACTGAGTGGGGGTCTTGGGTCACCTAAACAAAGAGACTCCACAGAGTTATCGGGCAAATTGCATTATCTTCAGGGGATAAGGTGAGAATTACACCCTCTCTCAGATCCTTTATCAAAATTCTAACTGTCCAACAGAACCAACAGCTTCTTAATCCAAACAGCACGGAGGACGTCAGCCTCGCACACCTGAGTAACACAGCGTTGTGCTCCTCAGAGCCCTGATGCTCAATACAGGACTCAGGTCGTATCCATGTAAGTCATTTCACCAACCATCCCCAGGTATCTCCCTAGACTCCTCCTGAAGGTAGAGTGAGGTCATCATCAGTACTGTACCAAAAAGATGTAGGAGATGTGGGAGGGAGCCAAGGCAACACAGAGCAAGATGGTACAGAAACTCTACTTCTCACTCTGATGGAGTAGATTAAAACAAAACTTGCGATGTCTGATTGTAATCAAGCTAAGATATAAAATACAGAGGGCTTGTGACAGTCTGGATCTCAAGTTTAATAAAGCAGATAAGAATAGAACAAAAGACATAGTGGGAGAAGTGGGAGATCAAAGGGTACGCTTTGAACTACCCTACTTGATGGGAGGGTTTCCCAGGGATGGTAGGCTGTGAGAAATGGTGGTACTGGTGGGGAGGAGCGGTACAAGATACATCATTGTTAAGCACATGATGGGAAGCATTGGGGAAAAATAAAAAAAATAACAGTCCTCATCTACAACAATGCCACAGGAGATCTAGCAAAGGTACTAGGAACATAATGGAAGAGCTAAACAAAACAAGCAGCCTAAAAGTCCGGACATGGAACATAAACGGTCTTAGAGTAGCCAGTAGGAGAAGGAAAATCTTAGATTCCAGAACTCTCCGATAATTACATTATACTGCTACAGGAGACACACCTGTGACAGGAGGCATGGGGGAAAATATTAAAAGGGGAAAGTTGGATTAATCACTTTGCTTGGACTGACCAAAACTGCAATGTGAAGGGAGAGGCCATTATATTAAAAGGGATCTGCCCAATGTCAGATAGAGAACCTCATTGCACACCCGAGAGGAAGATGGTTTATTGCCAATACTAGAATACATGACATACGGTCAAGACACAACTCTCCTTGAAATAAGTCTTTTGCAATAACCTTTTTGTCAGGGCCGGACAATTTAGAGGCCAATCCTCAGGCTGTGGTTATTACCTACATACCCAACAAGACTTCTACAGCAGCCACAGTACTTGGCAGAATCAGTCCTCAGGCAATACCATCTACTCTACCCGATCATGTGGGGGATGCCAGCATTTCCGCAAGGGATACAACAGAGGACAATAGGATACCTCCCGAGATCCTGGCTACACAGGTGAGAATTATTTCTCTTTCTGAGGTAATTTGGGGGAGGGAACAAGATTGTTCTTACACAATTTTCAAGTTATAACCCAAGAGCCTAGGGTGCTTGAATCCACCCAGGGTTACCAAAATGGAGTTTTACTGCACCCCCTCCCAACCATGCCCTCTTCAGGAGCTGTATTTTCCCCTTCAAAAGCAAGAGGTCATTTCAGCAAAAAGGTGCAAACTGTCTTTCTTCCCGTCACCCAGGGGGTTACATCAGCACCCTTTCCTTGGTCGACAAGAGAGAGGTAAGGTTCTCACTTAGTCTTAAACTTGAAGGATTTCAATGCCTGGATAGTGTACAGGATTTCAAGATGGAGGGTATTTATCTTCTCCAAGACATTCTGCAACGGGCGACTGGATGGTCTGTTTTGGCCTGAAGGACGCATACTTGATGATCCCAATATCTCCCTCTCATTAACAATTCCTCCAACTTACTTGCCTGAATCATTGCGTCAAGTTTATGGTCATTCCCTATAGACTCTCCTCAGCTCCGTAGTGCTTTACCAAGCTGACGACCTCCATAGTGGAAGCTCTTCAAGGCCAAAGGTGTGAGGTTGCTTGTCTATATTGGCGATTTGATTCTTTTGGCCCAGGATCCTCAGATGGTATCTCTCCACCTGTCCTGGGCACTTCAACTCCTCCAATACATGGGGTTTGTCAGAAATCAATCGAAGTGTTGTCTGACCCTCTCTCAACGCATGGAATTTTTGGGATTCCAGATAGATTTAATGTTGTCCCAATAGATTCTATCTTCCTAGAAAATTTGAAAAACCAAGAAGGAGTTGAGGTCTGCATTATGCAGCCGGACAATATTGTTGAGATCAGTGGCACAGATTGTAAGTCGTCTGGCTTCTTCCTTCCGGGCCATTTTTCCCAGGCCCCTTCATTTCGGGGCTGCCCAGAGACGCAAACTACAACATCTGCAGAAAGGCCTGTCTTATTCGGACTGGGTTAATTTCTCAGAGGAGGCCAAGATGGAGATGACATGGTGGGCTCTAACACATGGATGCTTGGATTGGCAAAGCAATCCCCCCAGACATCATTCTGGAATCGGATGCCAGCAGATGGGTCTGGAGAGCTAGATGTGGGTCCCATTCGACAGAGGGGTGTGGTGGGGGGAGGCAAGGGGAGGGTCGGAGACTGAGCTTCAGCTCCATATAAACTGCCTGGAACTCCTTCTGGGTTCCTTTGCAATCAACAGTCTTTCCCCCTTGAGGACAGATTGTTAAACATTGCTGAAGATGGACAAACTCTCAGCAGTTCGTTATGTCAACAAACTGGGTGGTATGAGATCTCAGCTGTTGGCAGAGATTGCCAAAGACTTTTGGCACTTCTGACATCAACATTGAATCTCGGTCATAGAGGAATACCTTCACAGAAAGAAGGACACAGTGGCAGATTGGCCCTCCAGCTATTGCCGGGTTTTCAGTGATTGGATACTTCACCCGAAGATCTTCATCCGTCTCAATCGCAGATGGGGGCCGCGTTCAGTGGATATATCAGCAGATTCCTCTGTTTTTCAATTGCAGCCTAACTCCAGAGGCAAAGGATGCTTTCCTACAGGACTGGTCTCTCCATCTGGGGTATGCATTCCCTCTGTTCAGCATGATCCCCAGAAACCTGTCTCAGATAAGTCATCAGAAAGCAAAGATCATTCTGGTGACTCCAGTCTGGAAAGCGCAGCCGTGGTTCCCTTTGGCTCTGGAAATGTCTTGTGACATGCCTCTCTTGATTCCGCCATGCCAGAACCTGTTGCTGACCCAATGGGGCAATCCCATCTGTTGATTATCTTGAGCAGTGCAGGTTGGTAGCTTGGAAAGTTTCCAGGGTAGATTGCAGGTGCCAAGCATTTCTCAACAAGCTTCCTTCTATATCAATCAGCCATTGGCTTCAGGAACCCACAAACAATATGCTTCAGCATGGTGACAATGGGTTCACTGGTGTGACGAACGGAATACCAAACTAGCAGGGACGGGTGTCTGCCTGGTGATTAATTTCCTTTCGATCTTGTTGGCTTCAAGCCTAACCTGTAGATCTATAAATTATAGGTCTGCCATTTCTGCGGGCATTTCACAATTGATGGGAAACCTGTCAGAGAACATCCAGTAGTATACAAGTTCATGCGAGGTATACACATGTGCAAGTCCCGTCAAGCCAGATAGTTATCTCTTTGGGATCTTAATGTTGTCCTGAATTTTAGACAAATGGCCAGAGAACAAGTACCTGCTGCGCAAACAGTTGCCAGCCAAACTTACTATGTTGTTTTGTTTGATCGCTTGCAAGAGAGTGTCTGATGTTCGAGCTCTTGATCTCTCTGACAGGATTTTCTCTGTGGACGAGGTTTCCTTTTCCATTTCCAGAAGGACTAAATATAATGCCAGGATGGTATCTTACCGGCATTTCCCAAAAATGCAAAGCTGTGGTTAGTACAATGCCTTAAAGCTTACGAAGCTGACGCCAGTGAATTTCAGGTGGATCCTGATGGGCAAGTGATCATTGCCTTGCAAATATTTTTCAAACCCGTGGCAGAGGCTGCTTTGCAAAATAGACGCGATGGCTTTTATCTGAGGCTGGTATTGAAATGCCCATTTTTGATGAGCACTCAGCCTAAGGAGCTATGGCCTCTAAGTCCTTTGCATTTGGTTCATGCTTAGAAGATATTGTGAAAGTAGGTGATTGGTCTTCTGAGTCAACCTTTAAGACTTTCTACTACGAACAAATTGTTGTAGAGCCAGTGGTGGTGGCACAGCTTTAAACAAGCATAATCGGAGCCTCCAGTCCTGACATAGAATAAAACATTGTCTAGATTACACAATAAGAATTTTCAATTCTATTAAGGACATGGAGGCGAGCATTCTCCACTCTGATTTGCTGTGTACTCTTCGTATACATAAGGTATAAGTAAATTTCTAATGTTATTGTTGTAATAATACATTTGTGATTATATTTTGGTTTTCTGCCCTGTATTTGATATTTTCTGTATTCAATATAATACTCAATAGTATCAATTTTATGGCTTCATTTTTCTGATTACGTAGTAAACGATCAAAAACATACTTAAAGTAGAATGATCCCCATGAGAGGTATTTTGCAAAGAGTTCCTGTTCTGTGTGAATACTTTTTGCTCCTCGTCACAACTGAAAAATACTTCCTTGGAATTGTTGTGGTTATTAACCTTTCCGGTTGAGAGGGTTGGAGGATTCTTCCTCTTGGTTTGGACATGGTTTTGGTTCCAAGACACTATTCTTGTCCTGACAATTTCTGTTTCGTTTGCACAGAAGGAGGATTACAAAATGGAGGTGTCTGTACTGAAAGTACTGGGTTGTCGGTGATTGGAGCATGTGACTACTAATGGACTACAGGTTCATGAGATATGTAGTTTCTTTTCTTTTCTATTGGTGTAGTTGGCTGCAGTTAATTTAAGAAGTAAAGGGAGAGAAGCATAAGCCTTGCCTCCGGTCCTGACATAGAATTAATTCCTCCCAGCCAAGTGTCTACTAAACTGACCATTAAAGTTTGTCATAGAATAACCGATGGAAGTGCCAGGGTTGAAGATTGGAGGGAATCCCCATCTCATCATCTGATATGTTTAATTAAGACATTGAAGCAGCTTCCATAAATAGCTGCCATCATTGTGGCAGTATACGCCATTACAATTGAGTTGCTCATTCCCTCGTGATAACCACTATACATACTGTTAACTATGATGTGAAATTGCATGACCATATGAAATGTGCACTCTAATTACTCTCAATCTCTGGATTCCCTTCTTACTGAATGATGGGTTGTTCACCTAGCTTTTTGGCCACCCATGGCATGAAACCTTTTTGGCTTCTCTTATTTGTTGGGCCTGTTCTTATGTTATCAAAAGTTCTGTGATGATAACTTGCATGTATGCTTTTCAGTTGGTCGGCCCTCATTGCTTCCCTGGTTGAATATTGGGTTGTATGGATTGGAAATTTCCTTCACAGTATTTGGGATGTTGGAATGGGAGGTGAGTGGGTTGCATTGTTTTACTGTTTTCAGTACATCAACAGGTTGTAACACTGGTCCTTTCCTACTTAACTCAGTATTTGTCATAGGACAGGAGAGGCGCTAGAAGTCTGAAAAGCACACTCCCTACTGCCCCTGGATCTGTATTCATGATGATCTTACTATAACGAGACACATGTAATTAAACTGCTCACACAGAATGTTCGTAGTGTGAATGAGCTGCATAAGACACATTGGGGGTTATTCTAACTTTGGAGGAGTGTTAATCCGTCCCAAAAGTGACGGTAAAGTGACGGATATACCACCAGCCGTATTACGAGTTCCATAGGATATAATGGACTCGTAATACGGCTGGTGGTAAATCCGTCACTTTTCCGTCACTTTTGGGACGGATTAACACCTCCTCCAAAGTTAGAATAACCCCCATTATGTATTGACATATCTTAGTAGCCACAAAATTGATATTGGGCTCCTCCAAGAACTGCATCTCACGGAACACACTAAGATACACACTGGCTGGATTGCAGAGACACATTTGGCCCTGTATTCTGCTTATGCAAGAGGGGTGGTAGTGTAAATAAAGACAGAACTACTGTGGTGCATGCTGCCGGCTGTTTGCAACAAAGAGAGGACATTTGTCACAATGCATGATATTCTCCTTGGGAAGAGCATCATAATTTCCTTATTCTATTGTCCAAAGACTGACGGCCCGAGATCTTCCTCAAGTTTTGGCTGTAGATTCTTGACCTTTATTCCACAACAGTCCACTGGGTTGGGGAGATTTTAAGACCCTGAGATAGAGAAGTCTAATTGAAGCCAAAAACCTCACCTAAACACCCCCCAGCAGTTATAGGATTATGTGCGACTATGACTTGATAGACATTTAAGAAACCAGACATGGAGGGTCGGTGAGGGTACCTGTATCACCTCCTCATGTAGTGCTTGGTCCAGAATTTACTACTGGCTGGTGACCAGGGTCACTGGTGTCTGGACCACAGGAGTCAAGCATCTGCCTAGGACACTCTCAGATCACGCTGTGGTGGTGCTCGAGCTGACCCCTGCAACAGTGCATTTACCTGAGTGCTCCTGCCTAATCTGCTGTGAAGGAGAAAGGAGAAATACAAAAGGAAATATTGGAATATTTCCCTCTCAACTCACAAATCGTAGCATCTGCATTTACATTGTGGAAGGCATTCAACACTGCTATTCGCAGAGTGCGCACAACTAAGCTGGTTGGAATACTACGCTCTCTGCATGAGCAGCTCTGCACGCTAGAAAATGACATTCAGAAGCTTGAGGTGAAGTATATTGCAACTGGTGAGATGCTGATACTCGCCCAAATTCAAAACAAGCTGATAGCATGTGACAAAGCAGCTGACAAGAGGGTGATACAGCTGGAAATACGCTGGCAAGTCTTTTATGCAACTCCTGGGCAAGCTCCTTTAACACGGAACTCTTGGATGAAAACAGTTCAATATACTTTACTATGAATGATACAGTGCACGTTTTTATTCTACTCGGTTCATCTGCTGTGGGTGGAAGACACCAATGGGCAGTATCTGGATGTGCTGCTTGTAGGAGAGTGCTCTTTTTAGCATGGTCCCCCCTCCCACACCCACTTTTTGCCTGATATTGATGCTAACTTGACTCAATGTGTGCTGGGATCCTGCTTACCGGGACCGAGCACCAGTGTACTTTCCCTAAACTGTACCATTGTTTCCACAATTGGGACTCCCCTGGCACATAGCTAAGACCCTTGTAAAAGGTACCAGTGGTACCAACGCACTGCTTAATTTGTAAATAAAAAAGTGCGGTGCCCAAAGCTCTCCTCTTAAACATGTGGCTGCTGCAATTAAATGTGGGAACATGGAATACTGAGGCAGTGAAATCCTGAAGCCCTATCTGGCCTCTTTAATCCATTTAAAGCCACTCCCTGCTCCTTCGGCTCACTCTTGCAGCTTTCTGCTTTCGCCCATTGTGACTCTTTCATTTTTCTCTTCCTCCATCCGCAGTAAATGCTTGAGGCAGAAAAATAAGTTGCCGGCCCTCAAAAATAAGTGCTGGTGCTCTGCACCGGAAACAACAAGCACAAATTAAGCACTGTACCAAGGGCTCTGTGGCAACCGGAGGGTCAACAACGGCTACAGCATGTATTGTGCCACCCTAAGGGACCCCTCACCAAACATATGCACACTGCCATTGCAGGTTGTGTGTGTTAGTGGGGAGAAAAGGGTAAAGTTGATATGGCATCCCTCTAAGGATTCCATGCCCACAAGCCACTGCCTATGGCATAGGTAGGGCACCCCTCTAGCAGGCCTTACAGCCCTAAGGCAGGGTGTACTATACCACAGGTGAGGGCATAGCTGCATATGCCCCCACAGTGTCTAAGTCCATTTTTAGACATTGTAAGTGCAGTGTGGCCAAATTAAGTACATGGGCTGGGAGCTTGTCATTATGAACTCCACAGCTCCATGATGGCTTCACTGAAGATTGGCAAGTTTGGTATCAAACTTCGCAGCACAATAGACCCACGCCGATGCCAGTGTTGGATATATTGTAAAATGCACACAGAGGGCATCTTAGAGATGCCCCCTGTATTTTACCCAACTCTTTAGTGCAGGGCTGACCAGTCTCTGCCAGCCTGCCAATAACAGACAAGTTTCTGACCCATTGAGGAGAGAGTCTTTGTGCTCTCTAGGGTCAGGAACAAAGCCTGCTCTGGGAGAAGGTGCTTTACACCTCCCCCTGCAGGAACTGCAGTGAGCATTAAAGACTCAGGCCTCCTATTGGAGTTCCCCGGGGCACTCTAGGTAGTGGAGATGCCTGCCCCCAGAGCATGCCCCACTTTTGGCAGCAGGTCTGGCAGGAAAATTAGGTAAAAAAAACAGGGAGGAGTGACCACTGAAGCTAGGACCACCCCTAAGGTATCCGGAGCTGAAGTGACCCCCTCCTTGCAGAATCCTCCATCTTGTTTTGGAGGAGAGGGACCAAAAGGGATAGGAATGTGACACTCTCCCCATACGGAGTAGGCACAGAAAGGTTGTAGCCACCCTCAGGGACAGTAGCCATTGGCCAGAACCCTGTAATGCCTCTAAATACAGTATTTAGGGGCACAACTGAACCTTGCTCACCAGATTCCTGGTGACCTCAAGAAAAAAAGAAAGAAGAAGGACTGCAAAGCCAACCCCAGCAGTGAAAACTCCAGATGAGAACTGACTTGGCCCCAGCCCTACTGGCCTGTCTGCCTCTTCAAGATTCCTGCTACAAAAAGGTGACGCTTCCTGCAGGACCAGAAACCTTTACAAACACCAAGAGTACTGCCTGCCCAGCAGAGGACCAAGAACTCCTGAGGACAGCGGCCCTGTCCAGAAGAAACCTTCCAAAAGGACTCCAGAACCTCCTCAGATCCGCAAGCCCTGTCCATTCTGTACATAATCCCCACGGCTATAATCCAAGTGGCCCACCGGTCCAGAAAAGGTCCCCAGGCTATTACGACCTCTAGTCAACCCAGGTTGACACCTCCTGGTCAACACAACGACACCTGCAGCCTGAATCCAGAGGACCACCACAACCGGATCTGAGGAAGATTCCAGACGCCAAAAAAGGTAACCATGCATCCGCAGCCTTCTGGCTTTGAAAAATCTGACCAACGGTCCAGCAACGTCCAGCAGGTGCCTCTCCTTCCTGCCCAGCCTTTGGTTTTCTGGAACCAACCCCCTGGACCCAGCCTGCAGCATCTTTGTGACCCCTGGGGGTTCCCCATTGAAAAGCATTGTGCGCCTGATGCTGTGTTTGCACCCTGCACCTGGCTGCCCTGTGCCGTTGAGGGTGTGTGTTTTGTGCTGACCTGTGGCTCCCTCCCCACCCCCGGTGCTGACCTAAACCCCCCAAGGCCTGTTTCCTGAAACCGCGGGTACTTACCTGCAATCTGTTTTCTTTTGAGTGCTCCTAACCCTCATGGGATTTCACTGAAAACCTGATACCAATTTTGACCCCTGCACCTGTCTGACCCTGTGTTGCTGGTGGTGCAGTTTTAGGGTCAACTTAAACTTTGACCTGTGGACATCCTAACCCCCAAAGCCTGGGATTGTAAGTACAGTACTTAACTGTTAACTGGGCTAAAACTTTTTCTCCCCTAGGACTGCATTGGTTCCTATGAGAAATTGCACTGTGCCAACTTTTAAAATTCAAAAGTGTTACTTGTAAACTGCTTTAGCCACAAAACTTAAACAAAGTACATTTGAATCATATACTCAGTACTTAGCTTCAGCAAAGGCCCTTTGGTTCTACAGATAAAGTAACAAAATATATTTTTGCTATATAAAAACATTGGCCTGGAGTTAGTCATTGAGTGTGTGCCTCATTTCGTGACTGTGTGTGCACAACAAATGCTTTGCACTACCCTTTTGTAAGGAAATGCCTCCTTGGCATGGTTACCCCCTGACTTTTTGCCTTTGCTGATGCTATGTTTTGAATTGAAAGTGTGCTGAGGTCTGCTAACCAGGCCCCAGCACCAGTGTTCTTTCCCTAACCTGTACTTTTGATTCCACAATTGGCACACCCTGGCATCCAGATAAGTCCCTTGTAACTGGTACCTCTGGTACCAAGGGCCCTGATGCCAGGGAAGGTCTCTAAGGGCTGCAGCATATATTATGCCACCCTAGAGACCCCTCACTCAGCACAGACACACTGCTTACCAGCTTGTGTGTGCTAGTGAGAACAAAATGAGTAAGTCGACATGGCACTCCCCTCAGGGTGCCATGCCAGCCTCTCACTGCCTATGCAGTATAGGTAAGACACCCCTCTAGCAGGCCTTACAGCCCTAAGGCAGGGTGCACTATACCATAGGTGAGGGTACCAGTGCATGAGCACTGTGCCCCTACAGTGTCTAAGCAAAACCTTAGACATTGTAAGTGCAGGGTAGCCATAAGAGTATATGGTCTGGGAGTCTGTTTTACACGAACTCCACAGCACCATAATGGCTACACTGAAAACTGGGAAGTTTGGTATCAAACTTCTCAGCACAATAAATGCACACTGATGCCAGTGTACATTTTATTGTAAAATACACCACAGAGGGCACCTTAGAGGTGCCCCCTGAAACTTAACCGACTATCTGTGTAGGCTGACTGGTTCCAGCAGCCTGCCACACTAGAGACATGTTGCTGGCCCCATGGGGAGAGTGCCTTTGTCACTCTGAGGCCAGTAACAAAGCCTGCACTGGGTGGAGATGCTAACACCTCCCCCAGGCAGGAGCTGTAACACCTGGCGGTGAGCCTCAAAGGCTCACCCCTTTGTCACAGCACAGCAGGGCACTCCAGCTTAGTGGAGTTGCCCGCCCCCTCCGGCCACGGCCCCCACTTTTGGCGGCAAGGCTGGAGGGAACAAAGAAAGCAACAAGGAGGAGTCACTGGCCAGTCAGGACAGCCCCTAAGGTGTCCTGAGCTGAGGTGACTCTAACTTTTAGAAATCCTCCATCTTGCAGATGGAGGATTCCCCCAATAGGATTAGGGATGTGACCCCCTCCCCTTGGGAGGAGGCACAAAGAGGGTGTACTCACCCTCAGGGCTAGTAGCCATTGGCTACTAACCCCCCAGACCTAAACACGCCCTTAAATTTAGTATTTAAGGGCTCTCCCTGAACCTAGAAATCAGATTCCTGCAACTTACCTGAAGAAGAAGGACTGCTGAGCTGAAAAACCCCTGCAGAGGAAGAACAGAAGACACCAACTGCTTTGGCTCCAGACTTACCGGCCTGTCTCCTGCCTTCCAAAGAAACCTGCTCCAGCGACGCTTTCCAAGGGACCAGCGACCTCTGAATCCTCTGAGGACTGCCCAGCTTCAAGAAAGACTAGAAACTCCCGAGGACAGCGGCACTGCTCCAAGAGAACTGCAACTTTGTTACAAGGAGCAGATTTAAAGACCCCTGCAACTCCCCGCAAGAAGCGTGAGACTTGCAACACTGCACCCGGCGACCCCGACTCGACTGGTGGAGAACAACCAACTCAGGGAGGACCCTCCGGCGACTCTACGACTGTGAGTAACCAAAGTTGTCCCCCCTGAGCCCCCACAGCGACGCCTGCAGAGGGAATCCCCAGGCTCCCCCTGACCGCGACTGTCTGAACTCCATTTCCCGACGGCTGGAAAAGACCCTGCACCCGCAGCCCCCAGCCCCTAAAGAAACGGAACTTCTGTGCAGGAGTGACCCCCAGGAGGCCCTCTCCCTTGCCCAGGTGGTGGCTACCCCGAGGAGCCCCCCCCTTGCCTGCCTGCATCGCTGAAGAGACCCCTTGGTCTCCCATTGAAAACTGAAGGAAACCCGACGCGTGTTTGCACACTGCACCCGGCCGCCCCCGCGCTGCTGAGGGTGTACTTTCTGTGCTACTTTGTGTCCCCCCCGGTGCCCTACAAAACCCCCCTGGTCTGCCCTCCGAAGACGCGGGTACTTACGTGCTGGCAGACTGGAACCGGGGCACCACCTTCTATCCATTATAGCCTATGTGTTTTGGGCACCGCTTTGACCTTTGCACCTGACCGGCCCTGAACTGCTGGTGTGATAACTTTGGGGTTGCTCTGAACCCCCAACGGTGGGCTACCTTGGACCAGAAACTCAAACCTGTAAGTGACTTACTTACCTGTGAAAACTAACAATAACTTCCCTCCCCCAGGAACTGTGAAAATTGCACTGTGTCCACTTTTAAAACAGCTTATTGTGTTTTATGTGAAAAGTATACATGCTAAAGTAATGATTCAAAGTTCCTAGAGTACTTACCTGCAATACCTTTCAAAAGAGCTATTACATGTACAATTTGAACCTGTGGTTCTTAAAATAAACTAAGAAAATATATTTTTCTATAACAAAACCTATTGGCTGGATTTGTCTCTGAGTGTGTGTACCTCATTTATTGTCTATGTGTATGTACAACAAATGCTTAACACTACTCCTTGGATAAGCCTACTGCTCGACCACACTACCACAAACTAGAGCATTAGTATTATCTCTTTTTACCACTATTTTACCTCTAAGGGGAACCCTTGGACTCTGTGCATGCTATTCCTTACTTTGAAATAGCACATACAGAGCCAACTTCCTACATTTGTGGATCAGCGGTGGGGTACAATACTTTGCATTTGCTGGACTACTCAGCCAATACCTGATCACACGACAAATTCCAAAATTGTCATTAGAAATTGATTTTTGCAATTTGAAAAGTTTTCTAAATTCTTTAAAGTCCTGCTAGGGCCTTGTGTTAGTCCCTGTTAGCATTTCTTTTAGAGTTTAAAAGTTTGTAAAAGTTTGAATTAGATTCTAGAACTAGTTTTAGATTCTTAAAAGCATTCCAACTTTTAGAAGAATAATGTCTAGTACAGAGATGAATGGGGTGGAACTCGACACCACACCTTACCTCCATCTCCAGATGAAAGAGCTAAGGTCACTCTGTAACATAAGAAAAATAACAATGGGCTCCAGACCTACCAAAGTACAGCTCCAGGAGCTGTTGGCAGAGTATGATAGAGCCAACCCCTCTGTGGATAACACAGAGGAGGATGATAGTGAACTGGAGGAAGAATCCCCTCCACCAGTCCTATCTAGGGAGAACAGGGCTTCTCAAGCCCTGACTCCAAAAATAATAGTCAGAGATGCTGGCTCCCTCACCGGAGGGTCCAGCCTCTCTGAAATCACTGAGGATAACTCCAGTGAAGAGGACATCCAGTTAGCCAGGATGGCCAAAAGATTGGCTTTGGAAAAACAGATCCTAGCCATAGAAAGGGAAAGACAAGAGATGGGCCTAGGACCCATCAATGGTGGCAGCAACATAAATAGGGTCAGAGATTCTCCTGACATGTTGAAAATCCCCAAAGGGATTGTAACAAAATATGAAGATTGTGATGACATCACCAAATGGTTCACAGCTTTTGAGAGGGCTTGTGAAACCAGGAAAGTGAACAAATCTCACTGGGGTGCTCTCCTTTGGGAAATGTTCACAGGAAAGTGTAGGGATAGACTCCTCACACTCTCTAAAAAAGATGCAGAATCTTATGACCTCATGAAGGGTACCCTGATTGAGGGCTTTGGATTCTCCACTGAGGAGTATAGGATCAGATTCAGGGGGGCTCAAAAATCCTCGAGCGAGACCTGGGTTGACTTTGTAGACTACTCAGTAAAAACACTAGATGGTTGGATTCAAGGCAATGGTGTAAATGATTATGATGGGCTGTACAATTTATTTGTGAAAGAACACCTATTAAGTAATTGTTTCAATGATAAACTGCATCAGCATCTGGTGGACCTAGGACCAATTTCTCCCCAAGAATTGGGAAAGAAGGCGGACCATTGGGTCAAGACTAGGGTGTCCAAAACTTCCTCAGGGGGTGACCAAAAGAAAGGGGTCACAAAACCTCCCCAGGGGAAAGGTGGTGAGACAGCCAAAAACAAAGATAGTAAAGAGTCCTCTACAGGCCCCCAAAAACCTGCACAGGAGGGTGGGCCCAGAGCCTCTTCACAAAACAATTCTGGGTACAAGGGTAAAAACTTTGATCCCAAAAAGGCCTGGTGTCGTAACTGTAGTCAGTCTGGACACCAAACTGGAGACAAGGCCTGTCCCAAGAAAGATACCACTTCTAACTCCCATCCAGCTAAAACTGGAATGGCCAGTCTCCAAGTGGGATCAACAGTGTGCCCAGAGCAAATCAGGTGTCACACTGAAGCTACATTAGTCTCTGAGGGTGGGGTGGATTTAGCCACACTGGCTGCCTGGCCCCCTAACATGCAAAAATACAGGCAGCAGCTCTTAATTAATGGGACAAGTGTAGAGGGCCTGAGGGATACAGGTGCCAGTGTCACTATGGTGACAGAGAAACTGGTTTCCCCTGGCCAATACCTGACTAGACAAACCTATCCAGTCACCAATGCTGACAATCAGACTAAAGTACATCCCATGGCAATGGTAACTTTAGAGTGGGGAGGGGTCAATGGCCTGAAACAGGTGGTGGTCTCCTCAAATATCCCAGTAGACTGTTTGCTTGGAAACGACCTGGAGTCCTCAGCATGGGCTGAGGTAGAACTGAAAACCCATGCAGCCATGCTGGGTATCCCTGAACTGGTGTGTGTCAAGACTAGGGCACAGTGCAAGGCACAGGGTGAAAAAGTAGAGCTGGAGTCTGGAAAAATGGCCCAGCCTACCAAGAGAAAAGGAAAGTCAGCTGGGAAACCAGCTGCAACACAACACCAAAAAGAGAACCTCTCTTCTCAGGAAGAAGTTCTGCCCTCTGAGGGAACTGAGCCTATGGAGCTGGAACCTTATCAGGTTGAGCTCTTGGGCCCAGGGGGACCCTCAAGGGAAGAGTTGTGTAAGGGACAAGAAACCTGTCCCTCTCTTGAAGGCCTTAGGCAGCAAGCTGCTGAAGAGTCCAAAGGCAAGAAAAATGGAACACATAGGGTCTATTGGGAAGATGGACTCCTGTACACTGAGGCAAGAGATCCCAAACCTGGTGCCACTAGGAGAGTGGTAGTGCCTCAGGGTTTCAGGGAGTTTATTCTGACCTTAGCCCATGATATTCCCCTTGCTGGGCATTTGGGACAAACCAAGACGTGGGAGAGGTTAGTCAACCACTTCTACTGGCCCAATATGTCCCAGAAGGTTAAGGAGTTTTGCCTCTCCTGCCCCACCTGTCAATCCAGTGGTAAGACAGGTGGGCATCCAAAGGCCCCCCTCATTCCACTTCCAGTGGTGGGGGTCCCCTTTGAAAGAGTGGGTGTGGACATAGTTGGTCCACTGGAACCTCCCACAGCCTCAGGAAATATGTACATCCTAGTAGTAGTGGATCATGCTACTAGGTATCCTGAAGCTATTCCCCTTAGGTCGACTACTGCCCCTGCAGTAGCCAAGGCCCTCATTGGTATCTTTACCAGAGTGGGTTTCCCTAAGGAGGTGGTGTCTGACAGAGGTACCAACTTCATGTCAGCATACCTAAAACACATGTGGAATGAGTGTGGAGTGACTTACAAATTCACTACACCATATCATCCACAAACTAATGGCCTTGTTGAGAGATTCAACAAGACATTAAAGGGCATGATCATGGGGCTCCCAGAAAAACTCAAAAGGAGATGGGATGTCCTCCTGCCATGTCTGCTTTTCGCTTACAGAGAGGTGCCTCAGAAGGGAGTAGGATTCTCACCCTTTGAACTTCTGTTTGGCCACCCTGTAAGGGGACCACTTGCTCTTGTTAAAGAAGGCTGGGAGAGACCTCTTCATGAGCCTAAACAAGACATAGTGGACTATGTATTTGGCCTTCGCTCAAGGATGGCAGAGTACATGGAAAAGGCAAGTAAAAACCTTGAGGCCAGCCAACAACTCCAGAAGTTGTGGTATGACCAAAAGGCTGCACTGGTTGAATTTCAACCAGGGCAGAAAGTCTGGGTTCTGGAGCCTGTGGCTCCCAGGGCACTCTAGGACAAATGGAGTGGCCCTTACCCAGTACTAGAAAGGAAGAGTCAGGTCACCTACCTGGTGGACCTGGGCACAAGCAGGAGCCCCAAGAGGGTGATCCATGTGAACCGCCTTAAGCTCTTCCATGACAGGGCTGATGTAAATCTGTTGATGGTAACAGATGAGGACCAGGAAGCTGAGAGTGAACCTCTCCCTGATCTCCTCTCATCAGACCCTAAAGATGGCTCAGTAGATGGAGTGATCTACTCAGACACCCTCTCTAGCCAACAGCAGTCTGACTGCAGGAAGGTCCTGCAGCAGTTTGCTGAACTCTTTTCCCTAACCCCTGGTCAGACACACCTGTGTACCCATGATGTGGACACAGGAGACAGCATGCCTGTCAAAAACAAAATATTTAGACAGTCTGACCAAGTTAAGGAAAGCATCAAGGTGGAAGTCCACAAGATGCTGGAATTGGGAGTAATTGAGTACTCTGACAGCCCCTGGGCTAGCCCAGTGGTCTTAGTCCCCAAACCTCACACCAAAGAAGGAAAGAGAGAGATGAGGTTTTGTGTGGACTACAGAGGTCTCAACTCTGTCACCAAGACAGATGCTCATCCCATTCCTAGAGCTGATGAGCTAATAGACAAATTAGGGGCTGCCAAATTCTTAAGTACCTTTGACTTAACAGCAGGGTACTGGCAAATCAGAATGGCCCCTGGAGCAAAAGAAAAGACAGCATTCTCCACACCTGATGGGCATTATCAGTTCACTGTTATGCCCTTTGGTTTAAAGAATGCCCCTGCCACCTTCCAAAGGTTGGTGAATCAAGTCCTTGCTGGGTTGGAATCCTTTAGTGCAGCTTATCTTGATGATATTGCTGTCTTCAGCTCCACCTGGCAGGATCACCTGGTCCACCTGAAGAAGGTTTTGAAGGCCCTGCAATCTGCAGGCCTCTCTATCAAGGCATCCAAATGCCAGATAGGGCAGGGAACTGTGGTTTACTTGGGACACCTAGTAGGTGGAGGCCAAGTTCAGCCACTCCAACCCAAGATCCAGACTATTCTGGACTGGGTAGCTCCAAAAACCCAGACTCAAGTCAGGGCATTCCTTGGCTTGACTGGGTACTATAGGAGGTTTGTGAAGGGATATGGATCCATTGTGACAGCCCTCACAGAACTCACCTCCAAGAAAATGCCCAAGAAAGTAAACTGGACTGTAGAATGCCAACAGGCCTTTGACACCCTGAAGCAAGCTATGTGCACAGCACCAGTTCTAAAAGCTCCAGATTACTCCAAGCAATTCATTGTGCAAACAGATGCCTCTGAACATGGGATAGGGGCAGTTTTGTCCCAAACAAATGATGATGGCCTTGACCAGCCTGTTGCTTTCATTAGCAGGAGGTTACTCCCCAGGGAGCAGCGTTGGAGTGCCATTGAGAGGGAGGCCTTTGCTGTGGTTTGGTCCCTGAAGAAGCTGAGACCATACCTCTTTGGTACTCACTTCCTAGTTCAGACTGACCACAGACCTCTCAGATGGCTGATGCAAATGAAAGGTGAAAATCCAAAACTGTTGAGGTGGTCCATCTCCCTACAGGGAATGGACTTTATAGTGGAACACAGACCTGGGACTGCCCATGCCAATGCAGATGGCTTTTCCAGGTTCTTCCACTTAGACAATGAAGACTCTCTTGGGAAAGGTTAGTCTCATCCTCTTTCGTTTGGGGGGGGGGTTGTGTAAGGAAATGCCTCCTTGGCATGGTTACCCCCTGACTTTTTGCCTTTGCTGATGCTATGTTTTGAATTGAAAGTGTGCTGAGGTCTGCTAACCAGGCCCCAGCACCAGTGTTCTTTCCCTAACCTGTACTTTTGATTCCACAATTGGCACACCCTGGCATCCAGATAAGTCCCTTGTAACTGGTACCTCTGGTACCAAGGGCCCTGATGCCAGGGAAGGTCTCTAAGGGCTGCAGCATATATTATGCCACCCTAGAGACCCCTCACTCAGCACAGACACACTGCTTACCAGCTTGTGTGTGCTAGTGAGAACAAAATGAGTAAGTCGACATGGCACTCCCCTCAGGGTGCCATGCCAGCCTCTCACTGCCTATGCAGTATAGGTAAGACACCCCTCTAGCAGGCCTTACAGCCCTAAGGCAGGGTGCACTATACCATAGGTGAGGGTACCAGTGCATGATCACTGTGCCCCTACAGTGTCTAAGCAAAACCTTAGACATTGTAAGTGCAGGGTAGCCATAAGAGTATATGGTCTGGGAGTCTGTTTTACACGAACTCCACAGCACCATAATGGCTACACTGAAAACTGGGAAGTTTGGTATCAAACTTCTCAGCACAATAAATGCACACTGATGCCAGTGTACATTTTATTGAAAAATACACCACAGAGGGCACCTTAGAGGTGCCCCCTGAAACTTAACCGACTATCTGTGTAGGCTGACTGGTTCCAGCAGCCTGCCACACTAGAGACATGTTGCTGGCCCCATGGGGAGAGTGCCTTTGTCACTCTGAGGCCAGTAACAAAGCCTGCACTGGGTGGAGATGCTAACACCTCCCCCAGGCAGGAGCTGTAACACCTGGCGGTGAGCCTCAAAGGCTCACCCCTTTGTCACAGCACAGCAGGGCACTCCAGCTTAGTGGAGTTGCCCGCCCCCTCCGGCCACGGCCCCCACTTTTGGCGGCAAGGCTGGAGGGAACAAAGAAAGCAACAAGGAGGAGTCACTGGCCAGTCAGGACAGCCCCTAAGGTGTCCTGAGCTGAGGTGACTCTAACTTTTAGAAATCCTCCATCTTGCAGATGGAGGATTCCCCCAATAGGATTAGGGATGTGACCCCCTCCCCTTGGGAGGAGGCACAAAGAGGGTGTACTCACCCTCAGGGCTAGTAGCCATTGGCTACTAACCCCCCAGACCTAAACACGCCCTTAAATTTAGTATTTAAGGGCTCTCCCTGAACCTAGAAATCAGATTCCTGCAACTTACCTGAAGAAGAAGGACTGCTGAGCTGAAAAACCCCTGCAGAGGAAGAACAGAAGACACCAACTGCTTTGGCTCCAGACTTACCGGCCTGTCTCCTGCCTTCCAAAGAAACCTGCTCCAGCGACGCTTTCCAAGGGACCAGCGACCTCTGAATCCTCTGAGGACTGCCCAGCTTCAAGAAAGACTAGAAACTCCAGAGGACAGCGGCACTGCTCCAAGAGAACTGCAACTTTGTTACAAGGAGCAGATTTAAAGACCCCTGCAACTCCCCGCAAGAAGCGTGAGACTTGCAACACTGCACCCGGCGACCCCGACTCGACTGGTGGAGAACAACCAACTCAGGGAGGACCCTCCGGCGACTCTACGACTGTGAGTAACTAAAGTTGTCCCCCCTGAGCCCCCACAGCGACGCCTGCAGAGGGAATCCCCAGGCTCCCCCTGACCGCGACTGTCTGAACTCCATTTCCCGACGGCTGGAAAAGACCCTGCACCCGCAGCCCCCAGCCCCAAAAGAAACGGAACTTCTGTGCAGGAGTGACCCCCAGGAGGCCCTCTCCCTTGCCCAGGTGGTGGCTACCCCGAGGAGCCCCCCCCTTGCCTGCCTGCATCGCTGAAGAGACCCCTTGGTCTCCCATTGAAAACTGAAGGAAACCCGACGCGTGTTTGCACACTGCACCCGGCCGCCCCCGCGCTGCTGAGGGTGTACTTTCTGTGCTACTTTGTGTCCCCCCCGGTGCCCTACAAAACCCCCCTGGTCTGCCCTCCGAAGACGCGGGTACTTACCTGCTGGCAGACTGGAACCGGGGCACCACCTTCTCTCCATTATAGCCTATGTGTTTTGGGCACCTCTTTGACCTTTACACCTGACCGGCCCTGAACTGCTGGTGTGATAACTTTGGGGTTGCTCTGAACCCCCAACGGTGGGCTACCTTGGACCAGAAACTCAAACCTGTAAGTGACTTACTTACCTGTGAAAACTAACAATAACTTACCTCCCCCAGGAACTGTGAAAATTGCACTGTCCACTTTTAAAACAGCTTATTGTGTTTTATGTGAAAAGTATACATGCTAAAGTAATGATTCAAAGTTCCTAGAGTACTTACCTGCAATACCTTTCAAAAGAGCTATTACATGTAAAATTTGAATCTGTGGTTCTTAAAATAAACTAAGAAAAGATATTTTTCTATAACAAAACCTATTGGCTGGATTTGTCTCTGAGTGTGTGTACCTCATTTATTGTCTATGTGTATGTACAACAAATGCTTAACACTACTCCTTGGATAAGCCTACTGCTCGACCACACTACCACAAACTAGAGCATTAGTATTATCTCTTTTTACCACTATTTTACCTCTAAGGGGAACCCTTGGACTCTGTGCATGCTATTCCTTACTTTGAAATAGCACATACAGAGCCAACTTCCTACACCTTTGATGAGCCTAACTGCTCGCCAACACTACCACAAAAGAGAGCGTGAGTATTAGCTATGTTAGCATCTGTTAAGCCTCTGAGGAACCCCTGGACTCTGTACACACCATACCTCATTTTGTTATAGTATATAGAGAGCCAGCTTCCTACATTGGTGGATCAGCGGTGGGTTCTAAGACTTTGCATTTGTTGGACTACTCAGCCAACATCTGATCACATGACTAAGTTCCAAAACTGCCTTTAGATTCAATTGATTTTTTAAATGAAATTTTTTCCACATTTGTAAAAGTCCTGCTAGGGCCTTGGTTAAGTCCCCTACAGCATTTCTTTTTAAAATGTTAAAGCTACCATAGATATGGGTGAATAGCTAGAAGTAGTTTTTGTCCTTAAACGAAATCCCCAACCTTAGTAACAAAATGAGCAGCTCAGAGGACATGGCTATGGGACTCGACTTGAACTCTTACCTCCATCTCAAGAAGAAAGAGTTAAGGTCTCCCTGTGGTCTCAAAAAAATAAAACTGGTTCCAACCCTAGCAAGATTCAGCTCCAGGAGCTGTTGGCAGAATATGCAAAGGAACACCCTACTGAGGAGCAGCTTCACAGGAAAAGGGAGATGTCAGTGGCTCTCACTGGGTATGTTAGGAGGAGGGACTCCTGCACACTGAAGCCAGAGACCCCAAACCTGGTGCCACCAAGCAAGTGGTAGTGACTCAGCAGTTCAAGGAATTCATCCTCACTTTAGAACATGACATCCCCCTAGCTGGACATCTGGGTCAAACTAAAATATGGAATAGGCTTTGCAGCCATTTCTACTGGCCCAACATGTCACAAAAGGTGAAGGAGTTTTGCAGCTCCTGAGTCACCTGCCAAGCCAATGGGAAGGCAGGTGGCCACTCAAAGCTCCCCCTAATTCAATTACCAGTGGTTGGAGTTCACTTTGAAATAGTTGGTGTTGTCATAGTGGGCCCACTTGAACCATCCACAGCCTCAGAAAACCAATATATACTGGTAGTAGTAGATCATGCTACCAGGTATCCTGAGGCAATTCCCCTTAGATCTACTACAGCTCCTGCAGTAGCCAAAGCCCTCATTGGTATCTTTACCAGGGTAGGGTTCCCTAAAGAAGTAGTTTCTGACAGAGGTGCCAACTTCATGTCAGCTTACCTGAACCACATGTGGAATGAGTGTGGGGTGACTTACAAGTTCACCACACCATACCATCCACAAACCAATGGACTTGTTGAAAGGTTCAACAAGGCATTGAAGGGCATGATCATGGGGCTTCCTGAAAAACTCAAAAGAAGATGGGATGTCCTACCGCCATACTTGATTTTCACATACAGAGAGGTGCCTTAGAAGGGAGTAGGGATTTCCTCTTTTGAACTTCTGTTTGGCCATCCTTACGGGACCTCTTACGAAGGAGGGTTGGGAAAGACCTCTCCATGAACCTAAGCAAGATGTGGTGAACTATGTGATTGGCCTCTGCTCTAGGATGGCAGAGTACATGGAAAAAGCATCCAAAAACCTTCAGACCAGCCAACAGCCCCAGAAGCAGTGGTATGGCCAAAAGGCTGTACTAGTGGAGTTTAAACTAGGGCAGAAGGTGTGGGTTCAGGAGCCAGTGGCTCCTAGGACACTTCAGCTCAAGTGGATTGGCCCTTACCCTATCCTAGAGAAGAAAAGTGAGGTCACCTACTTGGTCGACCTGGGCACTAGCAGGACACCCAAAAAGGTGATCTATGTGAACCGCCTCAAGATTTTCTGTGACAGGCCTGATGTAACCATGCTGGTGGTTACTCATGAGGATCAGGAAGCAGAGAGTGTATTTCTCCCTGACCTCCTCTCTCACAACCCTAAAGATGGGTTAGTTGATGGAGTTGTCTACTCTGACACCCTCACTGCCCAACAGCAGGCTGACTATAGGCAGGTTTTCAGCAGTATGCAGAGCTCTTCTCCTTAACCCCTGAGCAGACACACCTGTGCACCCATGATGTGGACACAGAGGACAGCTTGCCTGTCAAATGCAAGATCTATCAGCAGTCTGATTAAGTTAAGGAGAGCATCAAAGATGAAGTCAACAAGATGCTGGATTTAGGGGTTATTGAACCCTCTGACATTCCCTGGGCTATCCCAGCGGTCTTAGTCCCCAAGCCTCATCCCTAAGTTGGAAAGAAAGAAATAAGGTTCTGTGTGGCCTATAGAGGTCTCAACTCTGTCACCAAGGCAGATACTCACCCTACTCCAAGGGCTGATGAGTTGATAGACAAATTACCTACAACAACGTTTCTCAGTACTTTTGAGTTGACTGCAGGGTACAGGAAAATTCACATGGCATTGGGAGAAAAAGAAAAGACTGCATTCTCTACACCTAATGGGCATTATCAGTTCAGTGTTATACCCTTTGGTTCCAAGAATATCCCTGCCACCTTCCAAAGGTTGGTTAATCAAGCCCTTGCTGGCTTGGAGACTTTCAGTGCAGCATAACTAGATGACATTGCTGTCTTTAGATCCTCCTGGCAGGATCACCTGGTCCAACTTGGGAAAGGTTTGCAGGCTATGCACTCTGCAGGCCTCACTATCAAGGCATCCAAATGCCAGATAAAGCAGGGCACTGTCATATACTTGGGCCACCTTGTAGGTGGAGGCCAAGTGCAACCCTTACAATATCCGGACAATTCTAGACAAGGAAGCTCCTAAAACCCAGCTTCAAGTCAGGGCATTCCTTGGGTTGACTGGTTATTACAGAAGGTTTGTGAAGGGGTATAAATCCATGGTGGCATCCCCACACACCTCACAGAACTGACCTCTAAGAAGATGCCCAAGGAAGTAAACTGGACTGTTAGTTGTCCACAGGCCTTTTACACCCTGAAGGAGACAATGTGCTCGGTGCCAGTTCTCAAAGCTCTAGACTACTCTAAGCAGTTCATTGTGCAGACAGATGCCTCTGAACACGGGATAGGAGCAGTCCTGTCCCAAATCAATGATGACGGCCATGTCCAACCTGTTGCTTTTATTAGCAGGAGGTTACTCCCCAGGGCATAGTGTTGGTATGCCATTGAGAGGGAGGCCTTTCCTGTGGTTTGGCCCCTGAAGACGTTGAGACCATACTTGTTTGGTACTCACTTCATTGTTCAAACTGACCACCGACCTCTCAGGTGGCTTATGCAAATGAAAGGTGAGAACCCCAAACTTTTTAGGTGGTCCATCTCCCTACAGGGAATGGACTTTTCAGTGGAACATAGACCTGGGGCTTCCCATGCCAATGCAGATGGACTTTCCAGGTTTTTCCACTTATACAATGAAGACTCTCTTTGGAAAGGTTAGTCTCATCCTCTTTCGTTTGTGAGGGGGTTATTGTGCAGGTACTGAAGAGTATGCCGGGTGTTAAGGCCTTAAGATTAGATTACCTCACCAGTCAGTTTTATAAGGAATATGCCAATAAACTGTCCCCCCAACTTAAATGTGGTATACAAGGAAGCCAGAGAAACTGGGTGCCTCCAACCATCGATTTGGTTAGGCATTGGTGGTCACCATCTTGAAAGCCAATAAGCCACCAGAAATCTGTGACTCCTAAAGACCCTTATCTATGTTAACAGAAATAACAAGATATTAGCGAAGCTGATTACTACTAGAATACTTCCTCTGCTCCACCGCCTTGTTAGACTACAAAAATCTGGCTTCATACTGAGACAACAATACACAGCACAAATCTCCATACAGTATGCACACTTCTGCATTTAATATTCTGTAACTAAGAGCCTTTGCTGTTTCCTTGATGCCACCAAGGCGTTCGATTCACTAGAGTGGACCTATTTATTGATGTTGCAGGAACAGACTGGGTTTAGTAAATGGTTTGTCCAGTGGATCGAATAACCACATGAGCAGCCCAATGCAAGGATGTGCATAAACAGCATTGTGTCTCACTGATTCTCAGTTGCCCGCGGCACCAGACAATTATATCCTTTGTCTCCTATTTTGTTTGTGATTGCTATGGAGCCTATGGCAGCTCGACTACAGCATCATCTAAAGTACAGAGTTCGGAGTCTGGTGGTGCCTACATAAGCAATGATGTTATGTTATGGTAGAGACCCCAAAGCCAATATCCACCTGTTCAGAGAATTCCTTAAATTCTGTAGCTTCACTGGAATAACCATCAACTAGTCTAAGTCTAATTCATTCCCCAACCCCTGCCATGCCCAAGTTTTAATACAAATTCACCTTGAGAGGGACTGCTAGTGCAGTCACATACTTTGGTATATGGATCAAAAGAGACACTGAAGAAATTTGGCGCAAAAACTATGGCACAGCAATAATGTGGCTAGAGGGGTGGATGCTGATATGGCTCCAAATGCCACTCGCCATGGCTGCCAGAATTACCATTGTGAAGATGGTGATCCTTCCCAAGTTCCTTTATGTGTTTTCAATATACTGATACTGCCAGCTAGGCACAAAATTAGAGTCCCCTTGGTTAGACTTACTTGGGCAGGTCACAAACCCAGGATTACTTGGGAGGGGATCAGTTTACCATTCGAAAAAAGTAGGCACGTACTTCTGGTCTGGAGCTTTACTATTATTGCACATAGAAACATTGTGCTCACTGTAGACTAAACCCATCCCCCTTCCAGGTACACATTGCAATTAAGGCTCTTGGTGCTGCACCATGCCTATTAAACACTTTGGTTTGCTTCCCCCCTAAGGCTCCTAGAACAGAGACAGATATGGCTCAATGCACAAAATGGGCTCTGGACTGGCTCTGTTATCAGGTGGGACTAGAAAGTGTATATGCCAAAAGACTACCCACAAGATAACCCAATGCTGCCCCTCGCAGCAGACCAGGTGTGCCTCCAGCTGAAGCGCATGCAACACTACAATAGATCATCTTTATCCTGACAACTAGCTGATCATGATAAAGGCCATCAAGGGGACACCCTGATGCATAAATGTAGGAAGCTGGCTCTTTATGTGGTATGTCAATACCATGTAAAGGGTCCAAGGGTTTCCCAATGAGTGGATAGGGACTTGCTATCCAATCCCAAAGTTCTCTCTTTGGGGATAGTGTGGTCAAACAGCCTTATCCTTAACACAGAAGAGTGCAAGACATCCACAAATACACACAATAGTCAATAAATGAGACAAACGACTCAAAAAGGAGATATGAAAGTAGCAAGTATCTTTATATATGTTTAGGCATCAGAGAGGAATCGTTCAGGTAGGTACATTTTTCAATAGGAATTATTTTCACTTAAAAAAATGGACACAGTGCAGTTTCTGAGTTCTGCAATGTTATCCTATGAGAGGAAAAAGAAGTTCTGCAAACATGTAGAGTACAGGGACTTACAAGACCAAACTCCAGGAGTTAAGGAGAGTTGTGGGCAAGGTCCAAGGCAGCACCAGTAGTACACTCTAGCAACAGGGGCGACCTGGTACAGGGTGCAAAACAGCATTGGGTGCTCAATGTGTTTCACTGAAGATCGGTCACTGTGAACAAATGATGTAGGCTCTGGGCTGAATCAACAGTGGGGTTCAGGCCTCACAATGTTTGGGCACAGGTAGGCACCTTTGGTCCTCTTCTCCATGGCCCAGGGGTAACAAGTGCAGAGTTGTCTTCAGGTGTCAGATTTTCTTTACCAGAGGGGTCGTGGTAGAGGGGGGCTGTGTGTAGAGGCTGCAGGTGTCCTCGGGGAGTCCAGGAGGGGTGAAACCATGATGGGTTCGGACTCTGAAGGGCTAGGGACATTTTATGGCACAGGTGGTCCACTTCAACTCGGGTCAGAGATAGTGGTGACTTCAGGTGTCTGATTTTGGCGGCTTCGGAAGCTTTAGAGTCCTTCTTTGGAGTTTGCTGGAGAATAGGTCAGCAGTTCACTGGAGGTCTTGAGTCTTCTTCGAAGGCAGGCAGTCCTCCCAGGTTTCTGGAGACATAGCTGGAGACAGAACTGCAGGACGAGTCGACTTTGGTGCAGATTTTTGACAAGGGATGTAGACAGGCTGGCGGGGTTGGTACCAGGTCAGCTGCTTCTTTTCTCCTCTTCTGCTTTTGCAGCTCTTCAGGTCCTTGGTCTTCTTAGGTTGTCAGGATCGCCTTTTCTGGTGCCAGGGGCTACCCTAAATACTGAATTTAGGGGTGTGTAGGGTAGTAGCCAATGGGCTACTGACCCTTGGGGTCCCTACGCCCCCCATATGACCACTTCTGATGGGAAGTGGGCATTCACCTGTCCCAGAATTTCTAGGTATGCCATCTCAAAAACTGACTACCTCTGAAAAATCGCGTTCACCTCGGCTTAGTCCACCTTAGGGGTGGTAATAGCCTGGAGGTGGCACGCCTACCTGGTTAGTTAATTTTCCTGCATGTCCAGGTGCCAATTGGGCTTTGGATGGGGAGGGGGTCCTTTTCTGCGTGGGGAGCCAGATTTGCATTTCAAAGGTGGCAGTAAGGCAAATTAGCAGGTCATCCTGTGAGAAGGGGTGTTACACCCACTTCCTGGACAGGCTTTTGTTTTGGGCCTCCTAAGAGCAGAAGGCTCTTCCCCTAGGGGGCTAGAACCATGACTTGGGTGATAGGCTGGCAGACACCATTCAGCAAGCACACCAGAGGCTGGCAGATTTTAAGGGGGCACCTCTAAAGTGCCCTCTGGGTGCATGTATTGGTATATCCAACACTGGCTTCAGTGTGGGTTCACCAATATAAGATGTTTGATACCAAACATCGCTATCTTCAGTGAAGCCATCATGTAGCTAGGGGACTCTTATTGACCAGTGTCCAGCACAGGCCTTTAACACGGCTTTCTTGGCCACTAACTTTGTGTGAAAATTGACAAAGACATAGCAGAGGCATATCTGCTCCTACAGATATGCCTTACCTTTTAATATAATGCACCCTGCCTTAGGGCTGTCAGACCTGCTATAGTGGTGACTTACATATATTACTTGCAGTGTTAGCGGACAGGGCACTCAGCCTGTTAACCATGTTGTGTTTTCACTTTACTCTGCACCAAGACACACAGCCTGCAATGGCAGTGTGTTTTGCTTGGTGAGGGGTCCCTTAGGGTGGCACAAATCGTGCTGCAGCCCTTAGGGACCCTCTTTAGCACCTCAGGCCCTAGGTACCATGGGTACTATTCACTAGGGACTTACAGAGGGTGCTAAAGGATTTGCCAATTGGGGAAACAATTGTACAGTTTAGGGAAAGAGATCTGGCACTGGGAACCTGGTTAGCAGGAACCCAGCGCAGTTTCAGCTGAAATCACATCAGATACCCTTCAAGAAGTGGGGAGTAACCATGTCAAAAAGAGGCACTTTCCTACTATAACCCTTGACATGTTCCTCAACCACCAGCTATGCACCACGTTTAGGAAGATACATAGCACATTCACAAAACCCTCAGCTCCACTTGCTTCACATGTTACTGGCCTCTTTCTCGCCTAGTGTAGGAAGTTGGCTCTGTATGTGCTATTTCAAAGTAAGGAATAGCATGCACAGAGTCCAAGGGTTCCCGTTAGAGGTAAAATAGTGGTAAAAATAGATAATACTAATGCTCTATTTTGTGGTAGTGTGGTCGAGCAGTAGGCTTATCCAAGGAGTAGTGTTAAGCATTTGTTGTACATACACATAGACAATAAATGAGGTACACACACTCAGAGACAAATCCAGCCAATAGGTTTTGTTATAGAAAAATATCTTTTCTTAGTTTATTTTAAGAACCACAGGTTCAAATTTAACATGTAATATCTTGTTTGAAAGGTATTGCAGGTAAGTACATTAGGAACTTTGAATCATTTCAATTGCATGTATACTTTTCAAGTTATTCACAAATAGCTATTTAAAAAGTGGACACAGTGCAATTTTCACAGTTCCTGGGGGAGGTAAGTTTTTGTTAGTTTTACCAGGTAAGTAAGACACTTACAGGGTTCAGTTCTTGGTCCAAGGTAGCCCACCGTTGGGGGTTCAGAGCAACCCCAAAGTTACCACACCAGCAGCTCAGGGCCGGTCAGGTGCAGAGTTCAAAGTGGTGCCCAAAACGCATAGGCTTCAATGGAGAGAAGGGGGTGCCCCGGTTCCGGTCTGCTTGCAGGTAAGTACCCGCGTCTTCGGAGGGCAGACCAGGGGGGTTTTGTAGGGCACTGGGGGGGACACAAGCCCACACAGAAATTTCACCCTCAGCGGCGCGGGGGCGGCCGGGTGCAGTGTTAGAACAAGCGTCGGGTTCGCAATGTAAGTCAATGAGAGATCAAGGGATCTCTTCAGCGCTGCAGGCAGGCAAGGGGGGGCTTCCTCTGGGAAACCTCCACTTGGGCAAGGGAGAGGGACTCCTGGGGGTCACTTCTGCAGTGAAAGTCCGGTCCTTCAGGTCCTGGGGGCTGCGGGTGCAGGGTCTTTTCCAGGCGTCGGGACTTAGGTTTCAGAGAGTCGCGGACAGGGGAAGCCTCGGGATTCCCTCTGCAGGCGGTGCTGTGGGGGCTCAGGGGGGACAGGTTTTGGTACTCACAGTCGTAGAGTAGTCCGGGGGTCCTCCCTGAGGTGTTGGTTCTCCACCAGCCGAGTCGGGGTCGCCGGGTGCAGTGTTGCAAGTCTCACGCTTCTTGCGGGGAGTTGCAGGGTTCTTTAAAGCTGCTTCTTGAAACAAAGTTGCAGTCTTTTTGGAGCAGGTCCGCTGTCCTCAGGAGTTTCTTGTCTTTTTCGAAGCAGGGCAGTCCTCAGAGGATTCAGAGGTCGCTGGTCCCTTTGGAAGGCGTCGCTGGAGCAGAGTTCTTTGGAAGGCAGGAGACAGGCCGGTGAGTTTCTGGAGCCAAGGCAGTTGTTGTCTTCTGGTCTTCCTCTGCAGGGGGTTTCAGCTAGGCAGTCCTTCTTCTTGTTGTTGCAGGAATCTAATTTTCTAGGGTTCAGGGTAGCCCTTAAATACTAAATTTAAGGGCGTGTTTTAGGTCTGGGGGGTTAGTAGCCAATGGCTACTAGCCCTGAGGGTGGGTACACCCTCTTTGTGCCTCCTCCCAAGGGGAGGGGGTCACAATCCTAACCCTATTGGGGGAATCCTCCATCTGCAAGATGGAGGATTTCTAAAAGTTAGAGTCACCTCAGCTCAGGACACCTTAGGGGCTGTCCTGACTGGCCAGTGACTCCTCCTTGTTGCTTTCTTTGTTCCCTCCAACCTTGCCGCCAAAAGTGGGGGCCGTGGCCGGAGGGGGCGGGCAACTCCACTAAGCTGGAGTGCCCTGCTGGGCTGTGACAAAGGGGTGAGCCTTTGAGGCTCACCGCCAGGTGTTACAGCTCCTGCCTGGGGGAGGTGTTAGCATCTCCACCCAGTGCAGGCTTTGTTACTGGCCTCAGAGTGACAAAGGCACTCTCCCCATGGGGCCAGCAACATGTCTCTAGTGTGGCAGGCTGCTGGAACTAGTCAGCCTACACAGACAGTCGGTTAAGTTTCAGGGGGCACCTCTAAGGTGCCCTCTGGGGTGTATTTTGCAATAAAATGTACACTGGCATCAGTGTGCATTTATTGTGCTGAGAAGTTTGATACCAAACTTCCCAGTTTTCAGTGTAGCCATTATGGTGCTGTGGAGTTCGTGTTTGACAAACTCCCAGACCATATACTCTTATGGCTACCCTGCACTTACAATGTCTAAGGTTTTGTTTAGACACTGTAGGGGTACCATGCTCATGCACTGGTACCCTCACCTATGGTATAGTGCACCCTGCCTTAGGGCTGTAAGGCCTGCTAGAGGGGTGACTGACCTATACTTGCATAGGCAGTGAGAGGCTGGCATGGCACCCTGAGGGGAGTGCCATGTCGACTTACTCGTTTTGTTCTCACTAGCACACACAAGCTGGCAAGCAGTGTGTCTGTGCTGAGTGAGAGGTCTCCAGGGTGGCATAAGACATGCTGCAGCCCTTAGAGACCTTCCTTGGCATCAGGGCCCTTGGTACCAGAGGTACCAGTTACAAGGGACTTATCTGGATGCCAGGGTGTGCCAATTGTGGAAACAATGGTACATTTTAGGTGAAAGAACACTGGTGCTGGGGCCTGGTTAGCAGGGTCCCAGCACACTTCTCAGTCAAGTCAGCATCAGTATCAGGCAAAAAGTGGGGGGTAACTGCAACAGGGAGCCATTTCTTTACACAAGCCCCCCCCCCAGCCCACAGGCCAGGAGACTCAGCCCAAGCTGGGAGAGTCTTCCTAGTCTGTCAGGCGAGGAAGAGTAGAGGAAATAGGCTGGTTTGTTGCAGGGCCTACTCTGCCTTACATCCTCCTGTTCAGGTCATTCCCTCTGGGGAACTGACCCACTTCCACAGTGATAGGACCTAGTCTGAACTGCCTCTTGTCTGTGCTTTTTATGTCTTCACCCATTCTCTCTATTTTGGGGTTAGAGGTATCCACCTCTGCTAATCTTATCTTAGCCAGGGTCACCCCTAGCTTACCCAAAGAGGTTACCCAGAGCTGGAGTAACCCCACCATGACCAACAGGGTCAGGGGGCCTAACTTGTTATTTGGCATGGGGTCAGACCACCATGCCAAGGATAGTGCAGCCATAAAGGCTAACACCCAGCAGAGGCCACTGACAGCTGTCAGTGCCCAGAACCACACCTTTAGCTCTTCACCTACAAGGGAAGGGGCTAAGTTACAGGCTTCTTTGGGTTCAGGGTGCCTGTCTGCTGTATTAGAGTGGGGGGTTACCACATCTTGTAGAAAACACCCTTCTTCCACTCTTTCTTCTGTTAGCTGAGGAGCCACCCACTCAGGCTTAACAGTTGCCTGACTAGTCAGGACTTCTTGTGGGTCAGGTTGGACTTTATCAGAGCCACTTTTGGAGTCCTCCCCTACTGGAGCAGAATCTCCTTGGCTTGCTGGAACCTTGGCTAAAGGTTGTCCACCTTTCCTACTCTGTTTCCTTTTCTTTTTCTTCTGGGGCCTACTTGCATTTACTGCAGAGGTAGGCACTCCAGAATCCTTGGGAGAGGACTGGCCCTGGACCAGTTCTTCTCTTAGGCTCTGACTAACCTCTGGGTAGTCATTTCCAAGGAGACAATCAAGGGGGAGGTCTGTACTGACTACCACCCTTCTCCAGCTAAAAGTTCCACCCACTTCTATGGGCACAAAAGCCACAGGCCTATTAGTGACCCTGTCTGGGCTAACTCTTACTCTGGCCATCTCACCTGGGATGTACTGGTTTGAGAACACCAGCCTGTCATGCACAATAGTGTGACTGGCACAAGTGTCTCTCAGGGCAGTGGCTGGGATTCCATTCACCAGTAGGTGGTGGAAGTGTCTACTTCCCTCTGGAATCTCCAACTCACCTGTTGGGCCCTTTTTCCAGTTGAAGGCTATGAAGACCTCCTCATCTGAGGAGTCATCTCCAATGGCTACACTGGTTACCCCTGGGATTTTGCTAGGGGGTTTGTTTTTGGGACAAGAAGTGTCCTTGGTGTGGTGCCCTGTCTGTTTACAGTTACTGCACCATGCCTTAGTGGCATCCCAGCTCTTACCCTGGTACCCACCTTTGTTTTGGGTTGTGTCTCTGGGCCCACCCACCTGGTCTGGTTTTTGGGGGCCTACAGGGGACTCTTTTTCTTTGTTTCTAGTGTCACCCACTTTCTCCTGGGGAGGCTTTGTAACCCCTTTCTTTTGGTCACCCCCAGTGGAAGTTTTGGTTACCCTAGTCTTGACCCAATGGTCTGCCTTCTTTCCCAATTCTTGGGGAGAAATTGGACCTAGGTCTACCAGATACTGATGCAACTTTTCATTGAAGCAGTTACTTAAAATGTGTTCTTTCATAAACAAATTGTAAAGCCCAACATAGTCATACACTTCATTTCCAGTTACCCAACCATCCAGTTTTTTCACTGAGTAGTCAACATAATCAACCCAGGTCTGGCTCGAGGATTTTTGAGCCCCCCTGAATCTAATTCTATACTCCTCAGTGGAGAATCCAAAGCCCTCAATCAGGGTACCCTTCATGAGGTCATAAGATTCTGCATCTTTTCCAGAGAGTGTGAGGAGTCTATCCCTACACTTTCCTGTGAACATTTCCCAAAGGAGAGCACCCCAGTGAGATTTGTTCACTTTTCTGGTTACACAAGCCCTCTCAAAAGCTGTGAACCATTTGGTGATGTCATCACCATCTTCATATTTTGTTACAATCCCTTTAGGGATTTTCAACATGTCAGGAGAATCTCTGACCCTATTTATGTTGCTGCCACCATTGATGGGTCCTAGGCCCATCTCTTGTCTTTCCCTTTCTATGGCTAGGATCTGTTTTTCCAAAGCCAATCTTTTGGCCATCCTGGCTAACTGGATGTCCTCTTCACTGGAGTTACCTTCAGTGATTTCAGAGAGGCTGGACCCTCCTGTGAGGGAGCCAGCATTTCTGACTACTATTTTTGGAGTCAGGGTTTGAGAGACCCTGTTCTCCCTAAATAGGACTGGTAGGGGGGAATTTTCCTCCAAGTCACTATCTTCATCCTCTGTGTTGCCATCCTCAGAGGGGTTGGCCTTTGCAAACTCTGCCAACAGCTCCTGGAGCTGTAGTTTGGAAGGTCTGGGGCCCATTGTTATTTTCTTTATTTTACAGAGTGACCTTAGCTCCCTCATCTTAAGATGGAGGTAAGGTGTGGTGTCGAGTTCCACCACATTCACATCTGTACTGGACATTATTCTTCTAAAAGTTGGAATACTTTTTAAGAATCTAAAACTAGTTCTAGGTTCTAATTCAAACTTTTACAAACTTTTAAACTCTAAAAGAAATGCTAAACAGGATCTAACACAAGGCCCTAGCAGGTCTTTTAAGAATTTAGAAAACTTTTCAAATTGCAAAAATCAATTTCTAATGACAATTTTGGAATTTGTCGTGTGATCAGGTATTGGCTGAGTAGTCCAGCAAATGCAAAGTCTTGTACCCCACCGCTGATCCACCAATGTAGGAAGTTGGCTCTGTATGTGCTATTTCAAAGTAAGGAATAGCATGCACAGAGTCCAAGGGTTCCCCTTAGAGGTAAAATAGTGGTAAAAATAGATAATACTAATGCTCTATTTTGTGGTAGTGTGGTCGAGCAGTAGGCTTATCCAAGGAGTAGTGTTAAGCATTTGTTGTACATACACATAGACAATAAATGAGGTACACACACTCAGAGACAAATCCAGCCAATAGGTTTTGTTATAGAAAAATATCTTTTCTTAGTTTATTTTAAGAACCACAGGTTCAAATTTAACATGTAATATCTTGTTTGAAAGGTATTGCAGGTAAGTACATTAGGAACTTTGAATCATTTCAATTGCGTGTATACTTTTCAAGTTATTCACAAATAGCTATTTAAAAAGTGGACACTTAGTGCAATTTTCACAGTTCCTGGGGGAGGTAAGTTTTTGTTCGTTTTACCAGGTAAGTAAGACACTTACAGGGTTCAGTTCTTGGTCCAAGGTAGCCCACCGTTGGGGGTTCAGAGCAACCCCAAAGTTACCACACCAGCAGCTCAGGGCCAGTCAGGTGCAGAGTTCAAAGTGGTGCCCAAAACGCATAGGCTTCAATGGAGAGAAGGGGGTGCCCCGGTTCCGGTCTGCTTGCAGGTAAGTACCCGCGTCTTCGGAGGGCAGATCAGGGGGGTTTTGTAGGGCACTGGGGGGGACACAAGCCCACACAGAAATTTCACCCTCAGCGGCACGGGGGCGGCCGGGTGCAGTGTTAGAACAAGCGTCGGGTTCGCAATGTAAGTCAATGAGAGATCAAGGGATCTCTTCAGCGCTGCAGGCAGGCAAGGGGGGGCTTTCTCGGGGAAACCTCCACTTGGGCAAGGTAGAGGGACTCCTGGGGGTCACTTCTGCAGTGAAAGTCCGGTCCTTCAGGCCCTGGGGGCTGCGGGTGCAGGGTCTTTTCCAGGCGTCGGGACTTAGGTTTCAGAGAGTCGCGGTCAGGGGAAGCCTCGGGATTCCCTCTGCAGGCGGCGCTGTGGGGGCTCAGGGGGGACAGGTTTTGGTACTCACAGTCGTAGAGTAGTCCGGGGGTCCTCCCTGAGGTGTTGGTTCTCCACCAGCCGAGTCGGGGTCGCCGGGTGCAGTGTTGCAAGTCTCACGCTTCTTGCGGGGAGTTGCAGGGTTCTTTAAAGCTGCTTCTTGAAACAAAGTTGCAGTCTTTTTGGAGCAGGTCCGCTGTCCTCGGGAGTTTCTTGTCTTTTTCGAAGCAGGGCAGTCCTCAGAGGATTCAGAGGTCGCTGGTCCCTTTGGAAGGCGTCGCTGGAGCAGAGTTCTTTGGAAGGCAGGAGACAGGCCGGTGAGTTTCTGGAGCCAAGGCAGTTGTTGTCTTCTGGTCTTCCTCTGCAGGGGTTTTCAGCTAGGCAGTCCTTCTTCTTGTTGTTGCAGGAATCTAATTTTCTAGGGTTCAGGGTAGCCCTTAAATACTAAATTTAAGGGCGTGTTTTAGGTCTGGGGGGTTAGTAGCCAATGGCTACTAGCCCTGAGGGTGGGTACACCCTCTTTGTGCCTCCTCCCAAGGGGAGGGGGTCACAATCCTAACCCTATTGGGGGAATCCTCCATCTGCAAGATGGAGGATTTCTAAAAGTTAGAGTCACCTCAGCTCAGGACACCTTAGGGGCTGTCCTGACTGGCCAGTGACTCCTCCTTGTTGCTTTCTTTGTTCCCTCCAACCTTGCCGCCAAAAGTGGGGGCCGTGGCCGGAGGGGGCGGGCAACTCCACTAAGCTGGAGTGCCCTGCTGGGCTGTGACAAAGGGGTGAGCCTTTGAGGCTCACCGCCAGGTGTTACAGCTCCTGCCTGGGGGAGGTGTTAGCATCTCCACCCAGTGCAGGCTTTGTTACTGGCCTCAGAGTGACAAAGGCACTCTCCCCATGGGGCCAGCAACATGTCTCTAGTGTGGCAGGCTGCTGGAACTAGTCAGCCTACACAGACAGTCGGTTAAGTTTCAGGGGGCACCTCTAAGGTGCCCTCTGGGGTGTATTTTGCAATAAAATGTACACTGGCATCAGTGTGCATTTATTGTGCTGAGAAGTTTGATACCAAACTTCCCAGTTTTCAGTGTAGCCATTATGGTGCTGTGGAGTTCGTGTTTGACAAACTCCCAGACCATATACTCTTATGGCTACCCTGCACTTACAATGTCTAAGGTTTTGTTTAGACACTGTAGGGGTACCATGCTCATGCACTGGTACCCTCACCTATGGTATAGTGCACCCTGCCTTAGGGCTGTAAGGCCTGCTAGAGGGGTGACTGACCTATACTTGCATAGGCAGTGAGAGGCTGGCATGGCACCCTGAGGGGAGTGCCATGTCGACTTACTCGTTTTGTTCTCACTAGCACACACAAGCTGGCAAGCAGTGTGTCTGTGCTGAGTGAGAGGTCTCCAGGGTGGCATAAGACATGCTGCAGCCCTTAGAGACCTTCCTTGGCATCAGGGCCCTTGGTACCAGAGGTACCAGTTACAAGGGACTTATCTGGATGCCAGGGTGTGGCAATTGTGGAAACAATGGTACATTTTAGGTGAAAGAACACTGGTGCTGGGGCCTGGTTAGCAGGGTCCCAGCACACTTCTCAGTCAAGTCAGCATCAGTATCAGGCAAAAAGTGGGGGGTAACTGCAACAGGGAGCCATTTCTTTACACCTAGGAAATTGATCACCCACTTATACTCCGCTATGCAAGACAGGGCGCCCGCCCGTGTGTACTTCAAGGACCAGAGCTGCGTGGGTGGCAGACCTTGAGACTGCACCACTGGATAAACAGTGGCATTATCACTGAGCCCAGATAGGCACAGTGTCACCAAATTACCGACTGCAGTTAATACACAGTAAGGGGCATACTTAATAAACTGTGGTACACTGCAGCAAGTCACGTTGCTGCAATGCATGACAGGGAAAGGACAGGAATGCACCATATTTAAGGCAATATTGCACATTCCTGTCCTTTCCCCTGTGCTGGCTCTCTTTTTGCACCATAGTGCCAGCGTGGGCACCCTTGCACCATGTTGCAAGGGTGCTTGTGTTGCATGCAGGATTGTTTTTGTGCAGGAAGGTGCACCTTCCTGCACAAAAACAATCTTGAGAGGCTGTTTCCTCTTTCTATGTGTGCTGCAGAATGCAGTACACATAGAAGAAAAAACAAGTAGAAATAAATATATTTTTCCTCGTTACACCTCACCTGAGTAGGCATAGGTTTTTGGCGCATCCCCAGGTCTACCACTTCTGGTAAATCTGGAAATGTGTCAAAATCCATGGATGTTGTGTGGTAACACCCACACAACACTCATGGAAATGCCTCCCTGGGGAAGAGCAAGGTGGCCTTGCGTGGCTTCATAAATCTCACTTAAGGTTTGTGTCGCACACGTACCATGTTGCGTGGTGCACATCCGACACAAACCGGGTCATAGGTATGTCCCTTAGTTTTGTCACAAGATGATTTAAAGCCCTGCCCCCATCCTGTTACACAGGATGGAACTAATGAATCACTCGCGATGTGCGAGATGCCGCGTGGACCGCACTGATTTTCGGCATCTGCCATTGCCGTGCCCAAGCGTGGCAATTTACTGGTCAATGATATATTATGTAATGAACAAGATTGTTGTCATATGCATTCAAGGACCCCCACTCATTGCACTACAAGGTGTGTTAAAGATGTCCCCAGAGGTGTGAGAGGACCCACGGCTCCAACGCTCTTAGTAGCAAAGCGCCCTCCTCAAGTTAAATGTTGGCTGAGAGATGTAGCATATTGCCAGAAGCTATTTGTCCTGATGGCAATTAGATTTCGATCCAAAGATATATGGGGACTCTACTTCTTCCCTGACCCTGCAGGTGGAAGCGCCAGCCTAATGACGCTTTACCTGGAACCCCTCATCACCAGACACACTGCAGCATTGTGGTCTAATATGTGTTTGGATGTATAAACGAGACATAAATACACGCGACATGAAGCACATCGTCTTGTATGTCTATCGTGCCTGTTGACGAACACGCAGCACTGTGACATAGCGCTGATATAATGTTATCAGATATACTGTGCTGGCAAATGGAATTGCGTAGCTCTGCTGATATCCGAATGCATTCACGATGAAGTATTATTGCCGTATGTTTACCTTGTGCTCTGTACCTTATACCGTTTTCAATAAAAAAATGTTTATTTGCGAGTAAAGCAATGAACGTTCAAATGCTTTGAAATGACACTTGCACACCAAATTACTCATATGATCAGATTTTTAGGGTCGAGCCTGCGTTGCATGCGCTCGCGCATGCGTATCGCAGCGAGACGCTTTAGTTCTTAGAAAAGGGCTTGGAGCCCTGTCGACGTCACGTCAGTGTGTTTCATTGGTTCGTGGGCTTGCCTAGTAAAATCTGCTTGGTTTCATTAGTGTAAGGCATGTACACGTCATGCCTTTTCCGGTGGTTAGCCCTCCTCGAGCGCAGCGACCAAGTACAGAAAACATGCGAGGCTCGCTGTTTTCTGTCGGATCGTGGACTACTTTTTCTCTATTTTCCTAGCGCGATTTCACTTGGCAGAAGTCGAGCGCTTTACACAGTTAATTTCACTTTTTCGGGTTGTACATAAAAACACTTTTGCCGATAGATGAAAAGTTGGGTTAGGAGTTTACAACGCGATCAACTCTAACATGAGCAAATGCGAGACCCGTTGCATTGCAAATGCTTGTTTACCTTGGGAGCACTACTGGCTGAAGCGGGGAAAAAGCCAAAACTTTTGTAAGAATGTAATACATTATATTTCAGCTGGAAAACTGCACACTGTGTTACCTACCAGAATGAGAAGGTAGTATTGCGAGGCCTGGCTGCGTCGCATTGTTGATGCACTAAAGCGAGCATCTCTCTCACCCGAATAGGCACAGCGCTAAGTTGTGTCTGCCACAATGAACTTGTATTTTACGGCTCTGCAGAACCATTGAACAACCTGTGACCCATCCACAGGGATAACGATACCACTGAGCTGTGAATATGGCATGGTTTTGGTGATACAGTCTATTGGCCCAGTGGTGCACTGCCCAATCTAAGGATACCAAACCCATGATGCTCTGCTTACTTGCCTCACTTGTTCTTCGTGAGATGGCGCTTGCTGAATACAGCCGATGAGGACTTTGTGCTATTTTGGACTCTTCACCTGAACTTGACTTTTCAGGTAATTTCAAGACCATTATCAAGCTTGTGTCTGGGGTGGGGCGGGGAGCCTCAAGCTTTGCTTATCCGAAGATACTGAGATCCAGTTTCTTCATTCCCTTCCTGTTTGACCACGTGCTTTGGCATAATAGAGGTGAGTTAATGTGTTACAATGACTAAAGGTAAAAGCCTCACCTGACAAGAGGGGACACACAAAAGCGGCAGCAAGAATTCCTCCATAAAGCAACTGCGTGCCTCGAAAGTTAATATAAGCATTGGAAAAACTCGATCTGCTTCCTTTTAGGTCTGGCTTCACAGCTCATTTACCACCATATTTTATTTGGTCAACAGAACAAGAGCTTTAAGGGTCGCTACTGAGAGAGGGGCTTGGCTCTGCCCACAGACTAATCCTCCCCACTACAGATATGATAGGGAAGAAGTTGGGTGCTTCTGCTAAAAAAACAATAGTGCTCACATTGTGCAGGATATGCCCATGGACGTCATTTAGGGGTCGCCAGGCGTCGCAGGTGCGACCACTGGCCTGCCCCCTTGCGACCCATGGCACTGCCTTTGCGACCCCTGGCCACAGAGGTGGCAAAATTCAGTGCCTGGAACACAGGGGCTGCTCCTCCTTATGAAATTCGGTTGAGGCTCCACTCTCCTTGTTTTCTGTCAATTTTTTTATTACACAAATAGTGAATAACATTATTCACTATTAGTGTAATAAAAGTGGAGTACACTTAGCAGGAATATGACACTGTGGCGGTTGGTGTGTGTGTGTGTGTTCTCCCCCCTCACACGCACACCCCCCCACCCTCCAAAAGTAAATGTTAAATGACGTGTGATGTCACTTCTGGTACCCCTGTCATTTTGGTGAATTGACACTCTGATTTTCCATTCAAATCAATTACAACAAAAAAAGACAGTCCAAAAGCGAATATTTGCCTTTCAGAAGAAACCTGAACACACTGAATTTTGCTGTACTTATACTGTTTTGGTGCCCTCTGATGTCAAAGTAATAACATTTCAGTTCCTATCTCTAAGCAGTTACCCATGATGTATGCTCTCTTTGACCATTTGTGGGTATGGTAAGCAACATAACTTGCCCTTGTGACCATCTATAAGTTCCCTGGACCCCCAGGAACTATTCTCACTCCACTTGGTAGCATGTCTCACCTTAGATGAATTTTGCTCACTGTCGTATTGGTCTGCAGATTCGCAATTCACTCTGAGCAGGATTTTAGTCAACGGTAAATGCCACCACCACAATGTCAAACTTCCTTACCAAGAGCGGGTTGGACCTTTGCTTTCTGAAAGATGTGGTAGCCAGATTGCAGTAATAAAGTTCACTGTGCATACAGATGCCGCCAGAATAAATGCTCCCCCCCCCTTAAAGCACTGCACCTAAAACTCGTGTTCCTACTTTTACATCGTGATGGACTGAAAAGTATACCTGTAGGAGCTTTATCGCCTCTTAAAGAAAGATCATGGGCCATATCATAAACATAATCAGTGCCCACATACAGGCCCAGTAGGGGTGCATGTGCCAGTTTTGCTAAAAGTGAAGAGCACGCATTAAATCAGAAAATCTTTGAGTTAGTATACAAGCTGTATACAGTACAGCTCGGAAACATGAAGCAGCAACAACTGCTCTGTTTCTTAGTATTAGCTTCAGACAGTACAAGTCCACCAGCAAGTGCGAAACCCATGATGAGCCACGGCATAGATGTAAAACGCATTAATAAAGCAGGTCCAGGATCAACAAGATCCACAGTAATTCCTACCGCTGCTACGTCAAAATGAAGCTTGGGAATTATGGTGCCAAAACAACAAACCAAATTTAATGGAAACATTGAGCTTTTCTTGTTGTTTCGTGTCTAAGATGCAAAATGAACCAAAGAAGTTCACAATGCATATAAGACAACATTAACGTGCTTTGTGCAATTGTCACACATGCCTAGCACAAGCACAGACCTCGCAATGCTTTAAAATATGCCAAAGTCCATGCGCTTAGCAAACATCAATGCTGAGCGGACCTTCCTGATTTTCGAATAAACAAAAAAAGTCATAGACACAGATAAACAATATAAAAATGTATCTTAATAAATGGAATGAATTGCACAGGCAAATGTCCCACAGCATGCTGTAGGTCATGGAGTTTCTTCATTGACTCAGCTGCTGATTCATAAAGCAACAGTTTGCTGTCACCGAAGGATCTATAGATAACAGCATGCATATTAATTCCTCAGCAGGCTTCTCCCCTGTGACCAGCTGGAGCAGATATAGACGTCCGTGTAAGCAGACCGAAGGAAGCCGTAAAGGAGCAGAGGCCATGCAGCATCCGCCGCAACAACATAGAACGGTGAAGAGGTACCGTGGGGTTTAATCAAGGAGGGCCACGTGGGAACTGGCGCCAGCAATACCGAAGCAGCAGCACCTGTGGAAGCAGCCAAGGGCCCAAACAGACCACGAGGAGGTTACCAGGGGGCTCATAAGCACATAGGTGTATTCCTCATGCTCGAGGCAGCGATGTGACCCGGCTCGCCAACCAAACCCCTAATATTGTTGTTGGGAAAGGAGCGGCAAAGGACACCGCTGGGGGGCTCTCAAACACAGGGGAGAGGCGGGGACAGCTGACTCTATGTCAGGACCGAAGGCTCCGATTATGCTTCTCTTTCCATGCTTTAAGTTTTCAGCACCCAATCAGAAAACAAAACAAAGACATCACTTCCTGTGACACAGTGCTACATGACTAGCATAGAGCCTAGCCCTGTATAAACTCCTTAGGGATATAACGCCTCCTCTTTCTTTGCGGCTTCACAGCCAGTTAAGTGTCGTATTATATATGTGAATGTGTATTACCGCGGGACGCGATTTGCGATCAAGTGCTTTTGTATTCTTATAGTGCCCACCCGCACCGAGCTCCTGCTACGTTTCCTGATTTGCATGATTGTGTGTTTTTACGATCGGACGCTTCTGATCGTTATCACACGTTCACATTGCACATTCTTTACGTTGTGGGAGCGTTTTTCCTCCCGGCAAGGGTTTCCTTAACCCTCGCCTTTAACCCCTTCGCTGCCAGGCCTTTTCCCCCTCCTGTGCCAGGCCTTTTTTTGCCTATTTGGGGCAGTTCGCGCTTAGGCCCTCATAACTTTTTGTCCACATAAGCTAAGCAACCCAAATTTGCGTCCTTTTTTTCCAACATCCTAGGGATTCTAGAGGTACCCAGACTTTGTGGGTTCCCCTGAAGGAGGCCAAGAAATTGGCCAAAATACAGTGAAAATTTAGTTTTTTTCAAAAAAATTGGAAAAAGTGGCTGCAGAAGAAGGCTTGTGTTTTTTCCCCTGAAAATGGCATCAACAAAGGGTTTGCGGTGCTAAACTCAGCAGCTTCCCAGCTTTCAGGAACAGGCAGACTTGAATCAGAAAACCCAATTTTTCAACACAATTTTGGCATTTTACTGAGACATACCCCATTTTTGCAATTTTTTGTGCTTTCAGCCTCCTTTCAGTCAGTGACAGAAATAGGCATGAAACCAATGCTGGATCCCAGACCCCTAAACATTTCTGAAAAGTAGACAAAATTCTGAATTCAGCAAGGGGTCATTTGTGTAGATCCTACAAGGGTTTCCTACAGAAAATAACAACTGAAAAAGAAAAATATTGAAATTGAGGTGAAAAAAACATCAATTTTTCTCTACGTTTTACTCTGTAACTTTTCCCTGCAATGTCAGATTATCGAAAGCAATATACCGTTACGTCTGCTGGACTCCTCTGGTTGCGGGGATATATAGGGCTTGTAGGTTCATCAAGAACCCGAGGAACCCAGAGCCAATAAATGAGCTCCACCCTGCAGTGCGTTTTCATTCTATACCGGGTATACAGCAATTCATTTGCTGAAATATAAAGAGTAAAAAATTGCTATTAAGAAAACCTTTGTATTTCCAAAAAGGGCACAAGATAAGGTGTTGAGGAGCAGTGGTTATTTGCACATCTCTGAATTCCGGGGTGACCATACTAGCATGTGAATTACAGGGCATTTCTCAAATAGATGTCTTTTTTACACACTCTCCTATATTTGGAAGGAAAAAATTTAGAGAAAGACAAGGGGCAATAACACTTGTTTTGCTAATCTATGTTCCCCCAAGTCTCCCGATAAAAATGATACCTCACTTGTGTGGGTAGGCCTAGCGCCCGCGACAGGAAACGCCCCAAAGCGCAACGTGGACACATCCAAATTTTTAAAAGAAAACAGGAGGTGTTTTTTGCGAAGTGCCTACCTGTAGATTTTGGCCTCTAGCTCAGCCGGCACCTAGGGAAACCTACCAAACCTGTGCATTTCTGAAAACTAGAGACCTAGGGGAATCCAAGGAGGGGTGACTTGCGGGGCTCGGACCAGGTTCTGTTACCCAGAATCCTTTGCAAACCTCAAAATTTGGCTAAAAAAACACATGTTCCCCACATTTCTGTGGCAGAAAGTTCTGGAATCTGAGAGGAGCCACAAATTTCCTTCCACCCAGCGTTCCCCCAAGTCTCCCGATAAAAATGATACCTCACTTGTGTGGGTAGGCCTAGCGCCCGCGACAGGAAACACCCCAAAGCGCAACGTGGACACATCCAAATTTTTGAAAGAAAACAGAGGTAGTTTTTGCGAAGTGCCTACCTGTAGATTTTGGCCTCTAGCTCAGCCGGCACCTAGGGAAACCTACCAAACCTGTGCATTTCTGAAAACTAGAGACCTAGGGGAATCCAAGGAGGGGTGACTTGCGGGGCTCGGACCAGGTTCTGTTACCCAGAATCCTTTGCAAACCTCAAAATCTGGCTAAAAAAACACATGTTCCTCACATTTCTGTGGCAGAAAGTTCTGGAATCTGAGAGGAGCCACAAATTTCCTTCCACCGAGCGTTCCCCCAAGTCTCCCGATAAAAATGATACCTCACTTGTGTGGGTAGGCCTAGCGCCCGCGACAGGAAACGCCCCAAAGCGCAACGTGGATACATCCAAATTTTTGAAAGAAAACAGGAGGTGTTTTTTGCAAAGTGCCTACCTGTAGATTTTGGCCTCCAGCTCAGCCGGCACCTAGGGAAACCTACCAAACCTGTGCATTTCTGAAAACTAGAGACCTAGGGGAATCCAAGATGGGGTGACTTGCGGGGCTCGGACCAGATTCTGTTACCCAGAATCCTTTGCAAACCTCAAAATTTGGCTAAAAAAACACATGTTCCTCACATTTCTGTGGCAGAAAGTTCTGGAATCTGAGAGGAGCCACAAATTTCCTTCCACCCAGCGTTCCCCCAAGTCTCCCGATAAAAATGATACCTCACTTGTGTGGGTAGGCCTAGCGCCCGCGACAGGAAACGCCCCAAAGCGCAACGTGGACACATCCAAATTTTTGAAAGAAAACAGAGGTGTTTTTTGCGAAGTGCCTACCTGTAGATTTTGGCCTCTAGCTCAGCCGGCACCTAGGGAAACCTACCAAACCTGTGCATTTCTGAAAACTAGAGACCTAGGGGAATCCAAGGAGGGGTGACTTGCGGGGCTCGGACCAGGTTCTGTTACCCAGAATCCTTTGCAAACCTCAAAATTTGGCTACAAAAACACATGTTCCTCACATTTCTGTGGCAGAAAGTTCTGGAATCTGAGAGGAGCCACAAATTTCCTTCCACCCAGCGTTCCCCCAAGTCTCCCGATAAAAATGATACCTCACTTGTGTGGGTAGGCCTAGCGCCCGCGACAGGAAACGCCCCAAAGCGCAACGTGGACACATCCACATTTTTGAAAGAAAACAGGAGGTGTTTTTTGCAAAGTGCCTACCTGTAGATTTTGGCCTCCAGCTCAGCCGGCACCTAGGAAAACCTACCAAACCTGTGCATTTCTGAAAACTAGAGACCTAGGGGAATCCAAGATGGGGTGACTTGCGGGGCTCGGACCAGGTTCTGTTACCCAGAATCCTTTGCAAACCTCAAAATTTGGCTAAAAAAACACATGTTCCTCACATTTCTGTGGCAGAAAGTTCTGGAATCTGAGAGGAGCCACAAATTTCCTTCCACCCAGCGTTCCCCCAAGTCTCCCGATAAAAATGATACCTCACTTGTGTGGGTAGGCCTAGCGCCCGCGACAGGAAACGCCCCAAAGCGCAACGTGGACACATCCAAATTTTTGAAAGAAAACAGAGGTGTTTTTTGCGAAGTGCCTACCTGTAGATTTTGGCCTCTAGCTCAGCCGGCACCTAGGGAAACCTACCAAACCTGTGCATTTCTGAAAACTAGAGACCTAGGGGAATCCAAGGAGGGGTGACTTGCGGGGCTCGGACCAGGTTCTGTTACCCAGAATCCTTTGCAAACCTCAAAATTTGGCTAAAAAAACACATGTTCCTCACATTTCTGTGGCAGAAAGTTCTGGAATCTGAGAGGAGCCACAAATTTCCTCCCACCCAGCGTTCCCCTAAGTCTCTCGATAAAAATGGTACCTCACTTCTGTGGGTAGGCCTAGCGCCCACGAAAGGAAATGGCCCAAAACACAATGTGGACACAACATATTTTTTCACAGAAAACAGAGGTGTTTTTTGCAAAGTGCCTACCTGTGGAGTTTGGCCTCTAGCTCAGCCGGCCCCCGGGGGGGTGGGGGGGGGGGGCAGCAATGCCCTAAAATAAATTTGACCCCCCCTACCCGGGAACGACCCTTGTCTACGGGGTCGCTCCCCCTGTGTGACATTGGCGCCAAAAAACAAATCCCCGGTGCCTAGTGGTTTCCGCTTTAGGATTGACCTAAAATCGGCCGATCTGCCAGAAATGGCCTAAATACAATTTGCCCCCCTGGGGAGCGACCCTTGCCTGATGGGTCGCTCCCCATCTCTAAAAAAAAAAAAAAAAAAAAAACACAAACAAAAATTTCCCCTGGTGCCTAGAGGTTTCTGCCCCCTGGGGGGTCAGAAATGGCCTAAAATAAATTTGCCCCCCCAACCCCTCCCCCGGGAGCGACCCTTGCCTACGGGGTCGCTCCCCCTGTGTGACATTGGCGCCAAAAAACAAATCCCAGGTGCCTAGTGGTTTCTGCCCCGACCTAAAATCGGCCAATCTGCCCCCAGGGGGGCAGAAATGGTCTAAATACAATTTGCCCCCCAGGGGAGCGACCCTTGCCTGATGGGTCGCTCCCCATCTCTAAAAAAAGAAAAAAAACACACAAAAAACACAAAAATAAAATTTGCCCTGGCGCCTAGAGGTTTCTGCCCCCCCTGGGGGCAGAAATGGCCTAAAATAAATTGCCCCCCCCCAGGGAGCAACCCTTGCCTAAGGGGACGCTCCCCTTGCGTGAAATTCACGCAAAGAAAAAACTCCCTGGTGTCTAGTGGTTTCTGCCCCCTTGGGGGCAGATTGGCCTCATCAAAATAGGCCAATCTGCCCCCAAGGGTGGCAGAAATGGCCTAAATATAATTTTCCTCCAAGGGGAGCGACCCTTGCCTAAGGGGTTGCTCCCCACCTAAAAAAAAAACAAATATAACTGGTGCCTAGAGGTTTCTGCCCCCCCTGGGCAGAAAAGGCCTTCCCGAAAACATGCCCCCCAAGTTCCCCTGTGCCTTGGACGAGATGATTTCGGTTAAATATCTGTAGAGCGGGAACGAGGAGAGCATCAAGCATAACACGCTGTCCTCTTTCTATTTTTGGTGTTCCTGCTTCGCGCGCATGCGCAATTCATTCTGACTCTGGTCAGCATATTTCCCTGGGGCTTTGAACATGAGATGCGTGTGTTCTTCTCATGCAGGATTTCACCAGCTCTCCGACCTGCACCAGATCGGCTGTTGCTATTGGGCTGTAATAATTGTTATTAGGCTCTGCCTTGCTGGAATGCCACTTTGTTGGTGGAATTTTTTCCATTTTTAAGCAGGCCTCCCTCCACACTTTACTACTGGCTTTGGGCCACCCCTGAGCATATTAGCCTGCTTTGAAGTTTGTCAGCATCTCCTCCCCACTTCATTTGAAGTTACTATTGGCAGATTCCTCTGCCCTTTTAAATTCTCACTTTTGTGACATGATACTGTACAGCATGGCTGGTTATGAAGGAGAATCTGGGGAAGGTACCTTTTATGATGACTCTGTGGGGTCGTTTGAGCAAGACCTTGTCTATGCCCTTGATGCTGGTGTTCGGCACACTGTCAACGTTTCTAGCAGCCAGGAAGAGCTGCCATTTTCGCAAGATCCCACCGGCTCAAGCTCAGATGCGAACCCTCACCAAGCTGATTTTGAACAACTTGTACAATCCTTGACTAAGGAGCACGGTTACTGATCCTCACGGTCACTTCATCTAGGAGATGAGAGTAAGGAGGATTCAGATTCCTCTTCTTCCTCCAACAATCCAGATAAGGACACTGATTCTCCTCCTCGTAAACGAAAGGCCAAATCACAGCACGCTCAAGCGGCTTCTCAGCCTCTGAAAGTACTCACATTCAAACCGGAAGATATCGTCCACCATAGATCTTCCTCTTGGATTCCACCTTCAGAGGTGGCCGAATACATTCAGGCACATTTTCGCAATTGTTTCGACAAGGATGTCTGGTTTTGGCTGAGATCTGAATGTCCCCTGATTTCCCCTCAAAGATTACTGAAACTCCGGAGATAGGTTACTAGGGTGGGATCTATCTCAAGAAATTCTCCAAAGACCCTAAAAATGGCATTGATCATGCCTGGCAAGGTTGTCAGGACAAACTCTTGGATGTCTGAGGCCCTCTTACTAAGATCCTGGAGCTGGGTTTTCAGACTGAGGCATCAGATACCCCTGTTAACCTGGAAGTTTTGGTTGGTTGGGCCCAGAGAGCCTTGTGCTTTCTGGGAAACGCAAACTGCGCCATCTCTTGTGAGATGGATCCCAGTCTGACAGATTTGGCCTCGTCTGAATCGGGCCCACTGGGTTAGGGACTGCTTTTTGGATCTCCTTTTCTCAAGGAACTTTCTAATTTCGCCTCCACTTAAGTCAACCTAGACAAAGCTCAGTGCTCCATAAAAAAAGATTCTTCGCCTGCCTTTTTCCAGGGCCGGACGCTACAGAGGGTGAGCCTTCAGCCGCAATTATTATCCAGGCCCCCCACGAGGTTCCTACCAACATCCCAGAGGGAGATATCAGGATTCCTTCTCCACCTTCTACCCCACCAGGTCCCATGGAGGTCACAACCGATTCCAGAGAGGACAATCTAAGGGATCCTACACCACCTATCAGGAGCCTAGCCCTACAGGTGAGACTTATTTCGATTTCAGAAGTGATTCTGGGGGGGCAGGACAGCTTTATTTGTTCACAACTGGCACCCCTGGGTCCTGGAGTCTATCCAGGGTTTCAAACTGGAATTTTAAGATTCTCCTCCGGAAATGTTTTTTCCCCCTACAAGATCAGGAGTTAATCTCTTTGAAAGTCACAGCTCTTCTAGCCAAAGGGGCGATAGTGGCTTCCTATCCTCACCCTCACATTTTTCTCAGTTCAATTTTTCTAGTAGAAAAGAAGGCCGGCGGTCCCGCCTGGTCCTAAATCTAAAAGATTTTAATGGGTGGATCCTTTATTGCCATTTCAAGATGGAGGGCATACACTTGCTAAGGGACATCTTAAGAGAAAAAGATTGGATGGTCCGCATAGACTTAAAGAATGCTTACCTGACCATTCCTATTTTTCCTCCTCATCTGAGATTTCTTCAGTTCCTGTGGCAGGGCCGTTGTTACGTATACAAGGTTCGGCCTGTCTTAAGTGCCTTGGGGCTTCACGAAGGTGATGTGCCCCATTGCAGAACACCTTCGGGCCAAAGAGGTATATCTGATCATATTTATCATCATGCCTCAGTGCCCTCTTCTTATACTGACCCATCTGGAGTGAGCGATATCTCTCCTTCAGGACTTGAGTTTCATCATCAACATTCAGAAGTCCATCCTGGTACCTTCCCAGATGCTGGAGTTTCTGGGCTTTCACATGGCCTCTGTCCTAGGTCAGTTGATCCTCCCTCCTTCCAAAGTCCGTAGCATAAAGAAGGAGTTGAGGACAATGTTGTCCAAACAGATGGTATCTTTGAGATACCTAGCACGAATGGTGGGCCTCCTTTCCTCGTCCATTCAGGCTGTATTTCTGGGACCCCTCCATTATCAGGCCCTTCAGCGTCTGAAGATCTACCATTTCCAAAAGAGCCTCAGCTATTCTGCCCTCGTACCCCTCTCATTCGAGGCCAGAACCGAAATCCAATGGTGGCTCAATCACATGGATGCTTGGAATGGCAGAGGGATCTTTGTCTCATCTCTGGAGAACGTGATAGAATCCGATGCAAGCCGCTGGGGCTGAGGAGCCCGCTGCTGCTCGATAGTTACAGGGGGTCGTTGATCAAGGGCGGAGCTAGATCTTCATATCAATTGCTTGGAACTCTTGGTGGGTTCTTTTGCGATTCGCAGCCTCTTCCCGGAGAAGTCAAATTGTTGCATCCTACTCCGAATGGACATTATTTTGGCAGTCCATTATGTCAACAGGCTGGGGGGGATGAGATCTCTCCTTTTGGTGGAGATTGCCAAGGAATTTTGGCACTTTTGCCTTCAACATCGGATTTCAGTAGTGGCAGAGTATCTCCAGGGTCAGAGCAATACAGTAGCTGATTGGCAGTCTCATCACGTTCGAGACTTCAGTGATTGGAGACTTCATCCAAGAATATTTCACTCTCTCCAATGCCTGTGGGGCCTTTTCGCAATAGACCTCTTTGCGTCTTGCCTCAACTGATAGTTGGATCGGTTTTTCAGTTGGCACCCAGATCCAGAAGCTCAGGCAACCAATACATTTCTGCAGGACTGGTCTCAGTTCCTGGGATATGCCTTTCCTCCATTCATGATGATACCCAGAGTTCTGACTCAAGTGCTCCGTCAGACAGCAGAGCTGCTGCTTGTGAACCCCCTCAGGAGGTTTCCTGGTTTCCTGTAGTTCTAGAGATGACTTGCTCTCCTCCAGTTATACTTCCACATCGTTGGAACCTATTACTAGATCTGATGGGCCTTCCCCATCCTCTAGTGTAATCGCAGTCCCTGACTCTGGCGGCGTGGAGAATTTCAGGGAACAATGGTATCTCCCATGACTTTTGCGCGAGTCTCAAGATTTCATTGCAAGATACCGGCACCCTAGCACTCAAATGCATTATGCATCCACTTGGAAACGCTGGCGTACTTGGTGCAGTGAACGATGTGTTGATCCATACACAGCTGATTGTTCTATGATCCTAAATTTCTTATCTCATTTGGCTGCTTCAGGTACAGCCTACAGATCTGTTAATAATTACAGGTCGGCCAGCTCAGCAGGTCATGGTCCCATAGAGGGTAAACCTATTAGCGAACTTCCGATTGTGTGTAAACTTTTTCGAGGAATTTGTTTTTCTAACCCTCCTCAACTGCGCTATTCTGCCCTTCGGGATGTTATTGTCTTACCTTTTTTAGAATCCTGGCCGGCAAATAAGTACCTTTCTAGGAAGGAGCTCTCTGCTATACTTACTATGTTGTGTTTGGTATTGTGTAAACTAGTTTCTGATGTAACGGCATAAGACCTGTCGGGTAGAGTTTTTTCCCCTGAGGGGGTATCCTTTACTATTTCTCGCCATACCAAATGTAATACTAGGTCCGTGTTTTATCCTAGTTTCCTGGATAATTCTCAGTCGTGTGTTGTACAATGTTTAAAAGATTATGAGGTAAGTACAACCAAATTCTGTTCTGACATGAGCGGTCAGTTATTAATTTCTTTACTAAAGCCTTGTTGCCCAGTATCTTCAGCCACCATGGCTAGATGGATGAGGTGGCTTTTGAGTGAGGCGGGCATTGATACCACTTGGTTTGGGGCTCACCCTGCAAGAGGCACCATGGCTTCTAAGGCTTTTTCTTTAGGATCTCACCTACAGAACATTTTAAGAGTGGCTGACTGGTCGCCTGAGTCTACCTTTAAGGCCGTTTACTACAAGCCCATTTTAGACGTTGCAACAATTGTTCTAGAACAGCTTTAAACTAGCATAATAGGAGCCTCCCGTCCTGACATAGCATTACAATTTTTCTAGCTGTTGCGTTAAGAATTTTTCAATTCTACTAAGGACACGGAGGCGAGGTTTATCCCTCCCTTGGAAAAGTGTTTTGTATATTGTATCACACATGTTATTGATATGTCTTGATTTCATGTTGGGTTCCTTTTCTTACCCTCCCCTTTTGAAATGATATGGAATGACAAAGGGTATATTCCAGTGTTTATGGCTCGATTTATTTGTTTATTCTTAGGCAGTGGAGACAAGTGACTCCTGATTCTTCTAAGCTGACATCAGTCCTGTCATCTGGGTCTCCGCCTCGGATCTGGTCCGTTGGTCCCTTCGCTGGTTGGATCTTCGGTGGACCCGTTGAAGTTCCTGTGTGGTTTGCAGATTTTCCTTCCTTTGGGGGATTGTTCTTGAGACTTTTTACTGTTATTGGACTCACGCAAAGAAAGAGGAGGCATTATATCTCTAAGGGGTTTATATAGGGCTAGGCTCTATGGTAGTCATGTGGTACTGCGTCGCAGGAAGTGATGTCTTTGTTTTGTTTTCTGATTGGCTGCTAAAAAATTAAAGCATGGAAAGAGAATCATTATTTCCGCCTCTGTGTCCTTAATAGAATTAAAAAAATTATTGATACAACAGCTTGAATCTTTTTTATCCTTTACGCTTGAGGCAGCTATGTGACCCTGCTTATCGCTTTACCCCTAGTATAGTTGTGTGGCAAAGGAGACCACATAGGGACCACCTTGCGGGCGCACAAGTGACTAGGCAGGCCAGGGACAGCTAATCCCTCACGCTTAAGGCAGCAATGCGACCCGGCCCACAAATTTGTAATTTTAAAAATTATTTTGCCCCATTTTTTGACCTGATTTGGCACGACACCAAAAGGAAGCAGTACAGGCAATACCATCGACAAAGCATAACACCACAAATGGAACACTGTTGATTTATTAGGCTAAGCTGCAACAGGGAAGGGACTGAACTCAATCAAAAGTCAGTCGGAGTTAGCCTTTGCGATGATGTGACCCAGCTCATTAGCACCCCTTCCTCTCAAGATGGGATTGCCCAGGCAGAAGGGAGAACAATGTCAGGGGAGCAGACCAGCAGCCTCAGCAACCACTTTTAAGGCACAAATAATGTCAAGTGTGGTAAGGGGGTTGGGGCCAGCTCCACAAGCGTGACAGAACCCAATCCCTACGTCAAGCTTCCCACCTCCCTATATTGCGCACAAGTAACAGTACAGTTAAGACCAGGGGACAGCCGAAAGGCGATGCGACCAGGTCAACTGCACCCGCATGAAGAAGCAAGGGAGCAGCCAAAATAAAGTAGAAGAGAGCCTGCATCTGGCAAAAGCATCAACAGCAAAGCATGGAAAGGACTAGTTACAATGCCAGTTAGTGGATGACTCAAGCAAGGGATCCAACAGTCTGCAGGTCATCATCTGGCAGGGTAGACTCTGAGGAGGCAAACATTGAGCTGAAGTCTGGGCAAACAAAGAAGAAGTGCCAGTTGAAAATCATTTGCACCACTGTTGTTCAAAGGCTCAGGTACAGCGCAAGGATAGGAGCGAGAGGGAGAGGGAGGGAGGGAACAGAAAGAAAGACATTTTGAAAACTGTATTGGTATTCAGGATAATGGCATGCAATATTGTAGAGAAATTCCCACACTGTGTGTCAGACCTGTGGCTATAAGAGTAAAAAATTAATTAGGCATACAATGACTTGGGGGGGGGGGGCATGGTTGGACTATGACAAGGGTTTTAGATTAAAGATGCAGATACACCCTGACATAGAGTGGGATGAAGAGGGCATCTTCAGGTTTGTCCATAAGATGATGGTAGCAAAAGAGGTCAACGGTTGGGCAGAAAGAGGAGAGAAGCCCTTTTAGATCACCCCCTTTATGGGGAGACAGGATAAGCAGAGGTAATTTTACAAACCATCATACCACAACTGGAAAGCACCTGCAGACAAAGGGAATGCAGCAATCGACTGGAAGTGTGATTCTGAAGAGTGCACATGGGGTGCGTCATGCAAATTCAGGCATGCATGCTTAACATTCAGGGGGGTCTCACAGTCTCAGGATGGAGGTGCAGTAAGGGCCACAGCGACAAGAAAGAAAAGAAAAGGAAGCATTAGCAGGGATGGAAACGGTGGTTGGGGGGGCTGGGGGAGGAAGGTTTTCAGCTAGCCAGGTCCCCATTAATACACACCAGCTATGTAAGTTACCCAATGGGTACAACAACAGAAAGGATGCCGCCCTACTGGTAGAAGATTTTGAGGAAGGTTTTAAATCTCCGTTCAAAGGTGCCATCACTACAGGCATAGTGATGAATCTGAAGTCCGCCCAAGAGCACGCAGAGATAGTCCATCAAAAGATAAAGGAGAGAAACCTGGGATGAATAGAGGGTTGGTGATAACACTCTTGAGGGCAATTCCCCCAAACAAGATGGGACGTTTAGACTTCTCCAACAATTACCAATTCGGGAGGCAGCGTCCGTAAATGATGGGGTCAGCCTAGAAGCATGCTTGGTAGGGTACTCAACAGTAGAGGACACCATTGACTTGTAAGGGCAACAGGCAAAGGGTCCCGCATGGCAAAGGCGGACATCGAATTTGTGCTCCAGCTGCTCCCAATACACCCAGATAGCTTCCATCTACCAGGTTTCCAATGGGAAGGTCAAACGTTACTTTGACAAAGCAATGCCGATGGGGTGCTCAGTGTCTTGATCATATTTTAAGCAGTTCAGTATTTTTTTTAGAATGGGCCCGCACAAACAACACCTGGAGGGAGGCAAGCTACACTACCTTGATGATTTCCTGTTCGTGTGGCAGGCAGTGGCTGGAGAATGACGGACACATTGAGAGCATTCCAGGAACTAGCCACAAAACTGGGCATGCCGCTAGCAGAGAAAACAGTGGACCCAGAAACATAGCTGGTGTTCCTTGGGATTGAGTTAGATTCTGTGATGGATACATCTAGATTATCGGAGGGCACAGTCTGTGAGATGAAGGAAGAGATAAGGGTTATGTGTAGCAAAGAGAAGGCCACACTCTAGGAACTACAAAGGCTGATTGGCAAGCTACATTTTGCTGCAAGGTTCATACCAGCAGGCCACATTTTCACAAGAAGCCTGACATGGCTGACAACGGGTCTGTGGGAGAAGCATCATCACAATAGACTCTGGCAGGGATAAAATGGGACCAGGCCATGTGGGACTCATTTCTCACAGATTTCAATGGACCTCACATATGGAGAGAAGGATTGGTGACCGTTAGAAAAATAGTTCTCTTAGCAGTGGGTAGCCAGGGCTTTGGTGCGATATTAGGAAGGGCATGATGTGCAGGGCAAGGGTCCAAGAGATAACAAGAGTTGGGCATTACAAAGAACATCACCTTCCTTGAGCTTTTCCCCATAGGGGTGGCAGTGACGGTTTGGAGGGGAAAGCTGAGACATGAAATCCACCCTCTGCTCAGACAATCATGGGGTAGCGCACGCAATAAACAAAGTGACAGCCAGGTGCCTGAATATATTAAGGCTAATGAGATGCATTGTACAGTTGCAATTGGAGTCCAACCTCAACATAAAGGCAAGGCACGTTCCCGGGGTGAATATGTCACTGGAAGGTGATCAATTTCAGGAAACTAGCACCAGAAACAAAGCAGCAGATTACCCCTTTTCCAGAGAATTTGTGGGAGTTGGCGGAGCAGACCTGTCAACTCTGATTGATTATGCACTCACACCCAGCAAAGCACGGCGATATAGAAAATATTCAGGCACAATAATGCAGGTGAGAGGGCTCCAGACACTGTGGGACACAGGAACCACAGTTTGGGCTGTTGAATGCTTCATTGAATGGGTATACCTGCAGAAGAAATCAAAATCCTATGCACAGGCTCTGTTAGTGACAGTGGCCCGCTTTTCAAGACTAAGACATAGAAAAGGGCCCCACTTCTTCACATTATATCAGGGCAGCGATGAAAGGCTGGAAACGACTGAAAGGAAAGTGTCTGAACACGAGAAGGCCCATAGATTTCACAAAGCTGACTCAGATAATGGATGCACTCGAGGGGATGGCGGTAGACACATTTGAGGTTTTCTGATTTGCCACAGCTTTTTTTTTTTAGGCTACCATGGTGAGCGAGTGTGTGGCCTCAGCAAGAAGGGAGATGGGCACAACTTGCCTGAAAGCAATGGATGTCAAGCCAGGCGTGTCAAAGGTGGGACTGCTACTCCGGGAATCAAAAACAGACCAGCAAGACAAGGGATCCTGGGTCTACTGCATTGCATTGAAGATCCCAAGTACTGCCCAGTGTGCTGCTCATATGCCTACAAGGCAGTGTGACCTGCAGGGGAGAGTCCACTTTTTTGGCAAAAGAACCGGGACCTGCTGAGCGAATTTCAATTCTCAGCAGTCATGCGCGAAGCCCTGTGGCGGGCAGGCCTACCATCCTCCTCCTTTGGGTCCCTCTCATTCTGGATAGGGGCGGCAACAACAGCTGCACAACATGGGATTCCAGAGGCTGGGATCAAGGAGGTGGGCAGGTGGCACTCCAATGCCTACAAAACATATGTGAGGCCATAACTGTCATGAGCAAGCATTGGCCGCACTGCGAAGGACATGACAATGATATTGTTGCCTTTGCAGGGGCTTTGAGAGTATCAGACACAGCCTGATCAACTTGAGGCGCCTGGAATTGTACGCACGGCACAGGGTGCACTTCTCAGATGAAGACATCTTTGTGTTATTGGCTAACCTATAGGTAGCCATGGCAATGGTGGGCTGTGCCTAAAAAAGACAGCAATATATCCCCGACCTCAGGGGGGTGCTGCCTGGAGACATGGGCCTCATAGGCACTGTGTTGGAAAAAGGGGAACAAGTGTTGGCAAAGATGCACACCAGCAGGGAGATGTACAGGATTGAAGGCCACCAACCTGGGGATGCCTTATGGAAGGGTGAGTTGACTAACAGGGAGAGCACGACACTCGTAGCCCAAATCCTCCAGACACCAGGGCAGACAAGGTAGCAAGTTCAGCCTAACACCGGTGGGAGGATATCCCCCTTCATGGTCAGAAAAAAACCCAATGTAAAGTTTTATTACCACCATAAGAGCGGCGTGTATGATTGATGGCATATCAAGTAAAGGGTGTCATAAGTTATGTCAGGAGGATGACGTGACTCATTCATGGCAAATATGATTTATGACCAGTCATATTGCTTATGACCCTGTCAGAATGATTTTTATTACTGTCAAATTGATTTATGGTCCTGTCAGAGTGATTTATGACCAGGCAGTGTGATTTTACAAATGCAGTGATGTACAAGTACCAATCATATATGCTAATAAAACTGCGATAAAAAATTCCCCAAATCACAAACCATGCCTGGTTTATTTTGTGCATGAGTCGTTATTATGTGAATATTTTAGAGAGGGCCAAGTGCGGGGGTGATGTGTAGTTTACCCACCTTCTGTCTTTTGGCTTCGATGATAAAGGAAGCAATCTAGTTTCTTCTTGCCTGAGGATAGAATAAGTTGGGTTAATATTGTCTGTTTGAACCTTGACATGGTGTCTTGTGCTGTGGGGAGGGAAGCTTTTAAGCTAGTAGGACGGCCATAAGTTACAAACAAAGGATGTGTGTAGGAAAGCACCATCTTTCTGGCATAGTTACCCCCTCACTTTTTGCCTGATGCAGCCTTACGAGATCTATCGGCCAGCCCACGCTGTTGCTGACCCCAAACACTGTTCAGCCCTCATGCTGGTGAGCCAAGCTCAGGCCAGAGGAGCAGAACAAAGGATTTCCTGCAAGGGAGAGGTGTGACCACCTCTCCCTGTATATTAGGTGTCTAAGGGCTGGGGTGGCCTCTGAGCACAACTAGACTGCTTTGAAGGGCACATTTGGTGCCCCCTCCTTGCATAATCCAGTTTGCACCAGTTCAGGAACCCCCGGTTCCCGCTCTGGCACAAAACTACACAAAGGACAGGGGAGTGACCACCCCCCTTGTCCAGCTCCTCCCCTAGGGAGGTTCACAGAGCTATGCCAGACGGCCACTTGATTCTGCCAACTTGGAAATAAGATGTGCAAAGGCCCAAGGGAGCACCTGACTGGTGAGGCCAGGTAGATGACGCTCCCTGACCCTCTCTGATAGGTGGGTCACTGCAGAGAGTGACCAACCCCCTTTTAGGTTTACTTAAGGGCTCCCTCGCAGGCGAGCCCTCAGATTCGTCGAGCAAGACTCTACAAGAAAACTCTCTGCAGGACATCTGCTACTGGCCTCTGGAATTGCTGCTGGTCTTCCCTGGAACCAAACAAGTCTGCTTCTTGTGGGAAGGCTCCTATTGCAACATTGTTTCTCCGGCTCCTGCAAGAATTCTGCAAAATCCAAGGATGTGCATCCTCTAGGGTCGGAAGGGATCTGTTTGAACCAGAAAGCACAACGGAATCTCACTTGGAGTGAAGTAGTCACTCCCCTGCAACCACAGGCACCTTAAGATGTCGACCGACTGGTGGAGTCTGTTGTCCACAGACATCCGAAGATCCTGCAACATGGGTGGTGAGTCTGTGGCCTCATCTGGTTTCTGCTTGTCTTCTATCAAACTTGGGAGTCTGCGGGCCCTTGCTGCAGCCACTGGACTGGCACCCCTGTGTACCACAACTGTTCCACTTGCCTAAGCTTGTTGCTTCTTCCTCTGGTAGATCTTCAGGCTCCAATAAGCCCTGCCTCCAGCACTCTGTAAACGGAAGATCAGGTCCTGTCCTTCAACTTCTGCGACGTCTCTTTTGCTGGGCTAGTAAGACCTCCTTGTGACTCCCTGTGTCCAGCACCTGTGGGTCCCTCATGGGGGCTCCATCGTCTTCTGCTGGCCTTCCTGTGTGCTGAGGGCCAGCTCTGAATCCCCCTCCAGGGTAGAGTCTCCAGGACCTTGCTGGTCCCCAAAACCTTGCAAACTCTTCTTGAACTCCTGTTCGCATCTGCAATGGCTGGTCACTGACCCTCCTGCAATCCGGCGACTGTCGAGGGACAGCTCAAGGCGACTCTTGGGATCTTCTGGAGCTCCTGGACCCCGCAGCTGGAATTCTCCTTCTACTGACTTGCAGGAACTTCACCTTCAGGAAGGTGGGCATTGCCACTTGCACCTGCACCACTTGGGCTCTTCCAAGGGTGTTGGACTTTGTCCCCTTACTTTTCAGGTCCTCCACATCCAGAATCTGCTGCTGCCTCCGCCTCTGCTGCAAGCAAACTGAGAGCCTGCCTGACTGACTCTCAGAGGCCCACCTCCACCTGCAGGTTTCCACCTGCGCCTCATCCCTCGTGGCCATCTGTATGTAAGTTTCTTGCTGTCTCTTTACTCTGCTTATTTTTCTGTCATTTAAATTTTTTCTTTCTTTCTTGTCTCTTTCTCTCTCCTTTCACCCTCCTAGCGTTTCCCAGGGTGCTGCTGTCCCAGCCCCCCTCCCTCCCTGCAAATCGCTTTCCCACCCTCCCAACTGCCCTGACCCCCCGCTTCCCTCCCCTTCCTAATCGTGGCTGCTGCACACTCAGAGGGCGACTCTCCTCTGACCTGGTCAGCGTTTGTTTGCCCTCCTCTGTGTTGCTTCACCCATTTCCTGCTGCTGCCTCCGCTGTGAGCAAACCAAGAGCCTGCCCGACTCTCAGGTCGAGGTCCACCTCCACCTGCAGGGCTCCTGCCTGCGCCCCATCCCTGGTGGCCATCTCTATGCAAGTATCTTGCTGTTTCTCTTTATTTATGCTTTTCACTTCTGCTTATTTTTCTGTCATTTTTATTTTACTTTTTCTTATCTTTTTTTTCGTGTCTCTTTCACTCTACTTTCACTCTCCCCAGGTTTCCCGCACTGCTGCTGCCCCTGTGGCCCCGCCCCTCCCTCCCTCGCAGTAAAGCACTTTCCCACCCTTCTCCTCCCAGCTGACCGGACCCCCTCCTCATTTCCCTTCTTAATGGTGGCAGCTGCGCACTAAGAGGGCGACTCCTCTGACCTCCTGGTCAGCGTCTGTTCGCCCTCTGTGCAGCTCCACCTGTGTGCTATTGCTTCTGCTGCAAGTGAACTGAGAGCCTGCCTCTCAGCTCGAGGCCCATCTCCACCTGCAGGCTCCCGCCTGCACCTCATCCCTGGTGGCCTATTGCCACCTGTATGTATCTTGCTGTCTCTCTTTACTTCTGCTTATTTTTATTTAATGGGGGCAAAAGGCAACCTTCCATCGCTACAATGCAGAGACCCTTCACTGAACACAAGACAATTTGCCGTCTGCTGTGTCTCATCACCCAGACACCCATGGACCATTCTCCTGCCTCCACTGTCACTGCACCCTACACCAAGCACAGGACTCTCCAGCCGCGGAGCCATCGAGCACCAACCTGGAGCCTCACAGCTGTATCCTCCTCAACATTCGCTCCCTCCACAAACACGCCATAGAACTCAGGGACCTACTGGACTCCGCCCACCCCGACATTGCCTTACTCACTGAAACGTGGACAAACCCAGCATCTGTACCGGATATTGCCATCCCCAGCGACTACAAACTGCTCTGCAAAGACCAGCCTTCTTGCCCAGGCGGCGGCCTGGCCATCGTACACAGATCCTCCCTCTGCTTGTCAACCAACACAGAAGAACACTCCCCCCTCATGGAGCGCCTCCATTTCCAGATACACGCCACACCCAAGTCAACCTTCTGCGGCACCCTCATCGACAGGCAACCTGGACCCCGCCCAGCCTTCAGCGACTACATCGTCAACATAATTTCTCCTCACGCTCTTGCCTCCTCAAACTACTTCGCCCTTGGCGACCTCAACTACCACATTGACAACAGGAACAACACCAACACCGCTTCCCTGCTCAACAACCTCGCCACAATAGGACTAAAGCAACTGGTCACTTCGCCAATGCAGGACACACGCTCAACGCCATTTTTTCCACCAGCAACAACATCACAGTCAACACCTACACACTTCACTGGACTGACCAACACTTCATCCATTTCATTATCACCTCACTGACCATCCACCGCCTCGCACTCCAAGCCCCAAGTAGAAAATGGAACTGGATCACCAAGGAAGAACTCTCCAACACCCTAAGCAAGTCTCCCCCGGCCACCCCACCGCAGACGGTAACATCTCAGCAGGGAACTTCCACCAATGGTTGTTCAAATGCGCCAACACCCTTGCACCTCTCCGTAAGACCTCAGCTAAACACCATCTCAAAAGGGCCAGCTAGTTCTCCCCCGCACTCCAGGGGCACCTGCAGAAGGCCAGAGAAAAGGTGAAGGAATAGCAAGTCCCTGGAAGACTTCAAGGCTTTCAAAGTGGCCACCAAGCCCCACCACCACCTCATCAGAGTCACCAGGAAAGCTGCCTTGCAGGACTGCCTCAGTACAACTGCTCACAACACCAAAGAGCTCTTCGCCGTGGTTGGAATTTGCCAACCCCCAATCAGAAACAGCAAGCATCCCTCCATCTCAAGAACTCTGTGACAGGCTACTCAACTTCTTGCACTGGAAAATCAAAGACATATACGACCACTTTGGATCCCAAGACCCTCCAAGCTCAACAACCCCCCCAGATCTGTCCCAATGAACTGCCACAGACCCTGCACCGCTGAACCACCCTCAGTACAGGCGAGAACTGCACCATCACGAGCAGCATCCACTCCGGAGCACCACATTTTCAACAAGGCCAACACATCCATTGCACCTGAGCTCTGACACACCCGTAACTGCTCCATAGAGACAGCGACCTTCCCAGAGGACTGGAAACACACCGAGATCCGCCCGCTCTTGAAGAAACCCACGTGCGACCCACTGGACCTCAAGAATTACCGCCTAATCTCTCTGCTGCTTTTCCCATCCAAGGTCATCGAAAAGGCCATCAACACTCAGTTCCGTTAGCACATCAAGGACAACAGCATCCTGGACACCTCCCAAACAGGCTTCAGGAGCAATCACAGCACTGAGACCGCCCTCCTCGCCGCCAACGATGACATACGCTCGCTCCTCGAACGTGGCCATACAGCAGCCCTCATCCTACTGGACCTATCAGCCACCTTCAACACAGTCTCACACCTCACCCTCTGCTCTAGGCTCCATGCAGCTGGCATCTGTAGAAAGGCCCCACAATGGGTTCGCTCCTTCCTGTCTGACCGAACACAGAGTCAGACTCCCGTCTTACCTGTCAGAACCTACGGAGATCAGCTGCAGAGTTCCAAAGGGCTCCTCCCTGAGCCCCACACTCTTCAACATCTACATGGCCCCTCTCGCATCCATCATCAGGGTCCACGGACTGAACATCATCTCATACGCCAACGATACCTAGCTGATCATATCACTGACCCAAAACCCCACTACTGACAAGAACAATTTCCACAACAGGATGGAAGCAGTCACCCCCTGGATGAAGGACAGCTGCCTCAAGCTCAACTCTGACAAGACAAAGATCTTCATCCTGGGACCACCCACATCAGCCTGGGACAACTCCTGGTGGCCATCAACCCTTGGCACCCCACCCCAACAAACCACACACACAACCCTGCGTCATCCTGGACTCATCACTCACCTTTACCACCAAGTCAACTCAGTCGCATTCTCCTGCTTTCACACACTCTGACTACTCCAGAAGATCTACAAAAGGATCTCAAAGGACTGCCGCAAAACCGTAACCCATGTCCTGGTTACTAGCAGACTCGACTAAGGCAATGCCACCTATGCCAGTACCAACCCTCAAAAAGTTGTAGCACATCTAAAAGGCCTTCACCAGACTCATCCTGGACATATCTCCAATCACCCAAGAGACCTCCACTGTCTCCCTATCGAGAAGAGAATTAATTTCAAGCTCCTCGTCCACACCTACAAGGCCCTCCACGACCTAGGACCCTCCTACATCAACCACCGCATCACCTTCTACTCCCCCACCAGACCTCTCCGCTCAGCTCAACAAGCACTAGCCACCGTACCCCGCAAAAGGAAGACCTCTGTTGTTGGGAGAACCTTTGTCTACCTCACGGCAAAGAGCTGGAACACCCTATCACTGCACCTCAGGCAGTCACCATTGCTACCCCAATTCAGGAAGGACCTTAAAACCTGGCTCTTCAATTGAAGCTCAGAGGACAAACCCCCTTAGTGCCTTGAGACCATTAAGGGTAAGTGGCTGTGTTTTACAAACCCTGATTTGATTTGAATTCTTCCCTCGGTTTCACCGGCCTTGTCCACGGGTCATAACAGCAGCTGGACAATTCAAGGCATCTGAAGTCCTCAGAAAGAACCCCTTCTTTCCTCTGCATCAGGGTCCCTGGTGTAGGTACTCCTGTCTTCTGGGCATCCTGGTGTGGGGGAACTCTCCATCCATCCTCGTGCCTGTTGGTTTCCTTGGGGTTCCACTGGGAAGGGTTCTGAATTCCACAAACTCTAACCATTACTCTCTCTATGGGACAACTGGGTGGGTAACTACCTTACTCCTGGTTGCTGGGGTCACTTGCTGTACTTACCTCTGATGTTCCTAACAGCCCCAAGTCTCTAGCTAACTACCACACTTCCCTTGGCTGGAGTCACTGTTTCACATTCTACTTTTTTAGTATATGGTTTGGCCCTCCCCTAGGGCCCTGTGTATCTTTATGCTATTCCTGATTGTTATTTTCTGTGTATATTGTGTGTAATATCTCCAAAGGGAGATATACCAATGTCAGTTTAGTATTAGTGCTGTAATTAAGAATCCATTATTTTTGCATCACTTGGGTGCTTCTTTCTTGTGAGTGAGTTACTGTCTGACTACTGTGGTATTGCAAGTGCTTTACATTCCTGCTGGATAAGCTTTAGCTGCTTGCCCCAGCTACCTCTAGAGATCTTCTGCTCTCTGGTCACCTATTTACTAGCACTAAGGGTTGCCTGGACTTAGTATAGGGTGCCACACTATATTAGTGCAGTAAGCCAGCCTCATACAATGTATAACTGTGATTATCTTGTGGAATGCAGACCATTGGTCTGCATATCCAGAATGTGCACTCCCCATCCTAACATGGAAGTATCTATAGTCAGAAACACTTGAGGCTTTACAGGGTTAGTGGCATGCCTTATTGAAAAGATGTTTCTTTCTTTATCCACAACTGTAAGGTGCATTTCATCTGAGCAATTATTTTTACATCATCCTAATGTCCCCTAAATTATTGCTACTGGATGTTTAGTTGTTTTTTGATTGCCCTCATATAGAGAAGACACTAAAGCAGCGGTAAGTAGGTAGGACACAGTCACAATTGCCTTGAACATTCTTACTGTAGTGATATGAGATGACACCTGGCGCATTAACTTGCTGCCTCTTTCTTGAGATGGAACTATTGTCCACTCTTTTGTTCAAATTCCGGCTCCTAGAAACTCCGGGGCCTGATTTAGATATTGGTGGATGGGTTACTCCGTCACAACAGGGACAGAGATCCTGTCCCCGGAAATCTAAATCCCATTATTTCCAGAGTAACCCATCCGTAACTATCTAAATCAGGCCCTAAGTCTATGCTTTGGGTTAAGATTTGATTCCTTCACGTTGAAATGAAAACCCAGGCTTGAGAGAACTGACACTGACTTTTGGGTCCCATCCTGGACGTCTCCCTGTGTTTCTACTCTGATCTGCCTGTTGTCTAAATAAGGGCATGTCAATCAATCAGTATTTGTAAAGCTCGGCTACTCACCCGGGAGGGTCTCAAGGCGCTGGTTCCTACAGTGTTCCCTCCCTTCCTAGAGCGGCTGCTACTGGGGCAATACATTTTGTAAATGCATGAGGGTAGGAAACTGGCTCTTTATGTAGTGAACCAAAAATAGGTACACTGCAAATAGTCCAGGCTACGCCCAAAGGAATTGCAGAGGCACAAATGACACCCAAAATGCTCTCTTTTCCGGTAGTGTGGGTGAGCAGTTAGGCATATCAGAGGGGAGTGCTGAGCATGTATTACACACACACTCAAGGAAATCCAACACCAAGATCTTAAGAATCAGGTAAGAGCTTTTGGAGTCATCATTTTTTACAGTTTTCAAAAATTTACAGTGCAGTTTTTGGAGTGGGGAAAAACATATACTACATACAGGTGCTTAGCAGTGACTTACAGGACCAATGTTCTGGAGTTAAGGTAAGTATGGGGCAAGGTCCAAAGCAGCACAAACAGGTCACTTCGGAGGCACTGGGAGAGTTGGGTGCCCTAATGTTATCCTATGAGAAAAGAAACATATACTGTATCCAGCACTTTGCAACGACCTAGAGAACTGTTCTCCTGGAGTTAAGGTAAATATGGGGCAAGGTCCAAAGCAGAACCAACAAGTTCGGGAGGCACTGAGGAATCCGGGTGCAGAGGTGCTTTTCAGCCTCAGGTGCCCTAATGTCATCTTATGGGAAAGAAACAGACACAGCATACGGGTATTTAGCAACGACTTAACAGAACTGTTCTTCAGGACCTGAAGTAAGCATGGGGCAAGGCCCAAGGGCACACCAATAGTTCACCTCGAGGGCTCTGGGGCGTCCGGGTGCAGGTGTGTGTTACAGCATCGGGTGTCCTATTCACTTCAATAGAGATCGGTCCAATCAGAAAGAGGCTGCAGGCAGTGACTGGGGGGGTCCAGTCTGGGGGAACCCACAGGGAGGGTCGACGCTTGAGATCCTTGGACAGGTTGGGACACTGTTGGCCCACTTCTCGGGCTGTGCGACTCGGGTGCAGTGGTGTCTTTTGGTGTCGGGTTCCAATGCAGAGGATACTCGCGGTTGGAGGGGACCTGCAGAAAGAGGCTGCAGGTGGCGTCAGGAAGTCAACTGTTGGCAAACCCAAGGTGGGTTCTGGCTCTGGAGGACCCGGGGACCACGCGGGCAACGTTGTCCCAATTCAACTCAGGCTAGGGGGCATGGGTGCAGTGGTGCTGTTCGGTGTCGGGTTTTGGCTTCGAGAGTCCTCACGCGTCTTCTTTGGTGCCTGCAGGGAAGCAGATCTGCTAATCCACAGGAGATCCTGGTTACTTCTTGAAGTGCTGGCAGTCCTCCCAGGACTGTTGGAGGCACAACAGTTGCAGGACTAGTCCTCTTTGGCGCAACTGTCGAGGTTGGCAGGCAGGCTCGCAGGTTGGCGTCAAGTCTGTTGCTGCTCCTCAGTTCTTACTTTTTGCGGATCCTTCTTTTTCTGTAGTCCAGCAAATCTGAAGTCCTGGCATCAGGAGGTTCACTAAATACTCAATTTAGGGGCATTAAGGGGAGTGAGGAGTAGTAGCCAATGGACTACTTATCCCTGGGTTCACTACAAACCCTATATGACCACTTCCTTTGGGGGTGGGCATCACCCTGTCCCAGAATTCCTAATTCCACCACACACAAGATTGTGGGATTCCTAAGGTTATGTTCACTTCAGGCTGGTCACCCTAGAGGTGTGTCAAGCCTGCAAGCGCAACACGCCTCCTGCATAGCTAAGTTTCCCACCTGTCCAGGTGCCAAATGGGCCCTGGACAGGGGGGGATGGCATCTACTCAGTTTTGAGGGAAGTCAGATCCGCATACCAAAGTTGGTGGGCTCTTTGAAGCTACCTACCTTAGAATGCAGATTAACACCCCTGCCAGAGCAGGCTTTGTTCCTTACCACCCGCAAGCAGAGGCTCTGACCCTTGGGGGTCAGAAATATGTCTGTTGGTGACAGACTGGCTAAAACTAGTCAGCCAGCAAACCAGCAGTTGGTAGTTTTTTCAGGGCCCACCTCTAAGGTGCCCATCTGGGTGCATGTATTAATAAATCCATCACTGAAATCAGTGAGGGTTTATTAATACAAGATGTTTGATACCAAAGATCCATAGTTTAAGTGAAGCCATCATGTAGCTGGGGAACTCATATTGACCAGTGTCCAGCACATGTATTTAACATGGCTTCCCTGACCACTTACTATGTCTAAGAATCGACAAAGACATAGCAGGGTCCTACCTTCTCATGCAGATATGTCCTCACCTGTAATTTGATGCACCCTGGCTTAGGGCTGTAAGACCTTCAGTAGGGGTGACTTACATATATTACAGGCCGTGTTAAGGGACATGGCACACACGTGTGCATCATGTTGTGTTTTCACATTTTAGAGAATCTTGTCAGGCAGCCTGCAGTGGCAGTCTGTGTGAGTTTGGTGCTGGGTCCCGAAGAGTGGCACAAGTTATGCTGCAGCTCTTAGGGAACCCCCCCTTAAGTATCTATGCACTAGGTACCAGAGGTACCACTTACGAGGGACTAACAGAGGTGCTAAAGGCCGGGTCATTTGAGGATCAAGTAACCAGTTGTTTCGTTTTTGGGGAAGGAACACCGGCACTGTGGACCTGGTTAGCAGGAACCCAGTGCACTTCTGTCAAGGGTGCATCAAATACTAGGCAAAAAGAGCGTGTGGGGGTACTGCAACCAAACCCCAGCATCCTACAATGGGGGGGGGGGTTATTGTAAGTCAAAAGAAGACTTGAATTAATAATGGTGATCTGCAATCATGAATAGAAGTAATATTCTAAGCCTCACAACAATTAGGATGTTGAAATAGGCATCCTCCAAATCTTTAGATGTGAAGAATTCCCTGTTTTGAACAAGGGTAAAATTTCCTGTAATGTAATCATGTAAAATGTTTTGATTTACATGAATATGCTCAGATTAACTAGGCCCCGTCCTCCTGATTGTTTTAATATTAGAAAGAATCTTGAGTAAAAGCCTTGAATTCTCTCCACTCCTGGTACTTCTATGGCTCCTTTTCTTAATACCTTGACCACCTCTCAGTGTAGTTTTTTGGATGTTTGTTTCCCTTTTCTTGGTGGTAAAGATGGTGGCTTCTCCAGAAAGTCAAGGGAATGACTGTGCTCTAGTATGTCCAACACCCATTTGTCCCTGTCTATTTTCTGAAACTTTCTCAGAAGGTAAGTCATCCTCGATCTTGCGGCGGATCAAAGAAGCAGCAGGTGCTGTGGGGTAGTTGTGTTCTACTTATTTTTTTCTTTTATTACAATTCCCAAATTGATTTCCCTTTTGGTGCCGGCCTTCTTTGTATGATTAACTGTGTTGTTGCCTCTACTGTCTTGACTGCTTCCCTGTAAGCCATACTGTTTGAAGAGATGAAAAAAGGATCCCTGCTAAGTCTTTTGATTTGGTCAACTGTGCCATCTAGGGCGGTCTCATTTGTAAAACTCCTAATGACCTTGCTGTTTCGGTGTCAGCCTTAATGAACGGAACAGCCTCTTTCCAGTTAACATTCTGCCAAGTCAAAGTGCATGCCCATAACCTCGGACAGCACTTTGGGCATGAAGGAGGTACCCTCTTAGCTAACCATAAAACTTAATTGCTGTGGTATTTCCTGTCTAAACGCATAGGATGAGGCATCCTTTGCTGCATCTAGTAGTGTAGCTTGTTCATTTTTAATATATCTTTGGCTTTAGGCTTTTCGTCCTCATGCAAATTTTCAAGCAATGGAGTTATGTTACTCCATATTTGCCAGTAGCGCCTTGTACCTACAGCTGGTGTATTAGCTATTTTATGGCATTTGCTGTCAGAATGTTCACTCTTTTGGAAATGGAATCCCACTTATGGTTTTACTTATCAGTGGGGGCTGTGCAGGGCATTTAAAGGTTTCTTGACCTCCGTTGCATACCACCAAAAGCAACTGATTGTGTGTACCTGGTGAAGAACATATGCTGGAGGTGTATTTGTTGCTTTATATTTTTCCCAATCCATAAAAGATTACCATGACAGGATTTTGAATCAAGAGAAGGCCCTCCTACTATAAATGATCTAAAACAGGAATAGTTCTTGCACCAGTGTTATTGCCAGAAAGCATGATTTTTCTATAGAATTAGTACTGAGCGTCTAAACACTGAGAAGCCTTTTCTAGTAAGGCGTTACATTTTTGTCATCCATATGTTTCGTATGCATGTCATGCGGAATAGTGAACTGTATCGACTCTAGAGTATTTACTATGCGTTTCTGGGCAATAAACTGCTAAAGCATCTGCATTGTCATCATCCATGAAAGCAGGTGATCTTGCATCACCCTTATTCTGTGCCCAGGGGTGTGGAATTTATTAAAATATCTACTTGTCCAGGGGACAGGTTGCTTCTCAAATCTACTTGTCCTGTAAAAAGATCTACTTGTCCCTTTGGTGCCATGTAGTGTGGCGACAAATTATGGCAGCAATTAATAGCATCTCTGATTATGCCAGGGCTACTACCATAGTAGGGCTTGAATACTTGGAGTTTCAATCCCTACTGTAGCAATTTCCTTATTTTGCCACCTTTCTGCAGATCTGCATACTGGGGCTGGAGGAAGCAGTAAGCAATAGTTCCAGGGCTGGAATGCCTTTGAGTCTGCAAACCTACTAACCTGAATGTTTTAAAGATTTTTACCAGCTTCTCTCTAATATTTTCCCATAATAAGAAAGGTTGGACATTTACTCCTGACAATGGCAGAATTAGAACTTCTTCCAGGGTTGGGAAGAAAGTGGCTGGAGGGAAAATGAACTTGCAAATGCTCAATAGATTTTCACATGAGCAAATCTACACATCGTATTTACCCACGCTAAAATACAGTTCACAAATATTTTATAGGGGTACGACATATACCATGGGTGCACTTTTGTGACTTTCTTTAAGAATTTGGCCACAAGTAGGTAGGTTCAGATTTGTGACCTGCAAATTGCGAGTCGCAAATCCGAATGTAGGATGGTGTCCTTGACACCATCTGTGATTCGCAAGGGCTTCGCAAATGCCCACATCATGAATAATCATGAGGTGGGTCGCAATTTGCGACCCCCTCACGAATGGTGGCCTGCTGGAGACAGCAGACCACCATGTCTGTGACTGCTTTTCAATTAAGCAGTTTTTTTTGTAATGCAGCCCGTTTTCCTTAAAGGAAAACGATATGCATAACAAAAACGAAAAATGAAACGTTTTCGTTTCATTTTTTCAGGGCAGGCAGTGGTCCACAGGACCACTGCTTGCTCTGAAAAAATGTTTACAGTGACATTCACAATGGGAAAGGGGTCTCATGGGGATCCCTTCCCTTTTGCGAAAGTGTTAGCACCCATTTGAAATGGGTGCAAACTGCGATTGGTTTGCGCCCGCGTTCGCGGTCACAAAACAATCCTACATTGCACTGCGAGTTGCAATTAGGAAGGGAACACCCCTTACTAATTGCGAGTCGCAAACCTGTTTTGTGATTCGGTAACCAGGTTACTGAATCGCAAAACTGGGTTTGTGCATCGCAATGTGCTTTTTGCACGTCGCAAACAGCGAAAGTCGCTGTTTGCGACATGCAAAAAGCTACCTACATGTGGGTCTTGGTCCCTAATTAGGTCTGGTGTTAACAAAGACATTTTGTTTTTATTAAACTTCTATTTCTCTCTCTTTCGGCTGGCTTTACTGTGAGTGATCGCATTCTGCTCTTCCACAAGGAGCATATTGCCACACAAAGTAGTTTTGTTCAGTGTCAGGAACTACAGTGGCAATCAGTGACGTAACGAAACTGGAGGGTGCCCCTTTGCAAAGAACATGAAGGAGCCCCCTCTCCAGACTCACTCAGGGCAGGTGCTGTGCTGACGGGGCCCCCTGCAGGGCGGCTGCGGGGCCTTTGTTATGCCACTGGTGGCAACGTGTGCTTTAAGATTTCAAAAACTTTTTGGGGGGGTTTTGCCAATGTTTGTTACAATGTTGAGGGCCTGGTAGCTCCCACAACAATAAAGTGTTACAAAAGCCATGTCAAAACAAGACACGCATTGATGAAACTAAAAGACTTATAAAAATATGTCAGATCAGTTGGCTTTGTCAGTGTTTGTTTATTTTCATGCTTCCCATAATCGTGTTGAAAATGGTTACACTGATTTTCCATTAGAAATATTTTTGGGAAATACTAGCATGCATCAACACATTTTACTAAATGACACTTCATTTGCATATAATCAGAGAGCATTCTGGGAGCATTATACTTAGCCTCTTAGCCTAAACTTTTCAAACATGTGTGTACACGGTTTTTTTTTTGTACTGGAACCAACGTCAGTAGTGAAGTGTGACCTTAAAACATTTATTTACAGCACGCACCCTAATAATGAAGGCTTTCAAATAATGAACCATAAATACAAGTTCGAACAGCATTATCTTTTGGAAACACATTACCTCAACTGCAGAGAGTTTAACTCTCTGTAAACAGGCAGCCAAAGGGTTTGTGCTGCAGGGGGTTGGGCCTACTTGTCCCAAGGACAAAGTAAACATAAAAACTTGTTGCCCTTGACCCCAAACAAGATGTCCCGGGCGATAGGAATTCCACATCCCTGGTGCCACATTTCCACTATATTTATCACCTTCTGAACTGAACAGATCTCCATCACTGCTACTGTGGACTATTATGGGAGACTTGCTTTGCGGACGATGAGCCCGGCCCAGGCAACAGGCCCAGAGGTATGTGTCTAGATTGTGGAGTTGCTGGTCTTGGTTGTAATATTTGTGCTTGTGGAATATAAACTACTTCTGGCTAAGCCTGTTGGCCAGGTTACTTTCTATAAATGTCTTGTCATATCCTGTAAGGAATTAAAGAATTGGAGTGCTACTTGCACTACTGGTGGCACCAATTGCTGCTGTCTGATCTGTCGATGCACTAACCTCGGTGCCTCAAGTTGCAACTTTCTTTGTTAATGTACACCTTCCTCATTGTCGCTTCATAATCCCCATATTGGATTTTTAAGTCTGCCAATTTCATTGCGCTTTGCCCTTCTTATGTCACATCAGTGAAGAGGGCTTCAATCTGGTCAAGATCTGGCTCATATTTGTTCTCTTATCCCTCTTGTCCTGAGAGGGCATACTATAAAAGCCTTCTTGGTAGTTTTAAAGGTATCAGCGATGCTACCAATGTCAGATGAGGGGAGAGGAGACATAGCTGACGCTGGCTGTTTCTTAGCTGCTGTATTCCCCAACGACGGGGTTGAAAATCAGATGTATGACTTTCCTCAATATTTTCTCCATCCATGTAGAGGTGAATTCAGACATCTAGAATTAGGAGAAAACCTTTTTTGTCTTCCAAGAGTGCCCTCTTGTACCTCACTGTCTTTTTTGTCACAAACTGTCAGCAGAGGCTTACCAGGTGCCTGCCATTTAGATACCAGGTATGAGGTTCCTATAGCCTGCTTGGAAGTCCTGACCCTAGAGTCCTTTCATGTCTTGATGACTTACTCTAGTGTCTTGAGGTGGAAAGCCTCTGTTTTCTCCTCCAAAATCCCCAGTGCCAAGCTTATATCTTTCAGAGTTTTAGTTGAAATTGTTACAAATGTCACACTTTTTTTTTAGGGTTGTGACTTTACATTTGCTAAGGGGGTCATCAATATGTATCTTATTTCCCCCACAGCCTTTGCATGCCTGAAGAGATGTTTTTCTCCATCAGGTCTACCATATTGATCTAGATGTCTTCAGCTGAAAATGCTCAGAACCAATAGTTCTAATGCTGTAGAGTTCGCCAGAGGCTTACTCAGGCTGAACGTGCATTAGAAAATCTGGCAGTTGAATATGTAACAGGAGAACGGCCAAGGATGCTCATCTCCTATTGGCTAGCGCAGTGGTTCCCAACCTTTTGACTCCTGAGGACCCCCACTGAATCACTATTGGAAGCTGGGACCCCCTCCAAGAAATTTGTACGATTTAAATTTCAAACAATAACACAGTAATTCGAAAAAAAGACCTTTAATACATAAACAAGCTTCAATCATTCTCTGTATTTGTTTAATAGCCCATCAACCTCAGTTGGAACAAACCGAGCTTCAGCCAATGAAGTGGAAGTTCTAAGCTCTCCTACTACCCCTAGATCACCATGGATGAGACTTCATAGTACAAAAAGTCAGCAGAGTACATAACAAATGAGCCTCTGACCAGGAAGGAGGGTGGGTCGCTTACGAATAAATACATAAAAGATACCATTGCTGGAGAACTAGAGTAAATAAAAGATACGATTGCTGCAGAAGTAGAGTTACAGGCAACTCATTTCTTCTTCAGCATTGGATCTTTCATATATTCATATGATTCAATTAGAACAGCAAGCAGTATGTATCAATTTTAAGAAAATGGTAAGCAGGCTCACATTTTCATAAACAGGTTTTATGGAGGACTGCTTGCCCCACTGCTGAGTCGGCTGTTGCATTCACATCCAGTAGTGCTTCATGAACATGTGCTTGATCTTCCAGGGAGCTGCATGGCAGATGTCTCGTAAGTGCTGAACAGCGTACAAGTGCTGTAGTTGTCATTCTCTTGGTGGAATGCACCTTCACTCTTCACTAGAGCGGAGTGCAAAATATGATGCAACATGCTATTCCTTATTTGGACATGGCTCTGCCTCTTTCTCAATGGTCTAAAAACACAAACAGTTGGTCAAAAGACTGTATCACACCGGCATACATCCAGTAACTGCAACAACCTTTGCTGATGTTGAAGGATTTAGGAAAAACAAGTGTAGGAGGACAGACTCATTCAAATGGAGTCAGGGAAAATGGAGGAAATGCATATTGATGTGGACCATTTGATCAACAAGGCATTGCCCTTGGATCACGGTTGTCAAGACCTGCTGCATAGTATCAGCATTTCCTGTTGCTGCAACTTGCAAACAAGTCCACAGTGAGGTGACCCCACTTGTGAAAATTACAGTCAAACTTCATCCTGTTTGAGTTGCCATTCTTGACAGCCTGATAGTGTTTGATTGAGTACATGTGTCTGATCATTCTGGCGTCCTGACAGTTGTTTCAGAGTGACGCTGACTTGGAGGGAGATGGCCCAGTAACACAGCAGCTGTCTCTCTTCCAATATTGGCCGGGAATTTATTCCTCCCTGCTTGGAAACGTAAAACGTCAATATTGTGTTGTCTGTCCTGATGAACACTAGAACGTCTTTGCACTGCTCGATCTTGATTTTCCATAGCACCCTGTGGAATTAATATTATTCGAGGGACTGCAAAGCTGAAATTTCCCAGTCCTGCCTATTGAGGAGACGTCTCCCTTAGCCTGGACAAGACCACATACTTGCAAAATTTGAGCATTTGCTTTGTTTTCATTTGTGGCAAATATGTTCCACTGAGGAGCGCCCATCTTCAAAAGAGTAAATACAGATGTTTCTCATCTATTTCCCAGTCATGAATGTCCTGACACAGCCTACTTAGTCGATCAGCCACATTGTAATGAATTCCTGGAAAGTGGCCTGCAGAAAGATCTTAGAAAGATCTTAGAACTGTACGTGCAGTCTCATGTCATGAAGCTCCAGGTTATTGATACAAAGCCTCTTTTCCATAGCTGACCAGAGGCCCCTTGTCCACAGCTTCTGCAATCAATCAATCAATCAATCAATCAAACAAATTTCTTAAGCGCACTACTCACCCGGTAGGGTCTCAAGGCGCTGGGAGGGGGGAGGTTACTGCTCGAAAAGCCATGTAATGAGGTGCTTTCTGAAGGTTAGGAGGTCCTGCGTCTTGCGTAGGTTGGTGGGGAGGGAGTTCCAGATTTTGGCAGCGAGCCCCCAACAATCCATGGAAGCATCTGTCGTTAGCACCACTCAGCCTGCTGAAGGATGGAATGGGAGGGATAAATTGACACTTGCGGGAAAATGCCACCATAGCTACACCTTTTCCAAATCATCTTCTCACATGGACTGTGTCATCCCATGAGCAGTTAATTTCCTTCCACTGGCTGCCCACTTCTTCTTGGATAGGTCTCATTTGGAGTCTGCACTAAGGTGTAAGACCTATGCAAGATGACAACAGGCCCAGTAGAGATTTGTATTGACTGACCATGATGGACTGCTTTATACAAAAGGTCTACGCCATGGCTTGAAGCTTCCTCAATCTGTTTGAAGAGGGGAACGTCTTTCCTAACTGCATGTGCAGTATTGCCCACAAGAAATTCAGACTCGTCTGAGGTTCCACTGAGGAACTGTTGATGTTTAATGTTATCTCTAACCAGTGGAACTGGTTGATACAGGAAGTAGTAGAAAAATCTGCTTCAAGTTACTGCTTCAAGACTGTAGAACGAAACAACATTGCTTGCATGTGACATAGTGCTGTAATAGGTATTTCTGTAAGCACTAGAATAGGAGAACTGTCTATCCGCTGCAAGCCTACCAGTAGACAACTGCTTGAGCAAGGACAGCTAATCAGCTCAGGGATTGGAAGAGCAAGTTAACGGCTGGATCCATATCAGAGAATATGAAGAGCTTTCGGCTGCTCTCGAAGCAGTAACTTCAAGATCATAGCAACCATGTACACGCTGAAGAGAAGGCAGCTTAGAGAACAGCACTGAGGGACTAAGGGAAGATGCAGTGATTGAAAGAATCCTGTTAGGAAGGAAATTGCGAGTGTTCTGCGACTTGTCTCGTGAGCAATTATTGATGTGTCTTCAGCAGGATGGACGGCTGTTTGGAGAGCCAAATCATCTGTGCATACCAAACTAATGTGGTAAATCTATCAATATCAATATGTTTGACTCCACTGTTACTTGCCTCTGAACTTTGAGAATGAGGCAAAAAGTCAAAATGCCATGAGCAAAGACGTTTGAATACGTTATCGATAAGGCATAGCCATTGGAACTTGTTTGCCAAATCTTGCTTGTATAATTTCGGCATTTTCTTGGTTTTAAACAGGTCTAAGATGGGATGAACCCATTACCGCAGACACGTCGCATTTGGTCCTGGTGGAGACCTTAATACTCAGAGTGATCAACTGAGGACATCTGCTTTGTCATGACCTAGTACTAAAGCTCATGTGCCTCTTCGCATAGGGAGCACAACCTTCTGCCCTCTTGTTTGAGATGTAGTACATGAAGGTAGTGTTTTGGGTTCTGATAAGAGCCTGGCTTTCTAGTCATGGCAATAAAGTCTGAAGGTCCAATCTGATGGTTCTTAACTCTAGGACGTTATAATGAAGTGATATCTCTTTTTTTCAACTACACCCCTCTTGTATACAGCTCCTGTTTATAAGTTCCAAATTGTCTGTTGTAATGAGGCCTGTAGTCTGACAAATTGGTGGTCATCCTGTATTGTGGTTTTCTAAAAGCCTTCATATTAAGAGGGCCTGTTTGAGACAGAGACTGCCAAAATGTTAGCCCATGAACCAGTCAAATGTTGTCGCTGCCAGTCTAGTTCTTGCTGAACCCACTAAATGGAAATCGGTCTATGCAGGATGACACTAGACCCAGCACTGCCTGAAATCTTTTTAATGTGTGCATATAAAAACAGAAATAAAACACAGCTTTGTAATGCACTGTGCTGAAGTATTGTAGGAGGTTGGCTCTGTATATACTAATTCAAAGTAAGAAATAGTGTGCACAGAGTCCAAGGGTTCCCCTTAGCGGTAAGATAGTGGCAAAATTAGATAATTCTAATGCTCTATTTTGTGGTAGTATGGTCGAGCAGTAGGCTTATCAGAGGGTAGTGTTAATAATTTGTTGTACACACATAGACAATAAATGAGGAACACACACTCAAAGACTTACTCCAGGCCAATAGGTTTTTATATTGAAAAATATATTTTCTTAGTTTATTTTAAAAACCACAGGTTCAAGATTTGCAGTAAACACTTTAAATGCAAGGTACTTCACTTAGATACTTTAGGAACTTTGAATATAAGCAATGTCATATACAGTCTTTGTAAAAATGGCAATAAGCTATTTTCAAAGTGGACACCATGCAAAAATCAACAGTTCCTGGGGGAGGTAAGTAAAGGTTAGATTAGGAGGTAAGTAAAACACTTACAAGCCTCAGTTCTGGGGCACAGGCAGCCCACCATTGGGAGTTCAAGGCAACCCCAAAGTTACCACACCAGCAGCTCAGGGCCGGTCAGGTGCAGAGGTGAAAGAGGTGCCCAAAACACATAGGCGCCTATGGAGAACAGGGGTGCTCCGGTTCCAGTCTGCCAGCAGGTAAGTACCTGCGTCCTCGGGGGGGGGGGCAGACCAGGGGGGAGGTTTGTAGAGCAGTGGGGGGAGGAGGGAGGGGACACAAGTAGGCACACAAAACACACCCTCAGCGGCACGGGGCGGCCGGGTGCAGTGTGCAAAGCAGGCGTCAGGTTTCAGGTAGGAAACAATGGAGGGACCCAGGGGTCACTCTAGAGGTGCAGGCAGGCACAAGGGGGCTTCTCGGGACAGCCACCACCTGGGCAAGGCAGAGGGTCGCCTGGGGGTCACTCCTGCGTTGAAGTTTGGTTCCTTCAGGTCCTGGGGGCTTCGGGTGCAGTGTTGGTTCCAGGCGTCGTGTCCCTTGTTACAGGCAGTCGCGGTCAGGGGGAGCCTCTGGATTCTCTGTGCAGGTGTCCCAGTGGGGGTTCAGGGGGGGTCGTCTCTGGTTACTCACCGGCTCGCAGTCACCGGGCAGTCCTCCGTGAGGTGTTGGGTCACTGAATCTCGAGCCGGGGATGTTGGGTGCAGAGTGAGAAGTCTCACGCTTCCGGCGAGAAACATGCAGTCTTTGGAAGTTGCTTCTTTGTTGCAAAGAAGTAGCTGGTTTTGAACAGGGCCGCTGTTCATGGGAGTTTCTTGGTCCTTTAGTCCAGGGCAGTCCTCTGAGGCTTCAGAGGTCGCTGGTCCCTGTTGAATGTGCCGCTGGTGCAGGTTTTCGAAGTTGGAGACAGGCCGTTAGGGCTGGGGCCAAAGAAGTTGTCGTCTTCCTCCTTCTCTGCAGGCTTGTAGGTCAGCAGTCCTCCTTGTTTCTTCAGGTTGCAGGAATCTGATTTCCTGGGTTCTGGGGTGCCCCATTTAGGGGTGTGTTTAGGTCTGGGGGCAGTAGCCAATGGCTACTGTCCTCGAGGGTGGCTACACCCTCCTTGCGCCTTCTCCCTAAGGGGAGGGGGCACATCCTTATTCCTATTGGGGGAATCCTCCAAAATCAAGACTGAGGATTTCTAAAGGCAGGGGTCCCCTCAGCTCAGGATACCTTAGGGGCTGTCCTGACTGGTGGATGACTCCTTGTTTTTCTCATTATCTCTCCTGGACTTGCTGCCAAAAGTGGGGGCTGTGTCCAGGGGGAGAGCATCTCCACTAGCTGGAGTGCCCTGGGACATTGTAACACAAAGCCTCAGCCTTTGAGGCTCACTGCTAGGTGTTACAGTTCCTGCAGGGGGGAGGTGTGAAGCACCTCCACCCAGAGCAGGCTTTGTTTCTGGCCTCAGAGGGCACAAAGGCCCTCACCCCAGGGGGTCAGAAACTCGTCTCTCAGCAGCAGGCTGGCCCAGACCGGTCAGTCCTGCACTGAAGGATTGGGAAAAATACAGGGGCCTGTGTGTGCATTATGTTTACAAATTCAACACTGGCATCAGTGTGGGATTATTATTCTGAGAAGTTTGATACCAAACTTCCCAGTATTCAGTGTAGCCATTATGGAGCTGTGGAGTTCATTTTTGACAAACTCACAGACCATATACTTAATATGGCCACACTGTACTTACAATGTCTAAGAATGGACTTAGACACTGTAAGGGCATATTGCTCATGCAGCTATGCCCTCACCTGTGGTATAGTGCACCCTGCCTTAGGGCTGCAAGGCCTGCTAGAGAGGGGACTTACCTCTGCCACAGACAGTATTTTGTGTATATGGCACCCTGAGGGGGATGCCATGTCGACTTTGCCTTTTTCTCCCCACCAACACACACAATCTGCAATGGTAGTGTGCATGCGTTAGGTGAGGGGTCCTTAAGGGTGGCACAAACATGCTGCAGCCCTTAGAGACCTTACCTGGTCACAGGGCCCTTGGTACCACTGGTACCTTTTACAAGGGACTTATCTGTGTGCCAGGGGTGTGCCAATTGTAGAAACAATGGTGCATTTTTAGTGAAAGAACACTGGTGCTGGGGCATGGTTAGCAGGGTCCCAGCACACTTCTCAGTCAACTCAGCATCAGTATCAGGCAAAAAGTGGGGGGTAACTGCAACAGGGAGCCATTTTCCTACACAAGCCCCCCCACAGTCCACAGGCCAGGAGACTCAGCAAAAGCTGTGAGAGTCTTCCTAGTCTGTAAGGCGAGGAAGAGTAGGGGAAATAGGCTGGTTTGTTTCAGGGCCTACTCTGCCTTACATCCTCCTGTTTAGGTCATTGCCTCTAGGGAACTGACCCACTTCCACAGTGATAGGACCTAGTCTGAATTGCCTCTTGTCTGTGTCTTTGATATCTTCACCCATTCTCTCTATTGTAGAGGTATCCTCCTCTGCTAATCTTATTTTAGCCAGGGTCACCCCTATCTTACCCAAAGAGGTTACCCATAGCTCGAGTAACCCTACTATGACCAACAGGGTCAGGGGGCCTAACTTGCTATTTGGCATGAGGTCAGACCACCATGCCAAGGATAGTGCAGCCATAAAGGCTAACACCCAGCAGAGGCCACTGTAAGAATCCATTTTGAATTGCTCCTTTTCCTTTAACACGTGTAAGTTTGAGCTCTTTTCTCTCTGAACGCACTGCCTATCACATATGTTATCTTATGTATATTTGTTTAAGTAAAATAAGCCTGGCCCCACACCACAGGCTTGCAGCTGGTTTATTTCCCTAGCTGGGGCACGTTACTCATTATAATCATGTGGTAAAAATAACTAACTGACCTCGGCTGTTGTATTTTGGGGAGGGAAAGGCTGATATCTATACCTCCGAAGCACGCAATCCTTTGAAGGGTCTCAAGAATGTGGGGAGTCAGGCAGCAGCAGAAGGGAGTGAGGACAAAGCTGGGAATGGAACCGGTGTGTGGAAACTGATTACCTCCTTAAAATATCTGTATGATGTATATCATTATTTACATACTTTATGTATCCTTTGATGTATGAGTATAAATATCACTGTTAAATGCTCCATGGGAGCACACTTTACTTTGGGCCAGGAATGCCAGTGGTAAACCTGTCCTCTTTTGCTGCAGCAAAAATAAACAGACCTTTGGTAATTGATTTTTCACTCCGGCTCTCCGTGTCAAAACTCCTTTGTAAATGCATTTGTAAGTATCTACAAAAACGTGCCTGACACCACTGACAGCTGTCAGTGCCCAGAACCACACCTTTAGCTCTTCACCTACAAGGGAAGGAGCTAAGTTACAGGCTTCTTTGGGTTCAGGGTGCCTGTCTGCTGTGTTAGAGTGTGAGGTTACTACATCTTGTAGTAAACACCCTTCTTCCACTCTTTCTTCTGTTAACTGAGGAGCCACCCACTCAGGTTTAACAGTTGCCTGACTAGCCAGGATTTCTTGTAGGTCAGGTTGGACCTTACCAGTGCCACTTTTGAGTTCTCCCCTACTGGAGCAGAATCTCCTTGGCTTTCTGGAACCTTGGCTAAAAGTTGTCCACCTTTCCTACTCTGTTTTCTTTTCTTTTTCTTCTGGGGCTTACTTGCAGTTACTGCAGGGGTAGCACCTCCAGAATCCTCGGGAGAGGGCTGGCCCTGGATCAGTTCCTCTCTTAGGCTCTGACTAACCTCTGGGTAGTAATTTCCAAGGAGACAATCAAGGGGGAGGTCTGTACTGACTACCACCCTTCTCCAGCTAAACTTCTATGGGCACAAAAGCCACAGGCCTATCAGTGACCCTGTCTGGGATAACTCTTACTCTGGCAATCTCACCTGGGATGTACTGGTTTGAGAACACAAACCTGTCATGCACAAAAGTGTGACTGGCACAAGTGTCTCTCAGGGCAGTGGCTGAGATTCAATTCACCAGTAGGTGGTGGAAGTGTCTACTTCCCTCTGCAATCTCCAACTCACCTGTTGGGCCCATTTTCGAGTTGAAGGCTATGAAGACCTCCTCATCTGAGGAGTCATCCCCAGTGGCTACACTGGTCACCCCTGGGACTTTGTCACGGGGTTTGTTTTTGGGACAAGAAGTGTCCTTGGTATGGTGCCCTGCCTGTTTACAGTTTTGCCACCATGCCTTAGTGGCATCCCAGTTCTTACCCTGGTACCCACCTTTGTTTTGGGTTGTGTCGTGGGGCCCACCCACCTGGTCTGGTTTTTGGGGGCCTACAGAGGACTCTTTTTCTTTGTTTCTAGTGTCACCCACTTTCTCCTGGAAAGGTTTTGTAACCCCTTTTTTTTGGTCAGCCCCAGTGGAAGTTTTGGTTACCCTAGTCTTGACCCAGTGGTCTGCCTTCTTTCCCAATTCTTGGAGAGAAATTGGACCTAGGTCTACCAGATACTGATGTAACTTTTCATTGAAGCAGTTACTTAAAATGTGTTCTTTACTAAACAAATTCTAAAGTCCAACATAGTCATGCACTTCATTTCCAGTTACCCAACCATCTAGTGTTTTCACTGAGTAGTCTACAAAATCAACCCAGGTCTGGCTCGAGGATTTTTTAGCCCCCTCAACCTAATCCTGTATTCCTCAGTGGAGAATCCAAAGCCCTCAATCAGGGTAGCCTTCATGCGGTCATAGGACTCTGCATCCTTACCAGAGAATATGAGGAGTCTATCCCTACACTTTCCAGTGAACATTTCCCAAAGGATACTTCCCCCCAGTGAGATCTGTATAGTTTTCTGGTTGCAGAAGCTCTCTCAAAAGCTGTGAACCATTTGGTGATGTTATCACCATCTTCATATTTGGTTACAATCCCTTAGGGGATTTTTAGGATGTCAGTATTCTCTCTGACCCTATTTAAGTTGCTGCCACCATTGATGGGAGCTAAACCCATCTCTTTTCTTTCCCTTTCTAAGGCTAGGAGCTGTTTCTCCAAAGCCAATCTTTTGGCCATCCTGGCTAAAAGGAGGTCATCTTCATTGAGGCTGCCTTCAATGTTTTCAGAGGTACTGGTCTACCCTATGGAAGAACCAGTCTCTCTGACTAGGATTTGAGGAGTCAGGGTTTGAGGGACCCTGTTCTCCCTATTTAGGACAGGAGGGGGAAGTCATCCTCCTGTTCACTAATTTTCCCATATGAAGGATTATCCTCAGAGGGGTGGTCCCTATTGAACTCAGCCAAAAGCTCCTGGAGCTGTACTTTGGTAGGGTTGGACCCAGTTTTTATCTTTTTAAATTTACAGAGAGTCCTTAACTCTGGCATCTTTAAATGCAGGTAAGGGGTGAGGTTGAGTTCCACCACCATCTCTTCTGTGCTAGACATTACTTTTCTAAAAGTTGGGATACTTTTTAAGAATCTAAAACTATTTCTATAACTTAATCCAAACTTTTACAAACTTTTAAACTCTAAATGAAATGCTAACTGGGACTTACACAAGGCCCCAGCAGGACTTTTAAAAATGTAGAAAAATAGCTCAAATTGCAAAAATCTATTTCTAATGACAATTTTTTGAATTTAGTTGTGTGATCAGGTATTGGCTGAGTAGTCCAGCAAATGCAAAGTCTTAGACCCCACCACTGATCCACCAATGTAGGAGGTTGGCTCTGTATATACTATTTCAAAGTAAGAAATAGTGTGCACAGAGTCCAAGGGTTCCCCTTAGAGGTAAGACAGTGGCAAAATTAGGTAATTCTAATGCTCTATTTTGTGGTAGTGTGGTCGAGCAGTAGGCTTATCAGAGGGTAGTGTTAAGCATTTGTTGTACACACATAGGCAATAAATGAGGAACACACACTCAAAGACTTACTCCAGGCTAATAGGTTTTTATATAGAAAAATATATTTTCTGAGTTGATTTTAAGAACCACAGGTTCAAGATTTGCAGTAAACACTTTAAATGCAAGGTACTTCACTTAGATACTTTAGGAACTTTGAATAAAAGCAATGTCATATACAGTCTTTGTAAAAATGGCAATAAGCTATTTTCAAAGTGGACACTGCAAAGATCAACAGTTCCTGGGGGAGGTAAGTAAAGGTTAGATTAGGAGGCAAGTAAAACACTTACAAGTCTCAGTTCTGGGGCATAGGCAGCCCACCGTTGGGGGTTCAAGGCAACCCCAAAGTTACCACACCAGCAGCTCAGGGCCGGTCAGGTGCAGAGGTCAAAGAGGTGGCAAAAACACATAGGCCCCTATGGAGAACAGGGGTGCTCCGGTTCCAGTCTGAGAGCAGGTAAGTACCTGCGTCCTCGGGGGGCAGACCGGGGGGGGGGGAAGGTTTGTAGAGCACGGAGGGGGACACAAGTAGGCACACAAAACACACCCTCAGTGGCACGGGGCGGCCGGGTGCAGTGTGCAAAGCAGGCATCGGGTTTCAGGTAGGAAACAATGGAGGGACCCGGGGGTCACTCTAGCGGTGCAGGCAGGCACAGGGGGGCTTCTCGGGACAGCCACCACCTGAGCAAGGCAGAGGGTCGCCTGGGGGGGTCACTCCTGTGTTGAAGTTCGGTTCCTTCAGGACCTGGGGGCTGCAGGTGCAGTGTTGGTTCCAGGCGTCGTGTCCCTTGTTACAGGCAGTCGCGGTCAGGGGGAGCCTCTGGATTCTCTGTGCAGGTGTCCCAGTGGGGGTTCAGGGGGGGTCGTCTCTGGTTACTCACCGGCTCGCAGTCACCGGGCAGTCCTCCGTGAGGTGTTGGGTCACTGAATCTCGAGCCGGGGATGTTGGGTGCAGAGTGAGAAGTCTCACGCTTCCGGCGGGAAACATGCAGTCTTTGGAAGTTGCTTCTTTGTTGCAAAGAAGTAGCTGGTTTTGAACAGGGCCGTTGTTCACAGGAGTTTCTTGGTACTTTAGTCCAGGGCAGTCGCCTGAGGCTTCAGAGGTCACTGGTCCCTGTCGGATGCGTTGCTGGTGCAGGTTTTCGAAGTTGGAGACAGGCCGATAGGGCTGGGGCCAAAGCAGTTGTCGTCTTCCTCCTTCTCTGCAGGCTTGTAGGTCAGCAGTCCTCCTTGTTTCTTCAGGTTGCAGGAATCTGATTTCCTGGGTTCTGGGGTGCCCCTAAATACTCAATTTAGGGGTGTGTTTAGGTCTGGGGGGCAGTAGCCAAATGGCTATTGTCCCTGAGGGTGGCTACACCCTCCTTGTGCCTCCTCCCTGAGGGGAGGGGGGCACATCCGTATTCCTATTGGGGGAATCCTCCAAAATCAAGATGGAGGATTTCTAAAGGCAGGGGGTCACCTCAGCTCAGGACACATTAGGGGCTGTCCTGACTGGTGGATGACTCCTCCATGTTTTTCTCATTATCTCCCCTGGACTTGCCGCCGAAAGTGGGGGCTGTGTCCAGGGGGAGGGCATCTCCACTAGCTGGAGTGCCCTGGGACATTGTAACACGAAGCCTCAGCCTTTGAGGCTCACTGCTAGGTGTTACAGTTCCTGCAGGGGGGAGGTGTGAAGCACCTCCACCCAGAGCAGGCTTTGTTTCTGGCCTCAGAGGGCACAAAGGCCCTCACCCCAGGGGGTCAGAAACTCATCTCCCAGCAGCAGGCTGGCACAGACCAGTCAGTCCTGCACTGAAGGATTGGGAAAAATATAGGGGGCATCTCTAAGATGCCCTCTGTGTGCATTTTTTAATAAATCCAACACTGTCATCAGTGTGGGTTTATTATTCTGAGAAGTTTGATACCAAACTTCCCAGTATTCAGTGTAGCCATTATGGAGCTGTGGAGTTCATTTTTGACAAACTCCCAGACCATATACTTAATATGGCCACACTGTACTTACAATGTCTAAGAATGGACTTACGACACTGTAGGGCCATATTGCTCATGCAGCTATGCCCTCACCTGTGGTATAGTGCACCCTGCCTTAGGGCTGTAAGGCCTGCTAGAGGGGTGACTTCCCTTTGCCACAGGCAGTATTTTGTGTGTATGGCACCCTGAGGGTCGACTTTGCCTTTTTCTCCCCACCAACACACACAATCTGCAATGGCAGTGTGCAAGTGTTAGGTGAGGGGTCCTTAAGGGTGGCACAACACATGCTGCAGCCCTTAGAGACCATCCCTGGTCACAGGGCCCTTGGTACCACTGGTACCTTTTACAAGGGACTTATCTGTGTGCCAGGGGTGTGCCAATTGTGGAAACAATGGTGCATTTTTAGTGAAAGAACATTGGTGCTGAGGCCTGGTTAGCAAGGTCCTAGCACACTTCTCAGTTAAGTCAGCATCAGTATCAGGCAAAAGTGGGGGGTAACTGCAACAGGGAGCCATTTTCCTACAAGTGTATAAAAGATACAATGCTGGAGAATATAGTTTGAAGTTGTGTGTGCATTAAAGTGCTTTTCCTCTAAAGGAAAGGCACTGGTTGGGCATTTATTTACTCTGTTTTATTTTTTTGTGTGTCACTCAGTTCTGAGTTTATACCCCATAGCACCTCCATTAGACTAGGAGTTCTATGTCTGATTACCTTGTAAAACTCCAGTTTTGCATTGTGAACCTTTCGACAAATGCAAGAGCAAAGAGCTTTAAAAAGGGAGAACTACTCAACAAAAACCATAAATGTGAGCTAGATGTTGTTAAACAAGAGACACTCTGACACAGATCTCTAGTTCAGGTGGTGCAAAAGAGGTCTTACTTTCATTGTGTGCTCTTATAATTTTATGTTTATTATTTAGTTGTGTGTGAATTACAGGATTTGAGTATAAACAGTGAAAATGTATTGAGAATTATTGTGTACTTTGTAGCGTCCTTGTGTCCTTTATTTAACTCCTGTGGCTGCATTAGAGCTTTATTTTGGCTATAGGTGATTTAACTACGAAAAGTGGAGGTGCCTCTGACTTTCAATTTTAACTTAAGGAATGTTTTACTTTAGTCTCATGCTGGTTGACCAGTAAGAAAATAAGTTACTTAACTGTAACTGTGGTTCTCCAGCATTGGTATCTTTCATTGATTCACATGCTTGAATCGTTCCCTGTTGTCGAAGTGGGAGTCCCATGGTACAAAGAAAGCAGTAAATTAAAATTTTACATTGAAGTTAATGGAAAAATACATTCACTTCAATAGCTTATCAGTGTTATTACAAATGACCCAAAGTCCAGCCAATCAGGTGGGAGCACCCTTTAGAACCCTAACCAAAGAGGCTCCAGTCTCTCAGATTTCCTAGCACATGTGATGTATAAAAGAATAAGACATGAGGTAAGCCTCTATGGGGAGGAGGGTGGGTTGCATGTGAATCTATGAAAGATACCAATACTGCAGAATCACAGTTAAGTAAGTTATTTTCTTCTCCAGTATTGGGGTCTCTTTCATAGATTCACATGCTTGAATCAGAATAATTAGCAGTGAGCTTAAAATATAAATATATATATAAGAAAAATTTCACTTACCCAGTGTACATCTGTTCGTGGCATGTTCTGCTGCAGATTCACATGCTGTGCATTATTCTGCCATCTAGTGTTGGGCTCAGAGTGTTACAAGTTGTTTTTCTTCGAAGTATTTTCGAGTCACGGGCATCGACTCCATTGTTAGATTGTTTTCCCGCAGAGGGTAAAGGAAGGAGTGACAGAGTATACAGGTACAGAGTAAAAGACGTCCATGCTAATATTAATGTATATACATATGTACATACAGGCTACAGGCTCCCGGGGAGGTGGGAGGGTGCATGTGAATCTGCAGCGGGACATGCCATGAACAGATGTACACTGGGTAAGTGACAGTTTCTGTTCGATGGCATGTGTAGCTGCAGATACACATGCTGTGCATTGACTACAAAGCAGTTTGTCCTCCCATAAATGAGCGGTGGTCAGCCTGTTGGAGTTGAAGTTGTTTGAAATAATGTTCTTAGTACAGCTTGGCCGACTGTGGCTTGTTGTCGTGATAAAACGTCTACATAGTAGTGTTTAGTGAATGTATGTGGTGTTGACCAAGTGGCTGCTTTACATATTTCAGCCATTGGTATATTCCCTAAAAAAGCCATTGTAGCACCTTTTTTCCTTGTAGAATGTGCTTTAGGAGTAACAAAGAGTTGTCTTTTGGCTTTAATGTAGCATGTTTGGATGCATCTTACAATCCATCTTGCTAAACCTTGTTTTGATATGGGATTGCATGTATGAGGTTTTTGGAAGGCTACAAATAGTTGTTTAGTCTTTCTGAATGGTTTAGTTCTGTCTATATAGTATATTAAAGCTCTTTTGATGTCTAATGTATGTAGAGCTCTTTTGCCACAGAATCTGGCTGTGGGAAGAAGACCGGCAGTCCCACTGTTTGATTTATATGAAATGGTGTTACAACCTTTGGAAGAAATGTTTTGTTCTTAGAACAATTTTATGCTTGTGTACTTGGAAGAAAGGTTCTTCAAGAGTAAAGGCTTGGATTTCACTTACTCTTCTTAAAGAAGTAATTGCCACTAGGAAGGCAACCTTCCATGTTAAGAATTGCATTTGGCAGAAGTGCATGGGTTCAAATGGTGGTCCCATAAGTTGCGTATGCACTATATCTAAGTTCCAAGAGGGGACTGGAGGTGTCCTGGGTGGAATGATACGTTTTAAACCTTCCATGAAAGCTTTAATGACAGGAACTCTAAATAAGGAGCTCTGCTGTTTATTTTTTAAATATGCTGAAATTGCAGTAACATGAGTTTTTATGGAAGAGAATGCTAAATTTGATTTTTTGTAAATTAAGTAAATAGCATACGATGTCTTGTATTGAAGCTGTAAGAGGGTCAATATGTTTAGATTGATAGTAATATACAAATCTTTTCCATTTGTTTGCATAGCACTGTCTAGTAGTGGGTTTTCTTGCTTGTTTAATATCTTCCATACATTCTGATGGGAGTTGTAAATATCCAAACTCTATGACCTCAAGAGCCAAATTGCTAGATTGAGTGTCTTGGGATTTGGGTGCCTTATTTGGCCTTTGTTTTGTGTCAACAGATCTGGTCTGTCTGGGAGTTTGGAGTGTGGTACTACTGACAGGTCTAATAATGTTGTGTACCACGGTTGACGTGCCCATGTTTGTGCTATGAGTATCATGTTGAGTGAAGTTTGACGCAACTTGTTGACTAGAAATGGAATGAGTGGGAGAGGGGGGAAAGCGTAAGCAAATGTCCCTGACCAATTGATCCACAGAGCATTGCCCATGGATAGGGGATGTGGGTGTCTGGATGCAAAGTTTTGGCATTTTGTGTTGTCACTTGTGGTGAACAGGTCTATGTTTGGCCTTCCCCATTGTTGAAAGTATTTTTAAAGTACTTGAGGATGAATCTCCCATTTGTGTGTTTGTTGGTGATTTCTGCTGAGGATATCCGCTAATTGATTGTCTATCCCTGGAATGTGGTAACAGGTGAATTTGGTTGTGGATTGCCCATTTCCAAATTTTTTGGGCTAGAAGGGAGAGTTGGGATGAATGTGTCCCTCCCTGTTTGTTTCGGTAATACATGGTTGTCATGTTGTGTGTTTTGAGAAGAACATTCTTCTGTGTGAAAAGAGGTTGAAAAGCTTTGAGTGCTAGGAAGACAACTCCAGGTGATTTATGTGTAGCTGTTTGTGTTTGGCATCCCATTGCTCTTGAATGTTGTGATTGTTTAGGTGAGCTCCCCAACCAATCATTGATGCATCCGTTGTAATTATGGTCTGAGGCAGAGGGTCTTGAAATGGCCACCCTTTGCTTAGATTTGTGGAATTCCACCACTGAAGGGACATGCATGTTTGGTGGTCTATCAACACTAGATCTCAAAGTTGATTGTGTGCCTGTGACCGTTGTTGTGCAAGGCACAGTTGTAAGGGCCGCTTGTTTAGTCTTGCGTGTGGAACAATTGCAATACATGATGCCATCATCCCTAAAATTTTCATGATAAATCTGAAAGTGTATCATTGATTTGTTTGTATTTGTGTAATTACATTTTGGAAAGCTTGTATCTTTTGTGCATTTGGACATGCTAGCGCTTGCTGAATATTTATTACTGCACCCAAATAATGTTGTATTTGTGCCGGTTGTAGATGTGATTTTTGGTAGTTTATTAAGAACCCTATTGTGTGCAAGGTTTGTATTACATAATGCGTATGATTTTGGCACTGTGTATAACTGTTTGATTTTATTAGCCAGTCGTCTAGATATGGAAAGACATGTATATGTTGTCTTCTTAGGTAGGCTGCGACTACCGCTAGGCACTTTGTGAATACCCTTGGAGCTGTTGTTATTCCAAAGGGCAACACTTTGAACTGATAGTGCTTTCCTTGAATGACAAACCTGAGATATTTTCTGTGTACAGGATGGATGGGTATATGAAAATACGCATCTTTGAGGTCTAATGTTGTGATGAAATCGTGTCTTTGTAGTAGTGGAATGACATCCTGTAGGATTACCATGTGAAAGTGCTCTGACAGGATGTAAAGATTGTGGTTTCTGAGATCTAATATTGGCCTGAGGGTGCCATCTTTTTTGGGAATTAGAAAATATAGTGAGTAAACTCCTGTCCCTATTTGAGATTGTGGTACCAATTCTATTGCTTGGTTGAGTAGTAGAGATTGGACCTCTTCTTGTAACAGACTGATGTGGTCTGTGGATAGTTTGTGTGACCTTGGTGGTATATTTGGAGGAATGTGTATCAACTCTAGGCAATAGCCATTGCGGATAATTGATAGTACCCAATTGTCTGTGGTAATGTTTTGCCAATTCGTGTGGAATTGTTGTAGTCTTCCCCCCACAGGAGAAGTGTGGCGTGGAAGGGAATGAGATAAGTCACTGTTTAGGGTGCTGCGGAGGTTGCTTAGAGGTCTGAAATTTCCCTCTATTTCTAGGGTACTGTCCTCTATATGTGCCCCTAAAACCACCTCGTTGGTATTGTGGTTGGTAGGTTGGCTTTGCCTGTGATGTAGATGCCTGTGTTGTCTGTGGTCTGAACCCACCTCGAAACTGAGGATTCCGAAAGGATCCCCTGTATGGTGTCGAGTATAGTGCACCTATTGTTTTTGCTGTGTCTGAATCCTTTCTTAATTATTCTAAGACTGTGTCAACTTCTGGCCCGAAAATATGTTTTTTATTGAATGGCATATTTAACACAGCCTGCTGTATTTCTGGTTTAAATCCGGAAGATCTGAGTCATGCATGCCTGCGTATTGTGACTGCAGTATTGACACTTCTAGCAGCGGTGTCTGCTGCATCTAGGGCAGATCGAATTTGATTGTTAGTAAAGGCTTGCCCTTCTTCCACTACTTGTTGTTTCCTCTTTTGGTGTTCTTTGGGAAGATGCTGGATTAGGTCTTGCATCTCGTCCCGGTGGGCTCTGTCATAGCAAGCTAACAGTGCTTGTGAGTTGGCTATCCTCCACTGATTTGCTGGCTGGGATGCAACTCGTTTCCCTGCAGCATCGAATTTCCTGATCTCCTTATCAGGTGGGGGGCACATCTGATGACTGACTGACTGCTCTTTTTCTGGCAGCGCTAACGACCACAGAATCTGGAGGTACCAGATAGGTGATGTAATCAGGATCAGAGGGTGGAGGTTTATATTTTTTCTCTATCCTGGGTGTTATTATACGTGCCTGAATAGGTTCACTAAATATCTGATCTGCGTGTTTTAACATGCCTGGGAGCATGGGAAGGCATTGATATTTAGAGTGTGTCGAGGATAGGGTGTTAAACAAGAAATCCTCTTCTAGGGGTTCTGTATGCATGGTGACCACATGGTATGCTGCAGCCCTAGCTATAACTTGATTGTAGACAGTGCTATCCTCAGGTAGTGAAGGTTTAGAGGGATAGCTGTCTGGGTCATTACTAGGAATGGGATCTGGATCAGAGGTCCCATGGATCCACATTGTCCTGTTGTGAGTCAAAAGAGTGAGTGGGTGACTGCACTGGTGTAGGAATAGTAGGAGGCGAGGTAGGTAGGTGTGCAGAGTGAGGGGGAGAATGAGGAGAAGATTGAGGAGGAGGTGGTTTCTCCTTCTGCTGTGGCACTTTTGCTGGAAGCAAAGCTTTCTCTTTGGTTTTAGAGGAGATGCTGTCTGAATTCTGCCTGTTTCCTTATGGATGTGGATCCTGGACTGCCTTTCATCCATAACTTCAAGTATTGCTTGTACTTGATACTCCTCTTCAGAGGTTTTGTAGCTTTCTTTAAGTCTTTTTGAAAGTCCATGTTCCTCTGTGTATGCTGGCCTTTTTGGCTCCGAAGCAGGCTTTTTCGGGATCAAAAGATGATACTATCAGTGCTTTTGGCTCCGAAAGTGATTTTCAAATTTTCGACCCTGAAAAATGATGTTTGCTGGAGTCAGACACTGAGCTCTTTGTTGCCTCCGATGTTTTGGAGGACTGGCCTTTTTCAGTGCCGAACTGGTATGTTGGTCACTGGTAGTCTTTTTTGGGGCCGAGCCATGGCCTTCCAGCAGTGGCGTACCCAAGGCCTTATGTTTTTGCTTTTGTGAGGGTACAGGGGCAGGCGTACTCACATGTTGTCCTGCTGTGACCGGTCTGTCTTCTTCTGATTCCTGATCGGATTCGGAATCTCGAACCAAGACCGCTGTTTGCATCAGTTCTTCCTCCTCCACGTCGAGATGTTCACTGCTTCTCAATGCCATTTCGAGTCTTCGTGCCCTCCTGTCTAGAAGAGTCTTTTTCAATCGGAAAGATCGACAGGCCTCACAATTCTCTTTCCGATGATCCGGGGAAAGGCAAAGATTGCAAACCAGATGCTGGTCTGTATTCGGGTATTTCGCGTGGCACTGAGGACCGAACCGGAATGTAGTCCGATCCATGAGGCTTCCACGTGGTCGGCCCAAATAGGCCTGAGTTGGGCGAGCGTGCCCCGAAGGGCGAGTAAAGTTGTTTTCTCTGACGGTACCGCTGTGTCGATGGAAGATATAAACCCGATCGATACAATACAGACGAAAAGAGAGGTTGTCAAAATTTTCCGAATCGAAATCTCGGAGCGAGAGAAAACGCGTCCGAACCCGACAGCGCAAATAAACCAATCTAACAATGGAGTCGATGCCCATGTGCAATGGAACCGAAGAGGAGGAGTCACTCGATCCCGTGACTCGAAAACACTTCTTCGAAGAAAAACAACTTGTAATACTCCAAACCCAACACTAGATGGCAGGAACAGTGCACAGCATGTGTATCTGCAGCTACACATGCCATTGAACATATATATACATATGAACAAATGAATGTTTTAACTTAAACGGCTACAGGCTCCCGGGGAGGCGGGAGAGTGCATGTGACTCTACAGCGGAACATGCCACGAACAGATGTACACTAGGTACGTGACATTTTCCGTTCCATGGCATGTGTTGCTGCAGATACACATGCTATGCATAGATTACAAAGCAGTTTTGCCTCCCATAAGCAGTGGTCAGCCTGTACGAGTTGAAGTCGTTTGAAATAGTGTTCTTAGTACAGCCTGTCCTACTGTGGCCTGTTGCGTTGCTAACACATCTACACAGTAATGCTTGGTAAATGTATGGGGTGTTGACCAAGTGGCTGCTTTACAGATTTCTGTCATTGGTATGTTCCCTAAGAAAGCCATTGTAGCCCCTTTTTTTCTGGTGGAATGCGCTTTTGGTGTTACTGATAGCTGCCTTTTAGCTTTTAGGTAACATGTTTGGATGCATTTTACTATCCATCTAGCTAGTCCTTGCTTTGAAATAGGGTTACCAGTATGTGGTTTCTGAAACGCCACAAATAACTGTTTGGTTTTCCTAAATGATTTAGTTCTATCAATGTAATACATTATGGGGGTCATTCTGACCCTGGCGGTCCAACAACCGCGGAAGCACCGCCAACAGGCTGGCGGTGCTTCCGGGGGCATTCTGACCGCAGCGGTAAAGCCGCGGTCAGAAAAGGGAAGCCGGCGGTTTCCCGCTGGCTTCCCGCTGCCCCAGGGAATCCTCCACGGCGGCACTGCAAGCAGCGCCGCCATGGGGATTCCGACCCCCTTCCCGCCAGCCTGGTTCTGGCGGTTCTCACCGCCAGAACCTGGCTGGCGGGAGCGGGTGTCGTGGGGCCCCTGCAGTGCCCATGCCGCTGGCATGGGCACTGCAGGGGCCCCCTAACAGGGCCCCACATTGCGCCATTGATTGGCTGCTTGTGCTGCCACTCTTTTTCCCGCTGCGTCGGACTTGCGACTTTCTTTGTCGGTGGTGGTGCATCTCCGGAGGTGTGTGAATTCGCCCTTTTACGTGCTGCACCAACTACTACTGAGTCCGGTGTCAGTTGCTGCGTAATGTACATAGGGTCTGTTGGTGGAGGCTTGTACTTTTTTTCCACCCTAGGAGTGATGGCCCTGCCTTTAACGGGTTCTTGAAATATTTGCTTTGCGTGTTTCAACATTCCCGGTAGCATCGGAAGACTCTGGTACTGACTATGTGTGGACGACAGAGTATTAAATAAAAAGTCATCTTCGATAGGTTCAGCGTGCAGTGTCACGTTGTGAAAAGCAGCTGCTCTGGACACCACCTGCGTGTAAGCAGTACTGTCTTCAGGTGGTGATGGTTTTGCTGGGTAACAGTCGGGACTGTTATCTGACACAGGCACATCATAAAGATCCCATGCATCTGGGTCATCTTGGCTCATACTTGTGTGTGTTGGAGACTGCACTATAGGTGGACTAGCGATTGGTGAAGATTGCGGTGAGCGTTGAGGTGATGGTGGCGGAGTTACTTGTTTTGCCACCTTTGCTTGTGGTGGATTATCCTTCTCTTGGAAAGCCAGTTTCCTTTTCATCCTTAAAGGATGGAGAGTTCTTATCTTCCCTGTCTCCTTTTGGATATGGAGCCTTCTCTGTGTATAATCTGGCTCCCCTGCTTCTAGCTCTTGGCCGAATTTATGGCTTTGCATTTGTGTGGAAAGCCCTTGCTCCTCGGTGTAGGAACTTGTTTTCGGCTCCGAAGACGGACGTTTCGGTATCGAAACCTTTTCCAACGTCTTTTTCGGCTCCAAAGCCACTTTTTTGTGTTTCGGTGTTCCGATTTCTCGGTGCCGACTCATCTCGGTGCCGGTCTCTCGATGTTGAGAGTGTTCTGACCCGGTGTCTCGGGCCGAGTTTTTTCTGCAGCTACACATGCCATCGAACATATATATATATATATATATATATATATATATATATATATAAAATAAAGAAGATGTGCATGCAATGTATGGAAAATGTCACTTACCCAGTGTACATCTGTTCGTGGCATGAGATGCTGCAGATTCACATGCTGTGCACTATCCTGCCATCTAGTGTTGGGCTCGGAGTGTTACAAGTTGTTTTTCTTCGAAGAAGTCTTTTCGAGTCACAAGACCGAGGGACTCCTCCCTCTCGGCTCCATTGCGCATGGGCGTCGACTCCATCTTAGATTGTTTTTCCAGCAGAGGGTGCGGTAGGAGTTGTGTATATAGTAAAGGTGCCCATGCAATGGAGTAAGTATGTATGTACAAAATGTGTATACAAGTGATATATATTTATAAATTTACAAATGTACAAGTTTCATCAACCTATAATGTACAATTTTCATCAACTTATAACGGCTACAGGCTCCCGGGGAGGCGGGAGGGAGCATGTGAATCTGCAGCGTCTCATGCAACGAACAGATGTACACTGGGTAAGTGACATTTTCCGTTCAATGGCATGTGTAGCTGCAGATACACATGCTGTGCATAGACTAGTAAGCAGTTATCTCCCCAAAAGCGGTGGCTTAGCCTGTAGGAGTTGAAGTTGTCTGAAATAATGTTCGTAATACAGCCTGTCCTGCTGTGGCTTGTTGTGTTGTTAACACATCTACACAGTAATGTTTTGTGAATGTATGAGGCGTAGACCATGTGGCTGCCTTACAGATTTCTGTCATAGGTATATTTCCTAGAAAGGCCATTGTGGCACCTTTCTTCCTAGTGGAGTGTGCCTTTGGCGTAATAGGTAGATCTCTTTTTGCTTTAATATAGCAGGTCTGAATACATTTCACTATCCATCAGGCAATGCCTTGTTTGGATATTGGATTTCCTGCATGAGGTTTTTGGAAGGCTACAAACAATTGTTTTGTTTTGCGAAATTGTTTTGTTCTATCAATATAGTACATTAGAGCTCTTTTAATGTCTAACGTATGTAAGGCTCTTTCAGCTACTGAGTCTGGTTGTGTAAAAAAAGACTGGGAGTTCCACTGTTTGGTTTAGGTGGAATGGTGATATGACCTTTGGTAAGAATTTGGGATTTGTACGGAGAACCACTTTATGTATTTGTATAAAGGGTTCTTGTATAGTAAATGCTTGTATTTCACCCACTCTTCTAAGAGATGTGATAGCTATTAGGAAGGCTACTTTCCAGGTTAAGTATTATATCTCACAAGAATGCATGGGTTTAAATGGTGGACCCATGAGTCGTGTTAATACAATATTGAGGTTCCACGAGGGAACTGGTGGTGTTCTCGGGGGTATGATTCTTTTTAGACCCTCCATAAATGCTTTTATGACTGGGATTCTAAAGAGTGATGTTGAATGTGTAATCTGCAGATAGGCAGATATTGCTGTGAGATGTATTTTAATAGATGAAAAAGCTAGTTTAGATTTTTTTAAGTGTAGTAAGTAGCTTACAATGTTTTTTTGCGGAAGCACGTAGCGGTTGAATTTGATTATTATGGCAGTAATAAACAAATCTTTTCCATTTGTTCGCGTAACAATGTCTTGTAGTAGGTTTTCTAGCTTGTTTAATGACCTCCATACATTCTTGTGTAAGGTCTAAATGTCCAAATTCTAAGACTTCAGGAGCCAGATTGCTAGATTGAGCGATGCTAGATGTGGGTGTCTGATCTGTTGTTTGTGTTGAGTCTGTTTGGTAGTTTGATATGAGGTACTACTGATAGGTCTAGTAGTGTTGTGTACCACGGTTGGCGAGCCCAGGTTGGTGCTATTAGTATTAGTTTGAGTTTGTTTTGACTCAATTTGTTTACTAGATACGGAAGGAGTGGGAGAGGGGGAAAAGCGTATGCAAATATCCCTGACCAGCTCATCCATAACGCATTGCCCTTGGAGTGTGGGTGTGGATACCTGGACGCAAAGTTTTGGCATTTTGCGTTTTTTTTTTTTGCGAATAGGTCTATTTCTGGAATTCCCCAGCATAGAAAGTAAGTTTTTAGTATCTGGGGATGAATTTCCCATTCGTGTGTTTGTTGGTGATCTCGACTGAGATTGTTGGCTAACTGGTTTTAAATCCCTGCGATATACTGTGCTATTAGGCGAATGTGGTTGTGAATCGCCCAGTGCCAATTTTTTTGTGCTAAGAGACACAGTTGTGATGAGTGTGTCCCTCCCTGTTTGTTTAGGTAATACATTGTTGTCATGTTGTCTGTTTTGACAATAATGTGTTTGTGGGCTAGTAACGGTTGAAATGCTTTCAATGCTAGAAACACTGCTAACAGTTCTAGATGATTTATATGAAGTTGCCTTTGTTGAGCGTCCCATTGTCCCTGTATACTGTGGTAGTTGAGGTGTGCTCCCCACCCTATCATGGAAGCATCTGTTGTGATCACGTATTGAGGCACTGGATCTTGGAATGGCCGCCCTTGGTTTAGCGAGGAGTGTGTTTGCGTTTGGGACAATGGCTATGCATGAAGACATCATGCCTAGAAGTTTCATTACAAACCTCACTTGATAGTGTTGGTTTGGGTGCATGTTTACTATTACATTTTGGAAGGCTTGTACCCTTTGTGGACTTGGAGTGGCAATCCCTTTTTGTCTGTTGATTGTTTCTCCTAAGTATTGTTGTATTTGACACGGTTGTAGATGTGATTTTTGGTAGTTTATAGAGAACCCTAGTTTGTGAAGGGTTTCTATGACGTATTTGGTGTGTAGAAGACACTGTTGTTGAGTGTTGATTTTTATTAACCAATCGTCTAAGTAAGGGAATACGTGCATGTGCTGTCTCCTGATATGAGCAGCTACTACTGCAAGGCATTTTGTGAATACCCTTGGGTGCTGTTATCCCGAACGGTAACACTTTGAATTGGTAAGGCACGCCTTGGATTACAAACCTCAAGTATTTCCTGCGGGAAGGATGTATGGGTATGTGGAAGTACGCGTCCTTGAGATCTAATGTTGAAATGTAGTCCTGTTGTTTGAGCAAGGGAATCACGTCTTGAAGTGTCACCATGTGAAAATGATCTGATTTGATGTAAAGATTTAGTGTTCTGAGGTCTAATATGGGTCTCAGTGTTTTGTCCTTTTTTGGAATTAGGAAATACAGGGAGTAAACACCTGTTCCTCTTTGATGGTTGGGTACTAGCTCTATTGCTTCTTTTTGTAACAATGCTTGGACTTCTAGTTGTAACAGATCTAAGTGTTGTTTGGACATGTTGTGTGCTCTTGGAGGCACATTTGGTGGCAAATGTAGGAATTCTATGCAATAACCATGTTGGATAATGGCTAGGACCCACTCGTCCGTAGTTATGTTTTCCCAATTTTTTTAATAATCTGTGAGCCTCCCCCCCACTGGTGTTGTGTGGTGGGGGTTTGTGACGTTGCCACTGTTTTGTTTGTGGGGTTTTTGGGCTTTGGAATTTCCCTCTTGTTTTAGGGAACAGTCCACCCCTATATTGTCCCCGAAAACCTCCTCTTTGATTTTGGCCCTGGTATGTTGGTCTGGCTTGTGAGGTGGAAGGCTCTGTGGTCTGGCTCCGAAACCCCCCTCTAAAGTGCTGCTTCCTAAAAGTGCCTCTGCTCTGTGGGGAGTAGAGCACGCCCATGGCTTTGGCCGTGTCAGTGTCTTTCTTCAGTTTGTCTATTGCTGTGTCCACCTCCGGCCCAAACAATTGTTGTCCGTTGAAAGGCATATTCAGCACAGCCTGCTGGATTTCTGGCTTAAATCCGGTGGTACGTAGCCACGCGTGTCTCCGAATGGTTACCGCCGTATTTACTGTTCTGGCCGCCGAGTCCATAGCCGACCTTATTTGGTTGTTGGAGATAGTTTGGCCCTCCTCGACAACCTGTTGGGCACGTTTCTGGAACTCTTTGGGAAGGTGTTGAATGAAATGTTGCATTTCGTCCCAATGTGCCCGGTCGTATCTTGCCAGTAGAGCTTGCGAATTGGCAATTCGCCAATGATTGGCTGCCTGTGCTGCCACCCTTTTCCCTGCTGCATCGAATTTCCGACTTTCCTTGTCAGGTGGTGGTGCGTCTCCAGAAGTTTGTGAGTTTGCCCTTTTTCAGGCTGCTCCTACTACCACCGAATCAGGCGTTAACTGTTGTGTAATGTACACAGGGTCCGTAGGGGGAGGTTTATATTTTTTCTCCACCCTAGGTGTGATGGCTCTGCTCTTGACTGGGTCTTGAAACACCTGTTTGGCGTGTTTTAACATGCCTGGTAACATTGGCAAACTTTGGTATTGGCTGTGCGTAGAAAACAAGAAGTCATCTTCTATGGGCTCTGCATGCAATGCTACGTTATGAAAAGTAGCTGCCCTGGAAAGCACCTGCATGTAAGCAGTACTGTCCTCCGGTGGTGATGGCCTTGCCGGGTAGCAATCCGCACTATTATCTGAGACCGGTGCATCATACAGATCCCATGCATCTGGGTCATCTTGGCTCATCCCTGTGTGCGTTGGTGACTGCATCATTGGGGGTGTTGCTACTGGGGACACATGTGGCGAATGTGGTGGCGATGGCTGTGGAGAAACATGTGGTGGTGTTTTTTCCTTAGCCACCTTAGCTTTTGGCTGCATTTCCGCCTCATGGAATGCGAGCTTCCGCTTCATCTTAATTGGAGGAACAGTTCTTATTTTCCCAGTGTCTTTTTGTATATGGAGCCTTCTCTGGGTATGGTCTGGCTCTCCCATGCCCAGTTCTTGTTCAAACCTGTGGCCTTGTAATTGTGAGGAAAGGCCCTGTTCTTCTGTATAGGAGCTGTGTTTCGGCTCTGAGGCTGCGTGTTTCGGCACCGAAACCTTTTCGGCCGTCTTTTTCGGTTCCAAAGAAACCTTTTTGGTTTTCGGGGTGCCGATTTCTCGGTGCCGAATCTGGTCGGAGCCGGTATCTCGGTGCCGAGTCTGTTCGGAGCCGGTATCTCGACCGGAGTCGGATGTCTTCGGCTGCTGGGAGGCCTTTTTCGGTGCCGATGTTTGGTCACTGTGTTTTCGGGTAAAGCCATGGCCTGTTGGCAGTGGCGTCCCCTGGGCCTTCATGATTTTGGAGTGAGTTTTTGCCGGGGCTGGTTTACTCACGGTTTGTTGCCTCGTCGGCTGCTCACTCTCAGGCTCGTCCGAGTCCGAATCTGGAATGGAGAATGCCTCCTCTTCTTCGACGTCGGTGTGTCCGGCCGGTGTCGACGCCATTTGAAGTCTTCGAGCTCTACGATCCCGCAGTGTCTTCTTGGATCGAAATGCCCGACAGGCCTCGCACGTATCCTTTGTGTTCGGGGGACAAACACAGATTACAGACCAAGTGTTGGTCTGTATAAGGATAGTTAGCGTGGCAGTTGGGGCAGAAGCGGAAGGAGGTCCGTTCCATGAGCCTTGAAGACGCACGCGGTTGGGCCGAACAGGCCCAGCCGAGGAGTTGAAGCCCCAAAGGGCTGCCGGAGCTCTTCTTTTTTCGGTGTCGATGTGCTAGCACTAACCCGGTACCGAGCGCAAACAATACCGTTGAATTTTCCGATAGTTAACTATCTTTTCCGAACCGAAACACGGAGCGAAGAGGAACACGTCCGAACCCGATGGCGGAAAAAAAACAATCTAAGATGGAGTCGATGCCCATGCGCAATGGAGCCGAGAGGGAGGAGTCCCTCGGTCTTGTGACTCGAAAATACTTTTTCGAAGAAAAACAACTTGTAACACTCCGAGCCCAACACTAGATGGCAGGATAGTGCACAGCATGTGTATCTGCAGCTACACATGCCATCGAACATATATATTTACATAATAAAGTACTACAATGACTACAAGTTTCTGGGGAGGAGGAAGGGTGCATGTGAATCTGCAGCACCACATGCCATCGAACATACATATTTACATAATAAAGTACTACAATGACTACAAGTTTCCAGGGAGGAGGAAGGGTGCATGTGAATCTGCAGCACCACATGCCACGAACAGATGTACACTGGGTAGGGTAAGTGACATTTTCTATTCAATGGCATATGTAGCTGGAAATACACATGCTGTACATAGACTGAAAGGCAGTCCCTCTCCCAAGCAAGCGGCAGTTAGCCTGTAGGAGTTGAAGTAGTTTGAAATAGTGTTTTAAGCACTGCGTGACCAACATGTGCTTGCTGTCGAGATAACACATCCAAACAGTAGTGTTTAGTAAATGTGTGCGCTGTGGACCACGTGGCTGCTTTGCGTCTGTCTACCATTGGTAGATTTCCCAAAAATGCCATTAAAGAGCCTTTCTTTCTAGTTGAATGTGCTTTAGGAGTTACAAATAGTTGCCTTTTAGCTTTAAGATGGCAAGGTTGAATACACTTTATTATCCATCCGGCCAATCCTTGTTTGGAAATGGGATTACCCTTTTGAGGTTGTTGAAAAACCACAAAAAGTTGTTGAGATTTTCTAAAATCTTTTGTTCTGCCTATATAATATATGAGCTCTTAAGATCAAGAGTGTGGAGAGCTCTTTCAGCAACTGAATCTGGCAGTGGAAAGAAGACTGGCAATTTCACGGACTGATTAATGTGAAATGGTGAAACCACTTTGGGTAAAAAAATTGGATTTGTACTATTTTGTGTTTGTGTACTTGAAAGAAGGGTTCTTCCAAAGTAAATGCTTGAATTTTGCTTACTCTTCTTAAGGAACTAATTGCTACTAGGAAAGCATCGTTCCATGAGAGAAACTGAAGAGCGCATTAATGCATGAGTTCAAAAGGTAGACCCATAAGTCTTGGGAGCATAATGTTAAGATTCCGTGCAGGAGCCAGTGGAACTGTAGGTGGAATAACTCTTAAGATCTTCCATAAAAGGTTTTATGACAAGAACTCTGAACAGAGAGGTATGTTGTCTGTTTTGGAGGTAGGCTGATCTTGCTTTTACATTAATATTAATAGATGAATATGCCAGATGTGCTTTCTGTAAGTGATGTAATTAACACACAATATCCTATACTGATGCTTTAAGTGGATCAATGTTTTTAGGTTGGCAGTAATATACAAAACGTTTCCATTTATTTGCGTAACACTACCTGGTTGTAGGTTTACATGCTTGTTTTAGAATGTCCATGCATTCTGGTGGAAGCTGTAGCTATCCAAAGTCTCTGACCCCAGGAGCCAAATTGCCAGGTTGAGCATACTTGGATTGGGATGCCTGATCTGACCCTTGCTTTAAGTCAATAGGTCTGTGATGTGGTACTACCAACAGATCCAATAATGTTGTGTACCAATGTTGACGTGCCCATGTGGGAGCTGAGGGAAGCGTGACTGATCTTGCTGATCAGAAACTGAATTAATGGGAGAGGGGAAAGCGTAAGCAAATATCCCGGACCAATTGATCCATAGAGCCTTGCCCTTGGATTGAGGGTGTGGGTATCTGGATGCTAAATTCTGGCATTTTGCGTTTTCGCTTGTTGCAAAAAGGTCTATGATTGGTGTCCCCCACATTTGAAAGCACTGTTGAATTACTTGTGGGTGAATCTCCCATTCATGTATTTGTTGCTGTGTCCTGCTTAAGAGGTCTGCTAGCTGGTTGTGTATCCCTTGGATGTATTCCGCTAGCAGGTGAGTCTGATTGTGAATTGCCCACTTCCAAACTGTTTATGCTAGGAGTGAGTTGGGATGATTGTGTTTCCCCGTTTTTGCAGATAATACATTGTTGTCATGTTGTCTGTCCTTATTAAGATTGTTTTGTGTACAATCTGTTGTTGAAATGCTTTTATGGCTAAAAACACTGCCAGCAATTCCAAGTGGTTTATGTGGTAAATGTGCTGGATTGAGTCCCATTCTCCCTGTATTGTAAGATTGTTGAGATGGGCTCCCCAACCTGACACTGATGCATCTGTGGTGATTATGGTCTGTGGCACCGGGTCCTCAAATTACCACCCTTTTGATAAGTTGGTGTGATTCCATCATTGCAGAGATTTGTAAGTTTGGTGGTCTAACAACACTAGATCCTATAACTGACCATGTGCCTGAGACCATTGTTGCGAAAGACACTGTTGTAGTGGTCGCATGTTTAGACGTGCTTGGGGCACTATTGCTATGCATGATGCCATCATTCCTAATAGCTTCATGACACACCTTACTGTGTAGGTTTGATTGACTTGTAATTGGGATATGAGACTGTGAAACGCTTGGATTCATTGTGGATTTGGGTAGGCTAATGCTGACTGAGTGTTTAAATTGCTCCTAGATATGATTGAATTTGTGCTGGCTGAAGGTGAGATGTCTGGTAACTGACTGTGAACCCTAATTTGTGTAGGGCATTTATTGTGTATTGTGTGTGTTTTTTGCAGTTTGGAATGATGCTGGATTTTATTAACCAGTCGTCTAGATAAGGAAAGACGTGTATGTGTTGCCTTCTGAGGAATATAGTGACTACAGCTAGACATTTTGTGAACACTTTTTTTATTTGATAAAATAGCTTTATTGATTTAACAAAAAGACAACACAGCATAACACCACTGGTCACAATTTACCTCCTCCGATTGAACACTACACAGATAAGTCGTATTCACTGGACTTATAATCCCCATATAATCTCCATAAAGTCTTAGGTGCACTTCCCCAGCTCACACCAAGGGATCACGCCCCGTGTCCTCCTCCCAGGATCCCGTCCATCTCCCCCACAACCGCTCATATTTAGCCGGACAACCCTGTGCTTCATAAACCAGTTTTTCTTGGGAGGCACACCAGTCCATCCTGTGGCGGCACTTCACCAGAGCAGGAGCCGACTGCTCTCCAGCCTGAGGCAATATCCCTTTAGGACAACAAACAAGCCATTCCTACAAAGGTGTGATCCGCCCTGTTGGAGCCCACTCCCTCGAAAACCCCCAGCAGGACAGGTAGGGGGGCGGGCTCAATCTCCTCCCGCAAAACCTTGGACACCTCCGCTAACACTGCGCGCCAGTAGGCAGCGATATCGGGACATGTCCATACCATATGAAAAAAGTCTGCAGACGGGCACGCACACCGTGGGCACTCCGCTTGCCGCCTAAGGCCAGCCGTGTGCAGCCTTCTGGGGGAGAGGTACGCTGCATGAAGAAAATAGGTCTTCACCAATCTCAGTCGTGAGGTCATAGTCAACAGTCTTTGGGCCATCAGGGCGTCTCTCCAGTCATCCTCCGTCATCGGACCCACCCAGTGCTCCCATCCTGCACGAAGCTTATCAAGTGGCTGCGATGTATTAGTGGTCAACGTGCGGTATATACGCGATACCCCCCCTTTGTCCTAGGTGTCCCATAACTGTCTTGGTTTCCACGGGGCTGAATTCTGGGAGAACCGATCCCGCCTGGAGGTGCATCTGAAGGGCATGACGGAGCTGTAAGTATTTATGGAACTGGGTCTGGCTGAGCGAGAATTGCTGTTGAAGTTCCTGGAAGGACCGCATGTGTGTACCTGCCCAGATGTCTCAGAGTGACGATATCCCAATAAGATCCCACTTATGGAACACCCAGAACGCCGAGACCTCCTTTAGCCAAGCACCCTGCCGCAATGGGGTTTGTTGGGTAAGCAGACGCCACCACCCCGACGCTCGCTGCGCCGCCCTCCACCCTGTAAGCACCACCCTTGTCACTTCGGGTATCCCACGTGGCACAGGGTCCCCGTAGAGCATCCCGAACAAGTCAGGGAAACCGACAGTCAGGAGCTCCAGCTGATAGGTGGGGACTGACCATCCACCCCCCCCAGCCAGTCGTTAATTACCAGCAGGTGTATTGCCAGGTGATAAAGGTGAAGTTTGGACATCCCCAGGCCACCCTCGTAAACATCCGGCTGACTGACCCGAAGCGCCAGGTGCGGACGGGATCCATGCCACAGAAACTGTTGCGCTGCTGCCTCCATGTCGGCGAACCACCGTTTGGGAACATGATAGGGGAAGTTTTGAAGTAAGTAGAGGAACCGGGGGAGTACCATCACCTTATTTAGTGCGATCCGCCCGAGAGTATTGAGCGGAAGGGATCTCCATCTTTGGAGGTCTTCCCTGATCCACCTGGCTAGAGGCTTGACATTCAAAGCCCATGCCAACTCCGGCAACAGAGCTATATGGATCCCCAAGTACAGGAAGCTGTTTTGTTTAGTAGGAATGCTGTGCTGCCAGTCATAACAATCCCTAGAGTGATTGAGCGGGTCCAATAAAGATTTACTAAGATTAACCACTAGACCAGACGCCTCAGCGAACAGTCCCAAAAGCTGCAGCACCCTGGGACCACTGCTGGCCGGGTTAGCCAGGAACAGAAGGACATCGTCCACATACAACACTATATGGTCCTCCCTCCCGGTGGGCCACAACCATCCTTCAACCAGAGGGTCCTCCTGAATTAGTTTCACCAGCAGCTCCATCACCAGACCGAATAGGAGCGGGGGAGAGGGGACAACCCTGGCGGGTCCCCCTGCTGATGGGGAACCGATCCGAGACCGCCCGTTGACCTGCACCCGGGCTAACGGAGTAGAATAAAGGAGGCCCACTAAAGCACGGAACCGCAGCCCGAGCACCATCCTCTCAAGGACACGGAGTAGGTACGACCAATCTACCATGTCGAATGCCTTTTCAAAGTCCACCAACAGAAGTGCCAGTGGAGGGGTAAGAAGGGCCCTGTGAGCCACGTGCAAGCGCCTAATACAGTGCCGGGTACTTCTGGCAGGCATGAAACCGCACTGATCCTGGTGAACGAACGTGGACAGCACCCTCTTCAGTCTCCGGGCCAATACTGTGGAGAAAATTTTGAGCTCCGTATTGAGGAGCGATATGGGGCAGTAAGGTAAGCAGTCCCGCGAGGGGGGCCTAGTCTTTGGGATCAACACAATAGTGGCCTTTGTGAACACTCTTGGTGCTGTTACCACCACAAAGGGTAGTACATTGAATTGATAGTGCTTGCCTGCTATTATGAACCTTAGATACTTGTGGGGAGCTGGGTGTATAGGAATGTGGAAGTAATCGTCTTTTAGGTCTAACACTGTCATATAGTCTTGTTTTTGTAGCAAGGGAATGACATCCTGTAGCGTGACCATGTGAAAATGCTCTGACAGGATATATAGACTTAGAGGCTTGAGATCTAGAAAGGGTCTGAGAGTACCATCCTTTTTTGGTAGAAGGGAATATAGGGAATATACTCCTGTTCCTTCCTGTGAGATGGGAACTATTTCTATTGCCTCCTTAAGTAGTAGAGATTGTACCTCTTGTTTTAGCAGAATATTGTGTTCTGGAGAGAGCCTGTGAGAACAAGGTGGAAGGTTAGGTGGAGTAGAGATGAGCTCTAGGCAATAACCATTGCGATAATTGAGAGTACCCATTGATCTGTAGTAATTTTTTGCCAGTGAGAATGGAATTGTAGCAGTCTTCCTCCCACAGGAGATGTATAGTGCTATGGAATGTTTTGGAAGTCACTGTTTTGTGGATGTTGAAGCACCCTTTGAGGCTGGGAATTTGTCCTCTGTAAGAGCCTCTGAATGACCCCCTTGCGTAATACTGCTGGCCTTGCTTTGAATGGGAGGTGGAAGCCTCTGTAGTTTGGGTTTTAAATCCTCCCCTAAATTGTGGTTTTCGAAAGGAACCCGGAAATGGTGTGGTATAAAGAGCTCCAAGAGCTCCCATGGCTTTTGCTGTGTCAGAATCTTTTTTTAGTTTTTCTATGGTGGTGTCCACCTCTGGTCCAAAAAGCTTTTGTTTATTAAATGGCATAGTAAGGACCGCCTGCTGTATCTCTGGTTTGAAACTGGAGGACCTCAACCACTCATGTCGCTTAATAGTAATGCTGTTATTAATTCTTCTAGCTGCAGTGACAGCTGCATCTAGAGCAGACCTAATGTGATTATTTGTGATGGCCTGACCGTCCTCTACAATTTTTGGGTGTTCTTTGGGGAGATATTGCAAGAATCCTTGCATCTCATCCCAATGTGTGCTGACTTATCTTGCTAACAGGGCCTGGAATTGGCAATACACCACTGACTGGCTGCTTGTTGTTTTGCCACCCTTGTTCCCACTGCATCAAGTTTACGGCTTTCCTTGTTAGGGTGGGGGGGATTAATCCTCAGGAGACTATTAGCGCACTTCCTGGCTGCACTGACCTCAATAGAATCTGGTGGTAATTGCTGCGAAATATAAATTGGGTCTGTTGGCGCAGGCTCATATTTTTTGCCAATTCTTGGTGTTAGAACCCTAGCTTTAACTTGTTCTTTGAAAATTTCGTCTATATGTTTGAGCATACCAGGAAGCATTGGTAGACACTGGAATTGCTTAGGAGTTGAGGACAGGGTATTGGGAAAAAAAAGTCCTCCTCTAAAGGCTCTGCATGCATTTGTACTCCATGGTATGCAGCTGCTCTGGAGATAACTCGGTTGTATTCTGTACTATCGTCAGGTGGAGATGCTCTGTTGGGATACAAATCCGGATGAGTAGATGGGATAGGAATCATACATATCCCAGGGATCTATGGTGTAACTAGGATCACCCCTTTCTTCTTCTTGTGTGGAATTGTGAGAGTGTGATGGTGAAGGTGGAGGTGGTGGAGTCAGAGGTTGTGGTGAAAAGGAAAGTTGTGGTGAATGTGGTGGAGAAATCTCAACAGGTTTTGGCTTTTCATTTTGTTTGTAGATTTTTGTCGGTGGTGGGGCAGTATCCAGAGTTTCCTGGAATGCTAACTTCCTTTTAGTCCGTGGAGGCGGAGATGTAATAATTTTTCCAGTCTCTTTCTGGATTTGAACTCTCCTTTGTTTGCTGTCCATAACCTCCAAAATGGATTGAATGTCTGATTCCTCCATTTGATGTTCTGAAGCATGTTTTGTGCTTTTAGAGGACTGTTCAGTAAATGTCTTGGGCACATGCTTCATTCTAGTCGAAAGCCCTGTTTCTTCTGTGTAAGATGGTTTTTATTGGCTCCGAAGTTGGACTGAGATGTTTCGGGTCCGAAGCGGTTAGCCGAGGTTTCGGCTCAGAAGCAGAGTGTACTTTTTTTCGGATCCGATGATGTTGAAACAGGCGTGGTCGATGATTAATTTTTTTCCTGGGTGGTGCCATGGCTTAAAAGTAGTGATGCACCCAAGGCCTTGCCTGATTTTTTAATTGTTTTTTGGGGCAGGCGTACTGCACCAGCTGATATTGCTGGGCTGTAATCCTCTGAATCCTGCCGAGTCAGAATCTGGGGTCGAAACTGCTGTTGTGCCTGCTCTTCGCCGAGGACGTCGGTGGTAGACTCAGTTTCAAAGCCATCTCCAATCTTCTTGCCCTTTGATCGCGTAACGTTTTCTTCAATCGAAAAGACCGACAGGCCTCATAGCTTTCTTCTCGATGTTCTGGAGAAAGGCAGAGATTACACAACAAGTGCTGGTCGGTGCATGGAAACTTGGCGTGGCACCGTGGACAGAATCGGAATGGAGCCCGATCCATTAGGCTATGATGTAGTAGGCCCGTACCGGCCCTAAGAGGGCGCCCGAAAGGGCGTTTACTTGTTCCCTATGGTACTATCGGATCGAGTACAGAAGAAAACTGCGTTCGAAACAATACTGATGGTATGAGAAACGTTTGAAAGACTAGAGAATTTCTGAACCGAAAATCCCAGAGTGAGAAGGAACACGTCGGAACCCGACGGTGGAAAGAAAACAATCTAACAAAGGAGTCTATGCCCATGCGCACTATCAACGAGAGGAGTCACTCGATCCCATGACTCGAAAAAAAAGACTTCTTCGAAGAAAAATAACTTGTAACACTCCGAGCCCAACACTAGATGGAGATATACGCACAGCATTGGTATCTGCGGCTACACATTCCATCGAATATTTATATAATAGTGGACAGTCAGAAAAAGAATAACTGTCTCAACTTAGGCAAATATATCTGTGGAACTGCTTGTCCGACTGCTGTGTCCATCCTGTCTGCAGCATCTAGGCAGTAGTGCTGAGTGAAGGTGTGGCTGCTAGAACACGTTGCCGCTCTACATATTTGCTGTATAGACACACCTGTGAAGAGAGCTGCAGGGGCAGAGACAGCTCTGGTGGAGTCGGCTTTGATGTTAGTTGTCTATGGTTTTTCCTGCTAGCTGGTGACAAAACTGTATGGCGGTGGCGATCCACCGAGTAATAGTCTGTTTGGTAACAGGATATCCTTTTCTTAGTTGTCCACAGCCTACAACTGATCAGCTTTGCGAAAGATGCTAGTCTTTTGTATGTAGAATTTGAGACATCTCTTGATATCTAAGGAATGGAGCGCTCTTTCTGCTGGAGTTTGAGGATTTAGGGAAAAAGGTTTTCAATATCACGGGTTCATTCAGATGAAAGTTCAAGGGAATTTTGGGGATACATTCTGGATCAGTTCTAAGAATGACAGTGTCAGACTTAAAATGGAGAAAAGGATGAGTGATTGTGAATGCCTGAATGTCACTGACCCTCTTTGTTGAAGTAAGCGTTAGGAGAAGCGCTGCCTTCCAGGAAATGTATTTAAACTCTGCCTTGTGTAAAGGCTCAAATGGATGCGTCATCATTTGTTAAAGTACAATACCGAGATGCCAGGGAGGTGGAGAGATTTTAAGTGGAGGAAACAACCTGAATAGTCCCTTAAGGAACTGTTTTAATATTCTGGAGGACCACAGAGAATTAGCGATACGGCAAAATCTAGAAATGGCTGCCAGGTGAATCTTGATGGGTAAGTGAAAAAGACCTGATTTTGCTAAGTGAAGAAGAAAGTATCTGTTCTGGAACAGATGTCAGAGGGTGGACATCGGAATCCTTACACCATATGCAGAATCTTTTCCATTTGAGTCTGTATGTTTTATTTGTAGTCTGGGCTCTAGCATTAGCGAGCACTCCACACAATCTGATGGAACGGTTAGGTCAGTAAATTCATAGAATTCAGGAGCCAGGCGGATAACCAAATAGAAGTAGGGTTAGGATGATGGACCTGGCCTCGATTCATCATTAGTAAATTCGGTATTGGTTCCAACAGAATGGGAGGTTATCCCAAGAGGGGTAGGAGCTCTGTGAAAGAAAACTGGCATGGCCACTTGGGAGCTATCTGTAACAGCCTGCAAGGTTCTCTCTTCATCTTCTTTAGAACTCTTGGGATTAGCGTAAGCAGGGGAAAAGCGTAAGCAAAATGGATTCCCCACGACCCTCTCTGGGGTTGCCAGCTTGCTTAGTACTGGCATTTTTAGGTTTCCTTGTCACAAAGAGGTCCAAATTGGGCTGGCCCCAGCGAAGTAAAAGATGATTGAGAGCGGTCAGGTTGAGCTCCCACTAGTGGCAGGTTGCTGAGGTCCTGCTTAGTGAGTCCGCAAGGGTGTTGCATACTCCTGGAATGTTCTGCCCTGAGAGTTATGTGATGTCGAAGTGCCCAATTCCATATCTCTTGTGCCTGGAGACACAGAGCTGGGGATTGTGTACCGCCCTGCTTGTTGAGGTAGTGCATGCTTGTGGTCGGATCAAAACCAATGGGCCCCTGATCTTGGTCAGGAAGGATTTGAGCGCTAGGAAGACTGCATTTTATTCCAGCAAGTTGATGTGGAGCATTGCTTTCTGGTTGGTCCATTTCCCCTCTCACTGTCAGGTCTTTGAGATGCACACCCCACCCGTCTAGGGATGCGTCTGTGGTCAGAACATGTTCCGTGCTTTGATTCAGAAAGGAGAGACCTTTGGAGATGGGTGACGTCTTCGACCACCGTTTCATGGCCTGCTTCAATGGTGGGGCTATTTGAACAATGTTGTCGAAAGATCAGTTCATTTGGGTCCACTGGCTTTCTAACTGTTGTTGAAGTGATCTCATGTGGACATGGCAGTTTGGTATCAACGGAATGCAAGAGGAGGGCATTCCCAGAAAAGATTTGTAGACAGAAGAGGACTTTCTTTTGTCGAGGCGCAATGCTAGATCGCGAATCTTCTTCTGCCTGTCTTGAGAGGCAAAGGCTTTCGCTTGTTCCGAATTTAATATGGCTCCCAGAAAGGTGATGTTGGTTGACGGAGTTAGGTGTGGTTTTTGGTAACTGACTGAGAGGCCTAAGGTCTGGAAGAGACATAGGCATGTTGCTGTCTCTCTGGCTGCTTGGGACGCTGTATTCGCTTTTATGAGCCAATCATCCAAGTAGGGAAACACTTGAACTCCCTTTTGTCTGAGATATGCTGTCACCGGAGCTAAGACCTTGGTGAACACTCGAGGAGGTGATCTCAGAGCAAATAGTAACACTCTGAATTGGTAGTAGGTGCCTTCTACCTTAAAGCGTAAGAATTTCCTGTGGCTGGGGTGAATAGGGATATGAAAAATAGGCATCTTGGAGATCTAAGGCAGTCATGCGATCCCCTTGATTAAGAAATTGCAATACATCCTGAAGCGTGACCATGCGAAAAAGATTGTTTTTTCAGGTATTTGTTCAGCTGTCAAAGATCTAAGATGGGGTGCCAGTCTCCAGTCTTTTTTTGAATGAGGAAGAAGCAAGAGTAAAAGCCAGTTCTCCTCTGGGACTTCAATACGATCTCTATTGCTCCCTTTTCCATCTTTGTGGTAAATTCTAAAAGGAGCTCTTTCAAGTGGGCAGTACATCTGGAGGAGTTTGTTGGAATTCCAGGGTATGCCCTCTGGTGATAATATCGAGAACCCATCAGTCGGATTTGATGTGGGACCACTGGTGCGAGAAGATGGAAATTCTGACCCCTATCTGAGTATTGGAATAGGGGTTGGAGGCAGGCAGCTGGTGGAGGTGGAGGTCAGTGTTTTCTCCTTGCCCCTATAGGAAGACTTTCCTCTGGTGGGATGTCTGTAGGCTGACAATGGTATCTGCCTATAGGGTTGTTGTTGCAGCGTGGTGGGGGATACCTCTGTAGGAGTAAAGTCCTCTACCTATTGCCCCTCGAAAGGGTTGCCTTCTGAATTGTAGGGTACCCAAAGATCTAGCCGTGTCCGTTTTTATCGATTGCAGTGAGTCATCAACATGCTTGCCAAACAGTAGTTCTCCATCATATAGCATGTGCAGAAGTCTCATCCGAAACTCCGGTCGGAAGTAGCCTTTAGCCATCCCTGACGTCTTAGTACTGCAGCTCCGGCTAGCTGGCAAAAGCCTTTGGATGACACATCTATTGCACAATCTATGATCTCAGCGGAGATCTTTTCTCCCTCCTGAAAGATCTTCTGCGTTTCAACTCTAGCATCCTTGGGAAGGAGATCAATGTATTAGATGTCCGACCACATCTGGTGGTCGTATCGTCCTAGGATCGCTAATGCGTTTGCTGCCCTGACTGTTGTAGCTGTCATTGTGGAGAATTTATTTTCTATTGTGTCCAAGCGCCGTTCTTCCTTTTTGGGGGCGCGGAGAGGATGGGTTTCTGGACCTTCGCTGGGGTGCCTGTGTTATCAAGGAGTCGAGTTTGGTTTGACCAAGCAAACAAGCTGGTGAGTTTTCTGGTGTCTTGTACTTTTTGTATGATCTGGGAAGTACCACTGGTATGGAGGATGAGGTTTGCATCACGTTCAGGCCCTCTTTCAAGATGAAATCGACAATCGGGATAGCATAAACTGACTTTCTGGTGTCTTCTCTAAAGTCAAAAAGAAAGAAATCTGATTATTTTGTGACAGTGGGAAGCTGGAACCCCTCGGCTGCTCTTTCCGTAATACTATGGAACCCTCCTATATCTTGTGGCAGAGAATCTACTGGTGGTGGAGTAGAGGGGGATGGGTTGGCATCTGGTAGTCATCCCACTCATTGGGGACTGAGGCAGTGTCCTGGTTTTACACTTCTTCTTGGTCCTCTTCCAAGGAAGGTGGATTATTTTTGGGAGATGGAGACTGAGGAGGTAATTGTGTTGTAGGTTACTGAAACTATGAAGATTGGTCTCTGGTAGAGGTACGGCAGTGGTCGATGCTGTACTGGAGTTGTTGATCCTGGTGGTGGGAATCTATTGTAGTAATCCTGCATCATATGCTGCAAATTGGCAATCAGTGACACTGGCATCTGCACTGTGTGAACGTATGCGTTGTTTGTCAAACGATTCTTGAATATACAACTGTACATACTGCTGGTCTTCCTCATCATCTTCCTGGCATTTAATTAGTAGGTCTGAAGAACTGCGAGCCACTGCAAACAAACCATCATCAGAATAATCATCTCCATATTCCTCTTCATCCTTATCAAGAAGATGTTCTGGAGTTAAAGGCAATACCTTACTGGGTGATGTATGTGACGGCAGTAATGTCTCGTGAGCGGATTTACGTCTTACTGTTATTATCCTTAAGGGTAAAAAGGAAGATTTTGCTGAATCAATTGCCGTCGACGGTGTAGGCGTTGGTGTGTCTGCAGGAAAGAAATGGGCTGTTGACGGTGCTGTCATCCTCGAAGTTGCCGCCAAATGAGCTGTCATTGATGGAGCTGGTGTCTTCGGAGCTGCCTTTAACAGACCTATCGTCGTCGGTATGTATGTTGACGTTGATGGAGCCGTCCATGATATCAAAGACGATGATTTAGAAGCCTTTGTGGTAGCCAATATCTCAACAAACGTCGATACAGTTGATGTTGAGGAGTGAAACCTCTTCATCGATGGCTCTATGATGGATGATTTCTTCAATGTTTTCTTGCCCTGGGGTGTTGTCGACGGTAAAGAAGGCCCATGCTTTATGCTCATGATGTTATTGTCGTCGATGATAACGGCAGCAATGCTATTATCATGGGCGAAGGCGGTGCTGTAAACATTGGTGTCACTGTGGTAGCAGTGGGGATCAAAGCTCTTGTTGACAGCCTTGTAGACTAGACTGAAATTTTTGAAGTCGATGGTGGCCGAGAACTTGATGGCTTTTTAATTTTTTAGTGTACTGGCAGCTGGTGTGGAAGGTTCAGAATGACCCTTTTCCTTCTGTTTCTTTGAAGTGGAAGGAACTTCCTCCATTTTTTCCCCCTCACAGGATACATTTTCTTGGCTACCTTACTTCGTTTTGGAGAGAAACTTTCCACCGATCTTTTTATCTGCGGTGTCCCTGTAATCATCATCATGAGAGGGGGAGTATTCCTTGGATTTAAGCTTTTGACGCCAAAGCAGGAGCCTGGCCTCTCTGTCTCTCAAGGTTTTGTGAGGAAAGATTCAACAAATTTTACAATCTTTCACCTTGTGTTCTGGGTGAAGACAGTAAATTCAGTCCTTGTGAGGGTCCTCACAGTGAAGTCTTAGCTTTCCACAGGTGCTGCAAGGTCTAAATAAACTTTTCTTGGCTGTAGACATGATGTAGAAGTCACAGCTGTAGAAGCAAAAAACAGTATTCAGAAAAATTCCTTTCAGGAAAAAGTAAAATGAGCTGAGCTCAGGGAGACTCTCTTCACACAACGTGCAGTAGAAAATCTGAGAGACTGGAGCCTCTGTGGTGAGGGTTCTAAAGGGTGCCCTCGCCTGATTAACTGGACTTTGGGTCATTTCTAATATCACTGATAAGCTATTAAAGTGAACTTATTTTTCCATTAACTTCAATGTAAAAATTTAATTTACTGCTTTCTATGTACCGTGGGACTCCCACTTCGATGACAGGGAATGATTCAAGCATGTCAATCGTTGAAAGATACCCTGGAGAACCTTTTGAATTTGGACACATGTAAGATGGAAGTTTTGGTTGTAGTTAATCATCCTAACATCTGGACCTCCATTTAATAGTCACTGGCTCTTGGCCCAGCTCCTGCTATTATGACAAAAAGTTTTGGTGTTAAAATTGGCACTGATCTTACCTTATGCCTGCTGTAGGAAGTTGGCTCTGTATGTGCTATTTCAAAGTAAGGAATAGCATGCACAGAGTCCAAGGGTTCCCCTTAGAGGTAAGATAGTGGCAAAAAGAGATAATACTAATGCTCTATTTTGTGGTAGTGTGGTCGAGCAGTAGGCTTATCCAAGGAGTAGTGTTAAGCATTTGTTGTACATACACCTAGACAATAAATGAGGTACACACACTCAGAGACAAATCCATCCAATAGGTTTTTGTATAGAAAAATATATTTTCTTAGTTTATTTTAAGAACCACAGGTTCAAATTCTACATGTAATATCTCATTCGAAAGGTATTGCAGGTAAGTACTTTAGGAACTTTAAATCATAAAAATTGCATGTATACTTTTCAAGTTATTGACAAATAGCTGTTTCAAAAGTGGACACTTAGTGCAATTTTCACAGTTCCTAGGGGAGGTAAGTATTTGTTAGTTTTACCCGGTAAGTAAGACACTTACAGGGTTCAGTTCTTGGTCCAAGGTAGCCCACCGTTGGGGGTTCAGAGCAACCCCAAAGTCACCACACCAGCAGCTCAGGGCCGGTCAGGTGCAGAGTTCAAAGTGGTGCCCAAAACACATAGGCTAGAATGGAGAGAAGGGGGTGCCCCGGTTCCGGTCTGCTTGCAGGTAAGTACCCGCGTCTTCGGAGGGCAGACCAGGGGGGTTTTGTAGGGCACCGGGGGGGACACAAGTCCACACAGAAATTTCACCCTCAGCAGCGCGGGGGCGGCCGGGTGCAGTGTAGGAACAGGCGTCGGGTTCGCAATGTTAGTCTATGAGAGATCTCGGGATCTCTTCAGCGCTGCAGGCAGGCAAGGGGGGGATTCCTCGGGGAAACCTCCACTTGGGTAAGGGAGAGGGACTCCTGGGGGTCACTTCTCCAGTGAAAGTCCGGTTCTTCAGGTCCTGGGGGCTGCGGGTGCAGGGTCTCTCCCAGGCGTCGGGACTTTAGGTTCAAAGAGTCGCGGTCAGGGGAAGCCTCGGGATTCCCTCTGCAGGTGGCGCTGTGGGGGCTCAGGGGGGACAGGTTTTGGTACTCACAGTATCAGAGTAGTCCTGGGGTCCCTCCTGAGGTGTCGGATCTCCACCAGCCGAGTCGGGGTCGCCGGGTGCAGTGTTGCAAGTCTCACGCTTCTTGCGGGGAGCTTGCAGGGTTCTTTAAAGCTGCTGGAAACAAAGTTGCAGCTTTTCTTGGAGCAGGTCCGCTGTCCTCGGGAGTTTCTTGTCTTTTCGAAGCAGGGGCAGTCCTCAGAGGATGTCGAGGTCGCTGGTCCCTTTGGAAGGCGTCGCTGGAGCAGGATCTTTGGAAGGCAGGAGACAGGCCGGTGAGTTTCTGGAGCCAAGGCAGTTGTCGTCTTCTGGTCTTCCTCTGCAGGGGTTTTCAGCTAGGCAGTCCTTCTTCTTGTAGTTGCAGGAATCTAATTTTCTAGGGTTCAGGGTAGCCCTTAAATACTAAATTTAAGGGCGTGTTTAGGTCTGGGGGGTTAGTAGCCAATGGCTACTAGCCCTGAGGGTGGGTACACCCTCTTTGTGCCTCCTCCCAAGGGGAGGGGGTCACAATCCTAACCCTATTGGGGGAATCCTCCATCTGCAAGATGGAGGATTTCTAAAAGTCAGAGTCACCTCAGCTCAGGACACCTTAGGGGCTGTCCTGACTGGCCAGTGACTCCTCCTTGTTTTTCTCATTATTTTCTCCGGCCTTGCCGCCAAAAGTGGGGCCTGGCCGGAGGGGGCGGGCAACTCCACTAGCTGGAGTGTCCTGCTGGGTTGGCACAAAGGAGGTGAGCCTTTGAGGCTCACCGCCAGGTGTGACAATTCCTGCCTGGGGGAGGTGTTAGCATCTCCACCCAGTGCAGGCTTTGTTACTGGCCTCAGAGTGACAAAGGCACTCTCCCCATGGGGCCAGCAACATGTCTCGGTTTGTGGCAGGCTGCTAAAACTAGTCAGCCTACACAGATAGTCGGTTAAGTTTCAGGGGGCACCTCTAAGGTGCCCTCTGGGGTGTATTTTACAATAAAATGTACACTGGCATCAGTGTGCATTTATTGTGTTGAGAAGTTTGATACCAAACTTCCCAGTTTTCAGTGTAGCCATTATGGTGCTGTGGAGTTCGTGTTTGACAGACTCCCTGACCATATACTCTTATGGCTACCCTGCACTTACAATGTCTAAGGTTTTGTTTAGACACTGTAGAGGTACCATGCTCATGCACTGGTACCCTCACCTATGGTATAGTGCACCCTGCCTTAGGGCTGTAAGGCCTGCTAGAGGGGTGTCTTACCTATACTGCATAGGCAGTGAGAGGCTGGCATGGCACCCTGAGGGGAGTGCCATGTCGACTTACTCGTTTTGTTCTCACTAGCACACACAAGCTGGCAAGCAGTGTGTCTGTGCTGAGTGAGAGGTCTCCAGGGTGGCATAAGACATGCTGCAGCCCTTAGAGACCTTCCTTGGCATCAGGGCCGTTGGTACTAGAAGTACCAGTTACAAGGGACTTATCTGGATGCCAGGGTCTGCCAATTGTGGATACAAAAGTACAGGTTAGGGAAAGAACACTGGTGCTGGGGCCTGGTTAGCAGGCCTCAGCACACTTTCAATTGTAAACATAGCATCAGCAAAGGCAAAAAGTCAGGGGGCAACCATGCCAAGGAGGCATTTCCTTACACAACCCCCCCCCAAACGAAAGAGGATGAGACTAACCTTTCCCAAGAGAGTCTTCATTTTCTAAGTGGAAGAACCTGGAAAGGCCATCTGCATTGGCATGGGCAGTCCCAGGTCTGTGTTCCACTATAAAGTCCATTCCCTGTAGGGAGATGGACCACCTCAACAGTTTAGGATTTTCACCTTTCATTTGCATCAGCCATTTGAGAGGTCTGTGGTCAGTTTGAACTAGGAAGTGAGTCCCAAAGAGGTATGGTCTCAGCTTCTTCAGGGACCAAACCACAGCAAAGGCCTCCCTCTCAATGGCACTCCAACGCTGCTCCCTGGGGAGTAACCTCCTGCTAATGAAAGCAACAGGCTGGTCAAGGCCATCATCATTTGTTTGGGACAAAACTGCCCCTATCCCATGTTCAGAGGCATCAGTCTGCACAATGAACTGCTTAGAATAATCTGGAGCTTTTAGAACTGGTGCTGAGCACATTGCTTGTTTCAGGGTGTCAAAGGCCTGTTGGCATTCTACAGTCCAGTTCACTTTCTTGGGCATTTTCTTGGAGGTGAGTTCAGTGAGGGCTGTCACAATGGATCCATATCCCTTCACAAACCTCCTGTAATACCCAGTCAAGCCAAGGAATGCCCTGACTTGAGTCTGGGTTTTTGGAGCTACCCAGTCCAGAATAGTCTGGATCTTGGGTTGGAGTGGCTGAACTTGGCCTCCACCTACAAGGTGTCCCAAGTAAACCACAGTTCCCTGCCCTATCTGGCATTTGGATGCCTTGATAGAGAGGCCTGCAGATTGCAGAGCCTTCAAAACCTTCTTCAGGTGGACCAGGTGATCCTGCCAGGTGGAGCTAAAGACAGCAATATCATCAAGATAAGCTGTGCTAAAGGACTCCAAGCCAGCAAGGACTTGATTCACCAACCTTTGGAAGGTGGCAGGGGCATTCTTTAAACCAAAGGGCATAACAGTAAACTGATAATGCCCATCAGGTGTGGAGAATGCTGTTTTCTCTTTTGCTCCAGGTGCCATTTTTATTTGCCAGTACCCTGCTGTCAAGTCAAAGGTACTTAAGAATTTGGCAGCACCTAATTTGTCTATGAGCTCATCAGCTCTTGGAATTGGATGAGCATCTGTCTTGGTGACAGAATTGAGCCCTCTGTAGTCCACACAAAACCTCATCTCTTTCTTTCCATCTTTGGTGTGAGGTTTGGGGACTAAGACCACTGGGCTAGCCCAGGGGCTGTCAGAGCGCTCAATTACTCCCAATTCCAGCATCTTGTGGACTTCCACCTTGATGCTTTCCTTAACATGGTCAGACTGTCTAAAGATTTTGTTCTTGACAGGCATGCTGTCTCCTGTGTCCACATCATGGGTACACAGGTGTGTCTGACCAGGGGTTAAGGAGAAGAGTTCAGGAAACTGTTGTAGGACTCTCCTACAATCAGCTTGCTGTTGGCCAGAGAGGGTGTCTGAGTAGATCACTCCATCTACTGTGCCATCTTTTGGGTCTGATGACAGAAGATCAGGGAGAGGTTCACTCTCTGCCTCCTGATCCTCATCTGTTACCATCAACAGATTCACATCAGCCCTGTCATGGAAGAGCTTAAGGCGGTTCACATGGATCACCCTCTTGGGGCTCCTGCTTGTGCCCAGGTCCACCAGGTAGGTGACCTGACTCTTCCTTTCTAGTACCGGGTAAGGGCCACTCCATTTGTCCTGGAGTGCCCTGGGAGCCACAGGCTCCAGAACCCAGACTTTCTGCCCTGGTTGGAACTCAACCAGTGCAGCCTTTTGGTCATACCAAAACTTCTGGAGCTGTTGGCTGGCCTCAAGGTTTTTGGTTGCCTTTTCCATGTACTCTGCCATTCTAGAGCGAAGGCCAAGTACATAGTCCACTATGTCCTGTTTAGGCTCATGGAGAGGTCTCTCCCAGCCTTCTTTAACAAGGGCAAGTGGTCCCCTTACAGGATGACCAAACAGAAGTTCAAAGGGTGAGAATCCTACTCCCTTCTGTGGCACCTCTCTGTAAGCGAAAAGCAGACATGGCAAGAGGACATCCCATCTCCTTTTGAGCTTTTCTGGGAGCCCCATGATCATGCCTTTTAATGTCTTGTTGAATCTCTCAACCAAGCCATTAGTTTGTGGATGGTATGGTGTAGTGAATTTATAAGTCACTCCACACTCATTCCACATGTGCTTTAGGTATGCTGACATGAAGTTGGTACCTCTGTCAGACACCACCTCCTTAGGGAAACCCACTCTGGTAAAGATACCAATGAGGGCCTTGGCTACTGCAGGGGCAGTAGTCGACCTAAGGGGAATAGCTTCAGGATACCTGGTAGCATGATCCACTACTACCAGGATATACATATTTCCTGAGGCTGTGGGAGGTTCTAGTGGACCAACTATGTCCACACCCACTCTTTCAAAGGGAACCCCCACCACTGGAAGTGGAATGAGGGGGGCCTTTGGATGCCCACCTGTCTTACCACTGGCTTGACAGGTGGGGCAGGAGAGGCAAAACTCCTTAACCATGTTGGACATATTGGGCCAGTAGAAGTGGTTGACTAACCTCTCCCACGTCTTGGTTTGTCCCAAATGTCCAGCAAGGGGAATGTCATGGGCCAATGTTAGGATGAACTTCCTGAACAGCTGAGGCACTACCACTCTCCTAGTGGCACCAGGTTTGGGGTCTCTGGCCTCAGTGTACAGGAGTCCATCTTCCCAATAGACCCTATGCGTTCCATTTTTCTTGCCTTTGGACTCTTCAGCAGCTTGCTGCCTAAGGCCTTCAAGAGAGGGACAGGTTTCTTGTCCCTTACACAGCTCCTCCCTTGAGGGTCCCCCTGGGCCTAAGAGCTCAACCTGATAAGGTTCAAGCTCCAAAGGCTCAGTTCCCTCAGAGGGCAGAACTTCTTCCTGAGAAGAGAGGTTCCCTTTCTTTTGCTGTGTTGCAGTTGGTTTCCCAACTGACTTTCCTGTTCTCTTGGTAGGCTGGGCCATTCTTCCAGACTCCAGCTCTACTTGTTCACCCTGTGCCTTGCATTGTGCTCTTGTTTTCACACACACCAGTTCAGGGATACCCAGCATTGCTGCATGGGTTTTTAGTTCTACCTCAGCCCATGCTGAGGACTCCAGGTCATTTCCAAGCAGACAGTCCACTGGGATATTTGAGGAGACCACCACCTGTTTCAGGCCATTGACCCCTCCCCATTCTAAAGTAACCATTGCCATGGGATGTACTTTTCTCTGATTGTCAGCGTTGGTGACTGTGTAAGTTTTTCCAGTCAGGTATTGGCCAGGGGAAACCAGTTTCTCTGTCACCATGGTGACACTGGCACCTGTATCCCTCAGGCCCTCTATTCTAGTCCCATTAATTAAGAGTTGCTGTCTGTATTTTTGCATGTTAGGCGGCCAGACAGCTAGTGTGGCTAAATCCACCCCACCCTCAGAAACTAGAGTAGCTTCAGTGTGGACCCTGATTTGCTCTGGGCACACTGTTGATCCCACTTGGAGACTAGCCATACCAGTGTTACCTGGATGGGAGTTTGGAGTGGAACCTTTCTTGGGACAGGCCTTGTCTCCAGTTTGGTGTCCATGCTGTTTACAGCTATGACACCAGGCCTTTTTGGGATCAAAGTTTTTACCCTTGTACCCATTGTTTTGTGAAGAGGCTCTGGGCCCACCCTCCTGTGCAGGTTTTTGGGGGCCTGTAGAAGACTCTTTACTATTTTTAGTTTTGGTTGTCTCATCACCCTTCCCCTGGGGAGTCTTTGTGACCCCTTTCTTTTGGTCACCCCCTGTTGAAGTCTTGGACACCCTTGTCTTGACCCAATGGTCCGCCTTCTTTCCCAATTCTTGGGGAGAAATTGGTCCTAGGTCTACCAGATGCTGATGCAGTTTATCATTGAAACAATTACTTAACAGGTGTTCTTTCACAAATAAATTGTACAGCCCATCATAATTACTTACACCACTGCCTTGAATCCAACCATCTAGTGTTTTCACTGAGTAGTCTACAAAGTCAACCCAGGTCTGGCTCGAGGATTTTTGAGCCCCCCTGAATCTAATCCTATACTCCTCAGTGGAGAATCCAAAGCCCTCAATCAGGGTACCCTTCATGAGGTCATAAGATTCTGCATCTTGTCCAGAGAGTGTGAGGAGTCTATCCCTACACTTTCCTGTGAACATTTCCCAAAGGAGAGCACCCCAGTGAGATCTGTTCACTTTTCTGGTTACACAAGCCCTCTCAAAAGCTGTGAACCATTTGGTGATGTCATCACCATCTTCATATTTAGTTACAATCCCTTTAGGGATTTTCAACATGTCAGGAGAATCTCTGACCCTATTTATGTTGCTGCCACCATTGATGGGTCCTAGGCCCATCTCTTGTCTTTCCCTCTCTATGGCTAGGATCTGTCTTTCCAAAGCCAATCTTTTGGCCATCCTGGCTAACTGGATGTCCTCTTCACTGGGGCTGTCCTCAGTGATTTCAGAGGTGTTGGTCTCTCCTGTGAGGGAACCAGCATCTCTGACTATTATTTTAGGAGTCAGGGTTTGAGGGACCCTGTCCTCCCTAGATAGGACTGGTAGGGGGGAATTTTCCTCCAAGTCACTATCCTCTTCCTCTGAGTTGCCACCCTCAGAGGGGTTGGCCTTTTCAAACTCTGCCAAAAGCTCCTGGAGCTGTATTTTGGTAGGTTTGGGGCCCATTGTTATTTTCTTTATTTTACAGAGTGACCTTAGCTCCCTCATCTTAAGATGGAGGTAAGGTGTGGTGTCGAGTTCCACCACAGTCACATCTGTGCTAGACATTTTGCTTCTAAAAGTTGGAATACTTTTTAAGAATCTACAACTGGTTCTAGAATCTAATTCAAACTTTTACAAACTTTTAAACTCTAAAAGAAATGCTAAACAGGATCTAACACAAGGCCCTAGCAGGTCTTTTAAGAATTTAGAAAACTTTTCAAATTGCAAAAATCAATTTCTAATGACAATTTTGGAATTTGTCGTGTGATCAGGTATTGGCTGAGTAGTCCAGCAAATGCAAAGTCTTGTACCCCACCGCTGATCCACCAATGTAGGAAGTTGGCTCTGTATGTGCTATTTCAAAGTAAGGAGTAGCATGCACAGAGTCCAAGGGTTCCCCTTAGAGGTAAGATAGTGGCAAAAAGAGATAATACTAATGCTCTATTTTGTGGTAGTGTGGTCGAGCAGTAGGCTTATCCAAGGAGTAGTGTTAAGCATTTGTTGTACATACACCTAGACAATAAATGAGGTACACACACTCAGAGACAAATCCAGCCAATAGGTTTTTGTATAGAAAAATATATTTTCTTAGTTTATTTTAAGAACCACAGGTTCAAATTCTACATGTAATATCTCATTCGAAAGGTATTGCAGGTAAGTACTTTAGGAACTTTAAATCATAAAAATTGCATGTATACTTTTCAAGTTATTGACAAATAGCTGTTTCAAAAGTGGACACTTAGTGCAATTTTCACAGTTCCTAGGGGAGGTAAGTATTTGTTAGTTTTACCCGGTAAGTAAGACACTTACAGGGTTCAGTTCTTGGTCCAAGGTAGCCCACCGTTGGGGGTTCAGAGCAACCCCAAAGTCACCACACCAGCAGCTCAGGGCCGGTCAGGTGCAGAGTTCAAAGTGGTGCCCAAAACACATAGGCTAGAATGGAGAGAAGGGGGTGCCCCGGTTCCGGTCTGCTTGCAGGTAAGTACCCGCGTCTTCGGAGGGCAGACCAGGGGGGTTTTGTAGGGCACCGGGGGGGACACAAGTCCACACAGAAATTTCACCCTCAGCAGCGCGGGGGCGGCCGGGTGCAGTGTAGGAACAGGCGTCGGGTTCGCAATGTTAGTCTATGAGAGATCTCGGGATCTCTTCAGCGCTGCAGGCAGGCAAGGGGGGGATTCCTCGGGGAAACCTCCACTTGGGTAAGGGAGAGGGACTCCTGGGGGTCACTTCTCCAGTGAAAGTCCGGTTCTTCAGGTCCTGGGGGCTGCGGGTGCAGGGTCTCTCCCAGGCGTCGGGACTTTAGGTTCAAAGAGTCGCGGTCAGGGGAAGCCTCGGGATTCCCTCTGCAGGTGGCGCTGTGGGGGCTCAGGGGGGACAGGTTTTGGTACTCACAGTATCAGAGTAGTCCTGGGGTCCCTCCTGAGGTGTCGGATCTCCACCAGCCGAGTCGGGGTCGCCGGGTGCAGTGTTGCAAGTCTCACGCTTCTTGCGGGGAGCTTGCAGGGTTCTTTAAAGCTGCTGGAAACAAAGTTGCAGCTTTTCTTGGAGCAGGTCCGCTGTCCTCGGGAGTTTCTTGTCTTTTCGAAGCAGGGGCAGTCCTCAGAGGATGTCGAGGTCGCTGGTCCCTTTGGAAGGCGTCGCTGGAGCAGGATCTTTGGAAGGCAGGAGACAGGCCGGTGAGTTTCTGGAGCCAAGGCAGTTGTCGTCTTCTGGTCTTCCTCTGCAGGGGTTTTCAGCTAGGCAGTCCTTCTTCTTGTAGTTGCAGGAATCTAATATTCTAGGGTTCAGGGTAGCCCTTAAATACTAAATTTAAGGGCGTGTTTAGGTCTGGGGGGTTAGTAGCCAATGGCTACTAGCCCTGAGGGTGGGTACACCCTCTTTGTGCCTCCTCCCAAGGGGAGGGGGTCACAATCCTAACCCTATTGGGGGAATCCTCCATCTGCAAGATGGAGGATTTCTAAAAGTCAGAGTCACCTCAGCTCAGGACACCTTAGGGGCTGTCCTGACTGGCCAGTGACTCCTCCTTGTTTTTCTCATTATTTTCTCCGGCCTTGCCGCCAAAAGTGGGGCCTGGCCGGAGGGGGCGGGCAACTCCACTAGCTGGAGTGTCCTGCTGGGTTGGCACAAAGGAGGTGAGCCTTTGAGGCTCACCGCCAGGTGTGACAATTCCTGCCTGGGGGAGGTGTTAGCATCTCCACCCAGTGCAGGCTTTGTTACTGGCCTCAGAGTGACAAAGGCACTCTCCCCATGGGGCCAGCAACATGTCTCGGTTTGTGGCAGGCTGCTAAAACTAGTCAGCCTACACAGATAGTCGGTTAAGTTTCAGGGGGCACCTCTAAGGTGCCCTCTGGGGTGTATTTTACAATAAAATGTACACTGGCATCAGTGTGCATTTATTGTGTTGAGAAGTTTGATACCAAACTTCCCAGTTTTCAGTGTAGCCATTATGGTGATGTGGAGTTCGTGTTTGACAGACTCCCAGACCATATACTCTTATGGCTACCCTGCACTTACAATGTCTAAGGTTTTGTTTAGACACTGTAGAGGTACCATGCTCATGCACTGGTACCCTCACCTATGGTATAGTGCACCCTGCCTTAGGGCTGTAAGGCCTGCTAGAGGGGTGTCTTACCTATACTGCATAGGCAGTGAGAGGCTGGCATGGCACCCTGAGGGGAGTGCCATGTCGACTTACTCGTTTTGTTCTCACTAGCACACACAAGCTGGCAAGCAGTGTGTCTGTGCTGAGTGAGAGGTCTCCAGGGTGGCATAAGACATGCTGCAGCCCTTAGAGACCTTCCTTGGCATCAGGGCCCTTGGTACTAGAAGTACCAGTTACAAGGGACTTATCTGGATGCCAGGGTCTGCCAATTGTGGATACAAAAGTACAGGTTAGGGAAAGAACACTGGTGCTGGGGCCTGGTTAGCAGGCCTCAGCACACTTTCAATTGTAAACATAGCATCAGCAAAGGCAAAAAGTCAGGGGGCAACCATGCCAAGGAGGCATTTCCTTACACCTGCGCATCAAAAATACTACTGGTACAGGTTACTCTTTTGAAGAGCTTAGGGAAATGTCTTCCTTGCCTCCAAGTTGAAGAAAGAAGGCGGGTGATCCAAGCAGCTAGCTCATCCCGTTTGGACTATAGGAATGCAGTTTTCTTTGCTTATCTAAATATCTTGTTGGTTACAGCCATGCATCTCGGGATGCTTTCGTTAATTTCCATTGTGACTTCTTCCACAGATTACTTATGTGTAAATAGTGCTTGTTTAACATATTGTGCAGGGAGCAGAAGACACTTGCTGGTATTTCCAGCAAGAGTCCCCTTCAGGCCTGTGTGCCCTCTCACAGGTTTCGTTCCTTTTATGTACTCTTGGTTGTGCCATGTTCCATCGCCCTAGAAGAGGCATGCACTCTTTTTTTTGGTTCTCGCTTCTATTTGCAGTAGACCAGGGGTAAAAGACTGCCCATGAGAGTGTTTGAAGTGCAGTGTGCTGTGGGAGCGCAGCGGCAGAACATAAAAGCCAGACTTGTTGGCACTACCAATGCTGGTTTTGCACTGAAATGCATAAACACTGAATTTTACAAATTTGGCAAAGAAAAAATCTGACAGTTAACCTAAAAGTTTGCTTACATTATTTATCTCTACACACCTCCCTGCAAATTATTTAACAATACCTTTAAAAACAAGAAAATATTTACATTTGTGTGTCAGATTAAAAAAATAGAAGCACGTGCAAAACGGTTTTAAACAATTCAAGTATTTATTTTTTATTAAAAAAATCCTGCTCCTTTTAAAATTAAATGTACAGGGTTAACAAAAATGAACTAAAGGAGATTTATTAACATCACCGACATTCATTAGCAGTTTTAAGAACAGTACAAGGTCAACGTGAATGGAATCTTCTAAATCTGAGCACTACGATCTTCAAAAAAATGTATACAAATATTATTTTGCATTCAATTAATTTGGAGCAGCATCAGCAGAAACACCTATTTACAAATAAAAAAGACTGTGGTGTCACCTACATAGCAATAATGTGCCTCTATAATGAGACAAGACCTTAAAACTCATGGAATTTTTTTAAAAATAATATAATGGCACAGGTCCTTCCTCACTCAACGTTTACGGCGGGGAGGGGTTGTTGACCTGAAAAATAAATGAAAAAAGTAAAGAAAAATTAGCGCTGCTGCAAGGAGAGGGATAAAAATATACTTTAAGCATGGAAGAACATTTTACGTAGATCACAAAACATGCAATATTTTTCACCAAAACAACCAATTTAATTTTGAAACCCAGTTTTCAAATGTTTACATTTTACAACTGTACAATACATAATACATAAAAAATACTTAAAATGTGTACTACCTTGATCGTGACTTAGACTTGCGTTTGCGGCTTGCCTTCTTACCAGACCTTTGAGATTTTTCCACAGATTGTGACCGGTGTTTTGATTTCTTTGTCTTTCGCTCTCTGCTGATTTCAGGTGATTCAGAACTACTGCTACCACTGAATTCAGACCCTGAATGTTTTTTATAATCTTTGTTTCTCTCTTTTTTACTATCATGCCTAGAATCCTGACGTGTCACTTTGGAGGAAGAGGATTCACTTCGAGAGTAATATCTCTCGCTATCTCTTTTTCTTTTTAACCTGTCATCATAAACAGCACTTCTTCTGTCTTTTTCTTCTCTGGAGTGCTTTTCCTTTTTTTTATCCTGCTGCCTCTCTTTCTCCTTTTTTCTCTTGTCTTTCTCTGTGCTCCTGTTAGTTTCTGGTCTACTATCCCATTCCTGACTTTCAGCCTTATGTTTATGCCTGCTTGAACTATGGCTTCTATGGAGGCCTTCGCCCCAGTATTGATCATCACTCCTACGTCTATCCCTGCTCCTACTGCGGCTAGTCTGTCTATTCCTGGAGTGGCTTCTACGTTTCTCTTTACTTTTTCTTTCTCGAGGTGGACTTTGATGTCGACGTTTCTCCCTCTCTATGCTCCTATTTGTACTGGATCCTTTTTTCTCACTTATCTTTTCTTTGCTTTTACTCCTTCCCTTTCTAGCTCTACCAGAATAGCTCCAACTTCTACTACGCCTACTTTTCCTTAATGGGGACCTGCTGCGACTATGTCTCTTCTTCCTTTTAGGAGATGAAGAGCGAGATGAACTGCGGCTACTTACTGAAAACGAGGCGTAAGATGAACTGGATGCACTGCTACTACTGCTGGAAATACTTTTGCTGCTGCTGCTGCTAGAGCTTCTCGACTTAGATCTAAACACCATATCTTTTTCTTTTAAATCTTTTTTACTATCTAAAGAAGCCATATATTCCCCGTGGGAATTTTCTATTTCATTATCCATCTCAATCTCTAATTCCTCCTCCTCTTCCTCTTCCTCTATTTCTAAATTGCTTTCATGTTCAGCAATAGGCTCATTCATCTCCCTCTCAAGTTTTTCCCTCTGTTTCCTTTCCTCTGAAAAGATAAAAAAAGAACACACAATGTAAAATACAGGCCATAAAAGGCAATATATACAGAAAGGCTTGACAAACGATCTAAAATTATTTCAACTGTTACAAGAATTAAAATCATACTTTGCATAGCATGCTCGCCAACTAATGTTCACACAAATCCTCAATTATCTTCCTCTATACGGCTTAGAAAGAAGGTCGTCACCTGTGCCAAAAGGTCATTGCACATACTGCACACATTGTGCCATGGAACGGTATGGTAATAAGGTACAATACATGGACATTTGGTTTAAGCACTCCATAGATTCCATCATATAACCAGTAACTGCCATAAAATATTTATGAATGACATAACCTGCCCTACATCAAAAGCAAAACTAGCTTTTTAAGATTTTTGTATTTTATTTTATACTTCACTGCTGTATTTAAAAATTGGAAAAGTCTCCCGCCCTCTTTTAATAATTGGCAAACCACAACATTACCAATGTGCTGGCTTTCATCTGCTCAGTGATCAACAAAAGTGAATCACTATGGTAAATTCTGGATCTATAATCCTTCAGCCCCTTCTGGTGTAAAAACGGAATGTCCTCTTAGGGAACTGATGTTGGAAAAAAGGTGCCCTATCGATTTGGCAGCTTACAGAACAAGAGCTACTGGACGCCTAACAACGGTAGACACACTTTACTCAAGATACCAGCCATTAAGTGATCAAGCCCCCACCCCTTTTCTTTACCGACAGTTTGTTTTGTTAAAGTTGTTTCCTGCTTCAAAAGGAAGAACCATATAATTGAGAGGAGAGAATAGAAAAAATGTAAGGCAAGTGGCTGAGTACCAGACTTTAAAGCCTAGCAATACTGTGAGGAGGAAAAAGCATACACCTGACAATGAAACAAGGTAACAAGAAATGTCCTGGCCAAAGTATGCACCTTTTCTGGAACGAATATCAATAGAACAATGATTACAAATTGGAATAGCATGTGTTGCTGCTCTACGGATGTCTACATTGGATCTTGGTTGAAATACAGGAATTATTCTTTCTGGGGAATTACTCCAAATTTTCAGTGTGAAAGAACGAACTGTATGGAGATGGAGGCATATGGAAAAAAAATTCTGTTATTACATTGCCTCGTTTATCAAAGTGAATGCCACCAAGTTTGCTAAGGTACACAGCAATGGCTAAAATAATGTTTACACAAAAACACAAGAATCCCTGTGGCAATGAAAGTTAGGACATAGTTCAGAGTTGTCCAGAGATGACTGATTTCAAAGAAAGGACCTATTTTCTCGCATATGATAGCAAAACTACAATGCTTTCTTAAAAAATGCAAAGATGTGTATACATTCATTTTTCAAGGCTCTCAACTTCAACAGTGGTATAGGAGGGTCGCCCTGTTTGCTGCACTAAGAGCTAGAACATGCAGAAGCAAAAGAACTGTCAGAACAGTAGACTATTTTCAATATAAAAAACGAAAGGGATAAAATAAGTCAATCAATACTATCTCCATGTTAAGTGATATTTCTAACATTGCAATCTGGTACTCAGCAGCTTTGGCTTTTGCATCAGCAGCAAATCTGTAAAGCTCACAAAGTCAGTCATTACCTCCAGATGGTTGCCTAGCAAATTCTTGCAAATGGTGCATTGGTCATGAATGCCGCAGTCACAGCTCTACTTCTCTTCGAGAGAGCATTCACTGGTTACCTGGTTTTTGCTTTTTCATTTCTAGTAGGCTAATCTGATACAGTAGACTGCTAGCTGGAAATGGTGGCCTAGGCCACCAAGTGACCACTGGAGCTGCTGTAAAGCCACCAGCAGTTGACATATATCAAACTCATCTAATCCTGTTAATGTAGTAGCCGAGCACTACTTTAAAGTTCAGCATATTATATTTATTTATAGAGCACTTGTATATGGATGCTTCTTTGGCACCATAAAAACGTAATGAATAAAACCAGGGATTTAAAAGGACTCTGAGGCTAACGCAAAGCAAGGAAAATCAGAAAGTCTAGACAGGAATGGACACCTACTGGTGGAACCAACAAGTTTTCAAACCTCTACAAAATGTTGTACGGCTAGTTTCAAACTTGAGTCAGTTAGGGAGCTTCCATGCCCTGACAGATGGAAAGGTTTGGTATACCTCAGACTTGAAAGACTAGATGAACACTGGCAAGGAAACAGTCTGGTGGAAGTAAAACTGAAGCCACCTTTGTCTGAAATTCGGATGAGTACCAAAAAAGACCATGTTGTAGTGAAACTCGTAATCATTCTATTAAGGAAAATATCTGAAACTTCACCACAATCCTGGCAGGAGACGACAGCTGTCATGAAGGTGTTTCCTAAATTAGAAACTTGCAGTCAATGTCATGCATCATTTCAAAGGGTTTTGACATGACACCAGCAACACATTTGTTTTCAATCTAGAAACCAGCTTTTTGTCTTTGAAAGTAAACCGTGAAAGTAAACACAGCAAGTCCTGGAGAAAGTCCTTAAATGCAGGATTGGCCTAATAAGGTGCCATAGCTGGAGCTCTTTCTGCAGTAAATCACCACTGTCAAATATAGATTAATGGGAGAAATGCTGCAGACCCTACTTGGCAGTTCACAACATATATAGAACTTTTTGCACTTTCAATCAAGAGTAGCACTGTTCAAGCCTTCTCTGAATTTGGTTTGCACTCCCATGTATTGCCGGACAGCTCCAAGCCTCCTAACTCTCAGATTACGGAAACACACAAAGAGGTTACGCTACAATGTAGGATCCTGCCTGTGTCACTAGTCTGAAGGGAAATGGTCGCCACCTGTTGAAAGCAACAGTACTCAATCTTTGAGAGAAGGTTGGAAAACCAGATCTGTTTTGTCCAATTAAGAACTGCTAGAAACATCGGACACCAACATTCTCCTCTGAACCGGTTATAAAGCATAAAGGAACTTCTCTGTCACAGTCCACTGAAAATATGTCTGGCACTAATCTTGGTTCTAGAAACCTGGAGGTGATGGCAGATCAATTGCCTGGGCTTCCTGGTGTGAAGTGGTAAATCCTTGATACGCATCAATGGCAGAACAGATCACTTTCTGATTGAGCTCCTACTCATTGCACCTGGACCCTGACCTGCTCAATTTATCTGGCCAGTCATGCATGATGCCTGGGAGATGTCGCACCACGAGGCCAACGTTCAGCCTGTTAAGTCATGTTTATGTGTTTTTTCCTTCCTTAAACGGGGTTAAAGGTGATGCCACCTTGCCTGAGAATGCAGAAAATAACTTCATATTAAGCCGAGCACAATTTCAACAAACCAATGTGGAGGTAGGTGGTGGGCACTGCTACAGTATAAGAAATGATGATGGAGGGGTTTAAAAGTGGGGTAAGGGCAGCTGAAGGGGGATGGTTCCAAATTTACAGGAAAACAAGAAACCCACCAGAACTTGCAGAAAACTCAAACCTTGCCTTTAGGAATTTAAGCCAAGAAGGGCATTCACCAGGCCGGTTTCATCAACTCGGTATGTTACTAAAGGTGAAACTTTTGTGAAAACAAGTTCGACAAAAACAGGTCACCCAAACTGGTTCCTTCAAGTTTTTTTTTTCTTTTTCAAATCCGCTTCAGGGAGCTAATGTACTCTTTCCACTCAGTTTTCATTTGTGACCAATGACACATTTGAAGCATTCTCTCTACTCAATTATCAGCTTGGCTGCTGGAAGTAGTTTCTTTCTGTCTTTATTTTCTTCTTCCTCTCCATTGCCATCTGGTGCAATGTTTCACTCTTCAGTGTTGATGCAGAGCACCCCGTTGCTTAAGAGCAGGACACCATATGTGATACTCGTAATGGACAGATGTTGCAGTTGGCAACAAGGGCTTCAGCTTCGAGAATCATGTTGCTAAGGTGCTGACATTATCAATTTAAAGGTCAAGAACCATGTTGGAAGAATGGCATCTTGAACAAAAAAAAAAGAAATCTTGGGCAAGAAGTTGGGGGACCATGATTTAGAGGGGCTTTCATGTCTAGAAGACTATGGCCCACATTTTAACATTGGCGGTAAGTGCCGCATACTGCCACGGCGACAGCTGCCAAAAGACTATTGTGGCACCACAGCTGGATTTCCGCCACAAGAAGGGTGGAAATCTGGCTGTGGCCATGCTGGCGGACGGTGTTAAGGATGGCTCTGCTACCACCAGCAGCGACACGCCAGTAGACCGCCGATAGCCGTAGTATGTCAAATAATACGGCCTGTTGGTGTTCTGCTGGTGGGCGCTGCTGGTGGTGGCAGCGCCACGTCCTGTCCCCTGCCGGAAGACTTCCTAGATGCAGGTAAGTCAGGTTTCAGACAGGGTAAGGGTGTGGGGGGTGTTGTGTGTGTGTATGAATGTCTGAATGTTTGCGTAAATGCGAATGAGTGTGTGTGTGCGCATGTGTGTGAATGAATGAAAATGTGTCGGTTTGAATGTGTGCACGGATGTGTGCGTGAATGAATGCGTGTATGAATGCCTTTATGCTAGTGTGAGTGAGTGTGTGAATGCGTGGTGTGTGCCTGTGACTGTGCATGTATGGGGGAGGATTGGAAGGGGGGGAGCGTGGATGGAGGGGCGGGGTTTGTCTGGGGAGTGTTATGGGGGTGTGTGGGTCTGTGTCATCACGAACGCCATGAAAACCATGGCGGTAGGCAGGGTCAAAATGCCGCAGGCGGGACAGTAGCGGCCGCCAGATTGGAGATTGTTATCTCCAGCCCAGAGGCTGCTACCGCCATGGCGGTAGGTGTGGTACATTGGCAGGTTGGCATCAGCCAACCTGCCAATGTCATAATGTGGCAGTATGTACCGCCAGCCTGTTGGTGGTACTATCGCCACATTTACACCGACCACTGGGGTCATTATGACCCCCTACATGTCTTCCCCTGGTGTTCGTTTTTAAAGGGGGAACAATTTACAAAGCCACTTTAACTTGACTGTTCAGACTGTTTTGATTGAACAATCTCTCCTCGCTTTCTTTTTTTGCCCTTCTGGAAAAACGTCCATACACTGATATCATGATCTGGATACAAGTATTAAAGAATTCTGCAGTGGCTTATTCTCAAATAATATTTTGTCCATTGCCCAAAAAAATGCTCAAGCTGGTGCTGTGAATCCCAACACAAACCAACAACCAGTGAAGCTTTAAAATCCAAGTAAAGAACAGAGCTCTTGCAGACTCCCATGTACTAGCAAAAATAAATATGTTACTTAACTGTAATTCCAGTACACTAAAATAGCAGTATACAATGTAAAATAGCCATAGGCCTGAAACAACATTGTACATTAAGTAGCACATCCACCTCATTTCAAAGCACCCAAACTTCAGCCAATGAGGTGGAGGCTTAAGCTCCCCTTCTCCCCGTGGAAGCCACCCAAGCTCAGATTTCTACTCCAAGTCATGTGTATGGGGGTCCCATGACACATCTCTGGCTGACCTTTCAGTGAACCTTACATTTGTTACGTTCTTGATCTGCCCAAGATTTGAACCAACCGTATCTTCAGCACTGAAGTACCGAGAATTGTTTTGGGGGAAACAGTATTAAATTCTGGGCCAAAGAGATAAGGAGATCTTTTTACCTGAGACCTATCACCAACTGTCACTTCTGCTGACAGAGAGAAGAAATCTCTTTTCAAAGCTCGTTTATCCTGTAGTTTTGAGATTTACATTGATGATCCTCATTTTCACCCTGTTTATAATAAGGCATCTAAATGTGACATTTCAACAAGTTACTTACTTTTGGTAACTCCTTATCTGGTAAACACTCATATCAAGACGCAGATTCCTTACCCTAGAATTATCCCTGGTTGTCAGACTTGATCTGGAAATTTTCGAGCAGTACAACTGTGAGCAAGTAGATGGCATAATTTTTTTCTGTGGCACCCAGTAGGAAAAGACATACGCAGTACCTAAATAGGCGCCACCTTGGTGCGCTGAGGTCAGTTCATTTTTGTGACTTTCCACACCAGGAGCACGAAGCCACGATTAAAGCTGATCGCTGGTGTGAGTTTCTAGGGCGCTTTGTGAAGGGGAACCTCATCCTTAAGTCAGGTCACACAGCAGGGAGGCTTCAAAGATAAACAGCTTGTAACACTCTGAGCCAAACACTAGATGTCGGATGAGCTATGCAGAGCATGTGTATCTGCAGGTACACATAACATCGAACATATATTTTTTTACACACACAATAGCAATCAGACATTAGCATAGAAACAACAAGCATTGGCAAGAACTGCAGAAAATAGTGAGGGCCCTAGGGAAGGGTCAAACCATATACTAAAATAGTGGAATGCAAAGTGAAGTTCCCCCACCCAAAGGTATGGAGCAGTTATAGGGGAGCTGGGAGAACTTGGGACCCCAAGAGGGGAGTACCTTAGTGACACCCCAGCAACCAGGAGAGCAGAGTTAAGTACCTGGTTTTCCCAAGTACTAACAAAAGGACTTTGTAAATGGATTGAGCAAGAACAAGACAAGACCAGAGGAAACCAAAGGTGACAGACAGACTCCAGTCCACAATGGAGTGTCCAGTCGAGGCAGGAGGCACTACCCACTCTTCTGTGGATGAAGATCTGGGTCAACGGTGGAAGACCAGCTTTGGAATCCAGGAGCTCTAGAGGAGTCCTTGGAGTGGTGCAGATGGTGTCCCACGTCGGGTCACAGATGGTCAGTGGCTTAGGAGAACTACCAACAAGCCTTTGCAAATGCAAGAGGAGCAAAAGAAGAGTTGCACGGCTGAAGAGGACCAGCAAGGTCCAGGGGTCTCGACCCTTGGAAGGGAGTCCAGGTTGACCCTTAGGAGTTGGAAGAGTCAGCAGAAGCAGTCTCAGTGAGACCCAACCAGCTCACCTGGAGAGGAGTCCCACTGAGCTGGAGCAGCAGAGCAGAGACTGTCCTTGGACGGATGAAGTGCTGGAGGCCGGAGCTATTCGGAGCCTCCCTTGGAACAGGAGACAACAAGCCTTGGTAGCTCCACGAGTCACGGCACACAGGGGGGCTGCCCTGCAAGGAGAGTTAAGGGCTTACCATCTCCCAAGTTGGACAGTGGGCAGAGAGGACCGAAGGGACCGCTCCAGACCACACCTGTGATGCAGGATCCCCGCAGTCCAGCGGAGAGCGGATGCACGCAGCCGGACATCGTTGCTGTAGGTGTCTGCAGACACAGGGGAGTGTCTCCTTCATTACAAGGGAGATTCCTTCTGGTTTCCTAGTGCAGCTGAAGTCTTGCCGACCCCAGAAGATGCACAACCGGGGACATTTGCAGTTGCTGGAAGGAGTCGGAGAAACAATGTTGCAAAGCAGGTCATCTCTGGAGTTGCAGTCTTGTCAGTTCCTGAAGGAGCAGGAGCAGAAGTAAACAATGTCGAATCTGTGGACCCATCCGCAAGGGAGTCCATAAATAGCCCTAAAAGGGGGTTTGATCTCCTTGCAAGGTGACCACCTATCAGGCGGTGTCTCTGACGTCACCTGCCTGACCAGCCCACTTAGATGCTCCCAGGGGCCTCTGCACATCTTGGTTTCAAGATGGCAGAATCGAGTGGCCACCTGGAGGAGCTCTGGAAACCATCCCTGGAGTAGTGATGTACAGGGAGTGGTCACTCCCCTTTCCTTTGTACAGTTTTGCACCAGAGCAGGGACAGGTGGTAGCTGGGCTGGAGCAAACCGGTTTATGCAAGGAGGCCTTCAAAGCAAACCGTTGGAATGGGGAGGCTACCCCTTCTTAGCCTTGTAACACCCGTTTCCAAGGGAGAGGGTGTTGCCTCCCTCTCCCACAGGAAATAATTTTTTCTGTCTTCTCCCTCCAGAGCTGGTCAGGCAGCAGATCATCAGAAACCTGTCTGCCTGAAAAATCCTGGAAGGCTGGTAGGAGCAATACTAGTGGGTCCTCTAAGGAGCCCCCAGAGCGCATGGAATCACACAACCAATATTGGCAAAAGTATTGAGGTATGATTCCGACATGTTTGATACTAAACATGCCCAGGTTCGGAGTTACCATTATGTAGTTGGACACAGATCGTGATCTGTGTCCAGTACATGGGTAAAATGGCTTCCCCGCACTTACAAAGTCCAGTGCAATGGAACTGTAGTTCGTAGGGGCACCTCGGCTCATGCAGGGATGCTCTCACACACAGGGACCTGCACCCTGTCCTTTGGGCTGGAAGGGCCTACCACAGGGATGACATACAGTGACCTGGTGTAGTGACCTGTGGTGAAAGGGTGCATGCACTTTTTCACGCAGGCTGCAATGGCAAGCCGGCGGACACATTTTGAATGGCCTCCCATTGGAGACACAAAACATGCTGTGGGACCCTGGTGTCCCAATGCCCTGAGTACCCAAGTACCATATACTAGGGACTTATAACGGGACACCAGTATGCCAATTGTGGAGTCCACAAAATCCTAGGTAACCACATTTCGAGGGAGCGAGCACAATCACTGATGTCCTGGTTAGCAGGATCCGAGTGAAAACAGTCTAAGCATACTGACAGGAGGAAAAAAGTGGGGGGTAACCATCCTGAAAAGAGGGTAGTTTCCTACAAGAGGTATACATCACAACTCTTCCACACCACATCCAAAACCATGTCCTTCAGAAGGCCAAATATGAGGGGACTCCCCAGAATGCAGGGGGAGGCTGTCAGGGATAACTGGTATGACTGGCGCCGTACTCGATAATCAGCACAGTCGTGCCCATGGTGGAAACCCAGAAGGGCTGTGCACCGGCACCAAAGCGACTTCATCAACTGAAGCAGAAGGCCTAAATGAAGTTGAGGGCGATCATGCCTCCTGAGACACAGTCAAGGCATCTTGCACCTCCTTGAGGCCCACAGGCACTCCAGGGGAAGGTGATTTCCTAAAGATAGCATGAAGGGAAATATAATACTCATGCATCTGGATCAAATTCGCCCCAGCCCCTGGGAAGGCAGGGAGATGCGGGCTGAACTCATGCCGAGACTCCTCCACTGAGGAGTGCTGGGAGGCCATGCATGACGAAGTCCGGATAAGCCAGGACTTCAACCTATTGCATTGTGACTTAATGCATGAAGTTGATGGTGAATGATGCCGATGAGAACAACTCCTGCAACAAGCCTGCGAACGCATCTTACTCTGAGAAGGAGAGCGAGGTCAACGGGAAATCTGGGAAGGTTCCGACATCCAAGCCGCCAGAAGCTTAATACAATGCTCCCGCAGTGCTTTCGGCCGAAGTTGACAACACGTTTTGCACTCTACGGAGTTGTGGTGCTCACCCAGGCACCACATACAAATAGAGTGGGGGTCCGTGGTAGATATGTGTCATCCACAGGACCTACAGGGTTTATATCCTGAAGACAGACAACAAACTGTTCCGTTGACGAAGATGTCAAATTAGGCCGAAACCAGCCTAACAAAGGGGTACTGAATTTGTGTTGCAAGTGTGCAAAAAGAACAGGAAATGACGGCGCGTCGGTGAGGGGGTTACATGGACTATGCTGACGTCACATCCAGGGGACGACATGGATACAGTCATGCAACGCTCTCTTATAACACGCAGATGTGCTATGAGAAAAGTGTTTCTAGGTGCTGGCTTGCACCTGTGGAAGATTCTAAAGCAAGGAATCTGTGGCTAGATGTCTCTATCAGATAGCAGATCGTGGACGCAATAGGTACAGCAACATTATTACCACCTTATTTTTCTGCAACTATATACAGGCTGAAGACACAGGGTATGAAGACAAGAACAATAAGGTGAAGAGAAATAATCTCAACAGCCATCATCAGGATGGGCGGTGAGAAGGTGTTTACAAATCTGTGGAGTTGTCCTGTGCATCTGCAAGGACATTCCCAAAAGTAAGACCTTGTTTTGACGTGCACAGATATTACATGAGTCAGCATCCAAACAGCTTGGAAGTAGGGTGGGCAGTATTCATACTTGAAATTATACCAGGATGCTTTGCTGCACTGCTCTTCTGGGAACAAGCTCTGTCCTGCTCAAGAGGACGTCACAGAGTGCCAGGTAGCCATCTGTCACACGGACTGATCAGTACACCTCATAAAAAGGCACTGGAGTGGCTGCTGTGCCGCTCTAAGAACGAGGCCTGAAACACTTGGGCAGAAATGGAAAGCCATCTGGGGACTGTTTGCTTATTGATCAATGAACAGATAAGTGAATCTTTAAAGGTGATAAAGAGCTTATGATCCATCCTGATCATAGTAGACCTATGAATAGGGTGACTGACAAAACATCTGGGATCTGATCTATATAGTCTCTCCTTACTTTAGAAAGTAAGGAAGAGATCTAAAATAATAGAAATGATGAAATAACTGAAATGAGAAATCCAAAAGACATGTCAAACCTAAATGAAGATCCCCATGGAAGGGAAGAGATTTTCTACATGTGTGCAAGAATAAGGATCCTTGGTCTGGAGATAAGGTGCAGGTCTAAGCTGCTGCTAAATACCCATTCAAAGTGAAGGATTTTTTTCTGTCAGACAAACTGTACACTGAAAGATGAGTAAAAGTTGAAACTAAAATGGCTCAACATTTTTTCCAAAAATATTGTGAAAAAGAACACCTTTTGGCTTCTCCGATAGACTTTTTCGAAGGATAAGCATGAGGCACGCAGAAAGATGTCAACAACTTTAGGAGTAAGGTTGTAAGTGGACAAGGCTAACTTCTTAATTCTCAATCTAAAAAGTTTGAAAGAGAGAAGGAGAGACCTATTAAGCAGACAAGTGACGAGAAGGAAGCTGCTATGATGGTTGATAGTTGAGAAGAATGTCCACAACATTCCAGTACCACAGAATGGGAAACGCATCCCACTGAATTCTGGGACCCAATCATCCTCGGAGGAAATTTTACGTAGTGTGAAGTGGCAAACAGTTGCTGTTCTGGGTTTCCCATAAATTTGGAAGGCTAGCATTAGACCCTAGGTGTCTAGCTTCCACTCACTGGATGCTGAAATGTCCCTGCAGAGCACATCTGCTGCATCCTTGCAGAGACGAGATACATGCATGAGTGACAATGACACTATTATGATCCTTTGGCTAAAGGGGAGGAGGGCTGTGCCTCTGTTTGCAAATGCAAAACAGGATTGTCATGCCCATGTGTATCTTAACCTCAGTGTCACTGATAAAATGAAGAACGGTTTTGAGAGCTAAATACAGAGCCCCGGGTTATGGTTTGTTTATGCACTATGCAGTTTGTTTTTGCAGCAGTGGCTGTATGCTGAGAGCTCTTGGAGGTGTGCTCCCCAAATCTTTTCAAAGAGAGGAGTCTGGTGTCTGATCAAACTTCTTAATGCAATTGCTGTCCTCTAAAAACACTGATTTCTACCGGGCTCTGCTACAAATTCCTCATATGTAGAGGTTTCCCAGCTCCCTGCGATTTGGCACACTGTGTCCTGTTCCCCTGGCAGAATGCACATGAGAAAACAATAAGTGAGAGGACTGCAAAACGATATACACCTAAGAGGCTTTGTTTCTGCACACTGGGCAGTGTGTCTAAGATTGAGAAGTCTTCACAAGCTGCATGCGTTTGTACCACATCGCTGGATAGGAAGACTGGAATGTACTGGCACTAATTCTACTCCTAGAAAAAAAAGCAAAATCCTGTCTCTGCTTGACCTCCACCTTGACACACGCAGCTGTGTTGGCTCTTGGCAGAGACAGTGGCATTCAGTGGCTTCAGAAGCCAGTCATCAGATATGGATAAAATGTGCATCCCAAATAAGGAAAAGGTGCTGTCTATAGAGTGAGGCCAAAAGGCAGAACTTTAAACTTTCATTGTGGCCATCAAACATAAATTTGAGGGACTTTTTATTTGTTCCCTGTATTGTGATTTGGGAGTGGGCACCCCGTAGATATATGGTGGTGTGACAGGGTTGGAAAAAGCACTCAGAAGTGTCACGATTCAGATGCCTGCTTTCTCTAGTACTTGTTTGGACTTTTTAGATTGGGACAGAATTTCACCCAGCCATCTTCTTCAATAAAAGAAAGACTTTAGAATACAAGCCTCCGGGCTTCTGGGTTTCAGGTGCTGATTCTATTATGCTTCTCTGCCGCAAGATGACAAACTCTTTCTGTTAAGACTGATGCTGCTCCAGCCTCAGAGGCTTTGTTGTAAATCCCAAGGTGACCAAATTAGAGAATGTTTAACACCAATCTGTCTGGCGTTATGCCCTCACACACTGGTATGACTCCTGATGGCATGGGTAGCATGTATCTGAACTGCTCACATGCACTATTTGCCCTGTGGAACAGGTCTGTTATTGATGTGTGGTACTCAGCCCTCTGGTGCAGCAAATACGTTTGAGACAATCCAAGTGATCCATATTATCTTTCACTGACATTATCAAAAGCTCTTATGCCACAGGAAGGATGGTTTTCTGCTTGAGGTATAGGAAGATTTTCTTTGGGGTTAGGTTTATGATTTCACTAGTTGAGTACTGGTTTTCATAGCTTACAGAGGATAAGCCATTTACTTATCAAACTATGCTTGCCTGTCAAATATCAAGGATTCGAGCTTGTACTTGAAATGCAACCAAGTCAGGTGTAGCACCTCTGGTGACAAAAGCTTGGTAGTTGCAAAGTTCCACCAAAACTTCAATAATAGTCACTCGTGATTGGTGATTATTAGTTACTGGGGATTATCCTTTCAACAAGATTGCTGTGAACTCAATTCCTTGTCTAAAACAGGTGAAAGTTGTACCACAGTTGCTGTAATTTTGCAGCAGCATTTGTCAATTCGACCAAGGTTGATTCAAACATGTTTATTTTGCCTATTGCAGCCACCTTTCGGACACCTCTAGCCAGTGGAGCTGTGTGAGATGTGGATGGATTTCTGGACATAGGCTCGGTTGCTGATGCAATCATTAACCAGTTTCTGAAAATGTCAGCTGCTTTCCACTTCTTTTCTAGGTGGCACAGAATGAAGAACAAGCTATGATTATCAAACATAGGAGGCAATCTTCCCAGAGGCAACTGATTTCCAAGGTTTGCGTTTACTGTAGAGGATACTGGCAGGCTGAATTTAGTGGTGGCTCATTCCAAAAGATAAACTTTCTTATAGAAGATCGTCAGGAACCACATACCTATCCCATTATTGGCCTTAGTGAGTGGACCATATCTGAAAGCAGATGTACTTCCTTTCTAACACTTTGGGCATTGTTACGACCTACTTCAGTAATGCAAATTATGGGACCCTAGGGGAATTCAACTTAACCTACAGACCTTGATTCACCATGCTATGCATACTAAGGGATGTGCCTTTATAGATTTGAACACAGTTGATAGCATGGACGAAAACTGATTATGGTCTCAACTGTACAACTGGGGAATCCCTAATCAATTACTACATGTAAGGAAATGCCTCCTTGGCATGGTTACCCCCTGATGTGTAAGGAAATGCCTCCTTGGCATGGTTACCCCCTGACTTTTTGCCTTTGCTGATGCTATGTTTTGATTTGAAAGTGTGCTGAGGCCTGCTAACCAGGCCCCAGCACCAGTGTTCTTTCCCTAACCTGTACTTTTGTTTTACACAATTGGCACACCCTGGCATCCAGGTAAGTCCCTTGTAACTGGTACCCCTGGTACCAAGGGCCCTGATGCCAGGGAAGGTCTCTAAGGGCTGTAGCATAGCTTATGCCACCCTGGGGACCACTCACTCAGCACAGACACACTGCTTGCCAGCTTGTGTGTGCTGGTGAGGGCAAAACGAGTAAGTCGACATGGTACTCCCCTCAGGGTGCCATGCCAACCTCACACTGCCTATGCAGTATAGATAAGTCAACCCTCTAGCAGGCCTTACAGCCCTAAGGCAGGGTGCACTATACCATAGGTGAGGGCACCAGTGCATGAGCACTGTGCCCCTACAGTGTCTAAGCAAAACCTTAGACATTGTAAGTGCAGGGTAGCCATAAGAGTATATGGTCTGGGAGTCTGTCAAACACGAACTCCACAGCACCATAATGGCTACACTGAAAACTGGGAAGTTTGGTATCAAACTTCTCAGCACAATAAATGCTCACTGATGCCAGTGTACATTTTATTGTGAAATACACCCCAGAGGGCACCTTAGAGGTGCCCCCTGAAACCTTAACCAACTACCTGTGTAGGCTGACTGGTTTTTGCAGCCTGTCACACTCGAGACCTGTTGCTGGCCACATGGGGAGAGTGCCTTTGTCACTCTGTGGCTAGTAACAAAGCCTGCACTGGGTGGAGATGCTATCACCTCCCCCTTGCAGGAGCTGTAACACCTGGCGGTGAGCCTCAAAGGCTCACCCCCTTTGTTCCAGCGCCACAGGGCATTCCAGCTAGTGGAGTTGCCCGCCCCCTCCGGCCACGGCCCCACTTTTGGCGGCAAGGCCGGAGGAGATAATGAGAAAAACAAGGAGGAGTCACTGGCCAGTCAGGACAGCCCCTAAGGCAACCTGAGCTGAAGTGACTCTGACTTTTAGGAATCCTCCATCTTGCAGATGGAGGATCCCCCCCCAATAGGGATAGGAATGTGACCCCCTCCCCTTGGGAGGAGGCACAAAGAGGGTGTACCCACCCTCAGGGCTAGTAGCCATTGGCTACTAACCCCCCAGACCTAAACACGCCCTTATATTTAGTATTTAAGGGCTTCCCTGAACCTAAGAATGTAGATTCCTGCAAATTACGAAGAAGAGGACTGCTGAGCTGAAAAACCCCTGCAGAGAAGAAGACACCAACTGCTTTGGCCCCAGCCCTACCGGCCTGTCTCCCTCCTTCAGAAGAAAACTGCTCCAGCGACGCTTTCCCTGGGACCAGCGACCTCTGAATCCTCAGAGGACTGCCCTGCTTCCAAAAGACCAAGAAACTCCCGAGAACAGCGGCGCTGTTCAACAAAGACCGCAACTTTGTTTCCAGAGGAGCAGATTTAAAGACCCCTGCAATCCCCGCAAGAAGCGGGAGACTTGCAACACTGCACCCAGCGACCCCGACTCGACTGGTGGAGAACCAACACCTCAGGGAGGACCCTCCGGCGACTCCGAGACTGTGAGTAACCAAAGTTGTCCCCCCTCAGCCCCCACAGCGACGCCTGCAGAGGGAATCCCGAGGCTCCCCCTGACCGCGACTGCCGGACTCTAAAATCCCGACGGCTGGAAAAGACCCTGCACCCGCAGCCCCCAGCACCTGAAGAATCGGAACTTCAGTGCAGGAGTGACCCCCAGGAGGCCCTCTCCCTTGCCCAGGTGGTGGCTACCCCGAGGAGCCCCCCCCTTGCCTGCATTGCTGAAGAGACCCCTTGGTCTCTCATTGAAACCTATTGACAACCCGACACGTGTTTGCACACTGCACCCGGCCGCCCCAGTGCCGCTGAGGGTGTACTTTTTGTGTGAGCTTGTGTCCCCCCCGGTGCCCTACAAAACCCCCCTGGTCTGCCCTCCGAAGACGCGGGTACTTACCTGCTGGCAGACTGGAACCGGGGCACCCCATTCTCCATTTAAGCCTATGTGTTTTGGGCACCACTTTGAACTCTGCACCTGACCGGCCCTGAGCTGCTGGTGTGGTGACTTTGGGGTTGCTCTGAACCCCCAACGGTGGGCTACCTTGGACCCCAATTTGAACCCCATAGGTGGTTTACTTACCTGCAAGAACTAACATTACTTTACCTCCCCCAGGAACTGCGAAAATTGCACTGTGTCCACTTTTGAAATAGCTATATGTGTTTTATGTAAAAAGTATATATGCTATTGTGATTATTCAAAGTTCCTAAAGTACTTACCTGCAATACCTTTCAAATGAGATATTACATGTAGAATTTGAACCTGTGGTTCTTAAAATAAACTAAGAAAAGATATTTTTCTATAACAAAACCTATTGGCCTGGAATTGTCTCTGAGTGTGTGTTCCTCATTTATTGCCTGTGTGTATGTACAACAAATGCTTAACACTACTCCTTTGATAAGCCTACTGCTCGACCACACTACCACAAAATAGAGCATTAGTATTATCTCTTTTTGCCACTATCTTACCTCTAAGGGGAACCCTTGGACTCTGTGCATACTACTCCTTACTTTGAAATAGTGCATACAGAGCCAACTTCCTACACTACGGGTGACTGCATCTTTCTATACAAAGATGTGGGAAAGAATTAAGAAGGGACCTATATCAAACAAAGTGTACACTAGCAAAGCACTCAAACAAGTATGACTATTGGCATCTTTTTATTTTTTATTTTTATATAGCCGACCTTGCAATAGCTCTTCGAAACAAACTCATTTCCAACAAAATCTGATGATCAGCATCTTCCGACGCTCCAATATGCTGACAATAGTGTAACCATGGATCAGACAGCCATCAGCTTATAAAGACGCCCATTAAGCCTGGGAGCCTACAGTAAAACAAACAAGCTCACCATAAACACAGGAAAAAACTAAGATTATAGTTTTTAGCAAGAAAATTGCTATAAAAGCAGAATTTTTAAAGACTTGTTAAACCGGAACATACACAAGCTTGTAAATAGCTTGGTGTGCAGTGTGGGGGAAAAAAAGGAGAGCAAAAGCCCTATTTAGCTGCATGAAAATTAAAATCCTTAGCACTAAACAGGTCTTTCAGTAAACTGTTGGTGCCCTTTGGCAAGCTCTCTCTTAAGGATAATGCCAACTAAAGTGAAGTCTACATTAAAATGTGGCACATTGGCTTATTATGGAAAATGTGTTTAGTTTATATTATGCAATGTTGGTTCTATAGAATTTTGCTTGGGCTGTCACACGGTGCTGCACCGGTCAAGCTAGACTGTACATTGTACAAACTGGCTGGAACTCATGAAATATTTTAGCCATACTGCGCTTAAAGCTGAAATCTGCAACGTCTGATCTTTAAAACACTTAATATGGTAGGTAATTAATAAGTACAGTGGGCTGTATTTCAATCCCTGGAAGCAATACCTAGACCACTCAACTAGGAATTTCCAGCTTTACAGCCCTCTGGAAAGCAGATAATTTTTACCACGGATTTTTTTTGTGATGAAGCAGATGAAAATTATATATTTTCATGGAGAAGTACCCTATAAAAGAAAAGAAAAAACATGCATGACTGACAATCTCATCAGTTTTCAATAAAGATCAGAAATATATCTATCTCTCATTGACCTTCCAGCAGAACTGGAAAATTATTAGATGGAATAGGTAATAAACTGCTGTATTTGCTCTAAGCGTGCCTGTAACTCACAGGAAGATAGCTGTAATTTAGAGAGGTCCCACTGCCTCAAGCATCTCGCGTCACCACGTTAGTGGTGGAGCCTGATAAGCACTTATGTGACCTGCTCCAATGCCCCCAATAGAGAGGCCAGCAGAGAAGCAAAATCCAGACTCTGCTGCTTGCAATGAGACTGAAAACATGAGATGATCAGCCCGACCTGTGATCGGCCCAAGATGGTGAGAAAGGCCTGTTGACAGTGTTGAGCTGCAGCCGAGCTGGGTAGATTGGTGCACTGTGCAGGCTGGTAGTAGCCTGCTGTAGGAAACTGGCCCTTGCTGCAGTTACCCCCCTCCCCCACACGTTTTGCCTGATACGGATGCTGACTTGACATAGTGTGCTGGGATCCTTCTAACCAGGCTCCAGCACCAGTGTTCCTTCCCTAAAAATATACCATTGTTTCCACAGTTGGCACACCTCTGGCACACAGACAGGTCCCTTGAAAAGGGGACAAGTGGTACCCCTCACCAAAAACATGCACACTGCCATTGCAGATTGCCTTTTTCTCCCCACCAACACACACAAAGTCGACATGGCGTCCCTCTCAGGGTATCATGCCCACAAAACACTGCCTGTGGCATAGGTAAGTCACCCCTCTAACAGGCCTTACATCCCTAAGGCATGGTGCACTATACCACAGGTAAGGGCATAGCTTCATGAGCAATATGCCCCTACAGAGTCTAAGTCCATTTTTAGACAATGTAAGTGCAGTGTGGCCATATTAAGTATATGGTCTGGGAGTTTGTCATCACAAACTCCACAGCTCCATAATGGCTTCACGGAATGCTGGGAAGTTTGGTATCAAACTGCTCAGCACAATAAACCCACACTGATACCAGTGTTGGATTTATTCTAACAAGCACACAGGGGGCATCTTAGAGAGCCACCCTGTATTTTACCCAATCCTCTAGTGTAGGGCTGACAGGTCTGTGCCAGCCTGCCTCTAGCAGACACATTTCTGATCCCATGGGGCTAGGGTGTTTGTTCTCTCTCAGGCCAGAAACAAAGCCTGCTCTGAGTGGAGGTGCTTCACACCTCCCTGCTGCAGAAACGGTAAAACCTCGCAGTGAGCCTCAAGGGTTCAGGACTTCTGTTACAGTGCCCAAGGTCACTCCTCCCCTCCCCCCCAACCCACCCCACCCCCACAGACAAAGTCCCACTTTTAGTGCAAAGTTCAGCAGGAAACTTAGGAAAAACAAGGAGCAGTGACCACTTCAGCTAGGACCTAAGGTGTCCAGAGCTAAAGTGACCCTCTCCCTCCACTGCAGAATCCTCCATCTTGGTTTGGCGGACAGGGACCAATACAGTTTGGAATGTGCCCCCCTCCCGAAAGGGAGTTGGCACAGGAAGGGTGTAGCCACCCTCAAGTACAGTAGCCATTGGCTACTGCCCTCTGACCGCTATAATGCCCCTAAAACCAGGATTTAAGGGCTCTCCTAAACCCAGTTCATCAGATTCCTGGTGACCTCACAAGAAAGAAGAAAGACTGCTAAGCTGAAACCCCAGTAGAGGAAAAGGAAGACAAAAACTGACTTGGCCCCAGCCCTACCGGCCTGTCTCCTGCTTCAGACAACCGGCAAAGGAAAAGCAATGCACCCGGAGGGTTCAGCAACCTCTACCAAGCCTCCAGAGGACTGCCTGCATCACAGAGGACCAAGAACTCCAGTGGACAGCAGCCCTGTCCAGGAAGAAACAATCTCGAAGGACTCCAGAGCCGCCCTGGAACCGCGAGTCCTGACCACTCTGCACCCGATGCCCATGGCCCGTGTCCAGGTGGCCCAACCGACTAGAGAGGATCCCCCAAGCGAATCTGAGCAAGTGCCCGCCCTGGGTGGACCTCTCCTGTCCTCCCCAACGATGCCTACAGTGTGAATCCAGTGGCTGCCCCCCCCACCCCCACCCCGAAAGCGCCGGACGAAGATACCCATCACCAAAAGGTTCACTGCACCCGCAGCCCCCTGGCCTTGGGGAACTCGACCTACAGTGCAGCAACATCCAGCAGGAGGCCCTCCTACTTGTCCAGCCTATGGTTTTTCGGAACAGACCCCCTGGACCTAGCTTGCAGCATCTATGTGACCCCCAGGGTCCCCTCATCGGAAAGCACTGGGAGCCCGACGCTGTGTTTGCACCCTGCACAGCCCCTGTGCCGCTGAGGGTGTGTGTTTGGTGCATACCTGTGGCCCCTGGTGCTCCTCTAAATACCCCGCATCTGCCCTCCGAAGATGCAGGTACTTACCTGCCAGCAGATCGGAAACCAAGAACCCCCAGTCTCTATAGGAGCCCATGCTAAATTTGCCTCAACTTTGACCTCTCCACCCGGCTGGCCCCGTGTTGTTGGTGGTGGGTGTTTGTGGTTAACTTGAACCCCAACCTGTGGAGTTCCTAACTCTCGGAGACTGGAACTGTAAGTCGTGTAGTTACCTGTAAAACATACTAACTCCCCCCAGGGAACTGTTTTTGAAAATTGAAGTGTGAACTTTAAAAAGAGATTATTGCCATTTATTCAAAAACTGTATAAGTTATCGATTCAAAGTAATATTGATCCATATGTGAAATACGTATTTAGTGATATACTTACCTTAACTACAACTTGAATCTTGTGGTTCTAGAAATAAATTAACAAAAGATAATTCTCTATATAAAAACAATTGGTCTGAAGTTAAGTCATTAGGTGTGTGCTTCTATTGTCTGTGTGTCTACAACAAATGCTTTGCACTACCCTCTGATAAGCCTAACTGCTCGACCACACTACCACAAAAGAGAGCATTAGCATTATTTACTTTAGCCTCTGTTAACTCTCTGGGTAACCTCTGTGCACACTATGGGGGCGATTCTAACCTCGGCGGGCGGCAGTTCCCCCACCAAAATACCGCTCCGCGGTCGAAAGACCGCTGAGGGTATTTTGGGATTTGCCCTGGGCTGGCAGGCGGCCGCCAAAAGGCCGCCCGCCAGCCCAGGGCAAATCAACCTTCCCACGAGGACGCCGGCTCAGAATTGAGCCGGCGTAGTGGGAAGGTGCGACGGGTGCAGTGGCACCCGTCGCGTATTTCAGTGTCTGCATAGCAGACACTGAAATACTTTGTGGGGCCCTCTTACGGGGGCCCCTGCAGTGCCCATGCCATGGGCATGGGCACTGCAGGGGCCCCCAGGGGCCCCGCGGCACCCCCTACCGCCATCCTGTTCCTGGCGGGAGACCCGCCAGGAACAGGATGGCGGTAGGGGGTGCTCCGCCGCCATGGAGGATTCTGCAGGGCAGCGGGAAACCGGCGGGAGACCGCCGGTTTCCCGCATCTGACCGCGGCCGAACCGCCGCAGTCAGAATGCCCTGCAGGGCACCGCCGGTCTGTCGGCGGTGCTCCCGCCGGCGAGACCGCCGGGGGGTCAGAATGACCCCCTATATCTCATTTTGATATAGTATATACAGAGCCAGCTTCCTACACCTGCTGGGCGAATTTAAAGGGTGTCCCCCTGCTGCCTGCGTATGTATACTGGGAATACAGGATGATGCTCCTCAACTGGGTTCCACACTGCAGCCATCACTAGAGTACGGGAATAGCCCTGGAGGAGCCTGGAGCGAAGAAAGTAGTGGCAGCTCAGCCCTGGGACTTACTCACTGGCAGAAGCCCTCGCAGTGCGGGGTAGAAAGTGTTTTTGGTACAACACACTGCAGTGGATGAGGCCCCTGGAGGATTTGGGGCTGCACATGGATTCTACATACGTGGCTGTATGAGATGGGGGGTAACGAGAGAGTAAAGCTGTGCGACCCAGGAGAAGGAACCTTGAGCTGATGTGTGAATGCCCCTATTGCTGAGTGACACATGCCACGCACCATGTGGCGTCATCTGGTGATGCACAGAGCACTGTCTCTGCAGAGTAGGCCCAGTTCTTAACGCAACATTTGGTGAGGCACCACCAACTAGGTCTACTGTGGCAACAGGGCTCTGCGCTACGCGAGTTGTGTAGGTGGCATGGTGTGAAAGGACTAAGTCTCGGGTTACCAAGCCCATGGGCTTCCGAGTTTTGTGTAACCCGACAAAGCTGCCTGTGTGACCTGGATACTGAGGACACTGCCCTGCAGAGAGTGGCGGTACAAGACATCTCACCAGAGTGCAGGATTGTGTGATGTATACTAGTACTGGGGAAGGTCATGACGACCCCCCCCCCCCAACAGAACCCCGGAGATGATACAAATCAAATCAGTGAAAGACTCCTCAGGCAGCCAAAAATTGGGCCGGTACAGTACCCAGTCTCATACTGAGAAGCTACACCTTGGGCCTGTGAGTATGGTCACCTCAGATGCTAAGCTCAATATTATATTGGAAGTCATACCTACCTCGAGAGAAATACTAGAAGGGGAAAATGGACACAGAGCAGGACGGGTCCTGACCTTAGGACACCAAAAGGAGTTTGGCAACTCCTTGAAGGCATTCTGCATTCCTAGAAAACCCTTGGAGTCCAGGGAGTTGGCTGATGACCTACTGGACATCAAGGAACATCTGAGCAAGAAGAACTCCTCGATTATGAAGAGGACGAACCAACCACACTGGAAAGGCATATTCAGTTCTGCGCATGGCTGGCTCCTCATGCTGAACACCCCAAAGAGGGCTACGTCGCCTAAGCCCTCACCACCCGACAACCTGTCAATGTACAACGGACTCATCAATAGGACGGCAGACACATAAGGGCTCCAGCTCGAGGAGCAGATGGAGGAATCATACTTCCTCCGGGAAATTCTGGTGACGTCACAAAAGGCAAACCTGTAGCTCACTATGCTTCTCAGCATACTGGACAAGGGTAAGGAAGCATTCAGAGCCAGAGAGGTTACTCCTCAAGTGGAGAAGAAATACAAATATTCCACTCAAGAGCCCCAGTACATTAAAGGGAACGTACCGTCAGACTCCATCATAGTAGCAACAGCCAGGGGAAAAAAATAAATAAAGCCACTACATTAACCAAGCCACCACCAGAGAAAGAGAGTAAGAGAATGGACCTGGAGCGTAGGAAGATGGAAAGTTATGCAGCAACCCAAATGCGTTTCAAATTTCAAAGCACCCTTTAACTGGTATGGCTACGTAGGAACAAAAGAAGATAGAAGGCCTCATGCAGAGGACTTCAAAAAGGACAAAAGCAGTAGTCGGGGGGGGGGGGCAAAAACATCGCCATCTTCTGTCTCAAGTCAGTACTGGATGCTGCAGATACTGCCAGCATGCAGATGTGCACAGACACCAACTTCAGAAGACGCATGGCTAGGGGTCTCTGGATTCAAGGCAGAGATGCAGGTATCCATTTTCTCCATGCCTATTACATGAGGAAACCCTTTTCTAGACTGCCATAGATGGTGTTACCTGTCTGTGTTTTTTTTTCTGGTCTTCTGTGTTCTTTATCGATGTCGATGATGCCTTTCCAGACTCTGGAGTTTTCACCTTCCTCTTCCTCAGAGGCGGTATCTTCCTCCTCTCTCAACAACCCCAGCCCCAAGTCTCTGGGGGAAGTAGTGTCCTTCTGGCCTTGCATAGTGTAGTGTGCATGCCTCTGTGTGTCTGGGATCTTCAGCTTTTTAGCCTTCAACTCTGAACAAGCCTCACAGCACCTTGAGTCACGGTCGATAAGTAAGCAAAGATTTCAGACCTGGGGGCCATACCTCTCTGCGCAAACTTGTGGTGGCACTGTGGACAGAAAGGGAATGGAGGGTGCTCCATTTCAGGATGAGTAGGGGTCCCCTGTTTATGCATTCTCTCTCTTTTGATGATTACTGCACCTACTTTGGTTCACAGTTATAACCCTTCCTCGGTTTTCATGAGTTTTTACTCCACTTTTTTCCTCGACAAAAAAAAAAAAACTCCCTTGCTTCTTCTTAATCCTTTTCAAGTTTGGAGGTTTTCCCGATGCTTACAGACCCAAAAGCAGAAAAAGATGGCGATCGAGAAGAGTGAGGCTTCCAGGAAGGGCAAATTACGTCACAAGAGGATGAAGCAGGCATCAAATGCTGGAGGCCTTAACGTGCAAAAAACATAAATAAATAAAAATTAGACTACTATATACAAGATATTCTGGACCCAACAACTAGAAGGCGAAATTTATTTTTACATCATGTGAACCCAAAAAGGATTCACGCTGCAAAACCACATAGACAAATCGGAAGGGCTCCCTCAGCCATTCAAAGTATTTAAAAATGCTCGGGAAAGAGCACATTTTCCTGTCCCGTAAGTAATTCGCCTTCTGGGCTTGGTTCGCCTCTTCCATCCTGCCAGTACCACCTACTTGGTGGCGTATATGGGTGCTGAAGTAGTGCCCCCGTATCCACTGGCCGCAGCAGAAGGAAATCCTCTCAGACAGTTCGGATTTCTCATGCAATAGTGCAGGTAGATTAGCCACCCTGCAATTCTGTTCCCTGACCCAGAGACTATTTTAGAAACAGAGTTTGTAGTTATTAAACTGGTGCCACAATCAGAGCTAGTAGATAAGCTCTCAATCTTTCCAGTCCTTGATGGTGGCCCCAACTCATATTGCAGACTTTATCAATGCAATGCTGGCTTCTACTGTTGACATTCTCCCACTGGCTCCCTCAGTACCCAAAAAGCCGGCATGCCATCAGACCAACTCTGCATTGTCAAATCCGGGCCTCACCCTGGCTGTTGTGCCAGTTCCAGTGTCTTAGAACTCCACTTTGGTACTGCTCCTCATTCTTCTTTAGAGGCCTTGTCGGTTGTTCCACCATCGTCACCTGTAGCAGCTCTATCTTTGGATCGGTTTCATGCTTTGACAGACTCGCTGGAGATTAAGCCTGTCTGATTCAGATAATAAGCACAACTGTTAGAAGAGGCAGCTGCAGGCCTTGTTATGAATACTAGATTAAGATTTTACAACTTTTGGGATCAGACCCAGATGTCTTTGATGTTGATGATAGTAGAGAAGGTAGTCATCCTTCTCCACGTATGATCACAGATGTTGGTGACTGCTTGGTCCTTCAAAATGCTATTGTCTCAGACACACTGCCGATGTTGCTCTAGATTGCCCTTCAGGGTCTGCTACTAAAAAGGTAGTTGCACAAGGCCTCTGAGATCCTTGAGCTGTTCTAGCCTGTAGAAGGAGCTATTTAGATCACCTCACCGAAACTTACAGCCTCTACTATGGAGCCTTGGCTACTAATTATTGATTGCCTGATGGATCCGATCTAAGTAGCCTGGAACAAATCTTCCGCACTGCCATCAACCACCGGGCTGCATGCCAGCACTATGCTTCTCCTGGGTACATGAAATCTTTCGACAGCCCACTTGTCTCCCAAGAGTGTTGTGGTGCAGAGATCTTCATCTTAGTCTTTTCTTACTTATCCAACAGCCAACGTATCAAAGAAAAATTAAGCCACAGGAAAGAATATTTTCTCTTCAGGAAGCCTTGCTCTTCGCTCAACTAATGAACTTGCCTTTTGGCCAGATATCCCCATGTATTATGGCAAATTGCTCAGCTAGTTCTGAATCTTTCTGGTCACCTCTGTGATCAAGATACGGAGGCTGTGCATGGGTGGATATACCATCTGGTGGCTCCCACCTCTATGGCTAAAGTAGATCTAAAGCGCTATAATCAAGCAAGGGTCAGGCTCCATCTTTGAGCCTGGCTTCCCCAGCAAGACAATTTAATTAACCGTACTATTAATTCTAGGGTTACTCACGAGGCACACCCTTTTGGCGGAGTTAGCCCTTTGAACCTGGTCAACAATCCAATGCATATTTCCACAGTACAGAGGAGTAGAGGGTGCCAAAGACCGTAAAGGTCAGCAGCAGCAGTCTTATTCTTCCTCCCGGCACCCTCAGCTAAATTGCTTTAGTGCACCCCTTGAGAAGCACATGCAGCCTGTGAGGGGGTGGGAAAGACGAGTGTCCTACCACACCGAACAATGGTAGTCTACCATATGGAATGCAGGGTCCTTCAAAAAGGTTGCTTTTCTCTTTCAGGGTTCCCCCTCCCTCCATTCCTTATCAGCCATTTCCGAGGATCACACTCACATCTTACAGCCGGAGGTCCCATCAATGTTACTCAACGGTATATTGGAGCTTGTGTCTGCACTCAAGATACGTCAGGGATGCTATCCTCTGTATTTCCTTGTTCCCAAGAAGAATGGGGTTTCTATCCCATTCTGAACCTTCAAGATGCTGCTGTTTGCTCAGGGGTTGACATGAATATTTTTAATGACATGAATATTTTCAAGCACGATCCTGCAGACACACAGGACATGTCTAAGATTTCTGGTGTGATCAACTCACTGTCAATCTGCGGTCCTGCCCTGGCTTTCAAGCCTGAGTATTAATGTGTTATGAGTGGTGGTAGCTCATGTTCGCATGATTGGGGGTCTTGGTATTCCAGTATCTCAACCTAGCTACTGAAGCAAACCTTGGCATTGTTTTTGTCAGATCACCTTCAGACCACAGCCTCCCTGCTGTTTGACCAGGGTTTTTCCAATTAACCTCTCCAAATTGCAACTCCAGGCCTCTTTATGACTGCAGAGGTGGAAGTAGACAGTCTGTTTCTCCAGCAGATTGAGGGTATGGTCAAAACGTTTCAAGAGGGAGTGCATATTCCTGTCCTGAAAGTCATTTCGCCTCCTCCATCCTGCTAGGGTCCCCGTCTAGAAGCGTATACAGGCACTGTAGTGCTGCTTCTGTTTCCATTAGCCCTAGCAGTAGGGATTTCTTATGCAGTAGCACAGGATCTGCAGTACTGGCTAGTGATGGAACACCTATCTTGCAGGAATTCTTCAGCCCACATCCAGTGGTGGTCATGGTGGTGAGGGTTGTGTCTTCCAACTGTCATGTAGATGTGCTGGAGATCAGAGGACTCTGGTCTCCTTTTGAGTAAAGGTATCACACTGACATGCTCAGGTTTCGCGCTATACATCTAGCCCTTAAGGTGCTTTTGTCTTTCACTCCAGGTCAGTCAATCTTGCTGATAGACAACACTGCTTCGAAGTGGTATGTCAACATCAAGGTAATGTGGACTCAAGATCCCTGCGCTGAAGGGAGCTGAAGATATCTACGGTCTTGGGATCAGAGTGATGGTGTTTGGCTCATGTTCAATCATCTGTTCAATCATCTGACAGGCTACTGAACGAGCAGGCAGACAACCTCAGTTGGAATCAACATCAGTGGCAGTTTCACCTGGAAGTAGTACTGTCCTTCTTAAACTGCTAGGGCTTCCTTCTGGTGGGTCTTTGGCAGACGCATTCAGTCTGAAGTGGAATTTCCATCTGCATGACATGTTCCCTTTCCTTCTGGCCTCTTGTGTTCTGAGGAAGCTGAGTCAGGAAAGGTCACACTTGATTTCGATTGTGGCACATTAGCTTCAGAGGTTATGGTACTCTGTTCTTCTACCCATCTCTATATCCCTCTCTTCTTCTCCGAGCAGACATTCTCTTGCAGCAAGAGTGTTAGGGCCTGTACCTGAATTGCCAGAGCATCTGCCTTTAAACATGGAGATTACACAGGCCAATCTGAGATCCTTTGATTTGCACCAAGATATGGTTGGTGTCATTCTGTCAACTAGTCGCCCATCAATTAAACCTTTCTATACTGGGCGATGGTCCTCCTTCATTACCTGGTGAACAGAACTTTATGTTAATGTAGTCAAAGCACACTTGTCATAATTGTTATGTTTTTCTTGATCTCTCACCTGGCATGGCTTGGCTGTTACAGTTAATGGTTACTTGTCAGCTTCTCTTTGTTTGCTAGATCAGCCTTCATTATTTAAGGTAACCAGGACAGAAATAGTTATTTGAGAAGAACATACAGTACAAACCTGATTTAATAACATGAACCTACAGCTTTGAACCCAACATTTCACCGAATGCCAAGACACTGAATTCACCTGGAACACCAATATCACCCTCAAGCAACACACTGCCAAAAAAACAACAGTTTGGTACCAGCTCTCTCTTCTAAAGAAAATCAAAACATTTCTTCCGGAAAGCGACTTCGGAACTGCTGTTCAAGCCTTTGTACAATTGCATCCAGACAGTGGTAATACCCTAATCCATGGACTCCTGAACTCCCCACTGGCTCCCATCCTACACGTCATGGCACATCTCCAAATGTCCTGCACACATATGGTCACATTACTTTCAACCGGACGGAACTCCATTTGATCCTCTAGCTGGCCCTCACATCATAAAAACCAGCTGCATATTTTACAAAGCTGTCATGACCAGCACCCCCAATTATCTTGCAGACAAGCTCACCATCTTTGATGGATCTCTCTGGTGGCACATCTACAATGAGTACACCAACAAAGAAGTGCAAAAAAAGAAAAAATACAACTGCAGGCCATTTCCACCTAAACTTTGGAACAACATCCCTGAATACATCAGGGCCATCCCAACTTTGCGCCAACTAAGGACAGAATTGAAGAGTCACCTCTTTAAAGAGCATTACATCACAACGTGTTAACCGCCCACAACCCAGCTTCCTCGCCTATAACTAGTTGCCTTTATGCTTGTCTTTGAACATGTGCAGTGCTCCATCGCCTTTCGGCAATGGTTGAGCTACAGAAGCTCCCCATACATATATAGACAAGTCACTTATTGTCATGTCGTTTCTGAAAGGATTGACATTTGTTGCCACCTTCTCCCTTTCTCATTGCTCAGAGAAAATTAATTTGGTGCTCATATTCTTGATGTGTTTTTGCTTCGAAACCATGCACAGTTGCTCCTTGAGAGGGTGAAAACTATTCTTTTCATTGCCATTGCTTCGGCTAGGCATGTTACGGAGCTGTAGGACTTGTATGTTCAACCTTCATGCCATGCATTCCTTAGTTAAGTAGGTGTTTCAAACAGGAGTGTCCTTGTTCCCAAGGTGGTCACTCCTTTTCATGTAATCTAGTCCAGTATCTTACCAATTTTCTTTCCATATTCTCATTCTAACAAGAAGCAGGAACATCTACAATGCTTGCAACATTGTGTGGCCTTTAACTTCAAAAATTACAGGACCTGTGAGTGAATCAACATTTCTTTGGTTACACTGGTTACAAGAAAGGCAGGGTGAATTAAAAGTAGACAGGTTTTCACTGGATTGCCCGATGCGTTAATATTTGCTGTGCTCTGGCCTAAAAAACACCCAGAGTATTCGGTCCCATTCCATCCAAGTTAAAGCTGCCTTTTTGCCCTTTCCTGAGGAGTACAATTACAGGACATTTGCCAAGCCATGTGGTAGTCATTGCACATCTACCCAGACACTACTGTCTTGACTCCACATTCTGCTAGGATGGCCATTTTGCTAGATTTGTAATGCAGGACTCCCGGATTTAACAGTGCTCTAGGACCCATTTACATTTCAGCCACAAGGAGAGAGAACATTTTGCTTTGGATCGCCCACTGAGTTATATTAAGGCCTTGGCATGCCATAACTAATGTTATCTGGGTCACATCTGCGACAGTGCTCCTGGTGTGCAGATGCTAGGGTGCTCATGTTGCGCCAACTTGCTCACAATCCTGTACACCAACGTTACACATTAGTTGACACTTTTTTTTTAAAATATGGTAGACATTACCCATTTCACCTTAAAACCATTTCAACAGAATACTACACTGGGTGAGACTAATATGGACACTCACAACAGAGGTTAAAAAATCACAGACACAAAAGCGAAAAGCTGAGGATCTTCACTGGTCAGAATCTACTTTCCTACAATCATCCTCTTCTAGTCGGTGGTCCTGTGAACAACTAAGGAAATGGGTGATGAGAGCAAAGGAATACATAAGGCAATCGAAGAATCCTGAGTTGAGACCAAAAGGCTACGGTGCTGGGTGACTGACCAGCAGTTCTAGTGATGTGATCGATAGAGAACGTCCCGACCACTCTAGTAGAAGAGTATCATATTCAGTGATTGTACAGATACCATTAGGCTCCAAAATGAGTTGGCATTTTTATCAATGACTATTTTCATAACATAACTGTAATCTACTTGTTATGGTCCAACATCAGAAAAAAGGGACCATTGTCCATTAATTTTCTTCTCTTATTTGCTTTTGAAAGGTCTGGATTCTTGTTAAGTTCAAAGCCTTTCCGGTACTGAACAACATTCCTCACTGTCCCTAGTCTCCCATAGACAGAGAAGGAAGAAAAATCTTTTATTTTGCACCTGGGAGTGAAGTATAGCCAAATGCAGTAGAATTCCCATGCATAATTCAAACATTTAAGTTTCCATTAAAATCTTATAGAGTAGTACACTTAAAAGAAGAGCTCTGAATGATTCCCATTTGACTTAACATGCAAAAGAAAATATAACCTATCAGGCCCATATCAGAGAGTGGAGGTCATTGGTTATTTTGGGTCACAAAACAATATAGGTTCAATGTACAGTGATTAATGTTAAAAGTGCTAATATCACTGCTATTTAGCATTTACTACTGATGTCCTTGTTGATGTGGAGGGCTAGAGAGAAAAATTCTGTTGAATTTTGGCGCATTCAAAAGGTGAGGAATCCACAGTTAGATGTATCCATCAGAAAATGTAATACTGTGCAAATCTGATGGAAAACAGTCCGATTTGCGGAGTCCCAGAACTTGACCATGCACAGACCAAAATGTTCACAACCTACAAATGACTTCCCACTCTGAGCTAAGTTTCATTCCCCAGATTAATGCTGTAGTAAAAAGTAACAATTTGAAATTGTCATGGTCACTGCTCCTTGAAACACAGCACAAAGTTCACAGATAATTAGTACTGGCCTGCAAAATGGTCTGCAAAAGTCTAACAAAAAAAGAAAAAAAAAACGTAATTGTTACTCAGCAGTAGTAGTAGTTTTGCAGCTTGAGGAGTCATCTGAATTCACATGCTCTGCGCTATTCTGCCATCTAGTGGTTGGGTCTGGAATTTTCAGTTTTTTTGTTGTGGGTGTCGTCAACCACCATTTGGTAGTATGTCCGTCCCCCGTGTGACATCAGACAGCGCCTCGGAATTCCTCTAGTAGTCGGGATCCTCAGATTCTTTTTTTCTTTACTTTCGCAGTGTACTTCCTCTGTTTTCTTTGTTTTTCTTTCCCACATTGTTGCATCAACTCCCATTTCTGTGGAGACAGGTGAGCAACATGTGAATCCAGAAAACGCCTAAAGCTGCAAAACTACTCCTACTCGTGAGAAGCCATTTTGTTTTGCAGCATGAATCCTATTCTGGATTTGTATGCGGTGTATCAGATTACACAGCGGTATTCCTTCCCTTGGGTTAGTTGGGATGAAATGAGGAAGTGTTAGCAAACAGGTATTGTAGTACTTTCTGTCTCACCTGTGCTTCCTTGTTCATTTGAATGACCACACAAAGTTTTGAAAAGCATGGCCATGTTGTTGCTGCACAGATTGTCCATAAGTACATTTGCTAAGAACGCCAGTGTTGCTTCCTCTTTAGGTCGAGCCTAAGCAGCATGCATGCGCTGTCTTTCGACATGTTGTATTCAGTGTGTGGACTAGCAGCCCGCCCATTGGTTTTCTGTTATGATGATTGTCCTTTAAAAAGTCTTGCCTGCAATTGGTTTTATGTCCCTTCTTCGTCCCTCCTTATCTTACTTTGTTTCCTCCCATGAAGGAGCACCTAACTTCTGGTATATTTCCGCTTTTGTCTTGATCTGCTCTTTACAGGGATTTTTATTTATTTATGTTTCTTGTACACACGTTTCTGGTTGCTATTCCTTGCCTTTGTTAAATAATCGATAACAGTTTCTTATACAAATGTATTTGTCCATGTAAAATGCCATTTGTGTGTTCCTTATGTTGTTAATAACTTTGCATGACTAAAAATTAGATTGTAAATTCTGATTTTTTATGTTTATTGATTTCTAAGACGTAACCCACCCGTACGTTTATTTCTCTGTACCTTTTTGTTATTGGTGAGTTATTGTGACCGTATATTTGTTTTGTGATTAGGCTTTCCAACCTTTTCTTTGTTTCTGATGTGTAGCGCGTCTAAACATTAACATTTCTCGGACTCGTTCACACCCCTTCTCGGGTTTGCAGCTTTTTATTTTTGACATGGCTGCCATCTCTGATGGTGGAATGCTATAGCAGTTCCTCTGTCGGTCCTTCTTTTTCTGTGGTTCGTCTTGGACACTACTTCTGAGGAGCCGGCGGTTGTCGACACTTTCGGTGTCATAGCTGCTGGTGGCATGTATTTTTTCTTTATATAGCGCATTGCTGCCACGGGGTGGTCGGAAGCGCTGTAACCTCACATTATTGTCCATATAGGTGGTCACACTCGTTAACTTTTCACTATTGCATTTAAATTCTGCCTATTTTTAAACCATGTTGAAGCGCTGGATTCCTGGTACCAGAGCTAGTGGGACAGGACTGAGGCTGAGACATAGAAACCTTCAGGTGGTGCAGAAGGGAAAGCCTGCCTGCCACAGGTACAGTGATACAACTCACTTCGATTGTGTGAAGTCTACACGCTGTTTATTCCGCCTGACTTGTACCCTTGTTCAGCCCGTAATAAAACAAGATTTACAAGTTCCAGCACGCAAATAGAACAAAGGGTGCAGCACCTAGTCTTGCTTGGCCCTGGTAAACTTGACATCGATGTCGAAGGAGAATGTTACTTACCAGTAGACATCTGTTTGTGGCATTAGTGCTGTGTATTCAAATGCTGTGCATTAGCTCCCCATCTAGTGCTGGATTCAGAGTAGTACAACTTGTTTTTCTTCAAAGAAGTTTTTTGAGTTAAAGGATTGAGTGACTCCTCTTGGTAATCCTGCGCATGGGCATCGAGTCCGCTGTCGGGTTCAGACATGTGTTCCTCTCTCTCCGAGTCCCCTGCTCAATACAGTCCAAAACAGTATTTTTTGAGTCTTTCTATCATCGTCGGTATTGGTTTGATCGCATATTCGTCAATACTTTATCTTTCAGTTCCATTTTACACCCGGAATCAAATTTCAGCCCTTCAGGGCAGACGCGGCCCTCTTTGGGGCCTACATCTTCCACGTGGCATCTAACTATGCAGCCCTAATGTAAATGACTCCATTTGGGTTTTGCACTCAATGCCACTCAAAATTTCCACACACTAACCACCACCAGGTGTGTAATTTGTGTCTTTCCCCCGACCGCAAGGAGCAGACCTGTAAAGCATGCTGTTCCTTGCGATCAAAAAAGACACTTCGAGATCGAAGAGCTCATCGGATGGAAATGGCGTCTCGAGCACATCGAACATCTTCGGCAACCAGCATGCACAAGAAGAGTTGGAGCAGGAAGAGGCCTTCTCCATTCAAGACTCCGATGTACAATCGGACATCGAGAGTCAACCGTTGCAGTTGGCGCAAACCGTGAGTAAAAAGATCCTTTCACCGTCGACCAAAAAAACATCAAAAGAGGTCACCGGTCCGCCACTGCCTTACAGCCATGGTCGGAGTTGAGAAACTCATTCAGATGCCCCGCCTGCCGGCTTGGTACCAAAAAAAGCCACAGAAAAATCTTCGGCATCGACCTCCAGCACCTGTACTTCGGCTCAAACACGACCGAAGATGCATGGTGCTTCGGTGCCAACCTCTTCAGTACCAACCGATTCAGCACCGAAAAAGAAAAAACATCCATCCACAGTTACGGCACCAAAAATATCCCAGGCACAAAAGACTTCGGAATTGAAAATCTTGAAAAAGACTTTCAGCAATCCTGGACAGTTTCTAACCTCCACTCCCTTACCACCAAATTTTTGAAATTATGGACGTTCGTCAGCGCCGACTTCAAATGCAAGAGGGAACAGGGCAGATTATAACATCACCTCCTCCCCCTTTAAAGAGGTAACTGACTTTTTAAGAACCTCTTGAATCATCTCTGCCTCCAAAAAAGACTACGAAAGAAGACTCCTTTTCTTACTCAACCCTCTCCACTTCCACCTACTTCTCCACAACATACTCCCACACCAACATCTCACCCTCCTTTGGGGTTCACACCACCCAATTCACCACCTGGTGGGGTTTATGATTTAGGGGCTATATTACATGATCAAGACCCATGGGATGCTTATGATCCGGATCCTATTACACCGAATGATCCCGGTCTCTACTCAGCTAGGCCTTTATCATCTGACGATTCCACCTCATATCATCAGGTTATAGCTAGGGCTGCAGCATATCACAATGTACATATGTACACAGATCCAATAGGAGAGAATTTTTTATTTGACACCCTTGGTGCAGCAGAGTCAATTCCTTCTAATGCACACCATGCCACATAATTCAACTACACAAATATACTCTGCACCACACTATTCCACGCCGCACAATTCCAAAACCAAAAATTCCAATTCAACCAACATATTTTCACTCCACATCACACACATCCACTCGACTCCATAACACATGGGTAAAGACACTGTAATTTACAACGCCAATGTTTAGTTTTAGGCAGAAACAGCCCACATCCCACTCAGCGCCTCTGTTATTTCCCCAACTCCCTGCACCTGCCGCAGCTTCCACGTTTGTCTTGTTACTTAATCTTTACAGCCCCGAATCCCTGTCTATCCACCAGGCCACTTAATTCCACTACACAAAGCCACACACAACACAATCTCAACCCACACAATTCCACAACTAACAATTCCAATCCACATAATTCCACTCCACTGCAAACCAAAACTCATGGGTAAAATACATTGTAATTTACAATACAAATAGCGCTAACTCTCACAAAGGTGAGGCCTATTGGCATTTCCAATGCTTCTTTCTAGTTGAGTGGGCTCTAGGCGTGAGGTCAGAGTCACCCCCGTCCTGGAATATCAAGCCTGTATTATTCCAAAGAACTATCTTGAGATTGTTCCTTTAGTTACTGCTTTGGCAAAGGAGACAAAAAAACGGTTGCCTTTATTTTTACAGACAGTACATTAAAGCCCTCCTTACATTCAATGTGTGTAGGGCTCTTTGCAGCTGTGTCTTAGACTCTCTGAAGAAAGGTGGTTTAACTGTAAGCTTTGGCTGATAGGAAAGTGGGTCACCATTTTTGGCAGAAATTGTGGGTTGGTTCCAAGAATCACTATGTACTTGTGTCTATGTAGGTATGGTTCCTGTATTGTTAGTGCTTGAAGATCTGAATGCAATCAGAAATGCTGTCTTGAGTGTGAGTGATTTGAGATCCGTTTTGTGCAGAGGTTCAAAAGCGTCTGTCATTAACAGTGTTGGCACGTGTTTTGGTGCTGGGACTGATCTTGGTGGTGTAACTAGTTTAGAAATCCCCAAGAACCTCTTCACCACTGGGGATATGTTACATGGAATGCCCCTAGTGTAGGCTACTATGGCTGCCAGGTGTACCTTTAATAATGCATAGGTTAGCCTGGTATCTAAAAGGTAAGTGAGGTATGTCAATGCAGTTTCCTGCTTTGTCCTTGTCTCCAACTTTCTGTTATCTGTGCACCAATGAAGGTATCTGCTCTATTTCGCAGCTTAACATTTCCTTGTGCTTGCCTTCCTTGCCTCTCTAAGGGTTTCCATTGTCCAGGGCAGCAGTTTTAGATGCTAGCATTCTAGATAATCTAGTGCCAGACCACTAGGCTGAGCGTTGCTGGCTCCAGGTGGTACACTCTCCCCTCTTGCATTGTCAGGAGATCTTGACCGCTTGGATTGTAATCATTTGTCCCCTTGGCATCTCTAGAAGGTACAAGCACCAGATCTGTCTGGCCCATTGTGGGGCTACTAGGATGAATCGTACCTCTAGTTGCCTGGCTTTTTCCAGCACCTTTGGTATCAGGAGAATCGGAGGAAAAGTGTATGCAAATCTCCCTGACCAGTTTATTGAGAGGGCATTTGTTTCTGACTGGTGGTGTGGAAAACTGGAGGTGAAGTGTTGGCATTTTGTGTTTTTTGATGTTGCAAACAGGTCTTTATGGTCTCCCCCAGAACATGAAAATTTGATCCAGTGTCTCTTGTTTTAGATCCCATTTGTGGGAGCTGCTTTCCTGTCTGCTTAGTCTGTCCGCCTTCTTTTCTTTTTTTTTTTCCTCCTCCTGGAGGTGGACTGTTTGCAGTGTGATCTTCCATGGTATCGCCCATTTCCATATTTCTTGGGCTAATGAGCTCAGGTTGAACAATTTTGTTCCTCCCTATTATTGAGGTAAAACCAGGTTGGTGTGTTTTCCATTTGGAGTAGTGCGGTTTGACTCGTTATGTGTGTTTGGAAAGCCTTTTGGGCTAGGAAAACTGTCTTAATGTCCAAGTAATCAATGTGTTTCAATACATGTTGTTCCATCCACTGTCCCTGTACTTTCAGGTTGCCTCTGTGATTTCCACAAAACACTTGTGGGATGCATCCATTGTAATGGTCACCGTTGGAGTTGGTGTCTTGTCCAAATAGTCAGAATTTTCACCATTGTATCTCCTTGTATACTTCTGCCTTGACAATCACTAGATCCTGGCAACTACCCATGGCCTGTGACCATTTGTTGCAGATCCATTCCTGGATGGGATGCATGTGCAATCTTGCATATGTTATGAGTGCCATGCATGATGCCATCATGCCCATCAGCTTCATGACAGTTCTCAATGACAGAGACGGCCCCTCTGGAAGAGGAGTGTCTGCTCTATAATCCCTTTTGCTCTGTGTGGGACTGTGTATGCTTGTGCTGTCCTTCAGTTTAGGGTTGCTCCCAGGAACACCTTTTCTTGTTCTGGTTGCAGTAATGACTTCTTGTGGTTTATTGTGGAGCCCAGACGTAGTAGTGTGGCAATCACTGTTTGAGTATCCTTGTGGCATTTTTCTTTCAATTGTGCCTTTCCTAGCCAATTGTCCAAGTATGGAAAGACATGGATTCCTTGTCTTCTTAGGCGTGTTGCTACCACTGCGAGGCACTTTGTGAAGGCCCATGGGGCCGACTTTATGCCAAATGGCAGTACTATGAGCTGGTAACGCACTTTTTCCAAAACAAATCTGAGGTCTTTCTTGTGTCTTTGGTTCAAAGGTATGTGTAGATAGGTGTCTTTTAGATCTAAGGTGGCCATATAATCTACTCTCCTTTGTAGTGGCATTACTCCTTGAAGAGTTGTCATATTGAAGTGTTGTGTACGTATGAATTTGCCTATGAATCTGAGGTCTAGAATTTCGTCGCAGGGTTTGATCTTGTTTTGGGGCCAAGATATAAAGTGAATAATTTCCTTTGTTTGCTTTGTTTGTTGGTACCCTTTCTATGGCTTTCTTTTGCAAGAGTTATTTGACTTCTTTCCTGAGCTACACGATCTCTTGACCTCGAAAATATTTTGTTTTCGAGGGCGATTTGTGGTGGTTTGTTCAGTAGTTCCATGCAAAATTCGTGACGTACTAAGTTCAAAAGCTCATTTTGTCTGAGGTGATTTTTACCCACCCCCCCTCCTGTTGATAATTCCCTATTCTGCCTCCCACTGGTGTTTTGTGGTGGCATGGGCTGTTGTACAAGTCACTTGCCTCTTGGTCCTCTCCCTCTGGGAGCTTGGGCATTTTCCCTTCCTTGTTCGCGAAAGGGCTGCCTCGCAAGATGTAGCCAATGCTGGTATGTGGTTTGCTGCATGGCCTTAGCTGCCCTGTGACTGTTGTTGTCCCGATGTGAAGGTGGCTCAGCCTGTGGGCCTTCAGGATACATTTTCCTCCTCTCCTAAAGGAATCCCTGAATTGTAGTGCCCCCATTGCATTTCCCGGCTCATTGTCCTTCAACTGTTGAAGGGACTTATCTACCGCCTGTCCAAATAGGGCATCTCCTGTGAACAGCATTTTAGTTATTGAGGCTTGTAACTCTAGTTTAAATCCGGGCACTCTGAGACAGGCATGCCTCCTTAGTGTTGTTCCGGTGCACATCTGCTTGCTGGCAGTGTCTGCTGCGTCTAAGGCTGACTTTAGGCAGGTGTTAGCAATGCTCCTTCCCTCTTGCATCACTGCCATGGCCCTCTTTTTTGTATTAGTCTGGGAAGTGCTGCATGAGGGACTCCATCTAGTCTCATTGTTGATATCCGTATCTTTTTAAGTGGGCATTGGAGTTAAAAAGTCTCCACTGAGTTGCTGCCTCCCTCTCAATTTTCTTTCCCATCAGGTCATGTTTTACTTTTCTTTTCAGGTGGTGGACCTGTAAATGTGCGAGTGTTGTTCCTCTTCCTGGCAGTTGCAACAATTATTGAGTCCTCAGGAGTGTTCCCCTGAATGTACTTAAGATCTTAATTAGGAGGTTTGTATTTTTCTTCTACTCTGGTTATTACAGCCTTTGCAATGGCTAGTTCCTGAAATGCCTCCATCCCTTGGTCCAATATCCTGGGGAGCATGGGTAAATATAGGTTCACTTTGTGGGGGTCAAGAGGGCATTAAGGTTTCCACAAGAAAACATAAATCTCATTTTTCCTCCTTTATCTGAACCCCATGTATCTCATTTTCCCTCCTTTAACTGAATCCCATGTGTCACAGCAGCCCTTGTGATGAGGCTGCTGTAGACGGAGAAGTCATCTGGTGGAGATGACCTCGAAGGGTAATTATCCACTCCTTCAGGCGACTCGGCATCAATATCCTGCCACAAATCTTCTTCAAACCCTGTAGCTTCTTCAACCTCCTTGAGTTCATAGAACTCTTCCTGCTCCTCTTCATGAGGTTCTGGAGTTACTGGGGCCTCCAAAGCAGATTGCTCATTTTCGATCTTGGTCAACGTCGAATACGGATTTCCTTCAAGGAGTCATTGAACTTATTCTTCCTTTGCAGGAGGGTGGCCATTTCAGCATCAAGCCTTCGTTTCTTGCGTTCAGCCCAGAGCGCTTTTTGTTCAGCATTGGCCTATTCTTCTGCGTTGAAGGGTCTTCAGTCTCCAAAACCTTGCCCTTCCCTCTCAAACAGATGGTGTCATCAAAGGTTTAGATGGTGTCTTGCCTCCATCAGTATTCCACATCCGAGATCAGTGTGGCTGTTTGTGTTTCAGCTTACCTTCAATCGATGAGTGTTCTTAAAGCCAAGGCTGCTGCCTCGTGGGAATACTGTCCGAGGGTTTGGGATACGACCCATTTGGCGATTTCGTTACCTTTGGTTTTTTCTTTTCAGAATCCTTCACGGTCTTTTTCGCCCCTTGGTTTTTTCTCGGTGTCTGCTGCACAGATCTCAATGTCCGATTCTTTCCCATGAAATCTCTCTGCTTCCTCAACATTTTCCTCATTGTCACTTGATAGACCGATGTCCTTCAACTAAACCTGCGACCACTGACTGCAGGCCATGGTGGTGTAGTGTTCCAGCCTCTATCATAGATGTACCTTTAGAGTCTTGGGTACAAATGTAGTGCAGGCCTCTCAAACTTCACCACAGTGATCTTTCGGGACTGCAGACCTCTTTGGGGTCTCTGGGCGAACTAGTGGTGGCAGAATTTAAAGGGGGTGTTTTCCATGACCCCCTGTTTTCCTTCATTCTCCGACCACGTGGCTGGTACCGGCGGGGTCCTCTGTCTGAAGAAAAATAGAAGGATCCCCTTCTCTCTTGTAGTTACCCCTCTCGCGATCTTCAGAGATTAGGTCGAAATTCTTTTAAAAAGTTGCGATTTTTTAAAAAACTTTCAGAGCTCCTCTGCTGCCTCCCAACCCAACGACAGAAAAAAAGAATCTAAAGATGGCAACTAAGCTCAGGAAGTTCCAGGGCACCGTCTGACATCACACAGGAGATGGACATACCACCAAATAAATGGTGGTCGACGACGCTCACAGCAAAAACATGAAAATTCCAGACCCAACCATTAGATGGCAGAATAATGCACAGCATGTGGATCCAGAAAAGGATTCATACTGCACAACTGATTGTTGGACTTCGATGGATATAAACCAAATAACAGGATTAGCCCTCACTTTTAAGATAACCAACATCAAACCAGCCTTGAAAACACTCAACAAATACTGAACAGGTGCCACAATCAAGTAAAAAGCACTACACACCACAGAAAGTGTTCTAGAACAAGTGACTAGTATGGAAAATGTCACTTACCCAGTGTACATCTGTTCGTGGCATTAGTCGCTGCAGATTCACATGCTGTGCACATCCCGCCATCTGGTGTTGGGCTCGGAGTGTTACAAGTTGTTTTTCTTCGAAGAAGTCTTTTCGAGTCACGAGATCGAAGGACTCCTCCCATTTCGGCTCCATTGCGCATGGGCGTCGACTCCATCTTAGATTGTTTTCCTCCGCAGAGGGTGAGGTAGGAGTTGTATATGCTAGTAATAGTGCCCACGCAATGGAGTGAATACGTATGTACATAATGTAGTTTAAAGTAATATATATATTTACAAATATACAGAAGTTCAAGATCAACTTCTAAACGGCTACAGGCTCCCGGGGAGGCGGGTGGGCGCATGTGAATCTGCAGCGACTAATGCCACGAACAGATGTACACTGGGTAAGTGACATTTTCCATTCGGTGGCATGTGTAGCTGCAGATACACATGCTGTGCATAGACTAGTAAGCAGTTATCTCCCCAAAAGCGGTGGTTCAGCCTGTAGGAGTTGAAGTTGTCTGAAACAATGTTCGTAGTACTGCTTGGCCTACTGTGGCTTGCTGTGTTGTTAGCACGTCTACACAGTAGTGTTTGGTAAAAGTATGCGGCGTAGACCATGTAGCTGCCTTACATATTTCTGTCATTGGAATATTTCCTAGAAAGGCCATGGTAGCACCTTTCTTTCTAGTTGAGTGTGCCCTTGGTGTAATAGGCAGTTCTCTTTTAGCTTTAAGATAACAGGTTTGAATGCACTTAACTATCCATCTAGAAATGCCTTGCTTAGAAATTGGATTTCCTGTATGAGGTTTTTGGAAAGCAATAAATAATTGTTTTGTTTTGCGAATTAGTTTTGTTCTGTCAATGTAGTACATTAACGCTCTTTTGATGTCCAATGTATGTAGTGCTCTTTCCGCTACAGAGTCTGGCTGTGGGAAGAACACTGGTAATTCTACAGTTTGATTTAAGTAGAACGGTGATATGACTTTTGGTAAAAATTTAGGATTTGTTCGTAGAACTACTTTATGCTTGTGTATCTGAATAAATGGTTCTTGTATGGTAAATGCTTGAATCTCACTTACTCTTCTTAAAGATGTGATGGCAATTAAAAATGCAACTTTCCATGTTAAGTATTGCATTTCACAAGAGTGCATGGGCTCAAAAGGTGGACCCATGAGTCGTGTTAAGACAATGTTAAGGTTCCATGAAGGAACTGGTGGTGTTCTTGGTGGTATAATTCTCTTTAGACCTTCCATAAATGCTTTTATGACTGGTATTCTAAATAGAGAAGTTGAGTGCGTAATTTGCAGGTAAGCTGAAATTGCTGTAAGATGTATTTTAATGGAAGAGAAAGCTAGCTTTGATTTTTGCAAATGTAGTAAGTATCCTACGATGTCTTTGGCAGATGCATGTAAGGGTTGAATTTGATTGTTGTGGCAGTAATATACAAATCTTTTCCACTTATTTGCATAGCAATGTCTAGTGGTAGGTTTCCTAGCTTGTTTTATGACCTCCATACATTCCTGTGTAAGGTCTAAATGTCCGAACTCTAGGACTTCAGGAGCCAGATTGCTAGATTCAGCGATGCTGGATTTGGGTGCCTGATCTGTTGTTTGTGTTGCGTTAACAGATCTGGTATGTTTGGTAGCTTGACATGAGGCACTACTGAGAGGTCTAGTAGTGTTGTGTACCAAGGTTGCCTTGCCCATGTTGGTGCTATTAGTATGAGTTTGAGTTTGTTTTGACTCAGCTTGTTTACTAGATATGGAAGGAGTGGGAGAGGGGGGAAAAGCGTAAGCAAATATCCCTGACCAACTCATCCATAACGCATTGCACTGAGACTGATCTTGTGGGTACCTGGATGCGAAGTTTTGGCATTTTGCGTTTGCTTTTGTTGCAAATAGATCTATTTGTGGCGTTCCCCAACTTTGGAAGTAAGTATTCAATATTTGGGGGTGAATCTCCCATTCGTGGATCTGTTGGTGATCCCGAGAAAGATTGTCCGCTAGCTGGTTCTGAATTCCTGGAATAAATTGTGCTATTAGGCGAATGTGGTTGTGAATCGCCCAATGCCATATTTTCTGTGCCAGGAGACACAACTGTGTTGAGTGTGTGCCTCCCTGTTTGTTTAGGTAATACATCGTTGTCATGATGTCTGTTTTGACAAGGATGTGTTTGTAGCTTATTATGGGTTGAAATGCTTTCAGCGCTAGAAATACTGCCAATAGTTCTAAGTGATTTATGTGAAAGTGTTTTTGGTGAGTGTCCCATTGTCCTTGGATGCTGTACTGATTGAGGTGTGCTCCCCACCCTATCATGGAGGCATCTGTTGTTATTACGTATTGTGGCACTGGGTCTTGGAAAGGCCGCCCCTGGTTTAAATTTATACTGTTCCACCATTGAAGCGAGGTGTATGTTTGGCGGTCTACCAACACCAGATCTTGAATTTGACCCTGTGCCTGTGACCACTGTGATGCTAGGCACTGTTGTAAGGGCTGCATGTGCAACCTTGCGTTTGGGACAATGGCTATGCATGAAGACATCATGCCTAGGAGTTTCATTACTTTTTTGACTTGTATTTTTTGATTTGGATACATGGCCTGTATTACATTGTGAAATGCCTGAACCCTTTGTGGGCTTGGCGTGGCAATCCCTTTTGCTGTGCTGATTGTCGCCCTTAAGTATTGCTGTGTTTGACACGGCAGAAGGTGTGATTTTGTGTAGTTGATTGAGAAACCTAGTTTGTGGAGGGTTTCTATGACATACTTTGTGTGTTGTGAACACCGTTCTAGCGTGTTTGTTTTGATTAACCAATCGTCTAGGTACGGGAACACATGTGTTTGCTGCCTTCTGATATGTGCAGCTACGACTGCTAGGCATTTTGTAAAAACTCTTGGTGCAGTTGTTATTCCGAACGGCAACACCTTGAATTGGTAGTGTACCCCCTGGAATACAAACCTTAAGTACTTTCTGTGTGAAGGATGTATCGGTATATGGAAATATGCATCCTTTAGGTCTAGTGTTGTCATGTAGTCTTGTTGTTTGAGCAGTGGGATTACGTCTTGTAATGTCACCATGTGAAAGTGATCTGATTTGATGTAGGTATTTAATGTTCTGAGATCTAATATAGGTCTCAGACTCTTGTCTTTTTTGGGTATGAGAAAGTACAGAGAGTAAACTCCGGTTCCTTTCTGTTGGTTTGGTACTAATTCTATTGCTTCTTTTTGTAGCAACGCCTGAACTTCTAGTCCTAGAAGATCTATATGTTGTTTTGACATATTGTGTGTTTTCGGTGGGACGTTTGGAGGGAATTTGAGAAATTCTATGCAATAACCATGCTGGATAATTGCCAGGACCCAAGTATCTGTTGTTATTTCCTCCCAATGTTTGTAAAACTTGCTTAGTCTCCCCCCCACAGGTGTTATGTGTTGGGGATCTGTGACTTGTAAGTCACTGCTTATTTTGAGGAGTTTTGGGACTTTGGAACTTTTCTCTATTTTTTTGGGAACTGTCCCCCTCTATATTGTCCCCGAAAACTTCCACGCAGATATTGGCTCTGATAAGTGGGCTTTGTTTGTGAGGTTGTGGGTTCTGTGCTTTGCCCTCGAAACCCCCCTCGAAACTGTGTTTTTCGAAATGTGCCTCTACTCTGTGGGGAGTAGAGTGTGCCCATGGCTTTGGCCGTGTCAGTGTCCTTCTTAAGTTTTGATAGCAGTGTCCACCTCCGGCCCAAACAACTGCTGTCCGTTAAATGGCATATTGAGCACAGCTTGCTGTATTTCTGGTTTAAATCCTGATGTACGCAGCCATGCATGTCTCCTTATTGTCACTGCTGTGTTGACAGTTCTAGCAGCTGTGTCTGCAGCATCCATAGCTGACCGTATCTGATTGTTGGAGATTCTCTGTCCTTCTTCAACTACTTGTAGTGCACTTTTGTGGAACTCCTTGGGCAAATGTTCTATTAAATGTTGCATTTCGTCCCAATGAGCCCTATCATATCTGGCCAACAAAGCCTGTGAATTTGCAATACGCCACTGGTTTGCTGCCTGTGCCGCCACCCTTTTGCCTGCTGCGTCGAATTTGCGACTTTCCTTATCTGGAGGTGGTGCATCTCCTGAAGTATGTGAGTTTGCTCTTTTGCGAGCTGCCCCTACCACAACTGAGTCCGGTGTTAGCTGTTGTGTGATGTACACGGGGTCTGTTGGTGGCGGTTTATATTTTTTCTCCACTCTTGGAGTAATGGTCCTTCCTTTTACAGGCTCCTGAAACACTTGTTTGGAGTGTTTGAGCATCCCAGGTAGCATAGGAAGACTCTGGTACTGGCTGTGTGTGGACAACAGTGTATTAAATAGGAAGTCGTCTTCAATGGGCTCTGCATGTAGGCTGACATTATGAAATGCCGCTGCCCTTGACACCACTTGTGCGTAGGCTGTACTATCTTCTGGTGGCGACGGTCTAGCTGGATAACAGTCAGGACTATTATCTGACACTGGTGCATCATAAAGGTCCCATGCGTCAGGGTCATCTTGACTCATCCCTGTGTGGGTCGGGGATTGCACCAGAGGTGGAGTGGCTACCGGTGATGGTTGCGGAGAGCATTGTGGAGATGGTGGCGGGGTTACCTGTTTAGCCACCTTTGCCTGTGGCTGCTTGTCTTTCTCCTGGAAGGCAAGTTTGCGTTTCATCCTAATAGGAGGGAGAGTGCTGATCTTTCCCGTTTCTTTTTGGATGTGGAGCCATGTTTGGGTGTAGTCCGGCTCCATTGCCTCTAATTCCTGTCCAAATGTATGTTTTTTCATTTGTGAGGACAGTCCTTGTTCCTCTGTGTAGGAACTTGATTTCGGTTCCGAAGCCGGATGTTTCTGTATCAAAACCTTTTTGGCTACTTTTTTCGGTTCCGACGAAACCTTTTTTGTTTTCGGCGTCGTGGTCTCTCGGTGCCGACTCATTTCGGTGCCGCTGTCTCCGTGCCGAACCTGCTCGGAGCCACTATCTCGAGCCCGAGATTGCTGTGTGGCGGTATCTCGACCGGAGTCGGATGACTTCGCCACCAGCGTGCCCTTTTTCGGTGCCGATGATCGGTCACCTATTTTTTGGGTTAAGCCATGGCCTGTTGGCGGTGGCGTCCCCTGGGCTTTTGTTGTCTTCTCGTGAGTTTTATGTTTCGACGTCTTACTCACGGTTTTCGGCGTTTCTTCGGGATCGAGCTCGTCAGAGTCCGATTCATGGATGGAAAAGCTTTCTTCTTCCTCCTGGAAACGCCCTTGTCCTGTCGGCGCCGACGCCATCTGCAGTCTTCTTGCTCTTCGGTCTCTTAATGTCTTCCTCGACCGAAACGCTCGACAGGCTTCACAAGTATCTTCCTTGTGTTCCGGCGACAAACACAAGTTACAGACCAGATGCTGATCTGTATATGGATACTTGTTATGGCATTTTGGGCAGAAGCGGAATGGGGTCCGTTCCATCAGCCTTGAAGAGACACGTGGCCGAGCCGACCAGGCCCCGACGGGGGGATCGAAAAAACCCCAAAGGGCCACCGGAGCTCTTCAAAAGTCGGTGTCAATCTGTTATAACTAACCCGATACCGAACGCAAACAATACCAACGATTTTTCCGAGATTCTAACGAGCTTTCCGACCCGAAACTCAGAGCGAAAAGGAACACGTCCGAACCCGATGGCGGAAAAAAAACAATCTAAGATGGAGTCGACGCCCATGCGCAATGGAGCCGAAATGGGAGGAGACCCTCGATCTCGTGACTCGAAAAGACTTCTTCGAAGAAAAACAACTTGTAACACTCCGAGCCCAACACCTGATGGCGGGATGTGCACAGCATGTGTATCTGCAGCTACACATGCCACTGAACATATGTAATGAAAATGTCACTTACCCAGTGTACATCTGTTCGCGGCATCAGTCGCTGAAGATTCACATGTTGTGCATAGCCCGCCATCTGGTGTTGGGTCGGAGTGTTACAAGTTGTTTTTCTTCGAAGAAGTCTTTCGAGTCACGGGACCGAGGGACTCCTCCTCTTTGTCTCCATTGTGCATGGGCGTCGACTCCATCTTCGATTGTTTTCCCCGCAGAGGGTGAGGTAGGAGTTGTTTGTTAGTAATAGTGCCCATGCAATGGAGTGAATAAGTATGTACCTATTTAATATATTTACAAATGTACAAAGTTGAGGCTAACTTCCAAACGGCTACAGGCTCCCGGGGAGGTGGGTGGGCACATGTGAATCTTCAGCGACTGATGCCACGAACAGATGTACACTGGGTAAGTGACATTTTCAGTTCGATGGCATCTGTCGCTGTAGATACACATGTTGTGCATAGACTAGTAAGCAGTTATCTCCCCAAAAGCGCGGTGGCTCAGCCTGTAGGAGTGGAAGTAGTCTGAAATAAGGTTCTTAGTACGGCTTGACCTACTGTGCCTTGTTGTGCTGATAGCACGTCTACACAGTAGTGCTTGGTAAATGTGTGAGGCGTAGACCATGTGGCTGCCTTACATATTTCGTGCATTGGAATATTCCCTAGGAAGGCCATGGTAGCGCCTTTCTTTCTGGTTGAGTGTGCCCTTGGTGTAATGGGCAGTTGTCTTTTTGCTTTAAGGTAGCAGTTTGGATGCACTTAACTATCCATCTGGCTATACCCTGTTTCGATATTGGGTTTCCTGCGTGAGGTTTTTGAAATGCAATAAACAGTTGTTTAGTTTTTCTGATGTGTTTAGTTCTGTCGATGTAGTACATTAGTGCTCTTTTGACGTCTAATGTATGTAGTGCCCTTTCAGCTATGGAATCTGGCTGTGGGAAGAACACTGGTAGCTCTACCGTTTGATTTAGGTGGAACGGTGAAATAACCTTTGGCAAAAATTTAGGATTGGTCCTTAGGACTACTTTATTTTTGTGTAGTTGGATAAAAGGTTCTTGTATTGTAAACGCCTGAATTTCACTTACTCTTCTTAGAGATGTGATGGCGATGAGAAATGCAACTTTCCAGGTTAGGAATTGTATTTCGCAAGAGTGCATAGGTTCAAAGGGTGGACCCATGAGTCTTGTTAAGACGATGTTGATCTGTTGTTTGTGTTGTGTTAACAGATCTGGCCTGTTGGGCAACTTGACGTGGGGTACTACCGATAGGTCTAGCAGTGTTGTGTACCATGGTTGCCTTGCCCATGTTGGTGCTATCAGTATGAGTTTGAGTTTGTTGTGACTCAATTTGTTTACTAGATATGGAAGGAGAGGGAGAGGGGGAAAAGCGTACGCAAATATCCCTGACCAGTTCATCCATAGGGCATTGCCTTGAGACTGCCTGTGTGGGTATCTGGATGCGAAGTTTTGGCATTTTGCGTTCTCCTTAGGTGCAAATAAGTCTATTTGTGGTGTTCCCCAACATTTGAAGTGTTTAGAATTTGGGGGTGAATTTCCCACTCGTGGACCTGTTGGTGATCTCGAGAGAGATTGTATGCAAGTTGATTCTGGATCCCTGGAATAAACTGTGCTATTAGGCGAATGTGGTTGTGAATTGCCCATTGCCATATTTTTTTGTGCCAGAAGGCACAGCTGTGTCGAGTGTGTCCCCCCCTGTTTGTTTAGATAATACATTGTTGTCATGTTGTCCTTTTTGACAAGAATGTATTTGTGAGTTATGATTGGTTGAAATGCTTTTAATGCTTGGAAAACTGCTAGTAGTTCGAGGTGATTTATATGCAGCTTTCTTTGATGTACGTCCCATTGTCCTTGTATGCTGTGTTGATTGAGGTGTGCTCCCCACCCTGTCATGGAAGCATCTGTTGTTATTACGTATTGTGGCACTGGGTCTTGGAAAGGCCGCCCTTTGTTTAAATTTATATTGTTCCACCATAGAAGCGAGAGGTATGTTAGGCGGTCTATCAACACCAGATCTAGAAGCTGACCCTGTGCTTGTGACCATTGTGATGCTAGGCACTGTTGTAAGGGCCGCATGTGCAACCTTGCGTTTGGGACAATGGCTATGCATGAGGACATCATGCCTAGGAGTTGTAATATCATCCTCGCCTGTATTCTTTGTGTTGGATACATGCGTTGTATAAGCTTTTGGAAATTTTGAACCCTTTGTGGACTTGGAGTGGCTATTCCCCTTGTTGTATCTATTGTCGCTTCTAGGTATTGTTGTACCTTGCACGGCAGAATGTGTGATTTCGCATAGTTGATGGTGAAACCGAGTTTGTAGAGGGTTTGTATGACCTGATCTGTGTGGTGTGAGCACCTTGTCAGTGAGTCGGTCTTGATTAGCCAGTCGTCTAGATACGGGAATACGTGTATTTGCTGCCTTCTGATGTGTGCAGCCACTACTGCTAGGCACTTTGTGAAGACTCTTGGTGCAGTTGTTAAACCGAACGGCAATACTTTGAATTGGTAATGTATTCCTTTGAATACGAACCTTAGGTATTTCCTGTGCGACGGATGTATTGGTATGTGGAAATACGCATCTTTGAGATCTAAGGTTGTCATGTAATCTTGTTGCTTTAGCAATGGTAACACTTCCTGTAGCGTGACCATGCAAAAGTGTTCTGATTTGATGTATGTGTTTAGTGTTCTGAGGTCTAGGATTGGTCTCAGTGTTTTGTCCTTCTTTGGTATTAGAAAGTACAGTGAGTAAACCCCTGTATTTGTTTGTGTATCTGGTACCAGTTCTATTGCGTTCTTTTGCAGTAATGCTTGAACTTCTATTTCTAGGAGGTCCGAATGTTGTTTTGATATATTTTGTGTTTTTGGTGGTATGTTTGGAGGGATTTGTAGAAATTCTATGCAATAACCATGTTGGATAATTGCTAAGACCCAAGTGTCTGTTGTTATGTTCTCCCACTCTTGGTAATACGGACTTATTCTTCCCCCCACTGGTGTTGTGTGGAGGGGATGAGTGACGTGTGAGTCACTGTTTGTTTGTAGGTGTTTTGGGGCCTTGAAATTTTCCCCTGCTTCTAGGGAATTGTCCCCCTCTGTATTGGCCCCGAAAGCCTCCCCTTTGGTACTGTCCCTGGTAGGTGGACGGTGTTGACTGTGAGGTACTGGGTTGTGTGGATTGACCCCGAAACCCCCCTCTAAAGGTTGTCTTGCGGAAGGTGTTGAAAGTGCCTCTGCTCTGCGGGGAGTAGAGCGCGCCCATGGCTTTTGCAGTGTCAGTGTCCTTTTTTAGCTTCTCAATTGCCGTGTCCACTTCAGGTCCGAACAATCGTTGCTCATTGAATGGCATATTGAGCACCGCCTGCTGTATCTCTGGTTTAAAACCAGATGTTCGTAGCCACGCGTGCCTTCGGATGGTTACTGCCGTGTTAACCGTTCTTGCTGCTGTGTCCGCTGCGTCCATAGAGGAGCGTATCTGGTTATTGGAGATGTTTTGGCCCTCCTCAACCACTTGTTTCGCCCTCTTTTGTAGTTCTGTGGGTAGATGCTCAATGAGGTGTTGCATCTCATCCCAGTGGGCTCTATCATATCGCGCTAGGAGCGCTTGAGAGTTTGCGATGCGCCCCTGGTTTGCAGCCTGTACTGCGACCCTTTTACCGGCTGCATCGAACTTTCGGCTCTCCTTATCTGGGGGTGGTGCATCGCCCGATGTGTGGGAGTTTGCTCTCTTGCGAGCCGTCCCTACCACAACCGAATCTGGTGGCAGTTGTGAGGTGATGAAAGCTGGGTCTGTGGGAGGTGCTTTATATTTTTTTTCCACCCTCGGTGTTATTACCCTACTTTTGACAGGCTCTTTGAATATGTCCTTTGCGTGCCTTAGCATTCCTGGGAGCATAGGCAGGCTTTGGTAGGTGCTATGTGTGGAAGAGAGGGTGTTGAAGAGGAAGTCATCTTCGACAGGCTCCGAGTGTAGAGACACGTTGTGGAACTCTCCTGCTCTAGCCACCACTTGTGAATATGCTGTGCTGTCTTCTGGTGGTGAGGGCTTTGTAGGATACGCCTCAGGACTGCTGTCCGACACTGGGGCGTCGTATAAGTCCCAAGCATCTTGGTCCTGGTCACCTTGGCTTAAGGTGGTGTGAGCCGATGAATGTGACGGAGTCTGTGCCGGTGAAATGGGAGCCACAGGTGGAGGAGAGGGTGGCGGAGTTACCTTCTTCACCAGTTTTGTTTGTGGTGTTTGTTCTTGTTGGAATTCCAGTCTCCTCTTCCTCCTAATAGGGGGAAGGGTGCTTATTTTCCCTGTTCCACTCTGTATAAAAATCCTTTTTTGAGTGTGGTCCACCTCGGTGGATTGTAATTCCTCTTCGAATCTATGCTTTCGCATTTGAGAGGACAGTGATTGTTCCTCTGAATAGGAACTGGTAGTTGGCTCGGTTGCGGGTCGTTTTGGCACCGAAACCATGTCCACGCTCTTTTTCGGCTCCGAGGCGACTTGCCTCTTTTTCGGAGTCGACCCCTCTCGGCGTCGATCTTCCTCGGTGCCGCTGTCTCTGCGTCGAGCAGCTTCGGCTCCGCTATCTCGGCGTCGATCTTTGCCGGCAGCACTATCTCAGTCCCGAGATGGCTGGGTGCCTGTGTCTCGACCCGAGTCGGACGATCTCGGCACTATTTTGGCCTTCTTCGGTGCCGATGGTCGGTCACCGAGTTTATGGGTTGAGCCATGGCCTGATGGCAGTGGCGTCCCCTGGGCCTTGTCAGTTTTCTTATGTGCTATCTTCGACGTCTTACTCACTGTTTCATGGTCGTCGAATTCGTCCGAGTCCGATTCATGGATCGAGAAGGCTTCTACTTCTTCTTGTTCCTCGAAATCTCGGTGTCCTGTCGGCGTGGACACCATTTGCAGTCTTCTGGCTCGGCGGTCACGGAGCGTTTTTCGGGACCGAAACGCACAACAGGCCGCACAAGTTTCTTCCCTGTGCTCGGGCGACAGGCACAGGTTACAGACCGAATGTTGATCTGTATATGGGTATTTGTTGTGGCATTTAGGACAGAAACGGAACGGGGTCCGTTCCATCAGCGTTGATGTCACACGCGGTCGGGCCGACCAGGCCCCGACGGGGGATCGAAAACTACCCCGAAGGGCAACGGAGATGTTATCGTATCGATGCGATGTCGATGCTATCTAACCCGATCCCGAACGCAACAATACCGACGTAATTTTCAGATTTTGAGCTAACTTTCCGTTCCGAAACCCGGAGCGAAAGGAACACGTCCGAACCCGATGGCGGAAAGAAAACAATCGAAGATGGAGTCGACGCCCATGCGCAATGGAGACAAAGAGGAGGAGTCCCTCGGTCCCGTGACTCGAAAGACTTCTTCGAAGAAAAACAACTTGTAACACTCCGACCCAACACCAGATGGCGGGCTATGCACAACATGTGTATCTACAGCGACAGATGCCATCGAACACACTGTTTCAGCAAGAAACATCTGACCAGCGAAGGAATAGCCCACTCAGCAACCAAAGTTCAATAACTTAAGACACACTGGCATATCTTTCAAAGTCCAGGGTCACATTTATTGAATTCTCAAACTGAAGTCTAGACCACATGACATACCTTCTGCTACAGGTCATATTACTGAGCTTATCCTACCAGCCACACTACCTACAAATATGAGTGAGGATTGAGACCACACAATACAGCAATGGCTATCATCAGATCGCATACTGCAGCTCTGAGGATCCTACAAATAGCATACCCATACTTTAAATACTAAGCTTTAGCCCCCGGATTTACAGAACTATGTTTAGGGAGATTTACAAAGCATCAGGAATATTCACAACATTTAGAAAGACAGTGAGAAATATTTAGAACTGTTTCAGATAAAGAGACTGAGATAAAGCAATATAGCTTGATTGATAACAGGGTTTGTGAAAACATATGTAATTAAACATAGTGTTCCCAAATTGTTAGCTACCCTATGATACAGAGCAGAACAACGTGACTAGTAAAACTATTGCCTTTTCATTATTAAACTGACAGATGAGGCATAAAGCATCTATTTTATAAATAAATATGTAACTGAAGTGTGTATATTTACCTTCCATCTGTTTTTCCAGCAAATATTGATCTCTTTCTTTTCTCTTAAATGCTTCCTGCTTTTGCCTGATTCTGTATCGCAGTTGTTCATCATCAGTATCGGAGGATTCAGAGCCTCTCTCACTCCTCTCCTCTTCACTCTCAGCTGAGCCATAATCACCCAATCCACCTGTGTGCATAAAGCCCAATTTATCCCGAGGCACCATATTTTCCTATTTAACATTTTATAAAACACAAAGGAATATACTCTATTTAAATTTACAACACCTGTTCCTTTTTAAAAGCATATGTTTGAAATCTGGTGAAATACATAATGCTTTATTTATATAAATATGTGACATCTTAGCTCCTGTGTAAACTGGCAGTCTATTTTGTATGGACCCATTAACAGATGCTCAAATACACAAGACTGGCAAGCACAAGAAGACATAAAACAGACAACATATGCTTACTTAGGAGGAACTGAAGATTATACAAGTGACTTTAGAAGTATTATGTACAAGTTTATTACTGATTCTATGCAAACTGGTAGTAACAAGATTAGCCAGATTTACTCTTTCACATAATGCAGAGGACAAAGGGGCACCCAAGAAGGCTAAAATAATTAGGCAGAATGTTGAAAAACCTTTACACTGAGAATAAAGCGCTGGAATAGGCTTCCTGAATAGTCTTCGGAGTCAGAGCCAATAGCTTAAAACATAGTTGTTAGAGACTCATAAAACTGCTCAACATTAGCTGCTGGCCGTGGAAGAGTAATAAGGGCTGAGCCAGTGAATATTCATATTTCAAGATGTGTAGATGTGCAATACATAACTACTTCTTTGCTCTAACAATAATGACGAGGTTTCAACAGTTGTAAGTTTACCTTAACTTTGGATCATTGGAAAACGTCCCTTTCACTTTTAACGAATCGGGTAGATGTACTTTATTTTGTATAAATTTGATTTAAAAATATAAGGGACATCAATGAATAAACCAACTAAATATGTAAGCATACGGCATAAAATATATGAGAAAGCACAGGTATCTAAAGGTTAACTAAACGAACCACAGTTACTTCCTTGTCTTCATATCTACAAAAAAGTTGATCGTCTATTTATCTTCACTAAAGCAGAAAAATAACTGCTAGATTTTGTTTACAAACAACATGCCTCACTGCAGGAAATATTTTTGGCACCTGAAATCCACAATGCAAATATCACACGAGAAATATAAACCATACTGGGGGTCAACATAAACATTTGTTTAATGTTTTTTGTTTCATATAGCCTCAGCTCGCATTAAAATAATACAAAGACCTGTTCTGGCTCTTCATGGTAAATATCAGACAGATATTTTTAAGCAAATCTAGTGAGAGGATAAATATGCATATATAGACACTAGCTTTGCAGGCGTTAGCGTTTGTGGTAACCTCATAAAAACTTGCTGTACCTTACTAAAACAAAATTTGCAGACCTTAACTACAGGTATTCAGAGCAAATGGTCTATTACAGCTGTAAAGAGAGTATCACACTGGATAATTTAATAAATCAACTTAGTTAGCCCTCTACCCCTCCAAAAAATGCATAACCTACTTACCGAGTCCAGATAGGGAAGCCAGTGCACTGGACTGTGCCAGCTGCCTTGCAGGAGCTTTGTATCACATCAACAACAGGAACAACATGTTAACAAAAATAGCCACGATTTCACAGGCATGAGATACTATGGCAATGTTTAAATCTATTACTACTGCTGCTATCTTGGGGGAGAGAAGAAACATTAGAAAAGATCACATACAGTGAAAATAGTCATTAAACAGAGCTTAATACTTATATAGTATATTCAGATTAAAAAACAATTCTTTCACAGTAGAAACGTTAATTTCAATGCAGAATTTTCAGTGAACCAATTTGAAAGGTAGACCAGATTATGATTTTAAATATAGCAGGAGTTCACTTTTGAAGCAGGACTCCAGTCGAATAGAACAACATTTAACAGGGAACAAGATAATAGTCCCTCTTTCTCACCTTTGCAGTTTACAATGTACATAAATATTCTCAAAAGCCATTCCATGAAATAGCATAACCAAGTGAAAAGGGAGCAAACAACAAAGCCAGTCACTTGCTTTTTTTCCCCACAGTGCACTCTAATGACTAAAGTACATTTAAAAGCCACAAACATTATGAAGCAAAAATTATGGTATGTCCTAATGTGGATATTGTATGTGTTTGTGTGTGTTAGGCAATACTGGCATGCATGGTTAAGCAGAAAATACAGAAGCAAAGAAAGGCATACCTTTTGTTGCTTTACGATGCGCCTCCTTAGCTACTGTATAAATTTCTTCATTTGTGACATCTAAAAGAATTTCTGTTAACACCATTTTTGTGAACAACATCTAAAGAAAAGAAGTTCAAATACAATTTGTTTTTAGAAAGCAAAATCAATATTGGTAGTATTAACTTTAAGTTACTTGGCACTGATTAGAAAATACTGTTTTCCGGACACCATGGGTTATCCATAATTTGGAGCTCTAGCACAAACACAGAATGCACTCCATATTGCCAAACACTTAGAGCAAATGGATTGTCTGGACAAACGTTAACATAATGTGCACCCCACATAGGAATACCCTTAAAAACCTCAACACTAGGGACTAATTTAATGTCATCCAGGGTCGGACTGCCCTATATGGCTATCAGACACTTTAGTGCCTGATGGGCTGGTCTGACAGATCAGGATATGGGTCTTTTTTTTTTAAAGCAATTTTGTGTTGGTTTTATGACCAGGAGGGCCGGTTTTACCTTTTATTTCATATATATTACCACTTTGTTAAGAATATGCTTCGCTAGTGTGGGTCACTTTTTTTTTTGTTTTTAGGTGACTGGGCTTATTTTTTGTCCCAGTCCAAACCCGTCATAATCCATTGTTAAACTGCCCTTAGAAAAACTTGTCTGCAAAACAAATAAATAGGCAAAGGGAAAAATTTAAGCCCGAGCAAATATCAAACGAAAAAAACTATAATTGGTGCTTATAATAGTCAGGATGTACTGGAGATCAGCATACAGGATAGTTAACAAGTAGGCCTTTATTGGTCCTTAGCAGCTTAGATCTAAACAAAATGTTAATTCTGGCCTTTCACATCCTCCCACAGAGAACTGCAGGTGTTTAAAAACAAAGCTGGTAAGACAGGATAGAGAATTACATGGCTATTGTTATGTACAATTTAGTCTTCCTACAGGAGCTGCAAATTTGCTGATGGGTTAACTAACAGCCGAAATTAAAAGAAAATGCAGATACGGCTATCGGTTTAAACAGGTGCTGTGGTATGGGGTGGATGGCCCTTGTGCGCATCCTTATTAAATGAGACTGTCAATAAAACTCTCCAAAAAGGTTTGGTGGCAGTCAAGCCTTAACTGACCTGTATATGAATTAGTCTATGTACTGTTAGTGCTAGGTTGGCTGGGGGAAATCTCAGGTTTTTTAGGCACCATATAAAACCCATATACAAACAATAAGGAAAATGTCACTTACCCAGTGTACATCTGTTTGTGGCATGAGACGCTGCAGATTCACATGCTGTGCACTGTTCCTGCCATCTAGTGTTGGGTCCAGAGTGTTACAAGTTGTTTTTCTTCGAAGTCTTTTCGAGTCAAGGGACCGAGTGACTCCTCCCTTTCGGCTCCACTGCGCATGGGTGTCGACTCCATCTTAGATTGTTTTCCCCGCAAAGGGTGGGGTAGGAGTTGTGAGTGTACTAGAGGTGCCCATTGTAGGAAGTTGGCTCTGTATGCACTATTTCAAAGTAAGGAATAGTATGCACAGAGACCAAGGGTTCCCCTTAGAGGTAAGATAGTGGCAAAAGAGATAATACTAATGCTCTATTTTGTGGTAGTGTGGTCGAGCAGTAGGCTTATCAAAGGAGTAGTGTTAAGCATTTGTTGTACACACACAGGAAATAAATGAGGAACACACACTCAGAGACAATTCCAGGCCAATAGGTTTTTGTATAGAAAAATATATTTTCTTAGTTTATTTTAAGAACCACAGGTTCAAATTTTACATGTAATACTTCAAATGAAAGGTATTGCAGGTAAGTACTTTAGGAACTTTGAATAATCACAATAGCATATATACTTTTCAAATAAATCACATATAGCTATTTTTAAAACTAGACAGTGCAATTTTCAACAGTTCCTGGGGGAGGTAAGTATTTGTTAGTTTTTGTAGGTAAGTAAACCACCTAAGGGGTTCAAGTTTGGGTCCAAGGTAGCCCACCGTTGGGGGTTCAGAGCAACCCCAAAGTTACCACACCAGCAGCTCAGGGCGGTCAGGTGCAGAGTTCAAAGTGGTGCCCAAAACGCATAGGCTTCAATGGAGAAGGGAGTGCCCCGGTTCCAGTCTGCCAGCAGGTAAGTACCCGTGTCTTCGGAGGGCAGACCAGGGGGGTTTTGTAGGGCACCGGGGGGGGGGGGGGGGGGGGGGGGGGACACAAGTTAGCACAGAAAGTACACCCTCAGCACCACGGGGCGGCCGGGTGCAGTGTGCAAATACGCGTCGGGTTTCCAATGTAAATCAATGGGAGACCAAGGGGTCTCTTCAGCGATGCAGGCAGGCAAGGGGGGGGGCTCCTCGGGGTAGCCACCACCTGGGCAAGGGAGAGGGCCTCCTGGGGGTCACTCCTGCACTGGAGTTCCGATCTTTCAGGTCCTGGGGGCTGCGGGTGCAGAGTCTTTACCAGGCGTCGGGATCTGGGAAGCAGGCAGTCGCGGTCAGGGGGAGCCTCGGGATTCCCTCTGCAGGCGTCGCTGTGGGGGCTCAGGGGGGGCAACTCTGGCTACTCACAGTCTCATAGTCGCCGGGGAGTCCTCCCTGAAGTGTTGTTTCTCTACAAGTCGAGCCGGGGGCGTCGGGTGCAGAGTAGCAAGTCTCACACTTCCGGCAGGAAACGCAGTTGTTTTAAAGTTGCTTCTTTGGAAACAAAGTTGCAGTCTTGGGTGAACAGGGCCACTGTCCTCGGGAGTTTCTTGGTCCTTCTAGAGCAGGGCAGTCCTCTGAGGATTCAGAGGTCGTTGGTCCCTGGGGAAAGCGTCGCTGGAGCAGTGTCTTCAGAAGGGGGGAGACAGGCCGGTAGAGCTGGGGCCAAAGCAGCTGGTGTCTCCGTCTTCTCTGCAGGGTTTTTCAGCTTAGCAGTCCTCCTCTTCTTAGGTTGCAAGAATCTGAGTTCCTAGGTTCAGGGGAGCCCCTAAATACAGAATTTAGGGGTGTGTTTAGGTCAGGGAGGGCAGTAGCCAATGGCTACTAGCCCCGAGGGTGGCTACACCCTCTTTGTGCCTCCTCCCAAGGGGAGGGGGTCGCATTCCTATCCCTATTGGGGGGATCCTCCATCTGCAAGATGGAGGATTCCTAAAGGTCAGAGTCACTTCAGCTCAGGTTGCCTTAGGGGCTGTCCTGACTGGTCAGTGGCTCCTCCTTGTTTTTCTCATTATCTCCTCCGGCCTTGCCGCCAAAAGTGGGGCCGTGGCCGGAGGGGGCAGGCAACTCCACTAGCTGGAATGCCCTGTGGTGCTGTAACAAAGGGGGTGAGCCTTTGAGGCTCACCGCTAGGTGTTACAGCTCCTGCAAGGGGGAGGTGATAAGCATCTCCACCCAGTACAGGCTTTGTTACTAGCCACAGAGTGACAAAGGCACTCTCCCCATGTGGCCAGCAACATGTCTCGAGTGCGGCAGGCTGCTAAAACCAGTCAGCCTACACGGGTAGTTGGTTAAGGTTTCAGGGGGCACCTCTAAGGTGCCCTCTGGGGTGTATGTTACAATAAAATGTGCACTGGCATCAGTGTGCATTTATTGTGCTGATAAGTTTGATACCAAACTTCCCAGTTTTCAGTGTAGCCATTATGGTGCTGTGGAGTTCGTGTTTGACAGACTCCCAGACCATATACTCTTATGGCTACCCTGCACTTACAATGTCTAAGGTTTTGCTTAGACACTGTAGGGGCACAGTGCTCATGCACGGGTGCCCTCACCTATGGTATAGTGCACCCTGCCTTAGGGCTGTAAGGCCTGCTAGAGGGGTGACTTATCTATACTGCATAGGCAGTGTGAGGTTGGCATGGCACCCTGAGGGGAGTGCCATGTCGACTTACTTGTTTTGTCCTCCCCAGCACACACAAGCTGGCAAGCAGTGTGTCTGTGCTGAGTGAGGGGTCCCCAGGGTGGCATAAGATATGCTGCAGCCCTTAGAGACCTTCCCTGGCATCAGGGCCCTTGGTACCAGGGGTACCAGTTACAAGGGACTTACCTGGATGCCAGGGTGTGCCAATTGTGAAAACAAAAGTACAGGTTAGGGAAAGAACACTGGTGTTGGGGCCTGGATAGCAGGCCTCAGCACACTTTCAAATCAAAACATAGCATCAGCAAAGGCAAAAAGTCAGGGGGTAACCATGCCAAGGAGGCATTTCCTTACACCCATGCAATGGAGTAGTAATGTATGTACATAGTGTGTATTAAAATAATATTTATTTACATATTTACAATTTTCATGCTACTAAAAAACGGCTACAGGCTCCCAGGGAGGTGGGAGGGCGCATGTGAGTCTGCAGCGTCTCATGCCACGAACAGATGTACACTGGGAAAGTGACATTTTCTGTTCGATGGCATGTGTAGCTGCAGATACACATGCTGTGCATAGACTACAAAGCAGTAATCTCCCCAAAAGCGGTGGTTAGCCTGTAGGAGTTAAAGATGTCTGAAATATTGTTCTTAATACAGCCTGTCCTACTGTGGCTTGTTGTGTTGCTAACACGTCTACACAGTAATGCTTAGTAAATGTATGAGATGTAGACCAGGTGGCTGCCTTACAAATTTCTGTCATTGGTATATTTCCAAGAAAAGCCATTGTGGCGCCTTTCTTTCTAGTGGAATGTGCCCTTGGTGTAATGGGTAATTCTCTTTTAGTTTTAAGGCAACAGGTCTGAATGCATTTAACTATCCATCTGGCAATGCCTTGTTTGGATATAGGGTTATCTGCGTGCGGTTTTTGGAAAGCTACGAACAATTGTTTTGTTTTACAAAATTGTTTAGTTCTGTCAATGTAATATATTAGTGCTCTTTTTATGTCTAATGTATGCAAGACCCTTTCAGCTACTGAGTCTGGTTGTGGAAAGAAGACTGGGAGTTCCACAGTTTGGTTTAGATGGAATGGTGATATGACCTTTGGTAAGAATTTTGGATTTGTACGGAGAACCACTTTATGTTTATGTATTTGTAAAAAGGGTTCTTGAATAGTAAATGCTTGTATTTCACTTACTCTTCTAAGTGATGTGATGGCTATTAGAAAGGCTACTTTCCAAGTGAGAAATTGGATTTGGCAAGAATGCATGGGTTTGAATGGTGGGCCCATGAGTCGTGTTAATACAATATTAAGGTTCCACAAAGGTACTGGTGGTGTCCTTGGGGGTATGATTCTTTTTAGTCCTTCCATAAATTCTTTAATAACTGGGATTCTAAAAAGCGATTGTAAAGAAATGGCTCCCTGTTGCAGTTACCCCCCACTTTTTGCCTGATACTGATGCTGACTTGACTGAGAAGTGTGCTGGGACCCTGCTAACCAGGCCCCAGCACCAGTGTTCTTTCACCTAAAATGTACCATTGTCTCCACAATTGGCACACCCTGGCATCCAGGTAAGTCCCTTGTAACTGGTACCCCTGGTACCAAGGGCCCTGATGCCAGGGAAGGTCTCTAAGGGCTGCAGCATATCTTATGCCACCCTGGGGACCCCTCACTCAGCACAGACACAATGCTTGCCAGCTTGTGTGTGCTGATGAGAACAAAACGAGTAAGTCGACATGGCACTCCCCTCAGGGTGCCATGCCAACCTCACACTGCCTATGCAGTATAGATAAGTCACCCCTCTAGTAGGCCTTACAGCCCTAAGGCAGGGTGCACTATACCATAGGTGAGGGCACCAGTGCATGAGCACTATGCCCCTACAGTGTCTAAGCAAAACCTTAGACATTGTAAGTGCAGGGTAGTCATAAGAGTAAATGGTCTGGGAGTCTGTCAATAACGAACTCCACAGCTCCATAATGGCTACACTGAATACTGGGAAGTTTAGTATCAAACTTCTCAGAATAATAAACCCACACTGATGCCATTGTTGGATTTATTAAAAAATGCACACAGAGGGCATCTTAGAGATACCCCCTGTATTTTACCCAATTGTTCAGTGCAGGACTGACTGGTCTGTGCCAGCCTGCTGCTGAGAGACGAGTGTCTGACCTCATGCGGTGAGAGCCTTTGTGCTCTCTGAGGACAGAAACAAAGCCTGCTCTGGGTGAAGGTGCTTCACACCTCCCCCCTGCAAGAACTGTAACACCTAGCAGTGAGCTTCAAAGGCTCAAGCTTCGTGTTACAATGCCCCAGGGCACTCCAGCTAGTGGAGATGCCCGCCCCCTGGAAACAGCCCCCACTTTTGGCGGCAAGTCCAGGAGAGATAATAAGAAAAACAAGGAGGAGTCACTGGCCAGTCAGGACAGCCCCTAAGGTGTCCTGAGCTGAGGTGACTCTGACTTTTAGAAATCCTCCATCTTGTAGAAGGAGGATTCCCCCAATAGGGATAGGAATGTGACCCCCTCCCCTTGGGAGGAGGCACAAAGAGGGTGTACCCACCCTCAGGGCTAGTAGACATTGGCTACTAACCCCCCAGACCTAAACACGCCCTTAAATTTAGTATTTAAGGGCTCCCCTGAACCTAAGAATTTAGATTCCTGAAACTACAAGAAGAAGAAGACTGCTGAGCTGAAAAACCCCTGCAGAGGAAGAACAGAAGACACCAACTGCTTTGGCCCCAGACTTACCGGCCTGTCTCCTGCCTTCCAAAGAAACCTGCTCCAGCGACGCTTTCCAAGGGACCAGCGACCCCTGAATCCTCTGAGGACTGCCCGACTTCAAGAAAGACAAGAAACTCCCGAGGACAGCGGCACTGCTCCAAAAGAACTGCAACTTTGTTTCAAGGAGCAGACTTAAAGAACCCTGCAACTCCCCGCAAGAAGCGTGAGACTTGCACCATTGCACCTGGCGACCCCGACTCGACTGGTGGAGAACAAACACCTCAGGGAGGACCCTCCGGCGACTCCGAGACCGTGAGTAACCAAAGCTGTCCCCCCTGAGCCCCCACAGCGACGCCTGCAGAGGGAATCCCGAGGCTCCCCCTGACCGCGACTGCCTGAACTCCATTTCCCGACGGCTGGAAAAGACACTGCACCCGCAGCCCCCAGCACCTAAAGGAACGGAACTCCGGTGCAGGAGTGACCCCCAGGAGGCCCTCTCCCTTGCCCAGGTGGTGGCTACCCCGAGGAGCCCCCCTCTTGCCTGCCTGCAACGCTGAAGAGATCCCTTGATCTCTCATTGAAAACCATTGTAAACCCAACGCGTGTTTGCACACTGCACCCGGCCGCCCCCGCGCTGCTGAGGGTGTACTTTTTGTGTTGACTTGTGTCCCCCCCGGTGCCCTACAAAACCCCCCTGGTCTGCCCTCCGAAGACGCGGGTACTTACCTGCTGGCAGACTGGAACCGGGGCACCCCCTTCTCTCCATTGAAGCCTATGTGTTTTGGGCACCTCTTTTGCCTTTGCACCTGACCGGCCCTGAGCTGCTGGTGTGATAACTTTGGGGTTGCTCTGAACCCCCAACGGTGGGCTACCTTGGACCCAAACCTGAGACTTGTAAGTGATTTACTTACCTGACAAAACTAACAAAAACTTACCTCCCCCAGGAACTGTGAAAATTGCACTGTGTCCACTTTTAAAACAGCTTATTGTGTTTTATGTGAAAAGTATACATGCTAATGTAATGATTCAAAGTTCCTAAAGTACTTACCTGCAATACCTTTCAAATGAGATATTACATGTAGAATTTGAACCTGTGGTTCTTAAAAATAAACTAAGAATGAAAATGTCACTTACCCAGTGTACATCTGTTCGTGGCATCAGTCGCTGGAGATTCACATGTTCTGCATAGCTCGCCATCTGGTGTTAGGTCGGAGTGTTACAAGTTGTTTTTCTTCGAAGAAGTCTTTCGAGTCACGGGACCGAGTGACTCCTCCTTCTGTCTCCATTGCGCATGGGCTTCGACTCCATCTTCGATTGTTTTCCCCGCAGAGGGTGAGGTAGGAGTTGTGTTGTAGTAATAGTGCCCATGCAATGGAGTGACTAAGTATGTACCTATTTAAGGTTAAAATAATATATATACAAATGTACAAAGTTGAAGCCAACATCCGAACTGCTACAGGCTCCCGGGGAGGTGGGTGGGCACATGTGAATCTCCAGCGACTGATGCCACGAACAGATGTACACTGGGTAAGTGACATTTTCAGTTCGATGGCATCTGTCGCTGTAGATACACATGTTCTGCATAGACTAGTAAGCAGTTATCTCCCCAAAAGCGGTGGCTCAGCCTGTAGGAATGGAAGTGGTTTGAAATAATGTTCTTAACACGGCTTGACCTACTGTGGCTTGCTGTGCGGATAGCACGTCTACACAGTAGTGCTTGGTGAACGTGTGTGGCGTAGACCATGTGGCTGCCTTACATATTTCTTGCATTGGGATGTTTCCTAGAAAGGCCATGGTAGCACCTTTTTTTCTGGTTGAGTGTGCCCTTGGTGTAATGGGCAGTTGTCGTTTTGCTTTAAGGTAGCAGATTTGGATGCATTTAACTATCCATCTGGCTATACCTTGTTTTGATATTGGGTTTCCTGCATGAGGTTTTTGGAATGCAATAAATAGTTGTTTAGTCTTTCTGATGTTTTTCGTTCTGTCAATGTAGTACATTAATGCTCTTTTGACATCTAATGTATGTAGTGCCCTCTCAGCTACGGAATCTGGCTGTGGGAAGAACACTGGTAGTTCCACTGTTTGATTTAGGTGGAACGGTGAAATAACCTTTGGTAAAAATTTAGGATTAGTCCTTAGGACGACCTTATTTTTGTGTAGTTGTATAAAAGGTTCTTGTATTGTAAACGCCTGAATTTCGCTTACTCTTCTTAGAGATGTAATGGCGATGAGAAATGCAACCTTCCAGGTTAGGAACTGTATTTCGCAAGAGTGCATGGGTTCAAAAGGTGGACCCATGAGTCTTGTTAAGACAACATTTAAGTTCCATGAAGGAACAGGTGGTGTTCTTGGTGGTATAATTCTTTTAAGGCCTTCCATGAATGCTTTAATGACTGGTATCCTATATAGGGAAGTTGAATAGGTATGCAGATATTGCCGCAAGGTGTATTTTAATGGAAGAGAAGGCTAGGTTAGATTTTTCTAAGTGAAGCAAGTAACCCACTACATCCTTTGGAGTTGCGTGTAAAGGTTGGATCTGATTATGATGGCAGTAGCAGACAAACCTCTTCCATTTACTTGCATAGCAGTGCCTAGTGGACGGCCTTCTGGCTTGCTTTATGACTTCCATACATTCTTGGGTAAGTTGTAAGTGTCCGAATTCTAGGATTTCAGGAGCCAGATTGCTAGATTCAGCAATGCTGGATCTGGATGTCTGATCTGTTGGTTGTGTTGTGTTAACAGATCCGGCCTGTTGGGCAATTTGATGTGGGGTACTACTGACAGGTCTAGCAGTGTTGTGTACCAGGGTTGCCTTGCCCAAGTTGGTGCTATTAAAATGAGTTTGAGTTTGTTTTGACTCAATTTGTTTACCAGATAAGGAAGGAGAGGGAGAGGAGGAAAAGCGTAGGCAAATATCCCTGACCAGTTCATCCATAGGGCATTGCCTTGGGACTGCCTGTGTGGGTATCTGGATGCGAAGTTTTGGCATTTTGCGTTCTCTCTTGTTGCAAACAAGTCTATTTGAGGTGTTCCCAAGAGTCTGAAGTAAGTGTTTAGAATTTGGGGGTGAATTTCCCATTCGTGGACTTGTTGGTGATCTCGAGAGATTGTCTGCAAGTTGATTCTGGATCCCTGGAATAAACTGCGCTATTAGGCGAATGTGGTTGTGAATTGCCCATCGCCATATCTTCTGTGCTAGAAGGCTCAACTGCGTTGAGTGTGTCCCCCCCTGTTTGTTTAGATAATACATTGTTGTCATATTGTCTGTTTTGACAGGAATGTATTTGTGAGTTATAATTGGTTGGAAAGCCCTTAATGCTTGAAAAACTGCTAGCATTTCTAGGTGATTTATATGCAGTTTTGTTTGATGTACGTTCCATTGTCCTTGTATGCTGTGTTGATCGAGGTGTGCTCCCCACCCTGTCATGGAAGCATCTGTTGTTATTACGTATTGTGGCACTGGGTCTTGGAATGGCCGCCCTTTGTTTAAATTTATACTGTTCCACCATAGAAGCGAGAGGTAAGTTTGGCGGTCTATCAACACCAGATCTAGAAGGTGACCCTGTGCTTGTGACTGTAAGGAAATGCCTCCTTGGCATGGTTGCCACCTGACTTTTTGCCTTTGCTGATGCTATGTTTACAATTGAAAGTGTGCTGAGGCCTGCTAACCAGGCCCCAGCACCAGTGTTCTTTCCCTAACCTGTACTTTTGTATCCACAATTGGCAGACCCTGGCATCCATATAAGTCCCTTGTAACTGGTACTTCTAGTACCAAGGGCCCTGATGCCAAGGAAGGTCTCTAAGGGCTGCAGCATGTCTTATGCCACCCTGGAGACCTCTCACTCAGCACAGACACACTGCTTGCCAGCCTGTGTGTGCTAGTGAGAACAAAACGAGTAAGTCGACATGGCACTCCCCTCAGGGTGCCATGCCAGCCTCTCACTGCCTATGCAGTATAGGTAAGACACCCCTCTAGCAGGCCTTACAGCCCTAAGGCAGGGTGCACTATACCATAGGTGAGGGTACCAGTGCATGAGCATGGTACCCCTACAGTGTCTAAACAAAACCTTAGACATTGTAAGTGCAGGGTAGCCATAAGAGTATATGGTCTGGGAGTCTGTCAAACACGAACTCCACAGCACCATAATGGCTACACTGAAAACTGGGAAGTTTGGTATCAAACTTCTCAGCACAATAAATGCACACTGATGCCAGTGTACATTTTATTGCAAAATACACCCCGGAGGGCACCTTAGAGGTGCCCCCTGAAACTTAACCGACTGTCTGTGTAGGCTGACTAGTTCCAGCAGCCTGCCACACTAGAGACATGTTGCTGGCCCCATGGGGAGAGTGCCTTTGTCACTCTGAGGCCAGTAACAAAGCCTGTACTGGGTGGAGATGCTAACACCTCCCCCAGGCAGGAGCTGTGACACCTGGCGGTGAGCCTCAAAGGCTCACCCCTTTGTCACAGCCCAGCAGGGCACTCCAGCTTAGTGGAGTTGCCCGCCCCCTCCGGCCACGGCCCCCACTTTTGGCGGCAAGGCTGGAGGGAACAAAGAAAGCAACAAGGAGGAGTCACTGGCCAGTCAGGACAGCCCCTAAGGTGTCCTGAGCTGAAGTGACTAACTTTTAGAAATCCTCCATCTTGCAGATGGAGGATTCCCCCAATAGGGTTAGGATTGTGACCCCCTCCCCTTGGGAGGAGGCACAAAGAGGGTGTACCCACCCTCAGGGCTAGTAGCCATTGGCTACTAACCCCCCAGACCTAAACACGCCCTTAAATTTAGTATTTAAGGGCTACCCTGAACCCTAGAAAATTAGATTCCTGCAAACTACAAGAAGAAGGACTGCCTAGCTGAAAACCCCTGCAGAGGAAGACCAGAAGACGACAACTGCCTTGGCTCCAGAAACTCACCGGCCTGTCTCCTGCCTTCCAAAGAACTCTGCTCCAGCGACGCCTTCCAAGGGACCAGCGACCTCTGAATCCTCTGAGGACTGCCCTGCTTCGAAAAAGACAAGAAACTCCCGAGGACAGCGGACCTGCTCCAAAAAGACTGCAACTTTGTTTCAAGGAGCAGCTTTAAAGACCCCTGCAACTCCCCGCAAGAAGCGTGAGACTTGCAACACTGCACCCGGCGACCCCGACTCGGCTGGTGGAGAACCAACACCTCAGGGAGGACCCCCGGACTACTCTCCGACTGTGAGTACCAAAACCTGTCCCCCCTGAGCCCCCACAGCGCCGCCTGCAGAGGGAATCCCGAGGCTTCCCCTGACCGCGACTCTCTGAAACCTAAGTCCCGACGCCTGGAAAAGACCCTGCACCCGCAGCCCCCAGGACCTGAAGGACCGGACTTTCACTGGAGAAGTGACCCCCAGGAGTCCCTCTCCCTTGCCCAAGTGGAGGTTTCCCCGAGGAAGCCCCCCCTTGCCTGCCTGCAGCGCTGAAGAGATCCGTTGATCTCTCATAGACTAACATTGCAAACCCGACGCTTGTTTCTACACTGCACCCGGCCGCCCCCGCGCTGCTGAGGGTGAAATTTCTGTGTGGGCTTGTGTCCCCCCCAGTGCCCTACAAAACCCCCCTGGTCTGTTCTCCGAAGACGCGGGTACTTACCTGCAAGCAGACCGGAACCGGGGCACCCCCTTCTCTCCATTCTAGCCTATGCGTTTTGGGCACCACTTTGAACTCTGCACCTGACCGGCCCTGAGCTGCTGGTGTGGTGACTTTGGGGTTGCTCTGAACCCCCAACGGTGGGCTACCTTGGACCAAGAACTGAACCCTGTAAGTGTCTTACTTACCTGGTAAAACTAACAAAAACTTACCTCCCCCAGGAACTGTGAAAATTGCACTAAGTGTCCACTTTTGAAATAGCTATTTGTCAATAACTTGAAAAGTATACATGCAATTGAAATGATTCAAAGTTCCTAATGTACTTACCTGCAATACCTTTCAAACAAGATATTACATGTTAAATTTGAACCTGTGGTTCTTAAAATAAACTAAGAAAATATATTTTTCTATAACAAAACCTATTGGCTGGATTTGTCTCTGAGTGTGTGTACCTCATTTATTGTCTATGTGTATGTACAACAAATGCTTAACACTACTCCTTGGATAAGCCTACTGCTCGACCACACTACCACAAAATAGAGCATTAGTATTATCTCTTTTTACCACTATTTTACCTCTAAGGGGAACCCTTGGACTCTGTGCATGCTATTCCTTACTTTGAAATAGCACATACAGAGCCAACTTCCTACAGTGACCATTGTGATGCTAGGCACTGTTGTAAGGGCCTCATGTGTAGTCTTGCGTTCGGGGCAATGGCTATGCATGAAGACATCATGCCTAGGAGTTGTAATATCATCTTTGCTTGTATTGTTTGTGTTGGATACATGCGTTGTATGATCTTGTTGAAATTTTGAATTCTTTGTGGACTTGGAGTGGCTACTCCTTTTGTTGTGTCTATTATGGCTCCCAGGTATTGTTGTACTTTGCACGGCAAAATGTTGGATGTTGCAAAGTTGACGGTGAAACCTAGTTTGTAGAGGGTTTGTATGATTTGATTTGTGTGTTGTAAGCACTTTGTTAGTGAATTGGTTTTGATTAGCCAGTCGTCTAGATACGGGAATACATGTATTTGCTGCCTTCTGATGTGTGCAGCCACTACTGCTAGACATTTTGTAAAGACTCTTGGTGCGGTTGTTAAACCAAAAGGCAATACTTTGAATTGGTAATGTATTCCTTTGAATACGAACCGTAGGTATTTTCTGTGAGATTGATGTATTGGTATATGGAAATACGCGTCTTTGAGGTCTAAGGTTGTCATGTAGTCCTGTAGTTTTAGCAATGGTAACACCTCTTGTAGCGTGACCATGTGAAAGTGGTCTGATTTGATGTAGGCGTTTAGTATTCTGAGGTCTAGGATTGGTCTCAGTGTTTTGTCATTTTTTGGTATTAAAAAGTACAGTGAATAGATTTCTGTGTTTGTTTGTGTGTTTGGTACTAATTCGATTGCATTCTTTTGCAATAGTGCTTGAACTTCTATTTCCAGAAGTTCGGAATGTTGTTTTGATAAATTCTGTGCCTTTGGTGGTATGTTTGGAGGGAATTGTAGGAATTCTATGCAATAACCATGTTGGATAATTGCTAAGACCCAAGTGTCTGTAGTTATTTCCTCCCATGCTTTGTAATAATGACATATTCTTCCCCCCACTGGTGTTGTGTGGAGGGGGTGAGTGACATCTGAGTCACTGCTTGGTTGTAGGGGTTTTGGGGCTTTGAAATTTTCCTCTATTCCTAGGGAATTGCCCTCCTCTGTATTGGCCCCGAAAGCCTCCCCTGTACTGTCCCTGGAGCTGGACGGTGTTGCCTGCGAGGTGCTGGCTTGTGTGGCCTGACCCCGAAACCCCCCTCTAAAGGGTGTCTTGCGGAAGGTGCTGTAGGTTCCTCTGCTCTGCGGGGAGTAGAGTGCGCCCATGGCTTTAGCAGTGTCAGTGTCTTTTTTAAGTTTTTCGATTGCCGTGTCCACTTCTGGTCCGAACAGTTGTTTTTCGTTGAATGGCATATTGAGCACTGCCTGCTGTATCTCTGGTTTGAACCCAGACGTTCTTAGCCATGCGTGCCTTCTAATGGTCACAGATGTATTAATTGTTCTTGCAGCTGTGTCTTCTGCGTCCATAGAAGATCGTATCTGGTTATTTGATATGTTCTGTCCTTCCTCAACCACCTGCTTTGCCCTTTTTTGTAGTTCCTTGGGTAGATGCTCGATGAGGTGTTGCATCTCATCCCAATGGGCTCTGTCATAGCGCGCAAGTAGTGCTTGAGAGTTAGCGATGCGCCACTGGTTTGCAGCTTGTACTGCGACTCTTTTCCCAGCTGCATCGAACTTGCGGCTCTCTTTATCTGGGGGTGGTGCATCCCCAGATGTGTGGGAGTTGGCTCTTTTCCGAGCTGCTCCTACTACGACGGAATCTGGTGGCAGCTGTGTGGTGATGAAAACAGGGTCTGTAGGAGGTGCCTTATATTTCTTTTCCACCCTTGGCGTTATTGCCCTACTTTTGACCGGCTCCTTGAAGATTTCCTTTGCGTGCCGAAGCATACCTGGCAGCATAGGCAGGCTTTGGTAGGAGCTGTGGGTGGAGGAGAGGGTGTTGAATAAAAAGTAATCCTCGACTTGTTCTGAGTGGAGGTTTACGTTGTGGAATTGTGCTGCTCTAGCCACCACTTGAGAATATGCTGTGCTGTCTTCTGGTGGTGAGGGCTTTGTTGGATATGCCTCCGGACTGTTGTCCGACACTGGGGCGTCATATAAGTCCCAAGCGTCTTGATCCTGGTCACCTTGGCTCATGGTGGTGTGAGCCGGGGAATGTGACGGAGCTTGCGCTGGTGAGACGTTAATTACAGGTGGAGGAGAGGGTGGCGGAGTCACCTTTTTCACCATTTTTGTTTGTGGCGCCTGGTCTGTTTGAAACTCCAGTCTCCTTTTTCTCCTAACAGGGGGAAGGGTGCTTATTTTTCCTGTTCCCTGCTGTATGAAAATACGTTTTTGCGTATGGTCCACTTCGGTGGATTGCAGCTCTTCCTCAAACCTATGCTTTCGCATCTGAGAGGACAGTGATTGCTCCTCTGTATAAGAGCCTGGACCTGGGTCGGTTACGGGTTGTTTCGGCACCAAAACCCTGCCTGTATCTTTTTTCGGCTCCGAGGTGGCTTTTTTCTTTTTTGGAGTCGAAACCTCTCGGCGTCTATCTTCGTCGGTGCCGCTGTCTCGGCGTCGAGCCGTTTCTACACCGCTATCTCGGTGTCGTTGCTTTTCCCCAGCACTTTCTCGATCCCGAGAAGGCTGCGTGCCGGTGTCTCGACCGGAGTCGGACGATCTCGGCACTGTTTGGGCCTTTTTCGGTGCCGATGGTCGGTCACCGAATTTATGGGTGGAGCCATGGCCTGGTGGCAGTGGCGTCCCCTGGGCCTTGTCACTTTTCTTATGTGTTGTTTTCGACGTCTTACTCACGGCTCTTTGATCGTCGAATTCCTCGGAGTCCGATTCGTGGATCGAAAAGGTTTCTTCTTCCTCTTGTTCCTCGAACTCTCGGTGCGCTGTCGGCGTGGACGCCATCTGAAGTCTCCTGGCTCGACGGTCACGGAGTGTCTTTCGGGACCGGAACTCGCGACAGGCCTCGCAAGTCTCCTCACTGTGCTCAGGTGACAGGCACAGGTTACAGACCAAATGTTGGTCTGTATACGGGTATTTGTTGTGGCATTTGGGACAAAAACGGAACGGGGTCCGTTCCATCGGCGTTGTTCGACACGCGGTCGGGCCGACCAGGCCCTGACGGGGGATCGAAAACTACCCCAAAGGGCACCGGAGCGCGTCGATCTTCGATGCGGTGTTGAATCTAACTACGCCGATCCTGAACGCAACAATACCGACAAAAATCTTCCGATATTTACTAACTTTCCGTTCAGAAACTCGGAGCGACAGGAACACGTCCGAACCCGATGGCGGAAAGAAAACAATCGAAGTTGGAGTCGACGCCCATGCGCAATGGAGACAGAAGGAGGAGTCACTCGGTCCCGTGACTCGAAAGACTTCTTCGAAGAAAAACAACTTGTAACACTCCGACCCAACACCAGATGGCGAGCTATGCAGAACATGTGTATCTACAGCGACAGATGCCATCGAACAAGATATTTTTCTATAACAAAACCTATTGGCTGGATTTGTCTCTGAGTGTGTGTTCCTCATTTATTGCCTGTGTGTATGTACAACAAATGCTTAACACTACTCCTTTGATAAGCCTACTGCTCGACCACACTACCACAAAATAGAGCATTAGTATTATCTCTTTTTGCCACTATCTTACCTCTAAGGGGAACCCTTGGACTCTGTGCATACTATTCCTTACTTTGAAATAGTGCATACAGAGCCAATTTCCTACAGCGATGTTGTATGTTTAATCTGCAGATAGGCGGATATTGCAGTGAGATGGATTTTAATGGAAGAGAAAGCTAGATTAGACTTTTGTAAGTGTAATAAATAATTTATAATATCTTGTGTGGAGGCATCTAGTGGCTTAATTTGATTAGTCTGACAGTAGCAAACAAATCTTTTTCATTTGTTTGCGTAACAATGTCTTGTTGTAGGTTTTCTCGCTTGTTTAATGACCTCCATACACTCTTGTGAAAGGTTTAAATGTCTGAATTCTAAGACTTCAGGAGCCAGATTGCTAGATTGAGCGATGCTGGATTTGGGTGTCTGACCTGTTGTTTGTGTTGTGTCAACAGATCTGGTCTGTTTGGTAGTTTGATATGGGGTACTACTGATAAGTCCGACAGTGTTGTGTACCACGATTGGCGAGCCCAGGTTGGAGCTATGAGTATTAGTTTGAGTTTGTTTTGACTCAGTTTGTTGACCAGATAAGGAATGAGCGGGAGAGGGGGGAAAGCGTAAGCAAATATCCCTGACCAGCTGATCCATAGAGCATTGCCGTTGGACTGAGGGTGTGGGTACCTGGACACGATGTTTTGGCATTTTGCGTTTTCTTTTGTTGCGAACAGATCTATGTTTGGTGTCCCCCAGCGGTGGAAGTGATCCTGTAGGATCTGGGGATGTATTTCCCATTCATGAGTTTGCGGTGATCTCAACTGAGATTGTCGGCTAGCTGATTTTGAATGCCTGGTATGTATTGTGCTATTAGGCGAATGTTGTTGTGAATTGCCCAATGCCAAATTCTTCGTGCTAAAAGACACAGTTGTGACGAGTGTGTCCCCCCGTTTGTTGAGATAGTACATTATTGTCATATTGTCTGTTTTGACAAGAATGTGTTTGTGGGCTATTAGTGGTTGCAACGCTTTTGATGCTAGAAATACTGCTAGCAGTTCCAAGTGATTTATGTGAAGTAGTTTTTGTTGATTGTCCCATTGACCTTGTATGCTGTGATTGTTGAGGTGTGCTCCCCACCCTACCACGGAAGCATCTGTTGTGATAATGACATGAGGCACTGGGTCTTGAAATGGCCGCCCTTTGTTTAAATTTATAGTGTCCCACCATTGAAGAGAAGAGTGTGTTTGGCGGTCTATCAACACTAGATCTTGTAGTTGACCCTGTGCTTGCGTCCATTGTTTTGCTAGGCACTGTTGTAAGGGCCGCATGTGTAGTCTTGAGTTTGGGACAATGGCTATGCATGAGGACATCATTCCTAGTAGTTTCATTACGAACCTTACCGTGTAGTGTTGGTTTGGTTGTATGCTTGATATTGCATTTTGGAACGATTGGACTCTTTGTGGACTTGGAGTGGCAACTGCTCTTTGTGTGTTGAGTGTTGTTCCCAAATATTGTTGTATTTGGGATGGTTGAAGATGTGATTTTTGGTAATTTATATAAAACCCTAGTTTGTGTAGAGTTTCTATGACGTATTGCGTGTGGAATTGACATTGTTGATGAGTGTTGCCTTTTATTAGCCAGTCGTCCAAATATGGGAATACATGCATGTGCTGTCTCCTTATGTGAGCTGCTACTATGGCTAGGCATTTTGTAAATACTCTGGGGGCTGTTGTTATCCCGAACTGTAGCACTTTGAATTGATAATGTTTGCCTTGAATTACAAACCTTAGATATTTCCTGTGAGAAGGATGGATGGGTATGTGGAAAAACGCATCCTTGAGATCCAGTGTTGTCATGTATTCCCCCTTTTTTTAGTAAGGGAACTACGTCTTGAAGTGTTACCATGTGGAAATGATCTGATTTGATGAAGAGATTTAGTGTTCTGAGATCTAAGATAGGCCTTAACGTTTTGTCCTTTTTTGGAATGAGGAAATATAATGAGTAAACGCCTGTTCCTTTTTGGTGATTGGGTACTAGCTCTATTGCTTGTTTTTGTAACAGTGCTTGGACCTCTATATGTAATAGGTCAAAGTGTTGCGGAGAGAGTCTGTGCGGTTTTGGTGGCACATCTGGCGGGAATTTTGTGAATTCTATGCAATAACCATGTTGGATAATTGATAGGACCCATGTGTCTGTGGTAATGTGTCCAATTGTGGTAGTATTTGGTTAGCCTCCCCCCGACTGGTGACAAGTGTTGGGGTGTTGTGACATTGAAGTCACTGCTTGCTAGGGCTTGGTTTGGCGGGGTGAAATTTCCCTCTTCCTCTTGGGAATTGTCCTCTATAGGAACCACAAAACCCCCCTCTTTGGTATTGTGATTGATAGGTGGGTTTTGTTTGGGAGGTGGAAGGTTCAGATGTTTGTTGCCGAACCCCCCCTCTAAATTGTGGTTTCCTAAAAGTACCTCTGAATTGTGGGGAGTAGAGCGCGCCCAGGGCTTTGGCCGTGTCCGTGTCTTTTTTCATTTTTTCGATGGCAGTATCGACTTCCGGCCCAAACAACTGATGTTGGTTAAACGGCATATTTAGCATCGCTTGTTGAATTTCTGGTTTGAATCCAGAACTGCGCAGCCATGCATGCCTGCGAATCGTTACAGCCATGTTGACAGTCCGTGCTGCTGTATCTGCAGAGTCTAATCCGGACCTTATCGGATTGTTAGATAGGGCCTGTCCTTCTTCAACTACTTGCTGGGCACGTTTTTGGTGTTCCTTGGGCAAGTGCTGTATGATGTCTTGCATCTCGTCCCAGTATGCCCTGTCGGAGCGTGCAAGTAGGGCTTGCGAATTTGCAATTCGCCAATGATTGGCTGCTTGTGATGCCACTCGCTTGCCTGCTGCGTTGAATTTTCGACTTTCTTTGTCAGGTGGTGGAGCATCCCCTGACGATTGAGAGTTCGCTCTTTTCCTTGCTGCCCCTACAACCACTGAGTCCGGTGTGAGCTGTTGCGTTATAAACACTGGGTCTGTTGGAGGTGGTTTGTATTTCTTCTAGACCCTAGGCGTGATAGCTCTTCCCTTTACAGGCTCTTGGAAGACCTGTTGTGCGTGCTTGAGCATGCCCGGTAGCATTGGTAGGCTTTGATAGGATGCGTGGGTGGATGCCAGAGTGTTGAAAAGGAAGTCATCCTCCACTGGTTCAGAGTGCATTGCTACGTTGTGGAACGTAGCTGCCCTGGCTAGTACTTGCGTATATGCAGTAGTCTTCTGGTGGTGACGGCTTGGTTGGATAACACTCTGGACTGTTATCCGATATTGGTGGATCATATAAATCCCATGCATCAGCATCATCTTGGGTCATCCCAGTATGTGTGGGTGACTGCATTATTGGTGTTCCCACTGGTGACAATTGTGGTGAGTGCAGTTGGGATGGTTGTGGTGAGACCTGTGGTGTTGGTGACTTGTCTCTAACCACTCTGGCCTTTGGTTGCATTTCTGTTTCTTGAAATGCAAGTTTTCTTTTAGATTTGAGTGGAGGTAAAGTTTGAATTTTGCCAGTCTCTTTTTGGATATGTAACCTCTGTTGTCTTTGGTCAGGTTCCTCTATATCCAACTCTTGCTCAAATCTATGTCTTTGCTTGAGTTGTATGGAAAGCCCTTACGCCTCAGTATATGAGGTTTGTTTCGGCTCCGAGGCCGCTTTTTTCAGTACCGAAGTTTCTAATGTAAGAGTCTTTTTCGGATCCGAGGAGCTTTTACAGGGTTTGCTCGATCCGATCACTCAGTGTCGAAATTTTTCGGTGCCCGAATCTCGACCGGAGTCGGAAGTCTTCGGCAACTCTTTGGCCTTTTTCGGTGCCGATGTCTGGTCACCTTTTTTTCGGTGGGTTGAGCCATGGCCTTTTGGCGTTCCCATGGCCTTGAGTTTCTTGGTGTGACCCTGAGTTTGAGACAGGCAGGTTTACTCACGGTTTGTTGCACCGTCGAGGGTCGTTCGCTGTCCGATTCATCCAAGTCAGTTTCTTGGATGGAGATTCTTTCTTCCTTCTCGACGTCGAGCTGTTCTTTCGGTTTCAACGCCATTTGCAGTTTTCTTGCGCGCCGATCTCTCAAGGTTTTCTTCGATCGAACTGCTCGGCAAGCTTCACAAGTATCCTCTCTGTGTTCGGGTGACAAACACAGGTTACAGACCCGGTGCTGGTCTGTATAAGGATACTTTGCATGACACTTCAGATAGAAACGGAAGGGGGTCTGGTCCATTAGTCTGGGACGACGGGTATGGTCGGGCCGACCAGGCCTCGATGAAGAGTCGAAGCCCCGAAGGGCTGCCAAAGCGGTCTTGATGTCGGTGCCGATACACTAACACTAAACCAGTACGGAACGAGAACAATACCGTTGAATATTCGATAATTTAGCGAACTTTCCCGATTCGAAATACGGAGCGAAGAGGAAAACGTCCGAACCCGATGGCGGAAAGAAAACAATCTAAGATGGAGTCAATGCATATGCGCAATGGAGCCGAAAGGGAGGAGTCACTCGCTCCTGTGACTCGAAAAGACTTCTTCGAAGAAAAACAACTTGTAACACTCCGAGCCCAACACTAGATGGCAGGAACAGGGCACAGCATGTGTATCTGCAGCTACACATGCCATAGAACATATGTATATACATGTAGAAGCTGCTTATACGCAGCATCAATTCTACAAAAACTTTTCCACATACCAACTTTATCATGCCCAATGTCTAAAAGAAAGATACTGAAATGCTCGACAGTGGAAGTAAGCTACCCTAGTCAGGTGAACAATATTCCTGTAATGCCACGGCAAACTGCCAGTTTAAATCCATTTATTGGTTCTCTGATCAATCAGAAATACCACATCAGTGTACGGTGGGGGGAGGGGGTGAGAAGAAAGGATATGAATCTGCAGAAGACACCCTTGCTGGAGAACCAATATTCAAAATGAGTAAATATTCATTCTCAAGCATGGAATCTTTTCCATATTCAAATGGTACATACAGTATCAGGGAGCGAAAGGATGAAGAGGAGGGCCCAAGATCAACGTCCTTATGTTGCCTACCCTGCCTGAGAATAAGGAGAAAGTGCTGCAAAGACCACTTTTTAGGAGGCACTAGATGGAAATTAAAAATAAAATTGCAAGAAACCTAGTAAAATCATTTCAAACGTCAAGCTAACATGTTTCCAAATGATTTAAGTACATCAAAACACTCTGCTACTACACCAGCGAATGGATAACTTCACTGAGATAGAGTACGCAGGTGTTCATCATTTGACCTTGTTAATTTTTCATCTGGCACACTTTGTCACAAAACCACCTACGTTTTCAAGTAGAAAGAAAGGGATAAAGTTACCTCTGTGGTTATTCACCACTTAATAGTCTCTCTTTTATAACTGTACCCTGCCGCCTAGAGACACAATTGTAAAAAGATTATCAAAACAGCTACAATTCAGAGTGAAGTGTAGCCAGCAACAGCTGCCAATCAAGAACAAATGAGCAGAGACATGACATTTCATCCAGGACATCTGCAATGATTTCAGACTTACTGATCTAATATATGAAGAATTGAACCGTGCTTGGTATAACCTTCAAATCTGTCAATTAGATAATCTGCTTTTTTTTACTTGAGCATCAATGTCAGTAGATTTGTTGACTGTGGGTACTACTTTGCTGAAGAAAGGTACATAGCTGTAGTTGTGGAAGTAGCAGGCCTGCCCTCTCTGACAAAGTGGAAGATTGTGTGGCCTTAAGCTAAGGAGTTTCTTAATGCACAGATAGCGTGGTCAGGGACCGTTGAGGGAGTTCATACTGGACGTTTCTTACCATAACCAACCACCAAGAGTCATCAGTGATCTGGGTACTCTGACAGTAGATTAATATAGTGATCACCCTCATTTCCATCCCCCTGTACAAACCTTGCACTGGAATGGTAGGAGTCATCTGAGCCTTGTAAAAGTCACCTAGACCCTTTGATCTCTCTTCAGGCATATGGGGGTTGCTTTTCCATTCGTAACATATACTCTTGAAAACTGAGGCCAAGGGAGAAGAAGAGAAAGTAATGGCTAAAGCCTGGTGGCGCAAAGTGGCCGTTAGCTTGAAAACATAAATGCCTTTACCAGCTGCAAAAAAGTACTATCATCTAGCCACTACATCTTAGATGGAAGTTCAGAGATTAGGATTTGACTGCACTGTTTATGGTCTGGCTTGATGGCGCAGATCTGTCACCACACAATTATGTGAGCACCACTAGAGAGGGGCTTGGGCTACGCCCACATGCTGGGAGCCAGGAGAGCATGTTTTGTTTGGCCAGAATTGTGTGCTTCCACAAAAAAAATGCTTGCCGTCCACCAGCTATGATCATTTTGTTTCTTTATCCAGCAGCCCAAGTTTGAACTTTCACGGGCACACACCATTACATTGCAATGCTATTGAAGTGGTTCAGGTAGATAAATAGTTTATACTGTTTTTTTCTTCTGGCAACAGCGCGGATGGGAGGTGGGCAGTCATTCACCTACATAAATGCTTATTTAGGTCTGGCCTGACAGTGCAACTGTCACCTGGACTTTTAATCTACACCATTATTGCACTTCAGTTATTTGCTTCCACATAAATACATATCGATTCCCATGCTATTTACTTGTAATACCTCACATTACCATTCAACATTTATTTAAAGACAGGCTTATTGGCACTGCCAATGATCGTTTTTTATCGCAACAGTAACTTACCCATTGAGAGGTTGAAGATGTTCTGAAACAAGCAAACGCCTTGTGCTAAGCTTTATACTTTTAAGTTCGAACACATGATTGGTATTCATGGTCCTCGCAGTGGTATCTATAAGATTCTATAAAACCATCAACTTTTGTCATCTCCTGGCCTCTTAGCAAGGATTAAGCCCAAACCTATACTGCTCCTATACAGCTTTGGGCAGAAGGGAGATGTAGTGATCTAAGTAATGCCATGTGTGTGGACCATACCATGCTATGATCACACTGATATTAGCCAGTGTAACTTAGAGGTCATACACCTGCATATCATTTTGTTATAGTTTAACACATTTGGCCTCCCTGTGGGAGAACAAGGCTTTTTTCTCCCCCAGAGAAGCAGTAATCATTGTAACAGACTGAGCTAGTGGTTGAGGGGGGGCCGGAATCAAAGACAGCCATTACTGGGAACAAAGACAGTTGGCGAGCATGAAGGCTGATCACCACAGCTGTTAGGATGAGAAGGATGGATCCTGCAGACTGTGGTGCCATGGAGCCAAGAACCTATCCAGAAATGGCTGGCGAGAGCTATAGTGTAATAGAATGCACGCCAAGTCTTTGGCATACAGCGGAGCACTGAATGTGACCCAAAAAAGAATCGCACACCAGAAGGGACGACAAACTCACAGCACCTTTCTGAAAAGACACCACATTTATCAGTCTTAATCTATGGATGAGAAAGGTGGTCAGGGATATCCTTGGAACACTAAAACGCAATTCAGACAGCAAACGCTGTATCAATACTCTAGTGAAGGCAGACCATAAATACCAAGTGTGTTCTGGACAGTTTCTGCTCTGTGGTACAGGGAAGACTGAGGTCAAACCCAAAACAGCCCAAGTCATCACCCACCTTCACATAATCTACTGACAAGAAGAGTATGGTGGAGTCGTACGGTTCTCAGTTTACAGGAGGAAGCCAGAGACTGGTTTATCAGCCCAGTAGTACTAATCAATGATCTAACAGCTCGCATCCTTGCGCCAACTGCCTTTTTTAATATGCTAAACTAAATTCAGGAGCTGTGGTGCCCAACGTACAGCAACCTGCTGTCATTCCTAGGAGCCTGAGAAAGAGGAGGTTTATGTTCTAGATGGGACAAGACACAAATGCGTCCCCATAGCAGAACCAAACTAGGGGGAGCAGATACGTAATCTTAGCAAATGGAAAAAAAACTCAGTATATTTTCCAAGTGGCAACTGTAATTCTTTTAGTTGCATTTTGGAATGCTGAAAAGTAAGGAAATTACTGAAATTTCTATAGGAACACACATTGGTGATTTTGCCTCTTGCTGAGTATACCAACTGAGGATGCTGAAGTTGATCGACTCACTTGAAGCCACCAAACATGCCACAATCCACCTAGTGATAGTTTGATTTGTAAGAAACTTAACATTGCAAAAATGCAAAGGGCATGAAAAGCTGACTTTTAGGACAGTCATGAGTATGCAAAATACTTTGAGCCCAATTGGGGAGGTAACCACTTAAGATGTTAACATTTGAATGAACAAACTGGAGGGTGAACTGTTGCTGCATGCAAAATAACTCCAAACAGGACCTCAAATTTACCATTTTACGACTTACTGAAAATAAAAAAGCAAGAAACTCAAGCTTGTGAAACAATAATTTTGCCAAGTAAATTGGGAGAGTCAAAATGCTGAAAACCAAGTTTGCCAAGTCCATGCTGGTGCAATTACAGCTGTTTTGTTTAAGTACTGAAGGACAAGTTACTTACCTTTGGTAACGCCTTATCTGGTAGAGACTATGGGCCTCATTAAGAGTCTGGCGGTCAGTGGACCGCCAGACTCACAGATGCGGTCGGACCGCCGCCAATGCACCAGTACGGGCACCTCATCACAACCGTGGCCGCCAGCTCCGCCAGGATCAGAGATCCCAGCGGCATAGAGGTGGTGGCAGTCCTAATCCGCCAGGGCAGTGCTACAAGCAGCACTGCCCTGGGGATTATGACCCCCTTCTCCGCCAGCAGTTTCATGGTGGTACCACCACCATGTAAATGCTTGCAGAGAATGGCATGGGCAGTGCAGAGGCCCCCCTGGCCAGCACCCTTGCAATGTTCACCGGAAACAATGCTGTAGGCTGTTTCCCGCTAGGCCACTGGACGGAAACTCAGGTTTCTCTCCGCTTACCTAGCAAGAAACTCTTAATGGGGCTGGCGGGGAGGAAGCCTGTATGACAGCAACCTCCTTGTCGGAAGTTCGGTGGACGGTGTAAACTGTTCGCTGATCTCATAAAGAGGCTCTATATCTAGCTGCAGACTCCTTACCTTTGGATTCTCCCTAGGAGTCAGAATGGATCTAGAAAATGTTTGTGAGAGGTACCCCTAGGTGCCAGATGGTGGCGTCAATCGGCTTTGAGTCTGTCGTCGGTGTCATCTGCACTGAAAATGATGTCGCTGGTCCTATATGGGAGCCACCCAAGCGCGCCAACATCAGTTTCTTTTCACAACTTTCCATGCCAGAAGCGTAGAGCCATGAAGAACAGTGATTATTGGTGTGTCAAAACTAAGACCTTGAAAGGGGAGTCCTTGCCCCTAGCAATCAGTTTGCAGGGCGAGGAGGCTGGAGAAGTAGTTGAGGAATCTGCAGCTACATATGGGGGGTCATTCTGACCCTGGCGGCCGGTGGCCGCCAGGGCCACCGACCACGGGAGCACCGCCAACAGGCTGGCGGTGCTCCCACGAGCATTCTGACCGCGGCGGTTCAGCCGCGGTCAGAAGCGGAAAGTCGGCGGTCTCCCGCCGACTTCCCGCTGCTCGGGGGAATCCTCCATGGCGGCGGAGCGCGCTCCGCCGCCATGGGGATTCTGACACCCCCTACCGCCATCCTGTTCCTGGCGGGTCTCCCGCCAGGAACAGGATGGCGGTAGGGGGTGCCGCGGGGCCCCTGGAGGCCCCTGCAGTGCCCATGCCAATGGCATGGGCACTGCAGGGGCCCCCGTAAGAGGGCCCCACTGTGTATTTCAGTGTCTGCAATGCAGACACTGAAATACGCGACGGGTGCAAACTGCACCCGTCGCACCCCTGCAACTACGCCGGCTCAATTCTGAGCCGGCGTCCTCGTTGCAGGGGCATTTCCTCTGGCCCGGCGGGCGCTCTTTTGGAGAGCGCCCGCCGGCCCAGAGGAAATGTTTGAATGGCCGCCGCGGTCTTTTGACCGCGGTGCGGTCATTTGGCGGCGGTACCTTGGCGGACGGCCTCCGCCGTCCGCCAAGGTTAAAATCACCCCCATAGTCTCTACCAGATAAGGCGTTATTGAAGGTAAGTAAGTTTTCCATCTAATAGAGACTTCTAGTTGCAGATTACTTACCTTTGAATAGATACCCAAGCAATACCATCCCCAGAGGTGGGTCTTCAAACCAGTTTCAAACAAGGAAGTCCTGCAGGACTTAACAGGCAAAGTGCCCATTCCTATGGACCTGACTGTCTGGGTAGTAGTGTTTGGTTAATGTGTGCAGAGATGCCCATATTGGTACCCGACAGATGTCCAGGGCTGGAACTCCGCGTGCCAATACAGTAGTCGCAGCTTTAGCTCGGGTAGAATGAGTGCACAAGCTCTCAGGGTTGATTTTTGATCAGAGTGTAGAAAATCTTAATGAAGAGCACAACCCATCTGGAGATGGTCCGCTTCAACGCTGCCCAAGCTTTCTTAACACCCACATAACCTACACAGAGTGGGTCATCCCCTCAGAACTCTTTTGTATGATCAAGGTAGAACGCCAACGCTCTTTTTGGGCCCGGGCAGTGGAGTCTCTCCTTTTCCTTATAAGGATGTGGGGGTGCATGAAAAGTAGACAAGGTGATGAATTGGCCTACATGAAAAGGCGTGACCACTTTTGGGAGAAAAGAAGCCCTAGTGCAAAGCACTACTTTGTCAGGAAAAACCGAAAGGTAGGGCAGCTTGAATGATAAGGCCTGCAACTCACTCTGCAGGCAGCTGTAATTGCCACAAGAAAGGCTGTTTTGAAAGTGAGAAGCCTGAGAGGACAACTGTGGAGGAGCTCGAAAAGAGCACACATCAAAAATGTCAGAACCAAATTCAAATCCCATTGGGGCATAATGAATGGGGATGGAGGAAAGAGATGTGCAAGACCTTTGAGGAACTATGTGCAACAGAAGGTTTAAACAAAGAAGGTTGATTAGGCAACTGCAAGAAAAGCAGAAATGGCAGGCAAAGAGCCCTGAAGAGTGCCCAAAGCAGAATCATGCTCGGCAAGGGAAAGAATAAAACAATAGGAACTCAGAGAGAGGGGCACAAAGAGGGTCAACAGAACTGTCTGTGCACCATGCCACAAATCTTTTTCAAGGACAGGTTAATGCCATTTTGGTGGAAGGACACCTGGCTGACAAGATTACGTTACAGACTTGAGGAGGAAGGTCAAAGGCTGTTAACTGCTGCCATTCAATCTCCACGCAAAAAGGCGGAGTGGACAGGTTCGAGCAAAGAACCCTCACTGGCTGCTGCTGCGACAGAATAGCCTCACTGAAGAGGCAGCCTGATCAGAGGATCGATGGACAAGCTTAGAAGCTCGGGATACCAGAATCTCCTTGCTTAGTCCGGAGCCAAAAGGATTTCTTGGGCCCAGTCGTTCTTAATCTTCTTGAGAACTCTGGGCAGGAGTGGTATAGGAGGAAAGGCATACAGGAGGCCTAAATTCCATTTGAGATGAAAAGCGTCCCTGAGCGATTGCCATCTTGGAAAATCCAACATTGTAGGAAGCTGGTCTGGTGTGTGGTGGGTACCTAAGGTACTTACACCTTATACCAGGTCCAGGTACCCCCTATTAGTGTAGTGTAGGCAGTGTCTAGAAGCAGCAATGTGGATGAGCAGCAGAGGCTTACCTACTGTAGTCACACATCACTTACACACATGAAAGAATACACTCAGTGTTACAAAAATAAAGGGTTTTTATTACAGTAACACAGTACTAAAACACTAGATAGGCAACCTTCTAATAGGAGGTAAGTAAACAGGCCAAATATGTACACTAGTTATCAGAAATAGGCATAAAAAGTGATAGAAAAGAGTGTAAATGCAAATAGACAATAATGACCCTAGGGGAAGCCCAAACCATATACTAAAAAAAAAAATGGAATGCGAACACAGAACCCCCACCTAGGTAAGTGGAATATGTACAGGGGAGTTGGGGGTACTAGGTAACCCCAAAGGTAAGTACCACAGTGCCACCTAGCGACCAGGAGAAAAGGAGTATGTTACTGGATTTTCCCGAAACAACCCAAAAGGAAGGAAAAGAAGAAAATGCAACACCCAGACAAGACTGCAAGAAACCAACGGTGAATTCCTGAAGAGGAAGACCTGTGGAAGGGGACCATGTCCAGAAGTCACAGAAGAGTCCAGGGTGAGCAGGAGCTACTACCCACCCAGCTGTGGCTGTAGGAGTTGGTCGACGGTAGGACGAAGACAGTCAGGAATGCCGCCCTGGAGCAGGTGAAGAGTTCATAGAGAATGCAGTTGATGTCCCACCAACAAGCCTTGACAGAGGCAGAAGTCGCAGTGAAGCAAATGTTTGGTTGCCGGGGACCAGCAAGGTCCAGGAGGACTCCCAGCAAGGCAGAGAGTCCACCGAAAAAGAGGCTGCCCCCACAGGAGTCCCACTGGACGAGGAACCAGGAGTCAAAGAGGAGCCCATGCAGCACAACTGGAGAATGGTCACACGCCACAGGAGAAGCATGCAGAGGTCTGTGCGTCGCAGGAAGAAATGTTGGGGGCTGGGGCTACACGGAGCCTTAATATCCCTTGGCGGAGATGCAAACAAGCCTTGGTAGCTGCAAGAGACGCAGTGCACAGGGGTACTGTTCTGCGCAGGAAGGCAAGGGCTTAGCTCCACCAAAGTTGGACAGCTGGCAGAGAGGACCAAAAGGACTACTCCGGACCACCACCTGTGATGCAGGATCCACGCAGCTCAGGATGAGAGGAGATCCATGCAGCCGGTTGTTGTTGCAGTTGGTGCCTGCGGATGTATGGGATGACTCCTTCACTCCAAGGGAGATTCCTTCTTTCTTCTAGTGCAGACTGAAGACACACTGCCCTCAGTGGATGCGCAGCTGAAGTAGAGTTTGCAGAGGAGTCCTGCTGGAATCTTGCAAGTCACATCTGAGGACCCACCCAAGAGAGATCCTAAATAGCCCTGAAAGAGGGACTGGTCACCTATGCAGGTGACCATCTATCGGGAGGGGGCTCTGACATCACCTGCCTGACCTGGCCACATAGATGCCCCCAGAGGTCCCTGCCAACGTTGGATTCAAGATGGCAGAACCCAGGGGTCCTCTGGAGGAGCTCTGGGCACCGCCCCAAGGGTTGTGATGGACAGGGGAGTATTCACTCCCCTTTCCATTGTCCAGTTTTGCGGCAGAGCAGGGACTGGAGGTCCCTGACCCGGTGTAGACCGGTTTATGCACGGACGGCACCAAATGTGCCCTTCAAAGCATACCAATGGTTTGGGGAGGCTACCCCTCCCAAGCCATGTAACACCTATTTCCAAAGGGAGAGGGTGTTACCCCAGTCTCCCAAAGGAAATCCTTTGTTCTGCCTTCCTAATTATGAGCTGCTTAAGAAGCAAGAGGGCAGAAACCTGTCTGAGGGGTGGCAGCAGCTTGGGCTGCCCGGAAAACTCCAGAAGGCCAGAAGGAGCAATGCTGGGAGTCCCCAAGAGTGCATGGAATCATACTTCCAATACGGGCAACAGTATTGGGTTATGATTCCGACATGTTTGATGGGAGTTACCATTATGTAGCTGGATATAGGGAGAGACCTACGTCCAGTACATGCAAAAATAGCGTCCCCGCACTTACAAAGTCCAGAAAAATGCAACTGGAGTTTGTGGGGGCACCTCTGCTAGTGCAAGGGTGCCCTCACATACAGGTGCTTGCACCCTGCCCTCTGGGCTAGGAGGGCCTGCCACCGGGGTGACTTACAGTGACCTGTAGTGTAGTGAATGGCAGACCTGCAAATACACTTTCCGTGGGCTCCCCATGGTGGCATAATACATGCTGCAGCCCATGAGGATACCCTGGCACCCCAAAGCCCTGGGTACCTGGGCATCATATACTAGGGACTTACATGGAGTCACCAGTATGTCAAAGGTGGGGTGTAAGTAACCAAGTTTGAAGGGAGAGAGCATAATCACTGGAGTCTTGGTTAGCAGGATCCCAGTGAAAACAGTCAAACACACTGACAACAGGCAGAAAATGGGGGTAACCATGCCAAGAAAGAGGGGTACTTTCCTACAAATGTGCAAAATTGTTGACATAGCGCACTCTCGGCAAGGCGAACAGATCTAACCAAGGCTCTCCCAGGGTTGAACGAGACCCAGCACCACCTTCAGATGGAAACACTATTCGTGATCCGCTAGGCATTTTCAACTGAGTTAGTCCGCTCTGGCATTTATCGAGCCCACCAGATGTTGAACCACCAGGGACTAACAGCTCAGGAGGATAAGCCCGGAATAGCACTGTGTCCAGAATAGTTCAGATGAAAGGGAGTATCTGAGCGGAGGTCAGGAGTGATTTCGGACATTTATAGTGTACCTCAGCAAATGCAGAAGGTCGGCTTAGTTTGGAGAAGGGCAGCAACAGTCTGGGGTGAGCTCGCCTTCAACAGCCACTCACCGAAACAGGGGAAGCCTGAATCCCCTGATCTTCGCAGATGAGCTGCAACCACCGCCGTCACCCTGGTAAACACCCACTGGGCAAAGGTAAGGTCAAAGGGGAGCACGGTGAACTTAAAGTACTTGTGGCCTACCCAGAACGACATGTAATGTCTGTGAGCATGCAGGACATGGATATGAAAATAAGCATCCTGCAAGTCCAGTGCTACCATCCAGTCTCCAGTATCCAGGGCAGACCAGACTTGAGCCAACGTGACCATATTGAACTTCTTCCTGAGGAAGAGGCTGAGGCATTGAAGGTCTAGGTTTGCGCGCATAGCAACCAAAGCTTATTTCTGTCACTGGAACCCGCTCCATGACTACCTCTGTGGAGACTGGATCTCCATCATCTGATCGTAAGACGGTTGGCATAGACTGGGAGGTAGTTTTGAAGGGGAGGGATGTGCAAAACCCACCTCTCTGAAGTGAGAGCAAATCCTGCCTCCAACTCATCAGGTGGGGTCATGTCGACTAGGATGGTTTAGAGCAGAGGTCTCCAAACTATTTAATGCCACGCCCCCCCAGTTGAAAAATAAAAATCATTGGGCCCCCCTCAGAATTTTTCACAATTATTTTATAAACATGGCAATGTTTAAATATGTCTAAACCTATTTAAACATTGCAGTTAGGTACTGTTACCTTTTTAAAACTGCAATAACATCCTCCTGCTTAAAATAAAGGCCTGTTATCTGTATAATATTTATTTGGCCAGAATCTGGGCCCCCCCCTGGGATCACTTCAGGCCCCCCTAGGGGGGCCCGCCCCCCAGTTTGAAGACCTCTGGTTTAGAGGCTGCTGCGGGTGGGTGAGAGGCAGCAAATTGTGAACTCTGCTGTGTCTCTCCCATTGGCGAAATCATAAGAATACCCCACGGGAAAACCAAACCAGTCACTACACACTCACTCAAACAATGAATCTCTCTATTGATCAGCCTAAAAACAAAGGAATCAAGGGTAAGTGTTTAATATAATTCCAAATAAAACCCCAGATCATACAATAACAAGACAAACACATCAATACTAAAACATCAATAAAACCAAATAAAATTCAAATAAGATTCAGTGAAGGGGAGACATATACAATGGTCTATAAAATGAGACTGTCCCAATTATGGTAGGTATGGGCCTATCGATAATTATCAGCAATCCTTATTCGATAAGCGCTTCCTCCTATGGGTCCAGTGAGAGTAAAGCGTTGACACGTTTCGGTGGGCTTCCAAACCTTTTTCACCACCTTCTTCAGGACTAAATAATATGCTCCCCAAGGTTGTTCAATCAAACCTCCATAAATGCCAGTTCAAAACATCCACACTGATAAAAATAGATACTTTCCTCGACATCCAGTCTTTAGGAAGTATATTTCATGGAGTCCAAATATATTCAAATAAAATAGGTCAGAACCAACTATTGTTTATCTGGTTCAAGCCTTAATTCGCTAAGTCGGAGTTAATGTCTTTATTCAACCACTTTGTATTTTATTTGGAAAGAAAAATACCTTTGGCAACAGCCTGAGAAAGTACAGCCCAGGCCTCCTCCGTGACCTGTGGCAGCAGTTAAGAAACAGTATCCCACAGCGTATGGGAATAACGGGCCAAAAGGCATGTGGAGTTCACTGATTGCAATGCAAGGCTGGTAGAAGAAAACTTTTTGGTTTTCCTATCCTGGGAGCTGTAGGGAACGGGCCTTGCGAGGGAGAGGCTTGGACCACCAAGCTCTAAGGGGTGGGGTGTTGCGTTAGGAAACTTGTGTCCCCAGGTGTGGGGCATTAGCAGCGTACTAATAGTCATGTTCACCGGAGCCTCTGTGCTGGGTTTGGACCAGCTACCCAGAAGGACATCAGTGAGGGCATCACTGAACAGGAGCAAGGGTTCCGAGATAGAGCTCCTGGTTGCAGCACCTCTGTCCAGAGACGGCCACCGAGAGTAGTTCTCACCACCAATGAATAAGAAGCTCCCTCCTCCATAGCCACAGTAGGGGAAGAAATCTTGCCTGTATCTGGAGACGTGTTCAGCCGCTGGCTTCAACCAAGTCCTCAAAGCCAGTCCATTTCACTATTGTGAGGCTGGTATTCTAAGGGGTCCAGCAACCCCCCCAATTCTTCGCAAAGGCATAGACAGAAAAATAGAGCTCAGGATCAGAGCAAGGAGGCAAAGCTCCTGCCAGCGCCGGGCAACACCCACCCAGCGTCAGACTATCTGCAATCACCGAAGACAAATACATGATGCGCTCCCCAAATCGGTCTAAGAGGGATGCTATATTCAGAGTGACAGTGGATAATAATATAGAATGGCAACTAGGGAATCTTATGTAAACTTTTAAAGCTAATCATCATATTTCCTGAATGCTTTTTTTTTTTTTTAAATACGAATGTTTACCGCATTTACAAGCTATGAAATTTGTAGATGAAATGAAATACAATGATATAGCCTATATGATGTAGGATATTTTATTTGTACAATGAGAACATGGTGTTTTTTCTGCTGTTTGTATTGCAAGAGCTTGCTAAATGTAATGAATGATGCTGATATATATAGAAAATATTTGATCTCCTAAAAGTTGAAATTGATAAAAGACTTACTATTACCGCCATGCAAAAGGCCTATGCTCGTGTTAGGAAGACCTTACAGACATCAGCTGTTTCAGCTCCAATTCTCACATGTACAATGTATATCGAGGACCTGGTAAAAACGCGGTCATTTCCATCATCAATACCCTGCAACAACTGTGGTAAGTAATTAAAGTTAACCATCTTGAGACCCCTTGCAAATGATACTTCAAGACTGACGAGATGAATTAGCTCCAGTTTTGACTGCATTTTATCAATATACAAATTTGTCATGTGAAAGCGGTCCTGAAGGAAGCATGGGTGACTCATAAAGCCTTCACTGAACCCATAGATGTCAACTAATTCTTGAACAACTGAAATTCTCTCATTCTTAGGACAGTGACGTTTTAAAAACGGACACTTCAGAGAAATATCAATTCAAACATCATGGACATCGCTCACTCTGGTGTGAACATGTCCACAGGACCAAATCTGCTGCAAGAGTCCAAATACTTTTGACAGGTCAGCAACTTGCCATAGTGAATAAAATATTGAGGAGTATGTTGATGTCCGTGACGCATCCCTATCCTGGGTTCGATAATAAGTTTCAAGTAGGCAAAAAACAATCTTTCGGCAAATTGCGAGTTCCTCGGAGAGGTCTACTATTACCTACTTTGTCTAAAACAAATATGGCTCTGTGTGATCATCTACGGGGTGTGACTGAGACAGACAGCTTGCCTTAAATTGGACCTGCTGGGATCTGTTGTACACTGCAGGGTCAGCTAGATGAAAATAACAAACCTCATCTGAATAACGTGAATAAGACATTTATCACCCTTTGCACAAGCTCCATTTAACACTGCCAAAAAAACAAACACCACAGAACAAAGAAAATAACACATATCAGAAGTAATACAAAAAGAAGTCTAGGTTTAGCAACAGCTTTTGATTTTTTTAAGAAAAGAGTCACCCCAAATGATCAAATAGTGTATTTCACTGACCCACACAGACCTTCCAAACCTTAAACCACAACCAACATCAGGTAAGCACACGGCAAAGCAAAAGAACAATCACCAAGACAACACGGGGCAGACCATACATCACCATGGAGATCAAGAACAAAATCGAATTTCACCCAACACACGTCAACAAAATCTTCCCAACCCTCCAATTAACCAGAAAGAATGTTGTTTGAATCATTCTCCCTGACTAGGAATCCTATCTGAGAACTCATGACCCACCCACTAAATGCAACCTTACAAGACCTTGCAGCTCAACAAATTGCTAGGCATCATTGAAATCCAAAGAACAACACTGCCTCACACCAAACCAATGTTTTAACCATGGAATCCTGAACCCAATACAGCACAGCCATCCCTCAATTTTACCTTTGCATAACTACTATTTGCCTTTCCATTCACTCTTTCAAAATCCCTGTGCTGAACCCCCTGTCCAGAGACATGACATCTAGACGAGCAGTCCTACAAACTCAAATGTCAGCACTGTCTTCAAACACCCAAAAGCCACAATCTTGGGACAATTTAATATAATGATCGACATCACAGTCAATCACACAACGAACAGGCTAGAAATCTTATATCTCAAGCTACATATCAAAGGACACACCCACACACTAGATGTCATTCTTAGCTCAGACAAACTCTAAACAATTGCGACCTCTCTACCACTGTGAGAAGTCATTGCCCAAATTCAATGACTGGAAAACCAAAAAAAAACTACACTGAAAAGAATACTAATTCGCCGAAGAAGGTGCACTGAATGGCCAGTCAAACTGTCCTCCACAACATCGCCATAACTAGCAGCTCCAAGACTTAGGGCCTCATTACGTTTGTGGGGGTCCCACCGTCGGACTGCCAATGCGGCATGGCAAGGCAGCCACCAAGCCGGTGGTTGTCCACATAAAGAGCCACAGGAGTGACTAGTCTGAGTCCTGAGAAAGAAAACACGGCGTTTGTTCAAAAGTGTGTAGGAGAGAGTGGCAGAAGTGGAGGGATGTGCTGGGGAGTAGAGAAATCTAGGAGTGTTCTTGCAGACTGTCTGGCAATGGGAGAACTGGTAACAGTCAGGACAGCACTTAAGTGCCGGAAGATAGGTGTGCCTGGGAGGTCAATGGTACACGCGGAGGAGGGTTCCAAGGAGTCTCCAACACGGAACCATGTGATAGAAGTAAGGGGTTGAGATAAGTTAGCTGCTAGTATGGTGGTTTCTGCCACACTAAGGATGCCTTCTAGCGCTGAGTATGGCGAGGCAAGTGTTCTGTGCATGTGCAACTACGTGTGCAACATGGCTAAACACCACTGGCAAAGTAAACAGGCATCAAAAGAGAAATATATTGGGTTTGTCAATGCTTGTTGTTTTCCGAGCTCCATAGAGGCTCAGGACAGAAAGAGGCAGAGTCAACCATTGAGAGATGGAGAGGAGAAAACACTGGAAGAGAAATCGCTTATGACAATTAGAATTCTGATACAACTTGAGGTAGGAAGAATGGCTTAACATTCAGCTCTACACATCCTTTACACAGACCTGTGAACGGATGGGGACGCTGACTTACTCTTCAGGCTGACATAGCAGAGATCTGTAAGTGGCATGAATGTAGTGGTTTGAAAAGGGGTCCCACGAGTCTGATATGGACAACATTAGGGTTACACACAAGCTAGAGTGGTAACTTGGGTGGGGAAACCCACTGAAATCCTTGTATGCCAACTTTGAGAACTAATCTTCAGAGCGAGGTAATAGAGCAATAAAAAGGCTTGATGGAGAGAAACACCTTCTTACTAAAGTGTAATCGCTGCACCCATCAGAACATTAGTACCATGCTGAGATGATTGTTCCCAAGTTAATACTCAAGCTTGCCACCAGATGAGCTACTTTGCAGACCAATTTCATTTGCAAAGGCCCACAGCCACAAATCTATAGCCTCACCATGAAAGGCTCTGCTATGTACCGCACCCTTTGTGTTGATGTAGAACACTACTCTGGTATTTTCATTTAGAACCTCTCCTTGCCTTGTAACACAAACCAAAATGCCGTGTGGATCAACCACTATCAGTGTCAACGCGTTTGGGAGGAGATTTTGCTTCTGCTTTGTCCTTCAAGTGCTGATGTGATCCAGTAAACTCTTATCCAGTTCTGTGTTGTCCTCGACTGGATTCACGACTAAGATTTCACCAAAAAATTAATCCAGCTCAGGGAACAGAGTGCTTAGTTCCTAGCTCCGTGTTAAGTGAAACCATTTAAAGCTGTGAGATCATCCTTTGGCTAGAAACATTAAAGAGACAATACTTCCTTTAAAGGAGCGAATGCCCTTAGTTGCCCTCCTACAAACAGTCAGGATGAATTTTAACATGTTTTTCTAAAGACGCACTTTGTCCTTACCACTGATTGCTGACCCAGCTTCATTCAAAGATGTACGATTTCTCAAAGTCAAAGAAATTAAATTATGCAAGGGTCAACTACTCCTCACACACATAAAATACTGTATTAACCAATTCTGTTTGGGATGTGTACTGTTTGGATTCTGACTTAGAGTTTTAGTACTACATAAATAGTTTAACCCTTGCCCCAAGTTAAGCCGTAGCTCTCCAGGGGTTGAGGTCAGATCAGTTAAGTGGCTTTAAGGGTTCACCCAAAAAAGAGATGTGATCACGCCTTGGGGTGGGCAGTCACCCACTACAAATAATAATCCAACTTCTTAAAATCATCTTCACAGAACTGAAAGCAAAACATAACCTCACATTTGAGTCTTTCACTTCAATATCAGCAACTTCCCATTTACATTTGTACTTAAGAAACCCATGGGAATATGACTAAACAGATCTACTTCTCCATAACATCTTAACCATTACTGCAGCCTGAAGAATGTTCAATATCACTGACACAAACCATGTATAAAGGATACCAGTATCAGTCAAGCCCAGTTTGTAGGCACTCCACAACAAAAACGATTGGCATCACATAAACCAGTTCAATAATGGTAAGAAAAGACACCATACCAGCTGATATTCTTTTTCCTCTTCTGTTTGTTCAGGCTCACTTGGCTCCTCCTGAGGGGGTGGAGTTGGACTCCGGCTTACTTTGCCACTACTTACAGGTTGCTCTGGATTTTCGTCTTCTTCCTCTTCCTCTTCTTCTTCACGTTCCTCATCACTATCCTGAAAAGAAAAAAAACAGCATATACAATGTGTTATTCTCCCAACTCAGACCCAGCTTGGGAAATACAGCTTGGCGTTTAGGGTGGGAAAATCAACAACCTCAGCTACATTTCAGGTCCTGGACGCCAACCAGATCATTACTTAGTTAAGTTAACCAGCAGCGTTCCAAATTAGAGTAAACCCAAAATACGTAAATTAAACGTGAATAGCATTTGGGCCATACCCACTAAAAGCTGATGAAATAGATAAAACTGCATACATGGCATGATAGGCATTGAAAACAATAAAGGTGAAGATCAGAGCCAGTGTAGCCACCTATTTTTATTATGCATTTGTTATCCTAAGCTCTACACAGTTCAAGTGCATGCAAACAAGCTCAAAACAAGGAAGTATCTCCAAGTCTGCATAAGGCGACTTCGAAAAATCAAACAGTTAATGCTGTGGCATAGGACATGTTTCCACTTAAAATATATGAAATTTACTTAACACGATGTAATACATATTTGACGTTTACTTACAAATTTGCTTTTCTGTGGCACAAGTGGGCCGTCCCCTACTTCTGCGTCATCAGGATGATTCTTTTGCTTTTTAGATATCTGCGAGCGTTGCTGTTCCATTCTTTGTTTCTCTAACTTTTTCTGCTTTTCCCGCTCCATCTTTTCCAAGCCCTCCCGAATCCAGGCAGGCAGGGTCCTGCGTTTTAAGGCATCTACAGCACCACAATAATAAACTTACAGAACTGCCAACATACTAAATATTTTGCCAGTGTAGAACCAAATGATAAAAAATTTAATATAGTCAATGCTAGCTGGTTAAGACAAGAAAATAAGTCCTTCATCAGTACGAACATTTTACTCAGAATAGGGAGTTGAAACCTGGGAGATTAGGGTAGTATCCAGAGCTTGTATACTTTAAAATAGCCTAAATTTGACATTTATGATCAGTTTCTCCCATGATGAAACAGCAAAAACAGCTGCACACACTTATTAATGGTAGCTAACAGCTAGCTTTTCAGATGTAAGAGACAAAGCCTACGATCTACACAATACAGTAGGTCACTTGACCGTAGAACATCAGAGCCCTAGTGTAAGGAAATGCCTCCTTGGCATGGTTGCCCCCTGACTTTTTGCCTTTGCTGATGCTATGTTTACAATTGAAAGTGTGCTGAGGCCTGCTAACCAGGCCCCAGCACCAGTGTTCTTTCCCTAACCTGTACTTTTGTATCCACAATTGGCAGACCCTGGCATCCAGATAAGTCCCTTGTAACGGGTACTTCTAGTACCAAGGGCCCTGATGCCAAGGAAGGTCTCTAAGGGCTGCAGCATGTCTTATGCCACCCTGGAGACCTCTCACTCAGCACAGACACACTGCTTACCAGCTTGTGTGTGCTAGTGAGGACAAAACGAGTAAGTCGACATGGCACTCCCCTCAGGGTGCCATGCCAGCCTCTCACTGCCTATGCAGTATAGGTAAGACACCCCTCTAGCAGGCCTTACAGCCCTAAGGCAGGGTGCACTATACCATAGGTGAGGGTACCAGTGCATGAGCATGGTACCCCTACAGTGTCTAAACAAAACCTTAGACATTGTAAGTGCAGGGTAGCCATAAGAGTATATGGTCTGGGAGTCTGTCAAACACGAACTCCCCAGCACCATAATGGCTACACTGAAAACTGGGAAGTTTGGTATCAAACTTCTCAGCACAATAAATGCACACTGATGCCAGTGTACATTTTATTGTAAAATACACCACAGAGGGCACCTTAGAGGTGCCCCCTGAAACTTAACCGACTATCTGTGTAGGCTGACTAGTTTTAGCAGCCTGCCACAAACCGAGACATGTTGCTGGCCCCATGGGGAGAGTGCCTTTGTCACTCTGAGGCCAGTAACAAAGCCTGCACTGGGTGGAGATGCTAACACCTCTCCCAGGCAGGAATTGTCACACCTGGCGGTGAGCCTCAAAGGCTCACCTCCTTTGTGCCAACCCAGCAGGACACTCCAGCTAGTGGAGTTGCCCGCCCCCTCCGGCCAGGCCCCACTTTTGGCGGCAAGGCCGGAGAAAATAATGAGAAAAACAAGGAGGAGTCACTGGCCAGTCAGGACAGCCCCTAAGGTGTCCTGAGCTGAGGTGACTAACTTTTAGAAATCCTCCATCTTGCAGATGGAGGATTCCCCCAATAGGGTTAGGATTGTGACCCCCTCCCCTTGGGAGGAGGCACAAAGAGGGTGTACCCACCCTCAGGGCTAGTAGCCATTGGCTACTAACCCCCCAGACCTAAACACGCCCTTAAATTTAGTATTTAAGGGCTACCCTGAACCCTAGAAAATTAGATTCCTGCAACTACAAGAAGAAGGACTGCCCAGCTGAAAACCCCTGCAGCGGAAGACCAGAAGACGACAACTGCCTTGGCTCCAGAAACTCACCGGCCTGTCTCCTGCCTTCCAAAGATCCTGCTCCAGCGACGCCTTCCAAAGGGACCAGCGACCTCGACATCCTCTGAGGACTGCCCCTGCTTCGAAAAGACAAGAAACTCCCGAGGACAGCGGACCTGCTCCAAGAAAAGCTGCAACTTTGTTTCCAGCAACTTTAAAGAACCCTGCAAGCTCCCCGCAAGAAGCGTGAGACTTGCAACACTGCACCCGGCGACCCCGACTCGGCTGGTGGCGATCCAACACCTCCGGAGGGACCCCAGGACTACTCTGATACTGTGAGTACCAAAACCTGTCCCCCCTGAGCCCCCACAGCGCCGCCTGCAGAGGGAATCCCGAGGCTTCCCCTGACCGCGACTCTTTGAACCTAAAGTCCCGACGCCTGGGAGAGACCCTGCACCCGCAGCCCCCAGGACCTGAAGGACCGGACTTTCACTGGAGAAGTGACCCCCAGGAGTCCCTCTCCCTTGCCCAAGTGGAGGTTTCCCCGAGGAACCCCCCCCTTGCCTGCCTGCAGCGCTGAAGAGATCCCGAGATCTCTCATAGACTAACATTGCGAACCCGACGCTTGTTTCTACACTGCACCCGGCCGCCCCCGCGCCGCTGAGGGTGAAATTTCTGTGTGGACTTGTGTCCCCCCCGGTGCCCTACAAAACCCCCCTGGTCTGCCCTCCGAAGACGCGGGTACTTACCTGCAAGCAGACCGGAACCGGGGCACCCCCTTATCTCCATTCTAGCCTATGTGTTTTGGGCACCACTTTGAACTCTGCACCTGACCGGCCCTGAGCTGCTGGTGTGGTGACTTTGGGGTTGCTCTGAACCCCCAACGGTGGGCTACCTTGGACCAAGAACTGAACCCTGTAAGTGTCTTACTTACCTGGTAAAACTAACAAATACTTACCTCCCCTAGGAACTGTAAAAATTGCACTAAGTGTCCACTTTTAAAACAGCTATTTGTGAATAACTTGAAAAGTATACATGCAATTTTGATGATTTGAAGTTCCTAAAGTACTTACCTGCAATACCTTTCGAATGAGCTATTACATGTAGAATTTGAACCTGTGGTTCTTAAAATAAACTAAGAAAAGATATTTTTCTATATAAAAACCTATTGGCTGGATTTGTCTCTGAGTGTGTGTACCTCATTTATTGTCTATGTGTATGTACAACAAATGCTTAACACTACTCCTTGGATAAGCCTACAGCCCGACCACACTACCACAAAATAGAGCATTAGTATTATCTATTTTTACCACTATTTTACCTCTAAGGGGAACCCTTGGACTCTGTGCATGCTATTCCTTACTTTGAAATAGCACATATAGAGCCAACTTCCTACATTGGTGGATCAGCGGTGGGGTACAAGACTTTGCATTTGCTGGACTACTCAGCCAATACCTGATCACACGACAAATTCCAAAATTGTCATTAGAAATTGATTTTTGCAATTTGAAAAGTTTTCTAAATTCTTAAAAGACCTGCTAGGGCCTTGTGTTAGATCCTGTTTAGCATTTCTTTTAGAGTTTAAAAGTTTGTAAAAGTTTGAATTAGATTCTAGAACCAGTTTTAGTTTCTTAAAAAGTATTCCAACTTTTAGAAGCATAATGTCTAGCACAGATGTGAATGTGGTGGAACTCGACACCACACCTTACCTCCATCTACAGATGAGAGAGCTAAGGTCACTCTGTAAACTAAAGAAAATAGCAATGGGCCCCAAACCTACCAAAGTACAGCTCCAGGAGCTTTTGGCAGAGTTTGAAAAGGCCAACCCCTCTGAGGATGGCAACTCAGAGGATGAAGATAGTGACTTGGAGGGAAATTCCCCCCCTCCAATCCTACTTAGGGAGAGCAGGGCTTCTCAAGCCCTGACTCCACAAATAATAGTCAGAGATACTGGTTCCCTCACAGGAGGGACCAACAACTCTGAGATCACTGAGGATAACTCCAGTGAAGAGGACATCCAGTTAGCCAGGATGGCCAAAAGATTGGCTTTGGAAAGACAGATCCTAGCCATAGAGAGGGAAAGACAAGAGATGGGCCTAGGACCCATCAATGGTGGCAGCAACATAAATAGGGTCAGAGATTCTCCTGACATGTTGAAAATCCCCAAAGGGATTGTAACTAAATATGAAGATGGTGATGACATCACCAAATGGTTCACAGCTTTTGAGAGGGCTTGTGTAACCAGAAAAGTGAACAGATCTCACTGGGGTGCTCTCCTTTGGGAAATGTTCACAGGAAAGTGTAGGGATAGACTCCTCACACTCTCTGGACAAGATGCAGAATCTTATGACCTCATGAAGGGTACCCTGATTGAGGGCTTTGGATTCTCCACTGAGGAGTACAGGATTAGGTTCAGGGGGGCTCAAAAATCCTCGAGCCAGACCTGGGTTGACTTTGTTGACTACTTAGTGAAAACACTAGATGGTTGGATTCAAGGCAGTGGTGTAAGTAATTATGATGGGCTGTACAATTTATTTGTGAAAGAACACCTGTTAAGTAATTGTTTCAATGATAAACTGCATCAGCATCTGGTAGACCTAGGACCAATTTCTCCCCAAGAATTGGGAAAGAAGGCGGACCATTGGGTCAAGACAAGGGTGTCCAAGACTTCAACAGGGGGTGACCAAAAGAAAGGGGTCACAAAGACTCCCCAGCAGAAGGGTGATGAGACAACCAAAACTAAAAATAGTAAAGAGTCTTCTACAGGCCCCCAAAAACCTGCACAGGAGGGTGGGCCCAGAGCCTCTTCACAAAACAATGGGTACAAGGGTAAAAACTTTGATCCCAAAAAGGCCTGGTGTCATAGCTGTAAACAGCATGGACACCAAACTGGAGACAAGGCCTGTCCCAAGAAAGGTTCCACTCCAAACTCCCATCCAGGTAACACTGGTATGGCTAGTCTCCAAGTGGGATCAACAGTGTGCCCAGAGCAAATCAGGGTCCACACTGAAGCTACTCTAGTTTCTGAGGGTGGGGTGGATTTAGCCACACTAGCTGTCTGGCCGCCTAACATGCAAAAATACAGACAGCAACTCTTAATTAATGGGACTAGAATAGAGGGCCTGAGGGATACAGGTGCCAGTGTCACCATGGTGACAGAGAAACTGGTTTCCCCTGGCCAATACCTGACTGGAAAAACTTACACAGTCACCAATGCTGACAATCAGAGAAAAGTACATCCCATGGCAATGGTTACTTTAGAATGGGGAGGGGTCAATGGCCTGAAACAGGTGGTGGTCTCCTCAAATATCCCAGTGGACTGTCTGCTTGGAAATGACCTGGAGTCCTCAGCATGGGCTGAGGTAGAGCTAAAAACCCATGCAGCAATGCTGGGTATCCCTGAACTGGTGTGTGTGAAAACAAGAGCACAGTGCAAGGCACAGGGTGAAAAAGTAGAGCTGGAGTCTGGAAAAATGGCCCAGCCTACCAAGAGAACAGGAAAGTCAGTTGGGAAACCAACTGCAACACAGCAAAAGAAAGGGAACCTCTCTTCTCAGGAAGAAGTTCTGCCCTCTGAGGGAACTGAGCCTTTGGAGCTTGAACCTTATCAGGTTGAGCTCTTAGGCCCAGGGGGACCCTCAAGGGAAGAGCTGTGTAAGGGACAAGAAACCTGTCCCTCTCTTGAAGGCCTTAGGCAGCAAGCTGCTGAAGAGTCCAAAGGCAAGAAAAATGGAACACATAGGGTCTATTGGGAAGATGGGCTCCTGTACACTGAGGCCAGAGACCCCAAACCTGGTGCCACTAGGAGAGTGGTAGTGCCTCAGCTGTTCAGAGAGTTCATCCTAACATTGGCCCATGACATTCCCCTTGCTGGACATTTGGGACAAACCAAGACGTGGGAGAGGTTAGTCAACCACTTCTACTGGCCCAATATGTCCAACATGGTTAAGGAGTTTTGCCTCTCCTGCCCCACCTGTCAAGCCAGTGGTAAGACAGGTGGGCATCCAAAGGCCCCCCTCATTCCACTTCCAGTGGTGGGGGTGCCCTTTGAAAGAGTGGGTGTGGACATAGTTGGTCCACTGGAACCTCCCACAGCCTCAGGAAATATGTATATCCTGGTAGTAGTGGATCATGCTACCAGGTATCCTGAAGCTATTCCCCTTAGGTCGACTACTGCCCCTGCAGTAGCCAAGGCCCTCATTGGTATCTTTACCAGAGTGGGTTTCCCTAAGGAGGTGGTGTCTGACAGAGGTACCAACTTCATGTCAGCATACCTAAAGCACATGTGGAATGAGTGTGGAGTGACTTATAAATTCACTACACCTTACCATCCACAAACTAATGGCTTAGTTGAGAGATTCAACAAGACATTAAAAGGCATGATCATGGGGCTCCCAGAAAAACTCAAAAGGAGATGGGATGTCCTCCTGCCATGTCTGCTTTTCGCTTACAGGGAGGTACCACAGAAGGGAGTAGGGTTCTCACCCTTTGAACTTCTGTTTGGTCATCCTGTAAGGGGACCACTTGCCCTTGTTAAAGAAGGCTGGGAGAGACCTCTCCATGAGCCTAAACAGGACATAGTGGACTATGTACTTGGCCTTCGCTCTAGAATGGCAGAGTACATGGAAAAGGCAACCAAAAACCTTGAGGCCAGCCAACAACTCCAGAAGTTTTGGTATGACCAAAAGGCTGCACTGGTTGAGTTCCAACCAGGGCAGAAAGTCTGGGTTCTGGAGCCTGTGGCTCCCAGGGCACTCCAGGACAAATGGAGTGGCCCTTACCCAGTACTAGAGAGGAAGAGTCAGGTCACCTACCTGGTGGACCTGGGCACAAGCAGGAGCCCCAAGAGGGTGATCCATGTGAACCGCCTTAAGCTCTTCCATGACAGGGCTGATGTGAATCTGTTGATGGTAACAGATGAGGATCAGGAGGCAGAGAGTGAACCTCTCCCTGATCTTCTGTCATCAGACCCAAGAGATGGCACAGTAGATGGAGTGATCTACTCAGACACCCTCTCTGGCCAACAGCAAGCTGATTGTAGGAGAGTCCTACAACAGTTTCCTGAACTCTTCTCCTTAACCCCTGGTCAGACACACCTGTGTACCCATGATGTGGACACAGGAGACAGCATGCCTGTCAAGAACAAAATCTTTAGACAGTCTGACCATGTTAAGGCAAGCATCAAGGGGGAAGTCCACAAGATGCTGGAATTGGGAGTCATTGAGCGCTCTGACAGCCCCTGGGCTAGCCCAGTGGTCTTAGTCCCCAAACCTCACACCACAGATGGAAAGAAAGAGATGAGGTTTTGTGTGGACTACAGAGGGCTCAATTCTGTCACCAAGACAGATGCTCATCCAATTCCAAGAGCTGATGAGCTCATTGATAAATTAGGTGCTGCCAAATTTCTAAGTACCTTTGACTTGACAGCAGGGTACGGGCAAATAAAAATGGCACCTGGAGCAAAAGAAAAGACAGCATTCTCCACACCTGATGGGCATTATCAGTTTACTGTTATGCCCTTTGGTTTAAAGAATGCCCCTGCCACCTTCCAAAGGTTGGTGAATCAAGTCCTTGCTGGCTTGGAGTCCTTTAGCACAGCTTATCTTGATGATATTGCTGTCTTTAGCTCCACCTGGCAGGATCACCTGGTCCACCTGAAGAAGGTTTTGAAGGCTCTGCAATCTGCAGGCCTCTCTATCAAGGCATCCAAATGCCAGATAGGGCAGGGAACTGTGGTTTACTTGGGCCACCTTGTAGGTGGAGGCCAAGTTCAGCCACTCCAACCCAAGATCCAGACCATTCTGGACTGGGTAGCTCCAAAAACCCAGACTCAAGTCAGGGCATTCCTTGGCTTGACTGGGTACTACAGGAGGTTTGTGAAGGGATATGGATCCATTGTGACAGCCCTCACTGAGCTCACCTCCAAGAAAATGCCCAAGAAAGTGAACTGGACTGTGGACTGCCAACAGGCCTTTGACACCCTGAAACAAGCAATGTGCTCAGCACCAGTTCTCAAAGCTCCAGATTATTCTAAGCAGTTCATTGTGCAGACTGATGCCTCTGAACATGGGATAGGGGCAGTTTTGTCCCAAACAAATGATGATGGCCTTGACCAGCCTGTTGCTTTCATTAGCAGGAGGTTACTCCCCAGGGAGCAGCGTTGGAGTGCCATTGAGAGGGAGGCCTTTGCTGTGGTTTGGTCCCTGAAGAAGCTGAGACCATACCTCTTTGGGACTCACTTCCTAGTTCAAACCGACCACAGACCTCTCAAATGGCTGATGCAAATGAAAGGTGAAAATCCTAAACTGTTGAGGTGGTCCATCTCCCTACAGGGAATGGACTTTATAGTGGAACACAGACCTGGGACTGCCCATGCCAATGCAGATGGCCTTTCCAGGTTCTTCCACTTAGAAAATGAAGACTCTCTTGGGAAAGGTTAGTCTCATCCTCTTTCGTTTGGGGGGGGGGGTTGTGTAAGGAAATGCCTCCTTGGCATGGTTGCCCCCTGACTTTTTGCCTTTGCTGATGCTATGTTTACAATTGAAAGTGTGCTGAGGCCTGCTAACCAGGCCCCAGCACCAGTGTTCTTTCCCTAACCTGTACTTTTGTATCCACAATTGGCAGACCCTGGCATCCAGATAAGTCCCTTGTAACGGGTACTTCTAGTACCAAGGGCCCTGATGCCAAGGAAGGTCTCTAAGGGCTGCAGCATGTCTTATGCCACCCTGGAGACCTCTCACTCAGCACAGACACACTGCTTACCAGCTTGTGTGTGCTAGTGAGGACAAAACGAGTAAGTCGACATGGCACTCCCCTCAGGGTGCCATGCCAGCCTCTCACTGCCTATGCAGTATAGGTAAGACACCCCTCTAGCAGGCCTTACAGCCCTAAGGCAGGGTGCACTATACCATAGGTGAGGGTACCAGTGCATGAGCATGGTACCCCTACAGTGTCTAAACAAAACCTTAGACATTGTAAGTGCAGGGTAGCCATAAGAGTATATGGTCTGGGAGTCTGTCAAACACGAACTCCCCAGCACCATAATGGCTACACTGAAAACTGGGAAGTTTGGTATCAAACTTCTCAGCACAATAAATGCACACTGATGCCAGTGTACATTTTATTGTAAAATACACCACAGAGGGCACCTTAGAGGTGCCCCCTGAAACTTAACCGACTATCTGTGTAGGCTGACTAGTTTTAGCAGCCTGCCACAAACCGAGACATGTTGCTGGCCCCATGGGGAGAGTGCCTTTGTCACTCTGAGGCCAGTAACAAAGCCTGCACTGGGTGGAGATGCTAACACCTCTCCCAGGCAGGAATTGTCACACCTGGCGGTGAGCCTCAAAGGCTCACCTCCTTTGTGCCAACCCAGCAGGACACTCCAGCTAGTGGAGTTGCCCGCCCCCTCCGGCCAGGCCCCACTTTTGGCGGCAAGGCCGGAGAAAATAATGAGAAAAACAAGGAGGAGTCACTGGCCAGTCAGGACAGCCCCTAAGGTGTCCTGAGCTGAGGTGACTCTAACTTTTAGAAATCCTCCATCTTGCAGATGGAGGATTCCCCCAATAGGGTTAGGATTGTGACCCCCTCCCCTTGGGAGGAGGCACAAAGAGGGTGTACCCACCCTCAGGGCTAGTAGCCATTGGCTACTAACCCCCCAGACCTAAACACGCCCTTAAATTTAGTATTTAAGGGCTACCCTGAACCCTAGAAAATTAGATTCCTGCAACTACAAGAAGAAGGACTGCCCAGCTGAAAACCCCTGCAGCGGAAGACCAGAAGACGACAACTGCCTTGGCTCCAGAAACTCACCGGCCTGTCTCCTGCCTTCCAAAGATCCTGCTCCAGCGACGCCTTCCAAAGGGACCAGCGACCTCGACATCCTCTGAGGACTGCCCCTGCTTCGAAAAGACAAGAAACTCCCGAGGACAGCGGACCTGCTCCAAGAAAAGCTGCAACTTTGTTTCCAGCAACTTTAAAGAACCCTGCAAGCTCCCCGCAAGAAGCGTGAGACTTGCAACACTGCACCCGGCGACCCCGACTCGGCTGGTGGCGATCCAACACCTCCGGAGGGACCCCAGGACTACTCTGATACTGTGAGTACCAAAACCTGTCCCCCCTGAGCCCCCACAGCGCCGCCTGCAGAGGGAATCCCGAGGCTTCCCCTGACCGCGACTCTTTGAACCTAAAGTCCCGACGCCTGGGAGAGACCCTGCACCCGCAGCCCCCAGGACCTGAAGGACCGGACTTTCACTGGAGAAGTGACCCCCAGGAGTCCCTCTCCCTTGCCCAAGTGGAGGTTTCCCCGAGGAACCCCCCCCTTGCCTGCCTGCAGCGCTGAAGAGATCCCGAGATCTCTCATAGACTAACATTGCGAACCCGACGCTTGTTTCTACACTGCACCCGGCCGCCCCCGCGCCGCTGAGGGTGAAATTTCTGTGTGGACTTGTGTCCCCCCCGGTGCCCTACAAAACCCCCCTGGTCTGCCCTCCGAAGACGCGGGTACTTACCTGCAAGCAGACCGGAACCGGGGCACCCCCTTATCTCCATTCTAGCCTATGTGTTTTGGGCACCACTTTGAACTCTGCACCTGACCGGCCCTGAGCTGCTGGTGTGGTGACTTTGGGGTTGCTCTGAACCCCCAACGGTGGGCTACCTTGGACCAAGAACTGAACCCTGTAAGTGTCTTACTTACCTGGTAAAACTAACAAATACTTACCTCCCCTAGGAACTGTAAAAATTGCACTAAGTGTCCACTTTTAAAACAGCTATTTGTGAATAACTTGAAAAGTATACATGCAATTTTGATGATTTGAAGTTCCTAAAGTACTTACCTGCAATACCTTTCGAATGAGCTATTACATGTAGAATTTGAACCTGTGGTTCTTAAAATAAACTAAGAAAAGATATTTTTCTATATAAAAACCTATTGGCTGGATTTGTCTCTGAGTGTGTGTACCTCATTTATTGTCTATGTGTATGTACAACAAATGCTTAACACTACTCCTTGGATAAGCCTACTGCTCGACCACACTACCACAAAATAGAGCATTAGTATTATCTATTTTTACCACTATTTTACCTCTAAGGGGAACCCTTGGACTCTGTGCATGCTATTCCTTACTTTGAAATAGCACATATAGAGCCAACTTCCTACACCTAGTGCACCTGTCAACGAGTCCTAAGAATTTGGGGCGAGCAAGAGCTATATTCGTTCACAAACAATTTCCATCAAAAGTTACCTATCAGCGCCTATTTATGGCGTGTAGTGCTGTAGATTCAGTCCAGTGTTGGGCTCGGAGGTTTGCAACTTGTTTTCGTCAAAGAAATGTTTTTGAGTCACAAGGTATAATGAATGCCCCCTTAGTTGGTGGAGCGAATGGGCACCGGCTCCACTGTTCGACTGTTTTCTGCACAGCGGGTGAGCGTAAAGATGGAGCAATAGATAGGACAGCTTGGGGACCAACTACGTTTATAACAACCAAAGGCTTCCAGGAAGGTATATATGCTCGTGTAAATCTACAGCACTGCATGCTATAAACACATGTTCATAGGCTAAGTAACATATTTCGTTCATCGCAAGTGTGGCTGTAGACACACATGCTCTGCATAGACTGTAAAGCAGTACTCCACAAGCATCAATTAGACAGTGGAATCTGCAGAGACTGAAACAAGGTTCTTAGAACAGCATGGACAACTCTAGCTTGTTTGTAATGCTTGGTCAATGTGTGTGGGATGGGCAAAGTATCTGCCTTACAAATATTGGCTATGGAAATAGTTCCAAGCAAAGCCATAGCAGTTCCTTTCTTTCATGTGGAATGTGGCATGGGAGGGGCATGCAAAATTCCCTGAGACTTAATGCAGCAGGTTTGGATACACTTGACAATCCATCTGGCTATGCCCATCTTAGAGAGAGCACAGCCTTTATGCGGTTTGGCAAAAGGCACAGAAAAGTTGCTGTGTCTTGTGAAAGGATTGGCTTCTGTCATATGTAGGGTGTGAAGAGCTCTTACTGTTACATATTGTGGCTGAGGAAAAAGACAGAGTGTGCTATGCTTTGGGTGAGGTAAAAGGGAGAATACTACCTTGAGAAGGAACTTAGGGTTGGTCCTGACAACGACCCTATCTTTATGAACTGGAAGAACGAGTTACTTACCTTCGGTAACGACTTTTCTGGTGGATACATTAGCTACCTGTGGATTCCTCACCTAATGAATACTCCCATGGCGCCACCCTTCGACGGAAATCTTCTTCCTAGTCTCTGCACGTCGACGAGGACGTCACTCTAGCCCACGCGACGCCGTCTGACGTCATACAGGCAATAAGAGGTCCTCGACGACGTGCCGACGACAGTACCAACATTTTTTACGTGCATGAGAACAACAACCCAATGCAATGAAAGAGCAAGGCAACATCCCATAACATTGTAAAATACACAACATTGCAATAAAATGGCTGTAAATTTAATATAACTCTCTCTTTTTTTTTTTTTTTTTTAAACCAACAAATATATGCAAATCATGTATATACACAAAGATATATATATATATATATATATATATATATATACACATACATATAAATATATACAAGTATCCATATATACAACATCTATTGCAACCTTGAAGACCAAGAGGAGCGCACTCAAGGATTACTTGGTAAGACCAGAAAGGCAACGGGGAGGCGGGTGGGACCGTGAGGAATCCACAGGTAGCTAATGTATCCACCAGAAAAGTCGTTACCGAAGGTAAGTAACTCGTTCTTCTGATGGATACAACTACCTGTGGATTCCTCACCTAATGAATAGAGTCCCAAAGCAGTACCACTCCCGGTGGAGGGTGCCTGTATGGTCAAACCAAGAAATCCTGCAGCACTGACCGTGCAAAATGGCCGTCCCTTCTGACCTCAGAGTCCAAACAGTAATGTTTCGCAAAAGTGTGAAGGGACGACCAAGTTGCGGCCTTGCAGATGTCGACCACAGGAACACCTCTGGCCAAGGCCGTAGTGGCCGACTTAGCTCTGGTGGAATGAGCTCTAATGCCATCAGGAGGATCCTTCTTTGCCAAAGAGTAACCGATTTTAATGCAAAGAACAACCCACCTGGAGAGTGTTCTCTTGTGGACTGCCTTTCCTCTCCTCTTGCCCACGTATCCGATGAACAGCTGATCTTCCAGCCTGAAATCCTTCGTTCGATCAATGAAGAAGCTTAACGCCCTCTTTGGGTCCAATCGATGTAGTCTCTCTTCCTCCTTTGAAGGATGAGGCGGAGGATAGAACGTGGACAAAGTAATTGTCTGGGCCAAATGGAAGGGTGAAACAACCTTCGGGAGGAAAGCAGCCTTGGTCCTCAACACCACCTTATCCCCATAAAAAGTTGTATAAGGGGGTTTTACCGATAAGGCCTGCAACTCACTCACTCTCCTTGCAGATGTAATAGCCACCAGGAAGACTGTTTTAATAACCAAAATACCTCAAGGGGCAAGAATGCATAGGCTCAAAAGGGGACCCCATAAGGAAAGTGAGGACCAAGGACAAATCCCATTGAGGCATCACGAAAGGTTTTGGAGGATATTTATTTAGAAGACCTTTCAAGAATCTGAGAACAATAGGGGATTTAAATAACGATGGTTGATCTGGAAGACAAATGAAGGCTGACAGGGCAGACAAATACCCTTTAATGGTAGCCACTGCACAACCTTTCTGCGCTAGAGACAGAGCAAAAGACAAAACATCTGACAGATGAGCATGTAAGGGATCAATCTGTCTCTCTCCACACCAGATAACAAATTTAGACCACCTATTAGCGTAGATAGATTTAGTGGAGTGTCGCCTGGCCGCTAATATAACATCCACTACATCAGGCGGGAGAGAGAAGGAACTCAGGTTGCCCCGTTCAATCTCCAGGCATGTAGGTGTAGACTCTGGAGGTTGGGGTGTAAAACCTGCCCCTGCGACTGCGAGAGGAGGTCTGCCCTGAGAGGGAGACGGAGCGGAGGGCACAGCGAGAGTTGGAGAAGGTCGGAGTACCACACCCTCCTTGGCCAATCCGGAGCTATTAAGATGACTTGGGCCCGGTCTTGGCGAATCTTCCTCAACACTTGAGGAATCAAGGGTATGGGGGGAAACGCGTAAAGCAACTGGTCGCACCAGGTTATCAGAAACGCGTCCCCCAATGCTCCCTGCACCGGATACTGGAGGCTGCAGAATAACGGACAATGCGCGTTCTCCCGAGTGGCAAACAGATCTATCCGAGGAAACCCCCACATCTGGAAGATTAAACGAACTTGATCTGGATGGAGACGCCACTCGTGGTCGGCCGAGAAGTGGCGACTGAGACTGTCCGCACGTACATTCAAGACCCCGGCCAGATGATTTGCTACCAAGCAAATCTGATGGTCCTTTGCCCAGGACCATAGTCGAAGAGCTTCTCTGCAGAGAAGGTACGACCCTACTCCTCCCTATTTGTTTATGTACCACATCGTGGTAGTATTGTCCGTCAGGACCTGTACCGACTGACCACGAAGGGAAGGGAGGAAGGCCTTGAGAGCCAGACGTACAGCCCGTAACTCTAACAGATTGATATGAAACCTCTGTTCCTCTGGAGACCAAAGTCCTTTGATCTCCAGATCCCCCAGATGAGCTCCCCACCCTAGAGTGGAAGCATCCGTTATGACCGTGGCCACTCGTGGCGACTGCGCGAACGGCTTTCCTTGCGAAAGATTGTCGCACGCAATCCACCACTTCAAGTCCACAGCGCATCTCTGGAGATCTTGACCGCACCTTCTAGATCTCCCTTGTGTTGAGACCACTGCCTTCGGAGGCACCACTGAAGAGCCCTCATGTGCCAGCGAGCATGCGTGACCAACAGTATGCAGGAGGCAAACAGACCGAGCAGACGAAGGACCTTGAGGACTGGAACTACCGCTCCATTTCAAAACATTGGAACCAATTCCTGAATATCTTGAACCCGCTGAGGCGGAGGAAAGGCTCGATTCAATGTTGTATCCAGTACTGCCCCTATGAACAGGAGGCGCTGAGAGGGCTCCAGGTGAGATTTGGGCACGTTCACCGAAAAGCCCAGGTCGAACAACAACTGGGTTGTTGACTGCAGATGATACGACACAAGCTCCGGGGACTTGGCTTTGATCAACCAGTCGTCCAAGTAAGGGAATACTGCTATCCCCTTCCTTCTGAGCTCTGCCGCAACCACTGACATCACCTTCGTGAAGACTCGAGGTGCTGAAGTAAGACCAAACGGGAGGACCGCAAACTGATAGTGCTGCGACCCTACCACAAACCGGAGATACCTCCTGTGCGACTTGAGTATCGGGATATGAAAATAAGCATCCTGCAAGTCGACAGACACCATCCAATCTTCTTTGTTCAACGCAAAAAGCACCTGTGCTAGGGTCAGCATCTTGAACTTTTCCTGATTGAGGAACCAATTCAAGATCCTCAGATACAGGATCGGTCTCAACCGACCATCTTTCTTGGGAATCAGGAAGTACCTTGAGTAACAACCTTGACCCCTTTCCTGCTCTGGAACCAACTCCACCGCGCCCTTTGAAAGGAGGACTTGAACCTCCTGTTCTAGCAACAGGAGGTGTTCTTCTGAACAATAAGATGGGCGGGGCGGGAGGGGGGGGCGGAAACTCCCGAAAGGGAAGGGTGTAGCCTTTCTCCACAATGCTGATAACCCAAGTGTCCGTTGTAATAGTCTCCCACTTGTGGAGAAAATGCCGTAATCTTCCCCCTACAGGAGAGGAGTGAGTGGGAAATGGTGGAAGCCTAAAGGCTGCTTTCCCTGCTGCACCCCTCCAGAGGACGAGGAAGAGGCAGAGTGCTGTTGAGAGGCTCCTCTGGTGCGGGCCCTACCTCTCCCTCTAAATGATCTATAGGGGTGAGAAGAGGCGGCTTGCTGGAACCTCCCCCGAAAGGAAGAGGAGGAAGAGCCACCCCCAAATCCACGAAACCTCCTGAAAAATATGGAAGAGGCAGAGGAAGAAGGAGCTTGCAGCCCTAACGATTTGGCTGTGGCCCTGCTCTCTTTAAATCGCTCCAAGGCCAAATCTGCCTTTGCTCCAAACAGTTTGTCCCCATCAAACGGGAGGTCTAATAAGGTCGACTGTAAATCCGCAGAAAACCCTGAATTACGGAGCCAGGCCTTTCTCCTTGCCACCACAGCCGTGCCCATCGCCCTAGCCACCGAGTCGGTCGTGTCCAGTCCAGACTGGATAATCTGGGTTGCGGCAGCCTGGGCGTCTGAGACAAAATCCAAGAGTCCCTGGGGAAGCTCCGTAAAAGAAGATGAAATATCATCCATAAGAGCATGGACATATCTCCCCAGAATGCAAGTTGCGTTGGTGGCCTTCAACGCCAAACTGCAAGAAGAAAATATTTTCTTGGATTGCGCATCCAGTTTTTTGGAGTCCCTGTCTCCTGGCACCGTCGGGAAGGATCCAGGCGCTGATTTTGAAGAACAGGAGGCTTGTACCACCAAGCTTTCCGGCGTAGGGTGTCTTGAAAGAAAGCCAGGGTCAGATGGTGCAGTCCGATATCTCCTGGCTACAGTCCTATGAACTGCAGAGGAAGATACAGGCTTCTTCCACACCTCCAACACCGGATCAAGCAAAGCCTCATTAAACGGCAAGAGAGGCTCCGCTGCAGCAGAGGCCGGATGCAGCACCTCCGTCAATAAATTCTGCTTCGCCTCTGCCACCGGCAAAGGCAGGCCCAGAAAATTAGCCGCCTTCCTCACCACCGCGTGAAAAGTAGCAGCCTCCTCCGTATACTCCCCTGGAGATGAAAGGTCCCACTCAGGGGAAGTATCCAGCCCACTGGCCGTATCCAGACCATGCAGTCCATCACCAGAGTCCTCAACCTCTCCTTCCTCCAGGACTCGCTGGTACTCCTGCTCTTCCAACAGACGGAGAGCACGCCTCCTTGAATGTAGTCTCTGCTCAATGCGCGGAGTCGACATGGCCTCTGCCGAAGTCGAAGATCGGCGCCGATCTCTAGAAGCATCCGACGCCGCAGACAGCTTCGGCGCCGATGAAGGAACAGGACAAAGGGATCTTGGAGCCGATGGACCCACCGGAGTCACAGGACGAAATCCAGACGTCGACGGGATGGAAACATCCGGAGCCAAACCCTCTGAAGCCACCGGCGCCGAGCCCACATTCCCAAAAGGGAGAAAGGGCATAAAGGGTGCCGGCCGAAGAGGCGCAGGATCACCCAATGAAAAGGCCAAAGGCCCCGAAGGACCAGCCGGAGCACCTCCTGGAGCCATCTGCTGAAAGATGGTATACATCGCATTCAGAAATGCGGTACTATCGGCTCCAGGGGCTGGAAAAGCCGGATACTGGGGTGCCTGGATCGAAGGCGACCCCGTTGCCGGCCTCGACGTCTGCGACGCCGGAGACATCACAAGAGGCTGCATCACCTCAACCACAGACGCTTGTCCAGGCGAAGTCGGTGACGCCGGAGAGGGCAACGGCGTCGATGGATGCGGCATGACCGTGGGACTGACCTCCCAAGTCCTCCGACGTCGAGCCGAAGGCGACCTCGAACGAGTCTCCTTGCTTGAATGACGCCGTGAATCTCTACGGCGCCGGGAGTCTCGATGACGCCGATGAGACCTTGGCGAGGAAGACTTCTTGTGACGTTTTTCCTTCCTCTTCGACTTCGCCAGGAATAATTTAGCCTCACGTTCCTTGAGGGCCTTCGGATTCATGTGCTGACATGAATCGCAAGTCACAACGTCGTGATCGGAGCTCAAGCACCAGAGACAGTCGGAGTGAGGATCTGTAACGGACATCTTGCCCCCACACTCTCGACAGGGCTTGAAACCCAACTTTCTCTGAGACATTGTTACCGCAGAGAAGAACTACGCAGCAAAAAACACACTGTAACCACCAAAGTAACAGTAGCTCCCTCGAAGATAACCGTTTCGAATGCACGGAAAAAAGGGAACTGTCGTCGGCACGTCGTCGAGGACCTCTTATTGCCTGTATGACGTCAGACGGCGTCGCGTGGGCTAGAGTGACGTCCTCGTCGACGTGCAGAGACTAGGAAGAAGATTTCCGTCGAATGCTGGCGCCATGGGAGTATTCATTAGGTGAGGAATCCACAGGTAGTTGTATCCATCAGAAAGAAATGCTCCTGAAAATGAGAGTTTACAGGTCGCTAACACATCTCAAGGATGTAACAGCGACAAGGAAGGCGACATTCGAGGAGAGGAACTGCAAGGGACATGAATGTAGAGGCTTGAAAGGAGATTCCATGAGTCTGATAAGGACAACATAAGGGTTCCACACAGGCTAGAGGATATCCTGGGTGGGATAACCCATTGAAGTCCTTGAATGAAAACTTTAATAACCGGGATCTTAAATAATAGCAGCAATGTGCAGATTAATGGAAGAGTAAGCAAGGCCCAATTTTTGAAAATAAAGAAGATAATAGATAATCTCCTGGTGTGTAGGTTTAAGAGGGTCCAGGAGGTTAGGCATACAGTAATGGACAAAACTGCACTTGGCTACATAACAGGCTCACTAGTGTGCTTCTTTCAGCATGCCCATGCATTCTAGGGGAAGAATGAGAGAACCAAACTCTAGGCCCTGAGGAGCCAAATTTCGAGAAGGAGCTGCCTGGATTTGGGGAGACTAATTCTGCCTTGGTTGTGAGAGAAGATCCGGCACGCTGGAAAGCTTCTGAGAGGGAGCAACAGACAACTTGAGAAAGTTAGAGAACCACATATGTCTAGCACACGTGTAAGCAAACAGGATGAGAGTACGGGCTGTTTATCAAAGGAGAGGGAGGAAAACAATAGGCAAAGATCTACAACCAGCTCATCCACAGAACATTGCAGATGGACTGTGGGAGTCTGAAGGTGAAGTTTTGGCATATGAGTTTTATGTGGTGTTGAAGAGGCTGACCCACTCCTGCCTTGTTGCTGCATACTGCTGAGCAGGTCTGTAAATTCATCATCCACTCCCAAAAGGTACTCCATCAGTATGTGATGGTAGAGTGATGAATGCCAAATGCTCTGCAAGACTGTTGACAACTACAGTGTGTGCCACTCTGCATTTGAAGATAATACATAGCAGTCATGTTGTTTATGAGAACTACTTTGAGAAGGCCTTAAGAGCTAACCATATGTCCATGAGCTCAAGATACTTGATGTGCAGACCCTTTGTTAAGGAGACCACATGCCCTGAACAGTTATATGTCTAGAATGCGCTCCACATCCTGAGAGCAAACCATCCGTGGCGATGGTCACCTGCAGAACTAGGTCCATGAATGGCTGGCCATGCAACAGGTTGTGCTGTACCACCACAGCAGAGAGAGAGAAAGAAGTGCTGCCGATATGACAATCTGGCTACAAAAGCAACAGTATCTGGATTGCCAGTGACTGTATTGAGAACTACCCCTAAAGGGACTCAATTTGAACAGGTTGGAGGAGGGACATGACTGTGTTTATGGTGTGGAGGAGGGACTTAGTGGCTTGGGTGTGAGAGCGGCAAAGTATTGTTTTGCACTCTTATTCAGCCAATTCTTGAGGTAGGGGAATTCATAAGTGACCCCCTCCACCACCATCACCACCACCACCACCACCACCACCACCACCACCACCCTACCCTTTCTGAAATGGGTAGCTACCAGAGTTAGGCATTTCGTGAAAACCCAGGGGGCGTGGTGACACCAAATGTCAATACCTCAAACTGATTATGCTGACCACCTACAACAAATCGTAGGCAATGGAGATGAGTGGGAAGGATGAGTATGTGGAAGAAGGTGTCCTTCAGATCAACAAAAATTGGAGCCGGTCTCAATGTGCACTATCAACTAAGGGAGGCGTCACTATACATCATGACACCAAACACTTCTTGGAAGAAAAATAGGTTGCAATGCCCAAGTCCAACACTATAAGCCAGGGATAAGCATAGTTTAAAGATCTACAGCCACATTTGCAACAGACGAAAACCTTTCTCACAGCTTCAGATGTGTATTAAAACACACAACATTTGCATAAAGCAAGCCTGTAATGAAAAGGTTATTGACCTGTACAAGTAGCTTTGCAGCTTGAAGAATTTTCAGGATTCACATGCTGTGCATTACTTGCTCATTTAGTGGCTGAGTCCGAAATAGTCCTCTTCTTTTTTCTCTTTTCTGGGCATTGACCAGTCTGGTGGGTATCGACTAGTCTAGTGGGAGTTATGTCCCTATGCATTAAATATGAGGGGTGGTGGTGGTGGTAGGGGGTGGGGGGTTACTGCGGGCCCTTTTCTGCTTGTATTGTAATTGCCTCCTGTTACACTGCCCCAGTGCACTCCAGGTAGTGGAGATGCCAGCCCCCTAGACCAGGCCCCACGTTTGGTTGCACGTTCGGCGGGAAAATTAGTACACACCAGGAGGAGTGTCCACCCTACCTGGGAGCACCACTGTGGTGCCCAGAGCTGCGGTGAACCACTCCTGGCAGAATCTTCCTTCTTGCTTTGGAGAATATTAGCCAATAGGGTTAGGAATGTGTCCCCCTTCCCAAAGAGAGTTGGCAAAGAAAGGGTGTAGCCAAATTCGAGGACTATAGCCATTGACTAATGCCCTCTGACCCCTGTAACTCCAATAAATCAAGTATTTAGGGGCACCCCTGAACTTTGTTCTTCAGATGCCTGATGAACTAAAAAGAAGAAGGACTGAAGAGCCACACCAACAAAGACGACTCAAGACAGCAACTGATTTGGCCCAAACCCTACCAGCCTGTCTGCAGCATCAAGAATCCTGCTACAACAAGATGACTCGGCCTGCAGGACCAGCAACCTCTACAAACCCCTAGAGGATTGCCTGCCTTCCCAGGGACAGTGGCCCTGTCCACAAAGAAACCTCCAAGGAGGACTCCAGAGCTGCCCCAGATCCACGAGTCCAACTCACTCCTCACCCGACAAACACGGCCTGTGTACAGGTGACCCACCAGTCTAGAGAAGGTCCTCAATAGATTCGGACCTCAAGTCCACCCTGGGTTGATCCCTCCTGGCCAACACAACAACGCTTGCAGCCTAAACACAGAGGATCTCCCTTGAATGCAACCAGTTCCCGTGAAGATTTTTCTACTCCTAAAGATACGCCTGCACCCGAAGTCCCCTGGCCCTAGGGAACTCAACTGACAGCCCAGCAACGTCCAGTGGGCTCTCTACTTACCTGTCCAGCAGCTGGCTTTCTTCAATCTACTCCCTGGATGACGCCTACAGCATCTTTGTGACCCTCAGGGTTCCCCCACTGACAAGCACTGGGTGCCCGACACTGTGTTTCCACCCTGCACCCCATCAACTCCTGTGCCGCTGAGGGTGTGTGTTTGGCGCTGACCTATTCCGCCCCCCCCCCCCACCCAACTGCCCCACCACCTCACCCCCCCACCTCACCCCCCCCCTCTGCGCTGAACTAAACCCCCCCCACCCCCCCAGGTCTGTGCCCCAAAGTCACAGGTACTTACCTGCAAGCAGCTTCTTTCTGAGAACCCCAGTCTCCAAAGGATTCCATTGGGCGCCAAACACCAACTTTGACCTTTGCACCCGCCCCGCCCGTGTTGCTGGTGGTGCACTCTTGGTTTCTTCCTAAACTTTTTCCTGTGTACACCTTAACCCCTAAAGACTTGGTCTGTAAGTCGAGTATTTACCTACAAATTGTGCTGTTACTTTAACTCCCCAGGACTGCATTGCTTCCTATGAGAAATTACACTGTCTACTTTTGAAATTGACAAGTATTACTTACTTGTAAACTGTTTTATCTGCAAATTCTAAACAACGTGCATTTGATACTCGAAAGTGATACATTTTTGAAACTGTACTTAATTGTAAAAAATATCTTTTTGGTTCGAGATATAAAGTAACAAAGTATATTTTATGATGCATAAAACATTGGCCTGGAGTTAGTCAATGAGAGTGTGCTTCATTTCTTGACTGTATGTGTACAACAAATGCTTCGCACTACCTTCTGATAAGCCTAACTGCTTGGTCACACTACAACAAAAGAGAACATTAGTATTATCTACATTAGCCTCTATAAATCCTCTGGGGATCCACTGGATCCTGTGCACACTAAACCTTACTTTGGTATAGTATATACAGAGCCAGCTTCATACATGCCTGGCACAGAATGGGGATATTATTATGAGCTTCATAGTTGTCTGTTGGCACTTGCTTATTACTAGAAGTATCTGTGGCATTGGGGGAGAAGCATGTGCAAATTGCAGTGTTGAGTCCATCGATGGGACATTCCCCTGGGAGAGGCAGTGTGGATATCTGAATGCCAAGTTTTGCCATTCTGCAGGGGCATGTTTTGCTTTCAGTTCTAAGTTTGGTGTGCCCCACTCTTGGAAGAGTTTTCTGTATGAGTTACATCCCGTGGGAGGTGCCTGCTTGTCTGGTGAATCTTTCTGCTTTTAAGTTTTGCATACCTGGCGGACTGTGGCTATTAAAGTTATGTGCCTGTGTATTGACTATTTCTATATTTCTTGTGCTAATCTGGACAAGACGTGATTTTGTTTCCCCTTTGTTAAGGTAGAACAAAGTTGCTGGTCTGAAGTTGTACTCTCTTCCCCTTGATATGTGGGAGGACTTTAACACCAGGTAAACAGTCTTTGTTCTAGCACATTTATTTATGTGCTTTACTATTCCAGATTCCTCCACACACCACTGATGCCCACTATTTCAATTTGTGTTTTACATTCCTTGTTGAATGCATCTCTTGTAATGTTCACAAAGGGAGTTAGTTGTTTGAATGGTTTACCTATTGTGATATTTTCTATTTGTTAACACTGCATTTTCCATTGCACTTTCTGTGACAGCTGCTAGATCCTCCTAGCTGTCTGTGACCACTGGCTCAGAAGCCGTTCTTGGATTGGTTCATGTGGACACTGCTGTGAGGGATTAAAGGTGTAAGGTATTATCAATACAATTCTCACTGTCACAGACTGTTCCTTCTCATAAAGGCTAGTTTTTTGCATCAATGCAAAAACTGTGTTTTGTACTGGGAGTGCTTTGACTTTCCTTTAGTTTAGGGTTGCCCAAGAAAGCCTCCCTTTTGGGAATTGAGAAGGATTTCTATACGTTGAGGAAGAATCCACACGTGTTGTATATGCATCACTCTCTAAATGCTCTTTTGGACTTGATAGTAAATTCCCCTTTACCAGCCAGTCGTCCAGGTACCGAAACACACTATCACCCCTGCCTTCTCAGATGCACTGCTACTACTGCAAGACATCTTGTAAACACTTATTGCCGATTTTATCCAAAGTAGAAACACCCTAAATTGGTAATGTACGCTGTCTACTGCAAACCTGAGGTATTTCTTGTGTCTGTTCATCAATACGTGAAGGTAGGCATCCTTGAGGTCTACGGTTTCCATGTAGCTTCCTTTCTTTAAGAATGAAATGATTTCTTGTGGTGGGGTTCACCTCAAGCTTTTGGGTTTTGATGAACCTGTTCAAGAATCTGATGTTCAGGGTAGTCCCAGGAGCCATTTTTTGCTTCAGAATCAGGAGATATCAACAGCATTCTCCCTAATGGCATTCTTTCCTTGGTACCTTCTCTACTGCTCGTTTTTTTCACTTCTTGCTGCATACCAATTAGTGCCTCTTATTAGCAAGTTTTCTTTTTTTTTTTTTTTTAAGTCGTTGGGGGTTTGCTTTCTAACTCTGCCATAAATGCGGTGGCTAGCCTGTAGGAGTTAAAATTGTTTGAAATAACGTTTTTAAGACAGCCTGGCCTACAGAGGCTTATTGCTATGAGAACCCATCAACACAATAGTGTTTTGTAAATGTATGAGGGGTTGACCTTGTAGCTGCTTTACATATGTAAACCATTGGAATGTTTCTTAAAAAAGCCATTGTTGCACCCTTTTTCCTAGTGAAATGACCTTTAGGAGTGATCAAAAGTTGCCTCTTTGCTTTGATATAACTTGGAAAAAAGTTTCCTCAAGAGTGAATGCTTGTATTTCACTAACTCTTCTCAATTAAGTAATAGCTACAAGGAAGGCGACCTTCCAAGTTAAAAATTGAATTTGGCAAGAGTGCATGGGTTCAAAAGGTGGTCACATGAGTCTAGTAAGCACAATATTTAAATTCCATGAAGGAACAGGTGGTGTTCTGGGTTGAATAATGAAAATGTCACTTACCCAGTGTACATCTGTTCGTGGCATCAGTCGCAGTAGATTCGCATGTTCTGCAATAGCTCGCCATCTGGTGTTGGGCCGGAGTGTTACAAGTTGTTTTTCTTCGAAGAAGTCTTTCGAGTCACGGGACCGAGTGACTCCTCCTTTTGTCTCCATTGCGCATGGGCGTCGACTCCATCCTCGATTGTTTTTCCCCGCAGAGGGTGAGGTAGGAGTTGAATTGTAGTAATAGTGCCCATGCAATGGAGTGACTAAGTATGCACTTATTTAAGGTTGAGATGATACATATATAAATAATTGAAGGTAACTTCCAAACTGCTACAGGCTCCCGGGGAGGCGGGTGGGCACATGCGAATCTACTGCGACTGATGCCACGAACAGATGTACACTGGGTAAGTGACATTTTCAGTTCGATTGCATCTGTCGCTGTAGATACGCATGTTCTGCAATAGACTAGTAAGCAGTTATTTCCCCAAAAGCGGTGGATCAGCCTGTAGGAGTGGAAGTAGTCTGAAATAATGTCCTTAATACAGCTTGACCTACTGTGGCTTGTTGTGCGGATAACACGTCTACACAGTAGTGCTTGGTGAATGTGTGAGGCGTAGACCATGTGGCTGCCTTACATATTTCTTGCATTGGGATGTTTCCTAGAAAGGCCATGGTAGCACCTTTCTTTCTGGTTGAGTGTGCCCTTGGTGTAATGGGCAGCTGTCGTTTAGCTTTAAGGTAGCAGATTTGGATGCATTTAACTATCCATCTGGCTATACCTTGTTTTGAAATTGGGTTTCCTGCATGAGGTTTTTGAAATGCAATAAAGAGTTGTTTAGTCTTTCTGATGTTCTTTGTTCTGTCAATGTAATACATTAATGCTCTTTTGACATCTAATGTATGTAGTGCCCTTTCAGCTACGGTATCTGGCTGTGGAAAGAACACCGGAAGTTCCACTGTTTGATTTAGATGGAACGGTGAAATAACCTTTGGCAAAAATTTAGGATTGGTCCTTAGGACGACTTTATTTTTGTGTAGTTGTATAAAAGGTTCCTGTATAGTAAACGCCTGAATCTCGCTTACTCTTCTCAGGGAAGTAATGGCGATGAGAAATGCCACCTTCCAGGTTAGGAACTGTATGTCGCAGGAGTGCATGGGTTCAAAAGGTGGACCCATAAGTCTAGTTAGGACAACATTTAGGTTCCATGAAGGAACAGGTAGTGTTCTTGGTGGTATAATTCTCCTAAGGCCCTCCATGAATGCTTTAATGACTGGTATTTTATATAGGGAAGTTGAATAGGTAGTCTGCAGGTATGCAGATATTGCTGCAAGGTGAATCTTAATGGAAGAGAAAGCTAGGTTAGATTTTTGTAAGTGAAGCAAGTAACCCACTACATGTTCTGGAGTTGTGTGTAATGGTTGTATTTGATTAATATGGCAGTAGCAAACAAACCTCTTCCATTTACTTGCATAGCAGTGCCTGGTGGATGGCCTTCTTGCTTGTTTTATGACTTCCATACATTCTTGGGTAAGTTGTAAGTGCCCGAATTCTAGGATTTCAGGAGCCAGATTGCTAGATTCAGCGATGCTGGATCTGGGTGTCTGATCTTTTGGTTGTGCTGTGTCAACAGATCTGGCCTGTTGGGCAATTTGATGCAGGGTACCACTGATAGGTCTAGCAGCGTTGTGTACCAGGGTTGCCTTGCCCAAGTTGGTGCTATCAATATGAGTTTGAGTTTGCTTTGACTGAGTTTGTTTACCAGGTAGGGAAGGAGAGGGAGAGGAGGAAAAGCGTAAGCAAATATCCCTGACCAGTTCATCCATAGGGCATTGCCTTGGGATTGTTTGTGTGGGTATCTGGATGCGAAGTTTTGGCATTTTGCGTTCTCCCTTGTCGCAAACAAGTCTATCTGAGGTGTTCCCCAGAGTTTGAAATAAGTGTTCAGTATTTGGGGGTGAATTTCCCATTCGTGGACCTGTTGGTGATCTCGAGAGAGATTGTCTGCGAGTTGATTTTGTATCCCTGGTATAAACTGTGCAATTAGGCGAATTTGGTTGTGAATTGCCCAATGCCAAATTTTTTGTGCTAACATGCTTAACTGCGTGGAGTGCGTCCCTCCCTGCTTGTTTAGATAATACATTGTTGTCATGTTGTCTGTTTTGACGAGAATGTATTTGTGAACTATTATTGGTTGGAAAGCTTTTAGTGCTTGAAAAACTGCAAGAAGTTCTAGGTGATTGATATGCAGTTTTGTTTGATGTACGTTCCATTGTCCTTGTATGCTGTGTTGATCGAGGTGTGCTCCCCACCCTGTCATGGAAGCATCTGTTGTTATTACGTATTGTGGCACTGGGTCTTGAAAAGGCCGCCCCTTGTTTAAATTTATGTTGTTCCACCACAGAAGCGAGAGGTAAGTTTGGCGGTCTATTAACACCAGATCTAGAAGGTGACCCTGTGCTTGAGACCACTGTGATGCTAGGCATTGTTGTAAGGGCCTCATGTGCAGTCTTGCGTTTGGGACAATGGCTATGCATGATGACATCATGCCTAGGAGTTGTAATACCATCTTTGCTTGTATCTTTTGTGTTGGATACATGCGTTGTATGATGGTGTTGAAATTTTGAATTCTTTGTGGACTTGGAGTGGCTACTCCTTTTGATGTGTCTATTATGGCTCCCAGGTATTGTTGTACCTTGCGTGGCCGAATCTTGGATTTTGTGAAATTGACGGTGAACCCTAGTTTGAAGAGGGTTTGTATGATATGATTTGTGTGATTTGAGCACTCTATTAACGAATGGGCCTTGATTAGCCAGTCGTCTAGATATGGGAACACATGTATTTGCTGCCTTCTGATGTGTGCAGCGACTACCGCTAGACATTTGGTAAAGACTCTTGGTGCGGTTGTTAATCCGAAAGGCAGTACCTTGAATTGGTAATGTATTCCTTTGAATACAAACCTTAGGTATTTCCTGTGCGATGGGTGAATTGGTATATGGAAATAAGCATCCTTGAGGTCTAAAGTTGCCATGTAGTCGTGCAGCTTTAGCAATGGCAATACTTCTTGTAGTGTGACCATGTGGAAGTGGTCTGATTTGATGAAAGTGTTGACTACTCTGAGGTCTAGGATTGGTCTCAGTGTTTTGTCCTTCTTTGGTATCAGAAAGTACAGTGAGTAAACTCCTGTGTTTATTTGTGTGTTTGGCACTAATTCGATTGCATTCTTTTGCAATAGTGCCTGCACTTCTATCTCTAGGAGATTGGAATGGTGTGTTGTTAAATTTTGTGCTTTTGGTGGTATGTTTGGAGGGAACTGTAGAAATTCTATGCAGTAACCATGTTGGATAATTGCTAGAACCCAAGTGTCTGTAGTGATTTTCTCCCATGCTCTGTAATAATGACCTATTCGTCCCCCCACTGGTGTTGTGTGGAGGGGGTGAGTGACATGTGAGTCACTGTTTAGTAGTAGGGGTTTTGGGGCTTTGGAATCTTCCTCTATTTCTAGGGAATTGCCCTCCTTTATATTGTCCCCGAAAACCTCCTCTATACTGTCCTTGGTAACTGGACGGTGTGGCTTGTGAGGTGCTGGCTTGTGTGCTTTGACCCCGAAACCCCCCTCGAAAGGGCGTTTTACGGAATGAGCTGTAATTCCCTCTGCTCTGCGGGGAGTAGAGTGCGCCCATGGCTTTGGCAGTGTCCGTATCTTTTTTGAGTTTCTCAATCGCTGTGTCCACTTCTGGACCGAACAGTTCTTTTTCATTAAAAGGCATATTGAGAACTGCTTGTTGAATCTCTGGTTTAAATCCAGACGTTCGGAGCCATGCATGCCTTCTGATAGTTACAGATGTATTAATTGTCCGTGCAGCTGTATCTGCAGCGTCCATGGAGGAGCGGATCTGGTTGTTGGAGATGGCCTGTCCCTCCTCAACCACTTGTTTTGCCCTATTTTGGAAGTCTTTGGGCAGATGTTCAATGAGATGTTGCATCTCGTCCCAGTGGGCTCTGTCATAGCGCGCAAGTAGTGCCTGGGAGTTCGCGATGCGCCACTGGTTTGCAGCTTGTGCTGCGACTCTTTTACCAGCTGCATCAAACTTGCGGCTTTCTTTATCTGGGGGTGGTGCATCTCCAGATGTGTGAGAGTTGGCCCTTTTCCTAGCTGCTCCTACAACAACAGAGTCTGGTGGCAGCTGTGTTGTGATGAAAGCCGGGTCTGTAGGAGGCGGCTTATACTTTTTTTCCACCCTTGGTGTGATTGCCCTACTTTTGACCGGGTCCTTAAATATGTCTTTTGCGTGCCGGAGCATACCAGGGAGCATAGGCAGGCTTTGGTAGGAGCTGTGGGTGGAGGAGAGTGTGTTGAACAGGAAATCATCCTCGACCTGTTCTGAGTGGAGGCTTACGTTGTGAAATTGTGCTGCTCTAGCCACCACCTGAGAGTACGCGGTGCTGTCTTCTGGTGGAGATGGTTTTGTAGGATATGCCTCTGGGCTGTTATCTGACACTGGGGCGTCGTATAGGTCCCATGCGTCCTGGTCTTGGTCACCCTGGCTCATGGTGGTGTGAGCTGGGGAGTGTGATGGCGTTTGTGCTGGTGAAACGTTAATCACGGTCGGAGGAGAGGGTGGTGGTGTAACTCTTTTCACCACTTTTGGTTGTGGTGCTTGTTCCGTCTGGAACTCCAACCTTCTCTTTCTCCTAATGGGGGGAAGGGTGCTTATTTTTCCTGTCCCCTGCTGAATGAAGATACGCTTTTGCGTATGGTCAGCATCAGTTGCTTGTAGCTCTTCCTCAAACCTATGCTTCTGCATTTGGGAGGTTAGCGAGTGCTCTTCTGTATAAGAGCCTGAAGCTGGGTCGCTTGCAGTTTGTTTCGGCGTCGAAACTGTGTCTGCGTGTTTTTTCGGCTCCGAGGTGACTTTTTTCCTTTTCGGGGCCGAAACCTCTCGGCGTCGATCTGTTTCGGTGCCGCTGTCTCGGCGTCGAGCCGTGTCCACACCGGCATCTCGGTGTCGAGGCTTGTCTCCAGCACTTTCTCGGTCCCGAGAAGGCTGCGTGCCGGTGTCTCGACCGGAGTCGGACGATCTCGGCACTGTTTGGGCCTTTTTCGGTGCCGACGGTCGGTCACCGATTTTATGGGTTGAGCCATGGCCTGGTGGCAGTGGCGTCCCCTGGGCCTTGTAAATGTTTCTTTGTGTGGTTTTCGACGTCTTACTCACGGTTTGTGTATCGTCGAATCCTTCGGAGTCTGAGTCTTGGATCGAGAAGGTACCTTCCTCTTCCTGTTCCTCGAACTCCCGTCGGGCTGTCGGTGCGGACGCCATTTGAAGTCTTCTGGCTCGACGGTCTCGGAGTGTTTTTCGGGACCGGAACGCACGACAGGCCTCGCAGGTGTCTTCGCTGTGCTCAGGTGACAGGCACAGGTTGCAGACCAAGTGTTGGTCTGTGTAGGGGTATTTATTGTGGCATTTGGGGCAGAAACGGAACGGGGTCCGTTCCATCGGCGTTCTTCAGCACGCGGTCGGGCCGACCAGACCCCGACGGAGGATCGAAAAATTACCCCGAAGGGCACCGGAGCTCTTCGATCTTCGATGCGGTGTTGAATGTAAGTATGCCGATCCCGAACGCAACAATACCGACGAAAATCTTCCGAAATTAACTATTTTTTCTGTTCCGAAACTCGGAGCGACAGGAACACGTCCGAACCCGATGGCGGAAAAAAAACAATCGAGGATGGAGTCGACGCCCATGCGCAATGGAGACAAAAGGAGGAGTCACTCGGTCCCGTGACTCGAAAGACTTCTTCGAAGAAAAACAACTTGTAACACTCCGGCCCAACACCAGATGGCGAGCTATTGCAGAACATGCGTATCTACAGCGACAGATGCCATCGAACTGCGTGTTAATCCTTCCATGAAGGCTTTGATAACTGGAACTCTGAAAAGAGAAGTACGCTGAATAGTTTGTAAGTATGCAGATATTGCAGTAAGGTGTATTTTAATGGATGAATAACCTAAATTTGATTTTTGTAAATGAAGCAAATAGCATACAATATCTTGCATAGATGCTGTAAGTGGATCAATGGTTTTAGATTGACAACAGTAGACAAATTGTTTCCACTTATTTGCATAGCACTGTCTAGTAATAGGTTTTTGTGCTTGTTTAATTACTTACATACATACTGATGGAAGATTTAAATAACCAATATCTATGATTTCAGAAGCCAAATCGCTAGATTGAGAGCATTGGGGTTTGGATGCCTTATTTTACCTTTGTTTTGTTTTAACAAATCTGGTTCGGAGTGAGGTACTACCGACAGGTCTAATAGTGTTATGTACCAAGGTTGGTGTGCCCATGTTGGTGCAATGAGTATCATGTAGAGATAAATTTGACGTAATTTGTTGACTAGAAATGGAAGGAGTGGGAGAGGGGGAAAAGCGTTAGCAAATATCCCTGACCAATTGATCCATAGAGCATAGTCCTTGGATAGGGGATGTGGGTGTCTGGATGCAAAGCTTTGGCATTTTGTGTTTTCGCTTGTTGCGAATAGATCTATGTCTGGTGTTCCTCATTTTTTAAAGTACTTTTGAAGTACTTGTGAGTGAATATCCCATTCGTGCGTTTGTTGGTGATTTATGCTGAGGAGATCTGCCAACTGATTGTATATTCCTGGAATGTATTGTGCTAGTAGATGAATTTGATTGTGAATAGCCCATTTCCAAATTGGTCGGGCTGGAAGAGACAGCTGAGATGAATGTGTCCCCCATTGTTTGTTGAGATAATACATGGTTGTCATGTTGTCTGTTTTTATGAGAACATTCTTCTGTTTGAGAAGAGGTTGAAATGCCTTTAGGGCAAGGAACACAGCTAATAAGTCTAACTGGTTTATATGTAGCTGTTTCTGTTTAACATCCCATTGACCTTGAATGGTTTGATTGTTTAGATGAGCTTCCCAACCGATCATTGATGCATCTGTTGTAATTATGGTGTGAGGCACAGGGTCTTGAAATGACCGTCCCTTCATTAAATTGCTGCGATTCCACCATTGAAGGGACATATGTGTTTGGCGGTCCATCAACACTAGATCTTGTAGTTGACCGTGTGCTTGTGACCATTGTTGTGCACTGCTGTAAGGGCCTCATGCTTAATCTTGCATGTTGTACTATTGCTATGCAAGATGCCATAATTCCTAAAATCTTCATGATCAATCTTATATTGTATTGTTGATTTGGCTGTATGAGTGGTATTAAGTTTTGGAGCGCTTGTATTCTTTGTATATTTGGATACGCTAGAGCTAGTTGAGTGTTTAGGATAGCACCCAGATACGGTTGTAGTTGTGCTGGTTGAAAGTGTGACTTTTGGTAGTTTATAGAAAACCCTACTGTGTGGAGAGTTTCCATCACATAACAAGTATGGTTTTGGCATTGTGTAAGATTGCTTGATTTTATTAGCCAATCGTCTAGATATGGAAAGACATGGATGTGTTGTCTTCTAAAGTATGCTGCAACTACTGCTAGACACTTTGTGAACACCCTTGGAGCTGTTGTTATGCCAAATGGTAACACTTTGAACTGGTAGTGTTTTCCTGCTATGACAAACCTGAGGTATTTTCTGTGTGCTGGGCGGATGGGTGTGTGAAAGTACGCATCTCTGAGGTCTAGAACAGTCATAAAATCTTGTTTTTGCAGTAATGGAATAATATCTTGCAGAGTTACCACGTGAAAATGCTCTGACATATGTATAGATTGAGGAGCCTGAGGTCTAATATGGGCCAGAGGGTGCCATCTTTTTTGGGAACTAGAAGTATAGTGAGTATACTCCTGTTCCTTGTTGGGACTGTGGAATTAATTCTATTGCTTGTATGAGTAGTAGAGATTGAACCTCTTGTTGTAACAGAACTGTATGTTCTGGGGACAACTTGTGATATCGTGGTGGAATGTTTGTAGGGGTGGTTATCAATTCTAGGCAATAGCCACTGCGGATAATTGATAATACCCAGTTGTCTGTGGTGATATTTTGCCAATGAGAGTGGAACTGCTGTAGTCTTCCCCCCCACAGGAGATGTGTGGAGTGGAAGGAAGTCACTGCTTAGGGTGAGTTATTGTTTGTTTAGAGGTAGTATTGACCTCTATATGTTCCTCTATACCCACCTCGTTGATGGTGGGTTTGCTTTGTTTGTGAGGTGGAAGCCTCTGAGGATTGTGCCTTAAAACCTCCTTGAAACTGTGGTCTGCAAAATGAACCTCTATATGGTGTGGTGTACAAAGCGCTCATTGCTTTCGCAGTATCTGAGTTCCTTTCGCAGTTTTTCAATAGTAGTGTCCACTTCTGGGCCAAAGAGGTGCTTTTTATCAAAAGGCATGTGAAGTACAGCCTGTTGAATTTCGGGTTTAAAACCAGAGGAGCGCAGCCATGCATGTCTGCTGATTGTGATGGCAGTGCTTACGCTCCTTGCAGCTGTATCAGCAGCATCAAGGGCAGATCTTATTTGATTATTACTAATGGCTTGCCCCTCCTCCACCACTTGCTGTGCCTTCTCCTGGTGTTCTTTTGGGAGATGCTGTATAATATCCTGCATTTCATCCCAGTGGGCCCTACCATAGTGGGATAGCAGTGCTTGAGAATTGGCAATTCTCCATTGATTTGCTGCCTGTGAAGCAACTATTTCCCCGCTGCATCAAACTTTCTGCTTTCTTTATCAGGAGGAGGTGCATCTCTTGAAGACTAGCTATTTGCCCTCTTTCGAGCTGCACTGACTACAACTGAATCTGGAGGCACCTGATGAGTAATATAATCTGGGTCAGAGGGTGCAGGCTTATATATTTTTTTCTATTCTAGGTGTGATAATCCAAGATTTTACAGGCTCGCTAAAAATTTGGTCTGCGTGTTTTAGTGTATTAAATAAAAAATCTTCTTCCAATGGCTCTGAATGCATTGTTACCTCATGGTAAGCTGCAACCCTGGATATGACCTGGTTGTATGCAGTGGTATCTTCTGGTGGAGATGGTTTTGATGGGTAAGTATCTAGGTCATTATCTGCAATATGATCAGGGTCATAAAGATCCCATGGGTCTGCCATATCTCCTTGTGAATAAAACGAGTGTGTTGGAGAAGGCATTGGTGGAGGGCTGGTGTGAGGTGGGACAGATAATTGTGGAGAATGAGGAGGAGAAGTATGAAGAGGTATTGGCTTCTCCTTTTGTTTTTGGACCTTTGCTGGTGGCTGTACAGTGTCCAGTTCCTTTTGGAAAGCCAGCTTTCTTTTTGTTTTTAAAGGAGGTGCAGTAACAATCCTTCCTGTGTCTTTATGGATGTCTATACTGGACTGTCGCTCATCCATAATTTATAAAAATGGGCTCAATGTCCAACTCTTCCTCAGAGGTTTTATGGGTTTCTCTCAATTTGGAAGTCCTTGTTCCTCTGTATATGAGGATTTTTTCAGTACCGAAATCTGTTGTTTTTTCGGTACCGAAAATGTTGTGGAAGGTCTCGGCTCCGAAGCCGACTGCCGAATTTTTTACTCCAAAGATTTTTTTTCTTTTCTTACTGTAGTCCAAAATGGAGCATTTGATAGATTTACTCAACTCCAAAGTCGATGGAAAAGCGGCCTTTTTCAGCGCAGACCCCGAAGGACGGTTGCCAACAGTCTTTTTTTCGTGCCGAGCCATGGCCTTCTGGTAGTGGTGTACCAAAGGCCTTAGAATGTTTTTTGTGCAGGGGTGTAGGGGCAGACGTATTCGCATGCTGGCCAGCTGTGATGGGTATGTCGTCCTCGGATTCCTGTTAGGAGTCTGTTTCTCGTACGGAGACTCCTGTCTGCACCTGCTCTTCTTCAGCAACGTCGAGATGTTCACTGCTTTTCGACACCATTTCGAATCTTTGGACTCTGCGATCTCAGAGAGTCTTTTTTTAACAAAACGATCGACAGGCCTCACAGTTTTCCTCCCGATAGCCTGGAGAAAGGCACACGTGACCAACCAAGTGCTGGTCTGTAGAGAGATACTTTGCATGGCACAGAGGGCAGAATGGGAATGGAGGCCGATCCATCACGCATTCCACGCGGTAGGCCCGAATAGGCCCATGGTGGGAGCACGCGCCCCGAAGGACGAAAAAAATAAGTTTTCGACGGTACTACCGGTTCAATGTAATGGAGAACGCGATCGAAACAATACTGACGAAAAGGAAGGTTTTCTAAGAATTTACGAATCGAAATCTCGGAACGAGGGTAACCATGCCCGAACCCGACGGCGGAAAGAAAACAATCTAACAATGGAGTCAATGCCCATGCGTAATGGAACCGAGAGAAGGAGTCACTCGATTCCCTTGACTCCGAAAAGACTTCTTCGAAAACTTATAACACTCCGAGCCCAACACTAGATTTCATAATGGATATGCATAGTGTAGGAAGTTGGCTCTGTATGCACTATTTCAAAGTAAGGAATAGTATGCACAGAATCCAAGGGTTCCCCTTAGAGGTAAGATAGTGGCAAAAAGAGATAATACTAATGCTCTATTTTGTGGTAGTGTGGTCGAGCAGTAGGCTTATCAAAGGAGTAGTGTTAAGCATTTGTTGTACATACACACAGGCAATAAATGAGGAACACACACTCAGAAACAATTCCAGGCCAATAGGTTTTTGTTATAGAAAAATATATTTTCTTAGTTTATTTTAACCCCTTAGCTGCTGGGCCTTCCCCCCCCCCCCAGTGCTGAGCCCTTTTTTGGCTATTTGGGGTAGTTCGCGCTTAGGGCTTCATAACTTTTTGTCCACATAAGCTAACCACGCCAAATTTGCGTCCTTTTTTTCCAACATCCTAGGGATTCTAATGGTACCCAGAGTTTGTGGTTTCCCCTGGAGGAGACCAAGAAAATAGCCAAAATAAAGTGAAAATTTCGTTTTTTCCAAAAAAATTTGAAAAAAGGGCTGCCGAAGAAGGCTTGTGGTTTTTTCCCTGAAAATGCCATCAACAAAGGGTTTCTGGTGCTGAAATCACTATCTTCCCACCTTTCAGGAACGGGCTGATTTGAATCAGAAAACCACATTTTCCAACACAAATTTGGCATTTTACTGGGACATACCCCATTTTTTACTATTTTTGGTGCTTTCAACCTCCTTCCAGTTAGTGACAGGAATGGGTGTGAAACCAATGCTGGATCCCGGAAAGCTAAAAATTTCTGAAAACTAGACAAAATTCTGAATTCAGCAAGGGGTCATTTGTGTAGATCCTACAAGGTTTTCCTACAGAAAATAACAGCTGAAATAAAAAAATATTGAAATTGAGCTGTGTAAAGAAATGGCTCCCTGTTGCAGTTACCCCCCACTTTTTGCCTGATACTGATGCTGACTTGACTGAGAAGTGTGCTGGGACCCTGCTAACCAGGCCCCAGCACCAGTGTTCTTTCACCTAAAATGTACCATTGTATCCACAATTGGCACACCCTGGCATTCAGATAAGTCCCTTGTAACTGGTACTTCTAGTACCAAGGGCCCTGATGCCAAGAAAGGTCTCTAAGGGCTGCAGCATGTCTTATGCCACCCTAGAGACCCCTCACTCAGCACAGACACACTGCTTACAAGCCTGTGTGTGCTAGTGAGAACAAAATGAGTAAGTCGACATGGCACTCCCCTCAGGGTGCCATGCCAGCCTCTCACTGCCTATGCAGTATAGGTAAGACACCCCTCTAGCAGGCCTTACAGCCCTAAGGCAGGGTGCACTATACCATAGGTGAGGGTACCAGTGCATGAGCACTGTGCCCCTACAGTGTCTAAGCAAAACCTTAGACATTGTAAGTGCAGGGTAGCCATAAGAGTATATGGTCTGGGAGTCTGTTTTACACGAACTCCACAGCACCATAATGGCTACACTGAAAACTGGGAAGTTTGGTATCAAACTTCTCAGCACAATAAATGCACACTGATGCCAGTGTACATTTTATTGTAAAATACACCACAGAGGGCACCTTAGAGGTGCCCCCTGAAACTTAACCGACTGTCTGTGTAGGCTGACTAGTTCCAGCAGCCTGCCACACCAGAGACATGTTGCTGGCCCCATGGGGAGAGTGCCTTTGTCACTCTGAGGCCAGTAACAAAGCCTGCACTGGGTGGAGATGCTAACACCTCCCCCAGGCAGGAGCTGTGACACCTGGCGGTGAGCCTCAAAGGCTCACCCCTTTGTCACAGCCCAGCAGGGCACTCCAGCTTAGTGGAGTTGCCCGCCCCCTCCGGCCACGGCCCCCACTTTTGGCGGCAAGGCTGGAGGGAACAAAGAAAGCAACAAGGAGGAGTCACTGGCCAGTCAGGACAGCCCCCAAGGTATCCTGAGCTGAGGTGACTCTGACTTTTAGAAATCCTCCATCTTGCAGATGGAGGATTCCCCCAATAGGGTTAGGATTGTGACCCCCTCCCCTTGGGAGGAGGCACAAAGAGGGTGTACCCACCCTCAGGGCTAGTAGCCATTGGCTACTAACCCCCCAGACCTAAACACGCCTTTAAATTTAGTATTTAAGGGCTACCCTGAACCCTAGAAAATTAGATTCCTGCAACTACAAGAAGAAGGACTGCCCAGCTGAAAACCCCTGCAGCGGAAGACCAGAAGACGACAACTGCCTTGGCTCCAGAAACTCACCGGCCTGTCTCCTGCCTTCCAAAGATCCTGCTCCAGCGACGCCTTCCAAAGGGACCAGCGACCTCGACATCCTCTGAGGACTGCCCCTGCTTCGAAAAGACAAGAAACTCCCGAGGACAGCGGACCTGCTCCAAGAAAAGCTGCAACTTTGTTTCCAGCAACTTTAAAGAACCCTGCAAGCTCCCCGCAAGAAGCGTGAGACTTGCAACACTGCACCCGGCGACCCCGACTCGGCTGGTGGCGATCCAACACCTCAGGAGGGACCCCAGGACTACTCTGATACTGTGAGTACCAAAACCTGTCCCCCCTCAGCCCCCACAGCGCCGCCTGCAGAGGGAATCCCGAGGCTTCCCCTGACCGCGACTCTTTGAACCTAAAGTCCCGACGCCTGGGAGAGACCCTGCACCCGCAGCCCCCAGGACCTGAAGGACCGGACTTTCACTGGAGAAGTGACCCCCAGGAGTCCCTCTCCCTTGCCCAAGTGGAGGTTTCCCCGAGGAACCCCCCCCTTGCCTGCCTGCAGCGCTGAAGAGATCCCGAGATCTCTCATAGACTAACATTGCGAACCCGACGCTTGTTTCTACACTGCACCCGGCCGCCCCCGTGCTGCTGAGGGTGAGATTTCTGTGTGGGCTTGTGTCCCCCCCGGTGCCCTACAAAACCCCTCTGGACTGCCCTCCGAAGACGCGGGTACTTACCTGCAAGCAGACCGGAACCGGGGCACCCCCTTCTCTCCATTCTAGCCTATGTGTTTTGGGCACCACTTTGAACTCTGCACCTGACCGGCCCTGAGCTGCTGGTGTGGTGACTTTGGGGTTGCTCTGAACCCCCAACGGTGGGCTACCTTGGACCAAGAACTGAACCCTGTAAGTGTCCTACTTACCTGGTAAAACTAACAAAAACTTACCTCCCCCAGGAACTGTGAAAATTGCACTGTGTCCACTTTTAAAACAGCTATTTGTCAATAACTTGAAAAGTATACATGCAATTTTTATGATTTGAAGTTCCTAAAGTACTTACCTGCAATACCTTTCGAACAAGATATTACATGTTAAATTTGAACCTGTGGTTCTTAAAATAAACTAAGAAAAGATATTTTTCTATATAAAAACCTATTGGCTGGATTTGTCTCTGAGTGTGTGTATCTCATTTATTGTCTATGTGTATGTACAACAAATGCTTAACACTACTCCTTGGATAAGCCTACTGCTCGACCACACTACCACAAAATAGAGCATTAGTATTATCTATTTTTACCACTATTTTACCTCTAAGGGGAACCCTTGGACTCTGTGCATGCTATTCCTTACTTTGAAATAGCACATACAGAGCCAACTTCCTACAAGCTGAAAACAACAGCCATTTTTCTTTATGTTTTACTCTGTAACTTTTTCCTGCGGTGTCAGATTTCTGAAAGCAATATACCGTTTTGTCTGCTGGACTTTTCTGGTTGCGGGGATATAAAGGGCTTGTAGGTTCATCAAGAACCCTAGGTACCCAGAGCCAATAAATGAGCTGCACCCTGCAGATGGTTTTCATTCTATACTGGGTACGCAGCAATTCATTTGCTGAAATATGAAGCGTGAAAAAGAGGTATCAAGAAAACCTTTGCATTTCCAAAATGGGATCAAGATAAGGTTTTGAGGAGCAGTGGTTATTTGCACATCTCTGAATTCCGAGGTGCCCATACTAGCATGTGAATTGCAGGGCATTTCTCAAATAGACGTCTTTTTTACACACTCTCTTATATTTGGAAGGAAAAAATGGAGAGAAAGATAAGGGGCAATAACACTTGTTTTGCTATTCTATGTTCCCAAGTCTCCCGATAAAAATGATACCTCACTTGTGTGGGTAGGCCTAGCGCCCGCGACAGGAAATGCCCCAAAACACAACGTGGACACATCCCATTTTTTGACAAAATACAGAGCTGTTTTTTTGCAAAGTGCCTACCTGTAGATTTTGGCCTCTAGCTCAGCCGGCACATAGGGAAACCTACCAAAACTGTGCATTTTTTAAAACTAGAGACCTAGGGCAATCCAAGATGGGGTGACTCGTGGGGCTCTCACCAGGTTCTGTTACCCAGAATCCTTTGCAAACCTCAAAAAGTGGCTAAAAATGAAAATGTCACTTACCCAGTGTACATCTGTTCGTGGCATCAGTCGCAGTAGATTCGCATGTTCTGCAATAGCTCGCCATCTGGTGTTGGGCCGGAGTGTTACAAGTTGTTTTTCTTCGAAGAAGTCTTTCGAGTCACGGGACCGAGTGACTCCTCCTTTTGTCTCCATTGCGCATGGGCGTCGACTCCATCTTCGATTGTTTTTCCCCGCAGAGGGTGAGGTAGGAGTTGAATTGTAGTAATAGTGCCCATGCAATGGAGTGACTAAGTATGCACCTATTTAAGGTTGAGATGATACATATATAAATAATTGAAGGTAACTTCCAAACTGCTACAGGCTCCCGGGGAGGCGGGTGGGCACATGCGAATCTACTGCGACTGATGCCACGAACAGATGTACACTGGGTAAGTGACATTTTCAGTTCGATGGCATCTGTCGCTGTAGATACGCATGTTCTGCAATAGACTAGTAAGCAGTTATTTCCCCAAAAGCGGTGGATCAGCCTGTAGGAGTGGAAGTAGTCTGAAATAATGTCCTTAATACAGCTTGACCTACTGTGGCTTGTTGTGCGGATAACACGTCTACACAGTAGTGCTTGGTGAATGTGTGAGGCGTAGACCATGTGGCTGCCTTACATATTTCTTGCATTGGGATGTTTCCTAGAAAGGCCATGGTAGCACCTTTCTTTCTGGTTGAGTGTGCCCTTGGTGTAATGGGCAGCTGTCGTTTAGCTTTAAGGTAGCAGATTTGGATGCATTTAACTATCCATCTGGCTATACCTTGTTTTGAAATTGGGTTTCCTGCGTGAGGTTTTTGAAATGCAATAAAGAGTTGTTTAGTCTTTCTGATGTTTTTTGTTCTGTCAATGTAATACATTAATGCTCTTTTGACATCTAATGTATGTAGTGCCCTTTCAGCTACGGTATCTGGCTGTGGAAAGAACACTGGAAGTTCCACTGTTTGATTTAGATGGAACGGTGAAATAACCTTTGGCAAAAATTTAGGATTGGTCCTTAGGACGACTTTATTTTTGTGTAGTTGTATAAAAGGTTCCTGTATAGTAAACGCCTGAATCTCGCTTACTCTTCTCAGGGAAGTAATGGCGATGAGAAATGCCACCTTCCAGGTTAGGAACTGTATGTCGCAGGAGTGCATGGGTTCAAAAGGTGGACCCATAAGTCTAGTTAGGACAACATTTAGGTTCCATGAAGGAACAGGTGGTGTTCTTGGTGGTATAATTCTCCTAAGGCCCTCAATGAATGCTTTAATGACTGGTATTTTATATAGGGAAGTTGAATAGGTAGTTTGCAGGTATGCAGATATTGCTGCAAGGTGTATTTTAATGGAAGAGAAAGCCAGGTTAGATTTTTGTAAGTGAAGCAAGTAACCCACTACATGTTCTGGAGTTGTGTGTAATGGTTGTATTTGATTAATATGGCAGTAGCAAACAAACCTCTTCCATTTACTTGCATAGCAGTGCCTGGTGGATGGCCTTCTTGCTTGTTTTATGACTTCCATACATTCTTGGGTAAGTTGTAAGTGCCCGAATTCTAGGATTTCAGGAGCCAGATTGCTAGATTCAGCGATGCTGGATCTGGGTGTCTGATCTTTTGGTTGTGCTGTGTCAACAGATCTGGCCTGTTGGGCAATTTGATGCAGGGTACCACTGATAGGTCTAGCAGCGTTGTGTACCAGGGTTGCCTTGCCCAAGTTGGTGCTATCAATATGAGTTTGAGTTTGCTTTGACTGAGTTTGTTTACCAGGTAAGGAAGGAGAGGGAGAGGAGGAAAAGCGTAAGCAAATATCCCTGACCAGTTCATCCATAGGGCATTGCCTTGGGATTGTTTGTGTGGGTACCTGGATGCGAAGTTTTGGCATTTTGCGTTCTCCCTTGTCGCAAACAAGTCTATCTGAGGTGTTCCCCAGAGTTTGAAATAAGTGTTCAGAATTTGGGGGTGAATTTCCCATTCGTGGACCTGTTGGTGATCTCGAGAGAGATTGTCTGCGAGTTGATTTTGTATCCCTGGTATAAACTGTGCAATTAGGCGAATTTGGTTGTGAATTGCCCAATGCCAAATTTTTTGTGCTAGCAGGCTTAACTGCGTGGAGTGCGTCCCTCCCTGCTTGTTTAGATAATACATTGTTGTCATGTTGTCTGTTTTGACGAGAATGTATTTGTGAACTATTATTGGTTGGAAAGCTTTTAGTGCTTGAAAAACTGCTAGCAGTTCTAGGTGATTGATATGCAGTTTTGTTTGATGTACGTTCCATTGTCCTTGTATGCTGTGTTGATTGAGGTGTGCTCCCCACCCTGTCATGGAAGCATCTGTTGTTATTACGTATTGTGGCACTGGGTCTTGGAAAGGCCGCCCCTTGTTTAAATTTATGTTGTTCCACCATAGAAGCGAGAGGTAAGTTTGGCGGTCTATTAACACCAGATCTAGAAGGTGACCCTGTGCTTGAGACCACTGTGATGCTAGGCATTGTTGTAAGGGCCTCATGTGCAGTCTTGCGTTTGGGACAATGGCTATGCATGATGACATCATGCCTAGGAGTTGTAATACCATCTTTGCCTGTATCTTTTGTGTTGGATACATGCGTTGTATGATGGTGTTGAAATTTTGAATTCTTTGTGGACTTGGAGTGGCTACTCCCTTTGATGTGTCTATTATGGCTCCCAGGTATTGTTGTACCTTGCGTGGCAGAATTTTGGATTTTGTGAAATTGACGGTGAACCCGAGTTTGAAGAGGGTTTGTATGATCTGATTTGTGTGATTTGAGCACTGTATGAACGAATGGGCCTTGATTAGCCAGTCGTCCAAATATGGGAACACATGTATTTGCTGCCTTCTTATGTGTGCAGCGACTACCGCTAGACATTTGGTAAAGACTCTTGGTGCGGTTGTTAATCCGAAAGGCAGTACCTTGAATTGGTAATGTATTCCTTTGAATACGAACCTTAGGTATTTCCTGTGAGATGGGTGTATTGGTATATGGAAATAAGCATCCTTGAGGTCTAAAGTTGCCATGTAGTCGTGTAGTTTTAGCAATGGCAATACTTCTTGTAGTGTGACCATGTGGAAGTGGTCTGATTTGATGAAAGTGTTCACTACTCTGAGGTCTAGGATTGGTCTCAGCGTTTTGTCCTTCTTTGGTATCAGAAAGTACAGTGAGTAAACTCCTGTGTTTATTTGTGTGTTTGGCACTAATTCGATTGCATTCTTTTGCAATAGTGCCTGCACTTCTATCTCCAGGAGATTGGAATGGTGTGTTGTTAAATTTTGTGCTTTTGGTGGTATGTTTGGAGGGAATTGTAGAAATTCTATGCAATAACCATGTTGGATAATTGCTAGAACCCAAGTGTCTGTAGTGATTTCCTCCCATGCTTTGTAATAATGACCTATTCTTCCCCCCACTGGTGTTGTGTGGAGGGGGTGAGTGACATGTGAGTCATTGTTTAGTAGTAGGGGTTTTGGGGCTTTGAAATCTCCCTCTATTTCTAGGGAATTGCCCTCCTCTATATTGTCCCCGAAAACCTCCTCTATACTGTCCCTGGTAAGTGGACGGTGTTGCTTGTGAGGTGCTGGCTTGTGTGCTTTGACCCCGAAACCCCCCTCGAAAGGGCGTTTTACGGAATGTGCTGTAATTCCCTCTGCTCTGCGGGGAGTAGAGTGCGCCCATGGCTTTGGCAGTGTCCGTATCTTTTTTGAGTTTCTCAATCGCTGTGTCCACTTCTGGACCGAACAGTTCTTTTTCATTAAAAGGCATATTGAGAACTGCTTGTTGAATCTCTGGTTTAAATCCAGACGTTCGGAGCCATGCATGCCGTCTGATAGTTACAGATGTATTAATTGTCCGTGCAGCTGTATCTGCAGCGTCCATGGAGGAACGTATCTGGTTGTTGGAGATGGTCTGTCCCTCCTCAACCACTTGTTTCGCCCTATTTTGGAAGTCCTTGGGCAGATGTTCAATGAGATGTTGCATCTCGTCCCAGTGGGCTCTGTCATAGCGCGCAAGTAGTGCCTGGGAGTTCGCGATGCGCCACTGGTTTGCAGCTTGTGCTGCGACTCTTTTACCAGCTGCATCGAACTTGCGGCTTTCTTTATCTGGGGGTGGTGCATCTCCAGATGTGTGAGAGTTGGCCCTTTTCCTAGCTGCTCCTACAACAACAGAGTCTGGTGGCAGCTGTGTAGTGATGAAAACCGGGTCCGTAGGAGGCGGCTTATACTTCTTTTCCACCCGTGGTGTGATTGCCCTACTTTTGACCGGCTCCTTAAATATGTCTTTTGCGTGCCGGAGCATACCAGGGAGCATAGGCAGGCTTTGGTAGGAGCTGTGGGTGGAGGAGAGTGTGTTGAACAAGAAATCATCCTCGACCTGTTCTGAGTGGAGGCTTACGTTATGAAATTGTGCTGCTCTAGCCACCACCTGAGAGTACGCGGTGCTGTCTTCTGGTGGAGATGGCTTTGTAGGGTAGGCCTCCGGGCTGTTATCTGACACTGGGGCGTCGTATAGGTCCCATGCGTCCTGATCTTGGTCACCCTGGCTCATGGTGGTGTGAGCTGGGGAGTGAGATGGAGTTTGTGCTGGTGAAACGTTAATCACGGGCGGAGGAGAGGGTGGTGGTGTAATTCTTTTAACCACTTTTGGTTGTGGTGCTTGTTCCGTCTGGAACTCCAACCTTCTCTTTCTCCTAATGGGGGGAAGGGTGCTTATTTTTCCTGTCCCCTGCTGAATGAAGATACGCTTTTGCGTATGGTCCACATCAGTTGCTTGTAGCTCTTCCTCAAACCTATGCTTTTGCATTTGGGAGGTTAGCGAGTGCTCTTCTGTATAAGAGCCTGAAGCTGGGTCGCTTGCAGTTTGTTTCGGCGTCGAAACTTTGTCTGCGTGTTTTTTCGGCTCCGAGGTGACTTTTTTCCTTTTCGGGGCCGAAACCTCTCGGCGTCGATCTGTTTCGGTGCCGCTGTCTCGGCGTCGAGCCGTGTCCACACCGGTATCTCGGTGTCGAGGCTTGTCTCCAGCACTTTCTCGGTCCCGAGAAGGCTGCGTGCCGGTGTCTCGACCGGAGTCGGACGATCTCGGCACTGTTTTGGCCTTTTTCGGTGCCGACGGTCGGTCACCGAATTTATGGGTCGAGCCATGGCCTGGTGGCAGTGGCGTCCCCTGGGCCTTGTAAATGTTTCTCTGTGTGTTTTTCGACGTCTTACTCACGGTTTGTGTATCGTCGAATCCTTCGGAGTCTGAGTCTTGGATCGAGAAGGTACCTTCCTCCTCCTGTTCCTCGAACTCCCGTCGGGCTGTCGGTGCGGACGCCATTTGAAGTCTTCTGGCTCGACGGTCTCGGAGTGTTTTTCGGGACCGGAACGCACGACAGGCCTCGCAGGTGTCTTCGCTGTGCTCAGGTGACAGGCACAGGTTGCAGACCAAGTGTTGGTCTGTGTAGGGGTATTTATTGTGGCATTTGGGGCAGAAACGGAACGGGGTCCGTTCCATCGGCGTTCCTCAGCACGCGGTCGGGCCGACCAGGCCCCGACGGAGGATCGAAAAACTACCCCGAAGGGCACCGGAGCTCTTCGATCTTCGATGCGGTGTTGAATCTAAGTACGCCGATCCCGAACGCAACAATACCGACGAAAATCTTCCGAAATTAACTATTTTTTCCGTTCCGAAACTCGGAGCGACAGGAACACGTCCGAACCCGATGGCGGAAAAAAAAACAATCGAAGATGGAGTCGACGCCCATGCGCAATGGAGACAAAAGGAGGAGTCACTCGGACCCGTGACTCGAAAGACTTCTTCGAAGAAAAACAACTTGTAACACTCCGGCCCAACACCAGATGGCGAGCTATTGCAGAACATGCGTATCTACAGCGACAGATGCCATCGAACAACAAGTTTTCCTCACATTTCGGTGACAGAAAGTTCTGGAATCTGAAAGGAGCCACAAATTTCCTTCCACCCAGCGTTCCCCCAAGTCTCCTGATAAAAATGATACCTCACTTGTGTGGGTAGGCCTGGCGCCTGCGACAGGAAATGCCCCAAAACACAACGTGGACACATCACATTTTTTCATAGAAAACAGTGCCTACCTGTGGATTTTGGCCTCTAGCTCAGCCGGCACCTGGGGAAACCTAGCAAACCAGCACATTTTTGAAAACTAGAAACCCAGGGCAATCCAAGATGAGGTGACTTGTGGGGCTCTGACCAGGTTCTGTTACCCAGAATCCTTTGCAAACCTCAAAATGTGGCTAAAATAACACGTTTTCCTCACATTTCGTGACAGAAAGTTCTGGAATCTGAGAGGAGCCACAAATTTCCTTCCACCCAGCGTTCCCCCAAGTCTCCCGATAAATATGATACCTCACTTGTGTGATTAGGCCTGGTGCCCGCGACAGGAATAGATCACACAACGGTCAATGTTGGTCCTTATGTGAGGCAGCTGTTCACCCTGGGGTGATCCATTCCTGACACAGGCACTAGGTGTAGGCACTCAAGTGGGGTAGTGTTTTTATCAGGACAGGTGAGGAGTCACTGGGTGGTAGGAATGTTGTGGATCCCAGCATATTCCTGTAGTTTGTGCGACAGAAATGCAAGAAAATGAAAATGTCACTTACCCAGTGTACATCTGTTCGTGGCATCAGTCGCTGTAGATTCGCATGTTTTGCAATAGCTCGCCATCTGGTGTTGGGCCAGAGTGTTACAAGTTGTTTTTCTTCGAAGAAGTCTTTCGAGTCACGGGACCGAGTGACTCCTCCTTTTGTCTCCATTGCGCATGGGCGTCGACTCCATCTTCGATTGTTTTTGCCCGCAGAGGGTGAGGTAGGAGTTGAATTGTAGTAATAGTGCCCATGCAATGGAGTGACTAAGTATGTACCTATTTAAGGTTGAGATGATACATATACAAATAGTTGAAGCTAACTTCCAAACTGCTACAGGCTCCCGGGGAGGCGGGTGGGCACATGCGAATCTACAGCGACTGATGCCACGAACAGATGTACACTGGGTAAGTGACATTTTCAGTTCGATGGCATCTGTCGCTGTAGATACTCATGTTTTGCATAGACTAGTAAGCAGTTATCTCCCCAAAAGCGGTGGCTCAGCCTGTAGGAGTGGAAGTAGTTTGAAATAATGTTCTTAATACGGCTTGACCTACTGTGGCTTGTTGTGCGGATAACACTTCTACACAGTAGTGCTTGGTGAATGTGTGAGGCGTAGACCAGGTGGCTGCCTTACATATTTCTTGCATTGGGATGTTTCCTAGAAAGGCCATGGTAGCACCCTTCTTTCTGGTTGAGTGTGCCCTTGGTGTAATGGGCAGCTGTCGTTTAGCTTTAAGGTAGCAGATTTGGATGCATTTAACTATCCATCTGGCTATACCTTGTTTTGATATTGGGTTTCCTGCATGAGGTTTTTGAAATGCAATAAATAGTTGTTTAGTCTTTCTGATGTTCTTTGTTCCGTCAATGTAATACATTAATGCTCTTTTGACATCTAATGTATGTAGTGCCCTTTCAGCTACGGTATCTGGCTGTGGAAAGAACACTGGAAGTTCCACTGTTTGATTTAGATGGAACGGTGAAATAACCTTTGGCAAAAATTTAGGATTAGTCCTTAGGACGACCTTATTCTTGTGTAGTTGTATAAAAGGTTCTTGTATTGTAAACGCCTGAATCTCGCTTACTCTTCTTAGGGAAGTAATGGCGATGAGAAATGCAACCTTCCAGGTTAGGAACTGTATTTCGCAGGAGTGCATGGGTTCAAAAGGTGGACCCATAAGTCTAGTTAGGACAACATTTAGGTTCCATGAAGGAACAGGTGGTGTTCTTGGTGGTATAATCCTCCTAAGGCCCTCCATGAATGCTTTAATGACTGGTATCTTATATAGGGAAGTTGAATAGGTAGTCTGCAGGTATGCAGATATTGCTGCAAGGTGTATTTTAATGGAAGAGAAAGCCAGGTTAGATTTTTGTAAGTGAAGCAAGTAGCCCACTACATGTTCTGGAGTTGTGTGTAAAGGTTGCATTTGATTAATATGGCAGTAGCAAACAAACCTCTTCCATTTACTTGCATAGCAGTGCCTGGTGGATGGCCTTCTGGCTTGCTTTATGACTTCCATACATTCTTGGGTAAGTTGTAAGTGCCCGAATTCTAGGATCTCAGGAGCCAGATTGCTAGATTCAGGGATGCTGGATCTGGGTGTCTGATCTTTTGGTTGTGTTGTGTCAACAGATCTGGCCTGTTGGGCAATTTGATGTAGGGTACTACTGATAGGTCTAGCAGCGTTGTGTACCAGGGTTGCCTTGCCCAAGTTGGTGCTATCAATATGAGTTTGAGTTTGTTTTGACTGAGTTTGTTTACCAGGGAAGGAAGGAGAGGGAGAGGAGGAAAAGCGTAAGCAAATATCCCTGACCAGTTCATCCATAGGGCATTGCCTAGGGACTGTTTGTGTGGGTATCTGGATGCGAAGTTTTGGCATTTTGCGTTCTCCTTCGTCGCAAACAAGTCTATTTGAGGTGTTCCCCAGAGTTTGAAATAGGTGTTCAGAATTTGGGGGTGAATTTCCCATTCGTGGACCTGTTGGTGATCTCGAGAGAGGTTGTCTGCGAGTTGATTTTGGATCCCTGGTATAAATTGTGCTATTAGGCGAATTTGGTTGTGAATTGCCCAACGCCAAATTTTTTGTGCTAGCAGGCTTAACTGCGTGGAGTGTGTCCCCCCTTGCTTGTTTAGATAATACATTGTTGTCATGTTGTCTGTCTTGACGAGAATGTATTTGTGAACTATTATTGGTTGGAAAGCTTTTAGTGCTTGAAAAACTGCTAGTAGTTCTAGGTGATTTATATGCAGTTTTGTTTGATGTACGTTCCATTGTCCTTGTATGCTGTGTTGATCGAGGTGTGCTCCCCACCCTGTCATGGAAGCATCTGTTGTTATTACGTATTGTGGCACTGGGTCTTGGAAAGGCCGCCCCTTGTTTAAATTTATGTTGTTCCACCACAGAAGCGAGAGGTAAGTTTGGCGGTCTATTAACACCAGATCTAGAAGATGACCCTGTGCTTGAGACCACTGTGATGCTAGGCACTGTTGTAAGGGCCTCATGTGCAGTCTTGCGTTTGGGACAATGGCTATGCATGAAGACATCATGCCTAGGAGTTGTAATATCATCTTTGCTTGTATCTTTTGTGTTGGATACATGCGTTGTATGATGGTGTTGAAATTTTGAATTCTTTGGGGACTTGGAGTGGCTACTCCTTTTGTTGTGTCTATTATGGCTCCTAGGTATTGTTGTACCTTGCACGGCAGAATGTTGGATTTCGTGAAGTTGACGGTGAACCCTAGTTTGAAGAGGGTTTGTATGATCTGATTTGTGTGATTTGAGCACTCTATTAACGAATGGGCCTTGATTAGCCAGTCGTCTAGATATGGGAACACATGTATTTGCTGCCTTCTGATGTGTGCAGCGACTACCGCTAGACATTTGGTAAAGACTCTTGGTGCGGTTGTTAATCCGAAAGGCAGTACCTTGAATTGGTAATGTATTCCTTTGAATACAAACCTTAGGTATTTCCTGTGCGATGGGTGTATTGGTATATGGAAATACGCGTCCTTGAGGTCTAAAGTTGACATGTAGTCGTGTAGTTTTAGCAATGGTAATACTTCTTGTAGTGTGACCATGTGAAAGTGGTCTGATTTGATGAATGTGTTCACTATTCTGAGGTCTAGGATTGGTCTCAGTGTTTTGTCCTTCTTTGGTATCAGAAAGTACAGTGAGTAAACTCCTGTGTTTATTTGTGTGTTTGGCACTAATTTGATTGCATTCTTTTGCAATAGTGCCTGCACTTCTATCTCCAGGAGATTGGAATGATGTTTTGTCAAATTTTGTGCTTTTGGTGGTATGTTTGGAGGGAATTGTAGAAATTCTATGCAATAACCATGTTGGATAATTGCTAGAACCCAAGTGTCTGTAGTGATTTCCTCCCATGCTTTGTAATAATGACTTATTCTTCCCCCCACTGGTGTTGTGTGGAGGGGGTGAGTGACATGTGAGTCACTGCTTAGTAGTAGGGGTTTTGGGGCTTTGAAATTTTCCTCTATTCCTAGGGAATTGCCCTCCTCTATATTGTCCCCGAAAACCTCCTCTGTACTGTCCCTGGTAACTGGACGGTGTTGCCTGTGAGGTGCTGGCTTGTGTGCTTTGACCCCGAAACCCCCCTCTAAAGGGTGTTTTACGGAATGTGCTATAATTCCCTCTGCTCTGCGGGGAGTAGAGTGCGCCCATGGCTTTAGCAGTGTCCGTGTCTTTTTTTAGTTTCTCAATCGCTGTGTCCACTTCTGGACCGAACAGTTCTTTTTCGTTAAAAGGCATATTGAGAACTGCTTGTTGAATCTCTGGTTTAAATCCAGACGTTCGGAGCCATGCATGCCTTCTGATAGTTACAGATGTATTAATTGTCCGTGCAGCTGTATCTGCAGCGTCCATGGAGGAGCGGATTTGGTTGTTGGAAATGGTCTGTCCCTCCTCAACCACTTGTTTTGCCCTATTTTGTAGGTCCTTGGGCAGATGGTCAATGAGATGTTGCATCTCATCCCAATGGGCTCTGTCATAGCGCGCAAGTAGTGCCTGGGAGTTAGCGATGCGCCACTGGTTTGCAGCTTGTGCTACGACTCTTTTACCAGCTGCATCGAACTTGCGGCTTTCTTTATCTGGGGGTGGTGCATCTCCAGATGTGTGGGAGTTGGCCCTTTTCCTAGCTGCTCCTACAACGACAGAGTCTGGTGGCAGCTGTGTAGTGATGAAAGCCGGGTCTGTAGGAGGCGCCTTATACTTTTTTTCCACTCTTGGTGTGATTGCCCTACTTTTGACCGGCTCCTTAAAGATTTCTTTTGCGTGCCGGAGCATACCAGGGAGCATAGGCAGGCTTTGGAAGGAGCTGTGGGTGGAGGAGAGTGTGTTGAATAAAAAGTCATCCTCGACCTGTTCTGAGTGGAGGCTTACATTGTGAAATTGTGCTGCTCTAGCCACCACTTGAGAATACGCAGTGCTGTCCTCTGGTGGAGATGGCTTCGTAGGGTATGCCTCCGGACTGTTATCTGACACTGGGGCGTCGTATAAGTCCCATGCGTCTTGATCTTGGTCACCCTGGCTCATGGTGGTGTGAGCTGGGGAATGTGATGGAGTTTGTGCTGGTGAGACGTTAATCACAGGTGGAGGAGAGGGTGGTGGGGTAACTTTTTTCACCACTTTTGTTTGTGGTGTTTGTTCAGTTTGGAACTCCAATCTTCTCTTTCTTCTAATAGGGGGAAGGGTGCTTATTTTTCCTGTCCCCTGCTGTATGAAAATACGCTTTTGCGTATGGTCTACATCCGTTGAGTGTAGTTCTTCCTCAAACCTATGCTTTTGCATTTGGGAGGTTAGCGAGTGCTCTTCTGTATAAGAGCCTGAAACTGGGTCGGTTGCAGTTTGTTTCGGCACCGAAACCCTGTCTGCATCTTTTTTCGGCTCCGAGGTGACTTTTTTCTTTTTCGGGGCCGAAACCTCTCGGCGTCGATCTTCTTCGGTGCCGCTGTCTCGGCGACGAGCCGTGTCTACACCGGTATCTCGGTGTCGATGCTTGTCTCCAGCACTTTCTCGGTCCCGAGAAGGCTGCGTGCCGGTGTCTCGACCGGAGTCGGACGATCTCGGCACTGTTTGGGCCTTTTTCGGTGCCGGCGGTCGGTCACCAAATTTATGGGTCGAGCCATGGCCTGATGGCAGTGGCGTCCCCTGGGCCTTGTAAATCTTCTTTTGAGTGGTTTTCGACGTCCTACTCACGGTTTGTGTATCGTCAAATCCTTCGGAGTCCGATTCTTGGATCGAAAAGGATCCCTCCTCTTCTTGTTCCTCGAACTCCCGGTGGGCTGTGGGCGCGGACGCCATCTGAAGTCTTCTGGCTCGACGGTCTCGGAGAGTTTTTCGGGACCGGAACGCACGACAGTCCTCGCAGGTGTCTGCGCTGTGCTCAGGTGACAGGCACAGGTTGCAGACCAAGTGTTGGTCTGTATAGGGGTATTTATTGTGGCATTTGGGACAGAAACGGAACGGGGTCCGTTCCATCGGCGTTCTTCTGCACGCGGTCGGGCCGACCAGGCCCCGACGGGGGATCGAAAAAATTACCCCGAAGGGCACCGGAGCTCTTCGATCTTAGACGCGGTGTTGAATCTAACTACGCCGACCCCGAACGCAACAATACCGACGAAAATCTTCTGAAATTAGCTATTTTTCCGTTCCGAAACCCGGAGCGACAGGAACACGTCCGAACCCGATGGCGGAAAAAAAACAATTGAAGATGGAGTCGACGCCCATGCGCAATGGAGACAAAAGGAGGAGTCACTCGGTCCCGTGACTCGAAAGACTTCTTCGAAGAAAAACAACTTGTAACACTCCGGCCCAACACCAGATGGCGAGCTATTGCAAAACATGCGTATCTACAGCGACAGATGCCATCGAACATTGAGTTTTTTTCCCAACATTTCAGCTTTGCAGGGTATTCTGGGTAAGAAAACTTTGGGGAATCCACACAAGTCACACCTCTGTGGACTCCCCCGAATGTCTAGTTTCCAGAAATGTTTGGGTTTAGTGTGTTTCTCTATATGGCCGCTGAATCCAGGACCAAAAACACCGGTGCCTGCGTTACAAAACCAGTTTGTTTTGCCATAGATAATTTTGATGTCTCCACAATATGATTTGGGTGGTGGAATTTGGGGCTGAACTAAATTGGGGAGCTCCCAAGAGAGCACTCTCTCTCTCTGCTTGCCGCCGCATTCACCTGCTCTCTGGGTTGGCCTAACCCACTATTACCCAGTTGCACGAACAGCTTGCGAAGGGACAGCAGGACTGTCCTCATCACCTCCCTCATAATGTACTGGAAGAGGAGTTATCGAATGGGACTCCTCTGACTGAAAAATCATTCCCAGAGTCTGCGCCATTGTCCTATCCCTCAGATGCTGTCTCAGTATCTGATGTCTCAGTCTCTGATCCTATGTCAGAGCGGTCCTCTATAACCCGAGTGCAGGCAGTAGTCATCCATCAAGATGCCATCTCTGCTATTGGCTAAACTGTTGCTCTAAAACACTAGCCTACGTAGACAGTCACAAAATCGATGGTGCGAGTGAGATACGTGCAACAGTAGAGGCCACCTTACGTGCGCTTCTTCCCTCAATCAGCACGTACTTTCAAGACACTCAAAAAACACCTTGTCACATACCATTCGTCACAGTCTTTAGCACCTCCTGCGCCCAGTCCAACAATAATTATTGGTGCTCCCACTCCCTCCTCCTCGGATTCCCTCATTACCACCCAGCAAAAGTGCCATTCATCTCTCCATAGCCGCCCTCCACCCCGCACATACATTTTATTGGTATTATAGCGCAGGTAATGGCTGACTTTACTAATGTACTCAGCTATTTACATAAAATACAGATTTGCTCTTTGCAGTAGGCATATAAAACTTCTGCACTTCTTTATGGCACTAAAACTGCCACTAGACAAGTCGGACCCTTTTCCCCCCAGGGAAACCACACACATATTGACAAAAGTGATATATATATGACAGCCAATCACCTGAAACTCAACTCAAGCAAAACCGAAATAATCCTCTTTGGCCCACACAAAAACACCTGGGACCCCTCATGGTGGCCCACCACGCTAGGCCCTGCACCCACCCCCGCCAACCACCCACGCAACCTCAGCATCGTCCTAGACTCCTCCCTCTCGATGACCCAACAAATCAACGCCTCACCTCCTCATGCTTCAACACACTCCGTATACTGAAAAACATTCAAATGGATCCCCACAGAGACCAGAAAAACTGTCACTCACGCACTCATCAGCAGCAGGCTTGATTACGGAAACGCCCTCTACGCCGGCACCACTCAAACTCAAGCGCAAACTACGCGCATCCAGAACTCAGCAGCATGACTCATCCTCGACCTCCCCCGACACGAACACATCTCTCCACACCTCAAATCCCTCCACTGGCTCCCCACTGACAAAAAGATCACCTTCAAGATCCTCATCCTCGCACACAAATCACTCCACAACACAGGCCCTTCCTACCTCAACGAGAGTCACCTTCCACACCCCAACACGAAACATCCGCTCAGCTGACCTCTCTCTCGCCTCTGTCCCCCGCATCAAACACACCACCACCGGGAGCAGATCCTTCTCCTACCTTGCACCCAAAACCTGGAACGCCCTCACAACCCACCTTCACAAGACCCAAAACCTACTTCTTTTCAGGAAGGGCCTCAAAACCTGGCTTTTCGAACAGTGAACCTCCCAGCCCCTTTCCCTCCCCCCGTGCCCCCCTCGCGTGCCTTGAGACCCTCACCGGGTGAGTAGCGCGCTTTATAAATCTTTGATTGATATATATAGATCTACCTCTATATATCTCTACATAGATATATCTATAGATATATATCAATGTACATAGATATATCCATCTACATAGATATATATATATATATATATATATATAGATCTATATATACATCTATTTTTTTTAGTTGTTGTATGGTTTCCTTGGGGGCCAATATGTCCCCCAGGGAAACCCTACAACATCTATAAAAAAAAATATTGCCCCCACAGGGGGTCACCCTGCCCACGGGCGACCCCCTATCATTTTATTTTTATTTTTTTATTTTTATTTTTGGGAAGAAAAAAATATAAATCCCCTGGGGGGCTACCTTTATTTTAAAATAAAAAATATGCCGGGGGGGGGGGGGGGGTTCTGAGGGGGCTGCCCCCCCCCAAAGTGAAATCCCTGGCGTCTAGTGGTGTTCCCTTGCCCCCAATCGCAGCTGTGCTGCGACCGGGGGCCAGGAAACACTTTCAGGAATGCCTCGTAAGAAAGGGGAGACTCTCCCCTTTCTTACGAGGCCTTTCCGAACGTGGAAAAGGCCGTTTTCCCCATCAAAGCAGGAAGCGGCTGCAAGGCTGCTTCCTGCTTTGATGGGGAAAACACCTTTGAAACGTCAGCACGCCTCGCGCCGCGCTGACGTCACAAAGGGGCGGGTGGGGGGCGGGGGTGAGACACGGAAGCTTCCGTGTCTCCCGGGGGAAGGTTAAAAAAAAAAAAAGCCTCGGGTGCAACGCACCCGAGGTTTTATTAATACCCTTCCTGGTGTCGGCCACTGGTCGTGACCCGCACCAGGGAGGGTGTGTGGGCGTCGGCCGGTGGCCGACGCCCGCATCAAAAAGGTTAAGAACCACAGGTTCAAATTCTACATGTAATATCTCATTTGAAAGGTATTGCAGGTAAGTACTGTAGGAAGTTGGCTCTGTATGTGCTATTTCAAAGTAAGGAATAGCATGCACAGAGTCCAAGGGTTCCCCTTAGAGGTAAGATAGTGGCAAAAAGAGATAATACTAATGCTCTATTTTGTGGTAGTGTGGTCGAGCAGTAGGCTTATCCAAGGAGTAGTGTTAAGCATTTGTTGTACATACACATAGACAATAAATGAGGTACACACACTCAGAGACAAATCCAGCCAATAGGTTTTGTATAGAAAAATATCTTTTCTTAGTTTATTTTAAGAACCACAGGTTCAAATTCTACATGTAATATCTCATTCGAAAGGTATTGCAGGTAAGTACTTTAGGAACTTCAAATCATCAAAATTGCATGTATACTTTTCAAGTTATTCACAAATAGCTGTTTTAAAAGTGGACACTTAGTGCAATTTTCACAGTTCCTAGGGGAGGTAAGTATTTGTTAGGTTAACCAGGTAAGTAAGACACTTACAGGGCTTAGTTCTTGGTCCAAGGTAGCCCACCGTTGGGGGTTCAGAGCAACCCCAAAGTCACCACACCAGCAGCTCAGGGCCGGTCAGGTGCAGAGTTCAAAGTGGTGCCCAAAACACATAGGCTAGAATGGAGAGAAGGGGGTGCCCCGGTTACGGTCTGCTTGCAGGTAAGTACCCGCGTCTTCGGAGGGCAGACCAGAGGGGTTTTGTAGGGCACCGGGGGGGACACAAGCCCACACAGAAATTTCACCCTCAGCGGCGCGGGGGCGGCCGGGTGCAGTGTAGAAACAAGCGTCGGGTTCGCAATGTTAGTCTATGAGAGATCTCGGGATCTCCTCAGCGCTGCAGGCAGGCAAGGGGGGGATTCCTCGGGGAAACCTCCACTTGGACAAGGGAGAGGGACTCCTGGGGGTCACTTCTCCAGTGAAAGTCCGGTCCTTCAGGTCCTGGGGGCTGCGGGTGCAGGGTCTCTCCCAGGCGTCGGGACTTTAGGTTCAAAGAGTCGCGGTCAGGGGAAGCCTCGGGATTCCCTCTGCAGGCGGCGCTGTGGGGGCTCAGGGGGGACAGGTTTTGGTACTCACAGTATCAGAGTAGTCCTGGGGTCCCGCCTGAGGTGTCGGATCTCCACCAGCCGAGTCGGGGTCGCCGGGTGCAGTGTTGCAAGTCTCACGCTTCTTGCGGGGAGCTTGCAGGGTTCTTTAAAGCTGCTGGAAACAGAGTCGCAGCTTTTCTTGGAGCAGGTCCGCTGTCCTCGGGAGTTTCTTGTCTTTTCGAAGCAGGGGCAGTCCTCAGAGGATGTCGAGGTCGCTGGTCCCTTTGGAAGGCGTCGCTGGAGCAGGATCTTTGGAAGGCAGGAGACAGGCCGGTGAGTTTCTGGAGCCAAGGCAGTTGTCGTCTTCTGGTCTTCCGCTGCAGGGGTTTTCAGCTGGGCAGTCCTTCTTCTTGTAGTTGCAGGAATCTAATTTTCTAGGGTTCAGGGTAGCCCTTAAATACTAAATTTAAGGGCGTGTTTAGGTCTGGGGGGTTAGTAGCCAATGGCTACTAGCCCTGAGGGTGGGTACACCCTCTTTGTGCCTCCTCCCAAGGGGAGGGGGTCACGATCCTAACCCTATTGGGGGAATCCTCCATCTGCAAGATGGAGGATTTCTAAAAGTTAGAGTCACTTCAGCTCAGGACACCTTAGGGGCTGTCCTGACTGGCCAGTGACTCCTCCTTGTTTTTCTCATTATTTTCTCCGGCCTTGCCGCCAAAAGTGGGGCCTGGCCGGAGGGGGCGGGCAACTCCACTAGCTGGAGTGTCCTGCTGGGTTGGCACAAAGGAGGTGAGCCTTTGAGGCTCACCGCCAGGTGTGACAATTCCTGCCTGGGGGAGGTGTTAGCATCTACACCCAGTGCAGGCTTTGTTACTGGCCTCAGAGTGACAAAGGTACTCTCCCCATGGGGCCAGCAACATGTCTCGGTTTGTGGCAGGCTGCTAAAACTAGTCAGCCTACACAGATAGTCGGTTAAGTTTCAGGGGGCACCTCTAAGGTGCCCTCTGGGGTGTATTTGACAATAAAATGTACACTGGCATCAGTGTGCATTTATTGTGCTGAGAAGTTTGATACCAAACTTCCCAGTTTTCAGTGTAGCCATTATGGTGCTGTGGAGTTCGTGTTTGACAAACTCCCAGACCATATACTCTTATGGCTACCCTGCACTTACAATGTCTAAGGTTTTGTTTAGACACTGTAGGGGTACCATGCTCATGCACTGGTACCCTCACCTATGGTATAGTGCACCCTGCCTGAGGGCTGTAAGGCCTGCTAGAGGGGTGTCTTACCTATACTGCATAGGCAGTGAGAGGCTGGCATGGCACCCTGAGGGGAGTGCCATGTCGACTTACTCGTTTTGTCCTCACTAGCACACACAAGCTGGCAAGCAGGGTGTCTGTGCTGAGTGAGAGGTCTCCAGGGTGGCATAAGACATGCTGCAGCCCTTAGAGACCTTCCTTGGCATCAGGGCCCTTGGTACTAGAAGTACCAGTTACAAGGGACTTATCTGGATGCCAGGGTCTGCCAATTGTGGATACAAAAGTACAGGTTAGGGAAAGAACACTGGAGCTGGGGCCAGCACACTTTCAATTGTAAACATAGCATCAGCAAAGGCAAAAAGTCAGGGGGCAACCATGCCAAGGAGGCATTTCCTTACAAGTACTTTAGGAACTTTTAATAATCACAATAGAATATATATACTTTTTACATAAAACACATTTAGCTGTTTTAAAAGTGGACACTTAGTGCAATTTTCACAGTTCCTGGGGGAGGTAAAGTAATGTTAGTTCTTGCAGGTAAGTAAACCACCTACGGGGTTCAAATTGGGGTCCAAGGTAGCCCACCGTTGGGGGTTCAGAGCAACCCCAAAGTTACCACACCAGCAGCTCAGGGCCGGTCAGGTGCAGAGTTCAAAGTGGTGCCCAAAACGCATAGGCTTCAATGGAGAGAAGGTGGTGCCCCGGTTCCAGTCTGCCAGCAGGTAAGTACCCGCGTCTTCGGAGGGCAGACCAGGGGGGTTTTGTAGGGCACCGGGGGGGGGGGGGGACACAAGCTCACACAAAAAGTACACCCTCAGCGGCACTGGGGCGGCCGGGTGCAGTGTGCAAACACGCGTCGGGTTTTCAATAGGTTTCAATGAGAAACCAAGGGGTCTCTTCAGCGATGCAGTCAGGCAAAGGGGGGGGCTCCTCGGGGTAGCCACCACCTGGGCAAGGGAGCGGGCCTCCTGGGGGTCACTCCTGCACTGGAGTGCCGATCCTTCAGGTCCTGGGGGCTGCGGGTGCAGGGTCTTTTCCAGGCGTCGGGAGTTCAGAGTCAGGCAGTCGCGGTCAGGGGGAGCCTCGGGATTCCCTCTGCAGGCGTCGCTGTGGGGGCTCAGGGGGGACAACTTTGGTTACTCACAGTCTCGGAGTCGCCGGAGGGTCCTCCCTGAGGTGTTGGTTCTCCACCAGTCGAGTCGGGGTCGCCGGGTGCAGTGTTGCAAGTCTCGCGCTTCTTGCGGGGATTGCAGGGGTCTTTAAATCTGCTCCTCTGGATACAAAGTGGCAGTCTTTGTTGAACAGGGCCGCTGTTCTCAGGAGTTTCTTGGTCTTTTGGAAGCAGGGCAGTCCTCTGAGGATTCAGAGGTCGCTGGTCCCAGGGAAAGCGTCGCTGGAGCAGTTTTCTTCTGAAGGCAGGAGACAGGCCGGTAGGACTGGGGCCAAAGCAGTTGGTGTCTTCTTTCTTCTTCTGCAGGGGTTTTTCAGCTCAGCAGTCCTCTTCTTCGGTAAGTTGCAGGAATCTAAATTCTTAGGTTCAGGGGAGCCCCTAAATACAAGATTTAGGGGTGTGTTTAGGTCAGGGAGGGCAGCAGCCAATGGCTACTAGCCCTGAGGGTGGCTACACCCTCTTTGTGCCTCCTCCCAAGGGGAGGGGGTCACATTCCTATCCCTATTGGGGGGATCCTCCATCTGCAAGATGGATGATTCCTAAAAGTCAGAGTCACTTCAGCTCAGGTTGCCTTAGGGGCTGTCCTGAATGGCCAGTGACGACTCCTTGTTTTTCTCATTATCTCCTCCGTCCTTGCCGCCAAAAGTGGGGCCGTGGCCGGAGGGGGCGGGCAACTCCACTAGCTGGAATGCCCTGTGGCACTGGAACAAAGGGGGTGAGCCTTTGAGGCTCACCGCCAGGTATTACAGCTCCTGCAAGGGGGAGGTGATCGCATCTCCACCCAGTGCAGGCTTTGTTACTAGCCACAGAGTGACAAAGGCACTCTCCCCATGTGAGGTGGTGTCTGACAGAGGTACCAACTTCATGTCAGCATACCTAAAACACATGTGGAATGAGTGTGGAGTGACTTACAAATTCACTACACCATACCATCCACAAACTAATGGCTTAGTTGAGAGATTCAACAAGACATTAAAAGGCATGATCATGGGGCTCCCAGAAAAACTCAAAAGGAGATGGGATGTCCTCTTGCCATGTCTGCTTTTTGCTTACAGAGAGGTGCCACAGAAGGGAGTAGGATTCTCACCCTTTGAACTTCTGTTTGGCCACCCTGTAAGGGGACCACTTGCTCTTGTTAAAGAAGGCTGGGAGAGACCTCTTCATGAGCCTAAACAAGACATAGTGGACTATGTACTTGGCCTTCGCTCTAGAATGGCAGAGTACATGGAAAAGGCAACCAAAAACCTTGAGGCCAGCCAACAGCTCCAGAAGTTTTGGTATGACCAAAAGGCTGCACTGGTTGAGTTCCAACCAGGGCAGAAAGTCTGGGTTCTGGAGCCTGTGGCTCCCAGGGCACTCCAGGACAAATGGAGAGGGCCTTACCCAGTGCTAGAAAGGAAGAGTCAGGTCACCTACCTGGTGGACCTGGGCACAAGCATGAGCCCCAAGAGGGTGATCCATGTGAACCGCCTTAAGCTCTTCCATGACAGGGCTGATGTGAATCTGTTGATGGTAACAGATGAGGATCAGGAGGCAGAGAGTGAACCTCTCCCTGATCTTCTGTCATCAGACCCAAAAGATGGCTCAGTAGATGGAGTGATCTACTCAGACACCCTCTCTGGCCAACAGCAAGCTGATTGTAGGAGAGTCCTACAACAGTTTCCTGAACTCTTCTCCTTAACCCCTGGTCAGACACACCTGTGTACCCATGATGTGGACACAGGAAACAGCATGCCTGTCAAAAACAAAATCTTTAGACAGTCTGACCATGTTAAGGAAAGCATCAAGGTGGAAGTCCACAAGATGCTAGAATTGGGAGTAATTGAGCGCTCTGACAGCCCCTGGGCTAGCCCAGTGGTCTTAGTCCCCAAACCTCACACCAAAGATGGAAAGAAAGAGATGAGGTTTTGTGTGGATTACAGAGGGCTCAATTCTGTCACCAAGACAGATGCTCATCCAATTCCTAGAGCTGATGAGCTCATAGATAAATTAGGTGCTGCCAAATTCTTAAGTACCTTTGACTTGACAGCAGGGTACTGGCAAATAAAAATGGCACCTGGAGCAAAAGAGAAAACAGCATTCTCCACACCTGATGGGCATTATCAGTTTACTGTTATGCCCTTTGGTTTAAAGAATGCCCCTGCCACCTTCCAAAGGTTGGTGAATCAAGTCCTTGCTGGCTTGGAGTCCTTTAGCACAGCTTATCTTGATGATATTGCTGTCTTTAGCTCCACCTGGCAGGATCACCTGGTCCACCTGAAGAAGGTTTTGAAGGCCCTGCAATCTGCAGGCCTCTCTATCAAGGCATCCAAATGCCAGATAGGGCAGGGAACTGTGGTTTACTTGGGCCACCTTGTAGGTGGAGGCCAAGTTCAGCCACTCCAACCCAAGATCCAGACTATTCTGGACTGGGTAGCTCCAAAAACCCAGACTCAAGTCAGGGCATTCCTTGGCTTGACTGGGTATTACAGGAGGTTTGTGAAGGGATATGGATCCATTGTGACAGCCCTCACTGAACTCACCTCCAAGAAAATGCCCAAGAAAGTGAACTGGACTGTGGAATGCCAACAGGCCTTTGACACCCTGAAACAAGCAATGTGCTCAGCACCAGTTCTAAAAGCTCCAGATTATTCTAAGCAGTTCATTGTGCAGACAGATGCCTCTGAACATGGGATAGGGGCAGTTTTGTCCCAAACAAATGATGATGGCCTTGACCAGCCTGTTGCTTTCATTAGCAGGAGGTTACTCCCCAGGGAGCAGCGTTGGAGTGCCATTGAGAGGGAGGCCTTTGCTGTGGTTTGGTCCCTGAAGAAGCTGAGACCATACCTCTTTGGGACTCACTTCCTAGTTCAAACTGACCACAGACCTCTCAAATGGCTGATGCAAATGAAAGGTGAAAATCCTAAACTGTTGAGGTGGTCCATCTCCCTACAGGGAATGGACTTTATAGTGGAACACAGACCTGGGACTGCCCATGCCAATGCAGATGGCCTTTCCAGATTCTTCCACTTAGAAAATGAAGACTCTCTTGGGAAAGGTTAGTCTCATCCTCTTTCGTTTGGGGGGGGGGGTTGTGTAAGGAAATGCCTCCTTGGCATGGTTGCCCCTGACTTTTTGCCTTTGCTGATGCTATGTTTACAATTGAAAGTGTGCTGAGGCCTGCTAACCAGGCCCCAGCACCAGTGTTCTTTCCCTAACCTGTACTTTTGTATCCACAATTGGCAGACCCTGGCATCCAGATAAGTCCCTTGTAACTGGTACTTCTAGTACCAAGGGCCCTGATGCCAAGGAAGGTCTCTAAGGGCTGCAGCATGTCTTATGCCACCCTGGAGACCTCTCACTCAGCACAGACACACTGCTTGCCAGCTTGTGTGTGCTAGTGAGAACAAAACGAGTAAGTCGACATGGCGCTCCCCTCAGGGTGCCATGCCAGCCTCTCACTGCCTATGCAGTATAGGTAAGACACCCCTCTAGCAGGCCTTACAGCCCTAAGGCAGGGTGCACTATACCATAGGTGAGGGTACCAGTGCATGAGCATGGTACCCCTACAGTGTCTAAACAAAACCTTAGACATTGTAAGTGCAGGGTAGCCATAAGAGTATATGGTCTGGGAGTCTGTCAAACACGAACTCCACAGCACCATAATGGCTACACTGAAAACTGGGAAGTTTGGTATCAAACTTCTCAGCACAATAAATGCACACTGATGCCAGTGTACATTTTATTGCAAAATACACCCCAGAGGGCACCTTAGAGGTGCCCCCTGAAACTTAACCGACTGTCTGTGTAGGCTGACTAGTTCCAGCAGCCTGCCACACCAGAGACATGTTGCTGGCCCCATGGGGAGAGTGCCTTTGTCACTCTGAGGCCAGTAACAAAGCCTGCACTGGGTGGAGATGCTAACACCTCCCCCAGGCAGGAGCTGTGACACCTGGCGGTGAGCCTCAAAGGCTCACACCTTTGTCACAGCCCAGCAGGGCACTCCAGCTTAGTGGAGTTGCCCGCCCCCTCCGGCCACGGCCCCCACTTTTGGCGGCAAGGCTGGAGGGAACAAAGAAAGCAACAAGGAGGAGTCACTGGCCAGTCAGGACAGCCCCTAAGGTGTCCTGAGCTGAGGTGACTCTAACTTTTAGAAATCCTCCATCTTGCAGATGGAGGATTCCCCCAATAGGGTTAGGATTGTGACCCCCTCCCCTTGGGAGGAGGCACAAAGAGGGTGTACCCACCCTCAGGGCTAGTAGCCATTGGCTACTAACCCCCCAGACCTAAACACGCCCTTAAATTTAGTATTTAAGGGCTACCCTGAACCCTAGAAAATTAGATTCCTGCAACAACAAGAAGGACTGCCCAGCTGAAAACCCCTGCAGAGGAAGACCAGAAGACAACAACTGCCTTGGCTCCAGAAACTCACCGGCCTGTCTCCTGCCTTCCAAAGAACTCTGCTCCAGCGACGCCTTCCAAAGGGACCAGCGACCTCTGAATCCTCTGAGGACTGCCCTGCTTCGACGACGACAAGAAACTCCCGAGGACAGCGGACCTGCTCCAAAAAGACTGCAACTTTGTTTCAAGAAGCAGCTTTAAAGAACCCTGCAACTCCCCGCAAGAAGCGTGAGACTTGCAACACTGCACCCGGCGACCCCGACTCGGCTGGTGGAGAACCAACACCTCAGGGAGGACCCCCGGACTACTCTACGACTGTGAGTACCAAAACCTGTCCCCCCTGAGCCCCCACAGCGCCGCCTGCAGAGGGAATCCCGAGGCTTCCCCTGACCGCGACTCTCTGAAACCTAAGTCCCGACGCCTGGAAAAGACCCTGCACCCGCAGCCCCCAGGACCTGAAGGACCGGACTTTCACTGCAGACGTGACCCCCAGGAGTCCCTCTCCCTTGTCCCAGTGGAGGTTTCCCCGAGGAAGCCCCCCCTTGCCTGCCTGCAGCGCTGAAGAGATCCCTTGATCTCTCATAGACTAACATTGAAAACCCGACGCTGGTTTCTACACTGCACCCGGCCGCCCCCGCGCTGCTGAGGGTGAAATTTCTGTGTGGGCTTGTGTCCCCCCCGGTGCCCTACAAAACCCCCCTGGTCTGCCCTCCGAAGACGCGGGTACTTACCTGCAAGCAGACCGGAACCGGGGCACCCCCTTCTCTCCATTCTAGCCTATGCGTTTTGGGCACCACTTTGAACTCTGCACCTGACCGGCCCTGAGCTGCTGGTGTGGTAACTTTGGGGTTGCTCTGAACCCCCAACGGTGGGCTACCTTGGACCAAGAACTGAACCCTGTAAGTGCCTTACTTACCTGGTAAAACTAACAAAAACTTACCTCCCCCAGGAACTGTGAAAATTGTACTAAGTGTCCACTTTTGAAATAGCTATTTGTCAATAACTTGAAAAGTATACATGCAATTGAAATGATTCAAAGTTCCTAATGTACTTACCTGCAATACCTTTCAAACAAGATATTACATGTTAAATTTGAACCTGTGGTTCTTAAAATAAACTAAGAAAAGATATTTTTCTATAACAAAACCTATTGGCTGGATTTGTCTCTGAGTGTGTGTACCTCATTTATTGTCTATGTGTATGTACAACAAATGCTTAACACTACTCCTTGGATAAGCCTACTGCTCGACCACACTACCACAAAATAGAGCATTAGTATTATCTATTTTTACCACTATTTTACCTCTAAGGGGAACCCTTGGACTCTGTGCATGCTATTCCTTACTTTGAAATAGCACATACAGAGCCAACTTCCTACAGACTGTTAATGAGAAATACGCTAATTTCAGTTGATGGGCAGTGGAGTAACAAAAATAAAGGTGAAAAGAGTGCTGACGCTGCCCTGGAGAAGTGTGCCTAAATAAAAACACAATACAGTTTTCTGGAAACAGAGATGTGAGACTCTGTAGATACAAAGGCCTTACCGAAGCCCTCCTCTCCTAAAGTGGATCATGACTTCTGCAGGATGCCACCTTAAAGGAATTTCAGAATTCCCTAGAAGTGACCACATAGGTTTCCCTAGGTTGGGACCTTATAATATTGCCTAGGTTTCCCTAGGTTGAGGGGTGTTTTGAATCTGGGCATCAGAAGAAAATTCACTGACTTGCAAATCGATTTTCACCTACACATGGCTCAATTTTACAAATACCTAAAACTTTGAGAATTAAGTCTCCTGCTCCTACCTAACATCAAAGATGTGGTTATGGTCCCAGGGTAAAATCTCATAGCAATCACACTCATGATAGGTAAACTCAATACGATAGTAACAGATTTACAAAGCTCTAGAGTTATCTCCCCCATGGGTCTGACTGGCTGTTGGTGGCAAGGTGGCTGATCAAGCGGGGCAATTTCTGTCTACCACTGAATTACCAGTGTGTTTTCTGACAAAAAATATATTACCAGAATGAGGTTGTGGAAACTCAACAGAGAGCACATGCCTGTGATGTAGCAACTAAACACAGGTACATCCTACACACCATTTGTGGATGCACTGTAATGCAAATCCTCCTGCTATTGTGATGTCCATTAACAGATAACAGATGCTTTTGCCTTCAGTGGGGTTCCAATTTGCTCAAGGCCATCCCATGTATACCCAGATGTTTTAAACAAACAAGTTCTACATGCTCTGTTCTTTGTTTACTATTGCTATTGTTAAAAATAGGTAACAAAAAAACAAAATTGATTAAAAAGCATACAGTCACCAGCCCTACAATAGAAATATTCTGGAAAAACAGTAGCACAAATAATTCTAGATAGCTTGCTACGCGTGGTCAAGCACACTCAGGCTGGCTAGGATGAAACCATAAGATACATAAGCTACAAACACACAAGAAACCAAACTAGAAAAAGTAGACATCTAAAATACCAAAAACAAAAAAGTACAAGGTTTTAAATTACAAATAAAATCCAGCAATGTTGACTAAAAGATTAAATTGTCATAGAGCTTATGCTATTAATTGTTAACTTCAGAAGATTTTTTTAAATCCTTCAATGCAATATATGTACCACACTAAGAACTCAATATTGTGTAAAGAACTTCAAAAAATGCAATGAAAAATGTGTTTATAAAAAAAAAAAAAAAAAGAAGAAGATTTAAACATACCGATTTGTGGAGGTGGCTCTGGTGGTTTCACGGGCACTGGAACAGGAGAACGCTGACGATCCCTAAAAGAGGTCCTTTCTCTGCGATTCTGTGGTGGTGCTGGAGTTACTGGAGGAGCTGGTGGCACTGGAGGTCCGGGCTGCCAGTACGGAGGATGAAAGCCTCCTTGCGGTGGGCCAAAAGAAGCACCATGCTGAAAGCAGAAATTATAGTTTTTTTTCCCCCCACATCAACACAAATGCATTCACTTTAAATCAGTTATTTCTTAAAGAACAAGTTACTTGACTTTGTTAATGCACTTTCTGTTGAATGTTCTTTCTGACTACAGATTCCTCACAATATCGCCAGGCGCCAGACTGGATATGGTAGATTTAAACAACACTTCTGCACACCAATAGGTGGCATCATGTGGCTCCACACTGGCTTTGTTTCGCCCAGAAAGTGACGATGGAGCTGCATACAAATGCCACCCCTGTGAGTCATTGTCAGTTTCTTTTGTGACTTTGAGTCAAACAGACCAGAAACCTCATGACTACAAGTGATTTGAAAGGCGAAGGATTGTCCGTTAACACAAAAAAGGCAGAAAGGACGGACAAATAACTTTTAATGAGACCTACTGCAAATTCTTTCTGTGCTAGAGATAAAGTAGAGGCATTCCATCAATTTGGCCTGTAACGAGTCATCTTAAGGGTGCCACACCAGGCTACAAACTTGTCCTAGCGTCCAGCTTAAGTCAACTTTGTTAAAGGATGCCTGGCAGCAAGGATGACCATCACAGGTTCCGGGAAGAAGAGCAAACAGTCAATCAACGCTGCTCAGTCTTCAAGAATGAAACTGCAGGTTGAGGTGCAAGACCCTGCCCTTTTTCTGGAATAGCAGGTCCTCCTGAAGCAGTAGCCTGATAGTAGGACAGGAGCTCAAGGCCAGAAATTCCAGGTACCACACTCTTCTAGCCAAATCTTGAGGTACTTGGACAACTACAGACCAATTGTTCATGATCTTATAAAAAAATATGGGTAGGAGAGGTAGTGGCAGAAAGCATACAGGAGTCCCAAGCTCCACTCCATTAAGCATGCGCTTCAGGGAGAGCCTTCTTGGAACTTCCATAAGTTCAGACACAGATGCAAAAATATCTAGCCAGAGTTCTCCCCCTGGGTGGAAGATGCCCTGTTTTACCCCAGCGTGTAACTGGCATTCGTGATCCGTCAGGTGCTGCCAGCTGCGTTCTTACACCGTGGTGTTCAATGATCCCACCAGGTGGTTTACAACATAGGAAATGGCCTGATACTCCAGCCAGCTACAGAGATAAACTCCCTCTTGCTGCAGGACCCCACCCTGCCCTACTTGTTGCCTTACCACACAGTGGGGATATTGTCTGTGAGACCCCAAACCACTCTCCCTTTGATGGATGGATGGATGAAAGGTTTTCAGCACCAGGTCAACAGACCACAACTCCAACCAGAGACAGGTCTCTGCCAGAGACCAGCGTTTTCTTTTCTCCCCTTCTCCTGCAAGATCTTCCCATGCAAAATGTAATATTTTCAAGTACAATGATGAGCTGTTCCAACAGCTAAGATGTACAGTGTTGGGCAGCTGCTTCGCCCGCAGCTATGCTAATCTGCATTTGGACTGGTGAGCGGAGAAGGTGCTCAACAAGACAGACATGCAAGAATGGTTTCTTCACAATATGGGTCAGGTACATTGATGATTTGTTCATATGTGAGAAATTACACAGGAGGTTGGGCTCAAGGCACATCTTCAGAGTAGACACAAAGGAACCCAATGGGCTGAACATAGATGAGGAAATGTATACTCACCTATAAAACGCTGCCTGATGCTACCAGCATTTTATTCGATATAGCTAAACCCTGTTTCACTCCTTACAACCAATCCTTATGTGTTTCATTTTTAATTCTAGGAGAGTAAACAAGAGTTTAACTGCTAGCCAGCTGTTAACAAGTGATAAGAAGTGGTATCCACTTTCAAAGGCTAGTCCTATGAGGCATTACACAGCTGAAACAGAATGAACTATGTATTAGTATTTCTTCTAGCAACCAGAACAGTGCTTCAATTTTGGTATTCAGCTCTAATTTTGTCAGACCTGACTGCAAACTGGGGCGTGAATGGCTTGATTTATTTCTTGGTAGCTTTTTTGGCGCCAATATCACAGCTGGAATACTGTTACGAGGACAGCCATTATAATTGGCATGGCATGATTTAGCACTGTACATTAGTTTCACATTTTTCTAGAATAATATGCATACAAATTGAATGCTTCCAGTAATTGCGAAGCTAATGCTGAGATTATATTGCAGAATGCCCACTGGGGCACAACCATCTCCATCCATGCAAATGAGAACATCCCCGTATGAGGTGGCAGGTATTTATTCAGCATGGCTTGTGACGATGCGTTTTTGCACAAGCTTCCTTTTTCCAACGATGGACAAGGCAAAATAGCATCTTAAATTGTCTCACTGTTCATAAGCACTAAGGAAAATGAATGGAACATAAAAACAGGAGAGAGAAAAGAAAGGAGAAGAAGAAAGGATCACTCAGCGAACGGGGATGATTACTAGCCTCTACAATGGGAGCTTCCTGGTGCGCACTTGAGTGGGCATGAACAGTTGCATCCCAGCACCATCATACTTGGGAACCAATGCAGCATGACTTGCAGTGGCGGAGGGTTCCGGCTGGGTCGACATTACCAGCTCTGCAGCAGTTACAGGCTCTTGCTGTACAGCCTGGCCACTGAGGTATAATTCTAGGGGGACCACATATTTTTGAGGCGGGATTTGCCTGCATCAACTCCCAATAGGCAGTCAATAAGCCGCATCCCGGAGCCATCCAGCACGCTGGGGCATCAAACGGCAACCCCAGTACATCACCACTGCCATCAGACACTTTGCCAGTAGAAGTAGGACTGTATTCTGTGTATGCACATCTTGGGGGGTAGGTGGGTGGGGGGAGGATGGGGGTGTCTCTTACATAGCCTAATAGTGCAATGCGCAGTGAGCACCCAGGTGCATAACCAGTGATTTCCTCAAATGCATCAAACATTGTTTGCCAGAAACATAAGGCACACAATGCCCATCGTCAATCAAGCCCATTCTATGCAGTCTTTCCAGAGTACTAATTAATCTATGTGGCTATTTGAAATGGATCATGCGTAACCTGTAACTTGGAAGAAGCGTTTGAGATTGAGTGCAGCACTACTTCGGTGACAGGGGTCACCAGATCAGCGTCCCAAGCCTTCTGGCCGCTAGACACATATGCACCAGTGCATTTTCCTGCATTCTAGCATAAAGTCATGACCAGTCTTCCCAGGGCGGGGTTCGTGAGCGTTGCCTCAAGTACCTGGAATATGGGTGGGGCCGCAGAGAAAGATTCATGAGTCGCCCGGAATGCAGCATGCAGTTGATAGTTTGCAAACGTGTCCAGGACAGTCATACTATGTTTCTGCAGGACCTTCTGTGGTGTGATGAAAGTACCATCTAAATATACTGTACTGATGGGAAATAGCTGCATTTTTTCCTCAGACAATTGTGGGTCCCAACATCAAGTGAAATAGGAAGGAAGGAGTGTCCAAAAGTGGCGCTGAAGGAGAAAATTAGCAGCACATGCGTAAATTCCACACCCAAGCCGTGCAGGCCACATTATCAATCCGAGCCCTAAGCACTTGAGGGGCAAATATAATGCCATATGGAGGGAGCATGGGGCAGCGTGATCGTGTTCAGGTGCCACGTGCATCTGGAATTGCACAGAGCTAAGCCAGTAGTGTACAAACTGTGCCTGGGTGCTGTAGTAGTATACGTCCATATCACCCCTAACCCTCCCTGTTCAAAAGGGAGTACCATTATCGCCCATGCAATTTGAGGATTCCCACCTGCCCAAGCGAGGGAAACCAAGCGCGAGCTGAGCCGTCAGCAGAATACTGCAGCACGGTGAGTGACAGGTTAATAAACAGATATAGAAATTTAGGAAAGATGTGTAGGAAAGTACCCTCTTTTTGGGATGGTTACCCCCACTTTTTGCCTGCTACCAGTGTGCTTAGACTGCTTTCACTGGGATCCTGCTAACCAGGACTCCAATGATTCAATCAAGGAATTTGTAAAGCGCACTACTCACCCCTGAGGGTCTCAAGGTGTTGAGAGGAGGGGGGGGGGGGGGGGGAGGCAGAGAGGGAGGAAGTGCAGCTTCTCCTCGAACAGCCAGATGTTGAGAAGTCTCCTGAAGGTAAGGAGGTCTTTGGTCAGACACAGGTGGGTGGGACTAGTGTTCCACATCTTGGAAGCGAGAATGATCTGCCACGGGTTGTAGTTCTGAGGATGCGTGGGACGGTTGCGAGGGTGAGGTCGGTGAAGCGGAGTTGGCGGGTCGTGATTGTGATTGTGCTCGCTCCCTCCAAATGTTGTTACCTTGGACCTTTGTGCACCCCACAATTGGCATACCGTTGTCCCCTTTCAAGTCCCTAGTATATGATCCTTAGGTACCCAGGGCACTGGGACAACAGTGGTTCCCCATGGGCTTCAACATGTACTATGCCAACCACAGGAGCCAATGCAAAATGTGTCTGCAGGCCTGCTATTGCAGCCTACGTGAAAAGGTGCATGCACCCTTTCACCACAGGTCACTACACCCGGTCACTGTGAGTCACTCCCGCGGTAGGCCCTTCCCCCTGCATGAACAGAGGTGCTCCTACGAACTCCAGTTCCATTGCACTGGACTTCGTAAGTGCAGCAAAGCCAATTTACCAGTGTACTGGACACAGTGTCCAGCTACATAAATGTAACTCCAAACCTGGACCTGGTCGATATCAAACATGTCTGAATCATATCCCAATACTAATGCCAGTATTGTTTGTATGATTCCTGTTCCCTGCTCTGGCGCAAAACTGGACAACAGAAAGGGAAGGGACCACTCCCCTGTCCATCACCAACCCAGGTGCCCAAAGCTCCTCCAGATGGCCCCTTGATTCTGCCATCTCAAATTTAAGGTGGGCAGAGGCCTCTCAGAGCATCTGAGTGGCCAGGTCATTGCAGGTGACGTCACAGCTCTCTCCTGATAGGTGGTCATCTGGCTGGGTGATCAATAGCCCTCCCAGGGCTATTTAGAGTCCCCCTCTTGGGTGGGTCCTCGGATTCAAAGTGCAAGACTCCAGCAGGAATCCTCTGCATCATTTACTTTGACTTCTGGCCACTGGAACTGCAACTGGACTCCACAGGAACCTACAATCTGCAGCTACAACAACGACACTGCTCTGCAACATTGTTTCTCCGGCTCCTTCCATCAACTGCAACCTTTCCTCAGCTGTGCATCCTCTGAGGGAAGCAAGTCTTCAGCCTGCACAAGAAGCAATAAGGAATTTCCCTTGGAGTGAAGGAGTCACTCCCCTGCATCCACAGACACTAAATGTAACGACAACCGGCTGGCATGGACCTCCTCTCATCCTGAGCTGCATGTATCCTACATCACAAGTGGTAGTCTGGAGTGGTCCCCTTGGTCATCTCTACCAGCTGTCCAACTCTGGTGAAGGTAAGCCTTTGCCTTCCCACGCAGGACAGTACTACTGTGCACCGCGTCGCTTGCGGCTACCAATGCTTGCTGGCATCTCCTCCAAAGGATCTTCAGGCTCTGTGTAGTCCCAGCCCCCAGCACTCTTCTCTGCGACGCACAGCCCTCTGCGTACTGCTCATGCGACGTAGGACCTCTCCTAAGGTGTGTTGTGTGGGCCTCACTGTGACTCCTAGACTCCATGCCTGTGGGTCTTCTGTTGGGGCTGCCTCGTCTTCTTTGGACTCTCTGCACTGCGGAGGGTCGCCTGGGACTCCGCTGTGGGTTGAGTACCCGTTGGACCATGCTGGTCGCCGATAGCGCCACTTTTCCACCAAACGCGACATTTGCCTTTGCCTAGGCTTGTTGGTGGTTTTCCCACACCACAGACCGACTGCAATCCTTTAATCCAGCGTGGAATGTCACCTGCATCACCTAGGAACTCTTCATCTGCTCTAGTGCTGCATTGCTGACCGTCTTTGTCTCATTGGACACTCGAATGTGCACTGGACTCGGTCCCAGGATCCACCTTTGCTTTCTTGCAGTCTTGTCTGGGTCTTGCAATATCCTTTTCTGAAGTCCTTTGAGTTGGTTTGGGGAAAACCAGTAACTTACCTCTTTCTTCCTGGTCGCGGGGGGCATTCTGGTACTTACCTTAGGAGTTTCCTAGTTCCTCCAGCTCCCCTCTACCAATTCCACTTCCTTGGCTGGGGAGCACACCTTCATATTCCATTTATTTAGTATATGGTTTGGTACCCCCTCCCCCCCCAGGCTTTCAGTATATTGCTTTTCACTGTTTTCCATTGCCTTTCATGCCCATTTCTGATAACTACTGTACATGCAATAGTGTGTTTACTTACCTCCTATTGGAGAATTGCCTATCTAGTAATTTAGTATTTGTGTCACTAAAATAAAGTACCTTTATTTTTGTAACATTGTGTGTTTTTTTCATGTGTGTAAGTGCTGTGCGACTGTAATTGGAATGGCATGAGCTCTGCATGTCTCCTAGATAAGCTTTGGCTGCTCATCCACAGCTACCTCTAGAGAGCCCGTCTTCTACACACACTGGGATACCTGGACCTACTGTAAGGTGATAATACCTTAGGTATTCACCACACACCAGGTCAGCTTCCTACAGTAGAATGTAGTGGTTTAAGGGCCTTAGGTCCAGAATGGACCCGAGAGAGACATCTTTTTTGGGAATGAGAAAGTATAGGGAGCATATGGCCCCTTTGAGAAGAAGGATTGTATCTCCTTTAAAAAGAAGAAACACCCTCCGTAACATTTGCTGCCTGGCATATGTGCTACTTGACCCACAGCTCAGAAACTACCAATATACCCTAGCCTTTCTAGATACTGAACAGGCCTTTGACTCCCTCAACTGAGACTATGCCTGGTCTGTGCTGGAAAACAAGCAATTGGGCCATTGATTTATTAAATGGATCAAACTACTGTATACTCAGTCCAGAGTTAGGGTTTGCAATGGTGGCTATGTTTCAGATGCAATTCAACTAAAGAGAGGTACCAGGCAAGGGTGTCCAGTGTCTACCCTAATATTTGCAATTGAACCCCTAGCATGCAGGCTCATCCAAGTTCTAAAGGGATGGGGAATTCGGGTGGGCCCTAAAAAGCATACAGTTTCCCTGGATTCAGGCGATGCTCAGATCTACCTCCGGTGTTCCGATGTATCGGTTCCCGGTGTTATGGACCAATTTAGGGAGGTGCCCTGCCTACGGGTCAACACAATTAAGCCAACCTTGTTACCGCTCAGACTACTGACAAGTAAACCCCTCAAAAGTCCCCACAGAACTGAACTTCCATGGGTGATATATAAAATCAAGTATTTAGGCCTGTATGTAATGCAAGAACAGGAACTGTTCTGTAAAAATAATATGGGGGAGAGTTGTTCCTGGATTCCGGTCTTCCATACGCTTCTGGAACACCCTTTGGCTTTCCCTGATGGGGAAAATAGCTCTCATGAAGATGCTCCTCTTACCCAGATGTCTATACAGGCAGGGCTCCTACTATGAAATCCCCAAAAAAGTGTTCCAAGAGCTGGATATGCTCTTAGGGGAACCTTTATGGCATAGTAAAAGATGCCAGGTTAGTTTAGCCGCCCTTTAGAGAGAGTGGGCAAGTGGTGGCTTGGACATTCCGAATTTAGAACTATACTACTTTGCGGCCCATCTACAGCATGCCATCTCCTGTCTCGATGGGGAGTGGAATTGGGAGAGACATCTTTTAGAGGAGTCCCATGATGGACACCAAAAAGGTGAACTCCTGATGGTGGGAGCAGGAATACCCCAAAACTTCCCGCATTTAACAGGCCTAATGGGTCGTATATGGCCTTAGATTTAGGTATCTGGATAATCTCTCCTTTCAGACGTAAAGCCCAAGTGATTACAGGAGGCACAGACAACCTTTCACTTAGGCGGGGGGGAAGTTCCATCAATATGGCAATAATATGCCACGTCAATTATGGCCTACATTCCCGATGCACCAGATCTCACCGTTACTATGGTCAATATCTTGGCTATAGCAGGGGGACGACAATCCTATGTCAAGTGGTGGCTAAAAGATGCATCGTCATACATTGGCTCAGCCCTCGTCCCCGACAAACACAGCCTGGAGAGCTGATCTCCTAGAGCGGGCGAATACAGAGGCACACCTGAGGAAAACTACGACTGATGTGAAAGCGGAAGAGGCATTGATAGCCTGGGCAGCCATGACCCATGCACTATTACATAACGGCCAAGACTCCATATTGCAGCTAGACTCATACAGTGATTAAACTACTGAGGACATACAACTATATTTACATTTACATTTTATAGGCTTACTCTTATTCAGTAATAAAGACACTGAAGGGGGGGGGAGGGCGGTATTTGCATCTCCTATGGCACTAAATAGTCAAGATCGTGGGGCTGGTAGGGGGGACTACGAACTGCAGTGAGCATGTAATGTTATGGTCTGGTGTTATCAAGTTTGAGATTTGTTTAATTGTCAAGAAGGTATTGTATAAATGTCATCTTATGATCCATCTTATATGTATTTGATCCTGATACATTGTAGGCACAGAAATGTTAAATGACAAAGAAATTCTTTAAAAAAAAAATAATAATAATAATAAGGTGTTCTTGAAAGCGTGAGGGGGAATGTTTGGAGGAGTGGTAATGAGTACCAGACACTAACCATGTTGGTAATGAAAATGACCCATTGATCCGAAGTGATGTTCACCCATTGTGCATGGAAATGTTGAAGTCGTCCCCCCACAGGAGGGAAGTGGGTAGTGCAAAACTACTCCTGCAGGTTAAGAAGTCATTTCATTTTGCAGGGTGAATCTTTTCTGGATTCACATGCTGTGCTGTGCATTGATTTTGTGGCAGTATTTGATCTTGAGGTGGTTGGGGTGAAGATGAGCTTACATTTGTAAATAAATGTTTTAAAACTCTTTGTCCGACTTAAGCTTCCTTGTTCATTTAAGTATCAATACAATAACGTCTTGGGAATGTGTGAAGTGATGACCAAGTAGCCCCCGTGAAAACATCCTGTAGTGGTATATTTGCCAGAAAATCTATAGTTGCTCCTTTTTGGTGTGTTGAGTGTGCTTTTGGTTTGGAATTTAATGTTGCTCCTGCATTTAAGTGACATAATTGAATTGTATGCGAGATCCATTTACTTTTGTTACTGGTTTGCCATTATTGCGGTCAGCAAATGACGCAAATAGGTGTTTTGTTTTCCTGCCTGAAAGGTTTTTTTTATTTTATATAGTACATCACTGCTCTCTTGCATCAAGAGCGTGCATCACTCTTTCTGCTTGGTTTTTGGGTTCTTGGAAAAAACTTGGAATTTGGATTGACTGATTCATGCAAAAATGTCTAGCAACTTTGTTTATGAAGTAAGAGTCTTCCTCCTGACTATATTGTCCTTGTAGATTTAAAGGTAAGGTTCCTGAATAGTGAGTGCTTGTAGTTCACTCACTCTGTGAAGTGATGTCATTGCTACTAGAAAGGATGTTTTTAGCTTGAGCATTTTTAATGATTCCTTGTGAAGAGGCTCAAAGGGTTTCCTCATTAGTTGGATTAGTACCAGGTTTAAGTTCCATGTTGGAGAAGGCAGCCTTCTAGATGGTGCTATCTTTTCTGCTCCCTCTAAGAATCTTTTAATTACTGGCGATGTAAAGAAACCTCTTCCTATATGGCCTCTTGTATAGGCACGATAGCTGCTAAATGTACTTTTAGGGAAGCATATGTTAACTCGCAATCTAGAAGATGTGTAAGTGTTGCCTACGTTTTCAAAAGCCATGCTGCTAAACTGTAACTCTCTGGTTCTGAATGGAGAACTCTCCTCCCTTTCATTGACAACAGGTCTTGAAGCATAGGCAATTTATGGAGGTTTCCTTGTGCCATTACTATTAGTTCAGCATACCAAGTCTGTCTCGCTCACTGAGGGGGAATAGGGAAAAGTGTCATCTTGTCCTGTTTGCACTTGTTCATTACTCTGCGTAACAGTGGTATCGGGGGGAAAAGAGTATGCAACTATCCCTGACCAGCTTTTAAACAGGGCATTCCCCATCGACTGGTGTTGTGGATGTCTGGATGGGTAATGTTGGCATTTTGCATCTGCCTGCGTTTAAAAAAAATCTTGGTGTACCCCAACATTTGAGTACTGCTTGATTGAATTCCCATTCCTGGGAAAATGATGCTTACCTGCTTAGTTTGTCCGCTTCAACACTGTCTTTCCATGTGAGATGAACTGTTGACAGGCAAATCAGTCTGATTTGTCCCCTTCCACATCTCTTGTGCTAGTTTTAATAGAACAAAGAATTGAGTTTCACCTAGTTTGCTGATGTAAAACATTGTTGTAGTATTGTCTGTTTGGGTTTTCCCCACAGCTCTTTCTGAAAGGATAGGAACACAATTTTCAGTTCCAGGACATTGATATGCTGTACTGCATCTTGTTCCATCTATATAACACTGACCTTGAGTGAGCCCATATGCGCTCCCCAATCAATGTGTGAGGAGTCTGTGATAATAGTCACTGTAGGAGTTGGTTGTGTATATGGTCTTCCTTCTGTTGAATGTTTCCTGTTATACCACACCATTTCCTCCTGATTTGTTTGCAAGACGACCACTAGATCCTCCCAACTCCCTGTAGCTTGTGACCATAGGTTTTGTGGCCATTCCTGAATTGGTCTCATATGTAGCCTTGCATATGGAATGAGAGGGATGCATGAGGCCATCTTTCCCAGAATTTTCCCCCAAATCCTCGCTGTCAGTCTGTCCCCTCTGGTAAAGATGAGTTTTGTGAAGTACTGACACTACCCTCTTTCAGCATAGATATGCCTTTGCCTTTATCAAGTTGATTCTAGCCCCTAGAAAGACCTTTTCTTGCTTTGGCTATATTGATGATTTTTCTGTAATTATTGAAAAACCTAGACTGAACAGTGTTGTCATAACCTTTTTTATGTCTATATTGCATTTGCCTAATGAACTTGCTCTTGCCAACCAGTGTCTATGTAAGGGTAACGAGAATCCCTTGTCTTCTTAGGTTTACTGCCACTGTTGTTAGGCATTTTTACACTCTTGGTGCTGACTTTATTCTGAAAGCCAGCACTTGGAATTGGTAATGACTCCTGTTGACTACAAATTGCAATAATCTTTTGTGATTGCAATTTATTTGGATGGGTAAATAGAGGTCGTTCAAGTCTATGGTCACTATGCAATCCCCCTTTTGAATCTGTGGTATTACCCCCTGCCGTGTTGTCATCTTTAATTTTGGTGTCTTTATAAGCTTGTTCATAAATCGTAGATCCAGAATCAGATGTAGTGTTCTGCCCTGTTTTGGTATGAGGAAATATGCGGAGTAATTTCCTTGAATGATTTTCTTCTGGGGCACCTTTTCTATTGCTCTTTTTCCCAGCAACTCATCTGTTTCCTTCAGCAGACGGGATGTTTCTTCCTTTCAGTGGACTGTTTTCCTTGGTCTTGTTGACAGAGGTATTCTGATCAGTTCTATGCAATATTCATACTTCATATTTAAGATCCAAACTGTCTGTCCTTTCCTTCCTCCACTCCTGAAGGACATTTTCCCCCCTTCTTCTTACTGGTGTTGTGTGTGAGAAGTCTTAATGTAGTGCTGAGTCACTTTCTGGCAGGGGCTGCTACTCCCCTATGAGGTTGTGCTCTTCCTTGTGCATGTCCCCAAAAAGGACTGTTGTCCTTGAATCTGAAACTGCCAGTGTTAAGGTGCTGGCTGGGATTGGCTTGCTCCTTGAAACCCCTATTCAAAAGAGGTATTAGAGACGTTAACTCTTCCTACCAGTCTTCTGAATGGAGTGGTTCCTCTTCCTAGGTTTCCCGTAATTTGAAGGGCTTCCATTAATTTAGCGGTTTCATTGTCTTTCTTCAGCTGTTGTAATGTTTAATTTACAGAACTGCTGAACAGTTGTTCTACATTGAACAGGGTGTTAATGATGTTTGCCCAAAATTCTGGTTTAAAATCAGACACCCTCAACCATGCATGGAGTCTCATTGTTGGTCTCACCATCATTTGTCAGGTAGCCATATCAGCTGCATCTAATGCTGATTTGAGGCACGTATTGGCTATGCTTTTACCCTCTTCAGCCAGTGCAGCAGCTCTATACCTTTTTAGGGAAATGCATCATTAGCTCTGCCATTTCATCCCACTGCTGGTATGCGTACCTATTTAGCAGTGCGCGTTCGAGTTGCCAATTCTCCACTGATTTGCTAATCCTCTTTCAAGTGTCCTGCTGATTAAATTCATCCTTTTACTTTCCTTGCCTTGAGGTGGACCAGATGTAATGGGGATGTTTTCCCTTTTTCTTACCGCAGCTACCATGATCGAGCCAGCTGGGACTGTTCCTCTTATGTATAGGGGATACTTGGACAAATGTATATATTTATTCTCTGCTCTTGGTGTCAGCACTCTGCACATTGCAGGCTTCTTAAAAGCCTCTCTACCATGATTCAAAATGCTTGGTAGTATTGGCAAAAACTGTTCTTTTGTTACCCACTGCCCCCTCTCGGGGCCTCTAAGGGCTGCAGCATGTACTGTGACACTCTAATGGACCTCTCACCAAACACATGCACACTGCAGCTTGTGTGTGTGTTGGTGGAGAGAAAAAGGTAAACTCAACGTGATATTCCTTTTTTGGGTGCCGTGCCCACAAACTGCTGACTGTGGCATAGGTAAGCCACTCCTCTAGCAGGCCTTACAGCCCTAAGGCAGGGTCCACTAAAGCACAAGTGAGAGCATAGCTACATGAGCAATATGCCCCTACAATGTCTAAGTCTATTCTTAGACCCTGGAAGTGCAGTGTAGCCATATTGAGTACAGGGCTTGGACGTTTGTCATTACCAACTCCACAGCTCCAAGATGGCTTCACTGAATGCTGGGAAGTTTCGTATCAAGTTTCTCAGCTCAATAAGCCCACACTGATGCCAGTGTTGGATTTATTGAAAAATGCACACAGAGGGCTTAAACGGGTTGAGGGCCTTTGTACTCTCAGGGGTCATGGACAAAGCCTGCTCTGGGTGGAGGTACTTCACACCGCCCCCACACCCCCCCTCCCATATCCCCTGCAGGAAGAGCAACACTTGGCAGTGAGCCTCAAAGGCTCCTGCCCTTTGTTCTGCTGCCTCAGGGCACTCCCACTAGTGGAGATGCCTGCCCCTCCGGACCAAGCCCCACTTTAGTCAGCAGGTCCAGCAGGATAATTAGTACACAACAGGAGGAGTGTCCACCCCAGCTGGCACCACCCCTAGGGCAGAGCAAAGTTGAACCCCTCCTGGCAGAATCCTTCATCTTCTTTTTGGAGGAAGATAGCCAATAGGATTAGGAATGTGCCCCTCACCACAAAGGGAATGGGCAAAGGAAGTGTGTAGCCATCCTCAGGGTCAGCAGCCATTTGCTACTGCCCTCTGACCCTGTAATGCCCCTAAATCAAGTATTTAGGGGCACCCCTGAACTTTGCTCTTCAGATTACAGGAGATCTAAAGGAGTAAAAGAACTGAATAGGCGCTCCAGCAGTGAAGCCTCCAGACACAACTGACTTGGCCCCAGCCCTACCGGCCTGTCTGCAGCTTCAAGACTCCTGCTACAAAAAGGCGACGCATCCTGCAGGATGAGCAACCTTTACAAACCCCCAGGACGGCTTTCCTGCCCAAGGACCATGAACTCCAGAGGACAGCAACCCTGTCCACAAAGGAACCTCCAAAAATGACTCCAGAATCCGCAAGTCCTGCCCACTCTGCGCCCGGTGCCCACGGCCCAAAACCAGGTGAACCACCGGTCTAGAGAAGGTCCCCAGGCGATTGTGACCTGGGGTCTACTCTGGGTTCATCCCTCCTGACCAACACGACGACGCCTGCAGCCTAAATCCAGAGGATTCCCCACACCTAAGGTACCCCTGTACTTGCAGCCCCCTGGCCTTGGGGGACCCAACTGACGGTCCAGCAACATCCAGTGGGCTTTCTACTTACCTGTACAGCCGTTGGGCTTCTTCAGCCGACTCCCTGGAACAAGCCTGCAGTCTCTTTGTGACCCCGGTGGGTTTCTCCAATGAAAAGCACTGGGCGCCCAACGCTGTGTTTGCACCCTGCACCTTGCCACCCCTGGGCCACTGAGGATGTGTGTTTAGTGATAACCTGTGGACTCCCCCACCCCAACTGTTGATCTAAACCCACCAGCACTGTGCCCTGAAGTTGCTGGTACTACCTGCAACCCAAGTACTTGCCCGCAAACTGTGCTGATACTTTTCCTCCCTAGGACGGCATTGCTTTCTAGTGTGTACTTCTGATATTGAAAAGTATTACTTAACTGAAAACTATCTTATCTGTAACAAACAAAGGGCATTTGATACTTGAAAGTGACTTACCTGCAACAAAGATCCTTTTGGTTCTAGAAATAAAGTAACAAAGTATATTTTTTTGATATATAAACATTGGCCTTGAGTTAATCATTGAGTGTGTGCCTCATTCTTGACTGTGTGTGTAGAACAAATGCTTAGCACTACCCTGAGTTAAGCCTAACAGCTCGACCACACTACCACAAAAGAGAGCATTAGTATTTACATTATTCTCTGTAAAGCCTATGGGGAACCACTGGACTCTATGCACACTATAGCTTACTTTGGTATAGTATATACAGAGTCAGCTTCCAACACAGACGATCTAAGAGTGACTACGGCCAGTCACATCTGGGTGCGCACTTAACAGCTAACCATGGGTGACTCACTAAAGGCTGAGGGGCTCCCTATAGCCAGTAGACAAAATACAAGGGGCTGTAAGATCTGGAAGGGGTTATGAGGGATACCAGGGAAGTCCTTGGAGAAGACAGCAGTCCCAGGACCAGTCTTCTACCCCACTGAGAATGCCAATGTCCCCAAATCTCTGTTCAGCATACACCATTGGGAAAGGATTCTCCTACCCGTTTCACCAACACACTCTCAAGACCAAAAAGGCATGTATTAGATGCCTGTCCCTTTCCACCCCAAGCCCTACATACCTGCCAGCACACACTGCTGAGTCAGGATATTAAAGTAGATTCTGGCCATGACTGCCTGCTTATCAAACTGAAAAGGTTGAATTGTTTTCATCATGCTGTACCTGTTTTGTAGTGTGTTAAGAAAAACTGTACTGTTCGGTTTGTTCTGCTGGTTTTGTGGTAACATTTGGAGGGCAGGACTGAAGTATGCACTACTGAATATTATGTTTTGTTTTAGCTATCTTTGAGTTTAGCTGAAACCAATAGCCCTAAACATCTGATGTGTCTCGCCAGCATAATTCAACATCACCCACTTTAATACATTCATGTGGGGTGGGTGAGTTAGAACTCAAGGGGGACTCAGAATAAAAGCGCGAAAGACCACTGCCTTAGGTGTGCAATAGCCATTCAAGAAACATTTTGCACATTTGCTAAGCATTCAAAGGCTGCTTCTTTCATACATTGATTTCGGTGGGTGGCAAAGTAGGTCGATTTAGAGAAATGATTATAAATCTTACAAATGCCTGTTTATGCATTCTCAAATTCCCAAATTAAGTTTAGAATAGGGGTCAGTTAATAATAGAAGCACATACAAAAAAAAAATTAAATTATATTTTTTCAGATGCTAGATTAATAATCTCCAAATGCTAGAATAATAAATCAGTGAACATTTTCCCACTTCCCAACCGGACTTCACCAGGAGAGGATATGCTAATTAAAATGACTCCAAACTGACTCTTAGGTGTTGTACTGCTCCAAGATGAGGATCATTTGTCATTTCACTAGGCATCTGATTTTCTCTCTTCTCAGGTGCCACAAAACACGAAATAAAGGCCTTGTGGATTTTGCTATTCTAGAAGAAAAATAACGAGCTACTACAGCTCTTCTTTAACAGAGGGCACATACAACTCAGACATTATTAAAACCTTTCAGTATAAGTTCAACTGTCTTTTAGATCACTTTGGGCCAGATGTACAAAAAAAATAGTTTGCGATTTCCCAATAGCAATTTTTTCCGATTCGTTAGTAGAAAATCACAAACTGTGATGTGTCTCAGACACTGTCTGCAATTCCCAAATGGGTGGCAAGGGACCTACCTCATTAATATTCATGAGGCAAGTAGCAATTTGCAAACCTTTTGGGAATGACCACAATCACAGGGGTCTGCAGACCACCATGTCTGTTGTTGTTTTTTCAATCAAGCATTTTTTTTGTATTGTGGCCCGCTTTCCTTAAAGGAAAACGTGCTGCATTACAAAAAGTTAAATTACGTTTTCTTTTCATTTTTAAAGAGTAGGCAGTGGTCCGTGTAACCACTGCCTGCTCTTAAAATGTTTTCACCCATATACACAAAGGGGAAGGGGTTCCTTAGAGATCCCTTCCTGTTGGCAAATGTGTTACTGCCTCCTCTACGGAATCAATAAATTATGCATGTCTTGCAACCGCATTCCTGTCGCAAATCATTCATACATACCAGCGCTATGGTATTAGAAAGGGACACCCTAAACACACCCACTCTTAATACCGAATCGCAATAGCAAAATGTGATTTAGTAACAAGTTACTGAGAGGCATTTTGCCTTTTGTACATGGCAAAACGCAAACAGCCCAAACCAGTAAAATGCTTCGAACATCTGGCCCTGGGATAGTAACAAACTGTGCCAAAAAAAGCCGACAAAGTCAAACTATTGCTATCATTTAAAAACTTGAACCATGTGATGCAGGTTTGAGGTTCGGCTTGTTCATTCCCATCAATGACTTCATTCAGTTACAAAACAAACATTAAATTTGACAGAATCACTGGAAATGTGTATTTTGTATTGAAATAGTGATCACAAACAGGAACATAAAGCGAAAAATAGTCATAAAATCAGATTATGTCTCTCACTTGGTAATCAAACTGGTTCACTGGTGCCATTCCAAAATTATCAGGAGGGCCTCCAAAACTGTGATTGTTCTGATTAAACATGTGTCTACTGTCAAGTGAAAATTCCCCGCTGTCCTGGCTGTTGCTGTCCTCAGTCATAGGTACAAGGTCCATTGGACCAGGAGCAGGCGGTATCCACTGCTGCTCAGGAGGAGGATGAGGGGGCTGGTGGTGCATTTCCCACTCTGTACAAAGAAAGGCAAACCATAATCTGTGAAAATGACACAAACATCGCCAAAATCATCAAATGTTAATTGCATATAAAATGACGCCCTTGTAAATGGCACAGCTTCTAGCATGTAAATAAACAAAGATAAATCATTACAATTGCCACTGGGTGTATTTCCATTTCGCAATATGGACATGCTACCCGTGTCGCCAATTCCATAGGAAGAACCTAGGAGTCAGAGACACAGAAATATACACACACTGCAGCCACCAACCGGTCCGTATTTTAGTATGTGCACAAAATTTTAAATGCAATAATTTGTATATAGAAGATTATAAAAGCGGTATATCTTTTTAAACTTCAGTGGTATTTGGTTGTGTTGTATTTGATAAACTGTTGTGAAATTATATAGATTGACGAGTAAGTGTTTGCCTGTAAGATTATTTCTTTTCCTAGGGGAAAGTGTTTTGGGCTTTTGGCAATTGATCTGCCAAGTGCCACCCACTTCGGAGTTGCTAAACACATTGCTGGACGTCTTTATTTGCCAGAAAAGAATAACAGGGAAATCGGAAATGGCACCAGTAGCAACAACCCACCCATTAAACAAATGAGTTTGTGACAGAGGGAATACAAATAAATGATGGGGAAAGCACTACAACTAGTAAGAAAGATATCCAGTATTTACCAGATTATTAGTGCTAATGGCCCCTGTTTAGTGCAAGGAGCATCTTGGTGCTATAAAGAGTACCTGCACACACTACTTGGACAGCAGGAAAAGAAGGATGATCAATTTAGCATAACAGTTTTTAAAGCTTTCTTGAAAAGAAAACCGGTTTTGATCCTTGAGCACATGGTCGATATGCCAGAATGATTTCTCTGCAGCTCAAGCTAATTTAATACAGCTGAGAGGAGTTAGATCGTCCCTCCAGAAAAATTGTTTGAAAACCTCTTCTTGTGAAACATGAGTTACCGGAAACACAAAAGACTTAGGGCATGTAGTATGCTGCCTTCAACAGAACCCAGTATTTTACTGGAAATAAAAAAAAACGTTTCCCATCACAAAAAAAAAATTCTAACACCTGCCACAATCTAAATGGCAAAATGTTGGATGTGCTGCAATTTTGGTAGTGGATATCTGGAGTAAACAAGTAGATGCTATTGCAGTAAATTACTTCGAAAACATGCAATCAAAGGGGAGAAAGTTGCAATCCATATCCATATAGCACTGAGGTAGTCTCAAAATGTATAAGGAGACCAATTTATTGTCTAGGGAACATCATCACAGGTCAAGAAAAATGGTGCAGTGAAGAAGCTTCTTCCCATTTGTCCTCTTGCATAGCCACTATAGCAGCCTGGTTAACTCTCAAAGAAGCATAAGCCAGCCCCTCTTGTAAGAGATGTGTTAAATATTTTAAAACACTCTTCTCTTTTGTGATCCTCTTGTTTAATTTATTTTTCACACACCAAAGTGAAAATCTTTTCCGTTTTACCCCATAATATTTCTTTGTTATTGGTTTTCTAGCCTCTCTCAGTACTGCCATTGTATCTTCTGGCAACCTCATGTGACTGAATTCTAAGTCTAAGCAGTGCTAGTGAAAGCCACAGGTCACAACAGAAGGGAACTGGCTGCTGTAATGGTGGATAGGCTACAGTGGCCACCAAGATGGACATCTGTCCCAGTGCCACTGAAGAGAACAAGCCTGCAGCAGCAGAAAGTGGGAGATTTTACCACAGGACTTAACAGTTTGCGGAAGAGGAGCAAGTAGCCCCCGAAGTTCAAGAGGTTAATCCCGGAGACCCATGGGGGTGCAGATCAGGTCCTCCTAAACAGACAGTGTTCCTGGATACCAAACGCAAGCTGAAAGTTGCAATATCAGTAGTGGTATGGGACTTTAGTCCCAGGGGATTCTGGAACTCAAATTTTCATTCTTAGAAGCCGTCCTGGGCCCACTTGGAGAACATACATACAACCCTGAACTGTATGGACTATGCTGATTGGGTTGCCTGGATTGTATGGGCCAAGCTTACATTCTGCCTAAACGACAGCAACTGTCCTGAGTTGCTACTGGAGTTATCTGAAGACCTTGGGACTGAGTAGAAAAAAAAGATCCAATATCAAGGAAATGATTTGGTAGAGTGGAGTGAAGAAGTTAAGTGCAAGGGAAGCTTCTCTTACTGACACAATGATGAATTAAATTAGAAGAGCTCCGCATCATCATGAAAAGCTTCCGACAGAATGTCTTCAGGGGGCTTAAAGATGAAATCATTTCAGTTACAACTGATGTGAAGCAGGGCAGTGATTCTGAAAGGATATTCCAAAACTTGCCGACAGGATGCAGGCATTTGAAGAACATGAATAAGCAGGATGACTATTATCAGCAACACCAGGTGTACATTTCAGCTAGAAAAACAGGATATAATTTGCTGCTGAAAGCATGAAGATCCTGAGAACAGATCTGAAAAATATAAAGAGTACTGCGTGGTGCTTAAGGAAATGACAGAACAGTGCACAGCTGGGACTATTTGACGTAATACTGCAAACAATAAAAATAAAAAAAAGGAAAAATATCAGAGAGGCAAGATCACAATCAACAAAGCAACACTGATGACCTTAAGGAAGGATATTCTTGTGGATATTTTAGTTACAACCTATTTCTACTGGCATGAGGAGATGATCAAGAAAACAACATACTCCAAAGGAGGGAGATGTACTACAATAGAGCAACTCAGCAGCTACGCTGGGAAAATGTAAAGCATTTAAGCAGGTCATCAACTAAAGGGAAAAGACATCTCATTTATGTGTGGTCACCCTTGCCAGCTGACTTTCTAATGGGATAGGAAGCAATATTCTTTTAAGTCGCTGAAGGAGGCGCAGGCTATTTTGAATTTTAGGTCAGCTAAAAAGGTTCAATTATCTCTAAAACATGGAAGGAGTAGTCTTGAGTCACCAAAACAGGTCTTTTCTTGATTAAGCAGAAATCACGTTGAGCAAAAAAAAGGTGATTCAGCAGCTATGCAAGGTGAGCATCGAAGACCTACAGGAATGGAATGGTATGGAGTGCCAAGATTTCCCTTTATAAACAAAGGGGGTGTACTGCCAGGCACTCTGGGAGAAGAATTACATTGTTTTTATGTTTGACTGGTTTGGGACTTCATGGCAAGGTAGCCAGGCCAAATGTTGGAAGCACCAGGAGAAACTTAGTAGCTCAAATTCTAGGGTATTTATAAAATGGGACCAATATTTCCCTTCTGGAGAATGCTGTGTTTTAAACTTATGGTCAGGGAGGGTTGTTGGGATGCACAAAGGGTACTTAGGTTACTACATATGTGTAAAGAAATGGCTCCCTGTTGCACTTACCCCCAACTTTTTGTCTGATACGGATGCTGACTTGACTGAGAAGTGTGCTGGGACCCTGCTTACCAGGCCCCAGCACCAGTGTTCTTTCACCTAAAATGTACCATTGTCTCCACAATTGGCACAACCCTGGCATCCAGGTAAGTCCCTTGTAACTGGTACCCCTGGTACCAAGGGCCCTGATGCCAGGGAAGGTCTCTAAGGGCTGCAGCATGTCTTATGCCACCATAGGGACCCCTCACTCAGCACAGACACTGCTTGCCAGCTTGTGTGTGCTGGTGGGGAGAAAATGACTAAGTCGACATGGCACTCCCCTCAGGGTACCATGCCAACCTCACACTGCCTGTGGCATAGGTAAGTCACCCCTCTAGCAGGCCTTACAGCCCTAAGGCAGGGTGCACTATACCACAGGTGAGGGCATAGGTGCATGAGTACTATGCCCCTACATTGTCTAAGCAAAACCTTAGACATTGTAAGTGCAGGGTAGCCAGAAGAGTATATGATCTGGGAGTCTGTCAAAAACGAACTCCACAGCTCCATAATGGCTACACTGAATACTGGGAAGTTTGGTACCAAACTTCTCAGAATAATAAACCCACACTGATGCCAGTGTTGGATTTATTAAAAAATGCACACAGAGGGCATTTTAGAGATGCCCCCTGTTTTTTACCCAATTGTTCAGTGCAGGACTGACTGGTCTGTGCCAGCCTGCTGCTGAGAGACAAGTTTCTGACCCCATGTGGTGAGGGCCTTTGTGCTCTCTGAGGACAGAAACAAAAGTCTGCTCTGGGTGGAGGTGCTTCACACCTCCCCCCTGAAGGAACTGTAACACCTAGCATTGAGCCTCAAAGGCTCAGGCTTTGTGTTACAATGCCCCAGGGCACTCCAGCTAGTGGAGATGCCCGCCCCCTGGACACAGCCCCCACTTTTGGCGGCAAGTCCAGAAGAGATAATGAGAAAAACAAGGAGGAGTCACTGGCCAGTCAGGACAGCCCCTAAGGTGTCCTGAGCTGAGGTGACTCTAACTTTTAGAAATCCTCCATCTTGCAGATGGAGGATTCCCCCAATAGGATTAGGGATGTGCCCCCCTCCCCTCAGGGAGGAGGCACAAAGAGGGTGTAGCCACCCTCAAGGACAGTAGCCATTGGCTACTGCCCTCTCAGACCTAAACACACCCCTAAATTCAGTATTTAGGGGCTCCCCAGAACCTAGGAACTCAGATTCCTGCAACCTAAGAAGAAGAGGACTGCTAAGCTGAAAAACCCTGCAGAGAAGACGGAGACACCAACTGCTTTGGCCCCAGCTCTACCGGCCTGTCTCCCCCCTTCTAAAGACACTGCTCCAGCGATGTTTTCCCCAGGGACCAGCGACCTCTGAATCCTCAGAGGACTGCCCTGCTCTAGAAGGACCAAGAAACTCCCGAGGACAGCGGCTCTGTTCACCCAAGACTGCAACTTTGTTTCAAAGGAGCAACTTCAAGACAACTGCGTTTCCCGCCGGAAGCGTGAGACTTGCTACTCTGCACCCGACGCCTCCGGCTCGACTTGTGGAGAAACAACACTTCTGGGAGGACTCCCCGGCGACAGAGACCGTGAGTAGCCAGAGTTGCCCCACCTGAGCCCCCACAGCGACGCCTGCAGAGGGAATCCAGAGGCTCCCCCTGACCGCGACTGCCTGACTCCCAGATCCCGACGCCTGGAAAAGACTCTGAACCCGCAGCCCCCAGGACCTGAAAGGTTGGAACTCCAGTGCAGGAGTGACCCCCAGGAGGCCCTCTCCCTTGCCCAGGTGGTGGCTACCCAGAGGAGCCCCCCCCCTTGCCTGCATCGCTGAAGAGACCCCTTGGTCTCCCATTGGAAACCCGACGTGTGTTTGCACACTGCACCCGGCCGCCCCGTGCTGCCGCGGGTGTACTTTCTGTGCTAACTTGTGTGTCCCCTGGTGCCCTACAAAACCCCCCTGGTCTGCCCTCCGAAGACGCGGGTACTTACCTGCTGGCAGACTGGAACCGGGGCACCCCCTTCTCCATTGAAGCCTATGCGTTTTGGGCACCACTTTGAACTCTGCACCTGACCGGCCCTGAGCTGCTGGTGTGGTAACTTTGGGGTTGCTCTGAACCCCCAACAGTGGGCTACCTTGGACCCAAACTTGAACCCCGTAGGTGGTTTACTTACCTGCAAAAACTAACTAACTCTTACTCCCCCCAGGAACTGTTGAAAATTGCACTGTCTAGTTTTAAAATAGCTATATGTGATTTATGTCAAGACTGTATATGCTATTTTGATTATTCAAAGTTCCTAAAGTACCTACCTGCAATACCTTTCATTTAAAGTATTACATGTAAAATTTGAACCTGTGGTTCTTAAAATAAACTAAGAAAATATATTTTTCTATACAAAAACCTATTGGCCTGGAATTGTCTCCGAGTGTGTGTTTCTCATTTATTGCCTGGGTGTGTACAACAAATGCTTAACACTACTCCTTTGATAAGCCTACTGCTCGACCACACTACCACAAAATAGAGCATTAGTATTATCTCTTTTTGCCACTATCTTACCTCTAAGGGGAACCCTTGGACTCTGTGCATACTATTCCTTACTTTGAAATAGTGCATACAGAGCCAACTTCCTACAATATGTGTCAAGGTTATCTTGTTTGGGGGCGCAGAGGTGGTTGGGGAGAAACACTTGAGTTGGTGTTCCATCTCAGGAAAGCTCAGTGATGGCAAGAGTAGTTGGGGAGGGTTGGCTCACTTGAGCTCAAAGCAGGATGTTATATTTACATGCAGCAGACCCATTTACCACCACTATTCAGAATAGTAGGTGACTTAACTGCCAAGCTAAATGCAGGAGTGTCTTGCCAGAGATATCTACTTTGGATGCGGACATATTTACCCAGGAGAAACATCTGTTGAGTGCAGATCAAAGGAACCTCAGTTCCAGGTTAATCTGTAAAACCATTATTTTCATCTGCCCTGGGAAAAACGGTTGGTGTGAGTGTGCATGTAGGTCCTACGTTCCCGAAATGGTGATTAGAAAGAAATACTTTGGATTTTGGTCAATGGCTCTGTATTTTGGAGAAGCGATGGGGGTTAGAGGAGTCAGATGTCTGTGTCATCAATCTATGATCCCAACCAGAGAAAGGAAGGAATTTTACTGTAAGCAAAATAACAAGATAGAAGATTTTGCATTTGGGTCATTGGTCACTGGGAATATTTTAGTCTGATCTTGTGTCCATGTCAGGACTGGATACAACAGAGGCCAGGGGGAACATTGGGGAGTTCTCCATAAGACGGACAGTGGTTGATCATTAGATGGTTTCATGAACACTATTCTGTAGCCTTTTACACGTTTTCTGGGATCAACTACAAACTACTACACAAGAATCTAATAAGGACAATTGCAACGGACTAGGGCACTTAGACCTAGACAGATCATGACACTAGTTGGGTTATATTGAAGTGACTCACTATGAGCTCGAGTGGTGGCTTTGAGGGTCAAATCAAAGCAATAGAGCAGTGTTCTGGAAATTCAATTGTAATGAAATTGGGAATTAGATAATTGAAGGGGTGCATATGGTTTGTGCTCAGAGGAGGGGGAATTGGATAAAACAAGCAGACTTTTATATTGGAAGAAAATAATTCCAAGCAGACGAGTCATGACAGAGACAGTGTAGTGTTTTCTTTTTTTTTTTTTTTTACAAACCCTTCATACAGCAGACACTTTGGAGAAGGATGCTAATAAATAATATTTTGAATCTGTAATACTGCCTAGCTTGCACTTGCTGACTAGAGAATTCCCTGAAGATCAAAACAAAAAGTGTGGCGGGCTACGGGCAGCCTAAAAAAAAATGCCAAGGCATTAGTGATGGATGGTTTTACAGCCACATTCTATAAAATGTTTACCTCTCTTCACACATCTGTTTAATGGATTGAGTGAGGGCAGATTCCTGTGGAAGGCGTAACAATTTTGATGGTCCTTAAACCAAGTAAAGATCCTGATCACGCTTTAACATTCAGAGATATTCTTTCTAACTGAGACGTTAAGATGTTTCCCAAAATTCTGGTGCTTCGGTTTGATGGAGTGGTGTCTTTATTAATTATCACTGATTAGGCAGGCTCTGTTAGGATAAGGAACACAGGATCCCGAAGAAGGCCATACATCTGATCAACACAGAGATATGGTAATGCTTTATCCTACATGAAAAGAAGGAGTTTTATTGGCTATGATGGGACTTTCTTGTGGACACTCTGGGCCTTTGGCTCTGTGGCTTGCTTCATGGAATGGACCCCACCCAACTATAAAAGGCCTAGGGCAGGAGTGGCGACAAAATTCGCAAGGGCAGAGTTCAGGGAACCAATAAACCATGTTTTTTTCAAGACCAGAATCTGGCACGTCACCAGCTACAAGAGGTTTCTTTTATACCCAAGACACAAAGGAGGTCATTTAAATTCCTGTTTCGAAAAATGGACCACACACAGGGTATAAGATGAGATTTATAAAGGGGTGGGGAATTCCTATAGCCTGACGCCTAGGACATATTGTTTGGGGTCCAGGACAACAGGTTTTCATGTTTATTTTGTCCTTGGGCCAAGTAGGCCCAACCCCCTGCAGCACAAACCTTTTGGCTGCCAGTTTACAGGTTAGGGAACTGTCTGCAGTTGAGGTAATGTTTGAGCCCATATGTTAATGCTGTTCAAACTTGTATTATGGTTCATCAAAATACAAGTTCAAAGTCTTTATTGTTAGGGTGCGCTCTAAATAAACACTAAGGTCACACTGCACAACTGACAGTGGTTCCAGTAACAAAAAAAAGTGTACACACATTTGAAAAGTTTAACAATGTGAGGTTATGTATAATGCTTCCAAACTCCCAAAATGCTCTCTGATTTGATGCAAATTGTTGCAGAAGCTTGTAAGCAGAATTGATGATTCTTTGCTTTCAAAACAAGATGTTCAGGAAAAAAAAAAACATTTTGCTAAATTACTTTGAAATTTTAGGTACTATTTACATGAAGCATCATTCAGTAAAATGTGTTGATGCATGCTAGAATTTAAATAAATATTCATAATGAAAAATCAGTGTAACCATTTTCAACATAATTTTCTGAAACATGAAAATAAACAAGCACTGGCAAAGCCAATCAATCCAACATTGGCTTTCAGTCTTTTGGTTTTGTCAATGCATGCCTTATTTTGACTTGGCTTTTGTAACAATTAAATGTTGGGGAGCGGCCTTGCCATTGTAACAAACATTGGCAAAAAGCAAGGTTTTTTGGTCTCAAAAAGCACACATTGTCACAGTAGTTCCTGGCATAGAACAAAACTACCTTCTGTGCCACTATGCTCCTTGTGGAAGAGGAGAATGCTATCACTCACAGTAAAGCCAGTCGATTTTAATAAAAACAAAATGTCTCAGTTAACGCCTGACTTAATTATGGGCCCAAAAAAACAAAAGCAAGTCTCAAAAATGCACCCATGGTATGTCTTTGCATTAATTGGCTTTCATAAATTCACAAGAATTTACAGAAGTAGACCAGAAAATCACACTCCTAAAAAATATTTTAGCACGAGCAAATATGCTTGTGTAGATTTACTCATGTGAATATCTATTGAACACTTACATGTTTACTTTCCCTCAAACCACTTCTTCCTCCCCACCCAACCCTGACAGAGCTTCTACTTCTGCTTTTGTCAGGAGTAAATTTCCAACCTTTCTCAGTATGGGAAAAGATTAGAGAAGAGCTGGTAAATAACCTTAAAACATAACCTTAAAACAAGTAAGTCAGTAGGTTTGCAAAGACTCAAAGGCATTCCAGCTTGGAACTATTACTTACTGCTTCCTTCAGCCCCAGCATGTAGATCTGCGGCAAGGTGGCAAAATGAGGAAATTGCTATGGTGGGGCTTGAAACTGCTAGTATAGCATTAGCCCTGACATAATCAGAGAGGCTACTATCAAAGCTCTTACATAATGAGATTGCTGCCATAATTTTTCACCGCAACACATGGCACCAAAAGGATAAGTAGATATTTTTTTTACACAACAAGTAGATTTAAGAAGCAACCTGTACTATATGGACAAGTAGATATTTTATTAAATTCCACACCCCTGTTTATGAGGCGGTGTTAATTGCCTACCTGCTTACATTGTATACAGAGCTGTGTCACTTCTTAAAAGTGTCTTGACAAATCATTTTATCTGAAACTCATTAGCAGATGTGATGCCGTGATCAGTGTAGTGATATAAACGGACAAGATCAAGGCCCCAGTATCATACAATAGTAGGGGGTACCACAGTAGTGCAATTCAAGAGAGAAGCAACTATTTTAAGTAAAAATTTAAGATTCTTCATGAATTAGCAGACCCTGAGAATAAACCACCCCCAAACCACACCATCATTGCCAACTTCACCTCACATTGTTACAATTCGAAAAGCTGCGAGATCTGGAAGACCAAAGAGACTAGTAACAGACATTTGATCCTCTACACAAAAATACCTTCTCATAACAAGTTCTCATTATCTTCTGTCATTACTTTGTAAGTAAAAGCTGTTGTGAAAAGAGAACATAAGATCAGAAGATAAAATTGTCCAGCAAGCCTGACAAACGTTGTTCAGAATCAAAAGTTATTAAATCCTTGCCTTCAACATTACAGAGCTTGTACACATATCCCTGACTCTATTCACTGGTGTGTACCTGCAGACGCATGCAATTATCACCATCTCTTCCTTCACCAAGAGCACTAATAACTGTGCCATATTAAATATTCCTAAATTGAGAAAAACTAAGATGACTACAAAATCTCAGGTGCATATGAAAAATCACAGTCTATCTCAGAAACGAAAATCTGGCTTATAATCACTCAAGGAATAGACTGCTCTATCAAACACAAGATACAAACTCCCAAGATGAAGATGTTAATGCGACTCTGATAACGCCCCCAACCTCGTTACAACTAATGGTAAGGTAGATTACATCACAAGACAAGTGGAAAACCCAGATTAGGATTAGATGAAAAACGTGGTGCCATGACGCAAGCACCAAAATATATTTATACTCCTTTCCTTTCAAATGTACATGCACCCTATGAAGTAGGCGATCAATGTCCCCAACCTGCTATTTCAGATGTTCAGAAGTAACTCACAACTTCAGAGAGATACAGAAGGAAACTCAAAGTTTTTACTTCAGGTTTGGGAGCGAGGTTAGTAACAAAACAAGTTTCCACACCATAATCGCTATTCGTTTTATTCTCCACCACAGTCTAGCATGAACACAGATACAAGGCAAGCATCTTAAATGTCTGCATCAGAGCCACAACACACTGAAGAGAAGGTACAGCTGGACATAACTGGTGGTAAAATTGAGAAATGTGTACAAATAATTTGGCCAGCAATGTACAATAGGACCCCTTGTTTGCCCCGAAACATAATAAAACAGTTAAAAAAAAATAACTAGTGCTTAATCTTACACCCAAATAGTAACTTTGCCCGACTCTATCCTCCCAACAATAAAATGATCAACACCACCAATCTCAATCCCTTCATGCTTTGAAAGGTTCTGCTACATCTTCAAAGCAGCTACTGGTTCCCGAGATTCATAAGTAATGGCACACTTAGACTGATGTAACATACCTTACACTCATTAAAAAGTTTCAAAAGCTCAACAATGAAGCAGCCAGAGTATACCAGAAACTGTGGCAGCACAATCAGTTTAAAAAGGCTGCAAAACACTCAAATACCACAAAATAGAAGAATGAATAAAATGTTTTACCCTTCACAAGCCATACCAGAGCAGAGGTCCAGGATACATACTGGCCCAAGAGACCACTGCTACAGGCAAAACCCAACTTTCTCTTTCAACCAGCTTTCAAATAGAACAGACATAGAGGCAAATCTATGGAAACTCATGCATCATGACTGTGGATACAAACTACACACAACCAGGAAAGAGCTTAACACTGAACAGTTGTAGTTTGTATTATCTACTCTCTACCACTCCCCTTTCTTCCAGAGCAGTGATAAAAAGTAAAGGACACAAACCTTTCATTCACCGACTGGATTGTAAATTCATCATTAATTCTTTCATCCTGCACACACCACACACTAACTATAAAGTGCTCTGAAGTAATCAAAAGAAAACAGTCATCTTCAAAAACACTTTGTTAAAAAAAAAAAAAAACATTGTACATCTATATTATAGTAATAATAGTTTAAATGAGTTTATCAAACATAACGTAGAGACAACACAAGGGACACATCAATTTTAAGGAATGCACCCATGAAATTAATATTCTGTCCTCAAACTGCCCTGGTGTTACACCTAATGCATGTTATATGCATTATTACAAGGGCTGCAAATGGAGGCAGGCAAAAGTATTGCAACATGCAAGAGAACTCAAGACCGAAAAGGGAATCATAGGTTGTGCAGAAACGTCATCCTCAGATGAACACCAATTTTCCTTGTAAAGCAATGTCTCCACCTTGCAATGGATACAATTTCATTAACGAGTCTACTGCTGCTCCCAGAGTAGCTATGTCTAAGGAAGAAAATAAAGATTCTCAAAACATTTAGCAGCTCAAAATATAAAATGACTCCTTGCTACAGGTGGTGCCTAGTTTACATGATGTTCACTAGCTGTCAAGACAAAGAAACACGAAGAACAGTTGTCATAAACGTGCAACCACCTCTACTGCCACAATTCACTGGGAAATAACTTCTGAAGCATAAATAACTAGTGTCTCTCTCAGAGGCGTCATTCCTAGAATCAATAAAGTAGTTAGATTCTTGAAATATTGGTGCAACCAATGTTAAAGCCAAATGTTGAACGTTTAGTTGCACCATGTCGAAGACTGGGCTCTTCTTTTTTGTCTGTGCCTCACTTTACTAATTAGACCAGAAGTTAACACTGCTGATTCTTTAAAGGGGTACTTTGCATCATCCCCTTCCACAGCCGTGTCTACTAAGTGCTGCAACACAGTTGTTACTCACAACATCAGCAACTTAGGAATTTTTTTTCCCAATACCATTTGTTTTGAGACATACTGTGAAATAGACCCCCCACCCCCTCCAAAGTGGGATTAATGGCAGCCTAGATTTTGTGACCCCAGTACTGAGTGTCAAGTTGTTGTTTGCCAAGTTGCTGTTTGCCCAGATGTAATTCAATCAAGATGTGCATCCTACTCTGAGCAAATTTATTAAGTATGTCTAGAATCTTAACCAAGTTTTCAAACTGCAAAGCTGAGAACTGCTGAAACTACTTACCTATTTGTTCACTAAGAAGTACATTATTTTTTCTTTCTCTCTGAGGAAAAAAGACTTATTTTTCGATATCAGAGCTACTAAAGAACCTCCTCCCCAAAAGCTCACTTCTTACATGTGTACCTCGCATTCATAAACTTTCAGTTTCTTTTCCAATCAAGCCACAGGGTTGGCAGTTGTATCAATCAATCGGATTTGTATAGCAGAGCTAACTACCAGTGAGGGTATCTAAGCGTTAGGTAGCTAGGCTCAGTGAAATAGCCAGGTCTTCTGTCTCTCCCGAAATTCACCCAGCGAGGGTGATGTCAGGAGATGGAGCGGGAGGTCGTTTCAGAACTTGGAGGCGAGGTAGGTGAAGGAACAGCCTTTGCTGTGGCTACAGCAGATGCATGGGTTCTGGGTGAGGGCAAGAGTGGCGGAGCGAAGGTCTCGGGCGGCTGGTGGAAGTTCAGGCAGTGTAGATGAAAACACCACAGATAGAGAGATCTGAAAAGTTGAGTGTGGTACAGACTGCCTTTCAAATGATAGGGTCATTTCCAGGGTATTCAACGAAAAACAAGTGTGAGTCTGAGCATGCAGGGAGGGATTTATATTTCAGCAGCTACCCCTTGCATTAAATCAGAAAAAGATGTGAGGCACTTCAAGTGAAACAGTTTTAGGTGGAAAACTCGAAGATTAAAAGATCTTCCTCTGATTATCATGGTCTTCAGAATCTTTATCAGGGTCTCTCAAAGGCACAGTTTATCAAAACATTTTTTAAGCCTGACATGGCTCAATCGATAGTTAGTCTGTTTACAGCCTAATTCAGCCTGTATGCACCAGCAGCAAAATGTTTTTTCGGTAAAGCGTCTGAGATCAGGCTTTTATTGCCTGGTGAGCACCAAGCATATCTCCTAAGCTAGAACAGATTTTGTATATTTTGTCACTGTTACATCATATCGGTTTCTAATGATTCAACACAAAACAGAGGAATTACTAATAAGTACATCAGTGAATAAAAGGCCTACACAAACCTGGCTGCCACATTCTGTTAAAGTTTGGATCAGACTGGAAACTGCCATGGTTGTTTGGTTCGGGTTCTACTACTGCAACATCTTGCCCGTTTGGTACTACTGCTTGTTGCCCCACCACTTCAGGACCAGTAGCTTCGCGTTGAGCAATCCATGCCTGAGCTAAAGCAGCCCAATCAATTTGACCTAAAGTAAATTAATAAACCATTAGTTTAAACATAAGTATGGATGCAACGGAAAGTTTTTTTTGTTCATAGAGATAAAATAACAAACCATAAATTACATACATCATCATGATTAAAAAAGAAATTATCACAGATAAGGGGAACATTTTCCAAAACAGCTCTGAAATATCTGAGAATATATTATCAGAAAATGTGGCAGGCTCAAATGTTCCGGGGTAATATGGCATTTGCACTCCAGTCGCCCTCCCCACCCCCCACCCCGTCAGGGTTTGCGGATTTCACCTGAGTGTTTTTTTTTAAAGATGAAAAACATATGCAAGAAAGTGCATGGTTTGTTTAAAAAAATAAAACACAAACATTTTTTTACTGTGCTAAGATCGCCATCTCCTCAGCATTCAAAAACTAGCAAATATTGAAAAAAATATTGTAGCCTAACTTATAATTTCAGCAAGTGATCATTCGTGTAGAACACTCATGATTTTCCCAGATAACCTCCGAAATAAAAAATGTTTAAATAAATAAATAAATAAATACATAAATAAATAAAGAAGAGAAAAATCAGAAGACTGTGACAACATTTGTAAATATTTGTTTTGCCCTGATGGCAGATTTACAAACGTATTACTGGGTTACATCAGTAAGACCCTTTTGGTTGTAGAGATATATAGGGGGCCCTTACGACTTCGGTGGACGCAAAAAAGCCTGTCTGCTGAAGTACCAACAGGTAGGTTGCCACCAGTGCTGCCGCCTCGCCACCAGCCCCATTACGAGTTTCTCGCTGGGCCAGCGGGAAACAGCCTACAGAATTGTCTGTGGCTCATAAGAGCCAGCGGCAATGCTCTTGTGTGTAGGGTGCAGACAGTGAACTTTACGACAGGCTGGCCGGGGGGACCCGGCACTGCACATGCCAAGAGCATGCGCAGTGCAGGGGCCCCCGTGGGACACCCTGCACCCAGTCTCTGCAAGCCTTTACGTGGCAGGGTTACCGCTGGCAGAGTGGGGGATCATAATCCCAAGGGTGGCGCTGCATGCAGCTCTGCCCTAGCAGATTATGAACGGCAGACCATCCTGTGAACAAAACTGGTGGTTTGACCATAATGTGGAATGTTTGGGGACAGTTCGATTGTCACTGCAACCCTGGCAGTCATTAGACGGCCAGTGTCGTATTAAGGCCCACAGTGTTTATTGGCATCCCACATTTAATAATACCCAGGGCCAGTGATCTTTCTTGCACACTTGCTTACGTGTTTAAGCCTAAAATGGGAAGAACAAATCTAGAGATAATAATTAAAATATTCCACTAATCTGTAGCCTCACATTTTTCCTGATAAAAAGATACCCTACTTGTGTGGCTGGCACTATCACACTCATCAGGAATGGTAGCCCAATATGGCATTCTCTGTAGATGCGGTATTTGGGCTGTGGCTGGGCCATCACCTAAGAAATCCTAATAAATTCAGACATTTCTGAAATCTAGACACTCGGGAGTCCAAGGTGGCATGGCTTGCTTGGATCCCTCTACATTTTCTTGCGATGAAAACATAAAAATTTGGCAGTTTCTAAAGGGACAGGTCCGGAATCTACATGGATCCACAAAATGTATACCATCCAGAGTTTCCACTCTTCTGATAAAAACAGCACCCCACTTGTGTGGCCAGGGGGGAATGTTCCGATGACCAGGTGGGCCGCCTACAGCCTTTTTCTTTATCTTCTGTGGTGTCCAGTGGGACTCCTCCCATCAATAGGTTGGGATGGAGGGCGAGAGACTGCATCAAAAGTGACATTTTATACTATCCCTCTCTGAAAAAAAAATGGCATTATTATCTTAACAATAAACATACATTTCAGGTCAGACTAGGATAAATAATCCTGCTGCACCACGAAAAGGAGCTATATGAAAGTTACAGACAGCAGTATCCTCAGGGCTCTGTAACCCCTAAATGACAACTTGTATGAATGTACATTTTACTATTGCCTTCTTAAAACTTGTTTGAGAATCAATGTACACTTGTAGTTCAACACAAAACCTACATAAATGTTGACAACGTACACCCCTACAAATTACTGCTTCACCCTAAAGACCTAAGACAGTGCTAGCTATCTTCAATCTACCACCGACAGCAGAGTAACAAAAGGATTCTTATAATTAACAATAAATCAATGCAATGGGCTCAAACTGTATTGAGATGC